>NC_140672.1:9857699-11282699 GCF_054131305.1 Coturnix japonica
CTCAATGTTTAGAATCCTCAATGCATAGCTTAGAATCCTCAATGCTTAGAATCCTCAATGCTTAGCATCCTAAATCCTTAGTATGCTCTATGCTTAGCTTAGAATCCTCAATGCTTAGAATCCTCAATGCTTACAGACCTCAATGCTGAGAAATTTTATTGTTTGAAACCTCATTGCTTAGCATCCCAAATGCTTACAAACCTCAATGCATAGAGGCCTTAATGCTTAGAAACCTCAAAGATTAGAAAACTCAATGCTTGGCTTAGAATCCTCAATGCTTAGAATCCTCAATGCTTAGAATCCTCAATGCTTAGAATCCTCCTTGCATTGCTTAGAATCCTCAATAGTTAGAATCCTCAATGCTTCGCATCCTCAATGCTTAGCATAGAAACCTCAATACTTAGAATCCTCAATGCTTAGCATCCTCAATGCTTAGAATCCTCAATGCTTAGCATCCTCAATGCTTAGCATCCTCATTGCTTAGCATCCTCAATGCTTAGCATCCTCAATCCTTAGCATCCTCAATGCTTAGTATGCTCTATGCTTAGAATCCTCAATGCTTACCATCCTCAATGCTTAGCATCCTCAATGCTTAGCATCTTCAATGCTTAGCATCCTCAATGCTTAGAATCCTCAGTGCTTAGAATCCTCAATGCTTAGAATCCTCCATGCATAGCTTAGAATCCTCAATGCTTAGCATCCTCCATGCATTGCTTAGAATCCTCAATAGTTAGAATTTTCAATGCTTCGCATCCTCAATGCTTAGCTTAGAAACCTCAATGCTTAGAATCCTCAATGCTTAGCATCCTCAATGCTTAGCATCCTCATTGCTTAGCATCCTCATTGCTTAGCATCCTCATTGCTTAGCATAATCATTGCTTAGCTTAGAATCCTCAAAGCTCAGAATCCTCACTGCTTAGGAACCTCAATGCTTATCATCCTCCATGCATTGCTTAGAAACCTCAATGCGCAGAATCCTCATTGCTTAGAAATTTTATTGCTCTGAAACCTCAATGCTTAGCAACCCTAATGCTTACAAACCTCATTGCATAGAGGCCTTAATGTTTAGAAACAACAAAGATTAGAAAACTCAATGCTTGGCTTAGAATCCTCAATGCTTAGAATCCTCCATGCATAGCTTAGAATCCTCAATGCTTAGAATCCTCAATGCTTACAAACCTCAATGCTGAGAAATTTTATTGTTTGAAACCTCATTGCTTAGCATCCCAAATGCTTAGAAACCTCAATGCATAGAGGCCTTAATGCTTAGAAACCTCAAATATTAGAAAATTCAATGATTGGCTTAGAATCCTCATAGCTTAGAATCCTCAATGCTTAGAATCCTCCATGCTTAGAATCCTCAATGCTTAGCATCCTCAATGCTTAGCTTAGAAAACTCAATGCTTAGAATCCTCAATGCTTAGAAACCTCAATGCACAGAATCCTTAATGCTTAGAAACCTCAATACTTAGCATCCAAAGTGCTTAGCTTAGAATCCTCACTGCTTAGAAACCTGAATGCTTAGAATCCTCAATGCTTAGAATCCTCAATGCTTAGCTTAGAAACCTCAATGCTTAGAATTCTCAATGCTTAACATCCTCAATGCTTAGAATCCTCAATGCTTAGCATCCTCAATGCTTAGAATCCTCAATGCTTAGCATCCTCAAATCTTAGAATCCTCAATGCTTAGCATCCTCAATGCTTAGTATGCTCTATGCTTAGAATCCTCAATGCTTAGCATCCTCAATGCTTACCATCCTCAATGCTTAGCATCCTCAATGCTTAGAATCCTCAATGCTTAGAATCCCCAATGCTTAGAATCCTCCATGCATTGCTTAGAATCCTCAATAGTTAGAATCCTCAATGCTTCGCATCCTCAATGCTTAGCATAGAAACCTCAATACTTAGAATCCTCAATGCTTAGCATCCTCATTACATAGCTTAGAATCCTCAATGCTTAGAATCCTCAATGCTTAGCATCCTCAATGCTTAGCATCCTCAATGCTTAGCATCCTCAATGCTTAGCATCCTCAATACTTTGCTTAGAAACCTCAATGCTTAGAATCCACAATGCTTAGAATCCTCAATGCTTAGAATCCTCAATGCCTAGATTAGAATCCTCAATGCTTAGAATCCTCAATGCTTAGAATCCTCAATGCTTAGAATCCTCAATGCTTAGCATCCTCAATGCTTAGCTTAGAAAACTCAATGCTTAGAATCCTCAATTCTTAACATCCTCAATGTTTAGAATCCTCAATGCATAGCTTAGAATCCTCAATGCTTAGAATACTCAATGCTTAGCATCCTCAATCCTTAGTATGCTCTATGCTTAGCTTAGAATCCTCAATGCTTAGAATCCTCAATGCTTACAAACCTCAATGCTGAGAAATTTTATTGTTTGAAACGTCATTGCTTAGCATCCCAAATGCTTACAAACCTCAGTACATAGAGGCCTTAATGCTTAGAAACCTCAAAGATTAGAAAACTCAATGCTTGGCTTAGAATCTTCTATGCTTAGAATCCTCAATGCTTAGAATCCTCAATGCTTAGCATCCTCAATGCTTAGCATCCTCACTGCTTAGCATCCTCAATGCTTAGAAACCTGAATGCTTTGCTTAGAAACCTCAATGCTTAGAATCCTCAATGCCTAGCTTAGAATCCTCAATACTTAGAATCCTCAATGCTTAGAATCCTCAATGCTTAGAATACTCAATGCTTAGCATCCTCAATGCTTAGCATCCTCAATGCTTAGCTTAGAAAAGTCAATGCTTAGAATCCTCAATTCTTAACATCCTCAATGTTTAGAATCCTCAATGCATAGCTTAGAATCCTCAATGCTTAGAATCCTCAATGCATAGCATCCTAAATCCTTAGTATGCTCTATGCTTAGCTTAGAATCCTCAATGCTTAGAATCCTCAATGCTTACAGACCTCAATGCTGAGAAATTTTATTGTTTGAAACCTCATTGCTTAGCATCCCAAATGCTTACAAACCTCAATGCATAGAGGCCTTAATGCTTAGAAACCTCAAAGATAAGAAAACTCAATGCTTGGCTTAGAATCCTCAATGCTTAGAATCCTCAATGCTTAGAATCCTCAATGCTTAGAATCCTCCTTGCATTGCTTAGAATCCTCAATAGTTAGAATCCTCAATGCTTCGCATTCTCAATGCTTAGCATAGGAACCTCAATACTTAGAATCCTCAATGCTTAGCATCCTCAATGCTTATAATCCTCAATGCTTAGCATCCTCAAATCATAGAATCCTCAATGCTTAGCATCCTCAATGCTTAGCATCCTCAATGCTTAGTATGCTCAATGCTTAGAATCCTCAATGCTTACCATCCTCAATTCTTAGCATCCTCAATGCTTAGCATCCTCAATGCTTAGCATCCTCAATGCTTAGAATCCTCAATGCTTAGAATCCTCAATGCTTAGAATCTTCCATGCATAGCTTAGAATCCTCAATGCTTAGAATCCTCAATGCTTAGCATCCTCCATGCATTGCTTAGAATCCTCAATAGTTAGAATCCTCAATGCCTCGCTTCCTCAATGCTTAGCTTAGAAACCTCAATGCTTAGAATCCTCAATGCTTAGAATCCTCAATGCTTAGCATCCTCAATGCTTAGCATCCTCAATGCTTTGCTTAGAAACCTCAATGCTTAGAATCCTCAATGCCTAGCTTAGAATCCTCAATACTTAGCATCCTCAATGCTTAGAATCCTCAATGCTTAGAATCCTCAATGCTTAGCATCCTCAATGCTTAGCATCCTCAATGCTTAGCATCCTCAATACTTAGAATCCTCCATGCTTCAGCTTAGAAACCTCAATGCTTAGAATCTTCAAGGCTTAGAATCCTCAATGCTTAGAATCCTCAATGCCTAGATTAGAATCCTAAATGCATAGAATCCTCAATGCTTAGAATCCTCAATGCTTAGAATCCTCAATGCTTAGAATCCTCAATGCTTAGCATCCTCAATGCTTAGCTTAGAAAACTCAATGCTTAGAATCCTCAATGCTTAACATCCTCAATGTTTAGAATCCTCAATGCATAGCTTAGAATCCTCAATGCTTAGAATCCTCAATGCTTAGCATCCTCAATCCTTAGTATGCTCTATGCTTAGCCTAGAATCCTCTATGCTTAGAATCCTCAATGCTTACAAACCTCAATGCTGAGAAATTTTATTGTTTGAAACCTCATTGCTTAGCATCCCAAATGCTTAGAAACCTCAATGCATAGAGGCCTTAATGCTTAGAAACCTCAAAGATTAGAAAATTCAATGCTTGGCTTAGCATCAATGCTTAGCATCCTCAATGCTTAGCTTAGAAAACTCAATGCTTAGAATCCTCAATGCTTAGAAACCTCAATGCACAGAATCCTCAATCCTTAGTATGCTCTATGCTTAGAATCCTCAATGCTTAGCATCCTCAATGCTTACCATCCTCAATACTTAGCATCCTCAATGCTTAGCATCCTCAATGCTTAGAATCCTCAATGCTTAGAATCCTCAATGCTTAGAATCCTCCATGCATTGCTTAGAATCCTCAATAGTTAGAATCCTCACTGCTTCGCATCCTCAATGCTTAGCATAGAAACCTCAATACTTAGAATCCTCAATGCTTAGCATCCTCATTACATACCTTAGAATCCTCAATGCTTAGAATCCTCAATGCTTAGCATCCTCAATGCGTAGCATCCTCAATGCTTAGCATCCTGAATGCTTAGCACCCTCAAAGCTTAGAATCCTCAATGCTTAGCATCCTCAATGCTTAGCATCCTCAATGCTTTGCTTAGAAACCTCAATGCTTAGAATCCACAATGCTTAGAATCCTCAATGCCTAGCTTAGAATCCTCAATGCTTAGAATCCTCAATGCTTAGAATCCTCAATGCTTAGAATCCTCAATGCTTAGCATCCTCAATGCTTAGCATCCTCAATGCTTAGAATCCTCAATGCCTAGATTAGAATCCTCAATGCTTAGAATCCTCAATGCTTAGAATCCTCAATGCTTAGCATCCTCAATGCTTAGCATCCTCAATGCTTAGCTTAGAAAACTCAATGCTTAGAATCCTCAATGCTTAACATCCTCAATGTTTAGAATCCTCAATGCATAGCTTAGAATCCTCAATGCTTAGAATCCTCAATGCTTACAGACCTCAATGCTGAGAAATTTTATTGTTTGAAACCTCATTGCTTAGCATCCGAAATGCTTACAAACCTCAATGCATAGAGGCCTTAATGCTTAGAAACCTCAAAGATTAGAAAACTCAATGCGTGGCTTAGAATCCTCAATGCTTAGAATCCTCAATGCTTAGAATCCTCCTTGCATAGCTGAGAATCCTCAATAGTTAGAATCCTCAATGCTTCGCATCCTCAATGCTTAGCATAGAAACCTCAATACTTAGAATCCTCAATGCTTAGCATCCTCAATGCTTAGAATCCTCAATGCTTTGCATCCTCAAATCTTAGAATCCTCAATGCTTAGAATCCTCAATGCTTAGCATCCTCAATGCTTAGCATCCTCAATGCTTAGTATGCTCTATGCTTAGAATCCTCAATGCTTACCATCCTCAATGCTTAGCATCCTCAATGCTTAGCATCCTCAATGCTTAGAATCCTCAATGCTTAGAATCCTCAATGCTTAGAATCCTCCATGCATTGCTTAGAATCCTCAATAGTTAGAATCCTCAATGCTTACCATCCTCAATGCTTAGCATAGAAACCTCAATACTTAGAATCCTCAATGCTTAGAATCCTCATTACATAGCTTAGAATCCTCAATGCATAGAATCCTCAATGCTTAACATCCTCAATGCTTAGCATCCTCAATGCTTAGCATCCTCAATTCTTAGCATCCTCAAAGCTCAGAATACTCAATGCTTACCATCCTCAATGCTTAGCATCCTCAATGCTTAGCATCCTCAATGCTTAGAATCCTCAATGCTTAGCATCCTCAATGCTTAGCATCCTCAATGCTTAGCATCCTCAATGCTTAGAAACCTCATTGCTTTGCTTCGAAACCTCAATGCTTAGAATCCTCAATGCTTAGAATCCTCAATGCCTAGCTTAGAATCCTCAATGCTTAGAATCCTCAATGCTTAGCATCCTCAATGCTTAGAATCCTCAATGCTTAGCATCCTCAATGCTTAGCATCCTCAATGCTTAGCATCCTCAATGCTTAGAATCCTCCATGCTTAGCTTAGAAACCTCAATGCTTAGAATCCTCAATGCTTAGAATCCTCAATGCTTAGAATCCTCAGTGCTTAGAATCCTCATTGCCTAGATTAGAATCCTCAATGCTTAGAATCGTCAATGCTTAGAATCCTCAATGCTTAGAATCCTCCATGCATAGCTTAGAATCCTCAATGCTTAGAATCCTCAATGCTTAGCATCCTCAATGCTTAGCATCCTCATTGCTTAGCATCCTCAATGCTTAGCATCCTCAATGCTTAGCATCCTCAATGCTTAGATTCCTCAATGCTTAGAAACCTGAATGCTTTGCTTAGAAACCTCAATGCTTAGAATCCTCAATGCCTAGCTTAGAATCCTCAATACTTAGAATCCTCAATGCTTAGAATCCTCAATGCTTAGCATCCTCAATGCTTAGCATCCTCAATGCTTAGCATCCTCAATCCTTAGGTTCCTCAATGCTTAGCATCCTCAATACTTAGAATCCTCCATGCTCAGCTTAGAAAACTCAATGCTTAGAATCCTCAAGGCTTAGAATCCTCAATGCTTAGAATCCTCAATGCCTAGATTAGAATCCTAAATGCTTAGAATCCTCAATGCTTAGAATCCTCAATGCTTTAAATCCTCAATGCTTAGCATCCTCAATGCTTAGCTTAGAAAACTCAATGCTTAGAATCCTCAATGCTTAACATCCTCAATGTTTAGAATCCTCAATGCATAGCTTAGAATCCTCAATGCTTAGAATCCTCAATGCTTAGCATCCTAAATCCTTAGTATGCTCTATGCTTAGCTTAGAATCCTCAATGCTTAGAATCCTCAATGCTTACAAACCTCAATGCTGAGAAATTTTATTGTTTGAAACCTCATTGCTTAGCATCCCAAATGCTTACAAACCTCAATGCATAGAGGCCTTAATGCTTAGAAACCTCAAAGATTAGAAAATTCAATGCTTGGCTTAGAATCCTCATAGCTTAGAATCCTCAATGCTTAGTATCCTCCATGCTTAGAATCCTCAATGCTTAGCATCCTCAATGCTTAGCTTAGAAAACTCAATGCTTAGAATCCTCAATGCTTAGAAACCTCAATGCACAGAATCCTTAATGCTTAGAAACCTGAATACTTAGCATCCTAAGTGCTTAGCTTAGAATCCTCACTGCTTAGAAACCTGAATGCTTAGAATCCTCAATGCTTAGAATCCTCAATGCTTAGCTTAGAAACCTCAATGCTTAGAATCCTCAATGCGTAGAATCCTCAATGCTTAGAATCCTGAATGCTTAGAATCCTCAATGCTTAGCATCCTCAATGCTTAGCATCCTCAATGCTTAGAATCCTCCATGCTCAGCTTAGAAACCTCAATGCTTAGAATCCTCAAGGCTTAGAATCCTCAATTCTTAGAATCCTCAATGCCTAGATTAGAATCCTAAATGCTCAGAATCCTCAATGCTTAGAATACTCAATGCTTAGAATCCTCAATGCTTAGAATCCTCAATGCTTAGCATCCTCAATGCTTAGCTTAGAAAACTCAATGCTTAGAATCCTCAATGCTTAACATCCTCAATGTTTAGAATCCTCAATGCATAGCTTAGAATCCTCAATGCTTAGAATCCTCAATGCTTAGCATCCTCAATCCTTAGTATGCTCTATGCTTAGCTTAGAATCCTCAATGCTTAGAATCCTCAATGCTTACAAACCTCAATGCTGAGAAATTTTATTTTTTGAAACCTCATTGCTTAGCATCCCAAATGCTTACAAACCTCAATGCATAGAGGCCTTAATGCTTAGAAACCTCAAAGATTAGAAAATTCAATGCTTGGCTTAGAATCCTCATAGCTTAGAATCCTCAATGCTTAGAATCCTCCATGCTTAGAATCCTCAATGCTTAGCATCCTCAATGCTTAGCTTAGAAAACTCAATGCTTAGAATCCTCAATGCTTAGAAACCTCAATGCACAGAATCCTTAATGCTTAGAAACCTGAATACTTAGCATACTAAGTGCTTAGCTTAGAATCCTCACTGCTTAGAAACCTGAATGCTTAGAATCCTCAATGCTTAGAATCCTCAATGCTTAGCTTAGAAACCTCAATGCTTAGAATCCTCAATGCTTAGAATCCTCAATGCTTAGAATCCTCAATGCTTAGCATCCTCAATGCTTAGAATCCTCAATGCTTAGCATCCTCAAATCTTAGAATCCTCAATGCTTAGCATCCTCATTGCTTAGCATCCTCAATGCTTAGCATCCTCAATGCTTAGTATGCTCTATGCTTAGAATCTTCAATGCTTAGCATCCTCAATGCTTACCATCCTCAATGCTTAGCATCCTCAATACTTAGCATCCTCAATGCTTAGAATCCTCAATGCTTAGAATCCTCAATGCTTAGAATCCTCAATGCTTAGAATCCTCCATGCATTGCTAAGAATCCTCAATAGTTAGAATCCTCAATGCTTCGCATCCTCAATGCTTAGCATAGAAACCTCAATACTTAGAATCCTCAATGCTTAGCATCCTCATTACATAGCTTAGAATCCTCAATGCTTAGAATCTTCAATGCTTAGCATCCTCAATGCTTAGCATCCTCAATGCTTAGCATCCTGAATGCTTAGCACCCTCAAAGCTTAGAATCCTCAATGCTTAGCATCCTCAATGCTTAGCATCCTCAATGCTTTGCTTAGAAACCTCAATGCTTAGAATCCACAATGCTTAGCATCCTCAATGCCTAGCTTAGAATCCTCAATGCTTAGAATCCTCAATGCTTAGAATCCTCAATGCTTAGAATCCTCAATGCTTAGCATCCTCAATGCTTAGCATCCTCAATACTTAGAATCCTCAATGCTTAGAATCCTCAATGCTTAGAATCCTCAATGCTAAGCTTAGAATCCTCAATGCTACAGATCACCAATGCTTAGAAACCTCAATGCACAGAGTCCTTAATGCTTAGAAACCTCAATACTTAGCATCCTCAGTGCTTAGCTTAGAATCCTCACTGCTTAGAAACCTCAATGCTTAGAATCCTCAGTGCTTAGCATCCTCAACGCGTAGAATCCCTAATGCTTAGAAACCTCAATGCTTAGCATCCTCAATCCTTAGTATGCTCTATGCTTAGCTTAGAGTCCTCAATGCTTAGAATCCTCAATGCTTACAAACCTCAATGCTGAGAAATTTTATTGTTTGAAACCTCATTGCTTAGCATCCCAAATGCTTACAAACCTCAATGCATAGAGGCCTTAATGCTTAGAAACCTCAAAGATTAGAAAACTCAATGCTTGGCTTAGAATCCTCAATGCTTAGAATCCTCAATGCTTAGAATCTTCAATGCTTAGCATCCTCCATGCATTGCTTAGAATCCTCAATAGTTAGAATCCTCAATGCTTCGCATCCTCAATGCTTAGCTTAGAAACCTCAATGCTTAGCATCCTCAATGCTTTGTATCCTCATTGCTTAGCATCCTCATTGCTTAGCTTAGAATCCTCAAAGCTCAGAATCCTCACTGCTTAGAAACCTCAATGCTTAGCATCCTCCATGCATTGCTTAGAAACCTCAATGCGCAGAATCCTCATTGCTTAGAAATTTTACTGCTCTGAAACCTCAATGCTTAGCAACCCTAATGCTTACAAAACTCATTGCATAGAGGGCTTAATGTCTAGAAACAACAAAGATTAGAAAACTCAATGCTTGGCTTAGAATCCTCAATGCTTAGCATCCTCAATGCTTAGCATCCTCAATGCCTAGAATCCTCAATGCTTAGCATCCTCAATGCATAGAATCCTCAATGTTTAGAATCCTCAATGCTTAGCATCCTCAATGCTTAGAATCCCCAATGCTTAGAATCCTCCATGCTTAGCATCCTCAATGCATAGCATCCTCAATGCTTAGCATCCTCAATGATTAGCATCCTCAATGCTTACCATCCTCAATGCTTACCATCCTCAATGCTTACCATCCTCAATGCTTACCATCCTCAATGCTTAGCATCCTCAAAGCTTAGCATCCTCAATGCTTAGCATAGAAACCTCAATACTTAGAATCCTCAATGCTTAGCATCCTCATTACATAGCTTAGAATCCTCAATGCTTAGAATCTTCAATGCTTAGCATCCTCAATGCTTAGCATCCTGAATGCTTAGCACCCTCAAAGCTTAGAATCCTCAATGCTTAGCATCCTCAATGCTTAGCATCCTCAATGCTTTGCTTAGAAACCTCAATGCTTAGAATCCACAATGCTTAGAATCCTCAATGCCTAGCTTAGAATCCTCAATGCTTAGAATCCTCAATGCTTAGCATCCTCAATGCTTAGAATCCTCAATGCTTAGCATCCTCAAATCTTAGAATCCTCAATGCTTAGCATCCTCAATGCTTAGCATCCTCAATGCTTAGACTCCTCAATGCTTAGAATCCTCAATGCATAGAATACTCAATGCTTAGAATCCTCCATGCATTGCTTAGAATCCTCAATAGTTAGAATCCTCAATGCTTTGCATCCTCAATGCTTAGCATAGAAACCTCAATACTTAGAATCCTCAATGCGTAGCATCCTCATTACATAGCTTAGAATCCTCAATGCTTAGAATCATCAATACTTAGCATCCTCAATGCTTAGCATCCTCAATGCTTAGCATCCTCAATGCTTTGCTTAGAAACCTCAATGCTTAGAATCCACAATGCTTAGAATCCTCATTGACTAGCTTAGAATCCTCAATGCTTAGAATCCTCAATGCTTAGAATCCTCAATGCTTAGAATCCTCAATGCTTAGCATCCTCAATGCTTAGCATCCTCAATGCTTAGCTTAGAAAACTCAATGCTTAGAATCCTCAATGCTTAACATCCTCAATGTTTAGAATCCTCAATGCATAGCTTAGAATCCTCAATGCTTAGAATCCTCAATGCTTAGCATCTTAAATCCTTAGTATGCTCTATGCTTAGCTTAGAATCCTCAATGCTTAGAATCCTCAATGCTTACAGACCTCAATGCTGAGAAATTTTATTGTTTGAAACCTCATTGCTTAGCATCCGAAATGCTTACAAACCTCAATGCATAGAGGCCTTAATGCTTAGAAACCTCAAAGATTAGAAAACTCAATGCTTGGCTTAGAATCCTCAATGCTTAGAATCCTCAATGCTTAGAATCCTCAATGCTTAGAATCCTCAATGCTTAGAATCCTCACTGCTTAGAATTCTCAATGCTTAGCAATCTACATGCATTGCTTAGAATCCTCAATAGTTAGAATCCTCAATGCTTCGCATCCTCAATGCTTAGCATCCTCATTGCTTAGCATCCTCATTGCTTAGCATCCTCTTTGCTTAGCTTAGAATCCTCAAAGCTCAGAATCCTCACTGCTTAGGAACCTCAATGCTTAGCATCCTCCATGCATTGTTTAGAAACCTCAATGCGCAGAATCCTCATTGCTTAGAAATTTTATTGCTCGGAAACCTCAATGCTTAGCAACCCTAATGCTTACAAACCTCATTGCATAGAGGCCTTAATGTTTAGAAAAAACAAAGATTAGAAAACTCAATGCTTGGCTTAGAATCCTGAATGCTTAGAATCCTCAATGCTTAGCATCCTCAATGCTTAGCATCCTCAATGCTTAGAATCCTCATTGCTTAGAATCCTCAATGCTTAGAATTCTCAATGCATAGAATCCTCAATGCTTAGCATGCTCAATGCTTAGAATCCTCAATGCTTAGAATCCTCAAAGATTAGCATCCTCAATGCTTAGCATCCTCAATGCTTAGCATCCTCAATGCTTAGAATCCTCAATGCTTAGCTTAGAAACCTCAATGCTTAGAATCCTCAATACTTAGCATCCTCAGTGCTTAGCTTAGAATCCTCACTGCTTAGAAACCTGAATGCTTAGAATCCTCAATGCTCAGAATCCTCAATGCTAAGCTTAGAAACCTCAATGCTTAGCATCCTCAGTGCTTAGCATCCTCAATCCTTAGCATCCTCAATGCATATCTTAGAATCCTCAAAGCTCAGGATCCTCAATGCTTAGAAACCTCAATGCACAGAGTCCTTAATGCTTAGAAACCTCAATACTTAGAATCCTCAGTGCTTAGCATCCTCAACGCGTAGAATGCCCAATTCTTAGAAACCTCAATGCTTAGCATCCTCGATCCTTAGTATGCTCTATGCTTAGCTTAGAATCCTCAATGCTTAGAATCCTCAATGCTTAGAATCCTCAATGCTTAGCATCCTCAATGCTTAGAATCCTCAATGGTTAGCGTCCTCAAATCTTAGAATCCTCAATGCTTAGCATCCTCAATGCTTAGAATCCTCAATGCTTAGAATCCTCAATGCTTAGCATCCTCAATGCTTAGAATCCTCAAAACTTAGAATCTTCAATGCTTAGAATCCTCCATGCATTGCTTAGAATCCTCAATAGTTAGAATCCTCAATGCTTCGCGTCCTCAATGCGTAGCTTAGAAACCTCAATACTTAGAATCCTCAATGCTTACCATCCTCATTACATAGCTTAGAATCCTCAATGCTTAGCATCCTCAATGCTTAGCATCCACAATGCTTAGAATCCTCAATGCTTAGCATCCTCAAAGCTTAGCATCCTCAATGCTTAGCATCCTCAATGCTTAGCATCCTCAATACTTAACATCCTCAATGCTTAGAAAACTCAATGCTTACCTTAGAAACCTCAATGCTTAGAATCCTCAATGCTTAGAATCCTCAATGCTTAGAATCCTCAATGCTTAGCATCCTCAATGCTTAGCATCCTCAATGCTTAGCATCCTCCATGCATTGCTTAGAAACCTCAATGCGCAGAATCCTCATTGCTTAGAAATTTTATTGCTCTGAAACCTCAATGCTTAGCAACCCTAATGCTTACAAACCTCATTGCATAGAGGCCTTCATGTTTAGAAAAAACAAAGATTAGAAAACTCAATGCTTGGCTTAGAATCCTCAATGCTTAGAATCCTCAATGCTTAGCATCCTCAATGCTTAGCATCCTCAATGCTTAGAATCCTCAATGCTTAGAAACCTGAATGCTTAGAATCCTCAATGCTTAGAATCCTCAATGCTAAGCTTAGAAACCTCAATGCTTAACATCCTCAATGCTTAGAATCCTCAATCCTTAGCATCCTCAATGCATATCTTAGAATCCTCAATGCTTAGAATCCTCAATGCTTACAAACCTCAATGCTGAGAAATTTTATTGTTTGAAACCTCATTGCTTAGCCTCCCTAATCCTTACAAACCTCAATGCATAGAGGACTTAATGCTTAGAAACCTCAAAGATTAGAAAACTCAATGCTTGGCTTAGAATCCTCAATGCTTAGAATCCTCAATGCTTAGCATCCTCAATGCTTAGCATCCTCAATGCTTAGAGTCCTCAATGCTTAGAATCCTCAATGCATAGCATCCTCAATGCTTAGAATCCTCAATGCTTAGCATCCTCAATGCTTAGCATCCTCAATGCTTACCATCCTCAATGCTTAGCTTTCTCAATGCTTAGCATCCTCAATGCTTTGCTTAGAAACCTCAATGCTTAGAATCCTCAATGCTTAGAATCCTCAATGCTTAGCATCCTCAATGCTTAGCATACTCATTGCTTAGCATCCTCATTACTTAGCTTAGAATCCTCAAAGCTCAGAATCCTCACTGCTTAGGAACCTCAATGCTTAGCATCCTCCATGCATTGCTTAGAAACCTCAATGCGCAGAATCCTCATTGCTTAGAAATTTTATTGCTCTGAAACCTCAATGCTTAGCAACCCTAATGCTTACAAACCTCATTGCATAGAGGCCATAATGTTTAGAAACAACAAAGATTAGAAAACTCAATGCTTGGCTTAGAATCCTCAGTGCTTAGCATCCTCAATGCTTAGAATCCTCAATGCTTAGCATCCTCAATGCTTAGAATCCTCAATGCTTAGCATCCTCAATGCTTAGAATCCTCAATGCTTAGCATCCTCAATGTTTAGAATCCTCAATGCTTAGAATCCTCAATGCTTAGAATCCTCAATGCTTAGCATCCTCAAATCTTAGAATCCTCAATGCTTAGCATCCCCAATGCTTAGCATCCTCAATGCTTAGAATCCTCAATGCTTAGTATCCTCAATGCTTTGCTTAGAAACCTCAATGCTTAGAATCCTCAACGCTTAGAATCCTCAATGCTTAGAATCCTCCATGCATTGCTTAGAATCCTCAATAGTTAGAATCCTCAATGCTTCGCGTCCTCAATGCTTAGCTTAGAAACCTCAATACTTAGAATCCTCAGTGCTTAGCATCCTCATTACATAGCTTAGAATCCTCAATGCTTAGAATCCTCAATGCTTAGCATCCTCAATGCTTAGCATCCTCAATGCTTAGAATCCTCAATGCTTAGCATCCTCAATGCTTAGCATCCTCAATGCTTACCATCCTCAATGCTTAGCTTTCTCAATGCTTAGCATCCTCAATGCTTTGCTTAGAAACCTCAATGCTTAGCATCCTCAAAGCTTAGCATCCTCAATGCTTAGCATCCTCAATGCTTAGAATCCTCAATGCTTAGAATCCTCAATGCTTGGCATCCTCAATGCTTAGAAAACTCAATGCTTTGCTTAGAAACGTCAATGCTTAGAATCCTCAATGCATAGAATCCTCAATGCTTAGAATCCTCAATGCTTAGCATCCACAATGCTTAGCATCCCCAATGCCTACCATCATCAATGCTTAGCATCCTCAATGCTTAGCATCCTCAATGCTTAGAATCCTCAATGCTTAGCTTAGAAACCTCAATGCTTAGAATCCTCAATGCTTAGAATCCTCAATGGTTAGAATCCTCAATGCCTAGATTAGAATCCTCAATGCTTAGAATCCTCAATGCTTAGAATCCTCAATGCTTAGCATCCTCAATGCTTAGAATCCTCAATGCTTAGCTTAGAATCCTCAATGCTTAGAATCCTCAGTGCTTAGAATCTTCAATGCTTAGCTTAGAAACCTCAATGCTTATAATTCTCAATGCTTAACATCCTCAGTGTTTAGAATCCTCAATGCATAGCATAGAATCCTCAATGCTTAGAATCCTCAATGCTTAGCATCCTCAATGCTTAGCATCCTCAATGCCTAGAATCCTCAATGCTTAGCTTAGAAACCTCAATGCTTAGAATCCTCAATGCTTAGAATCCTCAATGCTTAGAATCCTCAATGCTTAGCATCCTCAATGCTTAGCTTAGAAAACTCAATGCTTAGCATCCTCAATGCTTAACAGCCTCAATGCTTAGCATCCTCAATGCTTAGCATCCTCAATGCTTAGCATCCTCAATGCTTAGCATCCTCATTGCTTAGAAACCTCAATGCACAGAGTCCTTAATGCTTAGAACATCAATACTTAGCATCCTCAGTGCTTATCTTAGAATCCTCACTGCTTAGAAACCTCAATGCTTAGAATCCTCAGTGCTTAGCATCCTCAACGCGTAGAATCCCCAATGCTTCGAAACCTCAATGCTTACCATCCTCAATCCTTAGTATGCTCTATGCTTAGCTTAGAATCCTCAATGCTTAGAATCCTCAATGCTTACAAACCTCAATGCTGACAAATTTTATTGCTTGAAACCTCATTGCTTTGCATCCCAAATGCTTACAAACCTCAATGCATAGTGGCCTTAATGCTTAGAAAACTCAAAGATTATAAAAATCAATGCTTGGCTTAGAATCCTCAATGCTTAGAATCCTCAATGCTTAGAATCCTCCATGCTTAGAATCCTCAATGCTTAGAATCCTCAATGCTTAGCATCCTCCATGCATTGCTTAGCATCCTCAATAGTTAGAATCCTCAATGCTTCGCATCCTCAATGCTTAGCATCCTCATTGCTTAGCTTTGAATCCTCAAAGCTCAGAATCCTAACTGCTTATGAACCTCAATGCTTAGCATCCTCCATGCATTGCTTAGAAACCTCAATGCGCAGAATCCTCATTGCTTAGAAATTTTATTGCTCTGAAACCTCAATGCTTAGCAACCCTAATGCTTACAAACCTCATTGCATAGAGGCCTTAATGTTTAGAAACAACAAAGATTAGAAAACTCAATGCTTGGCTTAGAATCCTCAATGCTTAGCATCCTCAATGCTTAGCATCCTCAATGCTTAGAATCCTCAATGCTTAACATCCTCAATGCTTAGCATCCTCAATGCTTAGCATCCTCAATGCTTAGAAACCTCAATGCTTTGCTTAGAAACCTCAATGCTTAGAATCCTCAATGCTTAGAATCCTCAATGCTTAGAATCCTCAATGCCTAGATTAGAATCCTCAATGCTTAGAATCCTCAATGCTTAGAATCCTCAATGCTTAGAATCCTCAATGCTTAGCATCCTCAATGCTTAGCTTAGAATCCTCAATGCTTAGAATCCTCAATGCTTAACATCCTCAATGTTTAGAATCCTCAATGCATAGCTTACAATCCTCAATGCTTAGAATCCTCAATGCTTAGCATCCTCAATCCCTAGTATGCTCTATGCTTAGCTAAGAATCCTCAATGCTTAGAATCCTCAATGCTTACAGACCTCAATGCTGAGAAATTTTATTGTTTGAAACCTCATTGCTTAGCATCCCAAATGCTTATAAACCTCAATGCATAGAGGCCTTAATGCTTAGAAACCTCAAAGATTAGAAAACTCAATGCTTGGCTTAGAATCCTCTATGCTTAGAATCCTCAATGCTTAGAATCCTCCATGCATACCTTAGAATCCTCAATGCTTAGAATCCTCAATGCTTAGCATCCTCAATGCTTAGCATCCTCATTGCTTAGCATCCTCAATGCTTAGCATCCTCAATGCTTAGCATCCTCAATGCTTAGCATCCTCAGTGCTTAGAAACCTGAATGCTTTGCTTAGAAACCTCAATGCTTAGAATCCTCAATGCCTAGCTTAGAATCCTCAATACTTAGAATCCTCAATGCTTAGAATCCTCAATGCTTAGCATCCTCAATGCTTAGCATCCTCAATGCTTAGCTTCCTCAATGTTTAGCATCCTCAATACTTAGAATCCTCCATGCTCAGCTTAGAAACCTCAATGCTTAGAATCCTCAAGGCTTAGAATCCTCAATGCTTAGAATCCTCAATGCCTAGATTAGAATCCTAAATGCTTAGAATCCTCAATGCTTAGAATCCTCAATGCTTAGCATCCTCAATGCTTAGCTTAGAAAACTCAATGCTTAGAATCCTCAATGCTTAGCATCCTCAATCCTTAGTATGCTCTATGCTTAGCTTAGAATCCTCAATGCTTAGAATCCTCAATGCTTACAAACCTCAATGCTGAGAAATTTTATTGTTTGAAACCTCATTGCTTAGCATCCCAAATGCCTAGAAACCTCAATGCATAGAGGCCTTAATGCTTAGAAACCTCAAAGATTAGAAAATTCAATGCTTGGCTTAGAATCCTCATAGCTTAGAATCCTCAATGCTTAGAATTCTCCATGCTTAGAATCCTCAATGCTTAGCATCCTCAATGCTTAGCTTAGAAAACTCAATGCTTAGAATCCTCAATGCTTAGAAACCTCAATGCACAGAATCCTTAATGCTTAGAAACCTCAATACTTAGCATCCTAAGTGCTTAGCTTAGAATCCTCACTGCTTAGAAACCTGAATGCTTAGAATCCTCAATGCTTAGAATACTCAATGCATAGCTTAGAAACCTCAATGCTTAGAATTCTCAATGCTTAACATCCTCACTGTTTAGAATCCTCAATGCAAAGCTTAGAATCCTCAAGGCTTATAATCCTCAATGCTTAGAACCCTCAATGCTTAGCATCCTCAATGCTTAGAATCCTCAATGCTTAGCATTCTCAAATCTTAGAATCCTCAATGGTTAGCATCCTCAATGCTTAGCATCCTCAATGCTTAGCATCCTCAATGCTTTGCTTAGAAACCTCAATGCTTAGAATCCACAATGCTTAGAATCCTCAATGCCTAGCTTAGAATCCTCAATGCTTAGAATCCTCAATGCTTAGAATCCTCAATGCTTAGAATCCTCAATGCTTAGCATCCTCAATGCTTGGCATCCTCAATGCTTAGAATCCTCCATGCTTAGCTTAGAAACCACAATGCTTAGAATCCTCAATGCTTAGAATCCTCAATGCTTAGAATCCTCAATGCCTAGATTAGAATCCTCAATGCTTAGAATCCTCAATGCTTAGAATCCTCAATGCTTAGAATCCTCAATGCTTAGCATCCTCAATGCTTAGCTTAGAAAACTCAATGCTTAGAATCCTCAATGCTTAACATCCTCAATGTTTAGAATCCTCAACGCATAGCTTAGAATCCTCAATGCTTAGAATCCTCAATGCTTAGCATCCTCAATCCTTAGTATGCTCTATGCTTAGCTTAGAATCCTCAATGCTTAGAATCCTCAATGCTTACAAACCTCAATGCTGAGAAATTTTATTGTTTGAAACCTCATTGCTTCGCATCCCAAATGCTTACAAACCTCAATGCATAGAGGCCTTAATGCTTAGAAACCTCAAAGATTAGAAAACTCAATGCTTGGCTTAGAATCCTCTATGCTTAGAATCCTCAATGCTTAGAATCCTCCATGCATAGCTTAGAATCCTCAATGCTTAGAATCCTCAATGCTTAGCATCCTCAATGCTTAGCATCCTCAATGCTTAGCATCCTCAATGCTTAGCATCCTCAATGCTTAGAAACCTGAATGCTTTGCTTAGAAAACTCAATGCTTAGAATCCTCAATACCTAGCTTAGAATCCTCAATACTTAGAATCCTCAATACTTAGAATCCTCAATGCTTAGCATCCTCAATGCTTGGCATCCTCAATGCTTAGCTTCCTCAATGCTTAGCATCCTCAATACTTAGAATCCTCCATGCTCAGCTTAGAAACCTCAATGCTTAGAATCCGCAAGGCTTAGAATCCTCAATGCTTAGAATCCTCAATGCCTAGATTAGAATCCTAAATGCTTAGAATCCTCAATGCTTAGAATCCTCAATGCTTAGCATCCTCAATGCTTAGCTTAGAAAACTCAATGCTTAGAATCCTCAATGCTTAACATCCTCAATGTTTAGAATCCTCAATGCATAGCTAAGAATCCTCAATGCTTAGAATCCTCAATGCTTAGCATCCTCAATGCTTAGCTTAGAAAACTCAATGCTTAGAATCCTCAATGCTTAACATCCTCAATGTTTAGAATCCTCAATGCATAGCTAAGAATCCTCAATGCTTAGAATCCTCAATGCTTAGCATCCTCAATCCTTAGTATGCTCTATGCTTAGCTTAGAATCCTCAATGCTTAGAATCCTCAATGCTTACAAACCTCAATGCTGAGAAATTTTATTGTTTGAAACCTCATTGCTTAGCATCCCAAATGCTTAGAAACCTCAATGCATAGAGGCCTTAATGCTTAGAAACCTCAAAGATTAGAAAATTCAATGCTTGGCTTAGAATCCTCATAGCTTAGAATCCTCAATGCTTAGAATCCTCCATGCTTAGAATCCTCAATGCTTAGCATCATCAATGCTTAGCTTAGAAAACTCAATGCTTAGAATCCTCAATGCTTAGAAACCTCAATGCTTAGCATCCTCAATGCTTAGCATCCTCATTGCTTAGCATCCTAAGTGCTTAGCTTAGAATCCTCACTGCTTAGAAACCTGAATGCTTAAAATCCTCAATGCTTAGAATCCTCAATGCTTAGTTTAGAAACCTCAATGCTTAGAATTCTCAATGCTTAGAATCCTCAATGCTTAACATCCTCAATGTTTAGAATCCTCAATGCATAGCTTAGAATCCTCAATGCTTAGAATCCTCAATGCTTAGAATCCTCAATGCTTAGCATCATCAATGCTTAGCTTAGAAAACTCAATGCTTAGAATCCTCAATGCTTAGAAACCTCAATGCTTAGCATCCTCAATGCTTAGCATCCTCATTGCTTAGCATCCTAAGTGCTTAGCTTAGAATCCTCACTGCTTAGAAACCTGAATGCTTAAAATCCTCAATGCTTAGAATCCTCAATGCTTAGCTTAGAAACCTCAATGCTTAGAATTCTCAATGCTTAGAATCCTCAATGCTTAGCATCCTCAATGCTTACCATCCTCAATGCTTAGCATCCTCAATGCTTAGAATCCTCAATGCTTAGAATCCTCAATGCTTAGAATCCTCCATGCTTAGCTTAGAAACCACAATGCTTAGAATCCTCAATGCTTAGAATCCTCAATGCTTAGAATCCACAATGCCTTGATTAGAATCCTCAATGCTTAGAATCCTCAATGCATAGAATCCTCAATGCTTAGAATCCTCAATGCTTAGAATCCTCAATGCTTAGCTTAGAAAACTCAATGCTTAGAATCCTCAAATCTAAGAATCATCAATGCTTAGAATCCTCAATGCCTAGATTAGAATCCTCAATGCTTAGAATCCTCAATGCTTAGCATCCTCAATGCTTAGAATCCTCAATGCTTAGCATCCTCAAATCTTAGAATCCTCAATGCTGAGCATCCTCAATGCTTAGCATCCTCAATGCTTAGCATCCTCAATGCTTAGTATGCTCTATGCTTAGAATCCTCAATGCTTACCATCCTCAATGCTTAGCATCCTCAATGCTTCGCATCCTCAATGCTTAGCATCCTCAAAGCTTAGAATCCTCAATGCTTAGAATCCTCCATGCATTGCTTAGAATCCTCAATAGTTAGAATCCACAATGCTTACAATTCACATTGCTTAGCATAGAAAACTCAATACTTAGAATCCTCAATGCTTAGCATCCACATTACATAGCTTAGAATCCTCAATGCTTAGAATCCTCAATGCTTAGCATCCTCAATGCTTAGCATCCTCAATGCTTAGCATCCTCAGTGCTTAGAAACCTCAATGCTTTGCTTAGAAACCTCAATGCTTAGAATCCTCAATGCTTAGAATCCTCAATGCCTAGCTTAGAATCCTCAATGCTTAGAATCCTCAATGCTTAGAATCCTCAATGCTTAGAATCCTCAATGCTTAGCATCCTCAATGCTTAGCATCCTCAATGCTTAGCATCCTCAATACTTAGCATCCTCAATGCTTAGAATCCTCAATGCTTAGCTTAGAAACCTCAATGCTTAGAATCCTCAATGCTTAGAATCCCCAATGCTGAGAATCCTCAGTGCTTAGAATACTCAATGCCTAGATTAGAATCCTCAATGCTTAGAATCCGCAATGCTTAGCATCCTCAATCCTTAGTATGCTCTATGCTTAGCTTAGAATCCTGAATGCTTAGAATCCTCAATGCTTACAAACCTCAATGCTGAGAAATTTTATTGTTTGAAACCTCATTGCTTAGCATCCCAAATGCTTGCAAACCTCAATGCATAGAGGCCTTAATGCTTAGAAAACTCAAAGATTAGAAAACTCAATGCTTGGCTTAGAATCCTCAATGCTTAGAATCCTCAATGTTTAGAATCCTCCATGCATAGCTTAGAATCCTCAATGCTTAGAATCCTCAATGCTTAGCATCCTCAATGCTTAGAATCCTCATTGCTTAGCATCCTCATTGCTTAGCATCCTCATTGCTTAGCTTAGAATCCTCAAAGCTCAGAATCCTCACTGCTTAGGAACCTCAATGCTTAGCATCCTCCATGCATTGCTTAGAAACCTCAATGCGCAGAATCCTCATTGCTTAGAAATTTTATTGCTCTGAAACCTCAATGCTTAGCAACTCTAACGCTTACAAACCTCATTGCATAGAGGCCTTAATGTTTAGAAACAACAAAGATTAGAAAACTCAATGCTTGGCTTAGAATCCTCAATGCTTAGCATCCTCAATGCTTAGCATCCTCAATGCTTAGCATCTTCAATGCCTAGAATCCTCAATGCTTACAATCCTCAATGCTTAGCATCCTCAATGCTTAGCATCCTCAATGCTTAGTAAACTCAATGCTTAGAAACCTCAATGCTTTGCTTAGAAACCTCAATGCTTAGAATCCTCAATGCTTAGAATCCTCAATGCTTAGCATCCTCTATGCTTAGCATCCTCAATGCTTAGCATCCTCAATGCTTAGCATCCTCAATACTTAACATCCTCAATGCTTAGAATCCTCCATGCTTAGCTTAGAAACCTCAATGCTTAGAATCCTCAATGCTTAGAATTCTCAATGCTTAGAATCCTCAATGCCTAGATTAGAATCCTCAATGCTTAGAATCCTCAATGCTTAGAATCCTCAATGCTTAGCATCCTCAATGCTTAGCTTAGAAAACTCAATGATAAGAATCCTCAATGCTTAACATCCTCAATGTTTAGAATCCTCAATGCATAGCTTAGAATCCTCAATGCTTAGAATCCTCAATGCTTAGCATCCTTAATCCCTAGTATGCTCTATGCTTAGCTTAGAATCCTCAATGCTTAGAATCCTCAATGCTTACAAACCTCAATGCTGAGAAATTTTATTGTTTGAAACCTCATTGCTTAGCATCCCAAATGCTTGCAAACCTGAATGCATAGAGGCCTTAATGCTTAGAAACCTCAAAGATTAGAAAACTCAATGCTTGGCTTAGAATCCACAATGCTTAGAATCCTCAATGCTTAGAATCCTCCATGCATAGCTTAGAATCCTCAATGCTTAGAATCCTCAATGCTTAGCATCCTCAATGCTTAGCATCCTCAATGCTTAGCATCCTCAATGCTTAGCATCCTCAATGCTTAGAAACCTGAATGCTTTGCTTAGAAACCTCAATGCTTAGAATCCTCAATGCCTAGATTAGAATCCTCAATGCTTAGAATCCTCAATGCTTAGAATCCTCAATGCTTAGCATCCTCAATGCTTAGCATCCTCAATGCTTAGCTTAGAATCCTCAATGCTTAGAATCCCCAATGCTTAGAATCCTCAGTGCTTAGAATACTCAATGCCTAGATTAGAATCCTCAATGCTTAGAATCCTCAATGCTTAGCATCCTCAATCCTTAGTATGCTCTATGCTTAGCTTAGAATCCTGAATGCTTAGAATCCTCAATGCTTACAAACCTCAATGCTGAGAAATTTTATTGTTTGAAACCTCATTGCTTAGCATCCCAAATGCTTGCAAACCTCAATGCATAGAGGCCTTAATGCTTAGAAACCTCAAAGATTAGAAAACTCAATGCTTGGCTTAGAATCCTCTATGCTTAGAATCCTCAATGCTTAGAATCTTCCATGCATATCTTAGAATCCTCAATTCTTAGAATCCTCAATGCTTAGAATCCTCATTGCTTAGCATCCTCATTGCTTAGCTTAGAATCCTCAAAGCTCAGAATCCTGACTGCATAGGAACCTCAATGCTTAGCATCCTCCATGCATTGCTTAGAAACCTCAATGCGCAGAATCCTCATTGCTTAGAAATTTTATTGCTCTAAAACCTCAATGCTTAGCAACCCTAATGCTTACAATCCTGATTGCAAAGAGGCCTTAATGTTTAGAAACAACAATGATTAGAAAACTCAATGCTTGGCTTAGAATCCTCAATGCTTAGCATCCTCAATGCTTAGCATCCTCAATGCTTAGCATCCTCAATGCCTAGAATCCTCAATGCCTAGAAAACTCAATGCTTAGCATCCTCAATGCTTAGCATCCTCAATGCTTAGCATCCTCAATGCTTAGCATCCTCAATGCTTAGAATCCTCGATGCTTTTCTTTAGAAACCTCAATGCTTAGAATCCTCAATGCTTAGAATCCTCAATGCCTAGATTAGAATCCTCAATGCTTAGAATCCTCAATGGTTAGCATCCACAATGCTTAGAATCCTCAATGCTTAGAATCCTCAATGCTTAGAATCCTCAATTCCTAGCTTACAATCCTCAATGCTTAGAATCCTCAATGCCTAGATTAGAATCCTCAATGCTTAGAATCCTCAATGCTTAGAATCCTCAATGCTTAGCATCCTCAATGCTTAGCTTACAAAACTCAATGCTTAGCATCCTCAATGCTTAACAGCCTCAATGCTTAGCATCCTCAATGCATATCTTAGAATCCTGAAAGCTCACGATCCTCAATGCTTAGAAACCTCAATGCACAGAGTCCTTAATGCTTAGAAACCTCAATACTTAGCATCCTCAGTGCTTAGCTTAGAATCCTAACTGCTTAGAAACCTCAATGCTTATAATCCTCAGTGCTTAGCATCCTCAATGCGTAGAATCGCCAATCCTTAGAAACCTCAGTGCTTAGCATCCTCAATCCTTAGTATGCTCTATGCTTAGCTTAGAATCCTCAATGCTTAGAATCCTCAATGCCTACAAACCTCAATGCTGAGAAATTTTATTGTTTGAAACCTCATTGCTTAGCATCCCAAATGCTTGCAAACCTCAATGCATAGAGGCCTTAATGCTTAGAAACCTCAAAGATTAGAAAACTCAATGCTTGGCTTAGAATCCTCTATGCTTAGAATCCTCAATGCTTAGAATCTTCGATGCATAGCTTAGAATCCTCAATGCTTAGAATCCTCAATGCTTAGCATCCTCCATGCATTGCTTAGAATCCTCAATAGTTAGAATCCTCAATGCTTCGCATCCTCAATGCTTAGCTTAGAAATCTCAATGCTTAGAATCCTCAATGCTTAGCATCCTCAATGCTTAGCATCCTCAATGCTTAGCATCCTCAATGCTTAGAAATCTGAATACTTTGCTTAGAAACCTCAATGCTTAGAATCCTCAATGCCTAGCTTAGAATCCTCAATACTTAGAATCCTCAATGCTTAGAATCCTCAATGCTTAGCATCCTCAATGCTTAGCATCCTCAATGCGTAGCATCCTCAATGCTGAGCATCCTCAATGCTTAGCATCCTCAATACTTAGAATCCTCCATGCTCAGCTTAGAAACCTCAATGCTTAGAATCCTCAAGGCTTAGAATCCTCAATGCTTAGAATCCTCAATGCCTAGATTAGAATCCTAAATGCTTAGAATCCTCAATGCTTAGAATCCTCAATGCTTAGAATCCTCAATGCTTAGCATCCTCAATGCTTAGCTTAGAAAACTCAATGCTTAGAATCCTCAATGCTTAACATTCTCAATGTTTAGAATCCTCAATGCATAGCTTAGAATCCTCAATGCTTAGAATCCTCAATGCTTAGCATCCCAAATGCTTAAAAACCTCAATGCATAGAGGCCTTAATGCTTAGAAACCTCAAAGATTAGAAAACTCAATGCTTGGCTTAGAATCCTCAATGCTTAGAATCCTCAATGCTTAGAATCCTCCATGCATAGCTTAGAATCCTCAATAGTTAGAATCCTCAATGCTTCGCATCCTCAATGCTTAGCTTAGAAACCTCAATGCTTAGAATCCTCAATGCTTAGCATCCTCAATGCTTAGCATCCTCATTGCTTAGCATCCTCATTGCTTAGCATCCTCATTGCTTAGCTTAGAATCCTCAAAGCTCAGAATCCTCACTGCATAGGAACCTCAATGCTTAGCATCCTCCATGCATTGCTTAGAAACCTCAATGCACAGAATCCTCATTGCTTAGAAATTTTATTGCTCTAAACCTCAATGCTTAGCAACCCTAATGCTTACAAACCTCATTGCATAGAGGCCTTAATGTTTAGAAACAACAAAGATTAGAAAACTCAATGCTTGGCTTAAAATCCTCAATGCTTTGCATTCTCAATGCTTAGCATCCTCAATGCCTAGAATCCTCAATGCTTAGAATCCTCAATGCTTAGCATCCTCAATGCTTAGCATCCTCAGTGCTTAGCATCCTCAATGCTTAGAATCCTCAATGCTTTCCTTAGAAACCTCAATGCTTAGAATCCTCAATGCTTAGAATCCTCAATGCTTAGAATCCTCAATGCTTAGCATCCACAGTGCTTAGAATCCTCAATGCTTAGAATCCTCAATGCTTAGCATCCTCAATGCTTAGAATCCTCAATGCTTAGAATCCTCAATGCTTAGAATCCTCAAAGCTTTGCTTAGAAACCTCAATGCTTAGAATCCTCAATGCATAGAATCCTCAATGCCTAGCTTACAATCCTCAATGCTTAGAATCCTCAATGCCTAGATTAGAATCCTCAATGCTTAGAATCCTCAATGCTTAGAATCCTCAATGCTTAGCATCCTCAATGCTTAGCTTACAAAACTCAATGCTTAGCATCTTCAATGCTTAACAGCCTCAATGCTTAGCATCCTCAATGCATATCTTAGAATCCTCAAAGCTCAGGATCCTCAATGCTTAGAAACCTCAATGCACAGAATCCTTAATGCTTAGAAACCTCAATACTTAGCATCCTCAATGCTTAGCTTAGAATCCTAACTGCTTAGAAACCTCAATGCTTATAATCCTCAGTGCTTAGCATCCTCAATGCGTAGAATCGCCAATCCTTAGAAACCTCAATGCTTAGCATCCTCAATCCTTAGTATGCTCTATGCTTAGCTTAGAATCCTCAATGCTTAGAATCCTCAATGCTTACAAACCTCAATGCTGAGAAATTTTATTGTTTGAAACCTCATTGCTTAGCATCCCAAATGCTTACAAACCTCAATGCTTAGAATCCTAAATGCTTAGAATCCTCAATGCTTAGAATCCTCAATGCATAGATTACAATCCTCAATGCTTAGAATCCTCAATGCTTAGCATCCTCAATCCTTAGTATGCTCTATGCTTAGCTTAGAATCCTCAATGCTTAGCATCCTCACTTCTTAGAATCCTCAAAGCTCAGGATCCTCAATGCTTAGAAACCTCAATGCACAGAGTTCTTAATGCTTAGAAACCTCAATACTTAGCATCCTCAGTGCTTACCATAGAATCCTCACTGCTTACAAACCAGAAAGCTTATAATCCTCAGTGCTTAGCATCCTCAATGAGTAGAATCCCCAATGCTTAGAAACCTCAATGCTTAGCATCCAGAATCCTTAGTATGCTCTATGCTTAGATTAGAATCCTCAATGCTTAGAATCCTCAATGCTTAGCATCCCCATTACATAGCTTAGAATCCTCAATGCTTAGCATCCTCATTGCTTAGCATCCTCATTGCTTAGCTTAGAATCCTCAAAGCTCAGAATCCTCACAGCTTAGGAACCTCAATGCTTAGCATCCTCCATGCATTGCTTAGAAACCTCAATGCGTAGAATCCTCATTGCTTAGAAATTTTATTGCTTTGAATCCTCAATGCTTAGCATCCCTAATGCTTACAAACCTGAGTGCATAGAGGCCTTAATGTTTAGAAACCTCAAAGATTAGAAAACTCAATGCTTGGCTTAGAATCCTCAATGCTTAGAATCCTCAATGCTTAGCATCCTCAATGCTTAGCATCCTCAATGCTTAGAATCCTCAATGCTTAGAATCCTCAATGCTTAGAATCCTCAATGTCTAGCTTAGAATCCTCAATGCTTAGAATCCTCAATGCCTAGAATCCTCAATGCTTAGAAACCTCAATGCTTAGAAACCTCAATGCTTAGAATCCTCAATGCACAGAGTCCTTAATGCTTAGAAACCTCAATACTTAGAATCCTCAGTGCTTAGCTTAGAATCCTCACTGCTTAAAAACCTCAATGCTTATAATCCTCAATGCTTAGAATCCTCAATGCTTAGAATCCTCAATGTCTGGCTTAGAATCCTCAATGCTTAGAATCCTCAATGCCTAGAATCCTCAATGCTTAGAAACCTCAATGCACACAGTCCTTAATGCTTAGAAACCTCAATACTTAGCATCCTCAGTGCTTAGCTTAGAATCCTCACTGCTTAAAAACCTCAATGCTTATAATCCTCAGTGCTTAGCATCCTCAATGCGTAGAATCCCCAATACTTAGAAACCTCAATGCTTAGCATCCTCAATCCTTAGTATGCTCTATGCTTAGCTTAGAATCCTCAATGCTTAGAATCCTCAATGGTTACAAACGTCAATGCTGAGAAATTTTATTGTTTGAAACCTCATTGCTTAGCATCCCAAATGCTTACAAACCTCAATGCATAGAGGCCTTAATGCTTAGAAAACTAAAAGATTAGAAAACTCAATGCTTGGCTTAGAATCCTCAATGCTTAGAATCCTCAATGCTTAGAATCCTCCATGCATAGCTTAGAATCCTCAATGCTTAGAATCCTCAATGCTTAGAATCCTCAATGCTTAGAATCCTCAATGCTTAGCATCCTCATTGCTTAGCATCCTCAATGCTTAGCATCCTCAATGCTTAGCATCCTCATTACATAGCTTAGAATCCTCAATGCTTAGAATCCTCAATGCTTAGAATCCTCATTGCTTCGCATCCTCAATGCTTAGCATCCTCATTGCTTAGCATCCTCATTACATAGCTTAGAATCCTCAATGCTTAGAATCCTCATTGCTTCGCATCCTCAATGCTTAGCATCCTCATTGCTTTGCTTAGAATACTCAAAGCTCAGAATCCTCACTGCTTAGGAACCACAATGCTTAGCATGCTCCATGCATTGCTTAGAAACCTCAATGCGCAGAATCCTCATTGCTTAGAAATTTTATTGCTCTGAAACCTCATTGCTTAGCATCCCTAATGCTTACAAACCTCAATGCATAGAGGCCTTAATGTTTAGAAACCTCAAAGATTAGAAAACTCAATGCTTGGCTTAGAATCCTCAATGCTTAGAATCCTCAATGCTTAGAATCCTCAATGCTTAGCATCCTCAATGCTTAGAATCGTCAATGCACAGAGTCCTTCATGCTTAGAAACCTCAATACTTAGCATCCTCAGTGCTTAGCTTAGAATCCTCACTGCATAGAAACCTGAATGCTTAGAATCCTCAATGCTTAGAATCCTCAATGCATAGCTTAGAAACCTGAATGCTTAGAATCCTCAATGCTTAATATCCTCAATGTTTAGAATCCTCAATGCATAGCTTACAATCCTCAATGCTTAGAATACTCAATGCTTAGCATCCTCAATGCTTAGCGTCCACAATGCTTAGCATCCTCAATGCTTAGCTTAGAATCCTCAAAGCTCAGGATCCTCAATGCTTAGAAACCTCAATGCACAGAGTCCTTAATGCTTAGAAACCTCAATACTTAGCATCCTCAGTGCTTAGCTTAGAATCCTCACTGCTTAGAAACCTCAATGCTTAGAATCCTCAGTGCTTAGCATCCTCAATGCGTAGAATACCCAATGCTTAGAAACCTCAATGCTTAGCATCCTCAATCCTTAGTATGCTCTATGCTTAGCTTAGAATCCTCAATGCTTAGAATCCTCAATGCTTAGAATCCTCAATGCACAGAGTCCTTAATGCTTAGAAACCTCAATACTTAGCATCCTCAATCCTTAGTATGCTCTATGCTTAGCTTAGAATCCTCAATGCTTAGAATCCTCAGTGCTTAGCATCCTCCATGCATTGCTTAGAAATCTCAATGCGTAGAATCCTCATACATTAGAATCCTCTACGCTGAGAAATTTTATTGCTTGGAAACCTCAATGCTTAGCATCCCTAATGCTTACAAACCTCAATGCGTACAGTCCTTAATGCTTAGAAACCTCAATGCATAGCATCCTCAATTCATACCTTAGAATCCTCAATGCATAGAATCCTCAATGCTTAGAATCCTTAATCTTCGAATCCTCAATGCTTAGAATCCTCAACGCTTAGCATCCTCAATGCTCAACTTAGAACCTTCAATGCCTAGAATCCTCAATGCTTAGAATCCCCCCAATGATTAGAGCCCTTAAAGCTTAGAAACCTCAATACTTAGCATCGTCACTGCATAGCTTAGAATCCTTAATGCTTAGAAACCGTAATGCTTAGCATCCTCAATCCTTAGTATGCTCAATGCTTAGCTTGGAATACTCAATGATTAGAAACCTCATTGCTTAGAATCCTCCATTCTTTGCTTTGAAATCCCATTCCATAGAATCCTCAATGCGTAGAATCCTCAACGCTGAGAAAACTTATTGCTTTGAAACCTCAATGCTTAGCATCCCTAATGCTTAGAAACCTCAGTGCATAGCTTAGAATCCTCAATGCTTAGAATCCTCAATGCACAGCATCCTCAATGCTTAGCTTATAAACCTCAATGCATAGAATTCTCAATGCGTAGAATCCGCATTCCTTAGAATCTTCAACGCTGAGAAACTTTCTTGCTTTGAAACCTCAATCCTTAGCATCCTTAATGCTAAGAAACCTCACTGCATAGCGTCCTTAATGCTTAGAATCCTCAATGCTTAGAAAGCTCAGTACTTAGACTTCTTAAGGCTTAGAAACCTCAAAGCTTAGAATCCTCATTGCTTAGTATCCTCATTGCTCAGCACCCTCAATGCTTTGAAACCTCAATGCATTGAGTCGTTAATGCTTAGAATCCTCAATACTTGGAATACACAATGCTATGCTCAGAATCCTCAATGCCTAAAATCCTCAATGCTTAGAATCCCCAAAGATTAGAGTCCTTAATGCTTAGAAACCTCAATGCTTAGAATCCTCAGTGCTTAGCATTCTCAAACCTTGCAATCCTCAATGCACAGAATCTTTATGTCTTAGAATCCGTAATGCTTAGCATCCTCAATGCTTAGCATCCTTAATGATTAGAAACCTCAATGCACAGAGTCCTTAATGCTTGAAACATTTATGCTTAGAAACCTCAATTCATAGAACCCACAATGCTTAACCTAGTATCCTCAGTGCTTAGAATCGTCAATGCTTAGAACCCTCAATGTTTACCTTAGAATCCTCAATGCTTAGCATCTTGAATGCTTAGTATCCTCAATGCATAGAATCCCCAATGCTTAGAATCCTTAATGAAAAGAGTCCTTAATGCTTAGATAGCTCAATGCTTAGAAACGTCAATGCATAGAGTCCTCAATGCTTAGAACCCTCAATGCTTAGAAAACTCAATGCTTAGAAAACTCAATGCTTAGAAACTTCAATGCATAGAGTCCTCAGTGCTTAGCTTAGAATCCTCAATGTGTACCATCCTCAATGCTTACAAACCTCAAAGCTTAGAAACCTCAATGCTTAGAAACCTGATTGCTTAGAATCCTCAACGATGAGAAACCTTATTGCATAGAAACCACAAAGCTTAGAAACCACAATGCATAGAGTCCTTAATGCTTAGCAACCTCAATGCATAGAAAACTTAAAGCATAGAAACGTCAATGTTTAGAATCCTCAATGCTTAGAAACCTCACTGCTTAGAAAGCTCAATGCATAGAGTCGTTAATGCATAGAAACCTCAATGCTTAGAATCCTCAATGCTCAGCTTAGAAACCTCAATGCTTAGAAACCTCATGGCATAGCATGCTCAATGCATAGCATAGAATCATCAATGCTTAGAACCCTCAATGCTTAGAATCTTCATTGCTTTCCATTCTCAAAGCTCAGCAGCCTCAATACTTAGCATCCTCAATGCTTAGAATCCGCAATGCTTAGCATCCTCAATGCTTAGCATCCACAATGCTTAGATTAGAATCCTCAATGCTTAGAAACCTCAATGCTTAGAATCCTTAATCCTTAGCATCCTCAATGTTTAGCATCCTCAATGCTTTGGGTAGAATCCTCAATGCTTAGAAACCTTAAAGCTTTGAATCCTCAATGCTTTGCTTACAATCCTCAATGCTTAAACAACTCAATCCTTAGCATCCTCAATGCTTAGCATCCTCAATGCTTAGCTTAGAATACTCAATGCTTAGAATCCTCGGTGCTTAGCAACCTCAATGCACAGAGTCCTTAAAACTTAGAAACCTCAAAACTTAGCATCCTCAATGCTTAGATTAGAATCATCAATGCTTAGAATCCTCATGGCTTAGATACCTCAATGCTTAGTATCCTTAATGATTGGAAACGTCAATGCTTAGAGTCCTCAATGCTTAGCGTAGAATCCTCAAGGCGTAGAATCCTCAGGGCGTAGAATCCTCAGGGCGTAGAATCCCCAAGGCGTAGAATCCCCAAGGCGTAGAATCCCCAAGGCGTAGAATCCTCAAGGCGTAGAATCCCCAAGGCGTAGAATCTCCAAGGCGTAGAATCCTCAAGGCGTATAATCCCCAAGTCGTAGAATCCCCAAGGCGTAGAATCCTCAGGGCGTAGAATCCTCAGGGCGTAGAATCCTCAAGGCGTAGAGCCCTTAAAGCATAGAAACCTCAATGCTTATAGTCCTTTATTTTTAGAAACCTCAATGCTTAGAAACCTGAACGCTTAGAATCCTCAATGCATAGAGTCCTTATTGCTTATCATCCTCAATGCTTAGCATCCTCAATGCTTAGATTAGAATCATCAATGCTTAGAATCCTCATGGCTTAGATACCTCAATGCTTAGTATCCTTAATGATTGGAAACGTCAATGCTTAGAGTCCTCAATGCTTAGCGTAGAATCCTCAAGGCGTAGAATCCTCAGGGCGTAGAATCCTCAGGGCGTAGAATCCTCAGGGCGTAGAATCCCCAAGGCGTAGAATCCTCAGGGCATAGAATCCTCAAGGCGTAGAATCCCCAAGGCGTAGAATCCTCAAGGCGTAGAATCCCCAAGGCGTAGAATCCCCAAGGCGTAGAATCCTCAGGGCGTAGAATCCTCAGGGCGTAGAATCCCCAAGGCGTAGAATCCTCAAGGCGTAGAATCCCCAAGGCGTAGAATCCCCAAGGCGTAGAATCCCCAAGGCGTAGAATCCTCAGGGCGTAGAATCCTCAAGGCGTAGAATCCCCAAGGCGTAGAATCCCCAAGGCGTAGAATCCTCAGGGCGTAGAATCCTCAGGGCGTAGAATCCTCAAGGCGTAGAGCCCTTAAAGCATAGAAACCTCAATGCTTATAGTCCTTTATTTTTAGAAACCTCAATGCTTAGAAACCTGAACGCTTAGAATCCTCAATGCATAGAGTCCTTATTGCTTATCATCCTCAATGCTTAGAATCCTCAATGCTTAGCATCCTCAATGCTTAGAAACATCAATGCTTAGAAACCTTTGAGGATTAGAATCCTCAATGCTTACCGTCCTTAATGTTTAGAAATCTCAGTGCATAAAGTCCTTAAAGCTTAGAAACCTCAATGCTTAGAAACCTGAATGCTTAGATTCCTCAATGCTTAGAAACCTCAATGCCTAGAATCGTCATTGCTTAGCTCAGAATCCACAATGCTCAGATTCCTCCATGCTTAGAAATCTCCTTGCTTACTCAGTGCTTAGAATCCTCAATGCTTAGCATACTCAAAGTTTAGAAACCTCAATGCTTAACATCCTCAATGCTTAGCTTAGAATCCTCAATGCTTAGAATCCTTAATGCTTAGAAAGCTCAATGCTTAGCATCCTGTTTTCTTAGCTAAAAAACCTCAATACTTAGAAACTTCCCTGCTTAGAAACCGCAATGCTTTGCATCCTCAATGCTTACAAACATTAATGCTTAGCATCCTCCTTGCTTAGAAACCTTAATTCTTAGAAACCTCAATGCTTAGAATCCTCATTGCTTAGAAACCTCAATGCTTAAAATCTTCAATGATTTGCTTAGAATTCTCAATGCTTAGGAACCTCATTGCTTAGAAACCTATGTGGTTAAAATCCTCAATGGTTAGAAACCTTAATGATTAGAATACAGAATACTTAGAATCCTCAATGCTTAGCTTAGAATCTTCAGTGCTTTGCATCCTCAATGCTTAGCATCCTCAATGCTTAGCTTCAAATCCTCAATGCTTAGAAACCTCAACGCTTAGCATTCTCTATGCTTAGCTTAGAATCCTCAATGTTTAGAATCCTTAATGATTAGAATACTCAGTACTTAGATTCCTCAATGTTTAGCTTAGAATCCTCAACACTTAGAAACCTCAATACTTAGAATCCTCAATGCTTAGCATACTCAATGCTCAGCATACTCAATGCTTAACTTAGAATCCTCAATGCTTAGAAACCACAATGCGTAGAATCCTCAATGCTTAGCTTAGAATCCTCATTGGTTAGAAACCTCAATGCTTAGGAACCTCATTGCTGAGAAACCACAGTGCTTAAAGTCCTCAATGCTTTGAATACTGTTTAAGTTTTTAACTAACATCTCCATCTAAGCAGTTGCATCTGCATTAGTATAGCATGATATTACAACCACTGCATTTTGAACCAGATATGCAACTCAACATTCATTGGCATTCTTTATCTCACTCTGCCAGTCCTCTGAGCTATGCATATACAACTGAGTTTCAAAATTTAAACTGCATACCTATTATATTGCTGCTAATGTTAGCTTCACAGGTACTCATCACAAACTAACCTTGCATTTACTGTAGCGTAAGAACGTTCCCATCCACGACTGTATGCCACACATTCTCAGTCTAGCCTGGCGACAATATCCAGAGACAGAGTATTGAGACAAATTCCATCGGAATCAAATTAAGACGGAGGACAGCTGGCTAGCAAGGATTACTGCCAAAAACAACTGGGGATTATACTGGATGAGCTGATGATGTAAATAAATTCCCAAAAATGACATTTCTCCTTCTGGGACACACTAACATCAATGTCTCAGCTAACACAAGTAATGCTGTTCTATTGGTCTTTTTTTCCCCACCTTGTTCAACCCAATGAACAAAAACAACTTGCTTAAGTATGGTGTCTACTGCTGGCCACCAAAGTTTAAAAATTTAAACTGGTGAAAAAGCCATTAAGGAACGATAACATGTTTGGTGTTAACAATGTATTAAGAAAATTAGGGAAAATGGATTTTAAGCTAGAAAAGGAAAGATGAACAGAGAAGAAACAACAGTGTTATTGTCTATCTGCTAAACCTATCTACAGTAACTTGACTGCATTCATGTGTGCCTCCATATTTACACTACCCTCCCGCTAGTCTTTGTCTATAAAAGTTCTGTATGAAGATACTCCACCACAGAGCTCAGAGTAGAATCAGTGCTAAGTCTATTATCACATAGGTCATCCTAGCTACAGGTTTAGAAATTAGGTCCAAGAATGCCCTCTATACCACTGAAACCAACTCTTGGATCCTGAGATTGGCTTGAGATTATTTTTTTTCCTGCAGCACCAGGTAATTTCAGGTATCCAAGTATTTCCTACTAGCATGTATTTTCTACTACTAATCATCAGTCCATATGTTTTTCAGTCTATGTGAGAAAAACATAGATTGCCTTGTAGAAACAGTAGAAGATGCAGTCAGCAGATGCAGAAGACACTGGAGATCCATAAAACAGACTGCAACAATATGCTCATTCAGGATGAGCAAAGCAGTGGAACCATTGCCCTAAACTGTCCCATACGTAAAATGAAGTATAGGCAGGACACGAGAGCAGCAGAGACCTGCAGGATAAGTGCTGCAAAGGCAAAGCAAAGAAATCCACAGAGCTATGAAATCCACTGGCTATTTTCTGAGAGAAGGATTTCATCTGAAATGAAATCAGGCAGGAGAAGCAGACTGAGAAAGTTTCCATTGTCATAAAAATATCTCTCTGGGTAATCCACGCTGATGGGAAAAGGAAACTCTGATAATTTATGTGACAGTTTAATGGGATTTTGGTGACACATGATACTTTAGAAAGAATTTGCCCAAATCGGACAGACAGGACTTTAATAAGGTTTCAGCCTCAAAACAGCAATATTTTCACCCTTTATTTTGCATTTTATCCTACACATACACTGCTCACTCATAGCCCATCTATCTCATTTGCAGGGCATATTTCTATATTGTGAGAACAACAACTCCTCTGCACTTTCTGGTGACATTCTCAGCTAGAGAAACCTCTGCCTATCTGAGATCCCTAAAGGGATCAAGCTGACTTTGCATCTTCAGGGCAGAGCAGCAGAGCTTTGAATTCTGAGCCATAAGCTGCCCATGGGCCACATCCCCAGCTCTGTGGATGTCATTAATAGCTTCTCTGTAGAAATCAAGGGTAGCAGATGGACAGTCTGCAGTAGCGATCACAAACAATAGGATGCACCCAGGGCACACTCCAGGAGTAAACGTCTCTCACGCTGACTTACACCTCAACCCATTTCTTCTCCTTATGAGAGACAGCCTTCACCCCAGTGCAGCATTCCCCTGCCCTTCATTGCCATCACTCAGAGAACAGGCACAGTACCAAAAGTAGTTGCTTAGAACACTCAACTATGGCGAAGCCAGGGTTAACAGGACGAAACTTTGCAGAAGTTGAATATCAGTGAATTATATGGAAGAGTTTCCCCCGTGGAGAAGTAGAAGTTAACATTAAATATACATTGCCCTGAGCACTAGAAGCCATTCTGTACATAACAGCCTCACAGAGGCTGGAGACAGAGATAACCCGACAGGCATTTGTTTTCTTACTCATTCCTATGGATCTACCCCTGAAGCCCTTATTTTTTTCTGGAAAAGCACCTTGTGGGAATCTGGGCAGGTGAGGAACGGTGTGCAAATGATTCAATGTTTTGCCCAGTGTTTCTTTACTCCATGAAGCTAAGATCAGCGTGGGACATGAAATGATACCTGTTGGCCCTACGATGGGCGTGGAAAACAGAGCACCTGTCACTATTTCTTTCACCATTGGGACTACCAGCCAAATTTAACAGGGAAACAAGCTGTGTTGTGTAGTCCCTCGAGCTCTTCTGCTCTACGTGAGACACATTCTGTAGTAAAGAGAAGAATTTAAACCCACCTAATCCCACCAGCAGCATAAAGCAGTGCTCATTCTTAAACATGGGTTGTGTCTTTAAGAGGTACAGATCCATCTCTGCCTCTGACTTGAGGTCTTCCTCAGGGAATGGCTCATAAGAAATGAGATATATTAAAAGGAAGTGAAATCAGAGCCTCCCATTATCAAAGGGATAAAATATCAATTTTTTGTCAAGATAAAAAGCATCGTAGATTGGCTCAGATGGGAAAAATTAAATTCTTGGTCTTCAGTTGATTTGATATTTATCACTCCACCGCTCTAGAAATATTCTGACAGGGAATGTTTCTTAAAATATTATCCTGCATTTCTCCTCAGTTAGCAAGCTGGGAGAGTATGAACTTGTGTGTCTTGTTACACCTAAAAAACTCATAGGAAAAGAGAAAAAGGAAAGAAAACAAAGTCTAGAAAATACACCTTCTAACACTTCATTTCACCAAGAGCTTCTCAATAAAGGACCTCAATTGGGGAATCACTGCTGTCCAAGTCTACCTACCCCATATTGTAGAATATCCCAAAAGCAATTCTCTCTTCCCATATAAAGAGACTAATAAGCAAGAACTGTCTCCCAGTTCATAACAATTAATCTTATCTTGACAGCAAGAGCTCAGATGAACTCAGAGAATTGAGTAAGAAATTGAAAGTAGGGGAATAACGTAGAAGGTCTTTCAGGGAGTCCTGCTGCCCACCCTCCAATGGTGAGGACTGATGTATCCTTCAGCCTGGACAAGCTTACTTCTAGATATACAGTGTTGTCTTGATAAAGAATTAAGTGGAATGAGCCAGTGTTTGTGTCTAAAACATGATTAATGGAACTTGATCACGCACGTAAAAAAAAAAAGTGTTTAGGAGAACTGTCAATTCAATGTTAGTGGCTGCTCCTAATCTGTATTCCCCTGGCTAAAGAGCGACTTGGAAACACTGCAGTGTTTTAACAGCTTGTGTTCAAACCCTCAAATCAAAGGCTCCTCAGTAGCTGTTTAGATCATGGACAGAACATCAGTTTTCCAAGAGAACACGGATGAACCTTGGAGCTCACAGGCAAGCTCAGAACTAAGCAATACTTACATATCATCAAGATGATCAGGCAACTGAGATCCTATGGCATAATCAGAATCTCAGCATACTTGGCAGAAAGATAGATAAAGCAAGATTCGCCATTGCAATAAAGTAGATAGCATGAGGAAATTTCAACCAGTGTGTGTATGCCAAGACACTGTGCAGCCACCATGAGATCAGGAAGATCTTCCATTCAGTGAAGAGATTTCTGATGAATCACCTTCCATTCAGTGAAGAGATTTCTGATGAATCACACCTTTCTACATCAATCACTATTGGGAGTGGAACATCAAGCCAGGAAGACTACTGGGCAGAGGAAAACTGTCTCCTCTTAGGTCTACTAGTAGGAAGGTTGGACAAATGAAATATATATATATATATATATATATAATTTTTTGCCCCAGAAGTTGCTACAAAGCATGGAATAAAGGTATACCTGAATAAAGGAGTCAGGTTGTGAAACAGTCTTATCAGCTCCAGAAGGAAAACTAACAGAAGTGAACACAATGTCCAGCACCCAATTGCTTTTCCTTAATAACACGCTATGTATCATTAAAGTGGGAGTTTTCACACAAGAGATCAGTTTGTTCTTTAATTCCTATCTTCATAAGTGATATTCTGTTTTGAATACAATCTCCAGAAGGTTCTTTTTTGTCAAATAATTTAACAGCATGAATGATGGCTGCTGATCAGTTTGAATTTCTGATGCCTACTACAAACAATGCAGACTTACACTATATGTTTGTGAAGCTGATACTGCCTGATATGTTTCTCCAATTCTGGTGCCTCCTTGTATATTCAACCCAACATTTTCCTAGCAGAACTCTTCCAATTTATGTTGCCAAGGAATCCTTCCACTGCAGCTCAGCCATTCTTCACAGTCTGAACAAATCCTTACTTGAAATGAAGCACTTGCAATGAAACAGTTCTATTTCAGAGCATTCGCTGCCACTTCATCTTCCGCTCTGTAAACTATCGGAATGCTTTTAAAGGAAACACTTATTTAAATAAAAGAAAATCCCTGTAAATCACAGTCGTGACAAGCTAACAGCAAGCACTGCAAAGATGGTTTATCTTCCTGCTACATCTAACAAAGCTTCGCACATCAACACATTGTTTGTAAAGACTTCTAACTCACGATTTCTAACTACAAGAATATACTAGTAACAAAAACCTTCTTATATCAGTAATCTCTCCCTGTCATCTAATATCCCATCAACCTCAAAATCTGAGAGTCTCCTTCAATTATTTCTGTTTACTGTCTTATCCAGCATGCCTTCTTCATGGATGAAGAAACCAACTATTTAGTCTCACTGCCTGCTTGTAATCCAAATTCATTTCAGAGCTTGCATGCATTAGCTGCATGCTTTAATTTGATTTATTTTATTTGACTTCTATTAAATTACATTTGAGACAGGTTAGCAGATGGCCTCATGGGGAGCATCTCGCCAGCATCACCCCCTGTGCAAACAGCAATTATTGTATCTTAGCTGAGCCCAATTTCAAGTTATATCTTGACAAGCTAACAAATAAGGTCACAGTATCTGCATTGCAAGTAATATCCCAACTGGTGGGAAAGACACTTGACAAGCTTGAAGGTGGGCCCAGAGAGCGTTCTGATTGCAAGGGGAAGATGTAAAGGAAATTAAGCAGCAAGTCACCACTTAAGAGCAGGGATGCTGTTTCAAGTCTATCCACATTCTGCATTGCTTGCAGGCCCGCCACCTATGTTAGTACAGAGACTCCACGTCACTACGTGGATTGCTCATTCACAGTCTGTTAGTGCTAAACACGGGAGATGATGGATAGTGAGGGCACCACAGCCACCGAGGCCCCCTCTTTCTTCATATTTCTCACTCTTCTTTTGCCCCTGGCCAGTTGCTCGTTGTGAAAAACAATTCCTGCACGTTGCATTACCCTCCACGGTGACCCTCGAGCTGTTTTTTTTTTTTTTGCCCTTTCAAAACACTTGACAAAGCTGTCACAGAAGGAGTTCGGCATCTGGAAGCTGTGACAGACACGATATGACCTGATTCATAAAACATAACTAAACAGCTTGGGCTGCCAGAGGCCAGGATTTACAGGACTGCGTTTCAAGAACGGCCTTCAACGCCTGCTCTACCAAACACACTCCTACTCTGCCGCAATACAAATTCCCCAGCTCCGATGGGGTGACCTGCAACACTACAAAATGACAGAGCAGCTGAGACACTAATCTTGTTACAGTCTACCCTGTCTCCTGCTGGTCAAGAAGGGGAAGGGATGACCTTGGTGTTGGCTGCACCTTTTACACCAGGCTACAAGGGAAGGGAATGCTATAAAAATAAAAGACATCATTTTTTTTTTTCAGAAATGACTCCAGCACAGCAAGTACAAAGGAAACAAATCAAGGCACTGATAGTTTCTGTTATATTATCCCTACAGCCTCACTTTTACAATAAAAGCCTCTCTGCATTTTTATTTCCTGAAGGTGCAACCTGACCGACAGTGTATTTAAGGACTTTCTGCCATCCTATCCATCAACCCTTTTTCCTTCATTTTCCCTTCAATCACTAGTTATAGTCTGTTAGGTGATTGCCATGGTACCAAAAGGCAAACATCATTAACAATTACACTTTCTTATACCATCAAAACAGTTTGTCAAACAGTACAGTTCTTCAGTTCACATAAACTCCCTTAATACAGTCTGTATTCTTCAGTTATAAACACTGTGCCACAGAACCAGCACTGATTGAACCACCTCCCTCACACACTTCCTCACAAGAAGTACATAGTATTACATAAATGGGTTGACATTCATTGGTCAGGTGGAATGTACACCTCTCCTCAGGACAATCTTACTAATCTACAGAGTACAAACTCCTGTCTTCTTACATACAAGCAGAAAGTACATATGAGTGGACAGAAAACACAGTCTTTCGCTTTGTCCGTGTCTGGCCATTTCCCTCACAGGAGGAAGGAAACATGGATCGGGACTCGGCACTCACCCTGCAGCTGTTCTGTGTCTCACTCACACCACACTCACTCTGACATTTAGATCAAAAACCATGGTTTATTCATACTACACAATGCTGACAACGTTTTCTAGCTGGAATCTTAATAACACTCATACTCTGGTCGACCAGTTGCAAACGTTAATGTTTTTCCCAGAGTCGGCTTGACACACGGTACCAAACACTTAAAGCAGATGATAATATTGAACATACAACCTATAAGCCCCGTGATTACAACTTGGAGAACCCAGGCTACCATTTGACAGGCTATCCACTATATCCCATACCCGTAGGAGAGACCAACCTAGGCCCCTCCTATTGTCAACTACCTGGGAGAGAGTATTTGTTCTTGTTTCCATTCATATGACATACAGTTCCCTTTCATAGGAACTCACCCAAGGAGTCTTCCTACCCCAGCTGGCAACCAAAGCCATGAGCTCACCTCCCTGGGAGCAGCACGTATGGCTGTAAACTGTGTAGGATGTCTCCTCAAGACATATGGGCTCCACTTACCATACACATACCTGGTCCACCTATGGGTGGTCCTTGTCTGTCCCTGCAGTGATCAGGTGAGGAAGGGAGTCCTTCAGAGAAATCTCAGGGTGCGCCAAAAGTGTCTCCCTCTCAGCTGGTCCTGCAGCGAACAGAGCTGGTCCCACCTGGGCCGCCAAATTGACTACAGGAATTGAACTCTATAACCTCTATAACTGATACAGTCTCCCATGACATACTTATACCAGAGTTGAGGAAGTATGGGATAGGTGAGTGGACAGTGAAGTGGGTCGAGAATTGGCTGACTGGCAGAGTGCAGAGGGTTGTCGTTGGCAGTGCAGTGTCTGGCTGCAGGGCTGTAACTAGCGGCGTCCCCCAGGGGTCTGTGCTGGGTCCAGTCTTATTCAACATCTTCATCAATGACCACCCTCAGCAAGTTTGCTGATGACACGAAGTTGGGAGGATTGGCTGACACACCTGAAGGCTGTGCTGCCATTCAGCGAGACCTGGACAGGCTGGAGAGCTGGGCAGTAAGAAACCGGATGAGGTTTAACAAAAGCAAGTGTAGAGTCTTGCACCTGGGTAGAAATAATTGCATGCACCGGTACAGGCTGGGGGAAGAGCTGCTGGAGAGGAGCTCTGCTGAGAGGGACCTGGGCGTCCTGGTGGACGACAGATTAACCATGAGCCAGCAGTGTGCCCTTGTAGCCAAAAAAGCCAATGGCATCCTGGGGTGTATTAAAAAGAGCGTGTCCAGCAGGTCGAAGGAGGTGATCCTCCCCCTCTACTCTGCCCTGGTGAGGCCTCATCTGGAATATTGTGTCCAGTTCTGGGCTCCCCAGTACAAAAAAGACAGGGATCTCTTGGAAAGAGTCCAGCGGAGGGCCACAAAGATGGTGAAGGGCCTGGAGCATCTCCCCAATGAGGAGAGACTGAGGGAACTGGGTCTGTTTAGCCTTGAGAAAAGAAGGCTGAGAGGGGACAGGATCCAGGTCTATAAATATTTGAGGTGTGAGGGGCAAAGTGGTGAGGCCAGACTCTTGTCAGCAGTGTGTGGAGGAGTGACAAGGGGAAACAGACAGAAACTGGACCATAGGAAATTCTGCACTAATGTGTGCAATAACTTCTTTATGGTGAGAGTGACAGAGCACTGGAACAGGCTGCCCAGGGTGGTTGTGGAATCTCCTTCTCTGGAGATATTCAAGACCTGCCTGGATGCCGAGCTGTGCGACGTGGTGTAGGGAACCTGCTTTGGCAGGGGGACTGGACTCAATGGTCTCTGGAGGTCCCTTCCAACCCCTACAATTCTGTGATTCTGTGAATATCATGGGGTGGTTTGGATGAGGAAAGACGACCCCTTTGAATGACCTTTTGTCAGGGCATGTCCTGGGATTCCTAGGATCCTCAAAATGCAGCACTGCTTCTGTCACTGAAAAATGGGGCCCTGTGTGGGACGGAGGGAGGGTCCATGAGTCCCTGGCCCACCTGACTGAGTATTTCCATGGTCTTAGCAAAGACATACGTACAACTTGAGAATGACAGTTAGCTGTGTTCATGGTGGCATGGCCACTGCTGATGGCCTTGAACTGTCTGAACATAACTGAAGAGGCTCAGGCTGATGCAAATCAGCTATTGAATGATAGTGTTGAAAAACTGGAAAGACAGGTGGCAGTTTTGATGGGGAAAAAACCTAATTCAATCATTCTCCTATGGAAGATCTGGAACATCTCTCTGGAAGACCATGGGGAACCTGTACAAGGGAATCTGTATAAAATGGACTCTGTAAATGAAGGCACTAAAAGGTCAGATTTTGAGGTTCCATTTGGACTAGATCTATTTGAGATCTGACTGATTGTAACCCTAAAATGAAAAAAAAAAAAGCAAGATAGGCTGGTGGGAGTGCCCTGACCAGTGTCCAACCCCCAAACCCTGCTGCCCATAATACAGCAGCTGAACTGATGGATATAGTACAGTGGTTTAGACAGAAACCAAGAGAGCATGCCAGCATAGCTGCTCTGGTTATGGGACATGGAGGCAGAAAGCGCTGTGGTGAACGGACTGGAAATTTCAAAACTGACATCCATTACTACTCACCCTGCCCTCAGGCAAAGACTGTATGTTCTGTCCAACATAATGAGGATAGCCATTTGATCAGTGAATGATTTATGGCTGTGTGTCATATAACATGGCCAAATAAGAATGACATACCATTAAATATCAGCCTGTGATATCAGGCATGAAAGAGGCAATCTATGAAGATGATTTTGAGAGCCCAGTCAATAAATTTTTCATCAGGAACGAGGGATCTCATCCTACAGCCATCACCTTTACATCAGGATGGGTCTATGTTATCCATACTGAACCCCCCAGTGGCCCTCAGGTGCTGTAATACAACAGGCTGCCCAATTGATGGGGAGACAAGAGTGCCTGCAGCCAGATGCAGTCTCTGAATGGTGGTGGAAAGGTCAGAGAACCATCTGCTGCCATGACTTAGGCGTCCAGCCCCTAAGGTAATCCAGTCTGGACCCATTAGGGTCTTGAGACAACCAATGTTTAAAGACCAGATTAGAGCAGGAGTTCAGTTTAAAAAGATCGATGGACAGCATAATCAGGAAAAAATATCTGTTAAACAGGCCCAAGCACTGAGTATTTATAGTGCAACCTTTTCAGCCAAACTAGATGTGAATGTAACTCAAGAAGGGTCTGGATGGGGGCTCTGGCAGAGCCAGAGTTCTTTCTGAACCCCTATGAGGTTTTGGTCACAGGTTTGGCATGGAGCAGAATAAAGATACATCACAGTTGAAAAGCATTTATTGGCTACCTATTCTACACTACAGGTGGTAGAACCAGTAACTCAGATTTCAGAGGTTATCGTTAAACAACAAGGCCAGTCCAGGGGTGGGTAAAGATCTAACACACATCTCTATGATGGGGGTGGCCCAATCACAAGCAGTGGTGCGCTCAGTTGTTCTGCTTGCCTGCTCCTCAAGGAGTTAAGAGAAATCTATGCCTGTTGCGTGTTCGAGTGCATGCGCAATGCCATGTGGAGGGCTTATCGCAATAAAGATTGGCGGATTTGCTGCGTAGACCGGTCAGAACTCAGATCTGCGTTGTGCTTCCTCCGGCACCAAACGCCCAACAGTGGCAGTTCCGTGTATTGGCCAGCAGGTGGCAGCAGAGACCACGGAAAGAACGTCTGCGGGACAGACCCTGGGGATCCGTTCTCTTTTGATTATAGGGGAAGAACACAAAGATGGAAGAGGAGGGAAGGGGGGGAAAAAAAAAGAAAAAAAGAAAAAAACAAACCACAGCAAACAAATAAAAACTTCTCCAAACGTAGCAAACGTGAATGTCTGTCAATAAATAAATGAGTAATTGAATTGATTTCTGTTTCCACTCTCCCCCGCCCCCCTCAACTTCCGAGATGAAGAAACACCTGGTATCAATTGGACAGATGCACACAGTGAAGCCAGGGATGGTCTGAAACGCAAAGCAGCTGAGCAGCTTTTAGAAGAAAACAGAGTAGTAACAACTTCTGTACCTACATTCACCACTCTGAGATCCTGTCTGGGTCACCCAAGGCTTGTAAATAACCACTGGGTCGGTTCTGATGTCGAGTGATTTGTTGTCAGTTCTCTCATGGTTCTCCGGTCAGTTCTCCGGTGCCAGGATCTGCCACAGGGCATTCTGACCACGGGCATCATGTTTCTATGCTGCCGCCTGCATTTAACAGGCAATGGGACTGCCCAGCATGTGCAAGGCAGCACCTCTTTCACACCACCAGAATGTTTAAGGCTGTTGGGATTGTTGTTAGCGTCCCATTAACACTGAGGCTAGAGATACCCTTAGGATTGACATTACTATTAGCATTACTTTGATGGTGCCCTATCTGGGTCATTTTCAGGGATGTCAGGAGTAAGGCACAGTGTCAGGAGAAAAAGAACAGACTCTGTTACTTTATAAAAGTGATAATAGAGAGAGTTCATTGGAAAAAATACAACTCTTAAATAATACAAAGCATGCTTCTGATTGGATGCAGGCATCATCTGGGCTCTAATTAATATTACTTTTAAGGTAAAGATTATTGTTACCTTAATGATTGTTTTTTGGATTATGATCAGGTTAAAGGTTCCTTTTGCTACAAACTTCTAGCATCATTTTTGTTGTTACATTTGGAGTTAGAGATGATTTTAGAATCAGGGTAAGGGTTAGGATTAGAGTTACATTGCGGGTTATTGCTGTTATCTTTACAGCTCCTGTGAGGGTTGGGGTCTGGGTCAGGTGTTTAAAAAATGAAATGAAAAAAGAATTAAAAAAATATATTGAAAGCTTCAGATTTCCTTAATCTTTGTGGGAATCATATAATGTGCAACTCAGATCTACCTCTTTGTGCAGTGAGTGCCTGTAAATTTGCTAGAGCCTAATATAATATGGCCTTGTGCTTTCCACTAACTCACCTTCATTTCATTTTCATTACATTTGCTTGGTAGTCAGATTTTGGTGTGTGGATATTTTAAAACAATCTAACTGACATTGGCAAAAAATTAAAAATAAATTAAAAAATGCACGACAGCATCGTATCAATTTTTATAGATAAGATACAGAAGAGCAGTTTCCCTTAGTTTTCTGTGCCTCTTTACTTTCTTACCCCCTCCCCTTGTGTGAGAAACTCTCAAAGTCAAAGATTTCTAGTTAGGCAAAGATGGCAGCGATAGCAGCAGTGCTTATTCATTATTGCAATACTGCGCGCACATCCCCTGTTGGCAAGGGAGAAACTGCACACCAGTCAGTGAAATCAATTCTGTTCTATGCCCTAAACCCAATGCAGGTGATGCTCTCATGGCTCTCATTGGTTGAGCATCTCAGGCTCACAGACTCCTCCAGACTGTTGCTAGGTTTCATTTCCATATAAGGTCAATTACCAACCTCTTGTTTTTAGGTCTGCCTTGTACTTTTCTGCGGACAGAGAAGGGCAATGTTTCCAAAAGTCAGTACATTCATTCTGTCCTGTGCTGGGCTCTACCCACCCTGTGTATTTATCTTGTGCTTGTCTCAATTCTCCCCATGTCAGAATGCCCCCAGTCTGAACTTAACTCTGTTCAGCAACTTTCTTGGTGGAAAAACTACTTATACAGCTGTTTTACAAGAGGGTTATACATTCAGTTAGGGCCTACACTATGTACTGAAAATACTGGAAACTTCCACTGCAAAAACACAATCTACCTCTCCCATCTGTGCAGCCTTGCAGACCCAGAGCATGCCAGGTTATTTCTGCTTTCATAGCATTTGCATGCTGTAGGGTGAGCACAAGGTTCTGCTGCTTGATTCTTCTGCAAGAGCTGCCTACCGGCAAATGGTTGCAGGGATGGAGGATGTGACAGAAAGCATTTGTCTCCACAAGAGCAGAGTTACATTCAGTGCAGAGTGTGAGAGTCAGGTTGGTGTGGAAAAGCACTGACACCCTGGGGATGATGCAGTGCTCACATGTCTAACACTCACAGACATTACTGTCAGAAGGATGGTGCTGTGTTGTGCTTCTACCTTTGGCAGCCCCTGGAGAAATGCTGTGGCACACAGAACACCTTTGTATTGCACTGACTGCTGCCATGCAGCATGGATTTCACACCAAATCCAGAGGAGCATGACTGCATCTATTTGCCCTGAGAAAAACTACTGTAGCTGAAGAGATGAGGAGGCAGCTGCTCATCTGCAGAACAAGCAGTACTGCCAGACACTGGGCCAGGTGAGCACCTCCTGCTGCAGCATGATGATGACAGGGCTGGAGATGATCTGCAAAGCCAGCTTAAAAGTGGGAGACATGAGTCAACATGGCAGGAGGACAGAGGTGTTAGGGAGCAGCCAAGGCATCAAAGAGTATCAAAAGGCTTTGAAAGGTATCACAAAGTGACAGCCAGGAAGACTGGGATGTATCATGAGCAGCAACCTGGATGCTAGAGATTATTTGCTCCCATACAAAATGGTAGAGATCTTGCTGCAGACATCCCAAAGCCAGGCAAAATGGGAACCCAGAGCTCTGCCTGCACGAACCCCACAGCCAGAGTGTTGCAAGCTGAGCTGCCTTGCTGTTTGTTGCATTCATCGCAATCACTGTGAATGAAGACTCAGAATGCAGTCAAGGCGATGATTGAGCATGAGAGTGACTTTATTCAATAAAAGACAGGAGGGCTTGAGAGGTCAGGGGTGAAGATGGGACCCCTCTTGTCAAGATGAGAGTGGCTCAGAGCTGGTGCTGCTGCCTGGTGCCTGGGACTGGCAGCCTGACTCTAAGTCCCCATCTAAGATGCTCAGCTTCACCTCACTGATGCTGACCTGCTCCTGCATGGTGGTGCTGCTGCTGGGGCACTCGGGCTGTGCTTGGGATGGGCAGCACTGCAAAGGCACTTGTTATGGTTTTGCAATTTGGTTGGTGTTGGTATTCCACATCAGAACACCATGCTAATAATGGGAGTAAAGGGGACAAGTTTTTTTCCTGTGAACTGCCTTAATGAGCATGTGGGGTGGGGCACCGGAAGGGAAGTGAGGAAGGGGACGGCGTTGCTGGACCGGCTCCCTGCGAGGAGACAACGTGGTCAGAGCTTCCTGCCTTCCACAGCTCCATCGGTGAGATTTGGGACTTGGTATTCTCTTTGTTGATACTCTCTTGTTGTTTGTTTAGCATTATTAGGTTATTAAACTGCCATTCGTTCTCAGATCACCTTTTTCCTCCCTCATTTTTGGTTAGACCTAATCGCAATCTCCCTTCCCTTCCCCGTCTCCCTAAACGCACGTGGCCAGGCCGCGCCGGGCCGCCCCGCATTGCCGCTAGAGAAAAGGGGGAGGGCTTTTGTTCGTGCTGCCCCGGGTTGTGCCCACTGTCCCGGAGTGAGCTCTAGAGAGAACTCCGTGACATTTTTGGTGGAGAATGCGGGCAGAGCTCAGGGCAATGTTTTGGACAGTAATTAGGTGTTTTTTTTCAGCAGCCCTGTATGTAGGACTGATAGTCCCTAGGTTCCTGTGGTCCTGGCTTAAGGACTTCCTGATGTTGGGGGTAGGGGTAGATTTATTAAGCCGATGGCTGGCAGGGATAGAGATATCTGCCTGGCTCCCTTCCAGAGTAACGAACATCACAGGCACCGTGCTTGAACTGGCTCACGAATGCTCTGAATTCCTTAAGTATGACTGGGGTGTCAGTTGGAATACTGTGTTGTTAGTCTCTCTAATTGTAGTAGTTTACTATAAATTGCAGAGAGACTTGCAAAGAATAGTGCAGAGAGACTCAGGAAAAGGGCCAGAAGCATCGGGACCCCCAGTATCAGGTAATCTCACCCCTGAACACCAGGGGGACCTTGGGAAATTAATAGAACCCCTGAGTGAGTGTGGGAGATCAGGGGGATCTCAGAACGAATGGCTTATGAAAAAGATAGAGAGTCTCGAGAATGAGATCCAAATACTAAGGGGAAGGCAACAAGTTAATCCCAGCCGACCACAGGAAGCACCAGCATCAGTGTCAGTCGCCCCAGTGGAAGGCCAGAGTTGGGACGTGTGTCCTCACGTCTGGAACGGATGGAGGAAGTAGAGGAAGATCCGGGCGAGGGACCCTCCCCAAAACCACCAAGGAAGGCAACTCAGAAGACTAACAGACATGGAGAAGATAGTGACGATGAAGGCCAGAGATGGGAGCGTGTGCCCTCACGTCTGGAACGGATGGAGGAAGTAGAGGAAGATCCTGGTGAGGGACCCTCCCCAAAACCACTGAGAAAGGCAACCCAGAAGACTAACAGACGCGGAGAAGATAGTGATGATGAGGGAAAAGTCACTGCTTCCTCTACTCGTAAACCTCTGAAAATTACTGAAATCCAAAGTGTGAGAAAGGAGTTTGCCCGACTCCCAGGTGAACGCCTTGTCACTTGGCTGCTCCGGTGTTGGGACAATGGGGCCTCCTGCATGTCTCTAAGCTGCGATGAGGCTCGTCAATTAGGAAACATTGCTCGAGACTCATCTATTGATAGAGGGATCAGCAGATGTCTCGATGGAGTCGCCAATCTCTGGGAGAGGATTCTATCAGCTGTAAAGGCAACCTGTCTTCTCAAAAGTGATTTGGAGCCTGTACTGGAAAAATGGAGTACAGCTGAGGAAGGTATCCAGTACCTGAGAGAAATGGCTGTGGCAGAAATGCTGTTCGATCCCACGTTTGTCCCTGGGGACCCAGAGGATTACCATGACCCAGAAAAGGTGAGCGGTACTCCGGAAATATGCAAGAAACTCATACGGTCAGCACCAGTGAAGTATTCCAGTATACTATTAACGAACTCTAACAGGTATGATGAGCTGGATAGGAGACCTGAAATTTTTGAGCTCATCCTTTCACTGCAAAATATCGAATACTCACTACTGCCACACCGTACCACCATCGCAGCCATCTGTAAAATGGTGGATAGAATGGACCGAATGGAGAAAAGACAGGACAACATGCAGAAGAGCTGGTCTGCGGCAAGGAACCACAGTGAACCTGTGGCAGTCTCAGCTGTCAGACGCAAATGCACACCTGTCCGAGTGAAGGACCGCAGTGAGCCTATGTCACGTGGTGCCATGTGGAACTACCTGCGTGACCATGGAGAGGATATGAAGAAGTGGCATGACGAACCCAATTTTGTACTGCGAGCTCGGGTAAGAAAATTACAAAAGAGGTCAGCCACTACTGAGGTTGCCTCTACCGCTGTAGACAACCAATAGAGGGGCCCTGCCCTCAGCCAGGGGGGGGAAAGGGATAATAGAGTGTATTGGACTGTGTGGATTCGGTGGCCTGGCACATCAGAACCACAAAAATATAAAGCACTAGTGGATACCGGTGCACAGTGCACTCTGATACCCTCAGGTTTCGAAGGGACAGAACGGATACATATACATGGGGTGACGGGGGGTTCGCAGGAACTGTCTGTATTGGAGGCCGAGATAAGCCTCACTGGTAGAGACTGGCAGAAACATCGCATAGTGACTGGCCAGGGGGCTCCTTGCATACTTGGAATAGATTACCTAAGAAGGGGACATTTCAAGGACCCCAAAGGATACAGATGGGCTTTTGGAATAGCTGCTATAGAAACAGACAATATTAAGCAGCTGTCTGATTTGCCTGGCCTATCAGGGGACCCGTCTGCTGTGGGGTTACTACGGGTGGAAGAACAACGGGTACCAATTGCCACGAGAACAGTACACAGACGACAGTACCGTACTAATAGGGATTCCTTGCTCCCTATCCATAAGCTCATTCAACAACTAGAAAGTCAGGGAGTAATTAGTAAGACCCATTCACCCTTCAATAGCCCCATATGGCCAGTGCGCAAAGCCAGTGGAGAATGGAGGCTGACAGTAGACTATCGTGGCCTTAATGAGGTCACACCCCCATTGAGTGCTGCAGTGCCAGACATGTTGGAACTCCAGTATGAACTGGAATCAAAAGAGGCAAAATGGTATGCCACCATTGATATTGCCAATGCATTCTTCTCTGTCCCTTTGGCCACAGAGTGTAGGCCACAGTTTGCTTTTACTTGGAGGGGTGTTCAGTACACTTGGAATCGTTTGCCCCAGGGGTGGAAACACAGCCCGACCATCTGCCATGGGCTGATCCAAGCCACATTGGAACAGGGCGGTGCTCCAGAGCACCTGCAGTATATAGATGATATCGTTGTGTGGGGTGATACAGCGACGGAGGTTTTTAAAAAAGGAGAACGGATAATCCAGATCCTCCTGTCTGCTGGTTTCACTATTAAGCGAGACAAAGTGAAGGGCCCTGCCCAAGAAATCCAGTTTCTTGGGGTGAAATGGCAAGATGGGCGTCGCCACATCCCAATAGACGTGATCAACAAAATTACTGCAATGTCTGCGCCCACTGACAAAAAAGAGACACAGTCCTTCCTGGGTGTGGTAGGCTTCTGGAGGATGCACATCCCAAATTATAGCCTCATTGTGAGCCCCCTCTATCAGGTGACCCGAAAGAAGAATAGCTTCGCGTGGGGCCCTGAACAGCAGCAGGCCTTTGAGCAAATCAAGCAAGAGATAGCTCGTGCTGTGGCCCTGGGGCCAGTACGGATGGGACAGGATGTGAAGAACATCCTTTACACGGCTGCTGGGGAGAAAGGTCCCACTTGGAGCTTGTGGCAGAGAACCTCAGATGAGACCCGAGGCTGACCCCTAGGATTCTGGAGTAGAGCATATAGGGGGTCGGAAGAGGGCTACACTCCAACTGAGAAGGAGATCTTAGCCGCATATGAAGGGGTCCGGGCTGCCTCTGAGGTAATTGGCACTGAAACGCAGCTTCTCCTGGCACCTCGACTTCCAGTGCTGAATTGGATGTTTAAAGGGCAGGTTCCCTCCACTCACCATGCCACAGATGCCACATGGAGTAAGTGGGTTGCACTAATCACACAGCGGGCCCGGATGGGGAACCTCAGCCGTCCAGGGATCCTAGAAGTGATCATGGACTGGCCCAAAGGTAAAAAGTTTGAAGCACCACCAGCAGAAGAGGTGTCACGCGCCAAAGAGGCTCCCCCATACAATGAACTTCTGGAAAATGAAAAGAAGTTCGCCCTGTTCACTGATGGATCGTGCCGCATTGTTGGGAAACATCGCAGATGGAAGGCTGCAGTGTGGAGCCCCACACGACAAGTTGCAGAGGCCACGGAAGGAAGAGGAGAATCGAGTCAATTTGCGGAGGTAAAGGCTGTCCAGCTGGCCCTAGACATTGCTGAGTGGGAGAAATGGCCAGTGCTTTACCTCTATACTGACTCATGGATGGTGGCCAATGCCTTATGGGGGTGGTTGCAGCAATGGGAACAAAACAACTGGCAGCGGAAAGGTAAACCTATTTGGGCCGCTGAACTATGGAAGAACATTGCTGCCCGAATAAAGAACATGGTCCTAAAGGTGCGTCACGTAGATGCCCACGTGCCCAAGAGTCGAGCAACAGAGGAGCAACAAAATAACCACCAGGTAGATCGAGCTGCCAGAATTGAGGTGGCTGAGATAGACCTGGATTGGCAGAATAAGGGAGAGTTATTCCTAGCTCGGTGGGCCCATGAGACCTCAGGCCATCAAGGCAGAGATGGAACACATAAGTGGGCTAGAGACCGAGGGGTGGACATAACTATGGATGCTATTGCGCAGATCATCCATGATTGTGACACCTGTGCCATGATCAAACAGGCCAAGAGGATGAGACCTCTCTGGGGGGAAGGGCGATGGGAAAAGTATAAATATGGGGAGGCATGGCAGATTGATTATATCACCCTGCCAAAGACTCGTAATGGTAAGCATTATGTACTCACCATGGTGGAGGTAACCACTGGGTGGCTTGAGACATATGCGGTACCCCATGCCACTGCCAGAAACACCATATTAGGCCTAGAGACACAAATCCTGTGGCGACATGGCACCCCAGAGAGGATCGAATCAGACAATGGGACTCATTTCAAAAATTCACTGGTGAGCACTTGGGCCAAAGAACATGGCATCGAGTGGATCTATCACATCCCCTATCACGCACCAGCCGCTGGTAAGATCGAGCGCCACAACGGTTTGCTGAAAACCACGCTGAAAGCGATGGGTGGTGGAACATTTAAGAACTGGGAGAAACATCTAGTAGAAGCCACCTGGCTGGTAAACACCCGAGGATCAGCCAACTGAGACAGCCCTACACAGTCCAACTCCCTGCGTACCGTGGAGGGAGACAAGGTTCCTGTGGTGCATGTAAAGAATATGCTGGGAAAAGCGGTTTGGGTCCTTCCAGCCTCTGGAAAAGGGGAGGCCCCTCCGTGGAACTGTCTTTGCACAGGGACCTGGGTGCACCTGGTGGGTGATGCAGAAGGATGGGGATGTTCAGTGTGTGCCACAGGGAAATCTGATGCTGGGGGAGTGCAGCCTGTGATTCCATGTGTGTATATATATATATATATATCTGTATGTACATATGTAATGCATGTTAACTACTGTTCTGTTTATATGTTGATAAAAGTTAGGCATGATGTGATGATGTGTAATAAGGGGTGGAATGTTATGGTTTTGCAATTTGGTTGGTGTTGGTATTCCACATCAGAACACCATGCTAATAATGGGAGTAAAGGGGACAAGTTTTTTTTTCTGTGGGCTGCCTTAATGAGCATGTGGGGTGGGGCACTGGAAGGGAAGTGAGGAAGGGGACGGCGTTGCTGGACCGGCTCCCTGCGAGGAGACAACGTGGTCAGACCTTCCTGCCTTCCACAGCTCCATAGGTGAGATTTGGGACTTGGTATTCTCTTTGTTGAAACTCTCTTGTTGCTGTTTAGCATTATTGGGTTATTAAACTGCCATTCGTTCTCAGATCACCTTTTTTTTCTCCCTTACTTTTTGTTAGACCTAATCGCAATCTCCCTTCCCTTCCCCGTCTCCCTAAACGCACGTGGCCGGGCCGCGCTGCATTGCCGCTAGAGAAAAGGGGGGGGGGCTTTTGTTCCTGCTGCCCCGGGTTGTGCCCACTGTCCCGGAGTGAGCTCTAGAGAGAACTCAGTGACAATGAGGAATTATAAACTGGAATACCAGATACCTGGCAACGTAACAATGCTTTGGCAATGAAAACAGCTTTATTCATCTCTGTAATAAACCAAACCAAAACAAAACAAAAACAACAATCCAACATGACATTGACAGAGAAACTTGAACAACAACAACAAAAAACTTCAAGGGAAAAAACAGGCATTCAACTTTCAAGTCAGCTAATCGTGTGTTCTCATGGAAATGATCTTATAGGAGTTCTTGTTGAGAAACTCAGCAGGAAGAGCAACCTCAAAAATAAAGCATGAGACATGGTTTTGCAGCACTGGGAACCAGATACAAGCACTCAGTTTGCCAGTCCCATGCTATGCAATTAAAGAGGCCTTTACTGAGGTTTCCCATTAGCCACTGAATTAGCCATTTGACAAATCACCTTTTGCATTATTCAGCCTGCTCAGGACAAACATTATCTGTAGAGTGATTTAACCCACAAGAACATGAGAACTGCTACACTGGCTTAGGCCAGCAGAACAGCTCCAGCCCCAAGCCACAGGCAGCAGGCAGCCAGCAAGGCAGGCACGGGGGAATGGAGCCCTGTGGCCAGCGCTGCCACCCTCCTCTGCACCAGGCACTACGTCAATGTGCACTCAGACACAGACCTTCCCCTAGATCTTACTCCCTTTAGGCATCACAGACTTCACTACACCCTTCTAAATGACAGGACTATTTGGCAGCTAGGACAGCTGTCACTGAAATCCATGACCCCAGTTCATGGCAGGGCAATGGACTCCTCTGACTAACAGTCTGGATCTCAGATTGTCCACCTATGATTGTAGTAAGGGCACTGCACAGGGTGTTCAGAGAAGCTATGGATGCCCCATCCCTGGAGTTGTTCAAGGCCAGGCTGGATGGGGCTTTGGGTAACCTGATCTAGAGAAAGATGTAAGCATTAGAACTAGATGATGACTAAGAGCTTTTCCAACCCATACCATCCTATGATTCAAGGAGCTGAAGATGGCACAGTACCTGTCCCTGAGCATCAGGGGACCAAATACCAGACTTGAGACCTTTTCTGAGAACCATACATTTAACTTCTCTGTGGCCCGTCTCAACATCCTACAGATACCAATTGCTCTCAATTCCTCTACAGGTTTTCTTACTTCAAGAACCATAAGCAAGAGATGCCACAGAAAATTACTATTATTACCATTCCATCATAGTCTGAAGGCCAGTCAGACACAGAATCACCAACGCAACCACTTTTGCAGCAGGGTTAACTGGGAACATTTATGAAAGCTTGGAACTAGAGTATCATCTTTTACCCCTGGATCTGTACTGCCAGTTCCAAAACACTACCTGGACAGCAATTACTATTGCACCACAGCATGCAGTGAGATCAGCCCCTCCACCTGCAATTACTTCCTGGTGTGTCCCTTTGGGGCAGCATACAGCACAGCTCCCACTCACCCAGAGCTCAGGAGCTGACAGATCAGTTAACCTGGTCAGGAGAACCTCATGCTCCTCTCTGTCAGCTCCCCTGCTGCCAAGCACAGGTGGGTACCCACATTAGCGCTGTTGTGGATGAGGGGTGGCCCCAGCAGGAGCACCACTGAAGAACATTGGCTGGCTGCCTGGGCCTGCTGCACACCTACAACAGACAAGAAGGTGCTTCTTCCAGGATTTGTTTCCAAAATGATGTCTCAAACTTCACAGTATTCAGCATGCAGGAACCATGTAGTCAGAAGGTATATCTGACTAATCAGAAGCAAATCTTCCCATTGTATCACAAAGTAAACAATTATTTTATATATATTTATGGAGGGAATGGCTCACTTTTAAGCAACAAAAGCCTGTAGTTGTTTGGATTTGGCCTTAGAGGCTTGAGTATGTCTCCAGTACTGCTTCAATTCAACCGTATTTCTTTTTGCTCTCCATCTGCACCATAACACGCTTTCACTTCCAAAGCATTTCAGGTAACAACTTGAAGAACAATTTTTATTTTAAACATACACACACATCTCTTAGCATAAAACTCATCAAGTAGTGTCAGCAAGCACATTTTAATAGCATAATATCGAAAAGCAATTTTACTACTTTCTAAGAGTCTGAAGTCTGCAGAGGATATATTTAGATGCATATAAATAGACAACAGTCGGTGATGTCTGGTCAAAGGAGTACAAATCTTTCCTAATGCATGGAATTTGCCTGGCCCCAAACACTGCAACAGCACTTAGACAAGCCTTTTCTACTTGGCTCAAATTCTGCCAGGCCTGTTAATAACAAAGCTATTAGCATGATTTTCTGGATGGGTTGCTTGCTTAGAGAATATTCAAAGATTGTTCTAATAAACTAAACCCATTACCACATCTGAAAGCATAGGAAATATTGATCAACAATGGAAAGCCATTATCCTTTCAGCATTTAACATATCCCCATGCGCCCCAACAGACCGACAAGCTCTCCAGGTACCTTCGGACGCTCCATCTCCCCACTGCTTGCAGGCACCTTTGCTTGCCCAGACCACACCAGCGGGAACACCATCCCCATCTTCTGAAATTTTTGGAAAAAAATGTACACCAAGGCAGCTGCGTGGGGAGCTCAGTTACAGATTGGCCTGGGGAAGCTCCGTTTCCCTCTTTCTGTGCTGTTCTGACACATTTGTTTTTGGGTTCCCACCTGTTTTGCCCCACATACCTCATCAGTCCCATTCTTAGGTTGGACAACACCTTACCTTCTTCCTCTACCTCATGGTCAACATCTACCAATGTTCATAATGATGCAGCCAAATACAAATCTCTTCAGGCAAAAGATTTGTACAACAAATTCAAAGACAGCACCCAAGAAACCATCTGAATAACACTGCACCTCCTTGAGCATAAACCAAAGATGAGATTGATGAGTGCAAGGAGTCCATTCCTGGACTTGTGTAGGTTTTAGTAAGCCACAAAACTGGTAGACCAGCTCAGCTTCTAACTCATGCGAGACTCTTCAAATAGCCAGGATTTATTTCCACTGACTGCATTGCCATGAGAAAACTGGTAACTGCTTTTTCTGAAAGAAGAAATGCAAGCTAATATACCATGGGAAGCTTCTTAGTAAGCTTTGTGACTGGAGGCCTAGCTGGCAAGCTTGGGTGTGCATTTTGATACAGCCTTAATGCATTAAAATGCATTTATTATGCATTTAAACAAATGCATAATCCCTTGAGAACAGCTTATATTTAGAAATGTAGATCAGAAAGGTGTTTGGGCACTGAGAGCATTCAGTTTCTGGTATGGTTCTTCCTGCAGAATTGAACCTGACTCTCAGACCAACAGAGAGGAATCGCTGCTCCACGTTTTGGAGCACAGCGGCTCCACCCCACCAGGACAGATTCCAGCAGTAAAACACAGCAGTGGGCTGACACCAAGGGGAGACCCACACACAGCCCACGGCTCCAGGGGATGACTCCAAGCTAATGGAACCAGGCAGAGGCCCCACCACACCACGAGGCACACACTGCCCCAACAGCCCTGGGCACTCTGCTCCTGCCGATGGCTGCAGCTAGGATGGGTGCTGCCAGAACCAGCCCAGCCCTCCTAAGGAAGTAGAAACCCTTTGACACACAGTTATCACCAAAAGGCTCCAACAACCCAGGGAGGATCCATCCATCCCACTGCTTTGTTGTCTGTCGACCTTCACTTGAAAAGGGCTGGACATGCAGCATTCAGACAAGGATTCTCAGAAGGAATGAGCAGACACCACCTTACTCTGGGGACATGTAAACGTGAATGGGAAAGATCAGTAACCAGCAACATGACGAGAAAGGCATAGGTATCCTGGGCTGTCAAGCTCTGTAGGAGACAGCCAGAGACCGTGCAGGGACAGCCCCAGCTAAAGGCTCCCAGCTTTCCCCTCCTTGGTTTGGCGGCTGGTCAGATGATGTTCACACCAGCAGCTAAGGCCAACACACCCTCCTGTTCCAGTTGCTCAATGCAATGAAAATTGCCTGCCCTGGAGACATGACAGACCAGGCTAGAGAGAGAAGACAACAGCACAGGAGAGGAAATACTGCTGCCCTGTATCACAGAAGAAAATGACAGAGGGCAGTGGCCGTGATCTGCAGATGCCATGCTGATGCCAAGCCAGCGCCTGGCAAGCAGCAACACCACGAAGGGCCGTGACAGCTCCTCGCCCACCTCTGCCCGTGCTCCCCAGGTGTGGCAGCACTGAACTGCCCCTCCGTGTAGCCGCCCTCCGTGGCTCCCTCCTCAGCTGCAGCCGATCCCTGCAGGGAGGTTTGTTTGTTCCTGACATCAACATGGCTGCAAGGTTTCGGCTGGCTCCTCAACAACTGCCGTGCTGTCTCCCCTAACGGGAACCTTCCATCAGAAAAAAAAAAAAAAAAAAAAGGTTGATTGTGTCCTACATTTGCTTTCCCGCAGACGAGGAGCGCTCACTACACACAAAAAGGAGGGGAGGGGAAGGGACGGCACTTAACACAAATCCTGGGATCCCGGGGACAAGCGACAGCCTCCCAGGACAGAGGTGCAATGAGAGGCGTGTGCCGGGCGAGGGCAGCGGGACGGCGCGGCTGACGGGAGCCTCCCGCGGTGAGGGCAGGCGGCAGGAGGGAGCCGGGAGCCGCATCTCCGCACACCCGGTGCGTTCCCTGCGGAGGAGCTCAGGAACCCCCCGCAGCCGGAGGAGCCGAGCCGTGCCCCCGAGCGAGCGCCCGGCAGGACCGCGGGCACGGCCGCGACCCCGGCAGCGCAGGGCTCGGGCGGCACCGCGCAGCCCCGGCCCGGCGGTGCCGGCGCTCCCCAGGCGGCGGCAGCACCGCGCCAAGGAGCGGAGGGGGCGGCGGCCGCCGCGGTATCCGCGGCCCTGCAGCACCCCCAGCCGCGGGCGGCCGCCGGCGCCGTCCCGCGGGCAGCGATGGGAGCGCGGCCCGGCCCGGCCCGGCTCGTGGCGCCCACCCCACCCTCGCCCCGCGCGGCCCCGCGGCCGCCGCCCCCCCGGGAGGGGAGTCCCAGGCGCCGGCGGACACCCCGTCCCGTCCCGTCCCGGTGCGATGCGGGGCGAGCCCTGCACGGAGCCGGGCGGGACCCCGCCGCTGGCGCCCTCCCGCGCCCCTTCCCCCATGAATAAGTAACGGCGGCTGCAATGCGGCGGGAGCCGGGCGACGGCCGCCAGCTCCGCGATTACCTGGTGCCTCTCGGGGAAAGACGGCGTCCGGAGCGCTTCCCCTGCAGCGGCGGCCGCGGCCGGGCTCCGGCGGGGCTTCAGACTCTCGCAGCAGGCAGGCTGGCCTCCTCTCTGCCCTGTGCCATGGCTCAGCAGCCGCATCCTAGACCGGCTCCGCGGTGGCGGCTGCCGGCGGCCGCGGAGGGAAGGGCAGCCCGCACGGACGGCCCCATGGAGCGCGGCGGCTCGGCTCCGGCTCCGGCTCCGGCTCCGGCTCCGGCTCCGGCGCGGGCAGCGGCAGCGCACATGCACACACGCACACACCGCGCCGGGCGGGCGGGAGGCGGGGGGACGGCGCGGGCGCGGGGCACGCAGCGGCGCAGCCCTCCGAGCCCGCTCGCATCGCCCCGCCGCGGGCAGCCCGCGCCGCTCCGCTCCGCGCCCGCCGACCTCGCGGTGGAGCCGAGCCGGGTGAATCCTCGCCGAGCGCTGCGTGTCCGCGCTTCGCTGCGGAACGACGGAGCTTGGAAGGGGGGGGGGGGCCGCGGAGCCTCCCCGGGGGCACCTACGGCGCGGCGGGCGGCAGGGCCATGCGGCTCCGCGCTCAGGCGGAGCAGCCGCGGCGCCGCGCGGTGCGGTGGGGCAGGGCGGGGTGCTCGGCCCGGCCCTTCGCTGCGCCCATCCTCCGCACCCAGCGCTGCCGCCCGGCCCCGGCCCCCGCCAGCGGCGCCGCGCGATGCAGCACGGAGGCGGCCGCCGCCTCCCCCGCGCCGCGCCGCCGCGCCGGGGCGGGCACGGGATGCGGGCGCTCCCCGCCCCGCACGCACGGCTGAGCCGCAGCCGCCCGACCGCGCGCAGACGTGTCGCGGGCCGGGCAGCCGCGCACCGGGCGGGGCAGCGCCGACAGGGAGCACGGAGCCACGAGTCTGACCAACGCTCGGGTCGGGATGCGGGAGGGACGCGGGACCCCGGGCCCCGTGGGGAGGCGGGTGCGTGAGGAGCGGAGCGGAGAGGAGAGGAGAGGAGAGGAGAGGAGAGGAGAGGAGAGGAGAGGAGAGGAGAGGAGAGGAGAGGAGAGGAGAGGAGAGGAGAGGAGAGGAGCGGAGAGGAATGCTGCTGCCACCGCTCAGGAGCGTTTTCGGCTTTCGAGCGGCTTTTCCGCTGAGGGAACCGGCAGAAACGGCTGCGGCGCCAGGAGGAGCCACGCACGGATTCGAGGCGGCGTTGGAAGCCGAGCGCGGAGCTGCGCGGAGCGGAACCGTCTCCTGCCGGCCCGGCCCCGGCCCCGACACGCGGCTGGGTGGAGGAGATGAGCCCGGCGCGGAAATGAGAGGTTACGTTGTCTCCGGGGTCAATAAATTCTGTAGGCGTCAGGGTTTTAGAGGTTGTTACCTGTCTCCAGGACTCCTCGCAGTGTGCAGCTCTGACATTTTGAAACCTTGGTTCGGTTTTCTCAGAAAATGACAGCGATGTTACAGCACGGCGAGCAGAGCACCGCGACAAACACTGCCTGCCCGGAGAGGAGCCGCCGTACCTTGCCAACATGCAGCAACCCTGCGCCTGGAAAGAGGCCCCCACCACTGGCCATGAACCCTGGCCCCTCGGCCACCCTCCCGTGGGGACAGCAGTGGTGCCGCTTGGCTGGGGCTGTCCCCACTCTCATGCTGCCTGCAGCTGGAGGAGCGTGGGGCCAGGGTTACTGTGGAGCATGTGGGTACAGCCCATCGTTGTGCCGGGATGGATGCAATGCTTCTGGATACCTTGTGCTGGGCGTTTTGCTGGGTGCGCACGTGGGGGGAGCACAGCCCCAGAAGAAGAAGAAAGCTGCAGCGCTGCACCTCACACCTTCCTCCTAGTAACCTTCCTGCCCTGGGATCCAGCGCCTGGGGTCAGTGTGAGCAAGGAAAGGGAATGCGGCTTTGCTCCCAGACCCATCTCTGTGCAGCCTGAGGACACAGTTCTTGCAACCTCTAAGGGGGAAAAGGAGCATTGTTTTGAGATCAGCACCACAGCTTGTGCCTGTGGACCATCAAAACTGCCCTTCCCAGAGCAGTGGCCACCTCTGCCCTATCAGCAACTGCTGCCTGGGGCTGGGAACTGAGGATTGGCACTGAGGGCAGCTCTCCTCTATCCATTTTCAAGCCCACTGCTCCATGGATCAGGATCAGGCTGTTACAAGGGCAGAGAGGCCCAAGTGATGAAGGAAGGGAGCGACTGATTCCTCTGCTCCCCTAAGAGAAAAGCCACGTCAGAAAGTTGGCTTTGCCGGGGTTTTCTTGTGCATCCCTAATTTTCAGTTCTATCACTGCTGTCTTTTAGAACTGGAGGGAGTGTGTTCGGTGTTCCTCAGTCCCATGCTTGGCCCTGCTCAGCATTAGCAGTGTGCTCCCTGGAGGGAGCAGACAGACAGGAAGGCGCTCTGTGGTAATGCATCTGCAGTCTTGGCTGACCTCTGCCACATGGAGCAGCCTCCTCAGGCCTCTCATTCCCAGCATTTGCTGCCTTGGCACTCCGTTCTGGCCCAGGAGCAGCAGGGCGGGCACAGCAGCGGTGCCAGCTGTGTTCTGGTGCGAGGAAAGGAAGCAAATGTTTGGGTATGACTTTCTTGGTGACAGGAGAAGCTTGTTCCAAGTCAGGCTCATAGTAGAGGCTGCACTGCTTTGCTACCATCCAACACAAACACCAGGTCTGGGTCAGAATCACTCTGAACAGGTACTGTGACAGCACCTCCCAGCAGCTGCCTCCTCACAGGCAGGTTCAGGAACATCCTGCACCCTCTGCTCTCAGGGCTGTGCAGGGACTACTGCCAGCTCAAAATTCATGCTGGGCATGGGCCTGAAATGGCCCTGCTGCTTTGGTAACATCCCCAGGGAAAAAATGCTCGTTTCCAGAGGGTCTGGGAGCGCTGAGAGGCAGGTGGCCATGGGGAGCACCCGCTGTGCCACAGCTCAGCCACTGTACCTGCACTTCCACCCTTCCCCACGAGCCCTTGAGGGAGCTTTGTCTTACTGCAGCCTTCAGGAACAGGATAAATGCCTTCTTTCTGGCAGAAGACCACTTGTTACCCTATATTCTCCCTTCATAGGTATCATTCAAGAATTATTTGATAGAATCACTGAGTGGCTTGAGTTGAAAGGAACCATTGAAAGTCATCCCATCCACCTCCCCTACAATGCACAGAGACACCCACAGCTCTGTCAGGAGCTCAGAACCCATTTCCTGACCTTGAAGGCCTGCAGGGATGGGACACCACCATCTCTTTGGGCAAATTGTGCAGTGCCAACACCACCCTTATTGTAAAAACTTATGTCCAATTTAAATATCCCATCTTTCAGTTTGAAACCATTTAACCATTTTCCTCTGGATGAACACACCATCAGGTCTGTGTCTCCCCTGAACTGAGGACTCCACATATGGAGCAGTGCTCCAGGTGAGGTCTCACAGAGCAGAGCAGAGGGGTGGGATCACCTCCCTCAGTCTCTGACCACCCTGTTTTTTGTGCAGCCCAGGGTACAGTTGGACTCAATGATCTCTAGAGGTCCCTTCCAACCCCTACAGCTCTGTGATTCTGTGATACAGTTGTCTTTCTGGGCTGTGAGGGCACATTACTGGCTCACGGACATCACTTTGGTCTCTTTTGGCTGAAATAAAGATGGAAGGCTGCAGCTACGTGCTGTACCTGTCATGCTGCCCAAGTGCTTCCTGCCAGAGCCATGTGCCCCACTCAGCCCTAGGCACAGTGGCTGCTTGTCCCCACCTGCTTCACACCATAACCCCTTGCTGGCCTTGCAGCTGGGGAAGATGCCATCAGTTAGAAGTGCTGCCCAGCAGCTGGGAACGCAGGCGTTTTTCTTGGGGAAAGGAAGGAGAAATACTTTCCTAAGGTGTTGTGTGCAAGCCTGGGGAAGTGACAGATTAGGGAGACAGTCTGGATTGAGCAAAATGCTTAAAAACAAACCAAAACCACCTCTGAGTGCTAATGCAGTGTGCTATGTACACACCCTAAAGGAGACCAACAGCAGTGCAGGGAGGTAGAACAGCAATGGATGGGTGGCTGCAAGGTTTAGCATCCCTGTTGGAACTTTGAAGCAAGAGGGAGTAAGTGCTTCTTTTTATGGTAGTCTGTTGTGGCTAATCAAGAAGCGTTTGGGAACTGCGGTTTTTACTCATTTTTACAAGAAGCTCAATGCCTCAGTGACGGAAATGTCGGGGCAGCGCTGCATGCAGTGTGTCCTCCCCTGAGGGCCGGGCAATGGGAGCACTGCGGTTATCGGGCACAGGGGACGCTCTGTCCGGAGGCAGCAGCGCGGTACGTCAGGTTCATCGGTGTTGGTTTCCCACGGTTTAAATTATTCTAGTTTCAGTTCTGCGGTCTGTAAGATGGGGGAGCTGTTGCATTGCACAAGAACCGCGCAGGCTGCTCCTCCCGGTTCCACGCGGTGAGAGCCTCCCGGGCCGGGCTCACCCGATCCATCACCAGTCATGGCTCCGCGGGAGCCTGGCCCACGGAAGGGATTGCTGGATAAGCCTCTTCCTTACTTTAATAGCTCTAACGCTATGTAAAGTGAACTGGCGTTGCATTGAAGCCCACAGTGCACGTGTTCGCGAGCAGCAGCACGGACTCATTTATTGCCCCTGGATGTGCTTCACTGCTGGGTGATGGTGAAGCAGGCTGGTCATCAGGTCAGCTTGGTTCCCTGGCTGAAACTAAGCCAGGTGAAATAGATGCTTGGTTGCTGATGTGCACCTTGGGATTCTTAGTTTATGGGTTTGTTGGTTTGTTTGATTGTGGCTTGTTTTGGGCTTTTTTGTTGTTATTTTGTTTTGTTTTTTAATCTTTTACAAATCTTTTCAGCCTAGATTTACATTCATGATTACAGTATTATACTGTTTGTTCTCTAACAGCCTCGCTTTCTGAGAAAGAAGTAAAACAAAGCACTGACACCTTTTGGGTTGATTTCTAAATCTCGTCTGCGATAAAATGATTTCTACCAATTGGCACCCGACTTTCAAAATGGTGGTTTATATCTCTCTTTTATCTAACAAATGCCACCCAGCAGATCACTACCAGCACAAGGCCTGTTGGACAGCAGCGTGGCCCCAGCACCAGGCTGCATGGGGGACGGGGAGGATGGGGAGGAACACAGAGCACCACTCCAAGTGCCTCCGTCAGCACTGTCCATCTTTCCAGCCTGCTCACCACAGGGTCAGTGCACTCCCACTGCATTCAGGCAGGCAGAGCTGCTGGGTGAGGAGTGCATGGGATGGGACGGGCTGCACCCAGCTGTAGTGAAGTGCCTCTGCCCCACACACTGCAGCCATCCCTGTGCTCATGAAATAAAACCAAGCATCTGGGTTAAGGATGTGCTCCATTGCCCATCTCCTTTTCCCTTCTTCTGGCAGTACTTAGGTGTGCCCTTGGCAGTTATTAATGAGCTCCCTTAACACTTGCACTCTTTTCATGTTGCTGTTTGCTTGGTTGTTTTTATTTTTTTAATGCTTTCTTATTCACATTATTCCTTATGTGACTTATCCTTGTGGAGATGACATCTCTATAGGAAGTAGCAAAGTCAGCATCATCAGCCTGCATGAATTGCCTGAGCATCCTTGCTGCTTCTGAAGCAGCCAGGTGAAGGGCTGGTTTACAGCATGAACTGAAAATGGTTTGCTTGTCTCCCAGCTGCTGATTCAAGCATTTACCTTAGGCCAAGACTTAAGTGGAGAAGAGAAATTTGAGCCGCTTGCTCCATCTTCCTTCTGCATGTCCTTTCTATTATACCCACCCAATCAGCTGAAGGCTCTCAATTAGCTGATGAGTGGGAGGATGAAGAACCATTTATGCACACAAGTTTTAAAAAACAAACAAAAAACCACTCAATTTACAGTCTTTGTGGTCACAGCTTAAAGCAGAATTTCATTACAGAATTTCATCACTGGCATAACCACACTTCAGTGACAAAGTTGCATCAAAGCAAATCAATTGTTACTCCAAAATTTTACTCACAGGTACTGGCAGGGTCTAATTCTGTCTGATGATTTTCTGACCAGAGAAGGAATATTCCACTGGGCAGGAAAAGGAGTTAGATAGAATGACTTAGGCAGAAACATCCCAAACAAGTAGAAATGGAAAGATGCTGGGGTAACTAATATTGTCAGGAATTTGCCAATGGGGAAAAAAAAATAATGCAGAGGAACATGGGCAAAAGAAGTCTTGTAATAATTCTTCAAAAGAGAGGGAGCTGGAATCTGGCATGGATCCCCATAGCTTCCAAGCTTGTTCAATTAAAATCAACACTGAGTGGGTTTTCTTTCACTTCCATTACTCAAGCTGCATTCTTCAAAGGGATAGCAAATGAGTGATATGCATATGAAAGAACCATGGAGTATGAAATTACAAAATGATACAAGGTTTGGATATTTGCACTTTGAGATATTAAATCTTCTGAAGAAAAATATTTGAGCAAATTCTGAATAAAGGACCCTACAGAGGAGGAAGGAAGAGCTGTGAGATAAATCTAATAAAGATGATACTATGCAATTTCTGAACACTCTTGAATTACTGAGTTTAGCTGTGGCAGTGTTTCCAATGGAGGATTCACTCCCACGTGGTCAGGCAGCAAGCACATTTTAAAGCCCATTTGGAACTATTTTCTACTCATGGTGCCATGGGGCAGTCTATGGGGAATACGTATGTCACAAAATCAGAACCAGAGGGGTGGAAAGGGACGTGTGAAGCTCCCTCAGCCCACCCTCTTGCTAAAACCCAGGTGACTTTATTATTTTTATTGTTAAAAGTGGACATCAGAAATTCACTTTTTTTCTGCTGTAGCAGCACCAGCCCTTTGGTGCTGACCTGAAACATGTTCCCTAGCCCTCTTCCACTCCTGCTTTGCTGTTCCACTTCTCTCATAGTACTTCACACGCTCCATCAAAACCTCTTCTTACTTTTCTTTTAGAAACCTTTGTTTCCTCTGTGATTTTCATTGAATCCTGGACGCATTTCCCTATGGTCAATAAGCTTTTTTCCCCAGTTCTTGCAAGTTTTCTCATTTCTTATGGCCTCTTTAAAACATTCATCCATTTGAGGCACCATCACTCAAATTTTCCCTTTTGTGGAGGAGCCTAAATGCGCTGCACACAGCTACATGTTAGTAGGAAGGGATTTTTTTAAAATCAAAGTGGGGCTGTCTATGTACAGTAAAGAAATAAGTACTACTGTCTCCATTTAGTCCATTCTCTTATGACTCCGCTCTCAGATTTCAGGCTGGATAGCAAAAGGGTGTGCTGCCAGAAAAGCTTTTCACCTCCTGGAGAAGTGCAGATACTCATGGACAAGGTGTTCTCAGTCAGCACACCCAAAAATGTGTGTCCTGTGTAGTTGGTTCAGAGCCCATCCCCAAGGCTCTGTGCATGTGGGCCCCACTCACTGCAGGCAAAGCCTTTCCTGCTCCCTGCTGCAGAGCCACACATCACCCAGGGACTGATCCACACAGCTGTTTGCTTTCTCAAAAACAAACAACAACAAGAGAAGAAAGAAGTATCTTTAACCACATTCCGAGAGATTTTATTAGCTCTATCTGATTTTAGAATCATTTTTAAAAAATAAATTTACCATTGCAACTCAGTAAGTCTGTGTATATTTCCAGCAGAAAAGCAGAGGAGAGTTTTGACATTCCTGGTTTTATCTTCAAACATGATGGGCACCAAAACACACAAAAGAGAACCCACACAAAACACCTGGTCTCATTTCTGATATAGTTCCATACCACACATGGATTTCACACAAAACATGTACAGGTGCCCTGCTGGGAGACATGCGGCTGCCCCATCCTGCTGTGCAGCACAGACTGTGTGTGAGTGGGCTGAGAAAGAGGAGGGTGAGGAAGGCTTCTTAGTTCAGCACGGATCCACTTCATCTTGACTTCACCTGCAGAGTCCGCTGGGATGCTGAGCCGTGCTCTTCCGCAGCTCTGGTGTTATTACAAGCCTGCATTATGTTGAAAGCCAGTAATTAGATATGTTCTTTAAATTGCTCAAGTGTTTGTGTAGTAAGCAATTACCAAATTCTACATCACAATTCTACAATTAGCAATTCTACATTGTTAATAATGAATTTAAGGCTTGTGCAATAGCTCTCAAGTGCTTGGATTCCTCCTGGAAGGATCATGTCTGCTTTCTAAGCACAGGCTGCACACCAGCCTGCCATCAGCAACCAGGTTGTTTGGACAGCGTTGGTCCCTCTGCCCAGCCCAAGGGCCAAGCAGGTAAAGGCCAGGAAACAGCAGCTCCAGCTGCAGCTGTGAAAGTGGGGGCAAAGGGGAAGCTGTGTGAGTCTCTGGTACCTGAGTACGGCCAGGAGGATAGAATGTCCTTCTGTAGGGGAGGGATGTGGGGAGATGCTGCAGAAAACAAGCAGCCTCAGGAGTTTCCTATCCTCCCTGCTCTCCATCTGACTCATATGAGGGGAATGTGCCTCATAGTCCCCAGCACCCAATTCCCAGACAGAGCTGGCACTGCTTGCTGAGTGTGGCATCAACATTCTGGGAGGTGGTGAGAACACCTGAAGTCATTTTCTGGTTGTTTTCTCAGATACAGTTTGAAAAATCTTCAAGGTTGAAAAAGCCAGTCACAAGTGGCATCCCTCAGGGGTCAGTCCTGGGACTGGTGCTCTTCAACACCTCAATGACAGACGGTGGCATCAAGTGCAACCTCAGCAAGTTTGCAGATGATACCAAGCTGAGTGGTGCCATCGATACATTGGAAGGAAAGGAAGCCATCCAGAAGGACCTGGAGAGGCTGGAGAAGTGGGCCTGTGTAAAATTAATGAAGTTCAATAAGGCCAAGTGCAGGGTGCTGCACTTGGGTCAGGGCAGCCCCAGGTATTTATACAAACTGAGGTAAGATCTCCTTGAGAGCAGCCCTGCGGAGAGGGACCTGGGGGTCCCACCAGGAGGTGGATGAGAAGCTGGATATGAGCCATCAGTGTGCACTTGCAGCCCAGAAGGCCAGCTGTATTTTGGGATGCATTATAAAAGGGGTGGCCAGCAGGGAGAGGGAGGTGATTGTCCCCCCTCTGCTTGGCACTTGTGAGGCCCCATCTGGAGTGCTGAGTCCAGGCCTGGGGCCCTCAATACAGGAAGGACATGGAGCTCTTGGAGCAGGTCCAGAGGAGGCCACTAAGATAGTCAAAGGGCTGGAGCACCTCTTCTATGAGAAAAGGCTGGGGGAACTGGGCTTGTTTAGCTTAGAGAAGAGAAGGCTCCAGGGAGACCTCATTGCAGTCTTCCAGTACTAGAAGGGAGCACTTAGGAGGGGGAATGCCTGTTTATGAGGATGAATAGGGATAGGGCAAGAGGGAATGTTTTTAAACTAAGACAGGGGAGGTTTAGATTAGAGATTAGGAGAAAGTTTTTCACCTAGAGGGTGGTGATGCACTGGAACAGGTTGCCCATGGAGGTCGTGGATGCCCCATCCCTGGATGTGGCTCTGGGCAGCCTGGTTTAGAGGCTGGCGGCTCTGCATGTGGTGGGGAGATTGAAACTAGATAATCATTATGGTCCTTTCAAACCCAGGCCTTTCTGTGACTTTGTTATTTTACGATTCAGACTCAGCTCACAGTGGATAGATGTTAGTGGGCTTTTGATTAGAACCAATTGCATCATCTGCTGCATCTCGCAACACATAAAATGTGATTAGTTTTCCATGTTGCAGAGGTAAAGCAATGGCAGCCCTCATCTAAACACTAAAGATGGTAAAGGATGTGTTGATAGATTTTATTTCTTAATAGAACCACTGATACGGTTGGTGAAGTTTCAGATCTGAAGAGCTTTTGTTTCTGAAACATTGCCAGTGTTCTTCCAGTGCATTAGGCAGCAAAGCACAGGATCCTGCCTCTGCTGTGAACATTCAGCGCCTCTGTCCTCATAGCACCACAGCCCCAGTGCTGTGCTTCACATGGGCAGCGGTGCTTCTGTCCTGAGGAAGGGCACAGCCAGTGGGGAATCCCAGTCAGTGGTTTCTACAACTGCCTCACAAAGCTGACTCTTCTGCAAGTGTCAATTTGATTAAAAAATATAATAATAATAAAAATCCTTTGTAAGACAGAAACATTTGTGTTCTCTTGCTTTAGAATTGCAAAACAATGCATCCAGGAAGAAGTTCCTTTCACCCTGAGCTGAGCTGCTGATAATGCATCTAAGCCTTAAACATGTAAGGGATTGCTCTGGCTAATTACGTGTTTCACACTTTTTAATTGCAAGCCAGAATGAAAAGTAAAAAGGCCAAAAATACAAAATGTTCCTGTGATTTTCAGAACAGCTCCATAAGCAGAGCTTTGCTGTGCTCTAACATAGGGTGTGCCAAATGAAAACAGCAGCACATTGCACACAGAATGGCAGAGTGGCTGTGGGTGAAGCTCAGGGAGCATCATGGCCCAGGAACCAACACTTACTGCTGCACAGGTGTTAATTCAAGCTTTCAGTTGTGGGTACAGTTAATAATGCATCAAAGAAGATCTGATGTATTACAGACATCGCATAAACTATTACTGAAAACTTGTCCTCCATATTTTCCCAAGGCTCACAATCCACTTTATGAGCCTCCAAGTTGTGTGTTTTTCCCATTCGGGTGTCCCCTTTGTGCTTTATTTATTTTCCCAATTTGTATGCATTTATTCAGTCTGCACTGTATAGCAGTTACTATTTATCACTGCTCCACATGCCATGAACTCTGCTTGGCAGCACTGAGCAGTCTGGAGGCCCCATTTGTCTCATGGTTGCCTTGAAAGTCCTAAGCCACCACGGCCACTCAGAATTCAGCAAAATGAAGCATAACATATTTCTTTTTTTTTTTTCCCCTCAAATTTTGCTTAAATAAAAATCAAGAGTTTGGGAAGAATTTTCTCTTTTTTTGGAAAATGTTTCAGTTCTAATCCCCTTCTCATCTGCAATTTCAGGTCACCATTGCCTGCTTCTCCCAGTTCATTTCCATCTTTCCATAATGGAAAAGGGATGAAAAGAAAATGGAAGGAACAGAACACAGAACAAAAATATTGATTGATTTAAGCTTTCTTTTACTAGAAGTGGAAACTCACTGAGGAATCCCTTCCTCCAACTTTCTCTTCCTCTTCTCTTCTCTTCTCTTCTCTTCTCTTCTCTTCTCTTCTCTTCTCTTCTCTTCTCTCTCTCTTTTTCTTTTCTTAGTATTTATCGTAGGAATGTGGTGTAGTGGGCATGGTGTGATGGGTTGACAGTTGATTTGATGACCTTAAAGGTCTTTTCCAACCTTAATGATTCTGTGCGTCTATTTTTTATACAACATAATGTCCTGATGATGGCTATCTCAAGCTGGTTCTGCCACTGCCATCCAACTGGATGAACCCCTGTGTGCTGATGCCCCTTCCCATCATCACCCAATCCCCTGGACCATAACCCATTTCCTCTCTCCCTGACCTCACAGAAGTTACACTAGCTTCACCGAGTGTCACCATCTCTCCATTTCTGCCTTTTTTAGGACAGAAGGGTCTGGCCCAAAGATAGCATGGGTGTCTGTTTTACAGTGTAACTGCCCTGAGTAAAACTGAAAAGAATTATTTCCTTTCATTATGCTGCATTGTCAGGTGGGAATCATCATCTGTTGATTGTCATTTAAGAGCACTTTCTTACAGCTGTCATGAAAGCAGTAAAGGTAGACAGCTGATCAGACAGAAATTGCTAGTGAGCTGTCCTCCATTAGTAAAAGAGCAAAAGAGCATTATAGTTCTGTGTCCTGTCAGAATTAAGGCACTAACTGAACTGAGAAACTGTTCATCATTGCTGAAACAGAAAGACACAAAGATGGCATGATGTTTTCACCCCTGAGTTTTGTGGGATTTAGATATGATGTTTCCTGAGTACTAAGTGCAGTAAGTGTATGTAGCCTGAGCCATCCCTGGGGCAAGGCTGCTCTTTCCAGGGCTCTTAGGGTCACACAAGTTACTGGAGCCCAGCTGTGCGCTGTACTTACATGGGCACACCTCATATATAACCAAAACCATGGCATTACCGAGCATTATTGAAATCTTAGGAATCAGATTCGTGATAATCCAGATCTCATGGCTGCAGCAGGCGCTCACCTGCTCATTCCCACTACTCATGGGAAAAGGCAGGATGCCCACTGCAGCTACATGTGCAAAAACATTGCTGGGAACCATAAGACTACAGCAAACAAATAACATTATCTCATACACAAGTTGTATTACTTCAATAATACTTGTTGCTGTAGTGGAAATGCTGTCGTGGCCTGAAGCAATGATGGAGCACATGGTGGGAAGGCAGAGCCAACCCAGGGGAGCTCTGACTGAAAGAGGTGGAACTAGGATCCTCCCCTTCCCAGACCTCATTAACGGGCTGGCAGTGGAGGTGAGTATTTCTTGTTGGAGATCGCTGTGTAGTTGAGGCTTTGAAAGAGTAGGCAGATTCTTATCTTTTTTTTTTTTTTTTCTGTGTACATAGCTGCTCTGTTTGAGCATATCTCTCTTTGTTACAGCCTACAGTGCTGTTATTACTGCACTTTCTATTGTGTTTCTGTTGTAACACAAACCATGATTTTCTCCTCTAAAGTTGGTACTCACATGTGGAGTGTTCTTCATTTTGAAAGGTGGCAATTAAACTCAGTTTTTAAGTGTAACACTTAATGGACTTTACACAGTTCTGATCGTTGTGATGCAGTTCCCCACAGAAATGTTGCCCATTTCCACATGGTGCTTCCCCCACCCTGTGCTGCTGCTGCCCAGGGATACCCTTGCTACTTGGGATCCCACCCAATCTAATGCCATCCCCTGACCCCATGGACAACACCTGCTCCTGCAAGTTGCAGCTATAAAACCCTTAATTGTTGCTGTTACTTAATTATATTATAATGTTACCTTAATTGTTACTCTCCTCTCTGCTTAGCTGGTGCTTCGGGATCTGTGTACTTTCTGCTCTCCACTCTTCATTGTCCTGTGCTTTGGGTCTGGGTTCTTCCCTGCGGTCTGTTCAGAGCAAACGGTGCTGCTTGCTCCCAGCTGTGTCCTAGCAGTGTCCTAGCATCACTCCTTCCCCTAGGCTGTGCCCTGTAGCACAGTCAGTGTTTTGCTGTGGGTGAGGTGTGTTGGGAGCTGCAGGAAGCAGCACTGCTGTCTCTTACCTTTACTGATTTAAAAAATAATAATAATAAAAAATGTTCCCAGAGATGCCTAATTCCTGCAGCATATTTGGATTTCCTTAAGTTTTTTATAAAGTTCTCACCAAATGTTCTCTGCAAAGTAACAGTGCTGTGGGATGTGTGGAGAGAGCATTTGTTGTCTTTTGTTTCTACGTAATATATTCAGTATATATTGTTCATAGATGTTGGGAAAATTTCAGCTCCAAACATTTTGCTCAGTTGTCTTTTAATCCCAGAAAGAGACTGAAGAGAGCCTTCATCTTTCTGTATTTGTATCCCTGTGGGGCCTAAAGGTTCTGGGGAGCACAGCCCCCTGAGCCCCGACACTAATGAGCCCTTCCCCTTTCTCCATTGGCTGAGCTACTCAGGGTTCACGTTCTCCTTGATTCACCAGTTTGTTGCTTTGCCCAACTAGAACCATGTTTGTATCCTGTAAAGTCTCGCTCTTGCAAACAAGATTTACTTGCAGGTGCTAAGCTAGCATTTCCTGCCATATATTTACAAGATAAGATTGCTTAACCAGATCCTTGAGACTGAAATTCTTCTTTTCAGCTTTTTCTATGTCTTGTTTTGAGGGGACCCCATATCCTTCCCAAATTTTATTTTGCAAGAACACTTCATTCTCGTTTCTACTTCAATAGATAACCTGGAAAACTCAGTACGTAGTGGGAACACAAAGCCTGCAGATGATTCAACCTATGCTGAAAAACTTCCATTGCTAGTGGACTTCATCACTTTCTCTCTTGATACTTAGTTGTGTGAGGTCCTTCTTTCAGGCCTTTGGTGTCAGCTTTAAATAATCAGGTATAAAATCACTGATGAAGTTTATACTGCTGAAACAAAAGGCAGAGGTTTATAGTGAACTGTTCACAGTGCATAACTAGGTATCTGGTATTTCTGCAGCAAGCAAATGAAATGTCATCACTGCAAATATCTGATATTGAATCAGGTCTTGGAGACAGCAAGAGGAAAATTGAATACTCAGAGTTTGAGGCAGCGCTGTCTGGTTTGGCCTCTGCCCTGCTCTGTGCAGCCATGATCCTGCCAAGCTGGAAAATGTGGTGGTGAACTTCACAAAGGACATAACCAAAATGTAATGGAGTTCTTCAGCACAAGGAAGAGGTGTCTATGCAAAAGATAAGGTATGGGAAGAGGGAAGGAAAACAATTGAGAAACATTCTGCACTGCATCTTGCAGCACATGAACAAAGCAGACCAGCAGCAGCACTTCTTGAAGCAGTCTCTGCTGCTTGCCTGGAAATTCACTGTTAGAAATACAGATTGCTCCTCTTCTGGGCAGGGCTGATAAACAATCTCAGTGCGGATTCCTTTTCTCTCATTAGGCCTCGTTCCTTCTGCTGTATTATTTATGACTTATCTGAAAGAACAATAATTGCAGGATTGTTCAGTGATTTATGTGTCACGAGTAGTGCACATTTACTGTTTCCTTTGTACTTCCCCTTGCTTCACTGGGAGAGCAAGTTGATTGCATTTCAAATGGAAAGGACGTTGTGCAGCAGCACAGCGCATAGAGACCTGTTGGCTGAGCATGTCCCGATGTCACTCCAGGACAGCAGCCCCCAGCCTTGCAAAACTCATCCGAGCACTGAAACACCTGGCGGGGCAACCCAAGGACTCCTGTGGAACTTTTCTGCAGAGGCAACGGGGGGAGGGGGTGAAGATTGAGTTGGGGTCCTGTGGCACAAGTGGGGGGACTGGGGGTAGACCTCTGCCTTCCCTGAGCTGCCTTGTTCCTTCTCCTAGACCTTGTAGGGGGTTGGGTCTGGGCAGTGCTGGGGGCTGCCCTTCCTGCCACCTCCCACTGCTTCTCTGTGAGCGTTCTGTGGTGCAGTCCAGAGGTGATCAGCTTAATGAAGGAGATGCGTATTGCTCTTGGCAGGTACCACTAAGCAGTTACTAGGAACCCAAACCTGCCATTATGGTGGGTCTTTTTATTTGGTTGGTTAGTTTTTTGTTTTGTTTTTAATTTATTTTTATCTCACATCTTTCTCACTGAAAGACTGAGCCTGGGCTGAGAATACGATGATTTCCCTGTGATTAACTGCCTTCAGGCAATGGGACCTCAGCCCCTGGCCTGGTCCTGGCTCCCATTTCCCACCCCTCAAATGACCCTCTGGTTCAGTGCTGATCCCCAACTCCAGTGCAGTCCCTCTCCATTGGTGTTTTCATTTTTTTTTTCTATTTCAGAGACTTCATAAAGATGGACTGAGGCTTTTGTAGCATGACAAAGACAGAAAGAAATGTGGGTAATAGGAAATACGAGCATATGAATGGAGAAAGCTTGATTTGACAAACTTTGAGATAATTAGAGAATGCATGAATAAAGTCTTAGGCCCAGAATGCGGTTTGCAACTAAATTCATTTTTTCTGAAAAAGAGGCAAAATTGGATGACTTTTCTCTGTGTGGCATCATTAATACTTGAATGTTACACAAGTCTGTAAGCATCATCCTCTAATAATGGCTTTTCAATTGCTGTAGCAATGCAACAAACTGCCTGTCGCTGAGAAGTGGGTCTCTGACTGTGCTTTCCCATCCCATCAGCTGTGTGTTGTTTCGGCACTGGCTTTGTGCATTCAGCTCCCACAGCCCGTTAGTGTCTGTCACACCCTCCCCACCACCTCGCAGCTCCATCTGTGTGCTGGCAGCACTTACTCCCTTCCACTGTTGTGTAACTGCAGACCTCTGCGTTCAGAGGTGATGAAATCACAGAGTCACCCGCACAGAGTGCAATTGGTTTTCATAAATACCATTCATTATGCAAATTCTGTATTTACAGACAGCATTAAGGTAAAGTGAATGTGAGGAGCAGAGTAATAGAAACTGTGCTTTTGACATCAGGCAAGAATATTTGACAGAAATGGATTAGTAAATGAGTACAAAGATGTTTAGAGAATGGTTGCATGGCCCTTTTTGGCTGAGAAGTGCCACAGCCTGAGCAGAGCAGAGTGGCAGTGGGTGGGTGTGCAGGTTCTGCTGAGGAGGGTCTGTCCCCCCCCACTCCACTGCTGAGCTGCAGGATCCAGATCTTCCTTCATCCTTCCGGAGTCACACATGTCAGTACCCACCTCTCACTGGAGCAAATGTATGAACCATTCAACTAATGTCATTGCAAGCATCCTGTAGCTTCATAGTCTAGAATCTTAACCATGGTCTCCATTCTTTAAAGCAAACAAATCTACTGCTCTGGCTGTGCATATTTGTTTTGATTTTGTTTGTCTCCTTATCTGCTCCTTCCTGTGGAGGAATCAAACATACCAATTTACTCAGTGTAAAGGGATCAGCTGGAGCCTTGTAAAAGTGAGGCAAACGCTCCATTTCCCTCTCTTCATGGCTGCATTAGGTATGGCTCTGCATCCCATGGCACCTGTACCTCTACACACTGTTGGTGTTAGGGCAGGATGTGATACAGATGTGGTGCAGGTGCTTGGTGGTCAGTGCAGGGGGTCCCACAGAGCCATGTCAGTGGGGTTCTTGTCCTGGCAGCCCCCCAAAGGGCCATCAGTGAAGGAGAGATGTCAGAGCCATCCCTCCCACAAAGAAGTGCCTCCACTCCAGGCCCTCCCCATGGGACACTGCAGCCCTGGCCAGAGCTCTGGGCCAGAATGGGGTGGGGGCCCCGATGCTCCAGTTGTGCCCCAGGGGGCTGCCAGGGCTCTGCTCCCCACTCTCGGAAACCATGTGGAGCTGCCCATAAATCCTGCTATGGCTGCAATGGTGCTGCACCATCACCTTCAAGCCTCTGTGGCCTCGAAGGACCGTGGCTGGTGATTAAAGCTACATAGAAATCTGCTTCCCGTGCTCACGTATTTTTTGCCTGCAATTATAACTTCAGGCCTGATGTATAAATTACTTTTTACTGCTGGAGCAGAAAATGTCTCCATTAATTTAGATATAGTATAAGTGCAGGCAAGGCGGATGTGATTTACAAAATGTGATTTTGTCTATGAGGTTTAAAACTATAGTGTCACCTCTGGGTTTTATTTAGCAGCACTGAAGTCAGAGTGTGATGGAGGTGAGCATTATCTTTTCCTCTATCAGCGATTGTGCAGCCTATGAGTGCATTCCTTATCAACCTTACCTAATTTTATTTTAGGAATCCAAAAATACCAAACTGAAAGTACCATTAGAAATAACAGTAGTTTTAAAATGAGAGTAGGGTTATTCTCTTCACAGTTACTGACCTTATTTCTTGCTGACACCTGACAAAGGTGGGACTAAGAGAATCTTCTCATCACCTTTGTGGGGGATGTAGGAGTTGAGAGCATATAGAATCTTCTGTCCTTCTGACATTGAAACTGCCCGCAGTTTAATAAAACTATTAGAAGTTACACCAGAAATCATAAAATTTCCCTTCTCCTTTGCGTTATTGACCTGGCTTTACCAATCTCCAGAAGAGGGTTCTGGGCTTTAGCATCTGCCAGGCTCTGCCTCAACCCCCACCACTGTGCAGGATCTGTACCAACATCCGAGGTGACAGTGTTTTTGTATGGAACCATCATGGTCTTTGGTCAGACAGGAAGATGTGAAATGACTGATGACTCAGAAATGTACATGCTCATCATGCAAAATTACCTCGCAGCCACCTGTGTAGGGCACATTTCCTTTTCCCTGGGGCTCTACATGTAATATCCTATTACAAGGAAGCAGTAAGAGAACAGAGCATGCTATCTATAAAATCTCTAAATATAGTTCAGCAATAATGCTGCTGCTTTCTGCAGATTAAAAAATGGACTGTTCAATCTGTAACACTAATACAATCAAGCACAATCATGAGCAGCATCGTTCACACTGACTTGATTAGTGAAAAACAAAGCAGAGTGCTAATGAAGGCTCTGACAGCATTTGTCTCTGTGTTAGGATGGGATGATGTGTCTCTTCTGCAAGGCTGTTTAACTCTTATGGACTTCCTGATCTTAGGAAAATTTTCTTCTCTTTGTTCGAAGAACAGTGGAAAGATGTTATGAGCAGCCCGAAAGACTTCTGCAGATCAAAACATGGAACAGTTTAAGGGAATCCTGTTCTGCTTTATGGTTCTGGAGCAGGGTGGATTTGGGACAGTTTGGGAGGATTGGGTGGGATGGCTGCATGTGTGATCCATGAGCACCCTGGAAACAGCTTGCACTGATAAAACTGGTAAACAAATCCAACTGTGAGAAAAAAAAAATTAAAAAGTTAAAATCATAGAATCATGGAACCACCAAGGCTGGAAAAGACCTCCAAGATCATCCAGCCCAAACATCCATCCACCACCAATATTTCCCCACCGAACTATGTCCCTTAGTGATGCACTACATGTTGCCTCCAGGAAAGGTAACTCCATCACCGTGGCAGTCTATTCCAGTGCCACTCATTCAGAGAATATTTTTTTCCTGACATCCAACCTGAACCTGCCCTGGTGCAACTTGAGGCCAGCCCCTCTTGTCCTATTGCTAGTTATGTGGGAGAAGAGGCCAACCCTCACCTGAATCAACTAAGTTAGTTGATAAATCAATTAAGTCAATTGACAAGATGTACTAGAACATGACAATGAGTAGTTACCCCCAGAAATAATTCACCTGCTGTAACAAGCCCAGCAAAGGAAGTACCTGCTTGGGACTGATGACAAAAAGGCCAAGACAGACCTCTCCCCAACCTGCAGAGCACTGCCTGCACAGCTCTGCTGTAGGGCACAGCTCCTTGGGTCGCTCCTGCACAGTGCCATCCCCACTCACTGCTCTGCCCACTCAATGCCAGGATCACACCATGCACCACCACTGTCACAGCAGAGTCAGGCTTCAGGACTGGTTTTGTGGTGAGGAAGCACAGTGCCTCACTGTGATGATGACTCCTTGCACATATGAGTGGCATTTCCCTGTGCATTCAGTGCCTCAAGACATGGCTGTTATCCTTCCCCCGGCTCCCTGAAATGTGTTTGCCCACCTGGCTACAAGAGGTGAGTTCCTTCATGGCTCACAGCTGTTGGCTGCTGAGGGCACAGCACTGCCTCACATCTGACGTGCCTTCCCCTCAGCAGTTTGTGAGCAATAATGTGAGTGCTGTATCAGCCCAGCTGTGTGCTTGACATAAGCAATGAGATACGGGGGGGCCACGGCTGAGGGTGCAAACTGCGTAACCTTTGTGTGTTTTCCAGAAAAAACAGCTGTCCTGTGCAAGATCTGCACATGTTGCTCACGATGCTCTGAGCTGGAACTGGGCCCTGAGCAGTGCAACGTGGGCATGCCCTGTAACCAGCTGACACTGCCCGGCTCCATGCATGGTGTTTGTCCTGGCAGAGCTCATCTCTAAACTCTCACCAGTGCCTGGTCCTCAGCTGAGGGTGGTTCTGTTTACCCACCTACAAACTTCATCTTAAGCCCAGTCTGAGCACACATCAAGCTGCCAACAGCCCTCACATTGGCTTCAGACTGTTTATTGGACCAGGTGTGATTTTTTTCCCTTTTCTGTAGTATCCACCCAATTTTGTCTGCCCAAAGTCTTGATACTAGTGCAGATCAGGGGCACACTCTTTCCCCGTTGGAGAGGTTTTTGCCTAGATACATACATCAGGATCAGTTCTTTTTGTCCCATCGTGTGTTGTATTTTTCAGTCCTCAGAGAATTTACTATTTCTGCTGGCTTGTTTGAAATATTCAGTTTGTGCTGTTTTCCCTTCACTTGATTGTGCTCCTCTGGTGCTGCCTTTGCTCCATTATCTGTCTGATGCAGAGACACAAGGCACTGGACAGTGGTTTCCCTCAGCCTTTGAACCCTTCACTCAAATACCCGTCTGCGTTTGTCAGACACCTCCATCGCACCACTCACATGTGCAGTAATAACAGTCTGGATCCTTTCAAGTATCAAAACTGACTCCCACTGGAAATCAGTCATCAGACAGACAAGAGACAGGCAGGATAGCAGAGAGCTGCCTGCCAACATTTTTTTCTATAAAAGCTCATGGAAGCAGGCAAAATATAAATGACTTGTCAAAGACAGCTTAAGGAGAGATACTGAGAATATAATTATGGCCACACAAATTGCAAAGATTGCTGCTGTGTGCTCAGAGAAGGATGAGTGTGAGGTACATGCTGGGGGTCAGAGCTCTGCTTTGCTCCCATGTCATGCCCACAGTACTATCTTTTCATTTATACATGAATGACTGAAGTCTTTCCTTATTAATATTTTAATTAACATTTATTATATATATGTATATATATATTAATCATCTTTTTCTCCCAATCTTAGGCTATCTTCATAAGGTGTTTGACTACCTATTTCCTTTCCTGTCACTTGCATGAAGAGAGGAAAAAACACGTGGGGATGTCCTCAGAACAGCCACTGCTGGAAAACAGGGCACTGACTTTTCCTTAAAGTTCTCCTACACTGGTGACTTCTGCCACCACTAAGTTCTCTGTTGGGAAGCTTAGTGCACTTTGTCCTGTCTTGCTGCAGTGCCTCCCATCTCTTATAGCCATCTCTTGCCTGAGGGACTCAGATCTCTTCCCTTGGCTCTAAATGAGAAACACCAGGAAACAAGTCCTCCTCTGGGGCAGGCCAGGTGAGAGCCAGTGGGTGCCTCCCTGCTGCTAAGTAGTTCAGGACATTGTTCTCCCAGCACAGACCTCCAAACAGTGATAACGTGTGGAAGATAAGGCTGAAGGACTTTGTCAAGGCAAGCTTGGATTACTACATTTTTTCTGAGGGGGAAATAAACCACCACCACCAACAACAATAACAACAACAACAAAGCTTTATGACTGAGAGGACGTAAATGAGCTTCTGCCATGCTGCTGCTCCCTGAGCTGGGGTGCTGTGCAGCACTCTTACATCCATCACCATAATCATGCAACACCTGACCTCCTTCTTAGAAAAGCCACCTGATTACCAGGTGAGGCATTCCAGGTTTTATCTGTTGTAGCTCTCGCCTCCAGTTAGTACTTGTGGGTAACCTCTGCTCCTTCTTCAGGAAGGTGCAGCCAGAGCTGCCCACAGACAATAGTCATGACCCATACTCCTTGTCTCTCATCAGGGTGTCATCAGCACTCTCTATGCCTGCTTTGGAGAAGTGGTTTGCATGTACTTGATAAGAGCCCTATAATCATCCCCAGTGGTGAAACTGGCTCCAGTGGGGATGAGGCAGCTCCTGCAGGTGATGCAAATGAAAGCAATGAGAAGAGGTAAGATGGAAAGGTGTAAACATCTGCTCCAAAGTAATCCCCTCTTCTCTGCTCTCTACATTACCGATGACCCTCCTACCAACCCTGGGGTGTGTCAGCCAGACAACCACTGGTGTGGGTACATCTGGCAGCCCTGCTGCCCAGCAGAGCAGTGGGGCTTTGCTGGCACCTTCTGTTTGCAAGGCAGGAGCACAAGCTCACCCACTCTTCCCCCTTCTAATCTCTTTCACATCTGTTCTATCGTGGGCTGTGTTGCAACAAGCAGAAGCTACACTTACCTTCTCCTTATGTACCAAAACCTGCCTGTGTGCAGTCACAAAATTCAGCAGCGTGAGGAAATGAGAAAACTGACACCAAAGAAAACAAGTGCAATCACGGAGCTTCCCTTTGCCTATCTGGCTGCAAATGTTCCAGCTGGTATGAAGCTTCAGACAGTGACGTGGGCCCAAGATTGTGGTGTTTTTCAGTTTTTCAGTGGTTTTCTTTCTTTTGTTTGGTTGCTTGGTTGTTTTTTTCTTTTTAATTATTATCTTATTAGAGACTCCATGCATTTCAGTTCTCCCTTCTATACACTGACTTCTGCCTGGAGCAGTGTAGGTGTGCCTCATGCAGCTGACAGGGACTCCCTTACACACCTTTGTAGCTGCTCCATCAAGCAATGGGCTCCCTTATCCCATGTTGTTTGCAGTGAAGGACCTACCCTGGGCTGCTGGTGGCTTTTATTCATTTCAAACACTTTAATGACTACAGAAAGTACCAGGTAAAAATTAGGTGACTGCCACCTCCACTAAAGCAGTTTTTTGCATACAAATTAAATGTTGACAAGTGATAATGGCAGGCTTGCTTCTGGACTCAGAGCCAAAGGCAGAAGACTACTGCCTAATTGGGAAAAACAGCAGAAAATGAATTAAATAATAGGGATGAGGAAGATATTTCATTAGCTGATCACATATGCCAAGCAATTCATCTTCAACATTTGTCACTTTTCCAACATGAATTTTAAAAGTACGGTGATTTATCAAATGTGTGAGGCTCTTCCAGAGTGAGTGGTGACTGACCACTCACAATGAGTTCATTAAAGCAGTTTCACACTAAAAAGAACAAATATTGGTGGAGATTAATTGATTTCCTGTTACCATACATTCAGTCTGAACGATGTAGCTGAGATGCTTTAGTTACATCCACTTCATCTAAGTCAAGTGCAGCCTTCAGTGTGCTATTCATTTAAGTTTTCCATGAGTAATGAGCGTTAGAATAAAGTTAAATACTATAACTGTCCAAGCTGTCGTTCCAGCTTTTCCTCAGCTTGCCCTGCATTCTTTGGCGAAGAGCAGATCTTATACCAAGCCACTCTTGCTGGAAAGTACTGAAGGTTCATTCACATTTCTCTGTCCCCTCAGCTTTGCCAATTACATTTTCTACATGCACCATGTCATCCTCATTACTTGCACTCACTGGATGATTTCTGATGGCTGAAGAATGAGAGAAAGCTTTACAGATGCTTTCCTCAGAGCACAAGACCTCTCCATCCCCAAGTATAGCAAGTCAGGAAAGGAAGGTAAGAGACCAGCATAGCTGTACTGGGACCTGCTTGTCAAACTGGAGAACAAGAAGAAAATGCACAGGCAGTAAAAACTGGGACAGGTCCTGTAGGAGGAGTATGAGGATGCTTGTGTAGGGATGTAGTCAGGAAAGCCAAGGCCCAGCTTGAACTAAACTTGATGAGAAGAACAAGAAAGTCTTCTACAGGTACCTCAATAAGAAAAGGAAAGTCCGCAAGGGTGTACCACCCCCCCCCCCCCCGCCTCCCCTCTCTCCCCCACCTCCCCCCTCCCCCCACAGTAGTGAGTGACACAGGCAAGCTGGTAACAACAGGCAAGGAGAAGGCTGAGGTGCAGTGAAATGGCATGTAAATTCAGGTCCAATATAGCAGTGAGCTATCTGTATGGGAGAGGAGCGTGCTCTTGCAGTGCTTCTCTATTCTCCTTGCAGCTGGATCTGAAATGTGCTGCTCGCAGCTTGCATTCACATCTGTCTGCTGTGGTTCTGTGCCTCTCTGTGTCTGCACTTTGCACTCTTGGTAGGGATGGCCTTTGGGCTGTTCTGTTACGTTTTCATTTGAAGAGAGAAGTGCAAATGTTTAATCTCAGAGATCCAGCCCTCAGGGAGCGCGCAAAAGGGCAAGAGTTTGAGCAGCATGTCTTCCCATCCCACATAGCCATGTGCCAGTCTGAAAGAACACAGACACAGCAAGCAGTGCAGCTCCAGTGACCCTTCTGTGTGGCTGTCCCAGGGTCCTTTCTCCTTTGGTTTCTGATCCCAAGAACTTTACACGGCATGCCTGGCATGAATCTGATATCTTAAAGATTATTAGGGACCCTTCAGTCACCAGCTCAGTTCTTAACTCTGGATTACATCATCTGAAGATGGAAAGTTCTGCATTGTAAGCTCTGGTATCTAAAGGCCAGTTTGGAGGGGAGGCAACACAGCCTGCATCTCTGGTACAAACTAATTTTGTTTTGGATTTTAGTGTGCAGGATTGTAAATATTTTAATTGCATTAAATTTCTCCTTTAATGAACAAACAGCTATATAATTACAGGAGCATATTCACATCTCTGCTGTAATGGTTGTTTAAGCATTTTAATTCTGCACTATGTTTGCAGGGTTGGACTCCTCTCTGAGAAAGTAATTTTGGGTGCAGAACAGTTCACAAGCCCTTACCTTAGGAGTGTATTTTCCCTTTAATTTACCCAGGAATATTGTGAAAGTTTGGGTATGTGCCCAAAGCCAAGCTTTGTCTTTCTGTCCTTTGATTACCTTGTCTGCACCTCCCTAAAGCCCAGAAGCCTCTGCAGATGGTCAAAAGCAAATTTCCAGCCTTCCACAGAAGGCCTGTGGCTGTAAGTTCTCTGCTATTCCTTGGTAGATCACATTATTTGGTTTTATAAACACTGAAGTAGAAAGCACTCAGATGCTGCACTTAGCAGCGCTGGTGTCTGGCACAAGATGGGCTGTATGATTTTGTACTGACACACACACCCACTACCACTTCCACTCAATGCAACTTCCTTGTGTCTCACCAAGTAACAGCCTGTTCTTGTCCAGTAATGTCTTCATCTTCCTTTTCTCCTGCTGCCCTTCCAGCAGTGACCATTACACATAGCTTTGCCTATGAGGGTCTGCTGCATCTTCAGTCCTGCAGTGTGCTACAAACTGCACTTTGTTAAGAATGGTCTCAGGATGTGCATCCTTTCATGCCAAAATCAGTTTTATAGTTTTCTTTTGTTGTTTCTTTAAATACTACATATGATTTCTTTAGATACAATATTAGCCTAATTAATGAGTGTGAGAAGAGAAACATTTATCCAGTGCCCCTTACTACCATAACATACACTTTTCAGCAGTTTTAACATTCTTGGCACAACACATATGGAGCTGGAAGGAATCAGTGGCCTGAGAGCAACTCACATCATATTGCTCCATAGGTTTGCATATAGAGCAGTGAAACAAAAACACAGGAGCTAAAGCACTGAGGTATTTTTTTCCTGGGCTTGATAGCTTAAAAAATGAATGAATAAATCACCGCATTGTTGAATGAAATGATGCAAGTATTGTGCCATCTGGCTCAGCAAGGAAGTTACTCACAACAACTGTTTTAAAGTGAAAATTGCAGTGACTGTCCACAAGCAGTAGCAGTAGACAGTTTCAGAAACAGTTTGTATCTTTAGTTATAAAAAAGATGTTAGCCCTTCATCCTACTGAAAATGTCAGACATGTATGTGTTGAATTTCTTGTTCTGTGAATCTAATGTGACCTACCAGGCTGTCACGGACTGAAGCTTGTACAGATGGAATCCCTTGCTGTCAGGCCCAAGTCCACCAAAAAACCTTGCTGGTCATTCTCTTGTACTTCTTCCAAAACACAGGAATTCCCAGTTTCCTCAGGTCCTGCCCAAAGCACCTGGCACACTTTAACTGCAATGGGCTTTGCCCAGTGCCAGGGGATCTTGTAGGCACGAGGAGCAGATGGATGTTGAAACTGGAAGGGACAAAGGAAATAGCCCCTGGTCTCCTGTTAGCACACTGGAGTAACCATTTATACTGTCAGATACTGCTGAGATTTAGTAAGTGCTTCAATAAGCAAATGATGGGAGGCACCTGTTAATTCTTCTTCTAAAGCAGAATTATTTTCCTTCTGACTTGGGAAACAGACATATGAGCCCAACTTTTCCCTCATAACTGTCAGTTTCATCAGATTCATTTTGGAATAACAGATCTAGCTGAAATCAGAAATAGAAAGCACCACCCAAATTTCAGACAGTGGATCCTATGTTAATTCTTTGTTGTTGCTTTGTTTTTTATTTTTGAAAAACAGAAGTTAATTTACTTATTTGGCTTTTAGATTCACAGTCGATATAACAGAAGATGGATAGGAGATTAAGTGTGGATTCCAAGGGGAGTTTTTCAGAGATTTTCATATGAGCAGTTTCTGTGGCTAATGGAGTTACTAACAGTACATTTAGGACTTGGTTAGTGTAGGCATTATAAAAAATCGAAGTGTAAAAGTTGAGCAGAGACCATAGGGCAAATGGGAATTAACTTGCTCAGGTAGACAGTTGTAAGATGAAAATTCAAGGCAGTAGCTGGATCTAAACACATTCAGGCAATGACAGAGTGCAGAGGTGAGTACGGAAATAGGGAGATGTAAATAGCTGATGGCATAAACAATGCCAAGCTTGATTATTAGTTGAGAAATACATGGAAGAGATGGGCTGGCAGGGAATCAATTGCCCATTCATTCCTTATGCTGATGAGCTGATTATTCAGTGGGCTTTTGTGAGAGGAATCCATCACTCTCCACTGTGCTGTGTTTTTGGGGAATCAAACTAACTGGAAACAGCTGGGACAAAGTTTGCAAGTGTTTGGTCATTGGTATAAAACAGATGAAAGTCAGTCTGTATTGCTTGTAAAGTAATTTTCCAGCTGGTGGAAGTATGAATTATGATAGGAAAGGCAAATAGGATCAGTTATAGGATTATATTTAGAATAAGAGGGATTAATGCATGTAATTTTGATGCAAAATAATGAACCAGACAAATGTGAGGAGCAAAGGGGGAATGGCAGAGGAGCAGTGAAAGCAAACCAAGATCATAGAGGGTACATACAGATGTGGCCGAGTAGACGGAAGGGAGGGAAGTAGATGAGAAATTTACTGAGGGTCATAACAAAATGAGACTTTTACAAGAGGTGGTGAAGTCCTGTGCTCCAGTTTTGGCTTCTATTGACTCCATGTGAAGATGAAGGCAGTGAAATGTCTCTGATAGGCACAGCAGGTCTCCCATTGGCATGAGGGGTTCCCTTGTTGTGAGGGAAAGGTTTGGGATCAAAGAGTTTGCCTGCCTGAATTCTTTTGAACTCATCTGTTGCCTGTAGCCTTGCCAAATAAGGCAACACCATGGTTAGCCTGTGCAGGCAGTTCTACCCCACTGTCAGAAGCTTCTTATGAATGAGATCAGAGACAAAAATTTCAGTAGGTCTTCTCACAACAAAGTGGGAACCCTAAACAGAGCCTATAGCACTGGGGAGGCAAGAATTCTGGCTCATGTGAGGGCTGAGCCCCATAATTTGCCAGACTGGACATACTGTAACTCTAAACCCATTTCCAGATTAATTACACAAAATCTGCAAACCACTGTAAAATCATTTTCATCTGCAGAAAATATATTATGGTATTTCCTCTTCTTCTCAGATTCAGTGAAAGCAAATTTTCACATTCTCCTCTGAACAGACATTGCCAGGAAAACACTTTTGAATGTGATGTGTGTTATTCTCCCATAATTCAATCCTGTACTCTGAATGCCACAAGTGTCTCTGTTATTTTGTCTTTCATTAGGCTGCGAACTCAGATCAGGAACAGTGTCTCCCCATGCACTTGCAAAGTACCAGGAAAACCAATGACTGTGTGCTGTGAATGATGAATGTGAAGCTCACTTGACCGCAGACAGTGTAGGCCAAGGGCAGTTCTAAAAAACAACTGCCTGATGAAATACTTGTGTTTCTTTGTGACGCTGAGTTCAAAATGCTGTATAAGAACCAACACCTTGAAAGAAAATAAATATTTCTATTCTTCATTTGCTTCAGGTTTAGGAGAGGGTGACCCAAGACTTCAATTAGGGTTACATCTATTCCAGAGTGAAGAACGAGCAAAGCAAATAAGCAGGCAGGCCTGGGAACAGACTTCTCAGAATGATGCAAAGATGATACACAAAAAACTTACAGGAACAATGTGTCCTAAGACACCTTCTATTTCTATGAATGTAGATCAAGTATAATAATGTGAGATTTTTAAATGAGTTAGTCTGATGGAGACCTTTATATTGCACATCTTTACTTCCATATTCCTTGCTCTCGGATTTCTGGTTATATACTGCTGGTTAAATGCTGCTAGCATTCTTCTTCTTGATATTTCTCTGGCTTGAATAACTTCTGCCATTACAGAATCAGTCTTGTCTGGAATAGAGGAGTCCTATTTCTATGATTTCACTATGTGTCTTTATGAAAGAAACATGTACCAGTCTTCAATTTGTTTTTGTTTCAATCTATATAGGACTTTCAGGACCCATTCCCAGATACAAATATTTGAGATTTTCAGTTCTGAATATCCTGTCTCAAAATACCCTGCAATGTTAACTTAAAATTCCATGCTTCATTAGGAAGCCTCATGAATACCTGAATTAACTGAATACTTATAGAAAGCTGATACATGCAAAACTCATCCTATGAATTACACAAATGTTACCTAAAAGTGATCCTCACATGGTGCTTTCCCAGATTTTTACATGTATGTTACCAGTGCATCCAATGATGTGATTTACGTTGGAATGGTTTTATTGGTCAGTTTTTGCAACTTTGGTCTTTTTTCTTGATCAAAGAATTTCCATTTTTCTCCACTAGAAAACAGACACATTGAAGACTGCTTCGGTGTCCTAAAGATGTATTGAATTGAGCTAACACAGTATTTTCTGGGTAAACTAAGCACGTGAAAAGTGATCTTGCTTTTTTATTTAAAATTAGACAAATGCTCATGAGCTCTGGGTCTGCTTCCAAGTTGAAGAGAAATAGTTTTATTGATTTTAGTGCTCTCGATAAATTAGGAACGTGCTGAGAAAAATGCTCCGCTCCCATGAGTTTGGAATTTATTTTCAAACTGAAGGGAATGTTTGCTGTGTTTACTGTGGTATTCAGGCACTGGGTTCCTTTCATCTTTCTCAAGATGCAGCTATATACAACTAGAGGATGCAAAGACAGTAAAGCATTTGTTGCTTTGTTTGTTTTGTTTTTGCATATACTGAAGGTTTTATTTCATCACCCACTTTCATGGAAGAATAATTCAGAATTAGTTCAAAGTAAAGGAGGCCTGAACTCCTTCCTTCCTCTAGCTCAGCAGAAACCAACATTTTTGGAAGATTTGCAGAGGAAGGAGCACAATGAAAAATGATCCCACTGAGTCTGGAGTCCAACCTGTCATTGATGCAATCCACACAAAAAATCAAAGCCAACCTTCCACAGACATTCTTTGACTGAGATGAGCACCACATGCAGATTGAGGAGCAGACCTCGGTGATTACATTGCTCTGGTTGTGATAAAAGAAGGCAGCACTGGGAGGGATTCCCTCTGCTGGTCCTGGGGGGCCACAGTGATTCTTAGAAGGTCATCCTGCCTCTCTGGTCTGGGCTTGAGAGTGAAGGAGAGCAGTGTTGTGTAGATGAGCAAATCTATCTCATTTACCATTTCATGTTTTGAGAATGAATGAAAACAACTGAAAATCTGTCTCCACAACATTCTCATATAAATTATTTATATCAGGATTGTTTTCAGCCCATAGAGACTGCAAAGCAGTAAAGGTTCATCCGATCCCACAGGGATGGGCTGGCTGCTCTGATGGGGCACTGCCTGGGCTCAGCTCCATGCTCCCCCAGCAGCCCGTGCAGGCAGGCAGCAGCCAGTGCCTGCAGTCCATGCAGCCCCAGCACAGCACAGCCAGCGCACAGAAGGCTCAGCAGGTGCCGTTTCCCCCTCCTCCTCCTCCCAGCTCAGCACCCCGCAGTTGTCTCCACCAACTCTCCCGTGCAGCGTTAATGTGAGGGAAAACTGTGGCATCACCATGGTGCAACTCTGACTTCCCCTCATCCCTGATCAGTTCTCAGACAGGTGTCAAAAGAAACATGATTTCAGGAAAAAAGGGCATTAAGATGTCAGTATAGAGACAAACTCAACTTAGACTGTGAGCACATCTGTATATTCTTGATTATCTTTTTAAGAAAACTAAAAGAAATATTCCTGAGTGCTCCACTGGAAATAGTCAGCAAATAAGATTCAGTGTTCATGGAAGAAACCTCTATTATCTCTGAAACAAGTTAGCATAGCACGGGCAGTCAGCAGCCAGTGCTGCATTTACACACTTAGAATGAGAAAAGGAAAACCTGAAATTTCAGGTGAAATTTGATTTCACCTGAAATCAAAACTACTTTTGATATCTTAAGGCAGATGCTGGGTCGTGGTCTGATGTGTTGTGGTTCAGAAATAAAATAGGTCTTTAAAAGGAACAACAGCTCTCTTTTCTCTGGAGGAGAAGTTCAGTGAATCCTTTCAATTTCCAAAGGCGTAGAGGTCAGACTGCCCCGTGCCCTCACTGTGTGCTTTCTGCATGAGGCTGAGATGACTTGTGTGATCTCATAGGCATGGGCTGCTTTAAAGACTGCTTTATGCAGTACATTCTGCCTGAAAAAGCAAACTTACTTTTAGTATTCCTTCACACATGATTTTGCACAGATGGCTTCCCAGGGAGTTGAACTCAGCCTGCACTGTGAATGGTTTGAAAAATGTCTATTATTTAAAAGTTTCATTGTTAGAACTAAACCCGAACTGTTAAGAAGGAGCCTCAGCCACAACCAAGAACAAGTTCAAACTCAACAAAAAGAATTGCTGGCCATCTCTCCCGTTCTTGTCTTTTAAAGCTACAATAACAACAGAAAAACAATAAAACACTTTCCAAGCTTGGGAGCACTTTAGCATCAGTCTTGCTGACAGGAGCACCTTCCTCAATTATATTTTCATCATCAGAGAAACTATGAGCCCACTGTAACTGGATAAAAGCCCTTCAAAATGAGAGCTTCCTTCAGTGTCTCACTCCCAATCAGAGGTGCTTCCACGTGGCAGCCTCCAGACCTCACAGTTTATAACAACACAATGACACTTAATGACATTTCTCATCGCATTTCTGTCTCACATGGGGAGTGCACCACTGGAGGGGATGCACTAGGCCATGTGTGAACTGACTGGAGAAGAACTGGAAATACGTCATCACTGTTTTGTTTAGAAAAGTACTTCTGACAAAAAATCACAGGTTTTTTGTGACTTCATAGAAAGATTTCTTTCAAAAATATGAAGTAAGACCTGCATAAAAACTTGAACAAGATAAGCATGATTTTCAGGTTAGTGAAAATCAAGCACATTAATAGACAGCTCCTGGTTTCTGCATACAGAGCTGATTTTGTCTCCGTTGTCTCACTTGAGGGAAATTGAGCAATAAATGATGGGAACCAGTGGAGAGCATCCTCCTTCCAGGGCTGCAAACTACATTTGTCTCAGTTGTGCACACAGTCTGCATTCACACTGTGGTGAGTGCTCACCTGTGAGTGTGCAGTTCAAGTGCTTGTCCGGATTTATTTCTTGGTTGTTAATGAGTATTCAGTTTAGTTGTTTACCTGAAATGCAAAAAGTAGAGATTGGAAGTTTATTGTCATGTGCAAAATTATTGAGGGTGCACTGGATAGATGCATAATGCAAGGGGCTTTGACTGGTTTGCCTACAGAGGAACCCACATTGGTGATTCTCTGAGCAGCAGCAGCAAAGCCTCACATGTGGAGGCTGACCAGATTGCAGAAGGGGAACAGGATACAAACAGTTTGAGGAGCTGCTTCACTGACATTTCCAACACTGTTTTGGTAAAGGCCTTCGCTAAGCACAGTGACCTGAGATAAGCACAGAGTCAAGTTTAACATGCCTGAGAGGAGGATCTGGAGAGGAGGATGTCAGAAGTGCTCCAGTGTTACCATGATGACTGGCTTCCCACTTGCCCCCCATTGTAGTTGCACTGCTTGGCACTGGAAGGCACCAGCCTGGAGCTCCGGCTGCAAGGCTCCGCCAAATGCAGGAAACAACAGACACCCAGAGACTGGTGAAGTACAGAAATCTGAATGCTGAATTCGGATTCAGGAAAGATTAGGTCCTGTTTCACTGGGTTACACAGCTTCTGTTGGTTAATAATATTTATTGATATCCTTGTTACTGGAAACAGAGAAGAAGAGCGATTATCTTCTGTGGAGAAACCTACACTAGGGAACCTGCTGTAGCAGGGGATTTGGTCTAGGGGATCTCGTGAGGTTCAAATGACTTCCAACCCTGTTGATCTGGGATCTCCCCTGGCTTCAGGAGGTGACTCTGGCCTTACCTCCCAGAAGTCAATACAGCCATGGCTGGGAGCCTTGTGCTGCAGGCAGCAAGGTATGCAGGTGAAGCACAGCTGGTCTGACAGCTGCCATCACGCTCCTGTCCTACAGGGCTGTCTCCTTACCTACCAGACCACTCTGTGCCTGCAGGGCTGCCTTGGTTCAACACCCACAGGCTCCCAGCCAAGCCTTTCTCTGTTGGCCTTTGAGAAATATTCCTGCCTCGTGCACATGTGATTTTGCAACATGGGGTAGACAGCAGTTGCTCCTGCTGTTTTCTCTACAGCATAAGCTCACCCAAAGGAGCCAGAGCCCATGCAGCTGAAGAGGCTGCTGCACATGTGGGCATCCTAATCATCATTGTTAGAGCCCCTTTGAGCTGCTTGGATCGAGCCATCTGGCCTTTTGCTCAGAGGACGTTCAGACCACCGGTGGCTGAGGGAGCAATCAGCAAAGGGCTGTGTGATGTCAGGTGCTGAGACTTTGACATGACCGGCACTGATCTTCAGCTTTGTTCCCTCTGTGGCATTTCAGCACTAAAATGAGTTTCTGCATATGCTGCAAATTCTTATGTTTCCTCAGGAGCAGTAGTTTTGATTTTCCTTTTCTGTCCAAATGATTTTCCAGGGACAGTGTGTTTGGAACATAACCTGTGGGGTGGCACATGAGGAGCACAGCATCCATGGGAAATACCACCCCATTTTATTTTAAAGAAAGGCCCGGGCAGCTCCCACCTGCTTAGTAAAGAGCGTCCCCAGGAGCTCTGTCCAGAGATATGCCTCCAAATTGAGGCAGTGCCGTGGCTCAGTGGCCATGTGCCCACCCTGGGCAGCTGAGAAGGGTGGAGTCGGGCAGCCCATTTGTGACATCAGCAGGAATGCATTGCATCACAACGCAGGGGATGGGTTTAGGGCCACAGGCAGGCAGCGCTGCTGCATTTTTGACCTGGGCCAATGGTGAGTGCAGCAGCAGGGGAAGGTCGGGCTGGACGAGGGATGTGGTGCAAACACCGGCCCCTGTGGGAGCACCACGGGCAGTGCTTGGAACTGTCCCTGCCAGCACTGGCCTCGGTCCCTGCTGCCACCCAGCTCCCTCGTACCCACTGCTCCTACCTGAGCACAGGGCCATGCGGCTCCTGGCCCCGCTCCCTCCCAGCCCCACTGAGCCCCTCTCTCCCATCTCTTGCAGATCATGGCTTTGGTGTTTGTTCTCGCATTGTTGGTGCGGGCGCTAAGTGTCAGTGTCAATACTGATGTGCTCATGCTCGAGAACGTACAGCGGCGCGAGGTTGATCTGCAAAAGCACATGATACCTCCGCAGCACGAGATTGAGCAGAGGAATGAGCAGCAGAGCTGGGTGGACATGTCATCTCTGCTCTTTGCTCTGCTGGATTACTGGAAGATCTGGTTCAATGTGGGGCTGATTCTGTTGCTCCTTTGGAACATGGTGCAGTCCATACAAATGAGCCAGCATGATGAAAGCAGCAGTGAAAATGACAGCTCCAGTGGCGAGGAGGAGGCATCGGGGGCGGAGCAAGAGGAAGAGGAAGAGGTGGAAGAGGTTGAACAGGAGGAACATCAGGAGGAACAGGTGGAACAGCAGGTGCAGGAGGAAGAGGAACAGGTGGAACAGGAGGAACAGCAGGTGCAGGAGGAACAGGAACGGGTGCAGGAGGAACAGGTGGAACAGGAGGAACAGCAGGTGCAGGAGGAGCAGGTGGAACAGGGCGGACAGCAGGAGCAGGTAGAACAGCAGGAGCAGGTGGAATTGGTGGAAAAGGAGGAACAGGAAGAAGAGGAGGATGACGAGGAAGAAGACTTCAAAGATTCAGCACTGACAAAATTTCTCACAAGGCGTGCCCTGGAAAAGGTGGAAGGAAGGGCCACCAGGTGCCCTATAGTGGAGGAGCTGATGGACCAGCTCGTGCAGACCTTCAGATTCATCTGGTCCAACAGCTTCTTCCCGGTGCTGCAGCCCGCCATTGGGGTGGGCAGTGCCTTTGAAGGCTGGAGTCCCCGGGAGTGGGACAATGTGTACTGCCTGCTCGTGCCCATAGAGCCTCCCCCCGGGCACACCTTCCTCCTGGAGCTGGGAGATGAAGGGCACGGGCTGGCAAGGAACTCCCGCGTCCGCGTGGAGCTTCAGTGCATGTGCCAAAGGGAGAAGCAGCTGGGGAATGTGCTGTGCTTCCTCCACCACCATGAGGAAGAGCTGAGCCAAAATCAGGACCCCAGCCTGCTACAGACTCTCTGCACTGACTCCTACCTGGATGTGGAGAGAACTGTCACCTGGTTCACCGCACAGGTGGCAGCAATCTGGAAGACCACCCACCACGCGCACGCCTACAGCCTGAAGGTGCTGCCTTCCAGACGCTCCTGCAAGCTCCAGCTGACAGAAGCCTCCAGCGGGGAAAAAGTCCTCGTCGAGCTGCTGTTCGGGGTGCAGCAAGAATACTCGGACATCTACCTGACCAGCCAGAACACAGACGCCGGCTTTACACCCAGCACAACATGGCCACAGAGCTGCGCTGTGGCAGAAAAGAAGTTCTTCCAGCACACGGCCAGGAGTACCGGACAGGACAGCTCCCACCTGCACTGCCTGACGTTGCTTGCCAGCATCTTAGTGGGCATGGGCTTTTCCACCTATGTCATCAAGACTCTTGTCCTCCACACTTTGGCCATCATCCCTTTGAAGAAGTGGCGCAGGAAGTATTTCCTGAATCGGATGGAGAATCTCCTGCGGTACCTGCGCTTCTGCCTGGATGAGAAATGCCTGAACCACTTCTTCCTTGGCAGCAAGTCGGTGCACAGCACGATTGTCCTGCCGCAGTCCTTCCGATCCGCCAAGCCGCTCAACCTCTTCCAGCACCTGGAGGAGGACCCGGACGCCCACTCCATAGCGCTGCGTGAGTTCAGGGAGCTGAAAGATCGCTACATCAGACTGCTGCTGTTCGGACGCTGAGAGAGACCTTTGTCCGAACCCTTCTCTTGTTTTGGCTGCAAGCTCACATCCTGTGAGCAATAAGACTCTGAGACCTATTTAGGAGGCCAGAGGTGGCTGTTTCCTTGTGGCAGTCAGTGTCACGTTGGAGAGAGCTTACCAGTGGAAGATCCGGCCTGTGACCAAATGACTCCATCTTGGTATGGGAGATCTGGGGATGGAACCATTGTATCTTGTGAAGGCAAGATGCAAACAGATGCTTCCCTGCTCCCTCTGACAACCATCTCTACTGAAGATCAACATCTGAACTACGAGTCATGCTGGAAACCCAGTGGTGACTAATTCTCTCTTGCTTTCTACAAAGACTCTTTGCTTTTATTTCCTATCTCTTTTCTATCACCCGACTTCCCTTCCCCATTTCCCTAAACAACAACAACTTTTAATAAACTCTTATAAACTATATATCCTGTTGTGTCACAATCTCGCCATCGTGTGTACGTATATTGAAAGAATATAGAGGCCACTAAGATGGTCAGGGTGCTGGAGCAGCTCTCCTGTGAGAAATGGTTGAGGGAACTGGGCTTGTTTAGCTTAGAGAAGGCTCTGGGGAGATCTCGTTGTGGCCTTGCAGTACTTCAAGGGAGCGTATACAGAGGAGGAATTGCTGTGTCACGGTGTTATCTAGATCAATCTATGTCTGTGACGGGGAGGGGCAGTAGGCTCCTGTTCCCCCTGGCTCCCAGCGTATAGGAAGGGAAAATAAGAAAGGGGTAGGGAGATGGGAGCTGGACTCAAGGAAACAAACAGAGAAGTGGCAACGATCTAAGGAGGAAAACTTACTATTTTACTAATTACAATCTAATGGAAATTGAGGCTAATAAGCCAAGTAAAATAAAAGGGAAAGAGAGAGAGAGGTTTTCCGAAGACCGAGAAGCCTACTTTGAAACTGAAGGTGCCACGGCTTGGAAGCACACCCAGACTCGCTACCAGGCAGTTTGAGAGAGAGACAGCATCACTTCCGTGATGTGTTTCCCTCTCTGACTGTGAGACCCTCTGGGACATGTAGTTGTTCTCTGTGCTCTATATGATGTTATGATGTGGAATACCAATAGAAAAATGTACAAAACCATGACATTGTGAGGGTGGGCAGTGATAGGACAAGGGGGAATGGCTTTAAATTCAGACAGGGAAAGTTTAGGTTGGATCTTAGGAGGAAGTTTTTCACTCAGAGGCTGGTGACGCACTGGAACGGGTTGCCCAAGGAGGCTGTGGATGCCCCATCCCTGCAGGCATTCAAGGCCAGGCTGGATGTGGCTCTGGGCAGCCTGGGCTTCTGGTTGGTGACCCTGCACACAGCAGGGGGTTGGGACTGGATGAGCACTGTGGACCTTTGCAACCCCGGCCATTTCATGATTGTATGATGGGTGACATAAATCGCTGTCTGATTATTGTTGCAATATGCTTCTTTTCATGTGCTCTTAACCAAATACTGCTGGTGTTGCCCTGGGTGTCCTGTTTGGGGTCGTATCCTGGTAGATGCTTTACGAATACAAATGGTGCATAAAGGCCTGTATAGTTCATTAGGACCAGATCTCATGTCCATCGATAGCAGTATTATATAGAAATAATATACCTTTACATATATAAAAATGATAGACCTTTCAGAAGGGTATATAAATGCAGCACAGTGGACAAACATATATTACTCTGTCCACCTGTTTGACAAAAATGTATATATTATTTTATACCCTGAAGCAGGGGTTTTAATATTCCTTCAACAATATTTTGATATAATCATCAGTGACTATAACTGCTCTGCTCTGGATCTTCTTGTCATCTTTCTAAATGTCTGCTCCATTTTTTCATCATGTTGGACCAAAAATATAGCGTGGTGATGAACTACACAGGTCTGTTTTGTGCTGTAGATGCTTAGCCCTGGAAGTTTATCAGTAAATAAGAGAGATGAAAAATCCACTTTAGAGAGAGGATTAGGTAAAAAATTCAGCTTCTTGAAAGTAATCTGAGAGGTACTACTGACGTATTCGCCAATTAACCTGACTTATCCCAGGACTTCAACTGTCCCGGGGAGAGAGACACAAACATGGATGCCATCATGTCTTCTCTCAATATATTGCTCTGTCACACACCTTATATGCCATCCTAAATCCTGCGCAGACACGTACACCCGCTACGCAAAACCCAATGCACGCAAGAGAACCTATACACACACCTACCTAAACCCGCAGCCCACTAACTCTTAACCTACAGGCCTAACTCAGCTATTCTAGAACACTCCATCTACTCAGAACTACTGTATGCACTCATAAATCCTCGCAAAGACAACTTAGCACCCCAACATACTACAGAACTCTGTGATCAGTGGGAGGTTGGCACAGGTTTGCTGTTAAAAATGGCACTTTCTGCCCTTCTGTGTCCATGGGCTCCTGAAGGATTTGTAAATCCTTGTGCTAAAGGTGGATGAGGCTTGCACATCTCCTGCCACCTGATTATTACCTGTGCAGATGGAACATATCTCTGGGTTCTGCCTGCAGGTAGCAAGGACAGAGCAATCCCACATGGACAGGGACTTGCCAAGGTATAGCTGAAAGCAGGTGGTAGATAAGATGAATTGCCTTCCAGCAATTTGCAACCAGAACGAGGAGAAATTTCATATGATAGTGAGCTGCAGTTCCTCCTATCAAACCTGACCTGGTGCTAAGCCTTCTAACAGCTATTGTCTCGGACCATTTAGAAGAGAGAGTCCCATTCAGCATTTCCTGTCCCTGCTGTTACCTGGAGGTTTTTTGCTGTGCTCTCACTGCTCCTTTCCATGCTGATCTTTGGGATGCTGCATTGCTGCAGCATCACTGAGGAGCAGTTAGAGAATCACAGAATCATCATCATAGACTCATAGGATGGCTGGGGCTGAACAGTACCACAATGATCATCTAATTCCATCGCTGGTGGCACCGCAAAGATGAAAGGAAGAGGCTTTGTGTTATAGGAGCATTGCCATGCAGTGCTGATTGCCTATAGGGTTTCAAGCAAGGAAACACCAAAATAATAGATCAGAGCACCCATGATTTTGTGTTGTGTTCACGACAGTATTTGGCCCCTTATTTGCTATGGTGAGTTTCATTTGCTGGAAACCTTCATCTCTCTTTTAAATGATCATTCTTTGGTTTGAATCAAGCTTTAAATGGGAGTCAGTGAATGCGCTCCTGGATTTCTGTATGTGTTTGCCCGGTGGGATAGGTTGTAGTTAAGTGAAATGCATGGTGTAAGCAAAGAGAAATTGCTGTATGCAAACCATAATTTTTGCGTACTTACTGTTTGGAGTGCTGATGAAAGGGATGTATCACAGCATTTTTATCATGTCGGCTGCTCTCCCTGTCTCACTGCCTGAAGGGTGGCAAAGGGCCCCTTTCATCTGGAGGATTATGAGGCCATCATGGTAAACAGCAACACCTGGTTGGGTTGACCTTGTTGGAGCTTTCATCTTTTGTTCGAAGTTTTGAAGTGTTCCTTGTGGTTCTTTTGTTCCCCGAGTCATGACTTGATGTTTAGCGAGATCAGGGAGGAGCAGCTTCTTGCTGGAGTCATTAATGTGGATGGGGAGGGGAGAAGACAGTGGCCAGCTGAGTGCTTCCAGAGTCCCAAGGTTGGGGATGGCCCTACAGGTTTGGAGCTCAGTTCTGGCTGCACAGAGGGTGCCTGGATCTCTGCTTCTGCTGCTTTCACCCCAACAAATGCTCCTTAAGAATGAAATGCAACATGCCGCTTGGCTTCATACCTCTTAATCCCAGAACAGGAGTCCATCCACAAGCGGATGAGAGAAACTGACAACAAAGGACTTAGCAAAGAGACACTGACAGAGTCAGTGGGCAGTGCTGCCAGTTTCTGCCTGCACTTGTTAACCAACCACCCAGCCTTGCCACCATCACACTGGCTTCCTGAGCTCATTCATTTACTCTGGGGGGTGCCTGCAGGGCCTGGAGCGTGCAGGAGTGGAACGGGAGGCTGTCCATGAGGCACTGTGCTCGGGGGGATTTCCCTGGCTGGACCATTGCATGTTCTCTGCCTTGCAGCCTCTGAATGCAGACAGAGCCGGATCCTGGTGGGCGAATGCCAAAGAAATCTCTTAGTTGGTAGCCGAGTCTCATACTTGCCTTTATGATATTCTTTTAACATCAAAGTAAGATTCATATATAAAGCAGAGCACCCAAGAATATATCTCTAGTAATGGTGACAGTGAAATGTCATTTTTGGATGGAATGTTTTTATTTCCCTTCCTTTTTAGTCTCACCTTTTTTAGTTTTCTATCCACTGATTTTGCCCAGAATTTCCAGCCTGTGGAAATATATTCCCGTGTTTATTTAGCACTGCTGCTTTTCCTGCGCTAGCAGTATGGATTTAGACATTGGCTCATCCTTTATGCAGTTCAGAGAATGACTTCAGGAAAAGTCCTAATCCAGCAAAGGTGGATTCTTCAATAAGGAAAAATACAGCTCAGATTGCAAGAATAAAGATGGAATGGGTCTTTGCTGTGTTCTGCCTCTTCCAAGCATGTAAGATTTTTCACTCAGGGGTGGTGACCCCAGCACTTGCTCTTGTTGAACCTCATCCCATTGGCCCCAGCCTATTGATCAGCCTGTCCTGGTCTCTCTGTGGGGCCTGTTTACCCTAAGGCAGATCAGCACTTCCTAACAACTTGCTGTCATGTGCAAAATTATTGAGGGTGCACTGGATAGATGCATAATGCAAGGGGCTTTGACTGGTTTGCCTACAGAGGAACCCACATTGGTGATTCTCTGAGCAGCAGCAGCAAAGCCTCACATGTGGAGGCTGACCAGATTGCAGAAGGGGAACAGGATACAAACAGTTTGAGGAGCTGCTTCACTGACATTTCCAACACTGTTTTGGTAAAGGCCTTCGCTAAGCACAGTGACCTGAGATAAGCACAGAGTCAAGTTTAACATGCCTGAGAGGAGGATCTGGAGAGGAGGATGTCAGAAGTGCTCCAGTGTTACCATGATGACTGGCTTCCCACTTGCCCCCCATTGTAGTTGCACTGCTTGGCACTGGAAGGCACCAGCCTGGAGCTCCGGCTGCAAGGCTCCGCCAAATGCAGGAAACAACAGACACCCAGAGACTGGTGAAGTACAGAAATCTGAATGCTGAATTCGGATTCAGGAAAGATTAGGTCCTGTTTCACTGGGTTACACAGCTTCTGTTGGTTAATAATATTTATTGATATCCTTGTTACCGGAAACAGAGAAGAAGAGCGATTATCTTCTGTGGAGAAACCTACACTAGGGAACCTGCTGTAGCAGGGGATTTGGTCTAGGGGATCTCGTGAGGTTCAAATGACTTCCAACCCTGTTGATCTGGGATCTCCCCTGGCTTCAGGAGGTGACTCTGGCCTTACCTCCCAGAAGTCAATACAGCCATGGCTGGGAGCCTTGTGCTGCAGGCAGCAAGGTATGCAGGTGAAGCACAGCTGGTCTGACAGCTGCCATCACGCTCCTGTCCTACAGGGCTGTCTCCTTACCTACCAGACCACTTTGTGCCTGCAGGGCTGCCTTGGTTCAACACCCACAGGCTCCCAGCCAAGCCTTTCTCTGTTGGCCTTTGAGAAATATTCCTGCCTCGTGCACATGTGATTTTGCAACATGGGGTAGACAGCAGTTGCTCCTGCTGTTTTCTCTACAGCATAAGCTCACCCAAAGGAGCCAGAGCCCATGCAGCTGAAGAGGCTGCTGCACATGTGGGCATCCTAATCATCATTGTTAGAGCCCCTTTGAGCTGCTTGGATCGAGCCATCTGGCCTTTTGCTCAGAGGACGTTCAGACCACCGGTGGCTGAGGGAGCAATCAGCAAAGGGCTGTGTGATGTCAGGTGCTGAGACTTTGACATGACCGGCACTGATCTTCAGCTTTGTTCCCTCTGTGGCATTTCAGCACTAAAATGAGTTTCTGCGTATGCTGCAAATTCTTATGTTTCCTCAGGAGCAGTAGTTTTGATTTTCCTTTTCTGTCCAAATGATTTTCCAGGGACAGTGTGTTTGGAACATAACCTGTGGGGTGGCACATGAGGAGCACAGCATCCATGGGAAATACCACCCCATTTTATTTTAAAGAAAGGCCCGGGCAGCTCCCACCTGCTTAGTAAAGAGCGTCCCCAGGAGCTCTGTCCAGAGATATGCCTCCAAATTGAGGCAGTGCCGTGGCTCAGTGGCCATGTGCCCACCCTGGGCAGCTGAGAAGGGTGGAGTCGGGCAGCCCATTTGTGACATCAGCAGGAATGCATTGCATCACAACGCAGGGGATGGGTTTAGGGCCACAGGCAGGCAGCGCTGCTGCATTTTTGACCTGGGCCAATGGTGAGTGCAGCAGCAGGGGAAGGTCGGGCTGGACGAGGGATGTGGTGCAAACACCGGCCCCTGTGGGAGCACCACGGGCAGTGCTTGGAACTGTCCCTGCCAGCACTGGCCTCGGTCCCTGCTGCCACCCAGCTCCCTCGTACCCACTGCTCCTACCTGAGCACAGGGCCATGCGGCTCCTGGCCCCGCTCCCTCCCAGCCCCACTGAGCCCCTCTCTCCCATCTCTTGCAGATCATGGCTTTGGTGTTTGTTCTCGCATTGTTGGTGCGGGCGCTAAGTGTCAGTGTCAATACTGATGTGCTCATGCTCGAGAACGTGCAGCGGCGCGAGGTTGATCTGCAAAAGCACATGATACCTCCGCAGCACGAGATTGAGCAGAGGAATGAGCAGCAGAGCTGGGTGGACATGTCATCTCTGCTCTTTGCTCTGCTGGATTACTGGAAGATCTGGTTCAATGTGGGGCTGATTCTGTTGCTCCTTTGGAACATGGTGCAGTCCATACAAATGAGCCAGCATGATGAAAGCAGCAGTGAAAATGACAGCTCCAGTGGCGAGGAGGAGGCATCGGGGGCGGAGCAAGAGGAAGAGGAAGAGGTGGAAGAGGTTGAACAGGAGGAACATCAGGAGGAACAGGTGGAACAGCAGGTGCAGGAGGAAGAGGAACAGGTGGAACAGGAGGAACAGCAGGTGCAGGAGGAACAGGAACGGGTGCAGGAGGAACAGGTGGAACAGGAGGAACAGCAGGTGCAGGAGGAGCAGGTGGAACAGGGCGGACAGCAGGAGCAGGTAGAACAGCAGGAGCAGGTGGAATTGGTGGAAAAGGAGGAACAGGAAGAAGAGGAGGATGACGAGGAAGAAGACTTCAAAGATTCAGCACTGACAAAATTTCTCACAAGGCGTGCCCTGGAAAAGGTGGAAGGAAGGGCCACCAGGTGCCCTATAGTGGAGGAGCTGATGGACCAGCTCGTGCAGACCTTCAGATTCATCTGGTCCAACAGCTTCTTCCCGGTGCTGCAGCCCGCCATTGGGGTGGGCAGTGCCTTTGAAGGCTGGAGTCCCCGGGAGTGGGACAATGTGTACTGCCTGCTCGTGCCCATAGAGCCTCCCCCCGGGCACACCTTCCTCCTGGAGCTGGGAGATGAAGGGCACGGGCTGGCAAGGAACTCCCGCGTCCGCGTGGAGCTTCAGTGCATGTGCCAAAGGGAGAAGCAGCTGGGGAATGTGCTGTGCTTCCTCCACCACCATGAGGAAGAGCTGAGCCAAAATCAGGACCCCAGCCTGCTACAGACTCTCTGCACTGACTCCTACCTGGATGTGGAGAGAACTGTCACCTGGTTCACCGCACAGGTGGCAGCAATCTGGAAGACCACCCACCACGCGCACGCCTACAGCCTGAAGGTGCTGCCTTCCAGACGCTCCTGCAAGCTCCAGCTGACAGAAGCCTCCAGCGGGGAAAAAGTCCTCGTCGAGCTGCTGTTCGGGGTGCAGCAAGAATACTCGGACATCTACCTGACCAGCCAGAACACAGACGCCGGCTTTACACCCAGCACAACATGGCCACAGAGCTGCGCTGTGGCAGAAAAGAAGTTCTTCCAGCACACGGCCAGGAGTACCGGACAGGACAGCTCCCACCTGCACTGCCTGACGTTGCTTGCCAGCATCTTAGTGGGCATGGGCTTTTCCACCTATGTCATCAAGACTCTTGTCCTCCACACTTTGGCCATCATCCCTTTGAAGAAGTGGCGCAGGAAGTATTTCCTGAATCGGATGGAGAATCTCCTGCGGTACCTGCGCTTCTGCCTGGATGAGAAATGCCTGAACCACTTCTTCCTTGGCAGCAAGTCGGTGCACAGCACGATTGTCCTGCCGCAGTCCTTCCGATCCGCCAAGCCGCTCAACCTCTTCCAGCACCTGGAGGAGGACCCGGACGCCCACTCCATAGCGCTGCGTGAGTTCAGGGAGCTGAAAGATCGCTACATCAGACTGCTGCTGTTCGGACGCTGAGAGAGACCTTTGTCCGAACCCTTCTCTTGTTTTGGCTGCAAGCTCACATCCTGTGAGCAATAAGACTCTGAGACCTATTTAGGAGGCCAGAGGTGGCTGTTTCCTTGTGGCAGTCAGTGTCACGTTGGAGAGAGCTTACCAGTGGAAGATCCGGCCTGTGACCAAATGACTCCATCTTGGTATGGGAGATCTGGGGATGGAACCATTGTATCTTGTGAAGGCAAGATGCAAACAGATGCTTCCCTGCTCCCTCTGACAACCATCTCTACTGAAGATCAACATCTGAACTACGAGTCATGCTGGAAACCCAGTGGTGACTAATTCTCTCTTGCTTTCTACAAAGACTCTTTGCTTTTATTTCCTATCTCTTTTCTATCACCCGACTTCCCTTCCCCATTTCCCTAAACAACAACAACTTTTAATAAACTCTTATAAACTATATATCCTGTTGTGTCACAATCTCGCCGTCGTGTGTACGTATATTGAAAGAATATAGAGGCCACTAAGATGGTCAGGGTGCTGGAGCAGCTCTCCTGTGAGAAATGGTTGAGGGAACTGGGCTTGTTTAGCTTAGAGAAGGCTCTGGGGAGATCTCGTTGTGGCCTTGCAGTACTTCAAGGGAGCGTATACAGAGGAGGAATTGCTGTGTCACGGTGTTATCTAGATCAATCTATGTCTGTGACGGGGAGGGGCAGTAGGCTCCTGTTCCCCCTGGCTCCCAGCGTATAGGAAGGGAAAATAAGAAAGGGGTAGGGAGATGGGAGCTGGACTCAAGGAAACAAACAGAGAAGTGGCAACGATCTAAGGAGGAAAACTTACTATTTTACTAATTACAATCTAATGGAAATTGAGGCTAATAAGCCAAGTAAAATAAAAGGGAAAGAGAGAGAGAGGTTTTCCGAAGACCGAGAAGCCTACTTTGAAACTGAAGGTGCCACGGCTTGGAAGCACACCCAGACTCGCTACCAGGCAGTTTGAGAGAGAGACAGCATCACTTCCGTGATGTGTTTCCCTCTCTGACTGTGAGACCCTCTGGGACATGTAGTTGTTCTCTGTGCTCTATATGATGTTATGATGTGGAATACCAATAGAAAAATGTACAAAACCATGACATTGTGAGGGTGGGCAGTGATAGGACAAGGGGGAATGGCTTTAAATTCAGACAGGGAAAGTTTAGGTTGGATCTTAGGAGGAAGTTTTTCACTCAGAGGCTGGTGACGCACTGGAACGGGTTGCCCAAGGAGGCTGTGGATGCCCCATCCCTGCAGGCATTCAAGGCCAGGCTGGATGTGGCTCTGGGCAGCCTGGGCTTCTGGTTGGTGACCCTGCACACAGCAGGGGGTTGGGACTGGATGAGCACTGTGGACCTTTGCAACCCCGGCCATTTCATGATTGTATGATGGGTGACATAAATCGCTGTCTGATTATTGTTGCAATATGCTTCTTTTCATGTGCTCTTAACCAAATACTGCTGGTGTTGCCCTGGGTGTCCTGTTTGGGGTCGTATCCTGGTAGATGCTTTACGAATACAAATGGTGCATAAAGGCCTGTATAGTTCATTAGGACCAGATCTCATGTCCATCGATAGCAGTATTATATAGAAATAATATACCTTTACATATATAAAAATGATAGACCTTTCAGAAGGGTATATAAATGCAGCACAGTGGACAAACATATATTACTCTGTCCACCTGTTTGACAAAAATGTATATATTATTTTATACCCTGAAGCAGGGGTTTTAATATTCCTTCAACAATATTTTGATATAATCATCAGTGACTATAACTGCTCTGCTCTGGATCTTCTTGTCATCTTTCTAAATGTCTGCTCCATTTTTTCATCATGTTGGACCAAAAATATAGCGTGGTGATGAACTACACAGGTCTGTTTTGTGCTGTAGATGCTTAGCCCTGGAAGTTTATCAGTAAATAAGAGAGATGAAAAATCCACTTTAGAGAGAGGATTAGGTAAAAAATTCAGCTTCTTGAAAGTAATCTGAGAGGTACTACTGACGTATTCGCCAATTAACCTGACTTATCCCAGGACTTCAACTGTCCCGGGGAGAGAGACACAAACATGGATGCCATCATGTCTTCTCTCAATATATTGCTCTGTCACACACCTTATATGCCATCCTAAATCCTGCGCAGACACGTACACCCGCTACGCAAAACCCAATGCACGCAAGAGAACCTATACACACACCTACCTAAACCCGCAGCCCACTAACTCTTAACCTACAGGCCTAACTCAGCTATTCTAGAACACTCCATCTACTCAGAACTACTGTATGCACTCATAAATCCTCGCAAAGACAACTTAGCACCCCAACATACTACAGAACTCTGTGATCAGTGGGAGGTTGGCACAGGTTTGCTGTTAAAAATGGCACTTTCTGCCCTTCTGTGTCCATGGGCTCCTGAAGGATTTGTAAATCCTTGTGCTAAAGGTGGATGAGGCTTGCACATCTCCTGCCACCTGATTATTACCTGTGCAGATGGAACATATCTCTGGGTTCTGCCTGCAGGTAGCAAGGACAGAGCAATCCCACATGGACAGGGACTTGCCAAGGTATAGCTGAAAGCAGGTGGTAGATAAGATGAATTGCCTTCCAGCAATTTGCAACCAGAACGAGGAGAAATTTCATATGATAGTGAGCTGCAGTTCCTCCTATCAAACCTGACCTGGTGCTAAGCCTTCTAACAGCTATTGTCTCGGACCATTTAGAAGAGAGAGTCCCATTCAGCATTTCCTGTCCCTGCTGTTACCTGGAGGTTTTTTGCTGTGCTCTCACTGCTCCTTTCCATGCTGATCTTTGGGATGCTGCATTGCTGCAGCATCACTGAGGAGCAGTTAGAGAATCACAGAATCATCATCATAGACTCATAGGATGGCTGGGGCTGAACAGTACCACAATGATCATCTAATTCCATCGCTGGTGGCACCGCAAAGATGAAAGGAAGAGGCTTTGTGTTATAGGAGCATTGCCATGCAGTGCTGATTGCCTATAGGGTTTCAAGCAAGGAAACACCAAAATAATAGATCAGAGCACCCATGATTTTGTGTTGTGTTCACGACAGTATTTGGCCCCTTATTTGCTATGGTGAGTTTCATTTGCTGGAAACCTTCATCTCTCTTTTAAATGATCATTCTTTGGTTTGAATCAAGCTTTAAATGGGAGTCAGTGAATGCGCTCCTGGATTTCTGTATGTGTTTGCCCGGTGGGATAGGTTGTAGTTAAGTGAAATGCATGGTGTAAGCAAAGAGAAATTGCTGTATGCAAACCATAATTTTTGCGTACTTACTGTTTGGAGTGCTGATGAAAGGGATGTATCACAGCATTTTTATCATGTCGGCTGCTCTCCCTGTCTCACTGCCTGAAGGGTGGCAAAGGGCCCCTTTCATCTGGAGGATTATGAGGCCATCATGGTAAACAGCAACACCTGGTTGGGTTGACCTTGTTGGAGCTTTCATCTTTTGTTCGAAGTTTTGAAGTGTTCCTTGTGGTTCTTTTGTTCCCCGAGTCATGACTTGATGTTTAGCGAGATCAGGGAGGAGCAGCTTCTTGCTGGAGTCATTAATGTGGATGGGGAGGGGAGAAGACAGTGGCCAGCTGAGTGCTTCCAGAGTCCCAAGGTTGGGGATGGCCCTACAGGTTTGGAGCTCAGTTCTGGCTGCACAGAGGGTGCCTGGATCTCTGCTTCTGCTGCTTTCACCCCAACAAATGCTCCTTAAGAATGAAATGCAACATGCCGCTTGGCTTCATACCTCTTAATCCCAGAACAGGAGTCCATCCACAAGCGGATGAGAGAAACTGACAACAAAGGACTTAGCAAAGAGACACTGACAGAGTCAGTGGGCAGTGCTGCCAGTTTCTGCCTGCACTTGTAACCAACCACCCAGCCTTGCCACCATCACACTGGCTTCCTGAGCTCATTCATTTACTCTGGGGGGTGCCTGCAGGGCCTGGAGCGTGCAGGAGTGGAACGGGAGGCTGTCCATGAGGCACTGTGCTCGGGGGGATTTCCCTGGCTGGACCATTGCATGTTCTCTGCCTTGCAGCCTCTGAATGCAGACAGAGCCAGATCCTGGTGGGCGAATGCCAAAGAAATCTCTTAGTTGGTAGCCGAGTCTCATACTTGCCTTTATGATATTCTTTTAACATCAAAGTAAGATTCATATATAAAGCAGAGCACCCAAGAATATATCTCTAGTAATGGTGACAGTGAAATGTCATTTTTGGATGGAATGTTTTTATTTCCCTTCCTTTTTAGTCTCACCTTTTTTAGTTTTCTATCCACTGATTTTGCCCAGAATTTCCAGCCTGTGGAAATATATTCCCGTGTTTATTTAGCACTGCTGCTTTTCCTGCGCTAGCAGTATGGATTTAGACATTGGCTCATCCTTTATGCAGTTCAGAGAATGACTTCAGGAAAAGTCCTAATCCAGCAAAGGTGGATTCTTCAATAAGGAAAAATACAGCTCAGATTGCAAGAATAAAGATGGAATGGGTCTTTGCTGTGTTCTGCCTCTTCCAAGCATGTAAGATTTTTCACTCAGGGGTGGTGACCCCAGCACTTGCTCTTGTTGAACCTCATCCCATTGGCCCCAGCCTATTGATCAGCCTGTCCTGGTCTCTCTGTGGGGCCTGTTTACCCTAAGGCAGATCAGCACTTCCTAACAACTTGCTGTCATGTGCAAAATTATTGAGGGTGCACTGGATAGATGCATAATGCAAGGGGCTTTGACTGGTTTGCCTACAGAGGAACCCACATTGGTGATTCTCTGAGCAGCAGCAGCAAAGCCTCACATGTGGAGGCTGACCAGATTGCAGAAGGGGAACAGGATACAAACAGTTTGAGGAGCTGCTTCACTGACATTTCCAACACTGTTTTGGTAAAGGCCTTCGCTAAGCACAGTGACCTGAGATAAGCACAGAGTCAAGTTTAACATGCCTGAGAGGAGGATCTGGAGAGGAGGATGTCAGAAGTGCTCCAGTGTTACCATGATGACTGGCTTCCCACTTGCCCCCCATTGTAGTTGCACTGCTTGGCACTGGAAGGCACCAGCCTGGAGCTCCGGCTGCAAGGCTCCGCCAAATGCAGGAAACAACAGACACCCAGAGACTGGTGAAGTACAGAAATCTGAATGCTGAATTCGGATTCAGGAAAGATTAGGTCCTGTTTCACTGGGTTACACAGCTTCTGTTGGTTAATAATATTTATTGATATCCTTGTTACCGGAAACAGAGAAGAAGAGCGATTATCTTCTGTGGAGAAACCTACACTAGGGAACCTGCTGTAGCAGGGGATTTGGTCTAGGGGATCTCGTGAGGTTCAAATGACTTCCAACCCTGTTGATCTGGGATCTCCCCTGGCTTCAGGAGGTGACTCTGGCCTTACCTCCCAGAAGTCAATACAGCCATGGCTGGGAGCCTTGTGCTGCAGGCAGCAAGGTATGCAGGTGAAGCACAGCTGGTCTGACAGCTGCCATCACGCTCCTGTCCTACAGGGCTGTCTCCTTACCTACCAGACCACTCTGTGCCTGCAGGGCTGCCTTGGTTCAACACCCACAGGCTCCCAGCCAAGCCTTTCTCTGTTGGCCTTTGAGAAATATTCCTGCCTCGTGCACATGTGATTTTGCAACATGGGGTAGACAGCAGTTGCTCCTGCTGTTTTCTCTACAGCATAAGCTCACCCAAAGGAGCCAGAGCCCATGCAGCTGAAGAGGCTGCTGCACATGTGGGCATCCTAATCATCATTGTTAGAGCCCCTTTGAGCTGCTTGGATCGAGCCATCTGGCCTTTTGCTCAGAGGACGTTCAGACCACCGGTGGCTGAGGGAGCAATCAGCAAAGGGCTGTGTGATGTCAGGTGCTGAGACTTTGACATGACCGGCACTGATCTTCAGCTTTGTTCCCTCTGTGGCATTTCAGCACTAAAATGAGTTTCTGCATATGCTGCAAATTCTTATGTTTCCTCAGGAGCAGTAGTTTTGATTTTCCTTTTCTGTCCAAATGATTTTCCAGGGACCGTGTGTTTGGAACATAACCTGTGGGGTGGCACATGAGGAGCACAGCATCCATGGGAAATACCACCCCATTTTATTTTAAAGAAAGGCCCGGGCAGCTCCCACCTGCTTAGTAAAGAGCGTCCCCAGGAGCTCTGTCCAGAGATATGCCTCCAAATTGAGGCAGTGCCGTGGCTCAGTGGCCATGTGCCCACCCTGGGCAGCTGAGAAGGGTGGAGTCGGGCAGCCCATTTGTGACATCAGCAGGAATGCATTGCATCACAACGCAGGGGATGGGTTTAGGGCCACAGGCAGGCAGCGCTGCTGCATTTTTGACCTGGGCCAATGGTGAGTGCAGCAGCAGGGGAAGGTCGGGCTGGACGAGGGATGTGGTGCAAACACCGGCCCCTGTGGGAGCACCACGGGCAGTGCTTGGAACTGTCCCTGCCAGCACTGGCCTCGGTCCCTGCTGCCACCCAGCTCCCTCGTACCCACTGCTCCTACCTGAGCACAGGGCCATGCGGCTCCTGGCCCCGCTCCCTCCCAGCCCCACTGAGCCCCTCTCTCCCATCTCTTGCAGATCATGGCTTTGGTGTTTGTTCTCGCATTGTTGGTGCGGGCGCTAAGTGTCAGTGTCAATACTGATGTGCTCATGCTCGAGAACGTGCAGCGGCGCGAGGTTGATCTGCAAAAGCACATGATACCTCCGCAGCACGAGATTGAGCAGAGGAATGAGCAGCAGAGCTGGGTGGACATGTCATCTCTGCTCTTTGCTCTGCTGGATTACTGGAAGATCTGGTTCAATGTGGGGCTGATTCTGTTGCTCCTTTGGAACATGGTGCAGTCCATACAAATGAGCCAGCATGATGAAAGCAGCAGTGAAAATGACAGCTCCAGTGGCGAGGAGGAGGCATCGGGGGCGGAGCAAGAGGAAGAGGAAGAGGTGGAAGAGGTTGAACAGGAGGAACATCAGGAGGAACAGGTGGAACAGCAGGTGCAGGAGGAAGAGGAACAGGTGGAACAGGAGGAACAGCAGGTGCAGGAGGAACAGGAACGGGTGCAGGAGGAACAGGTGGAACAGGAGGAACAGCAGGTGCAGGAGGAGCAGGTGGAACAGGGCGGACAGCAGGAGCAGGTAGAACAGCAGGAGCAGGTGGAATTGGTGGAAAAGGAGGAACAGGAAGAAGAGGAGGATGACGAGGAAGAAGACTTCAAAGATTCAGCACTGACAAAATTTCTCACAAGGCGTGCCCTGGAAAAGGTGGAAGGAAGGGCCACCAGGTGCCCTATAGTGGAGGAGCTGATGGACCAGCTCGTGCAGACCTTCAGATTCATCTGGTCCAACAGCTTCTTCCCGGTGCTGCAGCCCGCCATTGGGGTGGGCAGTGCCTTTGAAGGCTGGAGTCCCCGGGAGTGGGACAATGTGTACTGCCTGCTCGTGCCCATAGAGCCTCCCCCCGGGCACACCTTCCTCCTGGAGCTGGGAGATGAAGGGCACGGGCTGGCAAGGAACTCCCGCGTCCGCGTGGAGCTTCAGTGCATGTGCCAAAGGGAGAAGCAGCTGGGGAATGTGCTGTGCTTCCTCCACCACCATGAGGAAGAGCTGAGCCAAAATCAGGACCCCAGCCTGCTACAGACTCTCTGCACTGACTCCTACCTGGATGTGGAGAGAACTGTCACCTGGTTCACCGCACAGGTGGCAGCAATCTGGAAGACCACCCACCACGCGCACGCCTACAGCCTGAAGGTGCTGCCTTCCAGACGCTCCTGCAAGCTCCAGCTGACAGAAGTCTCCAGCGGGGAAAAAGTCCTCGTCGAGCTGCTGTTCGGGGTGCAGCAAGAATACTCGGACATCTACCTGACCAGCCAGAACACAGACGCCGGCTTTACACCCAGCACAACATGGCCACAGAGCTGCGCTGTGGCAGAAAAGAAGTTCTTCCAGCACACGGCCAGGAGTACCGGACAGGACAGCTCCCACCTGCACTGCCTGACGTTGCTTGCCAGCATCTTAGTGGGCATGGGCTTTTCCACCTATGTCATCAAGACTCTTGTCCTCCACACTTTGGCCATCATCCCTTTGAAGAAGTGGCGCAGGAAGTATTTCCTGAATCGGATGGAGAATCTCCTGCGGTACCTGCGCTTCTGCCTGGATGAGAAATGCCTGAACCACTTCTTCCTTGGCAGCAAGTCGGTGCACAGCACGATTGTCCTGCCGCAGTCCTTCCGATCCGCCAAGCCGCTCAACCTCTTCCAGCACCTGGAGGAGGACCCGGACGCCCACTCCATAGCGCTGCGTGAGTTCAGGGAGCTGAAAGATCGCTACATCAGACTGCTGCTGTTCGGACGCTGAGAGAGACCTTTGTCCGAACCCTTCTCTTGTTTTGGCTGCAAGCTCACATCCTGTGAGCAATAAGACTCTGAGACCTATTTAGGAGGCCAGAGGTGGCTGTTTCCTTGTGGCAGTCAGTGTCACGTTGGAGAGAGCTTACCAGTGGAAGATCCGGCCTGTGACCAAATGACTCCATCTTGGTATGGGAGATCTGGGGATGGAACCATTGTATCTTGTGAAGGCAAGATGCAAACAGATGCTTCCCTGCTCCCTCTGACGACCATCTCTACTGAAGATCAACATCTGAACTACGAGTCATGCTGGAAACCCAGTGGTGACTAATTCTCTCTTGCTTTCTACAAAGACTCTTTGCTTTTATTTCCTATCTCTTTTCTATCACCCGACTTCCCTTCCCCATTTCCCTAAACAACAACAACTTTTAATAAACTCTTATAAACTATATATCCTGTTGTGTCACAATCTCGCCGTCGTGTGTACGTATATTGAAAGAATATAGAGGCCACTAAGATGGTCAGGGTGCTGGAGCAGCTCTCCTGTGAGAAATGGTTGAGGGAACTGGGCTTGTTTAGCTTAGAGAAGGCTCTGGGGAGATCTCGTTGTGGCCTTGCAGTACTTCAAGGGAGCGTATACAGAGGAGGAATTGCTGTGTCACGGTGTTATCTAGATCAATCTATGTCTGTGACGGGGAGGGGCAGTAGGCTCCTGTTCCCCCTGGCTCCCAGCGTATAGGAAGGGAAAATAAGAAAGGGGTAGGGAGATGGGAGCTGGACTCAAGGAAACAAACAGAGAAGTGGCAACGATCTAAGGAGGAAAACTTACTATTTTACTAATTACAATCTAATGGAAATTGAGGCTAATAAGCCAAGTAAAATAAAAGGGAAAGAGAGAGAGAGGTTTTCCGAAGACCGAGAAGCCTACTTTGAAACTGAAGGTGCCACGGCTTGGAAGCACACCCAGACTCGCTACCAGGCAGTTTGAGAGAGAGACAGCATCACTTCCGTGATGTGTTTCCCTCTCTGACTGTGAGACCCTCTGGGACATGTAGTTGTTCTCTGTGCTCTATATGATGTTATGATGTGGAATACCAATAGAAAAATGTACAAAACCATGACATTGTGAGGGTGGGCAGTGATAGGACAAGGGGGAATGGCTTTAAATTCAGACAGGGAAAGTTTAGGTTGGATCTTAGGAGGAAGTTTTTCACTCAGAGGCTGGTGACGCACTGGAACGGGTTGCCCAAGGAGGCTGTGGATGCCCCATCCCTGCAGGCATTCAAGGCCAGGCTGGATGTGGCTCTGGGCAGCCTGGGCTTCTGGTTGGTGACCCTGCACACAGCAGGGGGTTGGGACTGGATGAGCACTGTGGACCTTTGCAACCCCGGCCATTTCATGATTGTATGATGGGTGACATAAATCGCTGTCTGATTATTGTTGCAATATGCTTCTTTTCATGTGCTCTTAACCAAATACTGCTGGTGTTGCCCTGGGTGTCCTGTTTGGGGTCGTATCCTGGTAGATGCTTTACGAATACAAATGGTGCATAAAGGCCTGTATAGTTCATTAGGACCAGATCTCATGTCCATCGATAGCAGTATTATATAGAAATAATATACCTTTACATATATAAAAATGATAGACCTTTCAGAAGGGTATATAAATGCAGCACAGTGGACAAACATATATTACTCTGTCCACCTGTTTGACAAAAATGTATATATTATTTTATACCCTGAAGCAGGGGTTTTAATATTCCTTCAACAATATTTTGATATAATCATCAGTGACTATAACTGCTCTGCTCTGGATCTTCTTGTCATCTTTCTAAATGTCTGCTCCATTTTTTCATCATGTTGGACCAAAAATATAGCGTGGTGATGAACTACACAGGTCTGTTTTGTGCTGTAGATGCTTAGCCCTGGAAGTTTATCAGTAAATAAGAGAGATGAAAAATCCACTTTAGAGAGAGGATTAGGTAAAAAATTCAGCTTCTTGAAAGTAATCTGAGAGGTACTACTGACGTATTCGCCAATTAACCTGACTTATCCCAGGACTTCAACTGTCCCGGGGAGAGAGACACAAACATGGATGCCATCATGTCTTCTCTCAATATATTGCTCTGTCACACACCTTATATGCCATCCTAAATCCTGCGCAGACACGTACACCCGCTACGCAAAACCCAATGCACGCAAGAGAACCTATACACACACCTACCTAAACCCGCAGCCCACTAACTCTTAACCTACAGGCCTAACTCAGCTATTCTAGAACACTCCATCTACTCAGAACTACTGTATGCACTCATAAATCCTCGCAAAGACAACTTAGCACCCCAACATACTACAGAACTCTGTGATCAGTGGGAGGCTGGCACAGGTTTGCTGTTAAAAATGGCACTTTCTGCCCTTCTGTGTCCATGGGCTCCTGAAGGATTTGTAAATCCTTGTGCTAAAGGTGGATGAGGCTTGCACATCTCCTGCCACCTGATTATTACCTGTGCAGATGGAACATATCTCTGGGTTCTGCCTGCAGGTAGCAAGGACAGAGCAATCCCACATGGACAGGGACTTGCCAAGGTATAGCTGAAAGCAGGTGGTAGATAAGATGAATTGCCTTCCAGCAATTTGCAACCAGAACGAGGAGAAATTTCATATGATAGTGAGCTGCAGTTCCTCCTATCAAACCTGACCTGGTGCTAAGCCTTCTAACAGCTATTGTCTCGGACCATTTAGAAGAGAGAGTCCCATTCAGCATTTCCTGTCCCTGCTGTTACCTGGAGGTTTTTTGCTGTGCTCTCACTGCTCCTTTCCATGCTGATCTTTGGGATGCTGCATTGCTGCAGCATCACTGAGGAGCAGTTAGAGAATCACAGAATCATCATCATAGACTCATAGGATGGCTGGGGCTGAACAGTACCACAATGATCATCTAATTCCATCGCTGGTGGCACCGCAAAGATGAAAGGAAGAGGCTTTGTGTTATAGGAGCATTGCCATGCAGTGCTGATTGCCTATAGGGTTTCAAGCAAGGAAACACCAAAATAATAGATCAGAGCACCCATGATTTTGTGTTGTGTTCACGACAGTATTTGGCCCCTTATTTGCTATGGTGAGTTTCATTTGCTGGAAACCTTCATCTCTCTTTTAAATGATCATTCTTTGGTTTGAATCAAGCTTTAAATGGGAGTCAGTGAATGCGCTCCTGGATTTCTGTATGTGTTTGCCCGGTGGGATAGGTTGTAGTTAAGTGAAATGCATGGTGTAAGCAAAGAGAAATTGCTGTATGCAAACCATAATTTTTGCGTACTTACTGTTTGGAGTGCTGATGAAAGGGATGTATCACAGCATTTTTATCATGTCGGCTGCTCTCCCTGTCTCACTGCCTGAAGGGTGGCAAAGGGCCCCTTTCATCTGGAGGATTATGAGGCCATCATGGTAAACAGCAACACCTGGTTGGGTTGACCTTGTTGGAGCTTTCATCTTTTGTTCGAAGTTTTGAAGTGTTCCTTGTGGTTCTTTTGTTCCCCGAGTCATGACTTGATGTTTAGCGAGATCAGGGAGGAGCAGCTTCTTGCTGGAGTCATTAATGTGGATGGGGAGGGGAGAAGACAGTGGCCAGCTGAGTGCTTCCAGAGTCCCAAGGTTGGGGATGGCCCTACAGGTTTGGAGCTCAGTTCTGGCTGCACAGAGGGTGCCTGGATCTCTGCTTCTGCTGCTTTCACCCCAACAAATGCTCCTTAAGAATGAAATGCAACATGCCGCTTGGCTTCATACCTCTTAATCCCAGAACAGGAGTCCATCCACAAGCGGATGAGAGAAACTGACAACAAAGGACTTAGCAAAGAGACACTGACAGAGTCAGTGGGCAGTGCTGCCAGTTTCTGCCTGCACTTGTAACCAACCACCCAGCCTTGCCACCATCACACTGGCTTCCTGAGCTCATTCATTTACTCTGGGGGGTGCCTGCAGGGCCTGGAGCGTGCAGGAGTGGAACGGGAGGCTGTCCATGAGGCACTGTGCTCGGGGGGATTTCCCTGGCTGGACCATTGCATGTTCTCTGCCTTGCAGCCTCTGAATGCAGACAGAGCCGGATCCTGGTGGGCGAATGCCAAAGAAATCTCTTAGTTGGTAGCCGAGTCTCATACTTGCCTTTATGATATTCTTTTAACATCAAAGTAAGATTCATATATAAAGCAGAGCACCCAAGAATATATCTCTAGTAATGGTGACAGTGAAATGTCATTTTTGGATGGAATGTTTTTATTTCCCTTCCTTTTTAGTCTCACCTTTTTTAGTTTTCTATCCACTGATTTTGCCCAGAATTTCCAGCCTGTGGAAATATATTCCCGTGTTTATTTAGCACTGCTGCTTTTCCTGCGCTAGCAGTATGGATTTAGACATTGGCTCATCCTTTATGCAGTTCAGAGAATGACTTCAGGAAAAGTCCTAATCCAGCAAAGGTGGATTCTTCAATAAGGAAAAATACAGCTCAGATTGCAAGAATAAAGATGGAATGGGTCTTTGCTGTGTTCTGCCTCTTCCAAGCATGTAAGATTTTTCACTCAGGGGTGGTGACCCCAGCACTTGCTCTTGTTGAACCTCATCCCATTGGCCCCAGCCTATTGATCAGCCTGTCCTGGTCTCTCTGTGGGGCCTGTTTACCCTAAGGCAGATCAGCACTTCCTAACAACTTGCTGTCATGTGCAAAATTATTGAGGGTGCACTGGATAGATGCATAATGCAAGGGGCTTTGACTGGTTTGCCTACAGAGGAACCCACATTGGTGATTCTCTGAGCAGCAGCAGCAAAGCCTCACATGTGGAGGCTGACCAGATTGCAGAAGGGGAACAGGATACAAACAGTTTGAGGAGCTGCTTCACTGACATTTCCAACACTGTTTTGGTAAAGGCCTTCGCTAAGCACAGTGACCTGAGATAAGCACAGAGTCAAGTTTAACATGCCTGAGAGGAGGATCTGGAGAGGAGGATGTCAGAAGTGCTCCAGTGTTACCATGATGACTGGCTTCCCACTTGCCCCCCATTGTAGTTGCACTGCTTGGCACTGGAAGGCACCAGCCTGGAGCTCCGGCTGCAAGGCTCCGCCAAATGCAGGAAACAACAGACACCCAGAGACTGGTGAAGTACAGAAATCTGAATGCTGAATTCGGATTCAGGAAAGATTAGGTCCTGTTTCACTGGGTTACACAGCTTCTGTTGGTTAATAATATTTATTGATATCCTTGTTACCGGAAACAGAGAAGAAGAGCGATTATCTTCTGTGGAGAAACCTACACTAGGGAACCTGCTGTAGCAGGGGATTTGGTCTAGGGGATCTCGTGAGGTTCAAATGACTTCCAACCCTGTTGATCTGGGATCTCCCCTGGCTTCAGGAGGTGACTCTGGCCTTACCTCCCAGAAGTCAATACAGCCATGGCTGGGAGCCTTGTGCTGCAGGCAGCAAGGTATGCAGGTGAAGCACAGCTGGTCTGACAGCTGCCATCACGCTCCTGTCCTACAGGGCTGTCTCCTTACCTACCAGACCACTCTGTGCCTGCAGGGCTGCCTTGGTTCAACACCCACAGGCTCCCAGCCAAGCCTTTCTCTGTTGGCCTTTGAGAAATATTCCTGCCTCGTGCACATGTGATTTTGCAACATGGGGTAGACAGCAGTTGCTCCTGCTGTTTTCTCTACAGCATAAGCTCACCCAAAGGAGCCAGAGCCCATGCAGCTGAAGAGGCTGCTGCACATGTGGGCATCCTAATCATCATTGTTAGAGCCCCTTTGAGCTGCTTGGATCGAGCCATCTGGCCTTTTGCTCAGAGGACGTTCAGACCACCGGTGGCTGAGGGAGCAATCAGCAAAGGGCTGTGTGATGTCAGGTGCTGAGACTTTGACATGACCGGCACTGATCTTCAGCTTTGTTCCCTCTGTGGCATTTCAGCACTAAAATGAGTTTCTGCATATGCTGCAAATTCTTATGTTTCCTCAGGAGCAGTAGTTTTGATTTTCCTTTTCTGTCCAAATGATTTTCCAGGGACAGTGTGTTTGGAACATAACCTGTGGGGTGGCACATGAGGAGCACAGCATCCATGGGAAATACCACCCCATTTTATTTTAAAGAAAGGCCCGGGCAGCTCCCACCTGCTTAGTAAAGAGCGTCCCCAGGAGCTCTGTCCAGAGATATGCCTCCAAATTGAGGCAGTGCCGTGGCTCAGTGGCCATGTGCCCACCCTGGGCAGCTGAGAAGGGTGGAGTCGGGCAGCCCATTTGTGACATCAGCAGGAATGCATTGCATCACAACGCAGGGGATGGGTTTAGGGCCACAGGCAGGCAGCGCTGCTGCATTTTTGACCTGGGCCAATGGTGAGTGCAGCAGCAGGGGAAGGTCGGGCTGGACGAGGGATGTGGTGCAAACACCGGCCCCTGTGGGAGCACCACGGGCAGTGCTTGGAACTGTCCCTGCCAGCACTGGCCTCGGTCCCTGCTGCCACCCAGCTCCCTCGTACCCACTGCTCCTACCTGAGCACAGGGCCATGCGGCTCCTGGCCCCGCTCCCTCCCAGCCCCACTGAGCCCCTCTCTCCCATCTCTTGCAGATCATGGCTTTGGTGTTTGTTCTCGCATTGTTGGTGCGGGCGCTAAGTGTCAGTGTCAATACTGATGTGCTCATGCTCGAGAACGTGCAGCGGCGCGAGGTTGATCTGCAAAAGCACATGATACCTCCGCAGCACGAGATTGAGCAGAGGAATGAGCAGCAGAGCTGGGTGGACATGTCATCTCTGCTCTTTGCTCTGCTGGATTACTGGAAGATCTGGTTCAATGTGGGGCTGATTCTGTTGCTCCTTTGGAACATGGTGCAGTCCATACAAATGAGCCAGCATGATGAAAGCAGCAGTGAAAATGACAGCTCCAGTGGCGAGGAGGAGGCATCGGGGGCGGAGCAAGAGGAAGAGGAAGAGGTGGAAGAGGTTGAACAGGAGGAACATCAGGAGGAACAGGTGGAACAGCAGGTGCAGGAGGAAGAGGAACAGGTGGAACAGGAGGAACAGCAGGTGCAGGAGGAACAGGAACGGGTGCAGGAGGAACAGGTGGAACAGGAGGAACAGCAGGTGCAGGAGGAGCAGGTGGAACAGGGCGGACAGCAGGAGCAGGTAGAACAGCAGGAGCAGGTGGAATTGGTGGAAAAGGAGGAACAGGAAGAAGAGGAGGATGACGAGGAAGAAGACTTCAAAGATTCAGCACTGACAAAATTTCTCACAAGGCGTGCCCTGGAAAAGGTGGAAGGAAGGGCCACCAGGTGCCCTATAGTGGAGGAGCTGATGGACCAGCTCGTGCAGACCTTCAGATTCATCTGGTCCAACAGCTTCTTCCCGGTGCTGCAGCCCGCCATTGGGGTGGGCAGTGCCTTTGAAGGCTGGAGTCCCCGGGAGTGGGACAATGTGTACTGCCTGCTCGTGCCCATAGAGCCTCCCCCCGGGCACACCTTCCTCCTGGAGCTGGGAGATGAAGGGCACGGGCTGGCAAGGAACTCCCGCGTCCGCGTGGAGCTTCAGTGCATGTGCCAAAGGGAGAAGCAGCTGGGGAATGTGCTGTGCTTCCTCCACCACCATGAGGAAGAGCTGAGCCAAAATCAGGACCCCAGCCTGCTACAGACTCTCTGCACTGACTCCTACCTGGATGTGGAGAGAACTGTCACCTGGTTCACCGCACAGGTGGCAGCAATCTGGAAGACCACCCACCACGCGCACGCCTACAGCCTGAAGGTGCTGCCTTCCAGACGCTCCTGCAAGCTCCAGCTGACAGAAGCCTCCAGCGGGGAAAAAGTCCTCGTCGAGCTGCTGTTCGGGGTGCAGCAAGAATACTCGGACATCTACCTGACCAGCCAGAACACAGACGCCGGCTTTACGCCCAGCACAACATGGCCACAGAGCTGCGCTGTGGCAGAAAAGAAGTTCTTCCAGCACACGGCCAGGAGTACCGGACAGGACAGCTCCCACCTGCACTGCCTGACGTTGCTTGCCAGCATCTTAGTGGGCATGGGCTTTTCCACCTATGTCATCAAGACTCTTGTCCTCCACACTTTGGCCATCATCCCTTTGAAGAAGTGGCGCAGGAAGTATTTCCTGAATCGGATGGAGAATCTCCTGCGGTACCTGCGCTTCTGCCTGGATGAGAAATGCCTGAACCACTTCTTCCTTGGCAGCAAGTCGGTGCACAGCACGATTGTCCTGCCGCAGTCCTTCCGATCCGCCAAGCCGCTCAACCTCTTCCAGCACCTGGAGGAGGACCCGGACGCCCACTCCATAGCGCTGCGTGAGTTCAGGGAGCTGAAAGATCGCTACATCAGACTGCTGCTGTTCGGACGCTGAGAGAGACCTTTGTCCGAACCCTTCTCTTGTTTTGGCTGCAAGCTCACATCCTGTGAGCAATAAGACTCTGAGACCTATTTAGGAGGCCAGAGGTGGCTGTTTCCTTGTGGCAGTCAGTGTCACGTTGGAGAGAGCTTACCAGTGGAAGATCCGGCCTGTGACCAAATGACTCCATCTTGGTATGGGAGATCTGGGGATGGAACCATTGTATCTTGTGAAGGCAAGATGCAAACAGATGCTTCCCTGCTCCCTCTGACAACCATCTCTACTGAAGATCAACATCTGAACTACGAGTCATGCTGGAAACCCAGTGGTGACTAATTCTCTCTTGCTTTCTACAAAGACTCTTTGCTTTTATTTCCTATCTCTTTTCTATCACCCGACTTCCCTTCCCCATTTCCCTAAACAACAACAACTTTTAATAAACTCTTATAAACTATATATCCTGTTGTGTCACAATCTCGCCATCGTGTGTACGTATATTGAAAGAATATAGAGGCCACTAAGATGGTCAGGGTGCTGGAGCAGCTCTCCTGTGAGAAATGGTTGAGGGAACTGGGCTTGTTTAGCTTAGAGAAGGCTCTGGGGAGATCTCGTTGTGGCCTTGCAGTACTTCAAGGGAGCGTATACAGAGGAGGAATTGCTGTGTCACGGTGTTATCTAGATCAATCTATGTCTGTGACGGGGAGGGGCAGTAGGCTCCTGTTCCCCCTGGCTCCCAGCGTATAGGAAGGGAAAATAAGAAAGGGGTAGGGAGATGGGAGCTGGACTCAAGGAAACAAACAGAGAAGTGGCAACGATCTAAGGAGGAAAACTTACTATTTTACTAATTACAATCTAATGGAAATTGAGGCTAATAAGCCAAGTAAAATAAAAGGGAAAGAGAGAGAGAGGTTTTCCGAAGACCGAGAAGCCTACTTTGAAACTGAAGGTGCCACGGCTTGGAAGCACACCCAGACTCGCTACCAGGCAGTTTGAGAGAGAGACAGCATCACTTCCGTGATGTGTTTCCCTCTCTGACTGTGAGACCCTCTGGGACATGTAGTTGTTCTCTGTGCTCTATATGATGTTATGATGTGGAATACCAATAGAAAAATGTACAAAACCATGACATTGTGAGGGTGGGCAGTGATAGGACAAGGGGGAATGGCTTTAAATTCAGACAGGGAAAGTTTAGGTTGGATCTTAGGAGGAAGTTTTTCACTCAGAGGCTGGTGACGCACTGGAACGGGTTGCCCAAGGAGGCTGTGGATGCCCCATCCCTGCAGGCATTCAAGGCCAGGCTGGATGTGGCTCTGGGCAGCCTGGGCTTCTGGTTGGTGACCCTGCACACAGCAGGGGGTTGGGACTGGATGAGCACTGTGGACCTTTGCAACCCCGGCCATTTCATGATTGTATGATGGGTGACATAAATCGCTGTCTGATTATTGTTGCAATATGCTTCTTTTCATGTGCTCTTAACCAAATACTGCTGGTGTTGCCCTGGGTGTCCTGTTTGGGGTCGTATCCTGGTAGATGCTTTACGAATACAAATGGTGCATAAAGGCCTGTATAGTTCATTAGGACCAGATCTCATGTCCATCGATAGCAGTATTATATAGAAATAATATACCTTTACATATATAAAAATGATAGACCTTTCAGAAGGGTATATAAATGCAGCACAGTGGACAAACATATATTACTCTGTCCACCTGTTTGACAAAAATGTATATATTATTTTATACCCTGAAGCAGGGGTTTTAATATTCCTTCAACAATATTTTGATATAATCATCAGTGACTATAACTGCTCTGCTCTGGATCTTCTTGTCATCTTTCTAAATGTCTGCTCCATTTTTTCATCATGTTGGACCAAAAATATAGCGTGGTGATGAACTACACAGGTCTGTTTTGTGCTGTAGATGCTTAGCCCTGGAAGTTTATCAGTAAATAAGAGAGATGAAAAATCCACTTTAGAGAGAGGATTAGGTAAAAAATTCAGCTTCTTGAAAGTAATCTGAGAGGTACTACTGACGTATTCGCCAATTAACCTGACTTATCCCAGGACTTCAACTGTCCCGGGGAGAGAGACACAAACATGGATGCCATCATGTCTTCTCTCAATATATTGCTCTGTCACACACCTTATATGCCATCCTAAATCCTGCGCAGACACGTACACCCGCTACGCAAAACCCAATGCACGCAAGAGAACCTATACACACACCTACCTAAACCCGCAGCCCACTAACTCTTAACCTACAGGCCTAACTCAGCTATTCTAGAACACTCCATCTACTCAGAACTACTGTATGCACTCATAAATCCTCGCAAAGACAACTTAGCACCCCAACATACTACAGAACTCTGTGATCAGTGGGAGGTTGGCACAGGTTTGCTGTTAAAAATGGCACTTTCTGCCCTTCTGTGTCCATGGGCTCCTGAAGGATTTGTAAATCCTTGTGCTAAAGGTGGATGAGGCTTGCACATCTCCTGCCACCTGATTATTACCTGTGCAGATGGAACATATCTCTGGGTTCTGCCTGCAGGTAGCAAGGACAGAGCAATCCCACATGGACAGGGACTTGCCAAGGTATAGCTGAAAGCAGGTGGTAGATAAGATGAATTGCCTTCCAGCAATTTGCAACCAGAACGAGGAGAAATTTCATATGATAGTGAGCTGCAGTTCCTCCTATCAAACCTGACCTGGTGCTAAGCCTTCTAACAGCTATTGTCTCGGACCATTTAGAAGAGAGAGTCCCATTCAGCATTTCCTGTCCCTGCTGTTACCTGGAGGTTTTTTGCTGTGCTCTCACTGCTCCTTTCCATGCTGATCTTTGGGATGCTGCATTGCTGCAGCATCACTGAGGAGCAGTTAGAGAATCACAGAATCATCATCATAGACTCATAGGATGGCTGGGGCTGAACAGTACCACAATGATCATCTAATTCCATCGCTGGTGGCACCGCAAAGATGAAAGGAAGAGGCTTTGTGTTATAGGAGCATTGCCATGCAGTGCTGATTGCCTATAGGGTTTCAAGCAAGGAAACACCAAAATAATAGATCAGAGCACCCATGATTTTGTGTTGTGTTCACGACAGTATTTGGCCCCTTATTTGCTATGGTGAGTTTCATTTGCTGGAAACCTTCATCTCTCTTTTAAATGATCATTCTTTGGTTTGAATCAAGCTTTAAATGGGAGTCAGTGAATGCGCTCCTGGATTTCTGTATGTGTTTGCCCGGTGGGATAGGTTGTAGTTAAGTGAAATGCATGGTGTAAGCAAAGAGAAATTGCTGTATGCAAACCATAATTTTTGCGTACTTACTGTTTGGAGTGCTGATGAAAGGGATGTATCACAGCATTTTTATCATGTCGGCTGCTCTCCCTGTCTCACTGCCTGAAGGGTGGCAAAGGGCCCCTTTCATCTGGAGGATTATGAGGCCATCATGGTAAACAGCAACACCTGGTTGGGTTGACCTTGTTGGAGCTTTCATCTTTTGTTCGAAGTTTTGAAGTGTTCCTTGTGGTTCTTTTGTTCCCCGAGTCATGACTTGATGTTTAGCGAGATCAGGGAGGAGCAGCTTCTTGCTGGAGTCATTAATGTGGATGGGGAGGGGAGAAGACAGTGGCCAGCTGAGTGCTTCCAGAGTCCCAAGGTTGGGGATGGCCCTACAGGTTTGGAGCTCAGTTCTGGCTGCACAGAGGGTGCCTGGATCTCTGCTTCTGCTGCTTTCACCCCAACAAATGCTCCTTAAGAATGAAATGCAACATGCCGCTTGGCTTCATACCTCTTAATCCCAGAACAGGAGTCCATCCACAAGCGGATGAGAGAAACTGACAACAAAGGACTTAGCAAAGAGACACTGACAGAGTCAGTGGGCAGTGCTGCCAGTTTCTGCCTGCACTTGTAACCAACCACCCAGCCTTGCCACCATCACACTGGCTTCCTGAGCTCATTCATTTACTCTGGGGGGTGCCTGCAGGGCCTGGAGCGTGCAGGAGTGGAACGGGAGGCTGTCCATGAGGCACTGTGCTCGGGGGGATTTCCCTGGCTGGACCATTGCATGTTCTCTGCCTTGCAGCCTCTGAATGCAGACAGAGCCAGATCCTGGTGGGCGAATGCCAAAGAAATCTCTTAGTTGGTAGCCGAGTCTCATACTTGCCTTTATGATATTCTTTTAACATCAAAGTAAGATTCATATATAAAGCAGAGCACCCAAGAATATATCTCTAGTAATGGTGACAGTGAAATGTCATTTTTGGATGGAATGTTTTTATTTCCCTTCCTTTTTAGTCTCACCTTTTTTAGTTTTCTATCCACTGATTTTGCCCAGAATTTCCAGCCTGTGGAAATATATTCCCGTGTTTATTTAGCACTGCTGCTTTTCCTGCGCTAGCAGTATGGATTTAGACATTGGCTCATCCTTTATGCAGTTCAGAGAATGACTTCAGGAAAAGTCCTAATCCAGCAAAGGTGGATTCTTCAATAAGGAAAAATACAGCTCAGATTGCAAGAATAAAGATGGAATGGGTCTTTGCTGTGTTCTGCCTCTTCCAAGCATGTAAGATTTTTCACTCAGGGGTGGTGACCCCAGCACTTGCTCTTGTTGAACCTCATCCCATTGGCCCCAGCCTATTGATCAGCCTGTCCTGGTCTCTCTGTGGGGCCTGTTTACCCTAAGGCAGATCAGCACTTCCTAACAACTTGCTGTCATGTGCAAAATTATTGAGGGTGCACTGGATAGATGCATAATGCAAGGGGCTTTGACTGGTTTGCCTACAGAGGAACCCACATTGGTGATTCTCTGAGCAGCAGCAGCAAAGCCTCACATGTGGAGGCTGACCAGATTGCAGAAGGGGAACAGGATACAAACAGTTTGAGGAGCTGCTTCACTGACATTTCCAACACTGTTTTGGTAAAGGCCTTCGCTAAGCACAGTGACCTGAGATAAGCACAGAGTCAAGTTTAACATGCCTGAGAGGAGGATCTGGAGAGGAGGATGTCAGAAGTGCTCCAGTGTTACCATGATGACTGGCTTCCCACTTGCCCCCCATTGTAGTTGCACTGCTTGGCACTGGAAGGCACCAGCCTGGAGCTCCGGCTGCAAGGCTCCGCCAAATGCAGGAAACAACAGACACCCAGAGACTGGTGAAGTACAGAAATCTGAATGCTGAATTCGGATTCAGGAAAGATTAGGTCCTGTTTCACTGGGTTACACAGCTTCTGTTGGTTAATAATATTTATTGATATCCTTGTTACCGGAAACAGAGAAGAAGAGCGATTATCTTCTGTGGAGAAACCTACACTAGGGAACCTGCTGTAGCAGGGGATTTGGTCTAGGGGATCTCGTGAGGTTCAAATGACTTCCAACCCTGTTGATCTGGGATCTCCCCTGGCTTCAGGAGGTGACTCTGGCCTTACCTCCCAGAAGTCAATACAGCCATGGCTGGGAGCCTTGTGCTGCAGGCAGCAAGGTATGCAGGTGAAGCACAGCTGGTCTGACAGCTGCCATCACGCTCCTGTCCTACAGGGCTGTCTCCTTACCTACCAGACCACTCTGTGCCTGCAGGGCTGCCTTGGTTCAACACCCACAGGCTCCCAGCCAAGCCTTTCTCTGTTGGCCTTTGAGAAATATTCCTGCCTCGTGCACATGTGATTTTGCAACATGGGGTAGACAGCAGTTGCTCCTGCTGTTTTCTCTACAGCATAAGCTCACCCAAAGGAGCCAGAGCCCATGCAGCTGAAGAGGCTGCTGCACATGTGGGCATCCTAATCATCATTGTTAGAGCCCCTTTGAGCTGCTTGGATCGAGCCATCTGGCCTTTTGCTCAGAGGACGTTCAGACCACCGGTGGCTGAGGGAGCAATCAGCAAAGGGCTGTGTGATGTCAGGTGCTGAGACTTTGACATGACCGGCACTGATCTTCAGCTTTGTTCCCTCTGTGGCATTTCAGCACTAAAATGAGTTTCTGCATATGCTGCAAATTCTTATGTTTCCTCAGGAGCAGTAGTTTTGATTTTCCTTTTCTGTCCAAATGATTTTCCAGGGACAGTGTGTTTGGAACATAACCTGTGGGGTGGCACATGAGGAGCACAGCATCCATGGGAAATACCACCCCATTTTATTTTAAAGAAAGGCCCGGGCAGCTCCCACCTGCTTAGTAAAGAGCGTCCCCAGGAGCTCTGTCCAGAGATATGCCTCCAAATTGAGGCAGTGCCGTGGCTCAGTGGCCATGTGCCCACCCTGGGCAGCTGAGAAGGGTGGAGTCAGGCAGCCCATTTGTGACATCAGCAGGAATGCATTGCATCACAACGCAGGGGATGGGTTTAGGGCCACAGGCAGGCAGCGCTGCTGCATTTTTGACCTGGGCCAATGGTGAGTGCAGCAGCAGGGGAAGGTCGGGCTGGACGAGGGATGTGGTGCAAACACCGGCCCCTGTGGGAGCACCACGGGCAGTGCTTGGAACTGTCCCTGCCAGCACTGGCCTCGGTCCCTGCTGCCACCCAGCTCCCTCGTACCCACTGCTCCTACCTGAGCACAGGGCCATGCGGCTCCTGGCCCCGCTCCCTCCCAGCCCCACTGAGCCCCTCTCTCCCATCTCTTGCAGATCATGGCTTTGGTGTTTGTTCTCGCATTGTTGGTGCGGGCGCTAAGTGTCAGTGTCAATACTGATGTGCTCATGCTCGAGAACGTGCAGCGGCGCGAGGTTGATCTGCAAAAGCACATGATACCTCCGCAGCACGAGATTGAGCAGAGGAATGAGCAGCAGAGCTGGGTGGACATGTCATCTCTGCTCTTTGCTCTGCTGGATTACTGGAAGATCTGGTTCAATGTGGGGCTGATTCTGTTGCTCCTTTGGAACATGGTGCAGTCCATACAAATGAGCCAGCATGATGAAAGCAGCAGTGAAAATGACAGCTCCAGTGGCGAGGAGGAGGCATCGGGGGCGGAGCAAGAGGAAGAGGAAGAGGTGGAAGAGGTTGAACAGGAGGAACATCAGGAGGAACAGGTGGAACAGCAGGTGCAGGAGGAAGAGGAACAGGTGGAACAGGAGGAACAGCAGGTGCAGGAGGAACAGGAACGGGTGCAGGAGGAACAGGTGGAACAGGAGGAACAGCAGGTGCAGGAGGAGCAGGTGGAACAGGGCGGACAGCAGGAGCAGGTAGAACAGCAGGAGCAGGTGGAATTGGTGGAAAAGGAGGAACAGGAAGAAGAGGAGGATGACGAGGAAGAAGACTTCAAAGATTCAGCACTGACAAAATTTCTCACAAGGCGTGCCCTGGAAAAGGTGGAAGGAAGGGCCACCAGGTGCCCTATAGTGGAGGAGCTGATGGACCAGCTCGTGCAGACCTTCAGATTCATCTGGTCCAACAGCTTCTTCCCGGTGCTGCAGCCCGCCATTGGGGTGGGCAGTGCCTTTGAAGGCTGGAGTCCCCGGGAGTGGGACAATGTGTACTGCCTGCTCGTGCCCATAGAGCCTCCCCCCGGGCACACCTTCCTCCTGGAGCTGGGAGATGAAGGGCACGGGCTGGCAAGGAACTCCCGCGTCCGCGTGGAGCTTCAGTGCATGTGCCAAAGGGAGAAGCAGCTGGGGAATGTGCTGTGCTTCCTCCACCACCATGAGGAAGAGCTGAGCCAAAATCAGGACCCCAGCCTGCTACAGACTCTCTGCACTGACTCCTACCTGGATGTGGAGAGAACTGTCACCTGGTTCACCGCACAGGTGGCAGCAATCTGGAAGACCACCCACCACGCGCACGCCTACAGCCTGAAGGTGCTGCCTTCCAGACGCTCCTGCAAGCTCCAGCTGACAGAAGTCTCCAGCGGGGAAAAAGTCCTCGTCGAGCTGCTGTTCGGGGTGCAGCAAGAATACTCGGACATCTACCTGACCAGCCAGAACACAGACGCCGGCTTTACACCCAGCACAACATGGCCACAGAGCTGCGCTGTGGCAGAAAAGAAGTTCTTCCAGCACACGGCCAGGAGTACCGGACAGGACAGCTCCCACCTGCACTGCCTGACGTTGCTTGCCAGCATCTTAGTGGGCATGGGCTTTTCCACCTATGTCATCAAGACTCTTGTCCTCCACACTTTGGCCATCATCCCTTTGAAGAAGTGGCGCAGGAAGTATTTCCTGAATCGGATGGAGAATCTCCTGCGGTACCTGCGCTTCTGCCTGGATGAGAAATGCCTGAACCACTTCTTCCTTGGCAGCAAGTCGGTGCACAGCACGATTGTCCTGCCGCAGTCCTTCCGATCCGCCAAGCCGCTCAACCTCTTCCAGCACCTGGAGGAGGACCCGGACGCCCACTCCATAGCGCTGCGTGAGTTCAGGGAGCTGAAAGATCGCTACATCAGACTGCTGCTGTTCGGACGCTGAGAGAGACCTTTGTCCGAACCCTTCTCTTGTTTTGGCTGCAAGCTCACATCCTGTGAGCAATAAGACTCTGAGACCTATTTAGGAGGCCAGAGGTGGCTGTTTCCTTGTGGCAGTCAGTGTCACGTTGGAGAGAGCTTACCAGTGGAAGATCCGGCCTGTGACCAAATGACTCCATCTTGGTATGGGAGATCTGGGGATGGAACCATTGTATCTTGTGAAGGCAAGATGCAAACAGATGCTTCCCTGCTCCCTCTGACGACCATCTCTACTGAAGATCAACATCTGAACTACGAGTCATGCTGGAAACCCAGTGGTGACTAATTCTCTCTTGCTTTCTACAAAGACTCTTTGCTTTTATTTCCTATCTCTTTTCTATCACCCGACTTCCCTTCCCCATTTCCCTAAACAACAACAACTTTTAATAAACTCTTATAAACTATATATCCTGTTGTGTCACAATCTCGCCGTCGTGTGTACGTATATTGAAAGAATATAGAGGCCACTAAGATGGTCAGGGTGCTGGAGCAGCTCTCCTGTGAGAAATGGTTGAGGGAACTGGGCTTGTTTAGCTTAGAGAAGGCTCTGGGGAGATCTCGTTGTGGCCTTGCAGTACTTCAAGGGAGCGTATACAGAGGAGGAATTGCTGTGTCACGGTGTTATCTAGATCAATCTATGTCTGTGACGGGGAGGGGCAGTAGGCTCCTGTTCCCCCTGGCTCCCAGCGTATAGGAAGGGAAAATAAGAAAGGGGTAGGGAGATGGGAGCTGGACTCAAGGAAACAAACAGAGAAGTGGCAACGATCTAAGGAGGAAAACTTACTATTTTACTAATTACAATCTAATGGAAATTGAGGCTAATAAGCCAAGTAAAATAAAAGGGAAAGAGAGAGAGAGGTTTTCCGAAGACCGAGAAGCCTACTTTGAAACTGAAGGTGCCACGGCTTGGAAGCACACCCAGACTCGCTACCAGGCAGTTTGAGAGAGAGACAGCATCACTTCCGTGATGTGTTTCCCTCTCTGACTGTGAGACCCTCTGGGACATGTAGTTGTTCTCTGTGCTCTATATGATGTTATGATGTGGAATACCAATAGAAAAATGTACAAAACCATGACATTGTGAGGGTGGGCAGTGATAGGACAAGGGGGAATGGCTTTAAATTCAGACAGGGAAAGTTTAGGTTGGATCTTAGGAGGAAGTTTTTCACTCAGAGGCTGGTGACGCACTGGAACGGGTTGCCCAAGGAGGCTGTGGATGCCCCATCCCTGCAGGCATTCAAGGCCAGGCTGGATGTGGCTCTGGGCAGCCTGGGCTTCTGGTTGGTGACCCTGCACACAGCAGGGGGTTGGGACTGGATGAGCACTGTGGACCTTTGCAACCCCGGCCATTTCATGATTGTATGATGGGTGACATAAATCGCTGTCTGATTATTGTTGCAATATGCTTCTTTTCATGTGCTCTTAACCAAATACTGCTGGTGTTGCCCTGGGTGTCCTGTTTGGGGTCGTATCCTGGTAGATGCTTTACGAATACAAATGGTGCATAAAGGCCTGTATAGTTCATTAGGACCAGATCTCATGTCCATCGATAGCAGTATTATATAGAAATAATATACCTTTACATATATAAAAATGATAGACCTTTCAGAAGGGTATATAAATGCAGCACAGTGGACAAACATATATTACTCTGTCCACCTGTTTGACAAAAATGTATATATTATTTTATACCCTGAAGCAGGGGTTTTAATATTCCTTCAACAATATTTTGATATAATCATCAGTGACTATAACTGCTCTGCTCTGGATCTTCTTGTCATCTTTCTAAATGTCTGCTCCATTTTTTCATCATGTTGGACCAAAAATATAGCGTGGTGATGAACTACACAGGTCTGTTTTGTGCTGTAGATGCTTAGCCCTGGAAGTTTATCAGTAAATAAGAGAGATGAAAAATCCACTTTAGAGAGAGGATTAGGTAAAAAATTCAGCTTCTTGAAAGTAATCTGAGAGGTACTACTGACGTATTCGCCAATTAACCTGACTTATCCCAGGACTTCAACTGTCCCGGGGAGAGAGACACAAACATGGATGCCATCATGTCTTCTCTCAATATATTGCTCTGTCACACACCTTATATGCCATCCTAAATCCTGCGCAGACACGTACACCCGCTACGCAAAACCCAATGCACGCAAGAGAACCTATACACACACCTACCTAAACCCGCAGCCCACTAACTCTTAACCTACAGGCCTAACTCAGCTATTCTAGAACACTCCATCTACTCAGAACTACTGTATGCACTCATAAATCCTCGCAAAGACAACTTAGCACCCCAACATACTACAGAACTCTGTGATCAGTGGGAGGTTGGCACAGGTTTGCTGTTAAAAATGGCACTTTCTGCCCTTCTGTGTCCATGGGCTCCTGAAGGATTTGTAAATCCTTGTGCTAAAGGTGGATGAGGCTTGCACATCTCCTGCCACCTGATTATTACCTGTGCAGATGGAACATATCTCTGGGTTCTGCCTGCAGGTAGCAAGGACAGAGCAATCCCACATGGACAGGGACTTGCCAAGGTATAGCTGAAAGCAGGTGGTAGATAAGATGAATTGCCTTCCAGCAATTTGCAACCAGAACGAGGAGAAATTTCATATGATAGTGAGCTGCAGTTCCTCCTATCAAACCTGACCTGGTGCTAAGCCTTCTAACAGCTATTGTCTCGGACCATTTAGAAGAGAGAGTCCCATTCAGCATTTCCTGTCCCTGCTGTTACCTGGAGGTTTTTTGCTGTGCTCTCACTGCTCCTTTCCATGCTGATCTTTGGGATGCTGCATTGCTGCAGCATCACTGAGGAGCAGTTAGAGAATCACAGAATCATCATCATAGACTCATAGGATGGCTGGGGCTGAACAGTACCACAATGATCATCTAATTCCATCGCTGGTGGCACCGCAAAGATGAAAGGAAGAGGCTTTGTGTTATAGGAGCATTGCCATGCAGTGCTGATTGCCTATAGGGTTTCAAGCAAGGAAACACCAAAATAATAGATCAGAGCACCCATGATTTTGTGTTGTGTTCACGACAGTATTTGGCCCCTTATTTGCTATGGTGAGTTTCATTTGCTGGAAACCTTCATCTCTCTTTTAAATGATCATTCTTTGGTTTGAATCAAGCTTTAAATGGGAGTCAGTGAATGCGCTCCTGGATTTCTGTATGTGTTTGCCCGGTGGGATAGGTTGTAGTTAAGTGAAATGCATGGTGTAAGCAAAGAGAAATTGCTGTATGCAAACCATAATTTTTGCGTACTTACTGTTTGGAGTGCTGATGAAAGGGATGTATCACAGCATTTTTATCATGTCGGCTGCTCTCCCTGTCTCACTGCCTGAAGGGTGGCAAAGGGCCCCTTTCATCTGGAGGATTATGAGGCCATCATGGTAAACAGCAACACCTGGTTGGGTTGACCTTGTTGGAGCTTTCATCTTTTGTTCGAAGTTTTGAAGTGTTCCTTGTGGTTCTTTTGTTCCCCGAGTCATGACTTGATGTTTAGCGAGATCAGGGAGGAGCAGCTTCTTGCTGGAGTCATTAATGTGGATGGGGAGGGGAGAAGACAGTGGCCAGCTGAGTGCTTCCAGAGTCCCAAGGTTGGGGATGGCCCTACAGGTTTGGAGCTCAGTTCTGGCTGCACAGAGGGTGCCTGGATCTCTGCTTCTGCTGCTTTCACCCCAACAAATGCTCCTTAAGAATGAAATGCAACATGCCGCTTGGCTTCATACCTCTTAATCCCAGAACAGGAGTCCATCCACAAGCGGATGAGAGAAACTGACAACAAAGGACTTAGCAAAGAGACACTGACAGAGTCAGTGGGCAGTGCTGCCAGTTTCTGCCTGCACTTGTAACCAACCACCCAGCCTTGCCACCATCACACTGGCTTCCTGAGCTCATTCATTTACTCTGGGGGGTGCCTGCAGGGCCTGGAGCGTGCAGGAGTGGAACGGGAGGCTGTCCATGAGGCACTGTGCTCGGGGGGATTTCCCTGGCTGGACCATTGCATGTTCTCTGCCTTGCAGCCTCTGAATGCAGACAGAGCCGGATCCTGGTGGGCGAATGCCAAAGAAATCTCTTAGTTGGTAGCCGAGTCTCATACTTGCCTTTATGATATTCTTTTAACATCAAAGTAAGATTCATATATAAAGCAGAGCACCCAAGAATATATCTCTAGTAATGGTGACAGTGAAATGTCATTTTTGGATGGAATGTTTTTATTTCCCTTCCTTTTTAGTCTCACCTTTTTTAGTTTTCTATCCACTGATTTTGCCCAGAATTTCCAGCCTGTGGAAATATATTCCCGTGTTTATTTAGCACTGCTGCTTTTCCTGCGCTAGCAGTATGGATTTAGACATTGGCTCATCCTTTATGCAGTTCAGAGAATGACTTCAGGAAAAGTCCTAATCCAGCAAAGGTGGATTCTTCAATAAGGAAAAATACAGCTCAGATTGCAAGAATAAAGATGGAATGGGTCTTTGCTGTGTTCTGCCTCTTCCAAGCATGTAAGATTTTTCACTCAGGGGTGGTGACCCCAGCACTTGCTCTTGTTGAACCTCATCCCATTGGCCCCAGCCTATTGATCAGCCTGTCCTGGTCTCTCTGTGGGGCCTGTTTACCCTAAGGCAGATCAGCACTTCCTAACAACTTGCTGTCATGTGCAAAATTATTGAGGGTGCACTGGATAGATGCATAATGCAAGGGGCTTTGACTGGTTTGCCTACAGAGGAACCCACATTGGTGATTCTCTGAGCAGCAGCAGCAAAGCCTCACATGTGGAGGCTGACCAGATTGCAGAAGGGGAACAGGATACAAACAGTTTGAGGAGCTGCTTCACTGACATTTCCAACACTGTTTTGGTAAAGGCCTTCGCTAAGCACAGTGACCTGAGATAAGCACAGAGTCAAGTTTAACATGCCTGAGAGGAGGATCTGGAGAGGAGGATGTCAGAAGTGCTCCAGTGTTACCATGATGACTGGCTTCCCACTTGCCCCCCATTGTAGTTGCACTGCTTGGCACTGGAAGGCACCAGCCTGGAGCTCCGGCTGCAAGGCTCCGCCAAATGCAGGAAACAACAGACACCCAGAGACTGGTGAAGTACAGAAATCTGAATGCTGAATTCGGATTCAGGAAAGATTAGGTCCTGTTTCACTGGGTTACACAGCTTCTGTTGGTTAATAATATTTATTGATATCCTTGTTACCGGAAACAGAGAAGAAGAGCGATTATCTTCTGTGGAGAAACCTACACTAGGGAACCTGCTGTAGCAGGGGATTTGGTCTAGGGGATCTCGTGAGGTTCAAATGACTTCCAACCCTGTTGATCTGGGATCTCCCCTGGCTTCAGGAGGTGACTCTGGCCTTACCTCCCAGAAGTCAATACAGCCATGGCTGGGAGCCTTGTGCTGCAGGCAGCAAGGTATGCAGGTGAAGCACAGCTGGTCTGACAGCTGCCATCACGCTCCTGTCCTACAGGGCTGTCTCCTTACCTACCAGACCACTCTGTGCCTGCAGGGCTGCCTTGGTTCAACACCCACAGGCTCCCAGCCAAGCCTTTCTCTGTTGGCCTTTGAGAAATATTCCTGCCTCGTGCACATGTGATTTTGCAACATGGGGTAGACAGCAGTTGCTCCTGCTGTTTTCTCTACAGCATAAGCTCACCCAAAGGAGCCAGAGCCCATGCAGCTGAAGAGGCTGCTGCACATGTGGGCATCCTAATCATCATTGTTAGAGCCCCTTTGAGCTGCTTGGATCGAGCCATCTGGCCTTTTGCTCAGAGGACGTTCAGACCACCGGTGGCTGAGGGAGCAATCAGCAAAGGGCTGTGTGATGTTAGGTGCTGAGACTTTGACATGACCGGCACTGATCTTCAGCTTTGTTCCCTCTGTGGCATTTCAGCACTAAAATGAGTTTCTGCATATGCTGCAAATTCTTATGTTTCCTCAGGAGCAGTAGTTTTGATTTTCCTTTTCTGTCCAAATGATTTTCCAGGGACAGTGTGTTTGGAACATAACCTGTGGGGTGGCACATGAGGAGCACAGCATCCATGGGAAATACCACCCCATTTTATTTTAAAGAAAGGCCCGGGCAGCTCCCACCTGCTTAGTAAAGAGCGTCCCCAGGAGCTCTGTCCAGAGATATGCCTCCAAATTGAGGCAGTGCCGTGGCTCAGTGGCCATGTGCCCACCCTGGGCAGCTGAGAAGGGTGGAGTCGGGCAGCCCATTTGTGACATCAGCAGGAATGCATTGCATCACAACGCAGGGGATGGGTTTAGGGCCACAGGCAGGCAGCGCTGCTGCATTTTTGACCTGGGCCAATGGTGAGTGCAGCAGCAGGGGAAGGTCGGGCTGGACGAGGGATGTGGTGCAAACACCGGCCCCTGTGGGAGCACCACGGGCAGTGCTTGGAACTGTCCCTGCCAGCACTGGCCTCGGTCCCTGCTGCCACCCAGCTCCCTCGTACCCACTGCTCCTACCTGAGCACAGGGCCATGCGGCTCCTGGCCCCGCTCCCTCCCAGCCCCACTGAGCCCCTCTCTCCCATCTCTTGCAGATCATGGCTTTGGTGTTTGTTCTCGCATTGTTGGTGCGGGCGCTAAGTGTCAGTGTCAATACTGATGTGCTCATGCTCGAGAACGTGCAGCGGCGCGAGGTTGATCTGCAAAAGCACATGATACCTCCGCAGCACGAGATTGAGCAGAGGAATGAGCAGCAGAGCTGGGTGGACATGTCATCTCTGCTCTTTGCTCTGCTGGATTACTGGAAGATCTGGTTCAATGTGGGGCTGATTCTGTTGCTCCTTTGGAACATGGTGCAGTCCATACAAATGAGCCAGCATGATGAAAGCAGCAGTGAAAATGACAGCTCCAGTGGCGAGGAGGAGGCATCGGGGGCGGAGCAAGAGGAAGAGGAAGAGGTGGAAGAGGTTGAACAGGAGGAACATCAGGAGGAACAGGTGGAACAGCAGGTGCAGGAGGAAGAGGAACAGGTGGAACAGGAGGAACAGCAGGTGCAGGAGGAACAGGAACGGGTGCAGGAGGAACAGGTGGAACAGGAGGAACAGCAGGTGCAGGAGGAGCAGGTGGAACAGGGCGGACAGCAGGAGCAGGTAGAACAGCAGGAGCAGGTGGAATTGGTGGAAAAGGAGGAACAGGAAGAAGAGGAGGATGACGAGGAAGAAGACTTCAAAGATTCAGCACTGACAAAATTTCTCACAAGGCGTGCCCTGGAAAAGGTGGAAGGAAGGGCCACCAGGTGCCCTATAGTGGAGGAGCTGATGGACCAGCTCGTGCAGACCTTCAGATTCATCTGGTCCAACAGCTTCTTCCCGGTGCTGCAGCCCGCCATTGGGGTGGGCAGTGCCTTTGAAGGCTGGAGTCCCCGGGAGTGGGACAATGTGTACTGCCTGCTCGTGCCCATAGAGCCTCCCCCCGGGCACACCTTCCTCCTGGAGCTGGGAGATGAAGGGCACGGGCTGGCAAGGAACTCCCGCGTCCGCGTGGAGCTTCAGTGCATGTGCCAAAGGGAGAAGCAGCTGGGGAATGTGCTGTGCTTCCTCCACCACCATGAGGAAGAGCTGAGCCAAAATCAGGACCCCAGCCTGCTACAGACTCTCTGCACTGACTCCTACCTGGATGTGGAGAGAACTGTCACCTGGTTCACCGCACAGGTGGCAGCAATCTGGAAGACCACCCACCACGCGCACGCCTACAGCCTGAAGGTGCTGCCTTCCAGACGCTCCTGCAAGCTCCAGCTGACAGAAGCCTCCAGCGGGGAAAAAGTCCTCGTCGAGCTGCTGTTCGGGGTGCAGCAAGAATACTCGGACATCTACCTGACCAGCCAGAACACAGACGCCGGCTTTACACCCAGCACAACATGGCCACAGAGCTGCGCTGTGGCAGAAAAGAAGTTCTTCCAGCACACGGCCAGGAGTACCGGACAGGACAGCTCCCACCTGCACTGCCTGACGTTGCTTGCCAGCATCTTAGTGGGCATGGGCTTTTCCACCTATGTCATCAAGACTCTTGTCCTCCACACTTTGGCCATCATCCCTTTGAAGAAGTGGCGCAGGAAGTATTTCCTGAATCGGATGGAGAATCTCCTGCGGTACCTGCGCTTCTGCCTGGATGAGAAATGCCTGAACCACTTCTTCCTTGGCAGCAAGTCGGTGCACAGCACGATTGTCCTGCCGCAGTCCTTCCGATCCGCCAAGCCGCTCAACCTCTTCCAGCACCTGGAGGAGGACCCGGACGCCCACTCCATAGCGCTGCGTGAGTTCAGGGAGCTGAAAGATCGCTACATCAGACTGCTGCTGTTCGGACGCTGAGAGAGACCTTTGTCCGAACCCTTCTCTTGTTTTGGCTGCAAGCTCACATCCTGTGAGCAATAAGACTCTGAGACCTATTTAGGAGGCCAGAGGTGGCTGTTTCCTTGTGGCAGTCAGTGTCACGTTGGAGAGAGCTTACCAGTGGAAGATCCGGCCTGTGACCAAATGACTCCATCTTGGTATGGGAGATCTGGGGATGGAACCATTGTATCTTGTGAAGGCAAGATGCAAACAGATGCTTCCCTGCTCCCTCTGACAACCATCTCTACTGAAGATCAACATCTGAACTACGAGTCATGCTGGAAACCCAGTGGTGACTAATTCTCTCTTGCTTTCTACAAAGACTCTTTGCTTTTATTTCCTATCTCTTTTCTATCACCCGACTTCCCTTCCCCATTTCCCTAAACAACAACAACTTTTAATAAACTCTTATAAACTATATATCCTGTTGTGTCACAATCTCGCCATCGTGTGTACGTATATTGAAAGAATATAGAGGCCACTAAGATGGTCAGGGTGCTGGAGCAGCTCTCCTGTGAGAAATGGTTGAGGGAACTGGGCTTGTTTAGCTTAGAGAAGGCTCTGGGGAGATCTCGTTGTGGCCTTGCAGTACTTCAAGGGAGCGTATACAGAGGAGGAATTGCTGTGTCACGGTGTTATCTAGATCAATCTATGTCTGTGACGGGGAGGGGCAGTAGGCTCCTGTTCCCCCTGGCTCCCAGCGTATAGGAAGGGAAAATAAGAAAGGGGTAGGGAGATGGGAGCTGGACTCAAGGAAACAAACAGAGAAGTGGCAACGATCTAAGGAGGAAAACTTACTATTTTACTAATTACAATCTAATGGAAATTGAGGCTAATAAGCCAAGTAAAATAAAAGGGAAAGAGAGAGAGAGGTTTTCCGAAGACCGAGAAGCCTACTTTGAAACTGAAGGTGCCACGGCTTGGAAGCACACCCAGACTCGCTACCAGGCAGTTTGAGAGAGAGACAGCATCACTTCCGTGATGTGTTTCCCTCTCTGACTGTGAGACCCTCTGGGACATGTAGTTGTTCTCTGTGCTCTATATGATGTTATGATGTGGAATACCAATAGAAAAATGTACAAAACCATGACATTGTGAGGGTGGGCAGTGATAGGACAAGGGGGAATGGCTTTAAATTCAGACAGGGAAAGTTTAGGTTGGATCTTAGGAGGAAGTTTTTCACTCAGAGGCTGGTGACGCACTGGAACGGGTTGCCCAAGGAGGCTGTGGATGCCCCATCCCTGCAGGCATTCAAGGCCAGGCTGGATGTGGCTCTGGGCAGCCTGGGCTTCTGGTTGGTGACCCTGCACACAGCAGGGGGTTGGGACTGGATGAGCACTGTGGACCTTTGCAACCCCGGCCATTTCATGATTGTATGATGGGTGACATAAATCGCTGTCTGATTATTGTTGCAATATGCTTCTTTTCATGTGCTCTTAACCAAATACTGCTGGTGTTGCCCTGGGTGTCCTGTTTGGGGTCGTATCCTGGTAGATGCTTTACGAATACAAATGGTGCATAAAGGCCTGTATAGTTCATTAGGACCAGATCTCATGTCCATCGATAGCAGTATTATATAGAAATAATATACCTTTACATATATAAAAATGATAGACCTTTCAGAAGGGTATATAAATGCAGCACAGTGGACAAACATATATTACTCTGTCCACCTGTTTGACAAAAATGTATATATTATTTTATACCCTGAAGCAGGGGTTTTAATATTCCTTCAACAATATTTTGATATAATCATCAGTGACTATAACTGCTCTGCTCTGGATCTTCTTGTCATCTTTCTAAATGTCTGCTCCATTTTTTCATCATGTTGGACCAAAAATATAGCGTGGTGATGAACTACACAGGTCTGTTTTGTGCTGTAGATGCTTAGCCCTGGAAGTTTATCAGTAAATAAGAGAGATGAAAAATCCACTTTAGAGAGAGGATTAGGTAAAAAATTCAGCTTCTTGAAAGTAATCTGAGAGGTACTACTGACGTATTCGCCAATTAACCTGACTTATCCCAGGACTTCAACTGTCCCGGGGAGAGAGACACAAACATGGATGCCATCATGTCTTCTCTCAATATATTGCTCTGTCACACACCTTATATGCCATCCTAAATCCTGCGCAGACACGTACACCCGCTACGCAAAACCCAATGCACGCAAGAGAACCTATACACACACCTACCTAAACCCGCAGCCCACTAACTCTTAACCTACAGGCCTAACTCAGCTATTCTAGAACACTCCATCTACTCAGAACTACTGTATGCACTCATAAATCCTCGCAAAGACAACTTAGCACCCCAACATACTACAGAACTCTGTGATCAGTGGGAGGTTGGCACAGGTTTGCTGTTAAAAATGGCACTTTCTGCCCTTCTGTGTCCATGGGCTCCTGAAGGATTTGTAAATCCTTGTGCTAAAGGTGGATGAGGCTTGCACATCTCCTGCCACCTGATTATTACCTGTGCAGATGGAACATATCTCTGGGTTCTGCCTGCAGGTAGCAAGGACAGAGCAATCCCACATGGACAGGGACTTGCCAAGGTATAGCTGAAAGCAGGTGGTAGATAAGATGAATTGCCTTCCAGCAATTTGCAACCAGAACGAGGAGAAATTTCATATGATAGTGAGCTGCAGTTCCTCCTATCAAACCTGACCTGGTGCTAAGCCTTCTAACAGCTATTGTCTCGGACCATTTAGAAGAGAGAGTCCCATTCAGCATTTCCTGTCCCTGCTGTTACCTGGAGGTTTTTTGCTGTGCTCTCACTGCTCCTTTCCATGCTGATCTTTGGGATGCTGCATTGCTGCAGCATCACTGAGGAGCAGTTAGAGAATCACAGAATCATCATCATAGACTCATAGGATGGCTGGGGCTGAACAGTACCACAATGATCATCTAATTCCATCGCTGGTGGCACCGCAAAGATGAAAGGAAGAGGCTTTGTGTTATAGGAGCATTGCCATGCAGTGCTGATTGCCTATAGGGTTTCAAGCAAGGAAACACCAAAATAATAGATCAGAGCACCCATGATTTTGTGTTGTGTTCACGACAGTATTTGGCCCCTTATTTGCTATGGTGAGTTTCATTTGCTGGAAACCTTCATCTCTCTTTTAAATGATCATTCTTTGGTTTGAATCAAGCTTTAAATGGGAGTCAGTGAATGCGCTCCTGGATTTCTGTATGTGTTTGCCCGGTGGGATAGGTTGTAGTTAAGTGAAATGCATGGTGTAAGCAAAGAGAAATTGCTGTATGCAAACCATAATTTTTGCGTACTTACTGTTTGGAGTGCTGATGAAAGGGATGTATCACAGCATTTTTATCATGTCGGCTGCTCTCCCTGTCTCACTGCCTGAAGGGTGGCAAAGGGCCCCTTTCATCTGGAGGATTATGAGGCCATCATGGTAAACAGCAACACCTGGTTGGGTTGACCTTGTTGGAGCTTTCATCTTTTGTTCGAAGTTTTGAAGTGTTCCTTGTGGTTCTTTTGTTCCCCGAGTCATGACTTGATGTTTAGCGAGATCAGGGAGGAGCAGCTTCTTGCTGGAGTCATTAATGTGGATGGGGAGGGGAGAAGACAGTGGCCAGCTGAGTGCTTCCAGAGTCCCAAGGTTGGGGATGGCCCTACAGGTTTGGAGCTCAGTTCTGGCTGCACAGAGGGTGCCTGGATCTCTGCTTCTGCTGCTTTCACCCCAACAAATGCTCCTTAAGAATGAAATGCAACATGCCGCTTGGCTTCATACCTCTTAATCCCAGAACAGGAGTCCATCCACAAGCGGATGAGAGAAACTGACAACAAAGGACTTAGCAAAGAGACACTGACAGAGTCAGTGGGCAGTGCTGCCAGTTTCTGCCTGCACTTGTTAACCAACCACCCAGCCTTGCCACCATCACACTGGCTTCCTGAGCTCATTCATTTACTCTGGGGGGTGCCTGCAGGGCCTGGAGCGTGCAGGAGTGGAACGGGAGGCTGTCCATGAGGCACTGTGCTCGGGGGGATTTCCCTGGCTGGACCATTGCATGTTCTCTGCCTTGCAGCCTCTGAATGCAGACAGAGCCGGATCCTGGTGGGCGAATGCCAAAGAAATCTCTTAGTTGGTAGCCGAGTCTCATACTTGCCTTTATGATATTCTTTTAACATCAAAGTAAGATTCATATATAAAGCAGAGCACCCAAGAATATATCTCTAGTAATGGTGACAGTGAAATGTCATTTTTGGATGGAATGTTTTTATTTCCCTTCCTTTTTAGTCTCACCTTTTTTAGTTTTCTATCCACTGATTTTGCCCAGAATTTCCAGCCTGTGGAAATATATTCCCGTGTTTATTTAGCACTGCTGCTTTTCCTGCGCTAGCAGTATGGATTTAGACATTGGCTCATCCTTTATGCAGTTCAGAGAATGACTTCAGGAAAAGTCCTAATCCAGCAAAGGTGGATTCTTCAATAAGGAAAAATACAGCTCAGATTGCAAGAATAAAGATGGAATGGGTCTTTGCTGTGTTCTGCCTCTTCCAAGCATGTAAGATTTTTCACTCAGGGGTGGTGACCCCAGCACTTGCTCTTGTTGAACCTCATCCCATTGGCCCCAGCCTATTGATCAGCCTGTCCTGGTCTCTCTGTGGGGCCTGTTTACCCTAAGGCAGATCAGCACTTCCTAACAACTTGCTGTCATGTGCAAAATTATTGAGGGTGCACTGGATAGATGCATAATGCAAGGGGCTTTGACTGGTTTGCCTACAGAGGAACCCACATTGGTGATTCTCTGAGCAGCAGCAGCAAAGCCTCACATGTGGAGGCTGACCAGATTGCAGAAGGGGAACAGGATACAAACAGTTTGAGGAGCTGCTTCACTGACATTTCCAACACTGTTTTGGTAAAGGCCTTCGCTAAGCACAGTGACCTGAGATAAGCACAGAGTCAAGTTTAACATGCCTGAGAGGAGGATCTGGAGAGGAGGATGTCAGAAGTGCTCCAGTGTTACCATGATGACTGGCTTCCCACTTGCCCCCCATTGTAGTTGCACTGCTTGGCACTGGAAGGCACCAGCCTGGAGCTCCGGCTGCAAGGCTCCGCCAAATGCAGGAAACAACAGACACCCAGAGACTGGTGAAGTACAGAAATCTGAATGCTGAATTCGGATTCAGGAAAGATTAGGTCCTGTTTCACTGGGTTACACAGCTTCTGTTGGTTAATAATATTTATTGATATCCTTGTTACCGGAAACAGAGAAGAAGAGCGATTATCTTCTGTGGAGAAACCTACACTAGGGAACCTGCTGTAGCAGGGGATTTGGTCTAGGGGATCTCGTGAGGTTCAAATGACTTCCAACCCTGTTGATCTGGGATCTCCCCTGGCTTCAGGAGGTGACTCTGGCCTTACCTCCCAGAAGTCAATACAGCCATGGCTGGGAGCCTTGTGCTGCAGGCAGCAAGGTATGCAGGTGAAGCACAGCTGGTCTGACAGCTGCCATCACGCTCCTGTCCTACAGGGCTGTCTCCTTACCTACCAGACCACTTTGTGCCTGCAGGGCTGCCTTGGTTCAACACCCACAGGCTCCCAGCCAAGCCTTTCTCTGTTGGCCTTTGAGAAATATTCCTGCCTCGTGCACATGTGATTTTGCAACATGGGGTAGACAGCAGTTGCTCCTGCTGTTTTCTCTACAGCATAAGCTCACCCAAAGGAGCCAGAGCCCATGCAGCTGAAGAGGCTGCTGCACATGTGGGCATCCTAATCATCATTGTTAGAGCCCCTTTGAGCTGCTTGGATCGAGCCATCTGGCCTTTTGCTCAGAGGACGTTCAGACCACCGGTGGCTGAGGGAGCAATCAGCAAAGGGCTGTGTGATGTCAGGTGCTGAGACTTTGACATGACCGGCACTGATCTTCAGCTTTGTTCCCTCTGTGGCATTTCAGCACTAAAATGAGTTTCTGCGTATGCTGCAAATTCTTATGTTTCCTCAGGAGCAGTAGTTTTGATTTTCCTTTTCTGTCCAAATGATTTTCCAGGGACAGTGTGTTTGGAACATAACCTGTGGGGTGGCACATGAGGAGCACAGCATCCATGGGAAATACCACCCCATTTTATTTTAAAGAAAGGCCCGGGCAGCTCCCACCTGCTTAGTAAAGAGCGTCCCCAGGAGCTCTGTCCAGAGATATGCCTCCAAATTGAGGCAGTGCCGTGGCTCAGTGGCCATGTGCCCACCCTGGGCAGCTGAGAAGGGTGGAGTCGGGCAGCCCATTTGTGACATCAGCAGGAATGCATTGCATCACAACGCAGGGGATGGGTTTAGGGCCACAGGCAGGCAGCGCTGCTGCATTTTTGACCTGGGCCAATGGTGAGTGCAGCAGCAGGGGAAGGTCGGGCTGGACGAGGGATGTGGTGCAAACACCGGCCCCTGTGGGAGCACCACGGGCAGTGCTTGGAACTGTCCCTGCCAGCACTGGCCTCGGTCCCTGCTGCCACCCAGCTCCCTCGTACCCACTGCTCCTACCTGAGCACAGGGCCATGCGGCTCCTGGCCCCGCTCCCTCCCAGCCCCACTGAGCCCCTCTCTCCCATCTCTTGCAGATCATGGCTTTGGTGTTTGTTCTCGCATTGTTGGTGCGGGCGCTAAGTGTCAGTGTCAATACTGATGTGCTCATGCTCGAGAACGTGCAGCGGCGCGAGGTTGATCTGCAAAAGCACATGATACCTCCGCAGCACGAGATTGAGCAGAGGAATGAGCAGCAGAGCTGGGTGGACATGTCATCTCTGCTCTTTGCTCTGCTGGATTACTGGAAGATCTGGTTCAATGTGGGGCTGATTCTGTTGCTCCTTTGGAACATGGTGCAGTCCATACAAATGAGCCAGCATGATGAAAGCAGCAGTGAAAATGACAGCTCCAGTGGCGAGGAGGAGGCATCGGGGGCGGAGCAAGAGGAAGAGGAAGAGGTGGAAGAGGTTGAACAGGAGGAACATCAGGAGGAACAGGTGGAACAGCAGGTGCAGGAGGAAGAGGAACAGGTGGAACAGGAGGAACAGCAGGTGCAGGAGGAACAGGAACGGGTGCAGGAGGAACAGGTGGAACAGGAGGAACAGCAGGTGCAGGAGGAGCAGGTGGAACAGGGCGGACAGCAGGAGCAGGTAGAACAGCAGGAGCAGGTGGAATTGGTGGAAAAGGAGGAACAGGAAGAAGAGGAGGATGACGAGGAAGAAGACTTCAAAGATTCAGCACTGACAAAATTTCTCACAAGGCGTGCCCTGGAAAAGGTGGAAGGAAGGGCCACCAGGTGCCCTATAGTGGAGGAGCTGATGGACCAGCTCGTGCAGACCTTCAGATTCATCTGGTCCAACAGCTTCTTCCCGGTGCTGCAGCCCGCCATTGGGGTGGGCAGTGCCTTTGAAGGCTGGAGTCCCCGGGAGTGGGACAATGTGTACTGCCTGCTCGTGCCCATAGAGCCTCCCCCCGGGCACACCTTCCTCCTGGAGCTGGGAGATGAAGGGCACGGGCTGGCAAGGAACTCCCGCGTCCGCGTGGAGCTTCAGTGCATGTGCCAAAGGGAGAAGCAGCTGGGGAATGTGCTGTGCTTCCTCCACCACCATGAGGAAGAGCTGAGCCAAAATCAGGACCCCAGCCTGCTACAGACTCTCTGCACTGACTCCTACCTGGATGTGGAGAGAACTGTCACCTGGTTCACCGCACAGGTGGCAGCAATCTGGAAGACCACCCACCACGCGCACGCCTACAGCCTGAAGGTGCTGCCTTCCAGACGCTCCTGCAAGCTCCAGCTGACAGAAGCCTCCAGCGGGGAAAAAGTCCTCGTCGAGCTGCTGTTCGGGGTGCAGCAAGAATACTCGGACATCTACCTGACCAGCCAGAACACAGACGCCGGCTTTACACCCAGCACAACATGGCCACAGAGCTGCGCTGTGGCAGAAAAGAAGTTCTTCCAGCACACGGCCAGGAGTACCGGACAGGACAGCTCCCACCTGCACTGCCTGACGTTGCTTGCCAGCATCTTAGTGGGCATGGGCTTTTCCACCTATGTCATCAAGACTCTTGTCCTCCACACTTTGGCCATCATCCCTTTGAAGAAGTGGCGCAGGAAGTATTTCCTGAATCGGATGGAGAATCTCCTGCGGTACCTGCGCTTCTGCCTGGATGAGAAATGCCTGAACCACTTCTTCCTTGGCAGCAAGTCGGTGCACAGCACGATTGTCCTGCCGCAGTCCTTCCGATCCGCCAAGCCGCTCAACCTCTTCCAGCACCTGGAGGAGGACCCGGACGCCCACTCCATAGCGCTGCGTGAGTTCAGGGAGCTGAAAGATCGCTACATCAGACTGCTGCTGTTCGGACGCTGAGAGAGACCTTTGTCCGAACCCTTCTCTTGTTTTGGCTGCAAGCTCACATCCTGTGAGCAATAAGACTCTGAGACCTATTTAGGAGGCCAGAGGTGGCTGTTTCCTTGTGGCAGTCAGTGTCACGTTGGAGAGAGCTTACCAGTGGAAGATCCGGCCTGTGACCAAATGACTCCATCTTGGTATGGGAGATCTGGGGATGGAACCATTGTATCTTGTGAAGGCAAGATGCAAACAGATGCTTCCCTGCTCCCTCTGACGACCATCTCTACTGAAGATCAACATCTGAACTACGAGTCATGCTGGAAACCCAGTGGTGACTAATTCTCTCTTGCTTTCTACAAAGACTCTTTGCTTTTATTTCCTATCTCTTTTCTATCACCCGACTTCCCTTCCCCATTTCCCTAAACAACAACAACTTTTAATAAACTCTTATAAACTATATATCCTGTTGTGTCACAATCTCGCCGTCGTGTGTACGTATATTGAAAGAATATAGAGGCCACTAAGATGGTCAGGGTGCTGGAGCAGCTCTCCTGTGAGAAATGGTTGAGGGAACTGGGCTTGTTTAGCTTAGAGAAGGCTCTGGGGAGATCTCGTTGTGGCCTTGCAGTACTTCAAGGGAGCGTATACAGAGGAGGAATTGCTGTGTCACGGTGTTATCTAGATCAATCTATGTCTGTGACGGGGAGGGGCAGTAGGCTCCTGTTCCCCCTGGCTCCCAGCGTATAGGAAGGGAAAATAAGAAAGGGGTAGGGAGATGGGAGCTGGACTCAAGGAAACAAACAGAGAAGTGGCAACGATCTAAGGAGGAAAACTTACTATTTTACTAATTACAATCTAATGGAAATTGAGGCTAATAAGCCAAGTAAAATAAAAGGGAAAGAGAGAGAGAGGTTTTCCGAAGACCGAGAAGCCTACTTTGAAACTGAAGGTGCCACGGCTTGGAAGCACACCCAGACTCGCTACCAGGCAGTTTGAGAGAGAGACAGCATCACTTCCGTGATGTGTTTCCCTCTCTGACTGTGAGACCCTCTGGGACATGTAGTTGTTCTCTGTGCTCTATATGATGTTATGATGTGGAATACCAATAGAAAAATGTACAAAACCATGACATTGTGAGGGTGGGCAGTGATAGGACAAGGGGGAATGGCTTTAAATTCAGACAGGGAAAGTTTAGGTTGGATCTTAGGAGGAAGTTTTTCACTCAGAGGCTGGTGACGCACTGGAACGGGTTGCCCAAGGAGGCTGTGGATGCCCCATCCCTGCAGGCATTCAAGGCCAGGCTGGATGTGGCTCTGGGCAGCCTGGGCTTCTGGTTGGTGACCCTGCACACAGCAGGGGGTTGGGACTGGATGAGCACTGTGGACCTTTGCAACCCCGGCCATTTCATGATTGTATGATGGGTGACATAAATCGCTGTCTGATTATTGTTGCAATATGCTTCTTTTCATGTGCTCTTAACCAAATACTGCTGGTGTTGCCCTGGGTGTCCTGTTTGGGGTCGTATCCTGGTAGATGCTTTACGAATACAAATGGTGCATAAAGGCCTGTATAGTTCATTAGGACCAGATCTCATGTCCATCGATAGCAGTATTATATAGAAATAATATACCTTTACATATATAAAAATGATAGACCTTTCAGAAGGGTATATAAATGCAGCACAGTGGACAAACATATATTACTCTGTCCACCTGTTTGACAAAAATGTATATATTATTTTATACCCTGAAGCAGGGGTTTTAATATTCCTTCAACAATATTTTGATATAATCATCAGTGACTATAACTGCTCTGCTCTGGATCTTCTTGTCATCTTTCTAAATGTCTGCTCCATTTTTTCATCATGTTGGACCAAAAATATAGCGTGGTGATGAACTACACAGGTCTGTTTTGTGCTGTAGATGCTTAGCCCTGGAAGTTTATCAGTAAATAAGAGAGATGAAAAATCCACTTTAGAGAGAGGATTAGGTAAAAAATTCAGCTTCTTGAAAGTAATCTGAGAGGTACTACTGACGTATTCGCCAATTAACCTGACTTATCCCAGGACTTCAACTGTCCCGGGGAGAGAGACACAAACATGGATGCCATCATGTCTTCTCTCAATATATTGCTCTGTCACACACCTTATATGCCATCCTAAATCCTGCGCAGACACGTACACCCGCTACGCAAAACCCAATGCACGCAAGAGAACCTATACACACACCTACCTAAACCCGCAGCCCACTAACTCTTAACCTACAGGCCTAACTCAGCTATTCTAGAACACTCCATCTACTCAGAACTACTGTATGCACTCATAAATCCTCGCAAAGACAACTTAGCACCCCAACATACTACAGAACTCTGTGATCAGTGGGAGGTTGGCACAGGTTTGCTGTTAAAAATGGCACTTTCTGCCCTTCTGTGTCCATGGGCTCCTGAAGGATTTGTAAATCCTTGTGCTAAAGGTGGATGAGGCTTGCACATCTCCTGCCACCTGATTATTACCTGTGCAGATGGAACATATCTCTGGGTTCTGCCTGCAGGTAGCAAGGACAGAGCAATCCCACATGGACAGGGACTTGCCAAGGTATAGCTGAAAGCAGGTGGTAGATAAGATGAATTGCCTTCCAGCAATTTGCAACCAGAACGAGGAGAAATTTCATATGATAGTGAGCTGCAGTTCCTCCTATCAAACCTGACCTGGTGCTAAGCCTTCTAACAGCTATTGTCTCGGACCATTTAGAAGAGAGAGTCCCATTCAGCATTTCCTGTCCCTGCTGTTACCTGGAGGTTTTTTGCTGTGCTCTCACTGCTCCTTTCCATGCTGATCTTTGGGATGCTGCATTGCTGCAGCATCACTGAGGAGCAGTTAGAGAATCACAGAATCATCATCATAGACTCATAGGATGGCTGGGGCTGAACAGTACCACAATGATCATCTAATTCCATCGCTGGTGGCACCGCAAAGATGAAAGGAAGAGGCTTTGTGTTATAGGAGCATTGCCATGCAGTGCTGATTGCCTATAGGGTTTCAAGCAAGGAAACACCAAAATAATAGATCAGAGCACCCATGATTTTGTGTTGTGTTCACGACAGTATTTGGCCCCTTATTTGCTATGGTGAGTTTCATTTGCTGGAAACCTTCATCTCTCTTTTAAATGATCATTCTTTGGTTTGAATCAAGCTTTAAATGGGAGTCAGTGAATGCGCTCCTGGATTTCTGTATGTGTTTGCCCGGTGGGATAGGTTGTAGTTAAGTGAAATGCATGGTGTAAGCAAAGAGAAATTGCTGTATGCAAACCATAATTTTTGCGTACTTACTGTTTGGAGTGCTGATGAAAGGGATGTATCACAGCATTTTTATCATGTCGGCTGCTCTCCCTGTCTCACTGCCTGAAGGGTGGCAAAGGGCCCCTTTCATCTGGAGGATTATGAGGCCATCATGGTAAACAGCAACACCTGGTTGGGTTGACCTTGTTGGAGCTTTCATCTTTTGTTCGAAGTTTTGAAGTGTTCCTTGTGGTTCTTTTGTTCCCCGAGTCATGACTTGATGTTTAGCGAGATCAGGGAGGAGCAGCTTCTTGCTGGAGTCATTAATGTGGATGGGGAGGGGAGAAGACAGTGGCCAGCTGAGTGCTTCCAGAGTCCCAAGGTTGGGGATGGCCCTACAGGTTTGGAGCTCAGTTCTGGCTGCACAGAGGGTGCCTGGATCTCTGCTTCTGCTGCTTTCACCCCAACAAATGCTCCTTAAGAATGAAATGCAACATGCCGCTTGGCTTCATACCTCTTAATCCCAGAACAGGAGTCCATCCACAAGCGGATGAGAGAAACTGACAACAAAGGACTTAGCAAAGAGACACTGACAGAGTCAGTGGGCAGTGCTGCCAGTTTCTGCCTGCACTTGTAACCAACCACCCAGCCTTGCCACCATCACACTGGCTTCCTGAGCTCATTCATTTACTCTGGGGGGTGCCTGCAGGGCCTGGAGCGTGCAGGAGTGGAACGGGAGGCTGTCCATGAGGCACTGTGCTCGGGGGGATTTCCCTGGCTGGACCATTGCATGTTCTCTGCCTTGCAGCCTCTGAATGCAGACAGAGCCGGATCCTGGTGGGCGAATGCCAAAGAAATCTCTTAGTTGGTAGCCGAGTCTCATACTTGCCTTTATGATATTCTTTTAACATCAAAGTAAGATTCATATATAAAGCAGAGCACCCAAGAATATATCTCTAGTAATGGTGACAGTGAAATGTCATTTTTGGATGGAATGTTTTTATTTCCCTTCCTTTTTAGTCTCACCTTTTTTAGTTTTCTATCCACTGATTTTGCCCAGAATTTCCAGCCTGTGGAAATATATTCCCGTGTTTATTTAGCACTGCTGCTTTTCCTGCGCTAGCAGTATGGATTTAGACATTGGCTCATCCTTTATGCAGTTCAGAGAATGACTTCAGGAAAAGTCCTAATCCAGCAAAGGTGGATTCTTCAATAAGGAAAAATACAGCTCAGATTGCAAGAATAAAGATGGAATGGGTCTTTGCTGTGTTCTGCCTCTTCCAAGCATGTAAGATTTTTCACTCAGGGGTGGTGACCCCAGCACTTGCTCTTGTTGAACCTCATCCCATTGGCCCCAGCCTATTGATCAGCCTGTCCTGGTCTCTCTGTGGGGCCTGTTTACCCTAAGGCAGATCAGCACTTCCTAACAACTTGCTGTCATGTGCAAAATTATTGAGGGTGCACTGGATAGATGCATAATGCAAGGGGCTTTGACTGGTTTGCCTACAGAGGAACCCACATTGGTGATTCTCTGAGCAGCAGCAGCAAAGCCTCACATGTGGAGGCTGACCAGATTGCAGAAGGGGAACAGGATACAAACAGTTTGAGGAGCTGCTTCACTGACATTTCCAACACTGTTTTGGTAAAGGCCTTCGCTAAGCACAGTGACCTGAGATAAGCACAGAGTCAAGTTTAACATGCCTGAGAGGAGGATCTGGAGAGGAGGATGTCAGAAGTGCTCCAGTGTTACCATGATGACTGGCTTCCCACTTGCCCCCCATTGTAGTTGCACTGCTTGGCACTGGAAGGCACCAGCCTGGAGCTCCGGCTGCAAGGCTCCGCCAAATGCAGGAAACAACAGACACCCAGAGACTGGTGAAGTACAGAAATCTGAATGCTGAATTCGGATTCAGGAAAGATTAGGTCCTGTTTCACTGGGTTACACAGCTTCTGTTGGTTAATAATATTTATTGATATCCTTGTTACCGGAAACAGAGAAGAAGAGCGATTATCTTCTGTGGAGAAACCTACACTAGGGAACCTGCTGTAGCAGGGGATTTGGTCTAGGGGATCTCGTGAGGTTCAAATGACTTCCAACCCTGTTGATCTGGGATCTCCCCTGGCTTCAGGAGGTGACTCTGGCCTTACCTCCCAGAAGTCAATACAGCCATGGCTGGGAGCCTTGTGCTGCAGGCAGCAAGGTATGCAGGTGAAGCACAGCTGGTCTGACAGCTGCCATCACGCTCCTGTCCTACAGGGCTGTCTCCTTACCTACCAGACCACTCTGTGCCTGCAGGGCTGCCTTGGTTCAACACCCACAGGCTCCCAGCCAAGCCTTTCTCTGTTGGCCTTTGAGAAATATTCCTGCCTCGTGCACATGTGATTTTGCAACATGGGGTAGACAGCAGTTGCTCCTGCTGTTTTCTCTACAGCATAAGCTCACCCAAAGGAGCCAGAGCCCATGCAGCTGAAGAGGCTGCTGCACATGTGGGCATCCTAATCATCATTGTTAGAGCCCCTTTGAGCTGCTTGGATCGAGCCATCTGGCCTTTTGCTCAGAGGACGTTCAGACCACCGGTGGCTGAGGGAGCAATCAGCAAAGGGCTGTGTGATGTCAGGTGCTGAGACTTTGACATGACCGGCACTGATCTTCAGCTTTGTTCCCTCTGTGGCATTTCAGCACTAAAATGAGTTTCTGCATATGCTGCAAATTCTTATGTTTCCTCAGGAGCAGTAGTTTTGATTTTCCTTTTCTGTCCAAATGATTTTCCAGGGACAGTGTGTTTGGAACATAACCTGTGGGGTGGCACATGAGGAGCACAGCATCCATGGGAAATACCACCCCATTTTATTTTAAAGAAAGGCCCGGGCAGCTCCCACCTGCTTAGTAAAGAGCGTCCCCAGGAGCTCTGTCCAGAGATATGCCTCCAAATTGAGGCAGTGCCGTGGCTCAGTGGCCATGTGCCCACCCTGGGCAGCTGAGAAGGGTGGAGTCGGGCAGCCCATTTGTGACATCAGCAGGAATGCATTGCATCACAACGCAGGGGATGGGTTTAGGGCCACAGGCAGGCAGCGCTGCTGCATTTTTGACCTGGGCCAATGGTGAGTGCAGCAGCAGGGGAAGGTCGGGCTGGACGAGGGATGTGGTGCAAACACCGGCCCCTGTGGGAGCACCACGGGCAGTGCTTGGAACTGTCCCTGCCAGCACTGGCCTCGGTCCCTGCTGCCACCCAGCTCCCTCGTACCCACTGCTCCTACCTGAGCACAGGGCCATGCGGCTCCTGGCCCCGCTCCCTCCCAGCCCCACTGAGCCCCTCTCTCCCATCTCTTGCAGATCATGGCTTTGGTGTTTGTTCTCGCATTGTTGGTGCGGGCGCTAAGTGTCAGTGTCAATACTGATGTGCTCATGCTCGAGAACGTGCAGCGGCGCGAGGTTGATCTGCAAAAGCACATGATACCTCCGCAGCACGAGATTGAGCAGAGGAATGAGCAGCAGAGCTGGGTGGACATGTCATCTCTGCTCTTTGCTCTGCTGGATTACTGGAAGATCTGGTTCAATGTGGGGCTGATTCTGTTGCTCCTTTGGAACATGGTGCAGTCCATACAAATGAGCCAGCATGATGAAAGCAGCAGTGAAAATGACAGCTCCAGTGGCGAGGAGGAGGCATCGGGGGCGGAGCAAGAGGAAGAGGAAGAGGTGGAAGAGGTTGAACAGGAGGAACATCAGGAGGAACAGGTGGAACAGCAGGTGCAGGAGGAAGAGGAACAGGTGGAACAGGAGGAACAGCAGGTGCAGGAGGAACAGGAACGGGTGCAGGAGGAACAGGTGGAACAGGAGGAACAGCAGGTGCAGGAGGAGCAGGTGGAACAGGGCGGACAGCAGGAGCAGGTAGAACAGCAGGAGCAGGTGGAATTGGTGGAAAAGGAGGAACAGGAAGAAGAGGAGGATGACGAGGAAGAAGACTTCAAAGATTCAGCACTGACAAAATTTCTCACAAGGCGTGCCCTGGAAAAGGTGGAAGGAAGGGCCACCAGGTGCCCTATAGTGGAGGAGCTGATGGACCAGCTCGTGCAGACCTTCAGATTCATCTGGTCCAACAGCTTCTTCCCGGTGCTGCAGCCCGCCATTGGGGTGGGCAGTGCCTTTGAAGGCTGGAGTCCCCGGGAGTGGGACAATGTGTACTGCCTGCTCGTGCCCATAGAGCCTCCCCCCGGGCACACCTTCCTCCTGGAGCTGGGAGATGAAGGGCACGGGCTGGCAAGGAACTCCCGCGTCCGCGTGGAGCTTCAGTGCATGTGCCAAAGGGAGAAGCAGCTGGGGAATGTGCTGTGCTTCCTCCACCACCATGAGGAAGAGCTGAGCCAAAATCAGGACCCCAGCCTGCTACAGACTCTCTGCACTGACTCCTACCTGGATGTGGAGAGAACTGTCACCTGGTTCACCGCACAGGTGGCAGCAATCTGGAAGACCACCCACCACGCGCACGCCTACAGCCTGAAGGTGCTGCCTTCCAGACGCTCCTGCAAGCTCCAGCTGACAGAAGCCTCCAGCGGGGAAAAAGTCCTCGTCGAGCTGCTGTTCGGGGTGCAGCAAGAATACTCGGACATCTACCTGACCAGCCAGAACACAGACGCCGGCTTTACACCCAGCACAACATGGCCACAGAGCTGCGCTGTGGCAGAAAAGAAGTTCTTCCAGCACACGGCCAGGAGTACCGGACAGGACAGCTCCCACCTGCACTGCCTGACGTTGCTTGCCAGCATCTTAGTGGGCATGGGCTTTTCCACCTATGTCATCAAGACTCTTGTCCTCCACACTTTGGCCATCATCCCTTTGAAGAAGTGGCGCAGGAAGTATTTCCTGAATCGGATGGAGAATCTCCTGCGGTACCTGCGCTTCTGCCTGGATGAGAAATGCCTGAACCACTTCTTCCTTGGCAGCAAGTCGGTGCACAGCACGATTGTCCTGCCGCAGTCCTTCCGATCCGCCAAGCCGCTCAACCTCTTCCAGCACCTGGAGGAGGACCCGGACGCCCACTCCATAGCGCTGCGTGAGTTCAGGGAGCTGAAAGATCGCTACATCAGACTGCTGCTGTTCGGACGCTGAGAGAGACCTTTGTCCGAACCCTTCTCTTGTTTTGGCTGCAAGCTCACATCCTGTGAGCAATAAGACTCTGAGACCTATTTAGGAGGCCAGAGGTGGCTGTTTCCTTGTGGCAGTCAGTGTCACGTTGGAGAGAGCTTACCAGTGGAAGATCCGGCCTGTGACCAAATGACTCCATCTTGGTATGGGAGATCTGGGGATGGAACCATTGTATCTTGTGAAGGCAAGATGCAAACAGATGCTTCCCTGCTCCCTCTGACAACCATCTCTACTGAAGATCAACATCTGAACTACGAGTCATGCTGGAAACCCAGTGGTGACTAATTCTCTCTTGCTTTCTACAAAGACTCTTTGCTTTTATTTCCTATCTCTTTTCTATCACCCGACTTCCCTTCCCCATTTCCCTAAACAACAACAACTTTTAATAAACTCTTATAAACTATATATCCTGTTGTGTCACAATCTCGCCGTCGTGTGTACGTATATTGAAAGAATATAGAGGCCACTAAGATGGTCAGGGTGCTGGAGCAGCTCTCCTGTGAGAAATGGTTGAGGGAACTGGGCTTGTTTAGCTTAGAGAAGGCTCTGGGGAGATCTCGTTGTGGCCTTGCAGTACTTCAAGGGAGCGTATACAGAGGAGGAATTGCTGTGTCACGGTGTTATCTAGATCAATCTATGTCTGTGACGGGGAGGGGCAGTAGGCTCCTGTTCCCCCTGGCTCCCAGCGTATAGGAAGGGAAAATAAGAAAGGGGTAGGGAGATGGGAGCTGGACTCAAGGAAACAAACAGAGAAGTGGCAACGATCTAAGGAGGAAAACTTACTATTTTACTAATTACAATCTAATGGAAATTGAGGCTAATAAGCCAAGTAAAATAAAAGGGAAAGAGAGAGAGAGGTTTTCCGAAGACCGAGAAGCCTACTTTGAAACTGAAGGTGCCACGGCTTGGAAGCACACCCAGACTCGCTACCAGGCAGTTTGAGAGAGAGACAGCATCACTTCCGTGATGTGTTTCCCTCTCTGACTGTGAGACCCTCTGGGACATGTAGTTGTTCTCTGTGCTCTATATGATGTTATGATGTGGAATACCAATAGAAAAATGTACAAAACCATGACATTGTGAGGGTGGGCAGTGATAGGACAAGGGGGAATGGCTTTAAATTCAGACAGGGAAAGTTTAGGTTGGATCTTAGGAGGAAGTTTTTCACTCAGAGGCTGGTGACGCACTGGAACGGGTTGCCCAAGGAGGCTGTGGATGCCCCATCCCTGCAGGCATTCAAGGCCAGGCTGGATGTGGCTCTGGGCAGCCTGGGCTTCTGGTTGGTGACCCTGCACACAGCAGGGGGTTGGGACTGGATGAGCACTGTGGACCTTTGCAACCCCGGCCATTTCATGATTGTATGATGGGTGACATAAATCGCTGTCTGATTATTGTTGCAATATGCTTCTTTTCATGTGCTCTTAACCAAATACTGCTGGTGTTGCCCTGGGTGTCCTGTTTGGGGTCGTATCCTGGTAGATGCTTTACGAATACAAATGGTGCATAAAGGCCTGTATAGTTCATTAGGACCAGATCTCATGTCCATCGATAGCAGTATTATATAGAAATAATATACCTTTACATATATAAAAATGATAGACCTTTCAGAAGGGTATATAAATGCAGCACAGTGGACAAACATATATTACTCTGTCCACCTGTTTGACAAAAATGTATATATTATTTTATACCCTGAAGCAGGGGTTTTAATATTCCTTCAACAATATTTTGATATAATCATCAGTGACTATAACTGCTCTGCTCTGGATCTTCTTGTCATCTTTCTAAATGTCTGCTCCATTTTTTCATCATGTTGGACCAAAAATATAGCGTGGTGATGAACTACACAGGTCTGTTTTGTGCTGTAGATGCTTAGCCCTGGAAGTTTATCAGTAAATAAGAGAGATGAAAAATCCACTTTAGAGAGAGGATTAGGTAAAAAATTCAGCTTCTTGAAAGTAATCTGAGAGGTACTACTGACGTATTCGCCAATTAACCTGACTTATCCCAGGACTTCAACTGTCCCGGGGAGAGAGACACAAACATGGATGCCATCATGTCTTCTCTCAATATATTGCTCTGTCACACACCTTATATGCCATCCTAAATCCTGCGCAGACACGTACACCCGCTACGCAAAACCCAATGCACGCAAGAGAACCTATACACACACCTACCTAAACCCGCAGCCCACTAACTCTTAACCTACAGGCCTAACTCAGCTATTCTAGAACACTCCATCTACTCAGAACTACTGTATGCACTCATAAATCCTCGCAAAGACAACTTAGCACCCCAACATACTACAGAACTCTGTGATCAGTGGGAGGTTGGCACAGGTTTGCTGTTAAAAATGGCACTTTCTGCCCTTCTGTGTCCATGGGCTCCTGAAGGATTTGTAAATCCTTGTGCTAAAGGTGGATGAGGCTTGCACATCTCCTGCCACCTGATTATTACCTGTGCAGATGGAACATATCTCTGGGTTCTGCCTGCAGGTAGCAAGGACAGAGCAATCCCACATGGACAGGGACTTGCCAAGGTATAGCTGAAAGCAGGTGGTAGATAAGATGAATTGCCTTCCAGCAATTTGCAACCAGAACGAGGAGAAATTTCATATGATAGTGAGCTGCAGTTCCTCCTATCAAACCTGACCTGGTGCTAAGCCTTCTAACAGCTATTGTCTCGGACCATTTAGAAGAGAGAGTCCCATTCAGCATTTCCTGTCCCTGCTGTTACCTGGAGGTTTTTTGCTGTGCTCTCACTGCTCCTTTCCATGCTGATCTTTGGGATGCTGCATTGCTGCAGCATCACTGAGGAGCAGTTAGAGAATCACAGAATCATCATCATAGACTCATAGGATGGCTGGGGCTGAACAGTACCACAATGATCATCTAATTCCATCGCTGGTGGCACCGCAAAGATGAAAGGAAGAGGCTTTGTGTTATAGGAGCATTGCCATGCAGTGCTGATTGCCTATAGGGTTTCAAGCAAGGAAACACCAAAATAATAGATCAGAGCACCCATGATTTTGTGTTGTGTTCACGACAGTATTTGGCCCCTTATTTGCTATGGTGAGTTTCATTTGCTGGAAACCTTCATCTCTCTTTTAAATGATCATTCTTTGGTTTGAATCAAGCTTTAAATGGGAGTCAGTGAATGCGCTCCTGGATTTCTGTATGTGTTTGCCCGGTGGGATAGGTTGTAGTTAAGTGAAATGCATGGTGTAAGCAAAGAGAAATTGCTGTATGCAAACCATAATTTTTGCGTACTTACTGTTTGGAGTGCTGATGAAAGGGATGTATCACAGCATTTTTATCATGTCGGCTGCTCTCCCTGTCTCACTGCCTGAAGGGTGGCAAAGGGCCCCTTTCATCTGGAGGATTATGAGGCCATCATGGTAAACAGCAACACCTGGTTGGGTTGACCTTGTTGGAGCTTTCATCTTTTGTTCGAAGTTTTGAAGTGTTCCTTGTGGTTCTTTTGTTCCCCGAGTCATGACTTGATGTTTAGCGAGATCAGGGAGGAGCAGCTTCTTGCTGGAGTCATTAATGTGGATGGGGAGGGGAGAAGACAGTGGCCAGCTGAGTGCTTCCAGAGTCCCAAGGTTGGGGATGGCCCTACAGGTTTGGAGCTCAGTTCTGGCTGCACAGAGGGTGCCTGGATCTCTGCTTCTGCTGCTTTCACCCCAACAAATGCTCCTTAAGAATGAAATGCAACATGCCGCTTGGCTTCATACCTCTTAATCCCAGAACAGGAGTCCATCCACAAGCGGATGAGAGAAACTGACAACAAAGGACTTAGCAAAGAGACACTGACAGAGTCAGTGGGCAGTGCTGCCAGTTTCTGCCTGCACTTGTAACCAACCACCCAGCCTTGCCACCATCACACTGGCTTCCTGAGCTCATTCATTTACTCTGGGGGGTGCCTGCAGGGCCTGGAGCGTGCAGGAGTGGAACGGGAGGCTGTCCATGAGGCACTGTGCTCGGGGGGATTTCCCTGGCTGGACCATTGCATGTTCTCTGCCTTGCAGCCTCTGAATGCAGACAGAGCCGGATCCTGGTGGGCGAATGCCAAAGAAATCTCTTAGTTGGTAGCCGAGTCTCATACTTGCCTTTATGATATTCTTTTAACATCAAAGTAAGATTCATATATAAAGCAGAGCACCCAAGAATATATCTCTAGTAATGGTGACAGTGAAATGTCATTTTTGGATGGAATGTTTTTATTTCCCTTCCTTTTTAGTCTCACCTTTTTTAGTTTTCTATCCACTGATTTTGCCCAGAATTTCCAGCCTGTGGAAATATATTCCCGTGTTTATTTAGCACTGCTGCTTTTCCTGCGCTAGCAGTATGGATTTAGACATTGGCTCATCCTTTATGCAGTTCAGAGAATGACTTCAGGAAAAGTCCTAATCCAGCAAAGGTGGATTCTTCAATAAGGAAAAATACAGCTCAGATTGCAAGAATAAAGATGGAATGGGTCTTTGCTGTGTTCTGCCTCTTCCAAGCATGTAAGATTTTTCACTCAGGGGTGGTGACCCCAGCACTTGCTCTTGTTGAACCTCATCCCATTGGCCCCAGCCTATTGATCAGCCTGTCCTGGTCTCTCTGTGGGGCCTGTTTACCCTAAGGCAGATCAGCACTTCCTAACAACTTGCTGTCATGTGCAAAATTATTGAGGGTGCACTGGATAGATGCATAATGCAAGGGGCTTTGACTGGTTTGCCTACAGAGGAACCCACATTGGTGATTCTCTGAGCAGCAGCAGCAAAGCCTCACATGTGGAGGCTGACCAGATTGCAGAAGGGGAACAGGATACAAACAGTTTGAGGAGCTGCTTCACTGACATTTCCAACACTGTTTTGGTAAAGGCCTTCGCTAAGCACAGTGACCTGAGATAAGCACAGAGTCAAGTTTAACATGCCTGAGAGGAGGATCTGGAGAGGAGGATGTCAGAAGTGCTCCAGTGTTACCATGATGACTGGCTTCCCACTTGCCCCCCATTGTAGTTGCACTGCTTGGCACTGGAAGGCACCAGCCTGGAGCTCCGGCTGCAAGGCTCCGCCAAATGCAGGAAACAACAGACACCCAGAGACTGGTGAAGTACAGAAATCTGAATGCTGAATTCGGATTCAGGAAAGATTAGGTCCTGTTTCACTGGGTTACACAGCTTCTGTTGGTTAATAATATTTATTGATATCCTTGTTACCGGAAACAGAGAAGAAGAGCGATTATCTTCTGTGGAGAAACCTACACTAGGGAACCTGCTGTAGCAGGGGATTTGGTCTAGGGGATCTCGTGAGGTTCAAATGACTTCCAACCCTGTTGATCTGGGATCTCCCCTGGCTTCAGGAGGTGACTCTGGCCTTACCTCCCAGAAGTCAATACAGCCATGGCTGGGAGCCTTGTGCTGCAGGCAGCAAGGTATGCAGGTGAAGCACAGCTGGTCTGACAGCTGCCATCACGCTCCTGTCCTACAGGGCTGTCTCCTTACCTACCAGACCACTCTGTGCCTGCAGGGCTGCCTTGGTTCAACACCCACAGGCTCCCAGCCAAGCCTTTCTCTGTTGGCCTTTGAGAAATATTCCTGCCTCGTGCACATGTGATTTTGCAACATGGGGTAGACAGCAGTTGCTCCTGCTGTTTTCTCTACAGCATAAGCTCACCCAAAGGAGCCAGAGCCCATGCAGCTGAAGAGGCTGCTGCACATGTGGGCATCCTAATCATCATTGTTAGAGCCCCTTTGAGCTGCTTGGATCGAGCCATCTGGCCTTTTGCTCAGAGGACGTTCAGACCACCGGTGGCTGAGGGAGCAATCAGCAAAGGGCTGTGTGATGTCAGGTGCTGAGACTTTGACATGACCGGCACTGATCTTCAGCTTTGTTCCCTCTGTGGCATTTCAGCACTAAAATGAGTTTCTGCATATGCTGCAAATTCTTATGTTTCCTCAGGAGCAGTAGTTTTGATTTTCCTTTTCTGTCCAAATGATTTTCCAGGGACAGTGTGTTTGGAACATAACCTGTGGGGTGGCACATGAGGAGCACAGCATCCATGGGAAATACCACCCCATTTTATTTTAAAGAAAGGCCCGGGCAGCTCCCACCTGCTTAGTAAAGAGCGTCCCCAGGAGCTCTGTCCAGAGATATGCCTCCAAATTGAGGCAGTGCCGTGGCTCAGTGGCCATGTGCCCACCCTGGGCAGCTGAGAAGGGTGGAGTCGGGCAGCCCATTTGTGACATCAGCAGGAATGCATTGCATCACAACGCAGGGGATGGGTTTAGGGCCACAGGCAGGCAGCGCTGCTGCATTTTTGACCTGGGCCAATGGTGAGTGCAGCAGCAGGGGAAGGTCGGGCTGGACGAGGGATGTGGTGCAAACACCGGCCCCTCTGGGAGCACCACGGGCAGTGCTTGGAACTGTCCCTGCCAGCACTGGCCTCGGTCCCTGCTGCCACCCAGCTCCCTCGTACCCACTGCTCCTACCTGAGCACAGGGCCATGCGGCTCCTGGCCCCGCTCCCTCCCAGCCCCACTGAGCCCCTCTCTCCCATCTCTTGCAGATCATGGCTTTGGTGTTTGTTCTCGCATTGTTGGTGCGGGCGCTAAGTGTCAGTGTCAATACTGATGTGCTCATGCTCGAGAACGTGCAGCGGCGCGAGGTTGATCTGCAAAAGCACATGATACCTCCGCAGCACGAGATTGAGCAGAGGAATGAGCAGCAGAGCTGGGTGGACATGTCATCTCTGCTCTTTGCTCTGCTGGATTACTGGAAGATCTGGTTCAATGTGGGGCTGATTCTGTTGCTCCTTTGGAACATGGTGCAGTCCATACAAATGAGCCAGCATGATGAAAGCAGCAGTGAAAATGACAGCTCCAGTGGCGAGGAGGAGGCATCGGGGGCGGAGCAAGAGGAAGAGGAAGAGGTGGAAGAGGTTGAACAGGAGGAACATCAGGAGGAACAGGTGGAACAGCAGGTGCAGGAGGAAGAGGAACAGGTGGAACAGGAGGAACAGCAGGTGCAGGAGGAACAGGAACGAGTGCAGGAGGAACAGGTGGAACAGGAGGAACAGCAGGTGCAGGAGGAGCAGGTGGAACAGGGCGGACAGCAGGAGCAGGTAGAACAGCAGGAGCAGGTGGAATTGGTGGAAAAGGAGGAACAGGAAGAAGAGGAGGATGACGAGGAAGAAGACTTCAAAGATTCAGCACTGACAAAATTTCTCACAAGGCGTGCCCTGGAAAAGGTGGAAGGAAGGGCCACCAGGTGCCCTATAGTGGAGGAGCTGATGGACCAGCTCGTGCAGACCTTCAGATTCATCTGGTCCAACAGCTTCTTCCCGGTGCTGCAGCCCGCCATTGGGGTGGGCAGTGCCTTTGAAGGCTGGAGTCCCCGGGAGTGGGACAATGTGTACTGCCTGCTCGTGCCCATAGAGCCTCCCCCCGGGCACACCTTCCTCCTGGAGCTGGGAGATGAAGGGCACGGGCTGGCAAGGAACTCCCGCGTCCGCGTGGAGCTTCAGTGCATGTGCCAAAGGGAGAAGCAGCTGGGGAATGTGCTGTGCTTCCTCCACCACCATGAGGAAGAGCTGAGCCAAAATCAGGACCCCAGCCTGCTACAGACTCTCTGCACTGACTCCTACCTGGATGTGGAGAGAACTGTCACCTGGTTCACCGCACAGGTGGCAGCAATCTGGAAGACCACCCACCACGCGCACGCCTACAACCTGAAGGTGCTGCCTTCCAGACGCTCCTGCAAGCTCCAGCTGACAGAAGTCTCCAGCGGGGAAAAAGTCCTCGTCGAGCTGCTGTTCGGGGTGCAGCAAGAATACTCGGACATCTACCTGACCAGCCAGAACACAGACGCCGGCTTTACACCCAGCACAACATGGCCACAGAGCTGCGCTGTGGCAGAAAAGAAGTTCTTCCAGCACACGGCCAGGAGTACCGGACAGGACAGCTCCCACCTGCACTGCCTGACGTTGCTTGCCAGCATCTTAGTGGGCATGGGCTTTTCCACCTATGTCATCAAGACTCTTGTCCTCCACACTTTGGCCATCATCCCTTTGAAGAAGTGGCGCAGGAAGTATTTCCTGAATCGGATGGAGAATCTCCTGCGGTACCTGCGCTTCTGCCTGGATGAGAAATGCCTGAACCACTTCTTCCTTGGCAGCAAGTCGGTGCACAGCACGATTGTCCTGCCGCAGTCCTTCCGATCCGCCAAGCCGCTCAACCTCTTCCAGCACCTGGAGGAGGACCCGGACGCCCACTCCATAGCGCTGCGTGAGTTCAGGGAGCTGAAAGATCGCTACATCAGACTGCTGCTGTTCGGACGCTGAGAGAGACCTTTGTCCGAACCCTTCTCTTGTTTTGGCTGCAAGCTCACATCCTGTGAGCAATAAGACTCTGAGACCTATTTAGGAGGCCAGAGGTGGCTGTTTCCTTGTGGCAGTCAGTGTCACGTTGGAGAGAGCTTACCAGTGGAAGATCCGGCCTGTGACCAAATGACTCCATCTTGGTATGGGAGATCTGGGGATGGAACCATTGTATCTTGTGAAGGCAAGATGCAAACAGATGCTTCCCTGCTCCCTCTGACGACCATCTCTACTGAAGATCAACATCTGAACTACGAGTCATGCTGGAAACCCAGTGGTGACTAATTCTCTCTTGCTTTCTACAAAGACTCTTTGCTTTTATTTCCTATCTCTTTTCTATCACCCGACTTCCCTTCCCCATTTCCCTAAACAACAACAACTTTTAATAAACTCTTATAAACTATATATCCTGTTGTGTCACAATCTCGCCGTCGTGTGTACGTATATTGAAAGAATATAGAGGCCACTAAGATGGTCAGGGTGCTGGAGCAGCTCTCCTGTGAGAAATGGTTGAGGGAACTGGGCTTGTTTAGCTTAGAGAAGGCTCTGGGGAGATCTCGTTGTGGCCTTGCAGTACTTCAAGGGAGCGTATACAGAGGAGGAATTGCTGTGTCACGGTGTTATCTAGATCAATCTATGTCTGTGACGGGGAGGGGCAGTAGGCTCCTGTTCCCCCTGGCTCCCAGCGTATAGGAAGGGAAAATAAGAAAGGGGTAGGGAGATGGGAGCTGGACTCAAGGAAACAAACAGAGAAGTGGCAACGATCTAAGGAGGAAAACTTACTATTTTACTAATTACAATCTAATGGAAATTGAGGCTAATAAGCCAAGTAAAATAAAAGGGAAAGAGAGAGAGAGGTTTTCCGAAGACCGAGAAGCCTACTTTGAAACTGAAGGTGCCACGGCTTGGAAGCACACCCAGACTCGCTACCAGGCAGTTTGAGAGAGAGACAGCATCACTTCCGTGATGTGTTTCCCTCTCTGACTGTGAGACCCTCTGGGACATGTAGTTGTTCTCTGTGCTCTATATGATGTTATGATGTGGAATACCAATAGAAAAATGTACAAAACCATGACATTGTGAGGGTGGGCAGTGATAGGACAAGGGGGAATGGCTTTAAATTCAGACAGGGAAAGTTTAGGTTGGATCTTAGGAGGAAGTTTTTCACTCAGAGGCTGGTGACGCACTGGAACGGGTTGCCCAAGGAGGCTGTGGATGCCCCATCCCTGCAGGCATTCAAGGCCAGGCTGGATGTGGCTCTGGGCAGCCTGGGCTTCTGGTTGGTGACCCTGCACACAGCAGGGGGTTGGGACTGGATGAGCACTGTGGACCTTTGCAACCCCGGCCATTTCATGATTGTATGATGGGTGACATAAATCGCTGTCTGATTATTGTTGCAATATGCTTCTTTTCATGTGCTCTTAACCAAATACTGCTGGTGTTGCCCTGGGTGTCCTGTTTGGGGTCGTATCCTGGTAGATGCTTTACGAATACAAATGGTGCATAAAGGCCTGTATAGTTCATTAGGACCAGATCTCATGTCCATCGATAGCAGTATTATATAGAAATAATATACCTTTACATATATAAAAATGATAGACCTTTCAGAAGGGTATATAAATGCAGCACAGTGGACAAACATATATTACTCTGTCCACCTGTTTGACAAAAATGTATATATTATTTTATACCCTGAAGCAGGGGTTTTAATATTCCTTCAACAATATTTTGATATAATCATCAATGACTATAACTGCTCTGCTCTGGATCTTCTTGTCATCTTTCTAAATGTCTGCTCCATTTTTTCATCATGTTGGACCAAAAATATAGCGTGGTGATGAACTACACAGGTCTGTTTTGTGCTGTAGATGCTTAGCCCTGGAAGTTTATCAGTAAATAAGAGAGATGAAAAATCCACTTTAGAGAGAGGATTAGGTAAAAAATTCAGCTTCTTGAAAGTAATCTGAGAGGTACTACTGACGTATTCGCCAATTAACCTGACTTATCCCAGGACTTCAACTGTCCCGGGGAGAGAGACACAAACATGGATGCCATCATGTCTTCTCTCAATATATTGCTCTGTCACACACCTTATATGCCATCCTAAATCCCGCGCAGACACGTACACCCGCTACGCAAAACCCAATGCACGCAAGAGAACCTATACACACACCTACCTAAACCCGCAGCCCACTAACTCTTAACCTACAGGCCTAACTCAGCTATTCTAGAACACTCCATCTACTCAGAACTACTGTATGCACTCATAAATCCTCGCAAAGACAACTTAGCACCCCAACATACTACAGAACTCTGTGATCAGTGGGAGGTTGGCACAGGTTTGCTGTTAAAAATGGCACTTTCTGCCCTTCTGTGTCCATGGGCTCCTGAAGGATTTGTAAATCCTTGTGCTAAAGGTGGATGAGGCTTGCACATCTCCTGCCACCTGATTATTACCTGTGCAGATGGAACATATCTCTGGGTTCTGCCTGCAGGTAGCAAGGACAGAGCAATCCCACATGGACAGGGACTTGCCAAGGTATAGCTGAAAGCAGGTGGTAGATAAGATGAATTGCCTTCCAGCAATTTGCAACCAGAACGAGGAGAAATTTCATATGATAGTGAGCTGCAGTTCCTCCTATCAAACCTGACCTGGTGCTAAGCCTTCTAACAGCTATTGTCTCGGACCATTTAGAAGAGAGAGTCCCATTCAGCATTTCCTGTCCCTGCTGTTACCTGGAGGTTTTTTGCTGTGCTCTCACTGCTCCTTTCCATGCTGATCTTTGGGATGCTGCATTGCTGCAGCATCACTGAGGAGCAGTTAGAGAATCACAGAATCATCATCATAGACTCATAGGATGGCTGGGGCTGAACAGTACCACAATGATCATCTAATTCCATCGCTGGTGGCACCGCAAAGATGAAAGGAAGAGGCTTTGTGTTATAGGAGCATTGCCATGCAGTGCTGATTGCCTATAGGGTTTCAAGCAAGGAAACACCAAAATAATAGATCAGAGCACCCATGATTTTGTGTTGTGTTCACGACAGTATTTGGCCCCTTATTTGCTATGGTGAGTTTCATTTGCTGGAAACCTTCATCTCTCTTTTAAATGATCATTCTTTGGTTTGAATCAAGCTTTAAATGGGAGTCAGTGAATGCGCTCCTGGATTTCTGTATGTGTTTGCCCGGTGGGATAGGTTGTAGTTAAGTGAAATGCATGGTGTAAGCAAAGAGAAATTGCTGTATGCAAACCATAATTTTTGCGTACTTACTGTTTGGAGTGCTGATGAAAGGGATGTATCACAGCATTTTTATCATGTCGGCTGCTCTCCCTGTCTCACTGCCTGAAGGGTGGCAAAGGGCCCCTTTCATCTGGAGGATTATGAGGCCATCATGGTAAACAGCAACACCTGGTTGGGTTGACCTTGTTGGAGCTTTCATCTTTTGTTCGAAGTTTTGAAGTGTTCCTTGTGGTTCTTTTGTTCCCCGAGTCATGACTTGATGTTTAGCGAGATCAGGGAGGAGCAGCTTCTTGCTGGAGTCATTAATGTGGATGGGGAGGGGAGAAGACAGTGGCCAGCTGAGTGCTTCCAGAGTCCCAAGGTTGGGGATGGCCCTACAGGTTTGGAGCTCAGTTCTGGCTGCACAGAGGGTGCCTGGATCTCTGCTTCTGCTGCTTTCACCCCAACAAATGCTCCTTAAGAATGAAATGCAACATGCCGCTTGGCTTCATACCTCTTAATCCCAGAACAGGAGTCCATCCACAAGCGGATGAGAGAAACTGACAACAAAGGACTTAGCAAAGAGACACTGACAGAGTCAGTGGGCAGTGCTGCCAGTTTCTGCCTGCACTTGTAACCAACCACCCAGCCTTGCCACCATCACACTGGCTTCCTGAGCTCATTCATTTACTCTGGGGGGTGCCTGCAGGGCCTGGAGCGTGCAGGAGTGGAACGGGAGGCTGTCCATGAGGCACTGTGCTCGGGGGGATTTCCCTGGCTGGACCATTGCATGTTCTCTGCCTTGCAGCCTCTGAATGCAGACAGAGCCGGATCCTGGTGGGCGAATGCCAAAGAAATCTCTTAGTTGGTAGCCGAGTCTCATACTTGCCTTTATGATATTCTTTTAACATCAAAGTAAGATTCATATATAAAGCAGAGCACCCAAGAATATATCTCTAGTAATGGTGACAGTGAAATGTCATTTTTGGATGGAATGTTTTTATTTCCCTTCCTTTTTAGTCTCACCTTTTTTAGTTTTCTATCCACTGATTTTGCCCAGAATTTCCAGCCTGTGGAAATATATTCCCGTGTTTATTTAGCACTGCTGCTTTTCCTGCGCTAGCAGTATGGATTTAGACATTGGCTCATCCTTTATGCAGTTCAGAGAATGACTTCAGGAAAAGTCCTAATCCAGCAAAGGTGGATTCTTCAATAAGGAAAAATACAGCTCAGATTGCAAGAATAAAGATGGAATGGGTCTTTGCTGTGTTCTGCCTCTTCCAAGCATGTAAGATTTTTCACTCAGGGGTGGTGACCCCAGCACTTGCTCTTGTTGAACCTCATCCCATTGGCCCCAGCCTATTGATCAGCCTGTCCTGGTCTCTCTGTGGGGCCTGTTTACCCTAAGGCAGATCAGCACTTCCTAACAACTTGCTGTCATGTGCAAAATTATTGAGGGTGCACTGGATAGATGCATAATGCAAGGGGCTTTGACTGGTTTGCCTACAGAGGAACCCACATTGGTGATTCTCTGAGCAGCAGCAGCAAAGCCTCACATGTGGAGGCTGACCAGATTGCAGAAGGGGAACAGGATACAAACAGTTTGAGGAGCTGCTTCACTGACATTTCCAACACTGTTTTGGTAAAGGCCTTCGCTAAGCACAGTGACCTGAGATAAGCACAGAGTCAAGTTTAACATGCCTGAGAGGAGGATCTGGAGAGGAGGATGTCAGAAGTGCTCCAGTGTTACCATGATGACTGGCTTCCCACTTGCCCCCCATTGTAGTTGCAGTGCTTGGCACTGGAAGGCACCAGCCTGGAGCTCCGGCTGCAAGGCTCCGCCAAATGCAGGAAACAACAGACACCCAGAGACTGGTGAAGTACAGAAATCTGAATGCTGAATTCGGATTCAGGAAAGATTAGGTCCTGTTTCACTGGGTTACACAGCTTCTGTTGGTTAATAATATTTATTGATATCCTTGTTACCGGAAACAGAGAAGAAGAGCGATTATCTTCTGTGGAGAAACCTACACTAGGGAACCTGCTGTAGCAGGGGATTTGGTCTAGGGGATCTCGTGAGGTTCAAATGACTTCCAACCCTGTTGATCTGGGATCTCCCCTGGCTTCAGGAGGTGACTCTGGCCTTACCTCCCAGAAGTCAATACAGCCATGGCTGGGAGCCTTGTGCTGCAGGCAGCAAGGTATGCAGGTGAAGCACAGCTGGTCTGACAGCTGCCATCACGCTCCTGTCCTACAGGGCTGTCTCCTTACCTACCAGACCACTCTGTGCCTGCAGGGCTGCCTTGGTTCAACACCCACAGGCTCCCAGCCAAGCCTTTCTCTGTTGGCCTTTGAGAAATATTCCTGCCTCGTGCACATGTGATTTTGCAACATGGGGTAGACAGCAGTTGCTCCTGCTGTTTTCTCTACAGCATAAGCTCACCCAAAGGAGCCAGAGCCCATGCAGCTGAAGAGGCTGCTGCACATGTGGGCATCCTAATCATCATTGTTAGAGCCCCTTTGAGCTGCTTGGATCGAGCCATCTGGCCTTTTGCTCAGAGGACGTTCAGACCACCGGTGGCTGAGGGAGCAATCAGCAAAGGGCTGTGTGATGTCAGGTGCTGAGACTTTGACATGACCGGCACTGATCTTCAGCTTTGTTCCCTCTGTGGCATTTCAGCACTAAAATGAGTTTCTGCATATGCTGCAAATTCTTATGTTTCCTCAGGAGCAGTAGTTTTGATTTTCCTTTTCTGTCCAAATGATTTTCCAGGGACAGTGTGTTTGGAACATAACCTGTGGGGTGGCACATGAGGAGCACAGCATCCATGGGAAATACCACCCCATTTTATTTTAAAGAAAGGCCCGGGCAGCTCCCACCTGCTTAGTAAAGAGCGTCCCCAGGAGCTCTGTCCAGAGATATGCCTCCAAATTGAGGCAGTGCCGTGGCTCAGTGGCCATGTGCCCACCCTGGGCAGCTGAGAAGGGTGGAGTCGGGCAGCCCATTTGTGACATCAGCAGGAATGCATTGCATCACAACGCAGGGGATGGGTTTAGGGCCACAGGCAGGCAGCGCTGCTGCATTTTTGACCTGGGCCAATGGTGAGTGCAGCAGCAGGGGAAGGTCGGGCTGGACGAGGGATGTGGTGCAAACACCGGCCCCTGTGGGAGCACCACGGGCAGTGCTTGGAACTGTCCCTGCCAGCACTGGCCTCGGTCCCTGCTGCCACCCAGCTCCCTCGTACCCACTGCTCCTACCTGAGCACAGGGCCATGCGGCTCCTGGCCCCGCTCCCTCCCAGCCCCACTGAGCCCCTCTCTCCCATCTCTTGCAGATCATGGCTTTGGTGTTTGTTCTCGCATTGTTGGTGCGGGCGCTAAGTGTCAGTGTCAATACTGATGTGCTCATGCTCGAGAACGTGCAGCGGCGCGAGGTTGATCTGCAAAAGCACATGATACCTCCGCAGCACGAGATTGAGCAGAGGAATGAGCAGCAGAGCTGGGTGGACATGTCATCTCTGCTCTTTGCTCTGCTGGATTACTGGAAGATCTGGTTCAATGTGGGGCTGATTCTGTTGCTCCTTTGGAACATGGTGCAGTCCATACAAATGAGCCAGCATGATGAAAGCAGCAGTGAAAATGACAGCTCCAGTGGCGAGGAGGAGGCATCGGGGGCGGAGCAAGAGGAAGAGGAAGAGGTGGAAGAGGTTGAACAGGAGGAACATCAGGAGGAACAGGTGGAACAGCAGGTGCAGGAGGAAGAGGAACAGGTGGAACAGGAGGAACAGCAGGTGCAGGAGGAACAGGAACGGGTGCAGGAGGAACAGGTGGAACAGGAGGAACAGCAGGTGCAGGAGGAGCAGGTGGAACAGGGCGGACAGCAGGAGCAGGTAGAACAGCAGGAGCAGGTGGAATTGGTGGAAAAGGAGGAACAGGAAGAAGAGGAGGATGACGAGGAAGAAGACTTCAAAGATTCAGCACTGACAAAATTTCTCACAAGGCGTGCCCTGGAAAAGGTGGAAGGAAGGGCCACCAGGTGCCCTATAGTGGAGGAGCTGATGGACCAGCTCGTGCAGACCTTCAGATTCATCTGGTCCAACAGCTTCTTCCCGGTGCTGCAGCCCGCCATTGGGGTGGGCAGTGCCTTTGAAGGCTGGAGTCCCCGGGAGTGGGACAATGTGTACTGCCTGCTCGTGCCCATAGAGCCTCCCCCCGGGCACACCTTCCTCCTGGAGCTGGGAGATGAAGGGCACGGGCTGGCAAGGAACTCCCGCGTCCGCGTGGAGCTTCAGTGCATGTGCCAAAGGGAGAAGCAGCTGGGGAATGTGCTGTGCTTCCTCCACCACCATGAGGAAGAGCTGAGCCAAAATCAGGACCCCAGCCTGCTACAGACTCTCTGCACTGACTCCTACCTGGATGTGGAGAGAACTGTCACCTGGTTCACCGCACAGGTGGCAGCAATCTGGAAGACCACCCACCACGCGCACGCCTACAGCCTGAAGGTGCTGCCTTCCAGACGCTCCTGCAAGCTCCAGCTGACAGAAGTCTCCAGCGGGGAAAAAGTCCTCGTCGAGCTGCTGTTCGGGGTGCAGCAAGAATACTCGGACATCTACCTGACCAGCCAGAACACAGACGCCGGCTTTACACCCAGCACAACATGGCCACAGAGCTGCGCTGTGGCAGAAAAGAAGTTCTTCCAGCACACGGCCAGGAGTACCGGACAGGACAGCTCCCACCTGCACTGCCTGACGTTGCTTGCCAGCATCTTAGTGGGCATGGGCTTTTCCACCTATGTCATCAAGACTCTTGTCCTCCACACTTTGGCCATCATCCCTTTGAAGAAGTGGCGCAGGAAGTATTTCCTGAATCGGATGGAGAATCTCCTGCGGTACCTGCGCTTCTGCCTGGATGAGAAATGCCTGAACCACTTCTTCCTTGGCAGCAAGTCGGTGCACAGCACGATTGTCCTGCCGCAGTCCTTCCGATCCGCCAAGCCGCTCAACCTCTTCCAGCACCTGGAGGAGGACCCGGACGCCCACTCCATAGCGCTGCGTGAGTTCAGGGAGCTGAAAGATCGCTACATCAGACTGCTGCTGTTCGGACGCTGAGAGAGACCTTTGTCCGAACCCTTCTCTTGTTTTGGCTGCAAGCTCACATCCTGTGAGCAATAAGACTCTGAGACCTATTTAGGAGGCCAGAGGTGGCTGTTTCCTTGTGGCAGTCAGTGTCACGTTGGAGAGAGCTTACCAGTGGAAGATCCGGCCTGTGACCAAATGACTCCATCTTGGTATGGGAGATCTGGGGATGGAACCATTGTATCTTGTGAAGGCAAGATGCAAACAGATGCTTCCCTGCTCCCTCTGACGACCATCTCTACTGAAGATCAACATCTGAACTACGAGTCATGCTGGAAACCCAGTGGTGACTAATTCTCTCTTGCTTTCTACAAAGACTCTTTGCTTTTATTTCCTATCTCTTTTCTATCACCCGACTTCCCTTCCCCATTTCCCTAAACAACAACAACTTTTAATAAACTCTTATAAACTATATATCCTGTTGTGTCACAATCTCGCCGTCGTGTGTACGTATATTGAAAGAATATAGAGGCCACTAAGATGGTCAGGGTGCTGGAGCAGCTCTCCTGTGAGAAATGGTTGAGGGAACTGGGCTTGTTTAGCTTAGAGAAGGCTCTGGGGAGATCTCGTTGTGGCCTTGCAGTACTTCAAGGGAGCGTATACAGAGGAGGAATTGCTGTGTCACGGTGTTATCTAGATCAATCTATGTCTGTGACGGGGAGGGGCAGTAGGCTCCTGTTCCCCCTGGCTCCCAGCGTATAGGAAGGGAAAATAAGAAAGGGGTAGGGAGATGGGAGCTGGACTCAAGGAAACAAACAGAGAAGTGGCAACGATCTAAGGAGGAAAACTTACTATTTTACTAATTACAATCTAATGGAAATTGAGGCTAATAAGCCAAGTAAAATAAAAGGGAAAGAGAGAGAGAGGTTTTCCGAAGACCGAGAAGCCTACTTTGAAACTGAAGGTGCCACGGCTTGGAAGCACACCCAGACTCGCTACCAGGCAGTTTGAGAGAGAGACAGCATCACTTCCGTGATGTGTTTCCCTCTCTGACTGTGAGACCCTCTGGGACATGTAGTTGTTCTCTGTGCTCTATATGATGTTATGATGTGGAATACCAATAGAAAAATGTACAAAACCATGACATTGTGAGGGTGGGCAGTGATAGGACAAGGGGGAATGGCTTTAAATTCAGACAGGGAAAGTTTAGGTTGGATCTTAGGAGGAAGTTTTTCACTCAGAGGCTGGTGACGCACTGGAACGGGTTGCCCAAGGAGGCTGTGGATGCCCCATCCCTGCAGGCATTCAAGGCCAGGCTGGATGTGGCTCTGGGCAGCCTGGGCTTCTGGTTGGTGACCCTGCACACAGCAGGGGGTTGGGACTGGATGAGCACTGTGGACCTTTGCAACCCCGGCCATTTCATGATTGTATGATGGGTGACATAAATCGCTGTCTGATTATTGTTGCAATATGCTTCTTTTCATGTGCTCTTAACCAAATACTGCTGGTGTTGCCCTGGGTGTCCTGTTTGGGGTCGTATCCTGGTAGATGCTTTACGAATACAAATGGTGCATAAAGGCCTGTATAGTTCATTAGGACCAGATCTCATGTCCATCGATAGCAGTATTATATAGAAATAATATACCTTTACATATATAAAAATGATAGACCTTTCAGAAGGGTATATAAATGCAGCACAGTGGACAAACATATATTACTCTGTCCACCTGTTTGACAAAAATGTATATATTATTTTATACCCTGAAGCAGGGGTTTTAATATTCCTTCAACAATATTTTGATATAATCATCAGTGACTATAACTGCTCTGCTCTGGATCTTCTTGTCATCTTTCTAAATGTCTGCTCCATTTTTTCATCATGTTGGACCAAAAATATAGCGTGGTGATGAACTACACAGGTCTGTTTTGTGCTGTAGATGCTTAGCCCTGGAAGTTTATCAGTAAATAAGAGAGATGAAAAATCCACTTTAGAGAGAGGATTAGGTAAAAAATTCAGCTTCTTGAAAGTAATCTGAGAGGTACTACTGACGTATTCGCCAATTAACCTGACTTATCCCAGGACTTCAACTGTCCCGGGGAGAGAGACACAAACATGGATGCCATCATGTCTTCTCTCAATATATTGCTCTGTCACACACCTTATATGCCATCCTAAATCCCGCGCAGACACGTACACCCGCTACGCAAAACCCAATGCACGCAAGAGAACCTATACACACACCTACCTAAACCCGCAGCCCACTAACTCTTAACCTACAGGCCTAACTCAGCTATTCTAGAACACTCCATCTACTCAGAACTACTGTATGCACTCATAAATCCTCGCAAAGACAACTTAGCACCCCAACATACTACAGAACTCTGTGATCAGTGGGAGGTTGGCACAGGTTTGCTGTTAAAAATGGCACTTTCTGCCCTTCTGTGTCCATGGGCTCCTGAAGGATTTGTAAATCCTTGTGCTAAAGGTGGATGAGGCTTGCACATCTCCTGCCACCTGATTATTACCTGTGCAGATGGAACATATCTCTGGGTTCTGCCTGCAGGTAGCAAGGACAGAGCAATCCCACATGGACAGGGACTTGCCAAGGTATAGCTGAAAGCAGGTGGTAGATAAGATGAATTGCCTTCCAGCAATTTGCAACCAGAACGAGGAGAAATTTCATATGATAGTGAGCTGCAGTTCCTCCTATCAAACCTGACCTGGTGCTAAGCCTTCTAACAGCTATTGTCTCGGACCATTTAGAAGAGAGAGTCCCATTCAGCATTTCCTGTCCCTGCTGTTACCTGGAGGTTTTTTGCTGTGCTCTCACTGCTCCTTTCCATGCTGATCTTTGGGATGCTGCATTGCTGCAGCATCACTGAGGAGCAGTTAGAGAATCACAGAATCATCATCATAGACTCATAGGATGGCTGGGGCTGAACAGTACCACAATGATCATCTAATTCCATCGCTGGTGGCACCGCAAAGATGAAAGGAAGAGGCTTTGTGTTATAGGAGCATTGCCATGCAGTGCTGATTGCCTATAGGGTTTCAAGCAAGGAAACACCAAAATAATAGATCAGAGCACCCATGATTTTGTGTTGTGTTCACGACAGTATTTGGCCCCTTATTTGCTATGGTGAGTTTCATTTGCTGGAAACCTTCATCTCTCTTTTAAATGATCATTCTTTGGTTTGAATCAAGCTTTAAATGGGAGTCAGTGAATGCGCTCCTGGATTTCTGTATGTGTTTGCCCGGTGGGATAGGTTGTAGTTAAGTGAAATGCATGGTGTAAGCAAAGAGAAATTGCTGTATGCAAACCATAATTTTTGCGTACTTACTGTTTGGAGTGCTGATGAAAGGGATGTATCACAGCATTTTTATCATGTCGGCTGCTCTCCCTGTCTCACTGCCTGAAGGGTGGCAAAGGGCCCCTTTCATCTGGAGGATTATGAGGCCATCATGGTAAACAGCAACACCTGGTTGGGTTGACCTTGTTGGAGCTTTCATCTTTTGTTCGAAGTTTTGAAGTGTTCCTTGTGGTTCTTTTGTTCCCCGAGTCATGACTTGATGTTTAGCGAGATCAGGGAGGAGCAGCTTCTTGCTGGAGTCATTAATGTGGATGGGGAGGGGAGAAGACAGTGGCCAGCTGAGTGCTTCCAGAGTCCCAAGGTTGGGGATGGCCCTACAGGTTTGGAGCTCAGTTCTGGCTGCACAGAGGGTGCCTGGATCTCTGCTTCTGCTGCTTTCACCCCAACAAATGCTCCTTAAGAATGAAATGCAACATGCCGCTTGGCTTCATACCTCTTAATCCCAGAACAGGAGTCCATCCACAAGCGGATGAGAGAAACTGACAACAAAGGACTTAGCAAAGAGACACTGACAGAGTCAGTGGGCAGTGCTGCCAGTTTCTGCCTGCACTTGTAACCAACCACCCAGCCTTGCCACCATCACACTGGCTTCCTGAGCTCATTCATTTACTCTGGGGGGTGCCTGCAGGGCCTGGAGCGTGCAGGAGTGGAACGGGAGGCTGTCCATGAGGCACTGTGCTCGGGGGGATTTCCCTGGCTGGACCATTGCATGTTCTCTGCCTTGCAGCCTCTGAATGCAGACAGAGCCGGATCCTGGTGGGCGAATGCCAAAGAAATCTCTTAGTTGGTAGCCGAGTCTCATACTTGCCTTTATGATATTCTTTTAACATCAAAGTAAGATTCATATATAAAGCAGAGCACCCAAGAATATATCTCTAGTAATGGTGACAGTGAAATGTCATTTTTGGATGGAATGTTTTTATTTCCCTTCCTTTTTAGTCTCACCTTTTTTAGTTTTCTATCCACTGATTTTGCCCAGAATTTCCAGCCTGTGGAAATATATTCCCGTGTTTATTTAGCACTGCTGCTTTTCCTGCGCTAGCAGTATGGATTTAGACATTGGCTCATCCTTTATGCAGTTCAGAGAATGACTTCAGGAAAAGTCCTAATCCAGCAAAGGTGGATTCTTCAATAAGGAAAAATACAGCTCAGATTGCAAGAATAAAGATGGAATGGGTCTTTGCTGTGTTCTGCCTCTTCCAAGCATGTAAGATTTTTCACTCAGGGGTGGTGACCCCAGCACTTGCTCTTGTTGAACCTCATCCCATTGGCCCCAGCCTATTGATCAGCCTGTCCTGGTCTCTCTGTGGGGCCTGTTTACCCTAAGGCAGATCAGCACTTCCTAACAACTTGCTGTCATGTGCAAAATTATTGAGGGTGCACTGGATAGATGCATAATGCAAGGGGCTTTGACTGGTTTGCCTACAGAGGAACCCACATTGGTGATTCTCTGAGCAGCAGCAGCAAAGCCTCACATGTGGAGGCTGACCAGATTGCAGAAGGGGAACAGGATACAAACAGTTTGAGGAGCTGCTTCACTGACATTTCCAACACTGTTTTGGTAAAGGCCTTCGCTAAGCACAGTGACCTGAGATAAGCACAGAGTCAAGTTTAACATGCCTGAGAGGAGGATCTGGAGAGGAGGATGTCAGAAGTGCTCCAGTGTTACCATGATGACTGGCTTCCCACTTGCCCCCCATTGTAGTTGCACTGCTTGGCACTGGAAGGCACCAGCCTGGAGCTCCGGCTGCAAGGCTCCGCCAAATGCAGGAAACAACAGACACCCAGAGACTGGTGAAGTACAGAAATCTGAATGCTGAATTCGGATTCAGGAAAGATTAGGTCCTGTTTCACTGGGTTACACAGCTTCTGTTGGTTAATAATATTTATTGATATCCTTGTTACCGGAAACAGAGAAGAAGAGCGATTATCTTCTGTGGAGAAACCTACACTAGGGAACCTGCTGTAGCAGGGGATTTGGTCTAGGGGATCTCGTGAGGTTCAAATGACTTCCAACCCTGTTGATCTGGGATCTCCCCTGGCTTCAGGAGGTGACTCTGGCCTTACCTCCCAGAAGTCAATACAGCCATGGCTGGGAGCCTTGTGCTGCAGGCAGCAAGGTATGCAGGTGAAGCACAGCTGGTCTGACAGCTGCCATCACGCTCCTGTCCTACAGGGCTGTCTCCTTACCTACCAGACCACTCTGTGCCTGCAGGGCTGCCTTGGTTCAACACCCACAGGCTCCCAGCCAAGCCTTTCTCTGTTGGCCTTTGAGAAATATTCCTGCCTCGTGCACATGTGATTTTGCAACATGGGGTAGACAGCAGTTGCTCCTGCTGTTTTCTCTACAGCATAAGCTCACCCAAAGGAGCCAGAGCCCATGCAGCTGAAGAGGCTGCTGCACATGTGGGCATCCTAATCATCATTGTTAGAGCCCCTTTGAGCTGCTTGGATCGAGCCATCTGGCCTTTTGCTCAGAGGACGTTCAGACCACCGGTGGCTGAGGGAGCAATCAGCAAAGGGCTGTGTGATGTCAGGTGCTGAGACTTTGACATGACCGGCACTGATCTTCAGCTTTGTTCCCTCTGTGGCATTTCAGCACTAAAATGAGTTTCTGCATATGCTGCAAATTCTTATGTTTCCTCAGGAGCAGTAGTTTTGATTTTCCTTTTCTGTCCAAATGATTTTCCAGGGACAGTGTGTTTGGAACATAACCTGTGGGGTGGCACATGAGGAGCACAGCATCCATGGGAAATACCACCCCATTTTATTTTAAAGAAAGGCCCGGGCAGCTCCCACCTGCTTAGTAAAGAGCGTCCCCAGGAGCTCTGTCCAGAGATATGCCTCCAAATTGAGGCAGTGCCGTGGCTCAGTGGCCATGTGCCCACCCTGGGCAGCTGAGAAGGGTGGAGTCGGGCAGCCCATTTGTGACATCAGCAGGAATGCATTGCATCACAACGCAGGGGATGGGTTTAGGGCCACAGGCAGGCAGCGCTGCTGCATTTTTGACCTGGGCCAATGGTGAGTGCAGCAGCAGGGGAAGGTCGGGCTGGACGAGGGATGTGGTGCAAACACCGGCCCCTGTGGGAGCACCACGGGCAGTGCTTGGAACTGTCCCTGCCAGCACTGGCCTCGGTCCCTGCTGCCACCCAGCTCCCTCGTACCCACTGCTCCTACCTGAGCACAGGGCCATGCGGCTCCTGGCCCCGCTCCCTCCCAGCCCCACTGAGCCCCTCTCTCCCATCTCTTGCAGATCATGGCTTTGGTGTTTGTTCTCGCATTGTTGGTGCGGGCGCTAAGTGTCAGTGTCAATACTGATGTGCTCATGCTCGAGAACGTGCAGCGGCGCGAGGTTGATCTGCAAAAGCACATGATACCTCCGCAGCACGAGATTGAGCAGAGGAATGAGCAGCAGAGCTGGGTGGACATGTCATCTCTGCTCTTTGCTCTGCTGGATTACTGGAAGATCTGGTTCAATGTGGGGCTGATTCTGTTGCTCCTTTGGAACATGGTGCAGTCCATACAAATGAGCCAGCATGATGAAAGCAGCAGTGAAAATGACAGCTCCAGTGGCGAGGAGGAGGCATCGGGGGCGGAGCAAGAGGAAGAGGAAGAGGTGGAAGAGGTTGAACAGGAGGAACATCAGGAGGAACAGGTGGAACAGCAGGTGCAGGAGGAAGAGGAACAGGTGGAACAGGAGGAACAGCAGGTGCAGGAGGAACAGGAACGGGTGCAGGAGGAACAGGTGGAACAGGAGGAACAGCAGGTGCAGGAGGAGCAGGTGGAACAGGGCGGACAGCAGGAGCAGGTAGAACAGCAGGAGCAGGTGGAATTGGTGGAAAAGGAGGAACAGGAAGAAGAGGAGGATGACGAGGAAGAAGACTTCAAAGATTCAGCACTGACAAAATTTCTCACAAGGCGTGCCCTGGAAAAGGTGGAAGGAAGGGCCACCAGGTGCCCTATAGTGGAGGAGCTGATGGACCAGCTCGTGCAGACCTTCAGATTCATCTGGTCCAACAGCTTCTTCCCGGTGCTGCAGCCCGCCATTGGGGTGGGCAGTGCCTTTGAAGGCTGGAGTCCCCGGGAGTGGGACAATGTGTACTGCCTGCTCGTGCCCATAGAGCCTCCCCCCGGGCACACCTTCCTCCTGGAGCTGGGAGATGAAGGGCACGGGCTGGCAAGGAACTCCCGCGTCCGCGTGGAGCTTCAGTGCATGTGCCAAAGGGAGAAGCAGCTGGGGAATGTGCTGTGCTTCCTCCACCACCATGAGGAAGAGCTGAGCCAAAATCAGGACCCCAGCCTGCTACAGACTCTCTGCACTGACTCCTACCTGGATGTGGAGAGAACTGTCACCTGGTTCACCGCACAGGTGGCAGCAATCTGGAAGACCACCCACCACGCGCACGCCTACAACCTGAAGGTGCTGCCTTCCAGACGCTCCTGCAAGCTCCAGATGACAGAAGCCTCCAGCGGGGAAAAAGTCCTCGTCGAGCTGCTGTTCGGGGTGCAGCAAGAATACTCGGACATCTACCTGACCAGCCAGAACACAGACGCCGGCTTTACGCCCAGCACAACATGGCCACAGAGCTGCGCTGTGGCAGAAAAGAAGTTCTTCCAGCACACGGCCAGGAGTACCGGACAGGACAGCTCCCACCTGCACTGCCTGACGTTGCTTGCCAGCATCTTAGTGGGCATGGGCTTTTCCACCTATGTCATCAAGACTCTTGTCCTCCACACTTTGGCCATCATCCCTTTGAAGAAGTGGCGCAGGAAGTATTTCCTGAATCGGATGGAGAATCTCCTGCGGTACCTGCGCTTCTGCCTGGATGAGAAATGCCTGAACCACTTCTTCCTTGGCAGCAAGTCGGTGCACAGCACGATTGTCCTGCCGCAGTCCTTCCGATCCGCCAAGCCGCTCAACCTCTTCCAGCACCTGGAGGAGGACCCGGACGCCCACTCCATAGCACTGCGTGAGTTCAGGGAGCTGAGAGATCGCTACATCAGACTGCTGCTGTTCGGACGCTGAGAGAGACCTTTGTCCGAACCCTTCTCTTGTTTTGGCTGCAAGCTCACATCCTGTGAGCAATAAGACTCTGAGACCTATTTAGGAGGCCAGAGGTGGCTGTTTCCTTGTGGCAGTCAGTGTCACGTTGGAGAGAGCTTACCAGTGGAAGATCCGGCCTGTGACCAAATGACTCCATCTTGGTATGGGAGATCTGGGGATGGAACCATTGTATCTTGTGAAGGCAAGATGCAAACAGATGCTTCCCTGCTCCCTCTGACGACCATCTCTACTGAAGATCAACATCTGAACTACGAGTCATGCTGGAAACCCAGTGGTGACTAATTCTCTCTTGCTTTCTACAAAGACTCTTTGCTTTTATTTCCTATCTCTTTTCTATCACCCGACTTCCCTTCCCCATTTCCCTAAACAACAACAACTTTTAATAAACTCTTATAAACTATATATCCTGTTGTGTCACAATCTCGCCGTCGTGTGTACGTATATTGAAAGAATATAGAGGCCACTAAGATGGTCAGGGTGCTGGAGCAGCTCTCCTGTGAGAAATGGTTGAGGGAACTGGGCTTGTTTAGCTTAGAGAAGGCTCTGGGGAGATCTCGTTGTGGCCTTGCAGTACTTCAAGGGAGCGTATACAGAGGAGGAATTGCTGTGTCACGGTGTTATCTAGATCAATCTATGTCTGTGACGGGGAGGGGCAGTAGGCTCCTGTTCCCCCTGGCTCCCAGCGCATAGGAAGGGAAAATAAGAAAGGGGTAGGGAGATGGGAGCTGGACTCAAGGAAACAAACAGAGAAGTGGCAACGATCTAAGGAGGAAAACTTATTATTTTACTAATTACAATCTAATGGAAATTGAGGCTAATAAGCCAAGTAAAATAAAAGGGAAAGAGAGAGAGAGGTTTTCCGAAGACCGAGAAGCCTACTTTGAAACTGAAGGTGCCACGGCTTGGAAGCACACCCAGACTCGCTACCAGGCAGTTTGAGAGAGAGACAGCATCACTTCCGTGATGTGTTTCCCTCTCTGACTGTGAGACCCTCTGGGACATGTAGTTGTTCTCTGTGCTCTATATGATGTTATGATGTGGAATACCAATAGAAAAATGTACAAAACCATGACATTGTGAGGGTGGGCAGTGATAGGACAAGGGGGAATGGCTTTAAATTCAGACAGGGAAAGTTTAGGTTGGATCTTAGGAGGAAGTTTTTCACTCAGAGGCTGGTGACGCACTGGAACGGGTTGCCCAAGGAGGCTGTGGATGCCCCATCCCTGCAGGCATTCAAGGCCAGGCTGGATGTGGCTCTGGGCAGCCTGGGCTTCTGGTTGGTGACCCTGCACACAGCAGGGGGTTGGGACTGGATGAGCACTGTGGACCTTTGCAACCCCGGCCATTTCATGATTGTATGATGGGTGACATAAATCGCTGTCTGATTATTGTTGCAATATGCTTCTTTTCATGTGCTCTTAACCAAATACTGCTGGTGTTGCCCTGGGTGTCCTGTTTGGGGTCGTATCCTGGTAGATGCTTTACGAATACAAATGGTGCATAAAGGCCTGTATAGTTCATTAGGACCAGATCTCATGTCCATCGATAGCAGTATTATATAGAAATAATATACCTTTACATATATAAAAATGATAGACCTTTCAGAAGGGTATATAAATGCAGCACAGTGGACAAACATATATTACTCTGTCCACCTGTTTGACAAAAATGTATATATTATTTTATACCCTGAAGCAGGGGTTTTAATATTCCTTCAACAATATTTTGATATAATCATCAGTGACTATAACTGCTCTGCTCTGGATCTTCTTGTCATCTTTCTAAATGTCTGCTCCATTTTTTCATCATGTTGGACCAAAAATATAGCGTGGTGATGAACTACACAGGTCTGTTTTGTGCTGTAGATGCTTAGCCCTGGAAGTTTATCAGTAAATAAGAGAGATGAAAAATCCACTTTAGAGAGAGGATTAGGTAAAAAATTCAGCTTCTTGAAAGTAATCTGAGAGGTACTACTGACGTATTCGCCAATTAACCTGACTTATCCCAGGACTTCAACTGTCCCGGGGAGAGAGACACAAACATGGATGCCATCATGTCTTCTCTCAATATATTGCTCTGTCACACACCTTATATGCCATCCTAAATCCCGCGCAGACACGTACACCCGCTACGCAAAACCCGATGCACGCGAGAAAACCTATACACACACCTACCTAAACCCGCAGCCCACTAACTCTTAACCTACAGGCCTAACTCAGCTATTCTAGAACACTCCATCTACTCAGAACTACTGTATGCACTCATAAATCCTCGCAAAGACAACTTAGCACCCCAACATACTACAGAACTCTGTGATCAGTGGGAGGTTGGCACAGGTTTGCTGTTAAAAATGGCACTTTCTGCCCTTCTGTGTCCATGGGCTCCTGAAGGATTTGTAAATCCTTGTGCTAAAGGTGGATGAGGCTTGCACATCTCCTGCCACCTGATTATTACCTGTGCAGATGGAACATATCTCTGGGTTCTGCCTGCAGGTAGCAAGGACAGAGCAATCCCACATGGACAGGGACTTGCCAAGGTATAGCTGAAAGCAGGTGGTAGATAAGATGAATTGCCTTCCAGCAATTTGCAACCAGAACGAGGAGAAATTTCATATGATAGTGAGCTGCAGTTCCTCCTATCAAACCTGACCTGGTGCTAAGCCTTCTAACAGCTATTGTCTCGGACCATTTAGAAGAGAGAGTCCCATTCAGCATTTCCTGTCCCTGCTGTTACCTGGAGGTTTTTTGCTGTGCTCTCACTGCTCCTTTCCATGCTGATCTTTGGGATGCTGCATTGCTGCAGCATCACTGAGGAGCAGTTAGAGAATCACAGAATCATCATCATAGACTCATAGGATGGCTGGGGCTGAACAGTACCACAATGATCATCTAATTCCATCGCTGGTGGCACCGCAAAGATGAAAGGAAGAGGCTTTGTGTTATAGGAGCATTGCCATGCAGTGCTGATTGCCTATAGGGTTTCAAGCAAGGAAACACCAAAATAATAGATCAGAGCACCCATGATTTTGTGTTGTGTTCACGACAGTATTTGGCCCCTTATTTGCTATGGTGAGTTTCATTTGCTGGAAACCTTCATCTCTCTTTTAAATGATCATTCTTTGGTTTGAATCAAGCTTTAAATGGGAGTCAGTGAATGCGCTCCTGGATTTCTGTATGTGTTTGCCCGGTGGGATAGGTTGTAGTTAAGTGAAATGCATGGTGTAAGCAAAGAGAAATTGCTGTATGCAAACCATAATTTTTGCGTACTTACTGTTTGGAGTGCTGATGAAAGGGATGTATCACAGCATTTTTATCATGTCGGCTGCTCTCCCTGTCTCACTGCCTGAAGGGTGGCAAAGGGCCCCTTTCATCTGGAGGATTATGAGGCCATCATGGTAAACAGCAACACCTGGTTGGGTTGACCTTGTTGGAGCTTTCATCTTTTGTTCGAAGTTTTGAAGTGTTCCTTGTGGTTCTTTTGTTCCCCGAGTCATGACTTGATGTTTAGCGAGATCAGGGAGGAGCAGCTTCTTGCTGGAGTCATTAATGTGGATGGGGAGGGGAGAAGACAGTGGCCAGCTGAGTGCTTCCAGAGTCCCAAGGTTGGGGATGGCCCTACAGGTTTGGAGCTCAGTTCTGGCTGCACAGAGGGTGCCTGGATCTCTGCTTCTGCTGCTTTCACCCCAACAAATGCTCCTTAAGAATGAAATGCAACATGCCGCTTGGCTTCATACCTCTTAATCCCAGAACAGGAGTCCATCCACAAGCGGATGAGAGAAACTGACAACAAAGGACTTAGCAAAGAGACACTGACAGAGTCAGTGGGCAGTGCTGCCAGTTTCTGCCTGCACTTGTAACCAACCACCCAGCCTTGCCACCATCACACTGGCTTCCTGAGCTCATTCATTTACTCTGGGGGGTGCCTGCAGGGCCTGGAGCGTGCAGGAGTGGAACGGGAGGCTGTCCATGAGGCACTGTGCTCGGGGGGATTTCCCTGGCTGGACCATTGCATGTTCTCTGCCTTGCAGCCTCTGAATGCAGACAGAGCCAGATCCTGGTGGGCGAATGCCAAAGAAATCTCTTAGTTGGTAGCCGAGTCTCATACTTGCCTTTATGATATTCTTTTAACATCAAAGTAAGATTCATATATAAAGCAGAGCACCCAAGAATATATCTCTAGTAATGGTGACAGTGAAATGTCATTTTTGGATGGAATGTTTTTATTTCCCTTCCTTTTTAGTCTCACCTTTTTTAGTTTTCTATCCACTGATTTTGCCCAGAATTTCCAGCCTGTGGAAATATATTCCCGTGTTTATTTAGCACTGCTGCTTTTCCTGCGCTAGCAGTATGGATTTAGACATTGGCTCATCCTTTATGCAGTTCAGAGAATGACTTCAGGAAAAGTCCTAATCCAGCAAAGGTGGATTCTTCAATAAGGAAAAATACAGCTCAGATTGCAAGAATAAAGATGGAATGGGTCTTTGCTGTGTTCTGCCTCTTCCAAGCATGTAAGATTTTTCACTCAGGGGTGGTGACCCCAGCACTTGCTCTTGTTGAACCTCATCCCATTGGCCCCAGCCTATTGATCAGCCTGTCCTGGTCTCTCTGTGGGGCCTGTTTACCCTAAGGCAGATCAGCACTTCCTAACAACTTGCTGTCATGTGCAAAATTATTGAGGGTGCACTGGATAGATGCATAATGCAAGGGGCTTTGACTGGTTTGCCTACAGAGGAACCCACATTGGTGATTCTCTGAGCAGCAGCAGCAAAGCCTCACATGTGGAGGCTGACCAGATTGCAGAAGGGGAACAGGATACAAACAGTTTGAGGAGCTGCTTCACTGACATTTCCAACACTGTTTTGGTAAAGGCCTTCGCTAAGCACAGTGACCTGAGATAAGCACAGAGTCAAGTTTAACATGCCTGAGAGGAGGATCTGGAGAGGAGGATGTCAGAAGTGCTCCAGTGTTACCATGATGACTGGCTTCCCACTTGCCCCCCATTGTAGTTGCACTGCTTGGCACTGGAAGGCACCAGCCTGGAGCTCCGGCTGCAAGGCTCCGCCAAATGCAGGAAACAACAGACACCCAGAGACTGGTGAAGGGTCCTAAACCAACAGGCGGTACCACCCTCATTTGTAAATACAAGTCACCAAGCCCTGGCTTAGATGAGCCAGGATCCTGTTCACAGGACTACAGACTTCTATGGAATAGCCATGTTCTTCTTTCTTTTTTTCTTCGTATTATAAATTTTGCAAACAGATCACTTAACCCAGAGCAGAACAAAACCACGTGTAATTAGCTGTGAAGTAAGTGACACCATTCAATTCATGAGAATTTTGTTTTCTGCTTGCTCAGAAGCACAGCACTCAGCACAGGATATGATCTGCAGTAAGAAAGGAACACATCTGACACATTGGAGTCCTACTGGGATTTGGCAGTTTATTTCCATGAGCTGATTGTCAACAGTGGGGGAATTAATGACCACGTTATAAGCAGTGTGCATCTGCACACAAGCACTTATGTTTGGCATGTATAGTGTCACACGTGCAATGAAATTAATTACAGAATTATGTGCAATTATGGTTATAAGTGTAACACATTAAGCAGTCTCTTGCCAACTATTTAATGCACGTACTCTCAGTAAACTCATTTTTTTCAAGGATTCACAACTCTTTTCAAACATATACTTCAATTTAAGCAGTTCCTGGAGTTAAAGTGGTTGACTTGTGATTTATACTCTGCTGATGGGGACATTTTTTTTTTTATTTTCATGTCCTTTTAAACTGCTTATTGTAAAGATTTCTCCCCATTGCAGTGTTTCTTGTGCCACTTCTTTTTACTCTGTTCCCTCATTTTTTAACTGACTTTCCCTTTGTATTGTCCTGTCATTATACGTACCCAGAACAAACAAGGTATGGAACAGTGTCTGCCATTGGTTTGTGTCTTACTGTATTGTGGTTAGGATGGAGTAATTAAGGTGAATAGACCCAGGGTTACAACACCCCCCAGGGGCAGCCCCAGGTCCTGCAAGAGCAGCTCCGGCCCTGCTGCAGCCCTCACCATGCCACTCACGTCACACTCTCAAAGAGCAGCTGCAATTCCAAGGAGGGTTATTTCATTTGGCACAGAATCTTTTTTAAATGGGTAGCTTCCCAGACTTATGCTGAACAGCAACGAGCAAAATTAACTTGTAGAATTGTGTGTAGAATTATCATGACAAGTGTTCTAGCTGTATCAGCCAGCAACTACATCCCTAAGATGCAATCGTTATTTCATTTTTGTAAGCCCCTTCCCCATTTTCAGATGTCACAGAATGACAGAATTGTAGGGGTTGGAAGGGACCTGCAGAGCTCATCGAATCCAGCTCCCCTGCAAAGCAGGCACTGTACAGCAGGCTGTACAGGTAGGCATCCAGATGGGTCTTGAATATCTCCAGAGAATGAGACTCCACAACTCCCCTGGGCAGCCTGTTCCAGTGCTCCATCACCCTCACTGTGAAGAAGTTCCTTTGTATATTGGTGTGGAACTTCCTATGCTCCAGTTTGTGGCCATTTCCCCTTGTCCTGTCCACACAGACAAATGAAAAGATGGTGGCCATGTGCCTTTATCTCCCACACTTAAATGCTTATAAACATTAATCAGATCCCCTCTGAGTCTTCTTTTCTCAAGGCTGCACAGACCCAGGTCACCCATTTCCTCATAGGAGAGATGTTCCAGGCCCTTTATCATGTTTGTGGCCCTCAGCTGGACTCTTTCCAGACGATCCCTGTCTGTTTTGTACTGGCAGCCCAGAACTGGATACAGTACTCAAGAACCGGATACAGTACCATATACGTATTTTTTACTTCCATAACTCAACACAACCTTCTGTTTGGGAGACAAACAGCAACCTGTTTGTGATACACACCTGCAGCGTGTATCGGTGCTTTTGACTGAGTGAAAATTCATACATTCAAAATACGATTGCCAAGAATATAAAAGGGATCTTAGGCAGCTTCTCTTCTTAGAGTTTCATCACTGGCTGCTGAGCTCATAGACAGAGCTGTGTTTGACGGGGGCAGTGCCTGAGCACTTCACACAAAGTGGCCAAGGAGCAGTGCTGCATTTCTGCATGGCTGCATTTCTGCATGGCTGCATGGCTGCCTTCAGTGCTGCAGGAGCTGTCAGTGCTGGTTGTCTCCTGGCAGTTGGAGCCATTTGGGCTCCCCAGGAGTAATTTTGCAGAAAGCCTAAGAAAAGAGAAAAAGCAGTGTGTTTTTACAGACAGCCTTCTAGGGAGAACAAAGCGCTTCCCTTGATTTCTGCACATAATTTAGGGATAACTTAATTAGCTTCACTGAAGTCATGCTAATTTACCTTAGGTAAAAGTGATTCTCTTTCTCCTTTTGTGAAAAGGGAACAGTGTAAATTTCCTGATGTTAATTAAGACAGAAGCAGACTATACCTTCATGTATTCAGTGCAAAATAAGCAAGACTAGAACACAGCCCAAACTCCAGATTACAATCACTGGCATGGTCATCGTTTGGCACAGGCATCCGCAGCAGCTGGGATTTCTGCAGCTGGCTGATAGAACAGCATAAGGAGGAACGTGTTACAGAGGTGCTTGAGAACTGCGTGGGTTTCTTTCCATGAAAATATCAGAGATTTGGGAAAGCTTTTTTGAGGGGCAGGTGCTACAGAGAGCCACTGTGCCAGGACTGTGGGGAGCTGCGTGGTGGGGTCACCATAGGACATAGAAGGTTCCAAGTTGGAAGGGACCCACAGGGATCACACAGCACCACCCAGACCTGGTGTCAGAGTGGTGTCCCAACACTCCCTGAGCTCCGGCAGCTCGGGGCTGTGCCTGCTGCCCTGGAAGCTGTGCCATGCCCACCGCCCTCTGGGGCACAGCCTTTCCCTCACCCCCACCTGCCCTCCCTGACACAGCTCCATGTGTTCCCTCAGACCCTGTGGCTGTCAGAGAGCAGAGCTCAGTGCTACCCCTCCACTCTCTGTGAGGAGCTGCAGGGTGCCATGAGGAGCTGTAGGGATGCCATGGGGAGCTTTAGGCTGCCATGGAGCTGCATTCTGACATGAGGAGCTGCTATGAGGGAGTCATAGGGCTGCCTTGAGGGATAACTAAACACAAAGACTACTAATACATTTCTGTTATTGTTTCATCTGAGGACCTCTATAAAACAGTGTAAGAGATTATTCTTTCACACCATTGTCTCAAAGTTTGCTGAGGACACAGATGGACAAGTCCTGGTCAAGGGTTGAGAAATCCTTTGTCTAAATCATAGAATCATAGAATTACCCAGGTTGGAAAAGATCTTGAAGATCAAGTCCAACAGCAGCCTAACAATAGCACCCTAACACTAACAACCCTTTGCTAAATCATATCCCTGAGCACCACATCCAAATGGCTCTTAAACACATCCAGGGATGGCGATTCAACCACCTCCCTGGGGAGCCTATTCCAGTATTTAACAACCTTTCTGTAAAGAAATGTTTCCTAATATCCAACCTAGGGACACATATGGACAAGTCCAGGCAAATCACAGTCAGAGTTGATGAAATATTTTGTCTGAAGATTTGCAGTCCAAGGGCAACGATAGAGAAAGAGATAAGCCACAGCTTAGTGGCTGGGAAGCAGTCTTTTCTCAAGGGAGATGCCATCTCGGGGGTTCTGCACATGGCTCTTACCCAAGTACCCAGGAATACCACATTGGCAGAAGAAGGATAAAAAAGGGACCAATAAACATGACATCAGGTGCTTCACAACATGATTCCTGCATGCTGATAGACTCTCCTGGGCCTGCTACCTGAAACTTGCCCCTTCCTCTTGGGCCTGCTCTGTCTCTACCTGCTTGCTGCCTAAGGCCGGCCACTCTGCTGCTGCTCTTCCCTGCACTTTTGCCTTGGGGCATTGCAATGGCATGCAACAGAATACTGCTAGGTCTTGGTGGTGACTATCCCTGCTTTATGCAATTTTTGCTTCTTTCCTATATTTCCTATTGCCCACTTTCCCTTCCCCATCACCCTAATTCATAATAGTTGCCAGTCCTCCCCTTCCCCATCTCCCTGATTAAGATTTGTAATAAGCTGGTTGGACCACCATTTGAACTCTTTGTTTCTTAATCTCATGTCAGGTATACATATATCAAAGAACCTCCTCTCCTTCCTATGAATTGGAGCAAGACAAACAGCTGTAATAAATAATGGTTTTCCTTATCAACATGTGTGGGATCGCAACCTTCCTTCCTTGCAATTACCCTAGAATAACGATTTTCTGCTAACTCCAAGTGGGCCTCAGCGTGAGTTCCTCAGATCTGAACTTTACTTGAGGATAATCAGGGTTGTTTAATTTCTGAGCAGCAGCTTCACTGAGGTAATTGATTTGTTCTTGAAATCGTGGTTTCAGGGAAATGCTCTTTGTAATTTCCTCAGCTGATATTTCATGTTGTGTAAAATTGCAGCTGTCACACTGCTTTGTATCACAATATGGTTTTCAATGGAAACATATCACCAGCTACAAGTGATTGTTGAAGGAAGTTTAAAAAAGGCACAGAGAAAAAGAACCCTGGAACTGTGTATTCTTTGAAAAGCTATAGAAAAATTCATGGCAAAATACACTGAAGTCTATGGACAGCAACTGTACTAATCGCAGTTCATGGAAGTAATATTTTTTTGATGAATAATGTATGCAGAATGAAACTTATTCAGTACAGTTCATCCTTTAAACAATGCCTGCAAAGATATGACAAGCAGCTGGAGAGATCTTTGTGGTGTGTGTTAGCCATGAACACAAACTACCAGTAAGCTATTAGGGAAAGTGCAAATCGTCCTTTACCTTACAAAATCTGTGTATTACAGAAACACACAAAAGGCTTAACTGGAGCTCTGCTAGCCAAGCGATGGTACATATTTTCAACATCTATGCCCTTGTGCATTTTCAAAAACCTCTTAATTTGTAGCACTTAGAGACCAAGGCATGATGGGCAATGGGTGGAGTGAAGCAATGCTGCGTGAATGAGTATTGGCAGCTGGGTGAGAGGTGTAGAATGGGTATTTTATTCCTCTATCCAGTTGCCCTCTGGGATGCCAGGCCCTTGGCAGATGGACATGGAAGGACATAGAAGAGACAGAGGGCACAGCTGAAGTGAGGTACATTTTGAGCAGGCACAAGATGACGCTATTGGCGAGAGGATGGCCAGGCACTCTGCTGGAGACCAAGGAAGCTGTGGGTTCTCCATCCCCAGTCAGAGTCGGAGCTGGACTGGCCCAGGTCTGCAGTGGAAGCAAACCTCCAGGCTGGCCACATCTGAGCAGAGGACTGGAATTGCATTCTTCCAAAATTTGTCTAACATTTTTTTTGTGTGTGATTTGCTGTTCTTAAATATACGTATATATTACACATGTTATATAAACATTTAATTATTGTGTATTTGTATACTTAGAATATATCATAGAATCACAGAACAGTTGTCTGGAGGGACCTTTCAAGATCATGTAATTCCAGCCCCTCCAGAATTGATTGCCATGTGCATACTAAATATGTATACATCAGCTATGTAGTTGCTCGTTTCTCAAAGGACACCATGAGTATTGAACTGAAAATCTATCTGTAAAATGGAAGTATGATTGAAAACCACACCAAGATATTTTGAATCCAGTGATGTTTCTTATAATAGAACTAAAAGAAATCAGGCTTGCATGTCACCCACAATCTAACAAAATGTGTTTCTATCACATAATCTCTAATTCTAGGGTTTGACCAGTTTCATTTTATTATTTCAGCTTCTGCTTTTAGCTGTAATGTTTTAAAACTTCCATTGGAGATCTCTTGGTTTGCTTCATTTCATCTCATTCTATTCCTCAGTTTTAGACAGTGACTATAGCAAAGAATGTTTCTGATTTTCCTGAAAGTCGTCATTTACTCACAGTGATTTCTGACAAATGCTCTGTTGTACAGTTTCTTTTTTATGATGATTGCATGGAATGTGCATATCACCATTATTTCCTTTAAGCCATTTGGATGAAGATTTGCTTGTACATAGACAAAAGCTGTATACCTTGGCTTTCTGAGTTTTGGTTGCATTTATCTTGCTTCATTTTTCCATTTAAGGATTACTCCATGTTTAACCAGCATGGAAATAGCACAGAATTTGGAGGTTTATTAATATCTATAATACAGAGCATTTGTGTCTGTCTCATGCATTGAATAAGATGATAGAAATGGGAAAAGATAAATGACAGGATTTTACAACTGATGTAGCAGCTGTTTTTGTGATGGAAAGCAAAGCCATTTCAGTCACTCTTTAATATGATTGGGCGTAGCAAGGTTATGCACTTGAGGAAGAACTGACAGAGGGAGCACTCTTAATAAGGGACAACTGAATTGTTGTGTACGAAAGAAGTGTGAAGCAGAAAGAGAGCAGTGAGACTGAGCCAGAGGAAAGCCTGGAGCCTGAACCTGTTGAGCGTTAAATCCCCTTCCCAGGAATGTGACTCATTTGTAGCAATCCATGTTCCAAATCAAACCATCAGCAGACACATCTGCCTTAATCAGGGAGTATCTTTTCCAGACATTTTCTGCACTAATGGGACACATTTTCTGTTCATATTTTGATGGACAGAACAGTGCAAAAAACAGTCATCCTAAGTGAATATTTATTGTTGTATCTGCCATTATTAAATGCCAAGCAGACATTATTTTACTGCTAGATTTTTAAAAAGATTCAGAAACACTCTGCAGATTAATGCAATTCAAATATAGGTATTTCAAATGCATAGTGATATTCACAGTAATCAGTATAAAAAAAAAATCAAATCAAGTCAAATCAAATCAAATCAAGCATTACTCCTCCGTTTTCACATACTGAGTTTCCTGGTAAGGCTTACAGCGTCAGGATACGATGAAATTCTTTAAAAGACCAAAATGAACAGCCACTTGTTTAATTGCTGTAGACTTTTATGCCAGGTTAGACCTATATTTGTTTCATCATATGGGAACAGTCCCATTCTATCCCAGACAGCCATTTTATTGTGAACATTGCTCTGCACTGCGAGACCACACCTATGCCAGAGGTACTTGTTTTCTTCCTACACATTAACTAACTTTGGTTGTTGAGCAGCATTGACACCAGAGGCTGTTGGGCTCCTTACCACAAAACCATTCCTCAAGAGAGGCTGAAATACAGTCTTACCCATCACTCTATGATACAGTGCACAGAGGGAGAGAACAAAGAGGGAGACAAAAAACTGAAAAAGAGAGCAAGAAAGAATATCCTCCATGTGATCTTCTGCTTTGTGTTGATTAATAGCATTGCTTGTTCTGCATGACAGTTACTCCCAGTGTGAACTGATAGATCATCCAGGGATCTTACCCAAGCCAGTTACCCATTAACTCGTAAACAAAGTATAAATATTAATTAATAATTCTTGGTTTTACAAAGTAAAGGACCCATTAAAATCAGGCAGCATGGAGATTTCATTTAGAAACACCTGCTGTCTCTCTGACTAGGCTCCCATAGGCAAGGTTCAGTGCGACGGCAGTGTCTTTTGAGGGTCGTTGGATGCCTGGGAAGCAGCAGCAGCACTTCTGTACCAAAGTGTTTCCCTTCCCCTATGCATATTTTAAATGAGGTGAATGTGCCCTGTCACTCACCAGCTCCATCAGCTCCTTATCTTAGCAGCTAATCTTGCTACAGGTAGTAAAAAAAATTACTGCAAGCTATTAAGTTTCTACTAAAATGTCAAATTCTGTGGAGTCTTGAAAAGAAAATGAGTGTATAGTCCCATTCCAGCTAGACAGATTGAGTTTGGTGTCCACTATGAACTAAAAGATTTACTCTCCAGATTGGCTAATTCCTTGAGCATTAAATGCCCCAAGAAAGGGAGCAAACATACTATTAATAACTCTAATGGCTAAAAAGCATATTATTTTCAAGTGATTTGTTAATCAGCATGAGTTCTGCCTACAGCTATTGCAATCAGTCATCTTTCTCCAGTAGTAGCTAGTGTCTTAATAAGGAACAACAAGGGATTTGGAGGAGCTAAAATTGTTCAGGCTCGAAGGACGATAACAGAAATTATTAACCAACTTGGATAGAAGCCACCAAACAAGATGGGAATACTATTGGAAGGGCAGATTGTAAAGCCTCATTGGAAACAGATAGAGCCAAAGAATGAGTTTGTGAGAACGTCTGTTCCGAAGCTGCTTCCCTCTGATGAAATTCTCATCCATAGTTTAAAATGGGAAGAGGAATTTTCTTGCATAAGACATCAGTGACTCATGGCTGTGGCTGCAGGAGGGACCTTGGATTTCTGGTTGAGCCTGGGGTGATGAAGCTGAGCCTGGAGTCCCCTGCAGTGCCCTCAGAGCTGCCCGCCAGACCTTGGTTGAGTTCTCAGCTAAGCAAACAAAATGATGATAATTTGTTCCTTAAAAAAAGAAGAAGAAAAGAAAAAGAAAAGGAAAAAAAGGAAAAGAATAAAAAAAGGAAAAGAAAAAAAAAGGAAAATAAAAAGAAAAAGAAAAAGAAAAAGAAAAGGAAAAAGAAAAAAGAAGAAAAAGAAGAAGAAAAAGAAAAAGAAAAAGAAAAAGAAAAAGAAAAAGAAAAAGAAAAAGAAAAAGAAAAAAGGAAAAAAGAAAAAGAAAAAAAAAAAGGAAAAGAAAAAAAAGAAAAGGAAAAGAAAAAGGGGGGAAAAAAAAGGAAAAAATAAAGAAGGTTCTTTGCTGTTTATGCTTCTTTTTGTCCTTCAAAGCAAAAAATAAAAATAAAAATAAATAAAAAATTTGGGCTTGGCCCCAAAACTCCAGCATCCAGGAAGGGTTGTTATGACAGATGTGGTGAGCACCAGAATATCTGTGGGCAGGGGAAGTGAAACCATTGGAAGAAATTGCCCAGAAGTTGTCTAATTAAACAATTTGTGAAAACATTGTTGTCGTTGCCTCAGACAGCCTGGTTTGTGTGAGTAATTCAACGTTGTGTGAAGGCTGGATGAATGAATCTAATCTGTTTGAAGCTTCTGGCTTTATTGGTAACATTTTATAAATAAAATAGCAATACAGAGGGCTGTAGAATCCCAGTGCTCAGGTGGGATGCACATGATGAGATGCAGGTAGTGGACTGTAGAACACCTTCTGGGCAGGCACCCAGCACCCAAAGCACAGGACTGAAGGACACAGCCCAGAACCAACGAGGCCACTTTGCAAAGCACAGATGGGCTTTCTAGGATGTATTTTTTTCTCCTGCACTTTTTAATTACTTCTTAAATCTGGGATCTTTTTAAAGCAAGTCAGGAACATTGAATTACCATTTTAGGTTTTTTGTTTGTTTGTTTGTTTGTTCATTTGTTTGTTTAGAATTATTAAACTGTTTTTATTACATTTTCAGACTTTCTATGGAATAATAAAAATTAAAAAGCTTAGATTGAGAAACAACTCTACAACATTTATTAGATGACTGGCATCTATGAACATAAGATTTCTTCATGAAATTTTGTTAATGAACCCACAACAAGCAGGGGAGCATTTTGGTGCCCTGATGTACACAGGTGGTTTCCCAGCAGGTGGCCAGCACTGGCATTCCTGCAGTAATTGATTAGCTCAGGTGTACAAGTACAGCACTGATTGATTACCTATTAAATAACACTCCATTGCATTTCTTTCAATTATACAACACAGGATAGCTGTTGCCAGCCAAGAATTCCATGATATCAGACATATTGATTACTTATAATTGTTTATTTGCATTTGGAGCTGAGGACTTGGAGCAAACCTCTGTGAATGGCCACGAGGAGCACGTCTGTATCACACAGACAGTGTGCTGGGCTGGAGGACGAGGGCTTGGATGGGTCACTGGGCTTTGTGACAAAGTACTGTGAACAAAGGGGACAGTCCTCCTGAGCAGGGCTGAGCACAGGATCCTGCCCTGGGCTCCAGGTGGAGACACAGCAGCTCAGGACAGGCTCTGAGGAGGTGGTTCCAGTTGGGGAGACCCTGCACTGCACACCCACCTGTTGATTTAATGCAGCTGAAAGCTGGCACTGCGCCTTGTATTGCTCGTGCAGTTTTAAACACACACAACTCCCAGATACTGGAATTTTACAAGGCCACATGCACATGTAAAGCAATCCTCTTGCTATTCTGAGGCAAAGGGAAGCTCTGTTCTAAAAATCTAACAGCTCTTTATGGCCATGTCTCTCATCTGATTGCTTTGCATCATTTCTGTGATCTCACTTCAGGATGCATTTTGGTTGGCTGTTTGTGAGAGCTTTTGTTAGTGGTGCTATTCTGGGACTGCATCCAACTTGCTCCTCATCAAGACCTCTGAGAGAAGTTTCCACATGAACCAAAGCCCTTAGAAGTCAGAAGTTTGAAGAGGAGATGCTGCAGCCAGTGAGCGGTGGGACATCCAGGGTCAGAACTATCATTACAGGTACAACAACAACTCCACTGCTGTTCCTACAGCCTAGACATGGCTGGGGGGGGGGGGGGGAGAGAAGGGTGGGGAAAGGGGGATCACACATTCTAGCAGCCCCACTATCTGTACCAGGTTGGCAGAGGCTTGAACCCCCTGAGCAGTGCTGGGTCTGCTGGCCTCTGACACACTCCTATCCAGGGCTGACCTCCAGAACAATTCGGCATGAACAGGGGCACCCAGAGCATCAGCAACATAACGAGAGGAGGGGTTGTTCTACACATGCTTCTTTTTCTGAAGAAATCTTTTCGCCATCATCTCCCAGTGTGCTTTTTTTTTCCCCGCAAAGCTGTGATCAAAGTCTTCAAACATATGGCTCCATGGCAAGGCAAGGATTTCCACAAGCTCCTGGACTCATCCTACCGCTCCAGACATCAGCTTCTTGGGCAGTCATACACATGGCTGGGATCCTTTGGGCTGTTTCTACAGAAGGTTGCAGCACTACATTACAGAGCCGAACCACTGCCTTAGGAAAACTATTCAGCAGAAGCAGCTAACTAGTGATAGGATGAGAAGTAATGGCTTCAAAGGTGTGCCAGAGGAAGATTTAACAGCCCTACAAAGTCCATCCTCCTGAAGATAAGAACAGGGGAGAGACCTGAAGAACATTCAGAGCCATACCAGGACTGCATGGTGCAGTGAAGCACAGTCAGGGCGCTCAGCATGGCCACAGTCATTGGGCAATTCCCAGCCCCAGCACCAAGGACTCAGGCTGTGCTGGTGCTACAGAGTCATGAGAGAGGCACTGCAACAGTGGGAGCTCTGCACAGGGGCTGTGCTGAGGGGTGGGCTGTAGGAATGCAGGAGTCATGCAGCCGCAACATGTGTTGGTAGCCATGGCAGGGGGGGATTTGATTCTGCCAGAAGCATCATAGCAGGGTACAGCTCAGGTATGAGGAGACAACAGACAACAAGGTGTGTGCTGCAGAAGACTGCAAGAGTAAGAATTCATGAGTAGCCATAGTTATACATCTTGCTGAACAGATTCATTTCCCAATTTTAAAATGGCATTTGTTTTGTCATGTTTCTCATCACCATTAGTGCATAATGGGGCACTGTGCATCAGTTTAAATGAATTCATAATGTGTGCTGTAGCAAGTCTATTGAATAGGAGATAAATAGGTGATTATTCTGACTCTGCTCTGATGAATGGGATTACTTATGGAGTTATGTGCCAATTCCACACCTTTTATGGAGAGAGATACCATAAATCAGAGCAGACTGGGTGACCCATTAGATGTCATAGCCAAAAAAGAGGAGGACTGACTACAAGAAGTAAACCAGAAAGGACTGACAATGCTAGATGCCAGCTAGCACAGATCAAAGAAGACTGATGAAATGTGAAGACATAATGTGGAGACTTGGGTGACCAGGACCCTCTTAAGGGAGTAATGTAAGGATGCAATGAGAAAAGGAAAGAAATGAAGGACTTGAGACTGGTACAAGGCAAGCTCTAGGAGAGTCATGGGCACATTCACAGGAAGGTGCATCCTTCCAGCATTTCCCTCTGGGCTTGAGGGAAATGAAATTAATGGTGGGGAAAGGAAGGGAAAGAGCAGGGAGATGCCGTAATATGTATGTTCACTTTTACACAAAGGTAGAAGAAATGAATTAGTGAGAATTTAGCAATGATATCTAGAAAGTTAGAAGGTAAATGATGTGAAGTGGCCACAGATGTATGATTATTTCCTGAGGACATCAGCTGAATGGATGATGGATATTGTTGCCCAACATTTAAAGAGGGGATGCAGGCTGTAAGAAACACAGAAATGGCTGTGCTTTGGACAGATGATCAGGAACAAGGGAGAATGGACCTGAGGTCCTGGAATCAGAGATGAGAACAGATATCTTGGGTGGAAGGAACACAACAGACAAGGTATAACATCCAGGACACAGTCTGACCTGCTAGCATTAAGAGAAAATGGCATGAGTAGGAGGAGGTGCTGGGCATAAAGTGTGTGATTTGTACCATACAGGATAATAGTTCTGAGAAAAGCACTTCACAGGGAGCATGTCACATTGCAAGGCATCACAGGAGACAGGTAAAGCTGTCATTCAACTACTTACAAAGGCTGACAAAGATAACGAAAAATTTTCCAAAGTACCCTCTGAAAGCAAACTAAAACTCAATTTCAGACAGCTTAATGATATTTCATCACGTTTTTGTGGACACTGAAGCATGATCAGAACTAAAATTCAACTTGGTTAAGAAGTGAGAAGAGAGATGGGAGTTCCTAGGAAGAGCCCGGCTGATTCATCTGCACTTTGATGCTGGAAGGAGAGCTGATACTAATGTGCAATGAGTAGTTTTGGGACAGTCTCTGGAGATACAGAAAGATCGGCTGAACTTTGGTGGCAAGGACATGCCCCAGGGAACCACCATGTGCCAAGGGAGAGGGGACTCACATCAGGGGATGAGGTCACTTCCCACTTGGAGAGATTTGTTTCACATTTGAAATATTGTAATAAAAACTCTGAAGTTTTTGCTGTGCTGTAAGAGAGATCCTTCTCATATTGGCAATTGTGACATTGTGGGAAACTTCTAGAACAGACTGGGAGCAGGTGGTCTAAATGGCAGTGCGGGCTGGCCACAGGATATGTAGCATAGTCTCTGGTGCAAAAAGTAGCAGTGACTTTAGTTTGGCAAATAGCATGGGTGGCATGGAAAGCCTGAAACCACAGAAAAATGCTGAATCATTAATAGTAACTATGAATGACTGGAATGAGTGTATATAAGGGAGAACTCATACATATATTTTAAGAAAACATAAGCATTACTGTACAGGCCTTACTAACAATGAAGTTTGGTTGTATAATGCTGAAATTTTATGTTTGACTAAGAGATTCCCACAGGAATGAAAGTAGAGAAGGGTTACGGCTGCAGTCAGTGACTGTCTGGACTTAATGAGCCAGAAGATATGAACAGAAGAGCTTCTGCGTCAACACGATGAGCCACTGGTCAGACTCAGTATGGATCACATTTGAGTCCCAAAGGCACTGAGCAGTGTACATTCCTCCAGTGTCACAGGCTGGGCAAACTGCTCAGATGTTTTCCTTCTGGATGAATGTCAGTTTTCCAGCTGCAGGGTATATCCCATACTCAGAGAGTCGGCCTGGTATTGTCCCCCATAGCACTTCTGACCAGAGCTTCTGTCCTTCCCAAACACTGCTCTAAATACATGTCTGGCTCCTGACCCACAGAGCAAGTGGATCGCAGTCAGACTGCAGTGATATGCCCCCACCTGGAGATGAGCAGGATCTCATGGTCACAGCAGGAAATACCCCAGACTGCCAGCACCCTGACAGGCAGAAAAGATGTTCAGGCAGAGACAGACAGTCAATGAAGTAGTCCCTCAGAGACTGAATACATGTCCCAGGTGTAAGGGATACTACAAGAGGACCATGAGAGATTGCTTGACAAGTTGGCAGTGCGGTGCTGCCTGAGATGGAGCTCACATCTCCTTACTGAAGGAGTGACAGATACGGTTAAAAAGAGTTGGAAGATGCACATTGCACTGTGTCCTAGGGTCCTAGCAGCAAAGACTGCCCTTATTTCTGTTGTCAAATACACATTCTCCCCCAAGGGCAGCTGGTATCTTACATATGCCAAGCACTCAAAAATGCCGCTCTGTCACCGTGTCATGGTCTGGTCTCATAGAGAAGTTTATTAGACTGCCTCTCTATTCTTCAAAGAATAACTCTGTATCATTTACAGAAGGCTTAGGAATGCCATGTGTAATGTGTGCTTTAAGTATTTGTTTGTTCTTACTTGAGCATGGCTTTTGATGTAGGTCTACCCATTACATAAAAGCCAGTAAGCTAGAAAAGGATGAAAGAAAATGAAATGGTCTGTATCATATCATTCTGTATAGTATTTGTGTATACTGAATATTTCATTTATTCTGTAATCTGCAGATAGTTTGAAATTGAAAAGCCAGGCTATTGCAATGGCAGCCCTTTTGTTCTTGGAATGAGTTTGGCTTACTCAAGCAAAGCAAGTGAGCACCTGATTAAAGGCAATATCTATCTTTAAGGAAAAAGGCTGTCATTCTGTTGAGCTATTGAGCAACTCCCAAATTTATTTAGCACTGTACATGACAGGAGCATGAATGGACTTCTTCCTGTGAGATGCAGTCACATCCATGGCAAAGTCAAGTCCCCACTGTCCTGTCACTGGAGGGGAGCCCAGGAGCAGTGGGGGCTCTGGGGCATATGCAGACACAGCACTTGGGATGTGAGCACACAGAGCAATGCCCAGAGTCCATGGGGTAGGAGAACCATACTTAGGACACAGGTTCAGGGAAAACCCGAAGTGATGTGCCAGAAGAAATACCACATGGGTAGATGAGTGGGATGTGCAGCCTCAGAGCAGTGATCCTCGGGGCTGGAAATGAGAGGATCTGGATAGGAAATGTCCCATCCCTGGAGACAGCCCTGGGAAACCTGATCTAGCTGTGGATTTCCTCATTCACTGCAGGGGGGGTTGAACTAGATGGCCTTCAGAAATCCTTTCCAACTCTAAGGATTCTATGATTCCAAAAAGGAGAACCAAGTCACAGAAAACAACCCAGTGCATGGGATACTGGCTGAGCAGGACCATAGGCAACCCAGTGCCCTCAAAGTCTATGGTGGTAAGAAACTCTTTACTCACTGCAATATTCCTGGAAATCTGGTGTTGTTCCTAAAATGCAAAGCATGGCTGAGATTTCCTGGAACGAGAGAAGAGAGTGAATGTCTGGAGAACAAGTGGTGCTTCCCTCCTCCCATATATATACATATGTAAATAGCTTGTGACCCTGAGAAAGGCAATTCACAAGGAAAAGTGAAGAAGATACATAAAAACCTTTTAATCTTAGCAGGAAAAGATGCATTATGGAGAATGAACAAAAGTGTTCTTTCCATAGCAAGAGCTTCTATTTTATTTACTTACTTCGGTTTAAACAATAACTTGTTGCTTTCTTATTTTGAGACAAGATGTAGAATTCAGAACTATGATGATCAGAAACGTGGTTAATATTCAGCACAAAAGTGCAGAAGGCTGATTTTTTTCACTGAGAGAACTTCACACACCCCAGCACTTCACTGGAGGCTGCTAACCCTGCAGACAGTCCCACAGCCAGAGTAGCACCGCCCCTCATCTGCTGGGAGGGGCACTTCAAGTTCTGAATGCTGAGGTACAAGTAACCAAAGAGCACAAGGAAGAGGAACAATCCCCACCTTCTGGAATTCGCACCCAGCAGGGGGCCAAGGCACTCTAGGACTCCTCTCTCCACTCATTGCTTCCTTGGCAGCTGGAGAAGAGAAGGAGAGTCACAAGGAGCCACGTGAAAGCACTGCAGCATCTCTCCAGACTGCATTCATCAAATCCCACAAGCTGAACCTAGCTCTCTTCTATAGGGTGAACTGTGTGCTCAAGAGCAATGCTCTATGCAGGCAGGATGCAGAGGCAGGTAGTCAAGTAGAAAAAGATGGACTGTACAGGATTAGCACAAAAGACACCAAGCTGAGTGGTACGGTTGACATGGAGGAAGGAAGGGATGCCATTTGGAGGGACCTTGACAGACTTGAAAGGTGGGCCCGGGTGAACCTAATGAGGTTCAACACAGCAAAGTGCAACGTTTTGCACTAGGGCCAGAAGAACCCCAGGCACCTGTACAGGCTGGGAGGAGTGGTCCTTGAGAGCAGCTCGGCAGAGAAGGACCTGGGGGTCCTGATGGACAAGAGACTCAACATGAGCCAGCAGTGCGCTCTGGCAGCTTGGAAAGCAAATGGTATCCTGGGCTCCATCAGGAGAAGGGTGGTCAGCAGGGATAGGGAGGTGATTATCTCTCTCTACTCTGCTCATGTGAGGCCCCATCTGGAGTACTGTGTCCAGGTGTGGAGCCCTCAGTACAAGAAAGACATGGAGATTTTGGAAAGGGTCCAGAGGAGGGCCACGAAGATGATCAGGGGGCTGGAGCACCTCCCCTATGAGGACAGGCTGAGGGAGTTGGGTTTGTTCAGCCTGGAGAAGAGAAGGCTGCGGGGTGACCTCATTGCAGCCTTTCAATACCTGAAGGGAACCTGTAACCAGGAGGGGAGTAAACTCTTTGAAAGGACCCCTAATAGCAGGACAAGGGAAAAAGGTTTTAAGTTGAAAAAGAGGGAAGATTCAGGTTGGATGTTAGGGGGAAGTTCTTTACTAGGAGAGTGGTTAGGTCCTGGAACAGGCTGCCCAGGGAGGTTGTTGATGCCCCGTCCCTGGAGGTGTTCAAGGCCAGCTTGGACGGGGTCCTGGGCAACCTGATCTAGTAAATGTGGAAGTTTGGTGGCCCTGCCAGGCAGGGGGGTTGGAGCTTCATGAACCTTGAGGTCCCTTCCAACCCGGGTCATTCCGTGATTCTGTGAAAAGAGACTGAGTTGGGGTATCTGAGATCCTCATGAGAACCAGCAGTCAGATCTGGCACACCCAGACCAGTCTGGTTACAAGAGAGGGGAAGAGGCCAGAGAAGTCCCATTTTTAATCTCACAGGTTTTATAGGATTTTAGGCAATATCCATGAGATTTTATTGAGCAGAAAGAATTTTTACATTTCTGATTGCAACAGTTTCTGAGATCATTCTGCTCAAATCTCATCAGACCTCTGTATTCAGAAGTTCATCTGCTTGCAGAAAGTGATCAGACTTCAGCAAAGTGAGAGTACAAATGGGAGGAAACAAACATGTCAGCTAATGGACAATGGAGCCAGGAGTCTTAGCAGTAATCAAAGAAAAGCACTGTGAGCAGTGCAGGAAAGTGACATACCCCTCTCAATATTATAGATCAGCTTTTACTGAACTCAGCAGAGCTGTCTCAAGCTTTAACTCCAATGATATCTGCAGAGCTATCACTACTTTCAGTGTACCTTTCAGTGAAGGTGAAATAACGTCCACAAAGAAAGTGTAACTCCAAACCGAAAGGCTGAGCAGACACTTCATACAGAAGCACAGCTCCTGGCCCATGCACTACTCACTGCTTGGTCCCACTGGGTGCAGGACTCACCTGCAGGCCAGACCTAACACATCTGGCAAGCACGGTTCATCAGACTGCTAATGGAAAGCAAAGCTGCCCATTACATGCTCTCTGATGTGCTGCAGATACAGAAAAATGAACATATAAAATAAGATCACTATCAACTAATTTCCCATTGGTGTTTTTTGTTTTTTTTTTTTTTGTTTGTTTTTGTTTGTTTGTTTGTTTTTTAAATAGAGAAAACTCTCTGGAGAAGGGAGAAAGAATGTTTAAATATTGATTTAATACAGAGAATGGTCTGATGGTAATACATTTTCAGAAACACTCTTAATGGAAGGCTCCATCACAGTCATACACTGCTTCTAACAAACGCTTGGGCAGAGTGTTTCTCTCATTCCTGAGGTATAAGCACACAGAACAAAGCAGAAATTTTTCTCTAACTCCATAGTTATACTATGTTCCATGGGCTGCATCTGGCCTGTGGATTGTTGTTCCTGATCTATATGTTATTTTACCTCACTTTATATTATCTTGCTCTTGTTTCTTTAAGATATTCCATATTTTAAAATGTCATGTTTGTGTCCTTTAGATTTGGCATAAGAAGCAGCTCGAACTGGGCTATCTCCTCTAGCTGAAGTAGGGCTCATTTAACACAACATATTTCACTTCTTCCCATATGCTGCACACCCACAGCATTACACAGCTATTTTTCCTCCAAGAGAAAGCACACCCAACTCACAGCCTCCACACCTGTTTTAGCTCCTGTATCCAGACTAATCAAAAGAGGCTCCACAGAAGATAAGAGAGCAGTCAGACATCCTCTGTTTACTGATTTACACATCACACAGCCTAGCCTTGTGAAAGCAATGTTGAAGAAATGTAATCGGTTTATTTGCACTGTGACAGCCGCGTAAACCACAGAAAGGAATGTGACAAATGAAGCCATCAGCTGTGCTGTGCAGGGAGTGAATACATTACACTTCCAATTACCAAAGTAGATAATACATTCCTTAAATAGGCTGGCACTGAAGCCCAGAGCCATTGTCATGGCACCACTGAGCATCCCTAGCAAGGCACTGGGTGAGAGCACTTCCCCTGAGGACAGGCCCCAGATGAGGCAGGAGGTGATGGCCAATCTGGGCTCATGAGGTGCTATCAGGGATGGGGCTGACACCACACATAGGGGTGGCAGGAGAACAGGGGCTACACAGTGCATATCACTGCTGGAGCAGTTGGGGTTGCTGTATGGAGAAGTCCTGGATCCAATGATCCTGACATCAGAGATACTCTTGTGGCATTTAAACTGATAGGACCCATATACAAAGCGATTCAGGCAGCTTTTGCTCATTAAGGGATACAGTGTGGTACACAGCAGCCCTGAAAAATCTCTGCTTCTGTCTAGCAAACACTAAGGGCCTCTGAGCCACTAATCTGACTGTAAAGTTAAGAAGTTAAAGCATAGTGCCACTTAACCTTGCTGTGAGGAGACTGCATGCCTTCATGCATCTCAGCAGCTATGCTCCTTGGTGCTCTGTCAGTGAACCCCATGGCTATGCAGTGCAATGGGCACTATGTGCTTGGGGCTGCATGGACACTGCACCCACCCGTCTGAAGTAAGAACCCTGACCTCCTAGTAGCCACCCCATGCCCCCATCTCTCCAGCTCCTGAATTCTTCTTCACACTGCACTGTGTTCCTCCAGCTGAGACCCACAGCTCAGAAACTGGACAAGAAATGTCAGAGCCATGTGGATTAAAAGGCACCTCAGGAAATTCCCCCGCTTTGTACAGGCCAGCAAAAGTTCTGCTGCCACCGAAGTTGTCATTGGCTGTGGGGGGTGGAGGAGGGGGGAAGGCTGGGCAGTGTTTCTAGAGGCACACAGCATACTTGTGCTGCTCACAGCAAAGAGGACCTTAGAGAGACTGAAGCTGTGCAGCCTCTTAGCTTCTCGTTTCATAACCCATTAACTTTACAGACACTGTCCAGACTGCCTGCTCCAGATGAAAGGTCTCTGATTATCTTTCCAGGTAAATTAATGCCTGACATATTTTGTTATTAGGCTTTGAAAGGCCTAATAAATAAATTTACTAGACAATTTCTTCATTCTGTATTGCAGTTTAAACCAACAGACAACAGCAGAGAAATGGTTCATTGAAGCTAACTGCCAAATAGCTGGTATCATGATGCAAATCAACCCTGAACAGTGCCCAGCAACACTTCTGGTCCACCTCACAGCACACAAATACAACTCCTGCACACTGCCTTCTTTGTGCACAGGCTGCTGCAGTCTCCATTCAGCTGAGCAAAGGCTCAGAGTTTCTGTCCTCCCCCTTTCAGTACAGTTATCCCTCACTGGGGGCACAGAGCACGTACAGTCCAGTGGTCCAGTGGAGAGGCCACAGCCCCCAGAAGTGTGAGGAAGGGACTGGGCTGCACCACAGCAGAGGTGGGTGCTGTGCTGGGAATCATCTTTTCTAAGCTGATATTGCAAATGGACCACTGAGATGATCCCTCATACATCAAAGCCTGAATTCCCATTAGCTGTTGAAAACTATTTAAAAATTACTCTCAAAATACTTCTCCTTAGTTCAAAAGTAGACAAGGCAGATATTAGAGATGTCAGAGAAGACACTTCTTTATTCCCAGTGGAAATGTTATTTGTACCTTCTAAACACCAGAGCTATTACAATAAACAATTCCATGCAAATAGGAGATATTTATGAGCAAAGAGGCACTGATGGGAATGAAATTATGAACACAGGTTCTTATTCTTAAAATAGTCCCTATTTTATGCAGATTAAAATTCTCCCTTGAACTATTCCCGTCCCTGTTCCCACCCCAGCACAGGTCAGGAGGAGTCAGCCCCAGGCCATGCCACCCAGCCCCTGCCTGGCACAGCTGGGCTCCTACCAGCCGGATCACCAGCTGCTCCAGGCTGCAACCAAACCTGCTGCCTCTGGTGTGCCTGTCATGCTTATCACTGGTTAACAGGCCAAGAGAAGCTGCTGAACCAATGTTCTTGGCCTGTCTCACAGCAATCTCATGCAAGTCTCAAGTAGTAGTAGCCATAAATGATTAATTTTCAGCAACATGAGACAGGACTCCATCTGCATTGCTCTATACCATGGCTGTTACTATATTCTGTTCTACAAGATTTAGTATTAGCCTCATGCATCTGTGAGAAAGATTAAACAAACAAACAAAAAAATAAAAATAATTAAAATATCAACCAACACAAATGACCATGTCTAACTGAGAAGCAATGATTTTGAAGGAAATGAGTTTTAAGATACCACTGAAAGTTGCTAACAAATCTGAACCCTTACAAATACATCATCAAAATGCATCAGGAAGAGATACTTCTACTCAACAATTCCATTTGATTGTTTTGAATTTGGTTCTAGGAAGGCTGTTTTGTTGTTGTTGTTGTTTGTTTTTTTGAGGGAGAAACAGAAAGAGAGAGGAATACTTAAACAAAATATCTTGATAATCCATGAGCTTATGTTTGGAAGAAAAAAAGGGTACTTTGAAAGAGTGACCTTACAGCAAATTTGCCAGTAACAGTGGTATTTCCCAGGCAACCAGCACTGCACGTGCCCTCAGCTCTGCCCTGGGCAACAACTGGCACAAGCAGGTCAGGACCTGGGCAGCAGACATCCACACTGCCATCAGGCTCCCACCTGAGGGTAGCCTTCCATCCCTCCAAGATGGTTTTTACTTGGGCACCTGCATCTTCACTGTAGAACATGTGCTCAGCTTTGAAGTCTATGGAAGGGGGTGACTTTTTCTGCAACATAGCCATAGCCTAAAAATGAGCATAATATAATAACCACATGAACTTTGTTCTTTAATACCTTTGGTGTTCTCAAAAATCATGCTATTCACAAATAAAAGCACAGTTGACAACATCAAATTACCAAAAGGGAATGAGCTCTGAACATAAACAGAAGCTGGGGGACACAAATACATCTTGATACCTAAGGACATTTTGTACAGACAGAACAGCTACATTCCTGGGACGGGGACATGAAATTAAATGACTTTATGTAGTCAACTACAACTCTGTATTCACAGACAGGGAACAACTGGACATTGCATTTCACCATGCTGGAGTGGACAAGCTGTTCTCCCACACCATATACTCAGACCTTTCTACTACCACAGTGTTGCTCATCATTCTCTTCCCTGCTTGCCTTGCTGCCCCAGCACCTTGCTGTCTTGGAGATGTGTAAGAAACATTCCTTGGAGACAGTAACTACAAGACAGACAGAGCTCTCCAGTTAAACCTTCAACTTGACAGCTTTTCCCACTGGAAAGATCATTTTGTAGGTCCTTTCCAACCTTGTGATTCTATAAGTCTATGAAAGGGCACAGTGGGAATAGCACAGTATCTCCTGGGCTCAAAGGACCCTTTTAACTCCCAGAGCCCCTGCAAAAGGCTTGGGAGTGTCTGTCACACTGCATCCTTATGGTTGTTCTCCCACAGCAAAGAGGTGGCTTGGTTGATGATAGCACTGTTGGATTAAAGCTCACTGGCCTTTGGTCACTTACACTGCACCTGGTACTGAGCTGGTGTTCAGAAGGGCCACCCACAGTCCCCATTTCTGCCAAGTGGTTTTCCCCATTTATCTGAGCTTGAACTCCTGTATCCATAAAACAGGATTAAAACAGACCTATGCTGTTGTGCACAGAAATCCATAAAGAAACAATGCTGGTTATTGGAAAGACACAAATGCTCTCAAGTATGTGTGCAAAACAGTAGTAAATATTTTAATAAGGTATTAATGGTTGACTTAAAAGGCACTATGCTAATCTACAAAGAGCAAGACCGATGTGTCTACTTTCAACACAGGATTCTACACTCCTAATGGTCCTGTAATTTTCAGCTAAAGCCTGTTTCTGGAGGATTATCAATTGTCTCTCATAGGCATTACTTATAGAAAATTCTCAGGAACACTGTGCATATTTTAGCAGAGCCTGAATTATACAGAGAACATGCCTTATTTTCGTATCTATAGGAATAACTGGCTTCTGTGTCATTGTGTGCATAGGTTTTAAATTGTGGATCATCACATCAGTATCCTCCAAGAACCTTAAATGCTTGTAAACATTCTACATCGTAATGAATCTACATTTAATATAAATGTTTTTTTTCCTGAAGTTTATTCTAGGAAGAAAAGAACAGAAATTCTCATAATAAAAAATAAATTGTAGGTAAATCATATTCTTAAACTTCATATACTATTATATTTCATAACTTAAATTCTACAAATCTTGTATTAATTAAGCAAATTTTAAGAAAATGAGATCAAAGCAGAGAGTACACAAAGCCAAGCATTTGTAGTTATAGCCTATGAAAGTCTAACAGTTCTCTCCTTATTTCCTTAAGGTAGTAAAGAGAACCATAAAACCACTGGTTGGAAGGGCTACCAGCCTGTTCAGTTGCTCACACTATGTTATGAACTCTCAGAAAGGCCTGATAAGGCATTGCCCAGGCAGACGATCTGCCCAGAACCAGACGATCTATATTAAAATACACGGCCTAACGCCATTGGCACCGTCTGGGAACCCCGGCTCTCTCCCAGCGGTGAACCGAGCCCAGCCCTGAGCCCGGCACAGAGCGACGGAATTTTCTTCTCCTTTGCAAGAAGCTCCGGAGCTGCTGCGCTCCACGAGTGCCATCTGCTGGCACTGCTGCGCATTGCCCGGGCGGCCCCGGCTCGGCTCAAGGGCAAATTGTTGTGAACTCCCTCGGATAGACAGCTATGTTAGCTGGATAATCACAGCTGCGATGCCACCAAGAGGCATTTTGCCATCCAGCTGTAATTCTGTTATTCAAAAGGTAACTGTCAAATCACTGAAATCACATCCAGTTTAATTTAAACCAACTCTCCACTGCCCCCACCCTTTATCTGCAGAAGAAATCAATTTAGAAGGCTAGAGGAAACCTAGAAAAGTATCTCATCGCTTTAGTTATGCCAAGAAACTAAAACCTGTTTTGGTAGTCTCTGTTTCACAGACTTCCAAGAGTATTGTGGAATATTACTGCCTTGGAATGGAAAGATTTACAACCAGAAAGCCTACGAGTTATTACAAAAACAACACATTAGTTAGAGGATTTACTGTTGCAATTAGGCTCTCAGATGTGCGACATTCGGGCAAAACAAACAAACAAACCAAAACAGAAGGAAGTGCAATTGCCATACATACAGACAGCCAGAACAACAAGAATACGTTTTCTTTAACAGAAGAAGAATTGCTGTAGAAGGTAAGTAAAATAGTGAAAGAGAATGGCTACGCTCATGTCAGTAGATTTGAACAAATTATACTGGATATGGCTCAATGAATTTGTTAGCGCATTTCTGTATGGAACATCTGAAAAAAGGTGTATCCAAATCCAGAATTATCTTTAAAATGCTAGCTAGCAAACAGCAAAACTATTGCATTTATCTTACTGAAAACACAGATGCAGCACAAGTCAGCATTACACTGTACACAATCAGGAGGTGCTACATTTGATTTTCAGCTTTCCCCTGGAAATGAACCCACAGATTTGCAGAGAATGACACACTCATAACATCAGGCACTATCCCAATCACCTCATCCAAGTATAACTCAAAACAAGGCCTGACTTGATGTCCTCCGAGTTCATATAGAAACTCACTGCTTCAGTAGTATATTCATAGACTGTAGTCCATGATCCCCCACCCCCCTTCCACACATAAAAGACAGAATACCTTCTAAGATTAATGTAACCAATTAATTGCTGATAGGAACCTCCTCCTCTACCCAGCTGCCTCTGAGAGCATCTGTATTTGAAACACCATGCCAGAACAACTTCATCTCACTTTATAGTGAACCTGTTCTGAGGAACAGATGGTACATAGAGGATGTGCTGCACTGCACCCACAAAAATCCACTGCCTGCAAGCACAGCAGATTAATGGCCTTTCACAAATTATTAGTACATCCCCATTTTTCAGGTGTCAGATAGATGTTGCCTGAAATGTTATTGCTAGTACTCTAGAAATCCAACATCTACTCTATTTTCTTTCTTGTTATTTCTGGCAAAATATGTAATTTATGTCTTCCAAGCCATCTAAACTGCAATGTATTGACAGCCAGACAAACAAATGTGCTGGAAAGCAGATGCAAACAGACACATTCTTAATATATCTATAGTTAGGAAGAAAGAGGTGAAGTAAAGCCAACTGTTGCACAAGATACACTTTGGATTTAGTTCAGAGAAAGCTATGAGGAAGTTTTAATGTCACTTTCTTCATTAACTATAATCTGGTCCACCTGAGGAGAAATGTGGAAGTCAACAAAAGCTAAGGTAAGAGCTTGCTCCTTCAGTCTTCCTGGCTCTGAATGAAAAGAAGAAGAACATACCAAGAAATCTTGCAGAGGAAAAAATAATCAGCTGGGATTTCAGTGAGAATTCCCAAGTGTACCTCAAGTTCAGGTTTCTGGGCATTACTTACACTGAACCCTGTGCAGTCAGATGTACAGTTGGAATAAGGCAAGAATAGTTATGTATGATTAGAATAATACAAGAACAGTAATGTACAGTTGGAATAACACAAGAACAGTTGTAAATAAATAATCAGATGGGATCTATGGGAAAAACTCATCAACTCTGAGGCCTTCAGACAAGATGGAAAAGGTTGAGTCTTGCCACAACGGAGCGATCTCCATAAAGAGATGCTGCCTTAGTGGTCAGCCCTTAAATGAAATCTAGGAGAGATCTCTGTCCTTTTCCTCAAAGGCAATACCAGCTGATCAATAACTGTTCCACACTTTGGACAGCCAGAGCTAATGATATTGTATATAGCTATATAGTATCAACCTTCTATTTCTATCCAGTTATAATCTTATGCGCACTTATTAAAATTAAATTGAATGCAATCACTTACAACTCCTGACCTGAATTATCTCTGCTTCACGTCAGACCTCTTCAGCACAGCACTAGGGATTAACTAGCATTGTAGACGCACAGTATGGGCAAGGAGTCCAGGACATTGAGAGTGTAGCCTCCCTGACTGCTTGGTGTCCCACTACAGTGCTGTGACCTTCCTGACAGCATGAAGAAATTCTGGAACAAGAGAATAGCTTCACTGCATTAGTAATAGTCATTACACTCATTTTTCCTCATATATTTCCCTCCTAGCCTTTAGAAATCTACAGGAATATTTTCAGAGCATCAAGCCTAAACTCATACTTGCAAAATCCATCCACATTTCTCCTGTAATTACAGCACACAGAGCAGTGCTGACAACCTGAAGTCTTTTGAGGCTCCTGTCCCATTGATCTGGACACTAAACAGGGGAAAGCTACTGTGGACGTTAGTGGATTCACAGCTGTATACCCAAATTTTCCTGTGCTCAAACTCATTTCTTTGTTTGGGAAGCTGAAAAGGAATTGAAGAGCATCAGTTAAATATTTCATGTTGTGCTGGAATGTATAATTCATGATCAAATCCTTGAGAAAGAAACAGATAAGATGGAGCTGCAAAAGCTTTAAATGAAGTATTTTCTTTTTGTAGTAAACTGACTGCTGAAAAAGTGCTTTTCTTCTTTTCTATTGGTATTATAGTGAGAATTAAAAACGTGATAGAAGTAAGAAATGCACTAAATGGATTTGAACAGTTATTCACTTATACATTTTGTTGATTGATGCAATTAATGTTTTATACATGCTTTTCCAAAGGTACCCTGTTGTACTGAGTTCCTCCACATATCACTACCTCCCATAGGAATGGGATGCATTGGCCTCAACGTTTAAACAACCCCATGTGTTGTTCTTTTATTGTAGCAAGCTCGAGGAGTCACAGGGGCTATTTAGCAGTGCTTTTGGAACACAGATTTTGGAACTGGTTCACTCCGTTAAAGCTGATGTGGTGGTTTCCAAAATCTGAACTTTCCTCCCCTTCTCCAGCTGGACACCCCTATCTCCCTCAGCCTCTCCTGATAGCAGAGTTGCTCTAACTTCTGTATCTTCTTGGTGGCCCTGCAGTGGACTCTGCAGCAGCTCTGTGTCTCTCTTGTACTGGGGAGTAGAAGACATAAGCAGACTACTTCAGATACGGCCTCACCAGTGTGGAGTAGAGGGGAAGGAGCTCTTCCCTCCTGCTTGCTTGAGCACTGAACTTAACAAAAACACTGGGATATGAACATTTCTTGTTTTCTGGTTGTTGGGCTTTTGGGGTCTGTTGTTGTTTATTTGGCTGGTTGGCTTGGAAAGTTCAATACCATTATACATGCGCTGGTAGGATCTCATCTGATAAACTGCATATAGTTTTGATTACACATATTCAATATAGACTAATTCAGATTGCCATCTTTTCTTGGCTCACTAACAACCAAGATCATAGAACCATAGAATGATCACAGAATCATAGAGTGGCCTGAGTAGGAAAGGACCTCAAAGAGTATCTAGTTTTAAACCCCCTGTCAAGGGGCCACCAACCACCAGACCAGGCTGCCCAGATCCACATCACACTGGAGAATCATTCGGTTTCCAGATTATTTTAAGGAAAAGATTTTAATCCATCGTATTTTCTGAAAACTAAGAACTGATCCTGCTCAAAGAAACAGAAGAGAAAAACATCACCCACAGGCTGCAGATATTTACCTCGACTTCTCTACATGCCATCCCCAGTGTGCTTTTCAACTCACCTTGCACAGTGACCCTGGCTTTTGTTATGGAGTCCTCTGTCTCACAGGGGTACTCCCCATTGTCCTTGGCAGTAGAGTCATGGATGATCAGAATGGCCCCAGTTCCCTCCTGCTGCAAGTCGTACTTCTGGCTTTTTCTGATTGCTTTGCCATCCTTGTACCACCTGATGTTCAAATCCGGTTTTGACAGCTCACAGCTCAGGCTGATGTCCTGCCCTGCTGCTGCTGTCTTATCCTCCAGCTGTTTTGAAACCTCAGTAGGTTTTCCTGGAAGAAAAAATGCTTTTTGAGTAACATACACTTAGGGTAGGATGCCTCTCTCAAAATACATGCATCTACATGCTGGAGATAAGTTAGAGAGGCACTTGCAACAGACGCCATCCTACAGCCAGCAGTAATCTGCAAAGTACAGACAACAGAATTCAAGGCAACATTTATTCTCTCTTAAATCTACCCAATTGAGGATGATGAACCATGTCTGAAAACTGCCTCTCTCTTCTCTCCACTCATCACACTGGGAGCCTCGGATGATGCTCTCAGATGCACATGCTCTAGATAGGAATTTGTTGTACAGCTAGATGATGTGAAGGCCATCCCTTCAGCTTATACTTAAGAGGATATTTGCTCCCACAGTTCCCTCAACAGAGCATTCCTGATTTACTGTTAATGGAACAAGCTGTAGTGAGATGCCCATTTCCAACACTACCCCAGTGCTTTGGGTAGTTCTCACATTTGTGTAAAATGTTTTGTCCTTTTACTTATTTTTAAGAGAAATTCTCAGTGCTTCGAGGTTCAAGTAGAAGGTTGCTATTCACTTTAACCATATTATGAGTTAGCTCTCACGACAATCTTATCAGAAGACAGTTGAAGGAATCAGACCCCAGAATCTCTCCCATCTCATTACCTTTCACAGACAGAGAGGCTTTGGAGGTTAGACCACGGGCAGTAAAAAACAACTTCCCCAGCGTCAGTAGGAGTCACACTTTTGATAATGAGAGTATATTTCCAACCCACGTTAGAAGCTTTAAATCGCCCACCACTTTCCACTCTGCTTCCATTCAGTGTCCACTTGAACTCATCAATGCTTTCATGGGACAGAATGCATTCAAAAGTACAATCTTCTCCCTCCTGGATTTCAGTGTTTTTCAGCCGTTTGGTAATGCCACTATTCAGCTCTGGAAGGTAAGAGATACGTTAGTATGAGGTTTATATGGAGAAAAGGCATTTGTGACTGACATGAGTAGCAGTACTGGTGTTTTAACTCAGGATTTGCAGAACATGGCTGCATTCCTTACTGATGTATTCTCTAAGACATTCTCCACTCAGAATTACCAGAAAGCTATAAAAAAAAAAGAGACGTAAATCTCTTGTCTTTGCTCTGGAAGAACTACAATTAGAGCAGCTCAGTCCATGGAGCAGAATGAAGATTCAATGAGCTACAGAGGGAACAACCTAACAGAGAGGACAACTCTAGGATGCTGCGTGAGAAAAAGGGTTTTGCCTATGACAAGAAATTAAATGTTTCTATTAGCTCATTTGTTACCATCCTACCCCAATTGGTGTTCAAACCATTTCTCCATTTTAGGGATGTTTAGAAAGGAAACATTTCCAGGACATTCTTGATGTGTTTGGTGATTTTCATGGCAAAATGAGATACATTTACATCAAAAGCAATGGGAATTTTCCAGACATCACTGTGCTAAATTGCAGTAATACACTTCTATTGTAGAAACTATTAAGGCTCGTGGGGGAATAGGTGTAAGACATAGTGACCACACTGAATGTGCTTTCAGCACTCCTTTACTTTCCACAGTACTTACCCTGAACGCCGACCTTTGATTTGGCAACATCAGTGCCAATATCACAGGTATAGAAACCTGCATCTGACTTCTCGAAGTCATGGATAAGGGGATATAGGGTCTTCCCAGACTGTACCAGCTCATACTTGTTGCCAGAAGTGAGCACAACACCGTCCTTCTTCCACACTGGTTTGACCTTCTCTTTAGAGACTTCGCATTCCAATTTAATCACACCCCGCTCCTCACCAAAAACATCATCCAAGGACTTCATGAAGACAGCAGGCTTCTCTGCAATTAAAAGGGCAAAACAGAACAACGTGATACAGAAGTTGAGACATTTCCAGTTGCTTTCAGATTTTTAAAGAGGGATAAATAAATCTTTACCAGCACTGACAACACCAATATAGAACATAAAGCGGTTTCATGTCTGTTGACTGAATGCACTTTATGGAATTCTGAACTAATCAGTAGGAGAATACAGGGAACAGGAGGGACAGCCTGCATTGCCTTGGGTGGGACTGATATCATATGAAGTTATTGGGATGCAGCTCTTCTAAAGCTGGAGAGCTGGCATTGCCCTCACATGGAGCAGAGCTCATACAGCAGGCCTCAGGATTAAGAGGATTAGCTGCTGAACAATTTTGATTTTCCTGTTTTATTGACTCCTTTTATCTATCTTCTATTTCACACATCAGATGTTTATACTGGGGAAAAAACTTCCACCAAATGCAAAAGAAAGGAGAAAGAGGAAATCCTTCAAACTCTGAGCGCATAGAGTAAAAGAGCTTAATTGCTGGGGAGAGCAGATTAGAATCACAGTACCCTTAGAATTGGAAGAGACCCTTAAAAGCCATCTAGCCCAGCTCCCCTGCAATAAAAAGGGACATTCACAGCTAGATCAGGTTGCTCACAGCCTGGTCATTAGTCATCCCAGAGGCAAAACACACACTGAATGATCTCTCCCTGCAGTCATAAATCCTTGGAGACAACAGCATTGACACTGCATGTTACTGAAGCAGTAAAAGAAACTGCTCTTGTAACTCTCCTTGTGCTAAATAAAATGATGATAAAAAGCAATGGAATGCTTTGGCAGGACACCAAAACCATCCTCCTTCGTTGATATCTGCTGCAATGGAACCTTCCACTGGAAGAAAGCCTCTGATGACTTGTCACCCCAGAGAGGTCAGCTTTAGTAGCAGGACTGCTGCACAATAGAATGAACTGGAGCTCCTTAGCATCTCTTACATCCAGAAGGGGTGTGATCAGACCCACCTATCACCTTCAGGTGCGCTTTCTGACACCTTGTCTGACTTCACTGTCACTGGGCCAGCATCCTCAGGCTTAACCTGCTTCATTGTCAGTGTGCAGCAATTGCCAACGTTCTTGATGTCATTGTAATTGTTGGTGTAAAGGAGGTTGCCATTCAGGAACCATTCCACGTCCTTGTCATCATGGGACAGCTTGCAGGAGAAGACAGCAGAGCTCTCTTCTTCAACTTCCACATCCTGCAGGTGCTTCGTTACTTCTACATTGCGGGCTGTGGGGAAACAAGGTGAACTGTTACCACTGTTACTATAAATCATACTGGGATGTGGTAGAATGGTTGGACTAGATGATCTTTGTGTAATCTTCTCAGTGAAGATTATACATTTATAAAGTTAGCAGGAGAGAACGGCAGAAATCAACCTCAAGAAGAGAAATCTGAGGTGAAATAGGACATGGAAGAGGCCACCCTCACTGCTCATACCTTCAGCTGTCAGCGTGGCCTCAGTCTCTGCAATTCCTGCCTTGCACTTGTACACACCAGCATCATCGGGCTTCAGCTTCAGAATCTTGAGCTCTGCTGAATGCTTATCCCTCTTGATCTTGTACTTCTCAGAGGGCTTGATGAGTGTGTGGACTTTGAACCATTTCACAACATTTGGAGAAGGCCTGAAGTCACAGGACAGGATGACAGAATGATGTTCCAAAGCTGTCTTGTCCTCCAACTTCCTGGTGATTTCTATATGGTAATCTGCAAAGCAGGGGTGGAAGAGAAGAAAGGATGAGGACAATTGGAAGAAGAGGAAAGTCTCTTGCGTGTATTCCATTCCAATTAATGTCATGTTCACAATGGTTCTTTGAACGACTCTAAAGATAAAACAAACGATTGTCTATAGGGAATGCCATTGACTACATTTCTATAAAGTAATACTGTATATTATCTACCAAATGCAAGGTCCAGCTCTTGTTCTGTGCTTACTAAATTGCTCCCAATTGTTGAGGCTTTTATTCAAATAAGAGTGAGTTGAAAATATAACAAGTACTTTAGGATGTGAATGGAGACTCTTACGCTGGGGACAACAGCAGATAAAAAGCCTGCAAGTTTCTTTCAGATGAAATCAATGACAAACTGCATCAAATTTAGGTGCTACCAAACTTAACCTTGTCTAGTTCAGAAATACAATTAATTTCACCTGATTTGACTTCTTTGGTATAGCCAAGGACAAAACCTCAGCTCTGTAGATCTGAATAGTAAGCACATCACAGCTATTCAAACAGATCTTTGCACAGTGCAGTGTTTTCAAAGCCTGGATATGTTACCTCTGACAAGCAGATTGGCTGTGGATTTGGATTTGCCAATTGAGAACTGAATGGTGCTTGTCATATCAGTGGTGGTTTTCGGTATGGTCAGCTGGTGGATGGTGCCTTCTTGCTGCATAATCAAGTTTCTGCCAGCCTGTAAGACTTCCCCACGTAGATACCACTTGGGAGGTTTCACAGAAGGAATGGATATCTCGCATTCAAATTTGGCTTTTTCAGGCTCAGTCACATCCTCATCACACAGCTCCTTCACTAGATTAATGGATTGCTCTTTAAGAAGGATGGAACAAGAGAAAGCAGAGATTTAGAAGGAATGTAAATAACCCTTACATTATCACCCCACTTACTCACGTCAGCATTACTGCACATGAACACTACACCTATCAGCTCAGAATGCCTTGAAACATCATTAAAAAATAATAGAAAGAAAAGAATGTTGTTAAGAAGTCAGACAATAAGATTGACAATCTGAAAAGAGCCCAGATCTGATTCCCAGTCCAACATCCAAATCAAACCATGACCTTCCCATCCCAATATCAAACTCCTCGCATTACGAAATGGAAAAGAGGTTCATTGAAACACGGATATTGATAATAACTTTGGTTAAATACAGCAACTTAGCTCTGAACAACAAGTTTTCACCTAGTAAAGGTCTCTGTAGCTCAAATGTAATGACTCTACTTAGGAGAAATTCATTTTCCAGGAAGTTCTTGCCCTTATAATTTTAACAGTGGCAAAGCTGGGGACTGAACTCTTGAGTAGCGTGCTAACTCAAATGTCTCCCTTTTCTTTATCACACTTAACATCATATATATACCTAACATTGTATATATTAAAAAAAAAACCAAAACCCTGTGTTCTTTTCAAACAGCAAGAGAAAATGAAGAAAAGGTCAAGCTATGTTTTTTATCCCTCAACGTTCAAACACAAATCTGAAGTCTAAACGTAGAAAATCAACCTCCTAAGAAAATAATCCGTCTTACTTTGCAAAAGTAAATTCCAAAAGAGAAGCTGGATATTTTGTGGGCAGAAAGGTAGGTAGGTAGGAGTTTTTATTTCTGTGAAAGGTCCTGGTGGTGTTTAACTTCCTTGACATTAAAGCAAAGGATGTTAGCTCGTTTATAACATAAGATAATTTAATCAAAATCGTCATCAGAAGCATAATTACCTTTAACTGTAAGATGGGCACGAGATTCTGCCTTTTCTGCTACCGATTTTATTTCTGCTGCATCCTTGACTTGGACACGTGTGTAAGTCACCGAGTAGGTCTTTCCTGAAGCAGAGAACCAGAGTCACTAAGGCTGGAAAAGACCACTAAGGTCATCTAGTCCAACCGCCAACTCATCCCTACCAAACTGTGCTCTTGAGAGCAAACCCACAACTACACTTGGCTTCCTTGAGCAAAGAGCTCTGAGGCACATGGCCAGGCTGAGCATCATCCATCTGGTTTCACAGCATCACTGCCTGTTCTCTCATGTCAATGAAACCACCCATTCCCCCACGTCCACATCCCCACCAAAGTGTAATCTAAACATGGCTTCTACAAGGACTGACCAAATGTGGCCGTCGTCACCTTCAAAGTACCTGATACAGAAGGATCACACTCACTGTCAGACAAAACCTCTTTGGAGAGGTGAACTGACTGCCCTGTTCACCCCCACTTTGGAAATAACTGCACTCATTTCCTACCTGCTCCCGGCAGTGTGAGATGGTGGGATAGCATCACACTTCCCACACTAAGCATCCCACCATGTCACTTGTTCCACCTAAATCTCAGTCCCAAAACAAAAGGGGAACTCGCTTCTGAACCCTCTTCACTTCATTTCAGATGTCTTATATGCTTGATCTCCAACCCACCCCCCACTCAGGAGAAAGATCCCCCTCTTTACACCCTACCATCTTGTTGCATTCTGATGTTGTCATCAGCCTTCAGCTTGTTGTCATCTTTGTACCACTGGCTCTAAACCTCATCGTGTGAAATCTCACAGACAAAAGATGCACTCCCGTATTCATTCACTTCCACATCTTCCAGTGCTTTAACAATCTTGATATCTCCAGCTGTGAAACAGTAGAGATATATTTGTCAGGGTATTTCCAGAACTGAGTGCAGCATCTTTTCCTTACACATATTTGCATAGAAAATAAGTAGGATTATGTTTTATTCTAAACCATCATCCATTCCTGATTCATTTCTCTCTTCAACACAGTCAATGCATTATTGCCATTGAACTAAAAGATAGACTTACTAGCTACAGTGGAGCTCCCTGCAAACAGTTTTCATGGAAACCAGAATCTCATTTATTCTAAAACCTTTCAAGCAAAATTAAGGGTAGAAAAACAATAGAACTGACTGAATCATTAAGGTCATTTAGTTCCAGTCCCCCTGCTATAGGCAGGGACACCTCCCTCCAGACCAACTCTTCTCCTCAGGGTCAAGGCTTCTCTCAAATCATTCTCCTCTAAGCCTGTGCCTGTGCTTGGGATTGCCCTGACCCAGGTGCAGGGCCTTGTACTTGGCCACACTCAAGTTCATGAGGCTGCCAAGGGCCCACCTCTCCAGCCTGTCCAGGTCCCTCTGAGTAGCATCCCTTCCCTCTAGCACATCAACAGCACCGCTCAGCTTGGGGTCATCTGCAAACTTGCTGAGGGTTCATTTGATTCCACTCTCCATGTTGCCTACAAAAATGTTAAATAACACTGGTCCCAACACCACCCTCCACCTGGACACTGAGCTATTGACTGCAGCTCTCTGAGTGTGACCATCCAGACAGTTCCCTATCCTGCAACTGGTCCATCCATCAAAACCATTTTTCTCCAGTTTGGTGACCAGGATGTCATGCAGGACGGGATCAAATGCTCTGCACAGGTCCATGTAGATGATGTCAGTTGCTCTCCCATTATCCACTGATGCTGTTACTCCATCATGAAAGGCCACCAAGTTTGTCAGACATGGCTTGACCTTGAGGAAGCCATATTGGTTACCACCATCACCTCATCTTTATTTTCCAAACTATGCCAAGGAGAACTAGACAGAACTCTACAATGTTGTGTCACTACAAACCTGTCTGAACCATTGGCTTCTCTGCATGCTCATCACTAGTCTCTCCTTAGCTTGTGTGCCCGCAATGTATGGGGAATGTCAGCCACAAATCTTACCTAGGGGACATCTTTGCTTCAAAATCCTTTGAACATCACACAATCCCTTTTAACTCTCCAGGTCTGCATTTATTTATGTCAGAATCAGACCATATTTCTGTGCTGCTATTTCCCTTTCCTTCTGAAGGGCCTGGATACAACTTGGATTAACCTCAGGAGCAGAGTTCCTGCATAAAACAGCCAGTACTGAAACAGCAACCCAGCCTGGTTGCAGACTGAGAGAGAAAATGAGAGTTCACCGCCTGTGAATAATGAGACTTCTCTTATTTCCCTGGGAAGTAATGCCCACTTTTTTACTTTGACAGAGCTCCTTCCCATCCTAGAAGGGAAAATATCAAGTCAAATCTACATTAGTCCTTCCATCTCTGCACTGGGCAAAGGCAGCCTTCAGATCTATGCTTAATTCACCCAATTCCCTAGAATTAATGGAACTGTACTTACTGGAACATATGCTGAAGCTTAAGCACAGTGCAGTGTTTTCAACATGTAGGAATAGCTATAGAACATGCATAAATTCTGGCTGACATATGACAGCTTAAAGCACTGCAGAGGACTGTTAACAAGCCCGTTTGGACATCACCTTGAATAAATGACGTTATCCCCAAGTAAGGGAAGGAACAGCTGAGCACCAGGGAGGTACACAAAGGGCCAGAGCAAATTCTCACACTGTCAGGTGCAAAGAAAACTGAGATTTCACCCTAAAACCCAGTTCACAACAAGGCTACAAAATCCTGTCTGAGAATTTCTGAATGCTCACCAGTTGTTTCCAGCTCGAAGGTCATCTTCTGGCCAGCAGCCTCGCAGATGTATTCTCCAGCATCTTTCTTCTCCAGCTGCTCCACAACCAGACGCCGTGTTTTGCCCACAGATTCCATTCTGAACTTTCTGGAGGAGGCAAGCAGTCTTCCATCCTTGAACCATTTTACTCCAGTTGGATCCTGTGCTACTTCACAGCTGAGGGAGGCACTTGCTGCCAGGGCAGCACTCACCTCTTTCTGCACCTGCTCCTGGTTTATAAACACAGGTTTTGGCTCTGAGGGAAGAAAAGAAAAACAGAAGGACTGAAATGAGACCATCTTGCAGGTTTGTATGTACAGGTTGGAACAGGTTTAGGTTACCACTTGTGCCCAAACTAATAGCCTTCACTAGAGAATATCAGCTCTTCTGTTGAAACAAAGTGTCAAATCTAGGCAAGAAAGAACCTAGGAACTGAAGGAACCAAGAGTCCTTGAACACCAGTCCCATGGTTGCAAGTCACTATGCAAACATATTGAACCCAAAAGAACATCTGTCCTGCAGGCAACCAAAACCTGAGTTCCTTTTACTTAAGACCCACTGTGAAACATCAAAACACATAAACATGTGATAGTCAGACCACTGGCTGCCTTTTCATGACCCAGAACAGTACTCCTGGCTTCCTGAACAGACTCCTCATGGCCTCTACCATTGCCACAACTGTGACTGTCAAAGGCACAAAGAAAATATGCCCACCAACGCAGTCCTTTGTTCTTTGTGTGTGATTTGCAGATATGTATCTTACTTTGAGCTCTGGGAATAGTCAGCTCTACCAGGTCTCTTACTGTGAGTAGCAGACTCACCTATCCAGATGCAGCCTCCAACATAAAGGCATAGTAAAAAGGCAGTGTACTACTAGGAGAAGTTCCTGCTTCTCCTGCCATGAAAGGCTGCACGTACAACATGCACTCCAGCCTCACTGCACATACTTATCTTAGTCAAATGTTTTGGTGAACAAGATTTACAGTTTGGTATCTCAGGCACAGGAGAGATTTTAATAATATCTTGAATATTGCTTCCACTGTACATATATCAGTAATTATTATTCTACAGACAGACTGAAACAGGTCTTTGTGCCATACTAAAACCAAATACTTTCTACAAACCCAGGCAATCAAGTATAGGGGAAAAAACCTCAGCACAGACTACTGCAACTGGATCACTGTATAATGGAAACTAGATTTTACTCTACTGTTCTCTGCTGTATTTCAGACAACACCTGTCTTACCTGTGACATGAATCTTGAAGGTGAGTTTCTGGCCAGCAGCCTCGCAGCTGTACTCCCCTACACCTTTCTTCTCCACCTGGCTCACCACCAGCCGACGCTGTTTGCCCTCTGACTCCACCCTGAACTTCTTGCTCGAGGTGATCAGTTTCCCCTCCTTGTACCACTTCACCTCCGTCTTCTCCTGGGTCACCTCGCAGCTCAGCGTGGCATTTTGAGTCAGTACAGCCTTCACCTCCTTCTGCACCTTCTGCTTGTTGATAAAGGCATCCTCTGCTTCTGGAACTGGAAAACACTGGGTAAAATATACATTACATATGAACAACTTGTGACTGGAAGACATTAAAAGTTGCTTCTATGTTGTATTGGACCATTTCCTGGAGCAACACTGCTTCACAGTGTTTATCACACACTATAATGCATCTCAGCACAGTCCCTATGGTCATCCCATCCCTCTGGGTAGTCTTTACTATCAGCTGGGACTCCTAATTTTCAGATTTCTTTTAATGAAGACAATGACAGATCTTCATCTGTGTGTCTTTTTGATATTGCTCCACTCTACGCTGGAGAGCAGCCAAATACAGCTCAATTATGAAGACCTCAAAATCAGGAAACCATAGAAATTTAAGAGCAGAAAACCATCTTTTGACTCTACCATATGGCAGTGATATAGCCCTTAATATTGTGAATACTTGGCCTACATTAGATTTTGTAGCTCGGTTTTATGCATAAAGCATGGTTTTCTACTCTCAGCAACCCCTGATTCTTCAGAGAACTGGCTGAGGTCATCTCCTCTTAATACCTAACACATATAGAATAAATTGTTTAAAGCCCACCTTACCCTTTGTGACAACAAATGGAGTTAGCATCAGAAAGATAGCAAGTATAATTTGTTAGGCATACACACTTCAGTTAAGGGGATTCAGTTAATCACTTTGCTAAGTGGGATCGATTGATACATTGAATCTTTTATTGATTACTTTAATGACTGTTTTATCTGATTCTCCTTTTACCAACAACTGGTCGCTGAGAGCGTTCATGCTAGCTCCTATTTGAGGCATGGGAGAACAGATAAACCCTAAATAAATGGGCTTCCATTTCTATTCCATGGTTTGCCCTACAAAAGGCTGTAGAGTGCAGAATATTTCTGACACACTTACATCATGGACTTCTCTAGTGCTAGCCAGCTTCTAACAGCAGAGCAATTTTGAATAAGCTTCCTATGCTTGTTTGGGTCCCAGGAAAGATCCCAGGGTCCTGATGTTGATACCAAGACAGAGGCTCCAAGCATGAATGCAGGACTAGCAGGTGTGAGGGGGATTGACATTGCCTTTTATTTGCAGTGGAGACATGGAAGACCACTCATTCAGATCATTCATGCAAGCATATTCAGGCATACCCAGCTCAGGTGACCGGGAAGGCTCCTGCTCCCCAGCAGTCATGGCAAACCCTTCCATGACCTGTCCCCTATCTCCTTCCTCCCCGCTGTCACTCTGTGAAGCCTTCTGCTGCCATCCCTTTCCCTTCCTTCATGACTTTCTCCTCTGCATGCTGTCTGAATTCTGAGTGGCAGCAGCTGCCCAGGAGGGTAAGTTCAGCTCAAGTTCCTGTGCTGCTGACCGTTGCAGTACGTGCAATCCCAGGATTCACACCACAGCTCTACCACCAGCACTGCAGTCCACTGAAGGCGAGGGAGCAGGGCAGCAAGCCAATGCAAGAATGCAGTTGATACACTCTACATCTGACCTCCCTGCTTCTATTGACTGCAGAAGCATCATTCTCTCCACCCATCTTCAACAGCCCCTGTTCTGACTGATGATTTTCAGGGAAGGTTCAAGTTGGATGTTAAGAAAAACTTCTTCTGAAGAGGAGTGGTGATGTGGTGGCACAGCTTTGCAGGGAGGTGGTGGGGTCACCATCCCTGGGAGTGTTCAATAACCATGGAGATGTGGCACTGAGGGACGTGGGCAGTGTGCATGGTGGGATGGGTTGAGGCTGGATGTGGGCATCTTTGTGGTCTTTTCCAACCACAATGATTTGATGAAGATCAGAAGGCTTGCTTATTAGCAAGACAACAAACATGGCCTGGACCAACCAGGTGATGCAAAACTTCTCACAAATGCAATGGAGCTTTGGCCCACTTCAAATAAGGATTTCAGCATGCACCACAAATACTGAGATAATGAGATGGCAGAATCAGCCCTTTTTACTCTCGTTTTCTATAGGTTTCCAAGGTGTACAGCACTTGTTTCTTTTAAGCAAGAAGGTCTAATCTGCATCCCGTAATGCTCAACACTCAGCACCTAACATTCAACATGTCCTTAAAATGGGATTGTTCTGTGCTACCAGTGGAACCCTGGGGTAGAGGAACCCTGAAAATCTTTCTGAGTGCAATGGTAAGAGGAGAAATTAAGACTCAGAAAGCCATTGCACTTTGGGAGAAGCTAGTAAGATGAGGATTTCTGTAGTGAAAGAGCCAACCACTCCAAGAGTACTCATAATCCCTCCTGACTTTCACACCACATCATTTTGCAGTGAGTGCTGGACTTGCACGTCATGTTACAGTGGTAAACATGAGAAATACAGCAACGGTAGCTAGGCAAGCACTCTCCACGTATGGCAGAGGAGGAAGTATTACATTACCCTGTGCAGCCATGAGCTCATCCGGTCTGAAAGAGAACAGAAAACCTTTGGTTTCTGAGGCAAACAGCTAATAATAGCCCTCAGCTAGCAAAATTCAAGTGTAAAAGCACTACATTGCTGGGTTTTCTCCCTACGCCTCTGCAATAAGATGTGGGCTGGCTTTGGCTGCTGAGGATTAACTTGGTTGATTCCAGCTGTTGCCATAGTCTTTCTGTAATCGTTCATATTTCATTTTCTCTGACAGATACCTCCCAAATCTACCCTTTCTGTAATCCACTCTTTGCTGAAACTGTCAGTTTCCTGAGCCAAAAGCATGAGCGACACAACTCACGGAACAGATCCAAAGGCCCCAGAATCACATCCACGTGGTGTGGGAATAGTAAGAGCTGATGGTTTAGAGTCTACACCACAGGCAGCAGCAAAACTGTCTACTACAGGAGCAGAGATATATTGCACACCAGGGACTGAAGGAGCAGAATGCCCCAAGATGGAGAGAGCAAAGACTGCAACCTTTACAAGGGAACAGAACGCAAGCTATGCCCTGCAAGGACACCAGGTCTGCGTGAGCAGAAAGGCAGTAGACTCCCAGTACAGTTGCTCCTCCACATAGCTGATCAAATGCCAAACCTTGACCAGGATTAAGCTCCAATGTGTTCACTGCCATAAGAAAGAAGAGGAGAAAACAGATTCCCTGTCCTGATCAGCTCAGAATACAAGACGAGAACTGTAAAGTTAACAGAGAACAAGCTGACTTACGAGCAAAAACCAGCAGAGTGCAGCTACAAATAAAACAGAAGACAAACCCTCGTCATCAGCCAGCTCACTAATGGTCACTCAGAATGCAGCTGATGTGCCCATGGCTATCTGGAGTCTAAGTTAAAATTTACCGGATCTTGTGCAAAATATACTGACACCAGAGCAATCTCTACTGCAGCTGGAGTGAGAGATCTGCCTCCGTGCTAAACTCTCTATTTTGCCTTGGGAAATGATAAGCATATCATTTCATATCATATCATATCACATCATATCACAAAGCTAAACATTCCGCAGTCTGATAGCAGATTTGGACATGAGATTTAGAACACCTGCATGCACTGCTGAACCTCCTCCCTTCTCTTTTTTTCTTCTGATGTCTCTCTACATTTCCAGTAAATCAGAAGGGAACGGCCCTCTAGAACAGGTTGCCCAAGGAGACTGCGGATGCTCCATCCCTGCAGGCATTCAAGGCCAGGCTGGATGTGGTTCTGGGCAGCCTGGGCTGCTGCTTGGCAACCCTGCACATAGGAAGAAGGGGGTTGGAACTGGATGAGCACTGTGGGCCTTTGCAACCCAGGCCATTTATGAGTCTGATTAGTGGCATTTTCCACCTAATTGTGTCATTCAAATTTTGTAACCAGATCTCTTCAAACACCTCCCCTTTTCTCACTCCTTGCATGCCTGGTGTGCTCTTGCACTGTAACCCTGCAGACACCAGCTGACTACAAGAGCTGCACAAGTTACCCTCCTTGCCTATTGTTTGTTGCAGTAATTCATTCCTGGATGGAAAAGCACATGTAGAAAAGTGTTGCTATGACACTAGTTGACAAAGAAAGTCCTATAGCCAAAGTGTTTTGCACCAGAGAGGCTGTCAGTTGATCCTCCAAATGCAAGACACACCAAATGAAGCGTTCCTTTCTCTCTGGGATTCCAAGCATTTTCTCACCTCTGACTTTCACTTGGAATGTTGCTTTGTCATCTTTTGTTTCACAGCTGTAGCTCCTTTGGTCTTTCAGGGTCACATTTTTGACCATGAGCTTGCGGTGCGTCCCCTGGGAGATGATGGTTGTCCTCTGGTCCTGCTTCACCTCTGTTTGATCTTTCTTCCATACGACAGCTCCGCTTGCAGCTGACACCTCACACACCAGCTCCAGGTCTTCAGAAGGACTGACTGATATTTCTGGAGTCGTTTTGGGCTTGTTGACAGAATTAATGGCTTCATCTGAAAAAAAAAAGAGAAAGTGGTTTACATCCTGACTCAGGCTTATTCAGCACAGCAAGAAGATACAGTTAGAACTGATTGTAATGTCTCTGCTCATTACATTTGGGTGATCGAGTTTCACCTCTGGAGGTACTCACATACAAACATCTGCTTGATTCTCCTGTGTAAGGAAAGAGTAAGTTCTATGCAGACAGTTCTTAATTCTTTTAATCAATTCTGTATTCTGCACGTGTTCTTCTGAAGCTAAAATGAAGGCAGCTAAGTAACCTGTTTGCAATACATGAACAAACCTATTCAACACCTTGTCTCTAAGCTAACAAGCAGTGTTTGATGAGCACATCAGTATTTCATGCCCTTCATTCCATCCAGACAGAACCTGCCTGAGGAGCAAGCTGATGGCTGTCAGCTACAGGCAGACCTAGCTTAGTATTGCATTTCTTATAGCAACAACTGTCGCTTTCATTCACTGAATATACCAAGGCCAATTGCTATGCCAGGCACATTTATGGCGTCAGTGAACAAATAATTCGTTAAAAATTGTAATAGACAGGAGACATCTATTCTTTTAAAACTAGGTGACCAAAGAACAACAGTCCCTCTAGAGTCAAGCTGTTAAGAACTAATAGCACCAACCAATATCACATACATAGATTACTTCCCTGCCCTAAGACCATCTTGTGACCATTTGGTGCTCCTAATTAAGCCCTCTTGATGGCATTTTGTCTGAGCCATGCGACATTTTGTGATTGGAGTTACTGCTAGTGTTCCCTTAACCCTACACCAAAGTAGGAGGTATCCATTCTCAGGGAATCATGCAGGCTTCCTCTGTATTTGATGCTCAGAGACAGCCCCAGAACTTTTTAAATCTTAGCTTAGCTCTCATCCAATAATGTTCATCAAACAGTGCAATTTGTCCTTTGGGGATGCCTTTGTTCTGCATCAACCAGTTCCAAAGGAGTCTTCTTGGCTTGTTTTAGATCAGTTTTTCAACAGATAAAGCCAGGGTGTTTGAATTACAAAGTGAAATTGCAGAATGCATGATTCTCAACCAAACAGAACAGGAGGTGGGATGCAGGGTGAATACCTGAACCAACACCACCTGCAAGAATCCTTCAATATCTTAGAAATCTCTAGCCATTCCAAATCCAGTGTTGTGCTTGATCTATCATCTCCGCTGAGTTTTTAGCTAGCTGATGGTGAGCATCACGGTGGTGATGGGTGAGAAGTCAGACTAGAGGGTCTTAATCAACCTTAAGGATCCTGTGATCAGAGGAACGTGAATGTGCTGTTAGAGGTCACAAGCGCTGCGCTGCAGCATGAGCATACACAGCGAAAGGCTTTCAGTAGAGCTTCAGTTCATAAATGAGGACTGGGTTATGGAAAATAGGCTCAAGATAGAAACCAGAAAACAGATCTTAATGCCAGGTTCTGTGAATGCAGCCAGCTGAATTTCACAGATATTGAATTTCAATGACAATTTCTTGTGTTATTTTACCCTCCAGCTCCACCCTGAACAGGAACATGTCAGTGACAAGCATTACTCCTCCAGGCTTGACCTGACAGTGCTTTACTTGTACTATGAGCTAATGGCTGTGCTTACAGCACCTCAGGGAGACACCTCAGAGATCACAACATCCTTCGGGTACAGCAGGAGACACTGAACTCTCCAAATATGGGGTTTAATTTGTCCAAAGAGGATACAGGATTCCAATGCTAAGAACTTAGGACCATTTCAGTCAGTGGTTTAAAGATGATGTAAGCGCTGAGGCAATTCATGAACTAGAAGAATGAAGCCCAGATGTCAGGGCTCAAGTCGTGACTCCAGCCCGAGCTGCGGCTAAGGCTGTCCTGAATTCATCACAACACAGTTACATTATTTGCTCATACTGTGGATTTGCATAGGGACAACAGTAAGGTCAGAATTGCTTCAATAGAGCTATGCAATCTTTGTCCTAAATACTGGAAACCCACAGGGCTGGACAAATAAAATGAATTAAGTCTGAAGTGCTTTACATGGATTGTGATCCCATGTTTGCCTCACAAACTTACCTGAGACTTTCCAATCAAAAATCAGAGTGTCATCTCCAATTTTGCAGATGTTCCCTCGTCTTCTTTCGTTACAGCTGAAGCCACAAACTTATGCAGTTTCCCTTTATCTTCCATTGTGAATTTCTTACTGGTTGTGATTTCTTTGCCATTTTTGTACCACTTCACCATGACATTGGCTTCAGAGGTCTCAGAAACAAATTCAGCTTGTTTTCCAGCAACGGCCCTGATTACTCCTCCAGTTGTCTCTTTGATTACGAAGTTTGCCAGTGCTGAAACAAAATATGAAGACAAAAAATACATATGATGGTAAAGAACTGCGGGGACATTGGTGACCATGAGGCATTCATTTATCATAAGATCAAACGTGCACGTTTAATCCTAGTTCTAATTGCTAGATTCTAAATTCAGAAGCTGGCAAATTGGCAGCTTTTATAAACCACGTACCAGATTACCTTATCTCCACAAGTTGAAGGACATACACTGGACAGGGGACAGAGCCAAAGGAAGAAGCCCAAGGCTTCAAGAAAATGTCTAAAATAGGAAAACTGAGGAAAGAATTGGAACAAGCAAACTAGAAGGAAATCAATGGAGGGGGTATCTATTACTGCACTGTAACCCCCTGGCAAACAAATCAAGCCTAAAAGATAGAGATATCACTTAGGACTGAAAAGAAAAACAGAATTCCTTTATGGAAATTAATTGGAGCGCAAAAGTTAGATGATAAAACTGGCCCCTATTAACACACAGTGGAATAATTGACTTCAAAGATTCAAAATCTCACCACTGTCTTAGCCAAAAGTATAAGCCTAAGTCCACGGTCCTATTTTACTGAGGGTAATTGAGCTTGTTTTCCAACTTCTTGTTAACATATCATTTCAAAACAGCGCACACAACTGAGTTGGGTCTGTTGAGAAAGCGCAGTCAGAACTGCTAAAATCAAAGTCTGGATTATGCATGCATTTGTTCTGCAGTTCCAAGAACACGCATGTATAATACAAATTCAACAACGCTCTACAGAATGCCTGTATTTAGGAGCTCGAGAGCCAGCTGATGGACACTGGGATGACTGAGATCCTGTAAATACATTTAACTCCATCCTATCATACAGTCAAATTTCATTCATTTTTTCAGGAACTGTCTCTTATCATTGTAGTCCCGTCACCACTGCTGGATGTGAGCCCAACCACACAAAAGCAGCTGCTGGTTTTCACTGCAGATACTGCAGTAAGGAGAAACAGCCTCCAGACTGGACCAGCTGAGCGTGGCCCTACCAGGATTTGCTCCAAAGGTCTTATTACCAGTAGTGCTTCCTGATGAAATACATGGGGGTCCTCCTTTGATTCCAACCCCAACCCACCCCACCATCCCCCCTGATAACATCCATCAGGGCCACATCTCGACAGCTCCTGAACACCTCCAGGGATCCCACCACCTCCCTGGGCAGCCTGTGCCAGTTAATTCTATGGGCAGACCTGCCAGTATGAAATATTATGCTAACATGACAAAGAGAGAGAAGAAAAGCAAAATTAAGACTAGCTGACAAGCCTTGGCAGGAAGTTCTGCTCTCCATCAATTTAGTCCCTGTGACTCTTCACAGGTGTTTTCTACATTTTGGATCACTGCTACAAAAAGAGATGTTGACATCATCTCTTGTGGCCACCCTGACAGAAGAGCAGGAAGGCTGGGATGCTCTTTTTCCTATCTTTCCCTTCATTTCCTCTATATCTTAGGGACGAATCACAGGACAGAACACAGAAATCAAATGGCTCTACAAAGCAGATTGGCCAGTTCAAGTCAAAACAGCCATTGAAAACACCTCAGATGCTGTCTGACAACAGCTGGACTGTCGGGGAGTCAAGTGAATGCAGTCTGCTGGCCCTGGGCCGGAAGAGCACAGCCCAGACTATCACATACCTTTCACTGAAAGCTGATAGAGCATTTTATCCCCCTCACAGATGCACTGATAACTTGCAGCATCATCCATTGAGTCGTTGTGAATTTTCAGGGTGTGTTTCTTCCCCACAATGTGCAGTTCCTATTTTTCACTGGCCTTGAGCTCCTTCCCATCCTTCATCCACTCCACAGTAGCGCCTGTGTCTGAAAGCTCAGCCTGCAGTTTGGCTTCCTCACGCAGCGGAGCAGAGATCTTTTCTGCATCTTTGCTCTTCTTGGTAAATCTCACTGCAGCACCTGTCAGGAGCAAAGGCCTCGTTATTTCAATTGATATCAGGCTAACGTGGTCAATGTTTGCTGCAAGATCTCTGAAAAAGTATCACCTTCTGTTCCTGCACTCATCATTGGGTCAGTGCTGAGCAATTCAAGATATTTCATTTGGTCTTCTTGCCGGATTTACTAAGTAAAAAACAACCAAACATCTCCTTCTACTGATTAATAATGCTCTAAACATGCTTCTGCAGAGGTTTCCACCCAATGACAAACAAGTCCTCCCATAATGAATGTTTATTTGTAATATTTTGTCATGCAAAGCTGATTGACAGAGATATTATTGGAATGATTGCTCCCCTACTTCTAAACTATTCCAGTGCAATCAGAAAGGCTGTCTGAACCTGGAGCTGAAAGTACTGCTCTATGGTGATGCAGTGGTAAACCTGCTGACTGAATGCACTGGCCAATAGCTGTGAACTGCAGACATTCATCAGCTGGCATGGGCATGAAGCAATCTGTTTCAGATACCAAGCAGCTGGGTAGATTGGCTTACCCTACACTCAGTGCTATCATGTTTAGGTCATTACCAGGACTCACGTCAGTCCATGGGATGCAATTTCAGGTATTTGGTACAGTCAGTGAATGCCTGCAGCCCCAGTTCTAATCATCAGATCACAGCAACTATGCCTTGACTGTAAGAGGAAAGGAGAAGGATCAAAGCAAATACCTCTCACTCTCATCTTGCTGCTGACATCAACATTTTGGGCAACAAATTTCACTTCTGCTCCATCATCGTTCTTGGTGACGTTCTTTATGATTAGGCTGTGAGTAGTTTGGGTTCTCTTGATGATGCAGGTCTCGCTTTCCTGTAAGACTTTACCACTGAGGTACCAAGTGCCGCAACACGTTGTTGTAAGGTCAATAGTAAACATGGCATCCCCTCCAGGTACAGCTTCACCAGTTGTTAGGGGGGATTTCACAGCCAGGACTGGGTCTGAGGAAGAACAACATGTATGTCTTAATGCTCTTTAGATGCAAGTCTGGTATCTCAATTAGAAATGGAAGATTAAATCATAGGTACATTTCTACTTCTCCCTTTGCATGAGTGCTGGAAGAAGCACTTCTGTGCTTAAGATCTGTTACTGAAAGTTCTGCCTCTTGCACATGTGAGATATCAAAAGATAAGGATATTCATGTCTCTGTCACAGAAACAGAACTTGTATCACTTCAGTGGTAGCTGGAAGTTGATAGGAGATAGGAGAACTAGGAATAAAGGAAAGCCTTTGGTGTGTTAATGCACTACTATCATTAAAGTCAAAGGAAACATCTTTAGGGAACCAACACAGCTGCTCAGCTCACACTGACCCATTTCCTTTGGGGTTTTTGTGCTTACCAAGGTGCACGCTCCCTGGGAATTCCAGAGACGGGCTCTGTCCATGTGCATTGACTGCAGACACTTGGAACTGATCATCAGCCTCTGCAGACAGATTTACAGCCCCTGCACAGCTCTATATAACAGTCTTATAGAACTACCTCTAGTAGAAGCAATCTCCACACAGAGATCCTTTTCCAGCACACTCCGACACGGGGGGGAGCAAAACGGGGGGGGCACATACACACACAGCGCCGGGGGGGGCCCGTAACCGACCCCCACCCATCCTTTTAAGGGGTGGGGGGTCCGTTTTAATGGCGGGGGGCCGAGACCACCTTCACCCCCCCCCCCATCTGTTAAAAGGGGGGTGTCCATTTTGGTGGGGGGGGGGCAGTGACAATCTCCCCCCCACCCCATCGTTTAAAGGAGGGGGGGTCCGAGACCACCCCCCCACACCCCATCTTTTAAGGGGGGGGTCAGGGGCTCATGGGGGGCAGCACAACGTGCACAACATTGGGGGGGGGGGCTTTAAAAGGGGGGGTTTACAAAAAGCACAGCTCTCAACTATAGATGGGATTGGGGGGGGCTCAATCGATGGGGGGGCCCCTTCATGCAGGGGGAGCACAGCGTAAGGCAGCGGCTTTGAGGGGGGGGGTTGGGGCTGTTTGGCCTTTGGGGGGGTTATTGTGTGCTCCACCCCCACCACCCCCACCCACAATGGGGTGTTAATGTGGGGGGGGGGGGGGCTTAGATTAGTTGCGTTCCCTATAGCACCGCCCCCCCCCGTCATTAACCCCCCCGCTTTATCCCCACGGCTGAGCCCCCCCCCCGACAGGTCCCGATTCATCTTGATGGGGGGGGGGGTTTGTCACACGATCCCAGCGCGGCTTACGGCACATCGTCGACCCCACCCCCACCCCCCATAACCCCACCCGGGGGGGCAGGGGGCGATGTGGTGAGTGGGGGGGGGGGGGTTCCGGAGTTGGGGGCTGGGGGTGAGCAAAGCGCAATATAGGGGGGGGGGGGGGTCCTATAACTGGAGGGCAGCGGCTGCACAAAGAGCCCGCGGGGGTCGGAGAGCAGCACTTTGGCTGGGGGGGGGTCCACGGGGTCCGGGGGTAATGCGGCCCCACCCCCACCCCCTCCCCCACCCCCCACTGCCGACCCCCCCCAGCGTTGCCCCCCCGCCCCAACGTCAGCTCCTGCGGCAGCTCCTCGTCGCTCTCCTCCTCCTCTTCCTCGTCTGGGGGGTCAATATGTGGAGGGGGGGGGTCCCATCGGGCAGCGGCAGCTCCGCCGGCTCCGATTGGCTGAGCCGCAGTGCGCGGGAGCGGCTGTTGTGTGCCGGTCGGTGGAGGGGAGGCTCTTCATGGAGCTGCCCCGCAGCCAACAACAGCCTGAATGAGATCCTGGAGTCCCAGACGCTGGAGGATGAGCTGGGAAAGAGCAGAGGCTCCCCACAGAAGGGCAAATCACGTCTGATAACGTGAGTGTGGAGCACAGCCAGCCCCTTCCTCACATGTGTGGGGCTTCCACGTTCCTCTGTGCCCATTGCAGTGTGCCACCCCAATCCTGCTGCCCAGCCAGGAGTGGATGGGATGAGCAGGTTGGGATGCACAGAGCACTGCTCAGACATTGCTGGGACATTTGTGCACTGCTGTTGAGCTTCCCTTTGTGCAGCAGGGGAGAGGATGGAGGTTTACAGGTGGATGGTTGTTATTTCTATGGCATTGCACAGGTGGTAGAACCTTGTCCATTCCCAAACTTATTCCAGGGCATGCGGGAATTTGTGCAGTTGTAGTTCCTGAATTGTGCTATTTAAAACCCTCCTGTAAATGGGGATGTTTTGTAATGCCTGCTGGGGCTGCAGGCAGCATTGCCTTCCTCCTTAGGGGGCAGGTTTAATCACAAGCCTCCCTATTTCCTATCACAAACGTCCTACAAACCATGTCTGGGCATTGCTGTCTCGGCCTGGATCTCAGCTCCTGAGACTGTCAGATGTGAAGCAGCAGCAGCTGGGACAGGGCTGGCTCTGTGTGCCCTCTGTGGGTCTGTGGGCACAGAGTGGGGCAGAGGGATGACTGTGAGAGGGAGGAATTGCCCAGCCACTAGAAAGAGGAAATCAGCTGAAAAGGGGAGATTTTAGAAGCACTGAGGCTGTGGCTGCTTTGACAGTAAGAAGAAACCAAGCTGTCACTGTGCAGATGGGAACTCCAGTAGGAGAGCTGTGGTGGCTTTACAGATGGCAGACAGCAGCTGGAGTGTAGAGCCAAGGGTAGGGGGGGGATCTTCCTCTTAGCAATGCCATGCAAAGAATGATGCAGACTCCTGCAGGGTCGGCTTTGCTGTGTGACCCTGGGTGGAAGCAGCTGGAAGGTCTCAGCCCTTCTGCGTTATCCCAGGAGCTGGGGCAGTGCTCGGTCTCATCCCACCTCTGCTAATAGCAAATGCAGAATCCCTTATCTGAGTGCCCTTTTCTCTCATGGAGAGTCACCAACCCTGGGAAGTTCACAAAAAGTTTGGGTGTTGTGTTGAGGGATGTGATTTAACTGGGAAGTATTGGTGATGGTTGGACTGGATGATCATAAGATCATCCAGATCATAAGATCTGAGATCATAAGATCATAAGATCATCCAGGTCTTTTCCAACCTTGAAAATTCTATGGAGTTGTAGCAGATTGTGGGGGTGTAGGTGTGGTATATATATGTACACAGATGGGAATATCCGTATGGAAAAGATAGATCCATGTGTGTTCTGGGCTGCACTGAAAAAGGGGTGGCCAGCAGGAGAGGGAGGTGATTGTCCCCTCCTGCTCAGCTCTTGTGAGGCCATATTTGCAGCACTGTGTCCAGGCCTGGGAAGGATGTGGAGCTGTTGGGGGGGGTCCAGAGGAGGGCCACTGTGATGATCAGAGGGCTGGAGCAGCTCTCCTATGAGGAAAGGTGGAGGGATCTGGGCTTGTTTAGCCTGGAGAATGGAAGGCTGTGGGGAGACCTCATTGTGGTCTTTCAGTACTTGAAGGGAGCGTATAAACAGGAGGGGGAATGGCTGTTTATGAGGGTGGATAATGATAGGACAAGGGGGAATGGTTTAAAACTGAGACTGGGGAGGTATAGGTTGGATCTTAGGTAGATGTTTTTTGCTCAGAGGGTGGTGACGCACTGGAACAGGTTGCCCAAGGAGGTTGTGGATGCCCCATTCAAGGCCTGCAGGCATTCAAGGCCAGGTTGGATGGGCTCTGTCCATGAGCATTGACTGCAGACACTTGGAACTGATCATCACCCTCTGCAGACAGATTTACAGCCCCTGCACAGCTCTATATAACAGTCTTATAGAACTACCTCTAGTAGAAGCAATCTCCACACAGAGATCCTTTCCCAGTGCCCCTTTGTGACGTCATAATTCCCCTTTGTGACATCATAACACCCCTTTGTGATATCATAATGCACCTTTCTGATGTCATAATGCCCCTTTCTGACGTCATAATGACCCATTCTGATGTCTTAATGCCCCTTTGTGACGTCATAATGCCATGTGTGATGTCATAATGCCATTTGAGACGTCATAAGGCTCCTTTGTGATGTCATAATGCCCCTTTGTGACGTGATAATGCCTCTTTGTGACGTCATAATGCCCTTTGTGACGTCTTAATGCCCCTTTGTGATGTCTTAATGCTCTTCTGTGATGTCACAATACCCCTTTGTGCCGTCATAATGCCCCTTTGTGACATCATGATGCCCCTTTGTGATGTCATAACACCCATTTGTGACGTCATAATGCCCCTTTCTGACGTCATAATGACCCTTTTTTACATCATATTTCCCCTTTGTGATGTCATAATGCTTCTTTGTGATGTCATAATGCTACTTTGTGATGTCATAACGCCTTTGTGACATCATAACACCCTTTGTGACGTCATAACGCCCTTTGAGACGTCACAATGCTCCTTTGTGATGTCATAATGCTCCTTTGTGATTCATAATGCCCTTTGTGATGTCATAATGCCCTTTCTAACGTCATAATGCCCCTTTGTGATGTCATAATGCTTCTTTGTGAGGTATCTGTGGTGCCATTGATAATGAAGTGTGATGAACTGGAAGGCTTTCAGTAGAATTGCAGCCCTAACATAAACAATGACTTGAACTCTGGAATTCTGTGTAAAATCATTAGCTAGCTTGTGGTCCAGGTCTTCAAACCAAAGGCTGTGAGGTGCTGCTCTTGTTGACACAGGCTGTGAAAGATGGCTTGAGCTCTAAGAGTAATTTCCCTTCTGCTCTTTATATGAATGTCAAATCCACAATTAGAATATTAAGAAGATAATATAAAAGTTTGTGCTGCTGGACTGAGGACTTCCATTAGCTGTTAGCCATAGTTTGGAACTTGCAAAGCAATCATATTGGAGCCTTGCTGGGCAACCTGCTCCAGTGTCTCACCACATCCACAGTAAAGCATTTCTTCCTAATATCCAATCCTAATCTACCTTCTTCCCATGTAAAGCCATTTCCCCTCATTCTGTTGCTACCTGCCCTTATAAAAAGTCCCTCCCCAGCCTTCCCTGTAGGCCCTCTTCAGATACTGGAAGGCCACTCTAAGGTCTCCTTGGAGTCTTCTCCAGGCTGAAGAGCCCCATCTCTCTCAGCCTGTGCACATAGTAGAGGTGCTTTCAGCCCTCTCTGATCACCTTCATGGCCCTCCTCTGGACCTGCCTGAACATCTCCAAGTCCTTCTTGTGTTGAGGGCTCCAGAACTGCGTGCAGTGCTCCAGATAGGGTTTCAATGAGAGGAGTGTGGAGGGGCAGCACCACCTCCCTCGACCTGCTGGTCATGCTTCTGTGCTTTAAGCTTATGCTATAAGGTCCTATATGCTTTAAGGTTTAGATAGTGCAGTCGCCTCACCTCTTCAGGTTTATCTGTGAAGGTCCCTTCCAAGTGAACCGTGCTGATCCAGACAGTTCGGACTGCTCATTAAAATGTTTTAGTAAGTTGGGCTGGTCCTACGAAGCAGTATGACTGCAGTAAGCAGTGTACATGGTGCGCTGTGAGTACTGCACACATTCCTCTTGGCAGCTTGTGGAACAGAAACTGTGCATTGTTTGGATTGTGTAAGTATTCCTGTTGGTCTCTTGTGATGCTTACCTTCTTAGAGCACCTTTCCTCGTTTGGCTCTACATATTTTGGTACCTTACTTGTTCTGTTTGGCTTAGCAGGGAAGGTCTTCTTCTGAAGCATCCTCAGTCTTGGTCTGGGCAGCATACTTAGAAATGACATGGACGTTACATGAGTGGGTGGTCAAAGGGGGGAAGAACTCACCTTTCTGATCTGTTTCGTTTTAGAACACAGTCCTGGAGAGGATTTGCTTTCCTTGTTTCCTGGAGACTTGGATTCTTAGATGGTTTTGACTGCAGCTATTTCTGATGTTAATTCCTTTTTCTGTACTTTAGTAGCCAAGTGCAAGTGGAGTGCTTTGGAATTGTCTGAAGTTGCCAGGTTGCGTGTGATCACATATGTAACGTGGAGTTATGTGTGGTGCCAGTGATAATTAAGTGTGATGAACTTGAAGGCTTTCAGTACAATTTCAGCCCTAATGTAAACAGTGACTTGAACTCTGGAATTCTGTGTAAAATCATTAGCTAGCTTGTGGTCCGGGTCTTGAAACCAAAGGCTATGAGGTGCTGCTCTTGTTGACACAAGCTGTGAAAGATGACTTGAGCTCTAAGAGTAATTTCCCTTCTGCTCTTGATATGAACGTCATATCAACAATTAGAATATTAAGAACATAATATAAAAGTTGTTGCTGCTGGCCTGTGGACTTCCATTAGCTGTTAGCCATAGTTTGGAACTTGCAAAGCAATCTTATTTAGACTTTAGTGATGAAATCTTCTGATGAAATCCTCCTTCTAATTCTGCAAAAGAATCTTGATGGAACATTTCTGTCTGAAAAGGCTCTGGCATATGAAGATGTGCCAGACTGCAGCCATGTGCCAGATGCGTTTGGATCCATGGAATTTTCTGATGTAGCTTCAGTGTTTGAAGAATCTCCACTAGATCTAAATACTCAGAAAACAAAGCAGGTGTGTGAAGATGTACAGCTAGTTTCTTACAGAAAAAATACAGCTCTTAATCTAGAAATCTGCTTCTCATTGTATCTAGTGCTTACTCCATATTTAAGTATCTAGTGGACCTTGACCAAAGGAAGATAAAGATAGAGCAAAGAAGTATGTTAAGCATAAATTTTGTTGCCATCTACCTGTAGGCCATGGTTGGTTTGACGTGATCCCTAACTCCAGTGTTTGGTTTGCACAGAAACAGCAAGCAAGGGAACAAGTAAAGGAGTCAGTGAGGATTTTAAAACACAATGGGAAGCGATAAGGCACAGTTAATAAGATTCTGGAGTTAGGCTGGAGGTAGGCAGAGGTTGAAAGGTACCGAAAGAAATTCAATCTTACTGTGTTGGACAAAAAAATCCACTGTGATATTATTCAAATTTTTAACTAAACCAAGTGATAATTCATATTTATGTTTAGATAAGCTGGTGAGGGTTAATCCTCAATGGAGAATTGAGATGAACAAATCAAAAAATGGCGTTTGACAGTCTATAAGAAACGAATTTATTCTAGGAGAGAATCAGAGTTTTCAACTGTTTTGTTCAATAGCCAAATAATGTATGATATTTTTATAAGCATTGTGTCTGACCTTCTCAGCTGTTAGAATTTCTTTGACAGTAACTTCTCCGGCTGTGATCAGAAAACCTTTTGTTCCGTCTCTGGCAGCATTCGAGGCATGATACTCAGCTGGGTGATATGGAATTCACACTGTCAACTCCAGTGACAAGAAAAGTGGCATCTAAGAAGCGTGCAAACACAGAGAATGTTGATGCAGAGTCAGCGTTAAGAAATGAGCTGCCCTTTGCATTTCCTGCTCCAAAGGCCTTCTTTTCGAAGAGCCAGACAGAGAAGCAAGTAGAAGGCATATCCTTTCAGGCGCCTACTTCCAAAGGTATGTTGTATGTAACAAATGGAAACCTAGAACATGTGTAGCTTCGGAATTTTTTACTTTTAATATGAATGCAATACTTGTAGGTCCTAAAATTCTGAAAGGTTTCAGTGTGGGGTTTATTTGGTCACAGCACATACAGCTGCCATCCTGTACATCTGACAGTGCACTGCAAGCGGTTTAACCATATATCAGGGCATGGTACACGTCTGTTAATGATAGAAGTTCTCACAGTTTCACAAGGAGCATGCCTTGAGATGCATTCAGATAATGAGATAAGCGCTGTGTTCCTAAAACTAGCATGTGTCTCCACTCTCCATTGAGATCTAGTAGATAATTTCTTTAACAATTATGATGAGGGTTTTGTTTTGTTTTTATTTTTTTCTGGGCTATTATTTTGAGTGAAAGAAAAGGGTATGCTTTTATTTAAGCGAGCTTTTGATTGCATCATGCTTCTAAATTAAATGTAACCTACTGGATTCCTCATGATAGCATTCTAGTACTTGCGTGTATCTGTTCTCCCTAATAGAGGGAGAAGAGACTCAGTGAACCTGGACAGTGTTACCCAGGGTTGTGAGAACAGCTGAATGATTGTTGAGAACTGGTCAACTCGTGAGCCTGAGACCTGGCATCCTCCATCCTAGGGTGGAACTTTACTGGAGCACGTGGGTGCCACAGAAACAAAAGGACTGTGTACAATAGACTGAGAGTTTGCTGAGTTTCTTGGTTGACAGAAAGCACAACTAACTCAGCAGCAAGTGACGTATTTGGGATAGGAGATGACAGCTGGACTTTGAACCTTAAGGACTGCCAAGAAAGAAGCCATCTGCTCAACCCCTGAGCTGCAAACTGCCAAGGAACTCCATACGTTGCCAGGGATGACAGGAGGGTGCCGACCATGGATACACAGCTACGGACTGATGGTAAACTTGAAACAGCTTGAAGTGAGTAAGGGATATCCAGGGTGCACTGGTGGTCAATATTCAAGAAGCCCATCAATCTACACTGGGCCAAAGGATACCAGTTTTAATATCTCATGCAGTGTTCACTGTATTGGAGGCAAAAGGGGGACATTGGCTCTCACCCCAAAGATTCCCGAAATACCAGGCCATCCTGGTAGAGCAGGGTGATATAGAAATAATTGTAACTACTATTGCCAACCCAGTATCTTTCCTTAGTGGAACTCCCCTGGTGGAGAACCAGGATGACATCACTGCTTTGAAACAACTGATGCTGCACATTACATCCAGTCGGTCAGAGCTGAAGGACGAACCCTTAGAAGATGCAGAAGACGTCTGGTTTACCAGCAGCTGCAGTTTAGTGAGACAAGGAGGCTGTAAGGCAGGACATGCAGTAACTGCTACTGAGCAGGGAATGGAAGCACAACCATCAGCCATGGGGACTACCCCTCAGAAGGCTGAAATAACTGCCTTGACAAGAGCCTTAATGATATGGACAGATGCTAAATATGTGTTTGGGGTGTCACACGCTCATAGTACCATCTGAAAAGAGCAAGGATTGCTCACACACAAGGAAAAGAGCATGATGTAAATGTACCAAGGGCTATTCTATGCTGTAGGGCACAGTTCTCTATCCAGGCCCAAGTCTGTGTGGGTGTCTCCTCTATCCACAAAGCTGCTCACACTGCAGGAGGCACAGGCTGAGAGGAGAGGCCAGAGCAGCTCTCCCACTGTGACACGGAGCAGCAGGATACAAGTAAAGGAAGGCCCCGCAGCTGTACTGGGAAGATTCCACACAGTCATCAATTTTTCATCTGAAAGGTAAAGAGGAATTCCCTTTTCTGCCCCTATCATCATTGGTCAGGTGAGTAGCAATGATGCCCGGTGTGCTTCCATCAATGGAGCAGAATAGGCGGAAGGCTGGGGTGCAGGCTGACCTCTGCTGAGGTGAGTGGGGGCTCAGGGTGTTGCTCAGTGGTAGATTTGTTCACACTGAGCTCTAACAGGAAACTTGCTCAACATCGAAGGCCTTGCAAAAGTCTGGCTGAGTGATGTCAGTTGCTTTTCCTTTCCCTACTGATGCTGTCACTCCACTGTAGAAGGCCACCAAAGCGACCAGGCTGCATGTCTCCGTTTCTGCTGTTTCTCCATTTCCTTCTTGTTGCTCCCTGTAACCAGCAGGTTCAGCCATGCTGCTTTCCTGCCTCCTCTGCTGTGTTTCGTGTGGTCGGGATGGAGCTAAGAGCTCCAGCTCTGAGAAAGGTTTTCTGAGAAAGTTACCATCTCTTTTCCATTCCTTTACCCCTAAAAACAGTTTTCCAGTGTCTCTCATGCAAGAATTCTTTGAACAGCCTGCAGCTGACTCTCCTGAAGCTCAGGGTCCTGACTTTGCTTTTTGCCAGGCCCGCATTCCTTGAGATGAGGAACTCTAGGAGGGCATGGTCACTACAGCCCTGACCACCTCCAGTCTTAACCCCTGCTGTGCACCATGTCCAGTAATGCTTCCCTTCTGCTTGGTGTGCTTAATGCTTGGCCCACAAAGTTATTGTTAGTGCACTCCAGCAGGCTCTCAGACAGCTTGCAGCAACTGGGATTGGTGCTGGGTGGTTGCTGGGAGGTGTCTCAGCAGAAAAGCTGGGCTGGGGTGGGCGTGCTGTGTCAGTCCTCATCGCAGCTGGCAGAGAGAGTTAGAGGAGGGTGATGGGTGCTGCCTGCTCTCAGTGCTGCTGCACTGAATTTGGGGCACAGCAGCACACTGGTGAGTGAGCTGGGAGGGAGACGGACTGCTGCTGTGCATGGCTAGGCCAGAGCTGGAGGATTGTCAAACGTGAGTCATGCTGGTGCAGCCATTGCAGCTGCAGCAGGAGTAGAAGACAAAGAGGTTTTGTAGAGGACAGAGGGTGGTGATTCATGGTTTGATGTCCAGGTGGAGGCCGATAACAAGTGGTGTCATCCAGGAGTCTGTCTTGGGACCAGTGCTTTTTTACATGGTTATCAGAGACACCAATGATGCAATGGAGTGCACCTTCTGCTGTTTGCTCAGTGGTGCGGCTGATGCAGTGAAAGGAAGGGATGCCATTCAGAGGGAGCTCAACCGAGAGGTTGGCCTACGTGAATCTAATGAGGTTCAACACAGCAAAGTGCAATGTTTTGCACTTGGGCTGGAGGAATCCCAGGCATTTCTACAGACTGGGAGGAGCAGTCCTTAAGAGAAGCCCCGCAGAGAAGGACCTGGCGGTCCTGGTGGATGAAAAACAGATCGTGAGCCATCAGCGTGCTCTTGCAGCTCAGAGAGCAAATGGTCCCCTGGGCTCCATCAGAAGAGGGGATGGCCAGCAGGGACAGGGAGGTGATTGATCTTCATGATCCTTGAGGTCCCTTCCAACCCGGGCCATTCTATGATTCTGTGATTACACTCGCTGTCAGAAATAACAGCAGCTGTACAGAAGCTGGATATATTTTGGGATAGTTCTTGTAACCAGCTGATTTTAAGACCTTGCCCGAGTCAAGAGTCTAAATTGAGTGTCAGAAGAAAGCTGGTAAAGTGGCTATTGCTCATTCTTTTTCATTTGCTGATTCTTTCATTTGGGTTCCTTTTCCAAAGGAGATTCTGGTGATGGAAGCAGTTGAAGAAAGAACCAAAGCAGCTCTTGCCAAGAGTGCTTGAAGTCCCTGTCGAGAGAAGCAAAGAACTTGGGCTTCCTCTGGGATGCTCCCCACCATGTCTCAGGAAGGAGACAACTGCTGTTCCACTTTCTGCTCTGTGTGTGGAAAGGTACGTCTGGGTTTCTTCTGCTTGTTTATTCTTTCTTTTTCTGGCTTTGAAGGAGAAGGGGTGGAGCAACGGGAGACTCACTGGTCATTTGTTACCTCAAGAACAGGATGGATTCTGCATTGACTGTGAAAAACCTGGGCTAGTAGCATGGGCATGTTTCAGGCTGGACTTTTCCTTCTTGTTTTCCTGTTGGCTACAGGGAGACAGCTGTCTAAAGGTGTGTTTTCAAACCCACTCTCCAAAACCATGTTTCATTGTTGCAGGTGGTTCAGTGTGCTCTTGCAGTGCAGATGCTGTAGTTTACTGTAGAATCTGAATGGTTTCTGTTGTTACGGGAGGACTGGGAGGAGGTAGTGAGAAGAGAATTCAATGCCTGAGGTGTATCTTAGTGAGAAATGTTGGCATGAGGTGCTGAAAGTCTTGAGCTGTCAAAGGCCAGTGAGGCTCAGACTCCTTAACCTGCTGGAGCAGGGTGGAAGCAAGGAGTGGGCACTGCCGTCCCACCAGCTGCACTTGGTTCTGGTCTGCCAGGTCTCTGCTGGCCTGGATTTCTTCTGAGAAGTTTGTTGGAGCTGCTTGGAGTAGTGAAGGGCGGGGAAGAAGTGCTGCTCAAGAGCTAAGGCTCTGCATGATCATCTTGGATGGTTTTAACCATGATATCTGAAGACATAGTTTCCATCAGAATGATCCCAACATTGTGCGAGTGTCTCAGATGTATGAGAGCACCCACCTCCTCCAGCTGAGCCATAGGAAAGCTAACTGTGCCCAGCAATTACAGCTTCTGCAGATTGAATATGCTTCCAAGTGTTTTCCTTAGTGATCAATAATGTCCCAGTACTCTGAGATTCCATTTCTGGCACAGTCTGGAGCATCTCTGCAATCCTTGGGTGCTGGAGGGCACGTGGTGAGTGCGTGGACAGGGTGGCACAAACGCGTGCGTGTGCTGAGGAGTTGGGTTGCACACAGGTGCACACAAAGGGGTGTTTGTGGAAGGTGTAGGCAAATACGTGTTCCCAGGGGTGGTTGGCACATGTCTGTGAATGCAAAGGAGGGCACACGATGCAGTGCGTGCATGGGGGTGTGCAAAGCAGGCAGGGTGGTGAATGGGTGTGCGTTTGCACATGGATAGGGGAAGGCTGGGGTTACAGGTTGACCTGTGCTGAGGTGAGTGGGGGCTCACGGTGTTGCTCAGTGGTAGATTTGTTCACACTGAGTGCTAACAGGAAACTCGCACACCCTTTTTGTTTCAGCTGTGCCAGCGCTGTGATCCCTTGCTGCTGGGATGTGCTGTTGGAAGGATGGTCTGCGTGCCAAGCTCCCATCTCTTGCATGAATCAAGTGTAGAGCAAAAGGGATGTTTGGGCCAGGTGACTGTAAGAAGGCTGGCTGCTTTGGATGGTGGTAGCTGATGGAAACAGGTGCTCTGGGGACCGTTCAGCTTTTAACAGAAGACAGGGGTCCTGCAGCAAGAATGACTAGGTTCTCAAATGGCTTCAGACGTGCACACCAAGTACATCCCCGCAGACATTTACCGGTAGTCGGCTCTTGCAGAAGAAGATTCAAGCAGCAGAACCTTTTGCTCAGCTACAGCACACAAATGCTACAAAAGCAAGAACAACCTGCAAGCTCTGGGTCTGTTTGTCTTGCACAGGCATGCACTAACTGCGTTTGATGGTACCCCCCATCCTTGATTTCCTTCCCTGCTTCTTGTCTGATGACGCTGCTGAGCCAGGAACAAGCTGCCCAGTGTGGCAGAGCATGGTGCAGAGCTGTGCTGGGACCTCGTCCCCTTCATCTGCTGCAGATCAGTGCCCCACACGTGCCATTGGGATGCTCTGGCACGGGATGTGCCTCCAACCCAAAGCTCCTTCCCACCTCCCAAGGAAAAACAAAGCAACCCAAGCATCTCCAGCAAAGCTGCCTAGCAGACAGCAGGGAATGCAAACAGCTTCTGGCTGCTCCCCTGCACTCCCGTCCTAAGTAAGAGACCCTACGAGGACTGGCTGGGAAATCAGTGCATGACACATGTGAGTGATCACAGGATTGTGCAAAGCAGTGGGGTTCCACGAATTTGTGTGTGTGTGTATCTCTGCTGTTGTGAAAGCATGGGAAGACTGCCTTACTGAGTCCCAGATAATTACTTATCCTCAAATGATTTTTCCTGGCCAAATTTAGAGCCTCTCACAGGTAATCGAGACCAACAGGCTGTTGTTGCACAATCAACAGGCACAATCTAGATGATCAGCTGAGGAAAATAAAGCATCATGCGAAGGGTACTAGATAAGTGAGCAACTTGAGATCTGCACATTTATGTGATGCTCATGGTCTTAGACAATATTTGCCCAGAGAGGTCACATTGAATGAAAGCAAAATATAAGATGAATGAAAATATGCACAGGAGAAGAAGCCTCTGAGGCTTCTGAAGTGTTATGACCAGAAGACATAAACTCTGTTAAAGCAAACGTTTCTCTCTCTTTTTTGTGTTATTCCAGGCAGGCCTTTATTACCACCTGAACACATGCTGTGGAAGCCCAGCTTATGCAGCACCAGAGCTAATCCAGGGCAAAGCGTCTATTGGCTCAGAGGGATGTAGAGCGGTGTTTGTTTTCCCCTCTTTCCCTTCCTTCTCCACAGAGCATTTAAAGGCAGTGGAGCTCAGGTAGGCTCTCTTGGTTTCCCTTCTGAATTCTGCTAGGTTGCATTGCTTGGTAGCTCTCAGAAGCTGTCAGTGGCCACAGACTAGAAAAGTGCAATTTGTGATAAAATGTTTGCTCATTAAGACCGGGATGTGGTAGCATTGTGGTGGAGTGCTTGTTCATTAGGACCGGGATGTGATGGTGGAATATGGAGGCCACAAGGGTTGCAGAACACTCTAATTTTATGGGTAGATTGTGTACTCTGCATAGTTACAGGCAAAGCGCGCCCCGATACAAAGTTTCACGGAAGGACCAACCAAGGAACGACACACCAAGTGGCACGATCACGACCGACCAATTAAAGGACAATACACTCGGGATGGACCTTACAAAAGAAGTTGCAAGGGACGGGAAGGTGCGGCAGTTGGAGGAACGATGATTCCCCTGTCGCCCAGCGCTGAATTGCCTTTTTGTTTTACCCGCTACAATTAATAAAAGTTTCTAATTGGAACATTATCGGCTCATTGCTTATAAATTGATGACACAATTGGTCTCAGTTCACACAGCTGGCTGGTTTGTCTCAGGCTAATCCTGAACTGCCTCAAGCGACTGCTTTGGGGCTCTACAAAACAGCAGCTTCAGAGATCTCTTTGTATTACTAAGTGTTTGAAAGAGCAATTTGCTCTGTTAATTATCCATCATTTCTGTGCAGTCTGTTTTGTCAGACTTGTCTTTAGATTCCAAGTTGTATGTAAAGAGTTGTTTGCACTGTAATGCACAATGTACTAAAAATTGAGAGATGTAAATGCAAAGAGTTTTTCCAGCTTTGATTTCATGTCTGGAATTTTGGAACCCACTACTTGCAGTTGTTAATCTGTCCAAACTGGTCTGGTTTGGAATGCCAGCATCCTTCTTGAATCGCTGTTAAAGGCGGAGCAATTCCTACAAGTGCCATGGCCCCACTGTTGTTCTAATTCTTGTTTCTTTGTTTTCCACACACTGCTTTTCAAGCCTCCTTTTTCTTTACAGTCAAAGTGAGAACTGCACTGTGAGGTGTCTGAACCTTGTTGTGCCTATACATAAATAGAACAGCAGCAAAGCCTGACAGGTGACTGTGCTGACAGCTCTCGTAGCCAGTAACACGTAACTGTGCTAAATCCCTTGTGACGGCTTTGATTTCATTTTTGCCAGTGAAATCCTTCTAAAAGGAACTGCAGCAGTGTGATGAGCTAAGGTGAAGATGCTGGCTTTAGTAGTGCTCTAAGCTGAGTGGAAGAACAATTGAATTAGGGTTATATGCTTTCTCTGGGACAATAAGGCTTTTTTTTCCTTAGGGAAAGAGCCAGCTTTTCATGGGCTATATGTGGGCTTTGGCAAGGGCAGACAATCCAGTCTGTCAGGAAGCCATTTGAGGTGCTTCAGGTTTGTAAGCTTGTCTTTTTGTTTTTCAGGTGGATATTTGGAGCATGGGTGTACTGCTGTATGCTCTGCTGTGTGGGTTTTTCCTTTGGATGATGACAATATGATGGCACTCTACAGGAGGATACCAGTTGGTATCAGTGGTGCTAGAATACACTGAGAAGGGAAATAGCTGAGCTTGACAAGAGGCCTTGCTTTTCGGATGGCAGAACATGCTGAGCTGTGGGTAGAAAGGCCTGTCTGCTGAATATTGTCCCTGTTTTTGCTGCTTTGTCTACCAGTATTTTGTGGAATTGGTTCTACGCTTGGTTGGCCTATGTGGCGCTGTAGCCTGATTCTATACCATAATAGCATACAGAATTTAAGGAGAAGTATTTTCTTGCCAATGGGCTGGATTTTTTGTATCTGGTTCTTCAACTGGCAGCTCCCTATACTATCTGTAGTAAAAATATAGACACATCATTTGATTTCCCTGAAATGAATGTTCCTAAATGCCAGCTCTTCTCATGTCTACAAAGATCAAAGTTCTGCATTTGCTATTAGAATTTCCTCTTCCAGAATCAGGAGGTAATGTAGGACCTCACAGATTGCCTTCAGAATTCAACAGTTAGTTCTGTTTCCTTTCTGAGTGCATAACAACCTGAGCACATGAATTGAATGACGTGGCTTTTTAGTCTGGTACAAACTCTGCTGTACACTGAAACTTGGTCCATCTGTAAGCAGGACTTTGTCCATCTCTGCAGGACAGCAGAAAACCCTTTGTGCTAATCATGATGCCAAGAAGCAGAATGCAGCAAATGGCAGATGATCCAACTGCTTCAGGTGTTCATTGCCTTAAAACTGTGAATAGTTTTGGACTGAGAGTTTGTAAGCAGAACGGAGCTCTTAAAGCTGTCAGAGATTATTCCTGCACTGCTCAATTTTATCTGCCTGACATACACAGGATCTCAGAACTGCATTGCTTGAACTGGTGGAACTTGTTGAAGTGAACTGGGATGAGCAAGTTTTAGAATTTAGTCAGAATGCAGTAAAAAATGGATAATCTCATGGGTACTAAGGTACAGGCTTGCTATTTCTGCACTGAATTTGTTTCTATTTTACATGGCTGTGATCTGAATGTTGCTTAAACGCAGGCACCTAGGCACAATTCAGTTGTGTAACTGAATTTCACACATTATAGATCCTGAAATATTCTGTAATCTAAAACTCTGACTTGTTTTAAGTCTGCTGCTTGAGTCTAATCAGGGTCATAGTGTCTGTGTGAAGTGGAGTGTGTGGGGAGATTGTTGCTGCAGATCCTGGGAAGTTGCTGTGTATTTGCAGACAATGGCTGCTGTTGGTCACTGGGTGCCACTGTTGCTCTGAAGAACAGCTGTGCTGTGCATGCAGCACAGCATGCTGTGCACGCCATGGAACTAGGAATCAAGAAGAGATAGAAGAGTCACTTCTGCTCTAGTAAAAGGTCTCATCTGCTGACAGGCTTTTGTACTTGAATTCAGAACTCAGGACCTGTTGCCACAGAGGGACTAGTTGCTGAAGTTGGATGACTCTTTCTGTTTACTCCTTGTAATATGTAGCCATAACACTGTTTAAAAAATAATCTGAAATCATGGCTAATTATTGACTGCTGCACAGCCGATCACTACCACGGTGAGACTGGGCTGTGAGATGACTTGAAAGCTGTTTCCTCAGTATAGGTCTTATTCTTGCAGCTGGGACACCTTGATGAAGACTGTGTAACAGCTTTCTGTGTTTCACAACAAGAGAAGAGAGAGTAGATCAGCATTAACGTCAGAGGTAATAAACGTATGTCAGTAATTCTCTGTATTTAAGCCCACTCCTACAGTAAATAACCTTACTGTATTAACTGACTCTAACACTCACTTATTCTCAAACATGAAATATTTCACAGCTTTCAGAGGTAAGTTACCACTGCAGAACTTCATAGTCTACCTAATAACTACATTTCTGAAGTTCACATTTATTCCTTTTTTCTCCTTTAATTGTGTTTTCTCAGCCTTTTTGTTATTTTTTTACCATGCTGAAATCCTTATGAATCTCTGGAAGTCCAGGCAGACTCAAAACAGAAACCGATGGATGAACAGCAGATGTCACATGCTGGCTTAACTCCCTGCTTTGAAATGATTCACTGATAGGTGGAAAATATCAACACATCAGGTAGGACAACCAAGCAAATTTGGGGAATTACAGTTCACAAATACTTCAGGAAATAAATTAATTCCAGTAACTTTAGAAAATAAATGAGAAAAACTGAACTGAGTGCTTCTAGAGATGCTGTATAAATGTCAATAATGACATTCCAAGCTGTAGAAGAGATTTAAAACATGATGGGTACTCTGGCTTTAACCTGAATCTGAAAGTTGTCTCTTGAAATTGAGTTGTCTTTCTGTTAAATAGAAAGTGGTAGAATTTGAAGGATTGTTAAGATTTCCATATAACCTTAGTAAGACTAGATGTAAAATGTAAGTTTTATCTAGGCAAGGTCAATTGTGGAGTCACTGTTACTTCTTTTTTAGTTACAGGGAATAAAGAGAACGATCAACCTACAAAGGGAAAAAGTTCTTCAGTTCAAGTCTGTGATATTATCACAGTCTTAATTCAAAGGACTTCTAATGCCTGATAAGTAATTCAAGCTTATTATACTACACTGAGTCTGTCAAGCATTGTACCCACGGTTCTCATAGTAGTCAAAAAGCTGCTGAAAGTCCAGCTGAATGTCGATGCTCCTTGGAGCTGGGCTGAAACTTGCCCCAGAAATGGGAGTCCAGCTGAAATGCTGTGCAAACTGAATTAGTAGGAGCTTTGCCATTCACTTCAGTAGAGAGATTCTGGCACCAGCTTTAGATTTCACTTCCAGCAATTGTACAATACACTAACTTTCAAGCAAAAACGAGAATAGTCTGCTTCTTTATCTCAGACATATTGTGTGAATCAGCTGAGGCCTGAAACTACCCTAATGTGATCAGACGTGAAGGTTGCACATCAAGGGGAAAATATGGCAGACATGCAGAAATTTTCTTTGTACTGACAATGTTTCTGAAGAGATCTACATCCTCTTGTTTTCTAGCAGAATTACGACCAGTTGTGGCAACCTATCTCTTGCTTCAGTCTAAGAAGGCTCGTGGCAAGCACATTCCCTTGAGAATTCCATCCCAAACAGGACGTGCCAGTACCACAGAGTCAGGAAGCCTGGGGGTAAGTTTTAGAGTTCAGCACAAGGTTCTGGTCAAAATGCCTCTGTGTGCTGAAGCTCTGCCCGGGTAAACAGTCTGGTGGCCTAAACATCGGTGAGGGAGCGTGTGTGCAACCAGTCTTGGACATCAAATCTTGCTCTATGATAAGGCCACCGACTCAGTGTATGAAGGAAAAGGATGTAATCTTTCTAGATTTCAGGGAGGCCTTTGATCCTGTCCCTTTGGCTGCATGTTCCCAACCTTCCATCAGGAAGCCAGGAGTACTGTTCTGTGTCATGAAAAGGCAGCCAGTGGTTTGACTATCACATGTTTATGTGTTTTGATGTTTCACAGTGGGTCTTAAGTAAAAGGAACTCAGGTTTTGGTTGCCTGCAGGTCAGATGTTCTTTTGGGTTCAATATGTTTGCATAGTGACTTGCAACCACGGGACTGGTGTTCAAGGACCCTCTTGTTTCCTTCAGTTCCTAGGTTCTTTCTTGCCTAGATTTGACACTTTGTTTCAACAGAAGAGCTGATATTCGCTTTGGGAGCACTAAGCAGCTGTTTATGTGGCTTAGAGGAAGACTGTCTGTCTTCTACCCTGTGGGCATGGAACAGCCACAATTCCCCCTGGAACAACATCAATGACCCACACCACTAATTGGATTCTCCTTTTTAATGTAGTGGTAGCGAGGTGAAAATGTGGCTGTGGAATATTTTTGACTAAGAAACTTCTATATAGATTTTGTTCATCTTTGCATGCCTCATCACCTGATCTGTGTCAGTGAGCAGAAGCTGAAAGCAGGCATGGGATGTTCTGAAGAGCAGAGAAAGAGATAGGGAGGAAGGTGATTAAGACAATCCCCTCTGCTGCTGTGTGTCCCAGAACTGCCCAGTTCTGTGGCAAAGTGTTGTACAAGATGAAGAGGCCAAGAGATTGGGAGTAGAATGAATAGAAAATATGCCTTACTTAGGCCATACTCAGCGTATTAATACTTCTCAGTTAGTTTTAGAATTCTAGAAGTGAAAGGTAAGGAGGTAGAAGCCTGCAAGTTGTGTCCTTTTTTACAGCTGCTCTTTTCTTATGGGAGGATGAAGTGAAGAAGATTGGTCTATTCTACAAGCTGTTCCAACCTTTACTCTTGATTTGCTGTTGCAGCTGCTGTAGCATCCCCAGCATAGACCAGAAAAGACCTTCTTGCCTCCAGAGATCCACGTTTGTCCTCTGCTGGCCACTTGAGAGCTCAGGGACTATGATGGGTTCTTTTCTGGCGTTTGCTCTTCACTGTCATCACCCAGTTTCTATCTCTTCCTAAAGCAGTTGGTAGGTTGTGTCCAGAGCCTCAGCTCTTCCTGACTCTGCTAAGCATGTCAGAGCTGATGAGGAGGATGTAGAATGGGGTTTGTGTCCCTTCAGACACCCACACTGGAGAAATCTGCAGCTGGCATGCACCCCACCAGCTCCCTTTGGCTGTTACTGCATGGGAGTGGTTGCTAGCAGGTCATGTCAACAGGTTGAATGTGTCACATTCCCAGATGTCTGATTCCATTGGCTGTGTCTCCAGTGACATGAAATACAACTGTGGCTGCTGGGGTTCTTCCATCTGTACAGATTTTTAATGGTAGTCAGGCAAATTAGACTCTGATGCTAAAAAACAGAACAATAAAAGCAGCAACAAGAGACAATCCCAACCAACCGACAATAGCAGCAAAAAACCACCACACATCTCATTAGGTAGAAGATTAGAGACACTGGAAGGTAGTCTTTAAGTCTCTTTAAGGCGCTGTTCTTACATTGCAGAAATAGAATGATAATATAATTCCATGCTGATAATATCTCCAGATTTCTATCTTTTGGATTTCTTTCAGCCTGCCATGATCCCCGAGTGTGTCTGTTCATGGGGTTTTTCATTTGGTTTTGTAGAACACGTTTGTTAACTTGTGCATTCTCATAGTTCTTTTCTTTCCTCTGCATCTTAGAAATCGCAGTGAAGTTCACCAAGAAGCTCGAAGCTGTTAATGCTGAGATTGGAGGCAGTGTCACTTTAAGCTGTGAAGTGAGCCATGCCAAAGGGAAGGTGGTGTGGCGCAGGAATGCAGTTGAGATCAAACCCAGCAAACGTTTCCAGATTGATGAGGAAGGGGTCAGAAGAACCCTGACAATAAGAGGGATCCGGGCTGAGGATGAGGGAGAGTACTTGTGTGAGTCCAGAGATGACAAGAGCAGCATTAGCATCACCCCCAAAGGTATGTCTCTGGAAATGAAGGCTGACAGTGTGGAAGGATCCTTGGCTTCCCTCATCAGCCATTACAACACTGCAAAGCTGAGTTCATTTGTGTGTTTATGCTGTTCTTTGTGTTAACAACCAAGTACAAAACTTGTCTTTCTCTCTAAATAACTGTGGAACAACTGCTTCTGAAGAGCACAGCTGTTAAGTGGGCAAATCAGCCTTCAAGGCTGGAATTAAGCATCCCAAATGTAAGATGGGATTTATTTTACCCCTTCTTTGCCTCTTTTCTTCTTGCATCTTTGTAGATGCAAGGAGGATCTCCTCTACAGGCAGGAGATGTGAGTGTGAGTTATGGTGATCACTTCCTGCGAGTCATAAAATCTGATGCTTCCAGTGAAATAATTGACTCTGTTGGCTCTTTGAAGGTGCTCATATATAATATGATAGCAGGCTTTGAGTATATAAAAGGCTCTTAGAAAGTGGAAGCAAGCAATCTGTTCTCTGTGCAGAAATAAGGGACTTCAATTGCAACGACAAAGATGCAAGTTCTAAAACAGAAAAGCTTTTTAATGGTTGGATGACTGGATAAGTCATTTGGAGGGGCTTTGAAGCCTTCACAGTGGGTTTCAGAAAAGGTTAGTGAAATATGTGGGGCACAAAGAGCTGAACATGTCCTGTAGCAATGGAGAAGGGCTGGATGATTTTTGCTGGTATTTTCAGCCATAGAATTTTGTGTTCTGGTGGTGTCAGTACATTCCTTCGTACAACATGGATGGGTTGGTTTGTTGCATTGGTTCAGACTTTTGTACTAGGAGCTCAGCAGTGGTTAAAGCTCACACTTCTGCAAAGTAAAGAAGCTCCTGCAATTCGTCTCTACTCTGTTTTAGCTGTGGATTAGCTTGACAGTTCCCTTCCATAAGCTTTATGGTTCCCTTCTGTAAGTCTACTTACACAGAATGAGTTGCTTAACTTTAAGTCTTGCTCCAGGATTTTAAGCATATTATTAGCAAAAACTATCACAAATAATTTCACCAACAATTCTCCCCACCCATCTGTAGCTTTCTTTTTTTTCACTGGAAGGTTTTACACTGGCAGATAGGGTGGGCATGTAGAAACAACCCCATTAATTCTGACGAAGCTCTGATTTCTCTGACTGGCCTTTGTTTTGTGATTCTGCATGCATGCCCTGTAGCTAAAGCCTGGATGTCTTCCCCAACACCTTCAGTCTCCCATCCTTACTTAAGTTACTCCATTGTAAATCTCTCTGCTAGTCCATGAGAGTTTTTATTTTACCCCTTCTGTGAGGCAGCAGCTGGATGGGAAGGATGAGATGAGGACAAGGTTGTTTGGGTGGCTTTTTTTTTTTTTTTGCCTAAGAGCCAACTGGAAATCAAAGATACCAAAAATTAAAGACAAACTGTGTCATACCGAGCAGGGTTTGTCAAATCACTGGCATGCACTGTTAGGACAACTTCATCATCAACATATTCCGGGCTGACTGTTGTCACAAAATTCTGCTTCTGTGTCCCAAAATGTGCACTTATCACTTGTATTGGCAGTTGCTCATCTTTTCTCCAAACTGAATGGTTGTAGGAAATAAAACAGACAAGCAAACAAACCAAACAACCCGCAGATATTAACTTGCAGCTGATTGTCAGTGCTGATCGTTGGGCCATGTGCATCACTTCACATCCTTCTGCGGCCAACAGAGATTGGAAAATACAAAGACCTTCAGAGACTACTTGAATTTCTAGATGCACTGAATTACCCTCTAGAATGTCTTTCTGAATATAGAAGGAACCACGGGTGACTATGATCCTGATTTATATCTAGGTTCAGGCTTACTGTTTCAGTTAGGTTAGATGAGTAATAGTTCCAGAGAAGATAGGGAAATACAGCAGTTCATTGATACCACGTGTCGGAAGAATGCAGCTCAGTGCTGGGCAGTTTGCTGCTTCATTCCCTCTTACAAGTTGCACCCAAGGCTGGAAAAGACCACTGAGATAGCTGAGTCCAACCCCTGCCCACCCTCACTGGACTTACTAACCACGTCCCCAGTGCCACATACCCGTGGCTCTTGAGCACCTCCAGTGACTGCGGTATATCAGCGTGGTTGCTTCAGCTGTGTGAGTTTTCAGCCACTGGCTGTTGTTCTAGCGAGGCAAAAAACCCAAACTGATGGAACAGTGTCTATACAGGAAGCAACTGGCTGTCCTGATGGCTGCCAACAGTTTTGCACAAGGTGTGTCATGCAAGCTTGCATGAGTCTGGTTTAAAAACTTGCTGTTCTGATGGAAGGAGAGGATGTTGGTGCAGGATAACTGCGGGATTTGTGCTCTCCCGACATCCAGTTGCAATCACAGCTTATTGTTGCTATAGAAAACAGCTTCTCTGTAGACAAATTGAGTTAGTTCCATTACGTGGCTGAAGCCCTAAGTGATCCAAGGTGAAGCATGATCCAAACTGGAATTTAGCTAATTGTAGTAGGGAATCCAAGCCTTAATGAGATGAGTTATTTAAAATATGAGTCCTCCATCTAAAACAGCATTGAACTCTTACCCTGGTTTATGATAGAAGTGAGAGTTTAACAGCAGAAATCTGAAGTTATGCTCCATATTTCTCATCACTCAAGAGAATATTTGAATATATGAATTCCTTTGGCTATGTTAGAGCTCATCATGAGGTCAGCTGATGTTCTTTAAATGCTCGGAGTCTAGCAATGTGGGGAAGTGGACTGCTATTTGCTGTTGAGCTTTAGGCTAAGAAGCCTGATTTTAGAGGACCGTGGACTTCCCCTTTCCCTTCCCCTCTCCTCCCCTTCTCCCTGGACTGATCCCGCATGGTTTGAGAATGATTTCAGATCAAGGTAAATGAGGAATCGCCGTGTGAAAACCTGTTGTTTTACTGCACTATAAGAGACACTTAGTCAAAAGACAAGTGTGTTCCAAGCTTGAGATTGCAGATCCTAGAAACAACTCAGCTGCTCAAACCTGTAGTATGGCTGAATATTTTATTGTCAGTTATGGTCAGGAGGAGATGCTTGAGTAAGACAAATAAAAGGTCATGGGTAAGTTGGTCCTTCTTGTGATATACTTCTAGGCTTTCATCAGGGAAAAGCTTAATTAGTCCAAATAATCATAGCAGAAACACCACACCAAGAGCATGAGAGTGAAATTTATACTTTCTTGACGTGAAGGAAAATTTTACCTGGTTCTGCCATTCCCCAAATGTTTGTTTCCTTATGACAAGCAGAACTTTGCAAAAGTAATTTTTTTTTTTCAGTCTTGCGTGCAACACAAAAAGGGGTAGAATCTAGGAGGCCACCTGAAATGTTTTTTCCATCTGGAAGGATCCATTTAAGAGCACCCATGGACCTGGTTATGAACAAGTTTTCTTCTTTGCAAAGGCTGTTGCTTAATTGGCAGATACTGTACCTGGGAGAGGAAGAGGGAAGTAACTTGTTTTGGAAGTCCTGATGCTATTCAAGCATTCAAGGCCAGGCTGGATGGGGCTTTGTGCAATCTGGTGTAGAGGGAAGCATCCCTGCCTACAGCAGGGGGTTGGATCTGGATGATCTCAAAGGTCCCTTCCAACCTAAACCTTTCTCTGATTCCTTTGATGATTCTATTTCTCAGCTGCTGGTGTGAGATCTCCAACCTGTCCCCGTTGTCTTTCAGTGCGCAGATGAAGCTGGTGAAAGGTCTGCAGCCCCTGGAATTCCCTGAGAAGGGAACTGTCACCTTTACGGTGGAGGTGTCCCATGAGGATGTGGAAGGGACTTGGCAGAAGGACGGTGTGCGGCTGAAGCCTGCACCAAATACCACGATGGGTGTCCAGGGGAAGAAACATTCCTTGACACTTTATTCTGTGACCCTTGAAAATGCAGGACTCATTTCCTTTAAAGCAGAAGGCATGAATTCATCGGGGAGGCTCACTGTGACAGGTATTGGTTGGTGCAAGGTGTCATTATCTGCTCCTGTCCCAGATTACTTTAACAGCAGAACCAGCTTCCCTTCCAGCTGCAAAGAATGTTATGCACTGGGCCATTGCCACTAGAGTATCCCTCAAATATCAAGAGGATTGTTGGAACGTTATTGTCCCTAGCACAAGTAATGATAATGTGCTCAAAACAGTAGTTTTTTTTGTTGTTTATTACTGGTTCTAGTAAGCATGGAGAGTAGGCACTGCCTTTCATTATTCCTTATGCCAGATGCTCCTAGAGACCTCATTCCCAACTAAATCCACATCCTTCTTTCTCCTTCTCAGAATTGCCTGTGAAAATCAGCAAGCCATTGGCAGACATTAGCGTCACTCAGAAGGACAAGGTCACATTTGAGTGTTAGCTGTCCAGGCCCAACGTGGACGTCGAGTGGTTCAAGGTATGGCATGTAATGGTATTTTCATTTCTGACTTCTCTGGAGATGAATGAGAGCCTTTAATTTCACTTCCAAGGGATGCGAGTCTGAGCTTTTGCTTGATAGCTTTTGCATTGCTCTCTTTTCTTTGTGCTCTTTTACTTGCCCAGATCAGCACTCTTTGTTATTATGTCCTGAGTTCATTTATCAAGTTGAAATGGAAGTTTGTTTTGGGTTTCTTGTGAACTCCTGAGGTCATGCTGCACAAAATGTTGTTGGTTGGAGCACAGTCTTGAGCTTCAACTCTAACACAGAAATTCTCAGCCAGGATTTTGTAGCCTTGTTGTGAACTGGGTTTTAGGGTGAAATCTCAGTTTTCTTTGCACCTGACAGTGTGAGAATTTGCTCTGGCCCTTTGTGTACCTCCCCGGTGCTCAGCTGTTCCTTCCCTTACTTGAGGATAACGTCATTTATTCAAGGTGATGTCCAAACGGGCTTGTTAACAGTCCTCTGCAGTGCTTTAAGCTGTCATAGGTCAGCCAGAATTTATGCAAGTTCTATAGCCATTCCTACATGTTGAAAACACTGCACTGTGCTTAAGCTTCAGCATATGTTCCAGTAAGCACAGTTCCATTAATTCTAGGGGAGTGGGTGAATTAAGCATAGATCTGAAGGCTGCCTTTGCTCAGTGCAGAGATGGAAGGACTCATGGAGATCTGACTTGATATTTTCCTTTCTAGGATGGGAAGGAGCTCCGTCAAAGTAAAAGAAGTGGGCATTACTTCCCAGGGAAATAAGGGAAGTCTGATTATTCACTAGTGTGAATATGAAAATCAGGGAACATGCACATGCCAAGCAGCTGAAGACAAGACATCAGCTACCCTAAAGGTTCATGTTATGTTTAACTGAAAGAGCAAATAAATCCTCTTGTGGTATTTTGCACCACAGGAAGAAATGCTTCATGGGCAGTTTGGGCACTTCTTGGTTAGTCCTTTTGGATACCTTTCTCTTTCTTCTTTATGCTCAAGACAGATTTTCCCTCCATGTGTTGCATTGGTTAAACCCCAGTTTGTAGCTCATCAGCGGGCTCTGAAGCATCAGACTGGTTACTGAACACACAGGTCTGCTGTGCCCTGATACATGCCACCTTCCCAAGGGACGTATGAAATGATGCTTTTTTCTGATTTCCTACTAGCTGCTGTCCTCATGTGGCCACTTGAGTTCAGTGTTAGCATGAACATGAACATCTGTCCTGTCCCATGACTTTGGTGAACTCTCATTTTCTCTCTCAGTCTGCAACCAGGTTGGGTTGCTGTTTCAGTACTGGCTGTTTTATGCAGGAACTCTGCTCCTGTGGTTAATCCAAGTTGTATCCAGGCCCTTCAGAAGGAAAGGGAAATAGCAGCACAGAAATATGGTCTGATTCTGACATAAAGAAGTGCAGACCTGGAGAGTTAAAAGGGATTGTGTGATGTTCAAGGAATTTTGAAGCAAAGATGTCCCCTAGGTAAGATTTGTGGCTGACATTCCCCATACATTGTGGGCACACAAGCTAAGGAGAGACTAGTGATGAGCATGCAGAGAAGCCAATGATTCAGACAGGTTTGTAGTGACACGACACTGTAGAGTTCTGTCTATTTCTCCTTGGCATAGTTTGGAAAATAAAGATGAGGTGATGGTGGTAACCAATATGGCTTCATCAAGGTCAAGCCATGCCTGACAGACTTGGTGGCCTTTCATGATGGAGTAACAGCATCAGTGGATAATGGGAGAGCAACTGACATCATCTACTTGGACTTGTGCAGAGCATTTGATCCCGTCCTGCATGACATCCTGGTCACCAAACTGGAGAAAAATGGTTTTGATGGATGGACCCGTTGCAGAATAGGGAACTGTCTGGATGGTCACACTCAGAGAGCTGCAGTCAATAGCTCAGTGTCCAGGTGGAGGGTGGTGTTGGGACCAGTGTTATTTAACATTTTTGTAGGCAACATGGACAGTGGAATCAAATGAACCCTCAGCAAGTTTGCAGATGACACCAAGCTGAGCAGTGCTGTTGATGTGCTAGAGGGAAGGGATGCTACCCAGAGGGACCTGGACAGGCTGGAGAGGTGGGCCCTTGGCAGCCTCATGAACTTGAGTGTGGCCAAGTACAAGGCCCTGCACCTGGGTCAGGGCAATCCCAAGCACAGGCACAGGCTTAGAGGAGAATGATTTGAGAGAAGCCTTGACCCTGAGGAGAAGAGTTGGTGTGGAGGGAGGTGTCCCTGCCTATAGCAGGGGGACTGGAACTAAATGACCTTAAAGATTCAGTCAGTTCTATTGTTTTTCTACCCTTAATTTTGCTTGAAAGGTTTTAGAATAAATGAGATTCTGGTTTCCATGAAAACTGTTTGCATGGAGCTCCATTGTAGCTAGTAAGTCTATCTTTAAGTTCAAGGGCAATAATGCATTGACTGTGTTGAAGAGAGAAATGACTCAGGAATGGATGATGGTTTAGAATAAAACATAATCCTACTTATTTTCTATGCAAATATGTGTAAGGAAAAGATGCTGCACTCAGTTCTGGAAATATCCTGACAAATATATCTCTAGTGTTTCACAGCTGGAGATATCAAGATTGTTAAAGCACTGGAAGATGTGGAAGTGAATGAATATGGGAGTGCATCTTTTGTCTGAGATTTCACACGATGAGGTTCAGAGCCAGTGGTACAAAGATGACAACAAGCTGAAGGCTGATGACAACATCAGAATGCAACAAGATGGTAGGGTGTAAGAGGGGGATCTTTCTCCTGAGTGGGGGGTGGGTTGGAGATCAAGCATATAAGACATCTGAAATGAAGTGAAGAAGGTTCAGAAGCGAGTTCCCCTTTTGTTTTGGGACTGAGGTTAGGGTGGAACAAGTGACATGGTGGGATGCTTAGTGTGGGAAGTGTGATGCTATCCCACCATCCCACACTGCCGGGAGCAGGTAGGAAATTAGTGCAGTTATTTCCAAAGTGGGGGTGAACAGGGCAGTCAGTTCACCTCTCCAAAGAGGTTTTGTCTGACAGTGAGTGTGATCCTTCTGTATCAGGTACTTTGAAGGTGACGGTGGCCACATTTGGTCAGTCCTTTTAGAAGCCATGTTTAGATTCCACTTTGGTGGGGATGTGGATGTGGGGGAATGGGTGGTTTCATTGACATGAGAGAACAGGCAGTGATGCTGTGAAACCAGATGGATGATGCTCAGCCTGGCCATGTGCCTCAGAGCTCTTTGCTCAAGGAAGCCAAGTGTAGTTGTGGGTTTGCTCTCAAGAGCACAGTTTGGTAGGGATGAGCTGGCGGTTGGACTAGATGACCTTAGTGGTCTTTTCCAGCCTTAGTGACTCTGTGGTTCTCTGCTTCAGGAAAGAGCTACTCGCTGACTTACACACGTGTCCAAGTCAAGGATGCAGAAGAAATAAAATCTGTAGCAGAAAAGGCAGAATCTCGTGCCCATCTTACAGTTAAAGGTAATTATGCTTCTGATGACGATTTTGATTAAATTATCTTATGTTATAAACGAGCTAACATCCTTTGCTTTAATGTCAAGGAAGTTAAACACCACCAGGGCCTTTCACAGAAATAAAAACTCCTACCTACCTACCTTTCTGCCCACAAAATATCCAGCTTCTCTTTTGGAATTTACTTTTGCAAAGTAAGACGGATTATTTTCTTAGGAGGTTGATTTTCTACGTTTAGACTTCAGATTTGTGTTTGAACATTGAGGGATAAAAAACATAGCTTGACCTTTTCTTCATTTTCTCTTGCTGTTTGAAAAGAACACAGGGTTTTGTTTTTTTTTTTAATATATACAATGTTAGGGTATATATATGATATTAAGTGTGATAAAGAAAAGGGAGACATTTGAGTTAGCACACTACTCAAGAGTTCAGTCCCCAGCTTTGCCACTGTTAAAATATAAGGGCAAGAACTTCCTGGAAAATGAATTTCTCCTAAGTAGAGTCATTACATTTGAGCTACAGAGACCTTTACTAGGTGAAAACTTGTTGTTCAGAGCTAAGTTGCTTTATTTAACCAATGTAATTATCAATGTCCGTGTTTCAATGAGCCTCTTTTCCATTTCGTAATGCGAGGAGTTTGATATTGGGATGGGAAGGTCATGGTTTGATTTAGATGTTGGACTGGGAATCAGAAGATCTGGGCTCTTTTCAGATTGTCAGTCTTATTGTCTGACTTCTTAACAACATTCTTTTCTTTCTATTATTTTTTAATGATGTTTCAAGGCATTCTGAGCTGATAGGTGTAGTGTTCATGTGCAGTAATGCTGACGTGAGTAAGTGGGGTGATAATGTAAGGGTTTTTTACATTCCTTCTAAATCTCTGCTTTCTCTAGTTCCATACTTCTTAAAGAGCAATCCATTAATCTAGTAAAGGAGCTGTATGATGAGGATGTGACTGAGCCTGAAAAAGCCAAATTTGAATGCGAGATATCCATTCCTTCTGTGAAACCTCCCAAGTGGTATCTACGTGGGGAAGTCTTACAGGCTGACAGAAACTTGATTATGCAGCAAGAAGGCACCATCCACCAGCTGACCATACCGAAAACCACCACTGATATGACAAGCACCATTCAGTTCTCAATTGGCAAATCAAAATCCACAGCCAATCTGCTTGTCAGAGGTAACATATCCTGGCTTGGTTTACATCATGAAGATGAAGAATTAATTAACGTACAGCCTTCCTTCACTGGGGTCTTTGAAATATTGTGTGTGTGTCTGGAGGGTCTGCTCCATTTCCAGTTCAAAGTCGTTGGACACTAAATGAGACAGCTGCATCTCAGTAAAAGATCTGTTTGAATAGCTGTGATGTGCTTACTATTCAGATCTACAGAGCTGAGGTTTTGTCCTTGGCTATACCAAAGAAGTCAAATCAGGTGAAATTAATTGTATTTCTGAACTAGACAAGTTTAAGTTTGGTAGCACCTAAATTTGATGCAGTTTGTCATTGATTTCATCTGAAAGAAACTTGCAGGCTTTTTATCTGCTGTTGTCCCCAGCATAAGAGTCTTCATTCACACCCTAAAGTACTTGTTATATTTTCAACTCACTCTTATTTGAATAAAAGCCTCAACAATTGGGAGCAATTTAATAAGCACAGAACAAGAGCTGGACCTTGCATTTGGTAGATAATATACAGTATTACTTTATAGAAATGTAGTCAATGGCATTCCCTATAGACAATCGTTTGTTTTATCTTTAGAGTCGTTCAAAGAACCATTGTGAACATGACATTAATTGGAATGGAATACACGCAAGAGACTTTCCTCTTCTTCCAATTGTCCTCATCCTTTCTTCTCTTCCACCCCTGCTTTGCAGATTACCATATAGAAATCACCAGGAAGTTGGAGGACAAGACAGCTTTGGAATGTCATTCTGTCATCCTGTCCTGTGACTTCAGGCCTTCTCCAAAGGTTGTGAAATGGTTCAAAGGCCACACCCTCATCAAGCCCTCTGAGAAGTACAAGATCAAGAGGGATAAGCATTCAGCAGAGCTCAAGATTCTGAAGCTGAAGCCCGATGATGCTGGTGTGTACAAGTGCAAGGCAGGAATTGCAGAGACTGAGGCCACGCTGACAGCTGAAGGTATGAGCAGGGAGGGTGGCCTCTTCCATGTCCTATTTCACCTCAGATTTCTCTTCTTGAGGTTGATTTCTGCCGTTCTCTTCTGCTAACTTTATAAATGTATAATCTTCACTGAGAAGATTACACAAAGATCATCTAGTCCAACCATTCTACCACATCCCAGTATGATTTATAGTAACAGTGGTAACAGTTCACCTTGTTTCCCCACAGCTTGCAATGTAGAAGTAACGAAGCACCTGCAGGATGTGGAAATTGAAGAGGAGAGCTCTGCTGTCTTCTCCTGCGAGCTGTCCCATGATGACGAGGACGTGGAATGGTTCCTGAATGGCAACCTCCTTTACACCAACAATTACAATGACATCAAGAACGTTGGCAATTGCTGCACACTGACAATGAAGCAGGTTAAGCCTGAGGATGCTGGCACAGTGACAGTGAAGTCAGACAAGGTGTCAGAAAGCGCACCTGAAGGTGATAGGTGGGTCTGATCACACCCCTCCTGGATGTAAGAGATGCTAAGGAGCTCCAGTTCATTCTATTGTGCAGCAGTCCTGCTTCTAAAGCTCACCTCTCTGGGGTGACAAGTTATCAGGGGCTTTCTTCCAGTGGAAGGTTCCATTGCAGCAGATATCAACGAAGGAGGATGGTTTTGGTGTCCTGCCAAATCATTCCATTGCTTTTTATCATCATTTTATTTAGCACAAGGAGAGTTACAAGAGCAGTTTCTTTTACTGCTTCAGTAACATGCAGTGTCAATGCTGTTGTCTCCAAGGATTTATGACTGCAGGGAGAGATCATTCAGTGTGTGTTTTGCCTCTGGGATGACTAATGACCAGGCTGTGAGCAACCTGATCTAGCTGTGAATGTCCCTTTTTATTGCAGGGGAGCTGGGCTAGATGGCCTTTAAGGGTCTCTTCCAATTCTAAGGATACTGTGATTCTAATCTGCTCTCCCCTGTAATTAAGCTCTTTTACTCTATGCGCTCAGAGTTTGAAGGATTTCCTCTTTCTCCTTTCTTTTGCATTTGGTGGAAGTTTTTTCCCCAGTATAAACATCTGATGTGTGAAATAGAAGATAGATAAAAGGAGTCAATAAAACAGGAAAATCAAAAGTGTTCAGCAGCTTATCCTCTTAATCCTGAGGCCTGCTGTATGAGCTCTGCTCCATGTGAGGGCAATGCCAGCTCTCCAGCTTTAGAAGAGCTGCATCCCAATTACTTCATATGATATCAGTCCCACCCAAGCCAATGCAGGCTGTCCCTCCTGTTCCCTGTATTCTCCTACTGATTAGTTCAGAATTCCATAAAGTGCATTCAGTCAACACACATGAAACCGCTTTATGTTCTATATTGGTGTTGTCAGTGCTGGTAAAGATTTATTTATCCCTCTTTAAAAATCTGAAAGCAACTGGAAATGTCTCAACTTCTGTATCACATTGTTCTGTTTTGCCCTTTTAATTGCAGAGAAGCCTGCTGTCTTCGTGAAGTCCTTGGATGATGTTTTTGGTGAGGAGCGGGGTGTGATTAAATTGGAATGCGAAGTCTCTAAAGAGAAGGTCAAACCAGTGTGGAAGAAGGACGGTGTTCTGCTCACTTCTGGCAACAAGTATGAGCTGGTACAGTCTGGGAAGACCCTATATCCCCTTATCCATGACTTCGAGAAGTCAGATGCAGGTTTCTATACCTGTGATATTGGCACTGATGTTGCCAAATCAAAGGTCGGCATTCAGGGTAAGTACTGTGGAAAGTAAAGGAGTGCTGAAAGCACATTCAGTGTGGTCACTATGTCTTACACCTATTCCCCCACGAGCCTTAATAGTTTCTACAATAGAAGTGTATTACTGCAATTTAGCACAGTGATGTCTGGAAAATTCCCATTGCTTTTGATGTAAATGTATCTCATTTTGCCATGAAAATCACCAAACACATCAAGAATGTCCTGGAAATATTTCCTTTCTATACATCCCTAAAATGGAGAAATGGTTTGAACACCAGTAGGGGTAGGATGGTAACAAATTAGCTAATAGAAACATTTAATTTCTTGTCATAGGCAAAACCCTTTTTCTCACGCAGCATCCTAGAGTTGTCCTCTCTGTTAGGTTGTTCCCTCTGTAGCTCATTGAATCTTCATTCTGCTCCATGGACTGAGCTGCTCTAATTGTAGTTCTTCCAGAGCAAAGACAAGAGATTCACGTCTCTTTTTTTTATAGCTTTCTGGTAATTCTGAGTGGAGAATGTCTTAGAGAATACATCAGTAAGGAATGCAGCCATGTTCTGCAAATCCTGAGTTAAAACACCAGTACTGCTACTCATGTCAGTCACAAATGCCTTTTCTCCATATAAACCTCATACTAACCTATCTCTTACCTTCCAGAGCTGAATAGTGGCATTACCAAACGGCTGAAAACCACTGAAATCCAGGAGGGAGAAGATTGTACTTTTGAATGCATTCTGTCCCATGAAAGCATTGATGAGTTCAACTGGACACTGAATGGAAGCAGAGTGGAAAGTGGTGGGCGATTTAAAGCTTCTAACGTGAGTCGGAAATATACTCTCATTATCAAAAGTGTGACTCCTACTGACACTGAGGAAGTCGTTTTTACTGCCCGTGGTCTAACCTCCAAAGCCTCTCTGTCTGTGAAAGGTAATGAGATGGGAGAGATTCTGGGGTCTGATTCCTTCAACTGTCTTCTGATAAGATTGTCGTGAGAGCTAACTCATAATATGGTTAAAGTGAATAGCAACCTTCTACTTGAACCTCGAAGCACTGAGAATTTCTCTTAAAAATAAGTAAAAGGACAAAACATTTTACACAAATGTGAGAACTACCCAAAGCACTGGGGTAGTGTTGGAAATGGGCATCTCACTACAGCTTGTTCCATTAACAGTAAATCAGGAATGCTCTGTTGAGGGAACTGTGGGAGCAAATATCCTCTAAGTATAAGCTGAAGGGATGGCCTTCACATCATCTAGCTGTACAACAAATTCCTATCTAGAGCATGTGCATCTGAGAGCATCATCCGAGGCTCCCAGTGTGATGAGTGGAGAGAAGAGAGAGGCAGTTTTCAGACATGGTTCATCATCCTCAATTGGGTAGATTTAAGAGAGAATAAATGCTGCCTGGAATTCTATTGTCTGTACTTTGCAGATTACTGCTGGCTGTAGGATGGCGTCTGTTGCAAGTGCCTCTCTAACTTATCTCCAGCATGTAGATGCATGTATTTTGAGAGAGGCATCCTACCCTAAGTGTATGTTACTCAAAAAGCATGTTTTCTTCCAGGAAAACCTACTGAGGTTTCAAAACAGCTGGAGGATAAGACAGCAGCAGCAGGGCAGGACATCAGCCTGAGCTGTGAGCTGTCAAAACCGGATTTGAACATCAGGTGGTACAAGGATGGCAAAGCAATCAGAAAAAGCCAGAAGTACGACTTGCAGCAGGAGGGAACTGGGGCCATTCTGATCATCCATGACTCTACTGCCAAGGACAGTGGGGAGTACCCCTGTGAGACAGAGGACTCCATAACAAAAGCCAGGGTCACTGTGCAAGGTGAGTAGAAAAGCACACTGGGGATGGCATGTAGAGAAGTCGAGGTAAATATCTGCAGCCTGTGGGTGATGTTTTTCTCTTCTGTTTCCTTGAGCAGGATCAATTCTTAGTTTTCAGAAAATGAAACGATGGATTAAAATCTTTTCCTTAAAATAATCTGGAAACCGAATGATTCTCCAGTGTGATGTGGATCTGGGCAGCCTGGTCTGGTGGTTGGTGGCCCCTTGACAGGGGATTTAAAACTAGATACTCTTTGAGGTCCTTTCCTACTCAGGCCACTCTATGATTCTGTGATCATTCTATGGTTCTATGATCTTGGTTGTTAGTGAGCCAAGAAAAGATGGCAATCTGAATTAGTCTATATTGAATATGTGTAATCAAAACTATATGCAGTTTATCAGATGAGATCCTACCAGCGCATGTATAATGGTATTGAACTTTCCAAGCCAACCAGCCAAATAAACAACAACAGACTCCAAAAGCCCAACAACCAGAAAACAAGGAATGTTCATATCCCAGTGTTTTTGTTAACTTCAGTGCTCAAGCAAGCAGGAGGGAAGAGCTCCTTCCCCTCTACTCCACACTGGTGAGGCCGTATCTGAAGTAGTCTGCTTATGTCTTCTACTCCCCAGTACAAGAGAGACACAGAGCTGCTGCAGAGTCCACTGCAGGGCCACCAAGAAGATACAGAAGTTAGAGCAACTCTGCTATCAGGAGAGGCTGAGGGAGATAGGGGTGTCCAGCTGGAGAAGGGGAGGAAAGTTCAGATTTTGGAAACCACCACATCAGCTTTAACGGAGTGAACCAGTTCCAAAAGCTGTGTTCCAAAAGCACTGCTAAATAGCCCCTGTGACTCCTCGAGCTTACTACAATAAAAGAACAACACATGGGGTTGTTTAAACGTTGAGGCCAATGCATCCCATTCCTATGGGAGGTAGTGATATGTGGAGGAACTCAGTACAACAGGGTACCTTTGGAAAAGCATGTATAAAACATTAATTGCATCAATCAACAAAATGTATAAGTGAATAACTGTTCAAATCCATTTAGTGCATTTCTTACTTCTATCACGTTTTTAATTCTCATTATAATACCAATAGAAAAGAAGAAAAGCACTTTTTCAGCAGTCAGTTTACTACAAAAAGAAAATACTTCATTTAAAGCTTTTGCAGCTCCATCTTATCTGTTTCTTTCTCAAGGATTTGATCATGAATTATACATTCCAGCACAACATGAAATATTTAACTGATGCTCTTCAATTCCTTTTCAGCTTCCGAAACAAAGAAATGAGTTTGAGCACAGGAAAATTTGGGTATACAGCTGTGAATCCACTAACGTCCACAGTAGCTTTCCCCTGTTTAGTGTCCAGATCAATGGGACAGGAGCCTCAAAAGACTTCAGGTTGTCAGCACTGCTCTGTGTGCTGTAATTACAGGAGAAATGTGGATGGATTTTGCAAGTATGAATTTAGGCTTGATGCTCTGAAAATACTCCTGTAGATTTCTAAAGGCTAGGAGGGAAATATATGAGGAAAAAGGAGTGTAATGACTATTACTAATGCAGTGAAGCTATTCTCTTGTTCCAGAATTTCTTCATGCTGTCAGGAAGGTCACAGCACTGTAGTGGGACACCAAGCAGTCAGGGAGGCTACACTCTCAATGTCCTGGACTCCTTGCCCATACTGTGCTTCTACAATGCTAGTTAATCCCTAGTGCTGTGCTGAAGAGGTCTGACATGAAGCAGAGATAATTCAGGTCAGGAGTTGTAAGTGATTGCATTCAATTTAATTTTAATAAGTGCGCATAAGATTATAACTGGATAGAAATAGAAGGTTGATACTATGTAGCTATATACAATATCATTAGCTCTGGCTGTCCAAAGTGTGGAACAGTTATTGATCAGCTGGTATTGCCTTTGAGGAAAAGGACAGAGATCTCTCCTAGATTTCATTTAAGGGCTGACCACTAAGGCAGCATCTCTTTCTGGAGATCGCTCCTTTGTGGCAAGACTCAACCTTTTCCATCTTGTCTGAAGGCCTCAGAGTTGATGAGTTTTTCCCATAGATAACATCTGATTATTTATTTACAACTGTTCTTGTGTTATTCCAACTGTACATTACTGTTCTTGTATTATTCTAACCATACATAACTATTCTTGCCTTATTCCAACTGTACATCTGACTGCACAGGGTTCAGTGTAAGTAATGCCCAGAAACCTGAACTTGAGGTACACTTGGGAATTCTCACTGAAATCCCAGCTGATTATTTTTTCCTCTGCAAGATTTCTTGGTATGTTCTTCTTCTTTTCATTCAGAGCCAGGAAGACTGAAGGAGCAAGCTCTTACCTTAGCTTTTGTTGACTTCCACATTTCTCCTCAGGTGGACCAGATTACAGTTAATGAAGAAAGTGACATTAAAACTTCCTCATAGCTTTCTCTGAACTAAATCCAAAGTGTATCTTGTGCAACAGTTGGCTTTACTTGACCTCTTTCTTCCTAACTATAGATATATTAAGAATGTGTCTGTTTGCATCTGCTTTCCAGCACATTTGTTTGCCTGGCTGTCAATACATTGCAGTTTAGATGGCTTGGAAGACATAAATTACATATTTTGCCAGAAATAACAAGAAAGAAAATAGAGTAGATGTTGGATTTCTAGAGTACTAGCAATAACATTTCAGGCAACATCTATCTGACACCTGAAAAATGGGGATGTACTAATAATTTGTGAAAGGCCATTAATCTGCTGTGCTTGCAGGCAGTGGATTTTTGTGGGTGCAGTGCAGCACATCCTCTATGTACCATCTGTTCCTCAGAACAGGTTCACTATAAAGTGAGATGAAGTTGTTCTGGCATGGTGTTTCAAATACAGATGCTCTCAGAGGCAGCTGGGTAAAGGAGGAGGTTCCTATCAGCAATTAATTGGTTACATTAATCTTAGAAGGTATTCTGTCTTTTATGTGTGGAAGGGGGGTGGGGGATCATGGACTACAGTCTATGAATATACTACTGAAGCAGTGCGTTTCTATATGAACTCGGAGGACATCAAGTCAGGCCTTGTTTTGAGTTATACTTGGATGAGGTGATTGGGATAGTGCCTGATGTTATGAGTGTGTCATTCTCTGCAAATCTGTGGGTTCATTTCCAGGGGAAAGCTGAAAATCAAATGTAGCACCTCCTGATTGTGTACAGTGTAATGCTGACTTGTGCTGCATCTGTGTTTTCAGTAAGATAAATGCAATAGTTTTGCTGTTTGCTAGCTAGCATTTTAAAGATAATTCTGGATTTGGATACACCTTTTTTCAGATGTTCCATACAGAAATGCGCTAACAAATTTATTGAGCCATATCCAGTATAATTTGTTCAAATCTACTGACATGAGCGTAGCCATTCTCTTTCACTATTTTACTTACCTTCTACAGCAATTCTTCTTCTGTTAAAGAAAACGTATTCTTGTTGTTCTGGCTGTCTGTATGTATGGCAATTGCACTTCCTTCTGTTTTGGTTTGTTTGTTTGTTTTGCCCGAATGTCGCACATCTGAGAGCCTAATTGCAACAGTAAATCCTCTAACTAATGTGTTGTTTTTGTAATAACTCGTAGGCTTTCTGGTTGTAAATCTTTCCATTCCAAGGCAGTAATATTCCACAATACTCTTGGAAGTCTGTGAAACAGAGACTACCAAAACAGGTTTTAGTTTCTTGGCATAACTAAAGCGATGAGATACTTTTCTAGGTTTCCTCTAGCCTTCTAAATTGATTTCTTCTGCAGATAAAGGGTGGGGGCAGTAGAGAGTTGGTTTAAATTAAACTGGATGTGATTTCAGTGATTTGACAGTTACCTTTTGAATAACAGAATTACAGCCGGATGGCAAAATGCCTCTTGGTGGCATCGCAGCTGTGATTATCCAGCTAACATAGCTGTCTATCCGAGGGAGTTCACAACAATATGCCCTTGAGCCGAGCCGGGGCCGCCCGGGCAATGCGCAGCAGTGCCAGCAGATGGCACTCGTGGAGAGCAGCAGCTCCGGAGCTTCTTGCAAAGGAGAAGAAAATTCCGTCGCTCTGTGCCGGGCTCAGGGCTGGGCTCGGTTCACCGCTGGGAGAGAGCCGGGGTTCCCAGACGGTGCCAATGGCGTTAGGCCGTGTATTTTAATATAGATCGTCTGGTTCTGGGCAGATCGTCTGCCCGAGCAATGCCTTATCAGGCCTTTCTGAGAGTTCATAACATAGTGTGAGCAACTGAACAGGCTGGTAGCCCTTCCAACCAGTGGTTTTATGGTTCTCTTTACTACCTTAAGGAAATAAGGAGAGAACTGTTAGACTTTCATAGGCTATAACTACAAATGCTTGGCTTTGTGTACTCTCTGCTTTGATCTCATTTTCTTAAAATTTGCTTAATTAATACAAGATTTGTAGAATTTAAGTTATGAAATATAATAGTATATGAAGTTTAAGAATATGATTTACCTACAATTTATTTTTTATTATGAGAATTTCTGTTCTTTTCTTCCTAGAATAAACTTCAGGAAAAAAAACATTTATATTAATTGTAGATTCATTACTAAGTAGAATGTTTACAAGCATTTAAGGTTCATGGAGGATACTGATGTGATGATCCACAATTTAAAACCTATGCACACAATGACACAGAAGCCAGTTATTCCTATAGATACGAAAATAAGGCATGTTCTCTGTATAATTCAGGCTCTGCTAAAATATGCACAGTGTTCCTGAGAATTTTCTATAAGTAATGCCTATGAGAGACAATTGATAATCCTCCAGAAACAGGCTTTAGCTGAAAATTACAGGACCATTAGGAGTGTAGAATCCTGTGTTGAAAGTAGACACATCGGTCTTGCTCTTTGTAGATTAGCATAGTGCCTTTTAAGTCAACCATTAATACCTTATTAAAATATTTACTACTGTTTTGCACACATACTTGAGAGCATTTGTGTCTTTCCAATAACCAGCATTGTTTCTTTATGGATTTCTGTGCACAACAGCATAGGTCTGTTTTAATCCTGTTTTATGGATACAGGAGTTCAAGCTCAGATAAATGGGGAAAACCACTTGGCAGAAATGGGGACTGTGGGTGGCCCTTCTGAACACCAGCTCAGTACCAGGTGCAGTGTAAGTGACCAAAGGCCAGTGAGCTTTAATCCAACAGTGCTATCATCAACCAAGCCACCTCTTTGCTGTGGGAGAACAACCATAAGGATGCAGTGTGACAGACACTCCCAAGCCTTTTGCAGGGGCTCTGGGAGTTAAAAGGGTCCTTTGAGCCCAGGAGATACTGTGCTATTCCCACTGTGCCCTTTCATAGACTTATAGAATCACAAGGTTGGAAAGGACCTACAAAATGATCTTTCCAGTGGGAAAAGCTGTCAAGTTGAAGGTTTAACTGGAGAGCTCTGTCTGTCTTGTAGTTACTGTCTCCAAGGAATGTTTCTTACACATCTCCAAGACAGCAAGGTGCTGGGGCAGCAAGGCAAGCAGGGAAGAGAATGATGAGCAACACTGTGGTAGTAGAAAGGTCTGAGTATACGGTGTGGGAGAACAGCTTGTCCACTCCAGCATGGTGAAATGCAATGTCCAGTTGTTCCCTGTCTGTGAATACAGAGTTGTAGTTGACTACATAAAGTCATTTAATTTCATGTCCCCGTCCCAGGAATGTAGCTGTTCTGTCTGTACAAAATGTCCTTAGGTATCAAGATGTATTTGTGTCCCCCAGCTTCTGTTTATGTTCAGAGCTCATTCCCTTTTGGTAATTTGATGTTGTCAACTGTGCTTTTATTTGTGAATAGCATGATTTTTGAGAACACCAAAGGTATTAAAGAACAAAGTTCATGTGGTTATTATATTATGCTCATTTTTAGGCTATGGCTATGTTGCAGAAAAAGTCACCCCCTTCCATAGACTTCAAAGCTGAGCACATGTTCTACAGTGAAGATGCAGGTGCCCAAGTAAAAACCATCTTGGAGGGATGGAAGGCTACCCTCAGGTGGGAGCCTGATGGCAGTGTGGATGTCTGCTGCCCAGGTCCTGACCTGCTTGTGCCAGTTGTTGCCCAGGGCAGAGCTGAGGGCAAGTGCAGTGCTGGTTGCCTGGGAAATACCACTGTTACTGGCAAATTTGCTGTAAGGTCACTCTTTCAAAGTACCCTTTTTTTCTTCCAAACATAAGCTCATGGATTATCAAGATATTTTGTTTAAGTATTCCTCTCTCTTTCTGTTTCTCCCTCAAAAAAACAAACAACAACAACAACAAAAAAACAGCCTTCCTAGAACCAAATTCAAAACAATCAAATGGAATTGTTGAGTAGAAGTATCTCTTCCTGATGCATTTTGATGATGTATTTGTAAGGGTTCAGATTTGTTAGCAACTTTCAGTGGTATCTTAAAACTCATTTCCTTCAAAATCATTGCTTCTCAGTTAGACATGGTCATTTGTGTTGGTTGATATTTTAATTATTTTTATTTTTTTGTTTGTTTGTTTAATCTTTCTCACAGATGCATGAGGCTAATACTAAATCTTGTAGAACAGAATATAGTAACAGCCATGGTATAGAGCAATGCAGATGGAGTCCTGTCTCATGTTGCTGAAAATTAATCATTTATGGCTACTACTACTTGAGACTTGCATGAGATTGCTGTGAGACAGGCCAAGAACATTGGTTCAGCAGCTTCTCTTGGCCTGTTAACCAGTGATAAGCATGACAGGCACACCAGAGGCAGCAGGTTTGGTTGCAGCCTGGAGCAGCTGGTGATCCGGCTGGTAGGAGCCCAGCTGTGCCAGGCAGGGGCTGGGTGGCATGGCCTGGGGCTGACTCCTCCTGACCTGTGCTGGGGTGGGAACAGGGACGGGAATAGTTCAAGGGAGAATTTTAATCTGCATAAAATAGGGACTATTTTAAGAATAAGAACCTGTGTTCATAATTTCATTCCCATGAGTGCCTCTTTGCTCATAAATATCTCCTATTTGCATGGAATTGTTTATTGTAATAGCTCTGGTGTTTAGAAGGTACAAATAACATTTCCACTGGGAATAAAGAAGTGTCTTCTCTGACATCTCTAATATCTGCCTTGTCTACTTTTGAACTAAGGAGAAGTATTTTGAGAGTAATTTTTAAATAGTTTTCAACAGCTAATGGGAATTCAGGCTTTGATGTATGAGGGATCATCTCAGTGGTCCATTTGCAATATCAGCTTAGAAAAGATGATTCCCAGCACAGCACCCAGCTCTGCTGTGGTGCAGCCCAGTCCCTTCCTCACACTTCTGGGGGCTGTGGCCTCTCCACTGGACCACTGGACTGTACGTGCTCTGTGCCCCCAGTGAGGGATAACTGTACTGAAAGGGGGAGGACAGAAACTCTGAGCCTTTGCTCAGCTGAATGGAGACTGCAGCAGCCTGTGCACAAAGAAGGCAGTGTGCAGGAGTTGTATTTGTGTGCTGTGAGGTGGACCAGAAGTGTTGCTGGGCACTGTTCAGGGTTGATTTGCATCATGATACCAGCTATTTGGCAGTTAGCTTCAATGAACCATTTCTCTGCTGTTGTCTGTTGGTTTAAACTGCAATACTGAATGAAGAAATTGTCTAGTAAATTTATTTATTAGGCCTTTCAAAGCCTAATAACAAAATATGTCAGGCATTAATTTACCTGGAAAGATAATCAGAGACCTTTCATCTGGATCAGGCAGTCTGGACAGTGTAAAGTTAATGGGTTATGAAACGAGAAGCTAAGAGGCTGCACAGCTTCAGTCTCTCTAAGGTCCTCTTTGCTGTGAGCAGCACAAGTATGCTGTGTGCCTCTAGAAACACTGCCCAGCCTTCCCCCCTCCTCCACCCCCCACAGCCAATGACAACTTCGGTGGCAGCAGAACTTTTGCTGGCCTGTACAAAGCGGGGGAATTTCCTGAGGTGCCTTTTAATCCACATGGCTCTGACATTTCTTGTCCAGTTTCTGAGCTGTGGGTCCCAGCTGGAGGAACACAGTGCAGTGTGAAGAAGAATTCAGGAGCTGGAGAGATGGGGGCATGGGGTGGCTACTAGGAGGTCAGGGTTCTTACTTCAGACGGGTGGGTGCAGTGTCCATGCAGCCCCAAGCACATAGTGCCCATTGCACTGCATAGCCATGGGGTTCACTGACAGAGCACCAAGGAGCATAGCTGCTGAGATGCATGAAGGCATGCAGTCTCCTCACAGCAAGGTTAAGTGGCACTATGCTTTAGCTTCTTAACTTTACAGTCAGATTAGTGGCTCAGAGGCCCTTAGTGTTTGCTAGACAGAAGCAGAGATTTTTCAGGGCTGCTGTGTACCACACTGTATCCCTTAATGAGCAAAAGCTGCCTGAATCGTTTTGTATATGGGTCCTATCAGTTTAAATGCCACAAGAGTATCTCTGATGTCAGGATCATTGGATCCAGGACTTCTCCCTACAGCAACCCCAACTGCTCCAGCAGTGATATGCACTGTGTAGCCCCTGTTCTCCTGCCACCCCTATGTGTGGTGTCAGCCCCATCCCTGATAGCACCTCATGAGCCCAGATTGGCCATCACCTCCTGCCTCATCTGGGGCCTGTCCTCAGGGGAAGTGCTCTCACCCAGTGCCTTGCTAGGGATGCTCAGTGGTGCCATGACAATGGCTCTGGACTTCAGTGCCAGCCTATTTAAGGAATGTATTATCTACTTTGGTAATTGGAAGTGTAATGTATTCACTCCCTGCACAGCACAGCTGATGGCTTCATTTGTCACATTCCTTTCTGTGGTTTACGCGGCTGTCACAGTGCAAATAAACCGATTACATTTCTTCAACATTGCTTTCACAAGGCTAGGCTGTGTGATGTGTAAATCAGTAAACAGAGGATGTCTGACTGCTCTCTTATCTTCTGTGGAGCCTCTTTTGATTAGTCTGGATACAGGAGCTAAAACAGGTGTGGAGGCTGTGGGTTGGGTGTGCTTTCTCTTGGAGGAAAAATAGCTGTGTAATGCTGTGGGTGTGCAGCATATGGGAAGAAGTGAAATATGTTGTGTTAAATGAGCCCTACTTCAGCTAGAGGAGATAGCCCAGTTCCAGCTGCTTCTTATGCCAAATCTAAAGGACACAAACATGACATTTTAAAATATGGAATATCTTAAAGAAACAGGAGCAAAATAATATAAAGTGAGGTAAAATAACATATAGATCAGGAACAACAATCCACAGGCCAGATGCAGCCCATGGAACATAGTATAACTATGGAGTTAGAGAAAAATTTCTGCTTTGTTCTGTGTGCTTATACCTCAGGAATGAGAGAAACACTCTGCCCAAGCGTTTGTTAGAAGCAGTGTATGACTGTGATGGAGCCTTCCATTAAGAGTGTTTCTGAAAATGTATTACCATCAGACCATTCTCTGTATTAAATCAATATTTAAACATTCTTTCTCCCTTCTCCAGAGAGTTTTCTCTATTTAAAAAACAAACAAACAAACAAAAACAAACAAACAAAAAACCAAAAAACACCAATGGGAAATTAGTTGATAGTGATCTTATTTTATATGTTCATTTTTCTGTATCTGCAGCACATCAGAGAGCATGTAATGGGCAGCTTTGCTTTCCATTACCAGTCTGATGAACCGTGCTTGCCAGATGTGTTAGGTCTGGCCTGCAGGTGAGTCCTGCACCCAGTGGGACCAAGCAGTGAGTAGTGCATGGGCCAGGAGCTGTGCTTCTGTATGAAGTGTCTGCTCAGCCTTTCGCTTTGGAGTTACACTTTCTTTGTGGACGTTATTTCACCTTCACTGAAAGGTACACTGAAAGTAGTGATAGCTCTGCAGATATCATTGGAGTTAAAGCTTGAGACAGCTCTGCTGAGTTCAGTAAAAGCTGATCTATAATATTGAGAGGGGTATGTCACTTTCCTGCACTGCTCACAGTGCTTTTCTTTGATTACTGCTAAGACTCCTGGCTCCATTGTCCATTAGCTGACATGTTTGTTTCCTCCCATTTGTACTCTCACTTTGCTGAAGTCTGATCACTTTCTGCAAGCAGATGAACTTCTGAATACAGAGGTCTGATGAGATTTGAGCAGAATGATCTCAGAAACTGTTGCAATCAGAAATGTAAAAATTCTTTCTGCTCAATAAAATCTCATGGATATTGCCTAAAATCCTATAAAACCTGTGAGATTAAAAATGGGACTTCTCTGGCCTCTTCCCCTCTCTTGTAACCAGACTGGTCTGGGTGTGCCAGATCTGACTGCTGGTTCTCATGAGGATCTCAGATACCCCAACTCAGTCTCTTTTCACAGAATCACGGAATGACCCGGGTTGGAAGGGACCTCAAGGTTCATGAAGCTCCAACCCCCCTGCCTGGCAGGGCCACCAAACTTCCACATTTACTAGATCAGGTTGCCCAGGACCCCGTCCAAGCTGGCCTTGAACACCTCCAGGGACGGGGCATCAACAACCTCCCTGGGCAGCCTGTTCCAGGACCTCACCACTCTCCTAGTAAAGAACTTCCCCCTAACATCCAACCTGAATCTTCCCTCTTTTTCAACTTAAAACCATTTTCCCTTGTCCTGCTATTAGTGGTCCTTTCAAAGAGTTTACTCCCCTCCTGGTTACAGGTTCCCTTCAGGTATTGAAAGGCTGCAATGAGGTCACCCCGCAGCCTTCTCTTCTCCAGGCTGAACAAACCCAACTCCCTCAGCCTGTCCTCATAGGGGAGGTGCTCCAGCCCCCTGATCATCTTTGTGGCCCTCCTCTGGACCCTTTCCAAAATCTCCATGTCTTTCTTGTACTGAGGGCTCCACACCTGGACACAGTACTCCAGATGGGGCCTCACATGAGCAGAGTAGAGAGAGATAATCACCTCCCTATCCCTGCTGACCACCCTTCTCCTGATGGAGCCCAGGATCCCATTTGCTTTCCAAGCTGCCAGAGCGCACTGCTGGCTCATGTTGAGTCTCTCGTCCATCAGGACCCCCAGGTCCTTCTCTGCCGAGCTGCTCTCAAGGACCACTCCTCCCAGCCTGTACAGGTGCCTGGGGTTCTTCTGGCCTTAGTGCAAAACGTTGCACTTTGCTGTGTTGAACCTCATTAGGTTCACCCGGGCCCACCTTTCAAGTCTGTCAAGGTCCCTCCAAATGGCATCCCTTCCTTCCTCCATGTCAACCGTACCACTCAGCTTGGTGTCTTTTGTGCTAATCCTGTACAGTCCATCTTTTTCTACTTGACTACCTGCCTCTGCATCCTGCCTGCATAGAGCATTGCTCTTGAGCACACAGTTCACGCTATAGAAGAGAGCTAGGTTCAGCTTGTGGGATTTGATGAATGCAGTCTGGAGAGATGCTGCAGTGCTTTCACGTGGCTCCTTGTGACTCTCCTTCTCTTCTCCAGCTGCCAAGGAAGCAATGAGTGGAGAGAGGAGTCCTAGAGTGCCTTGGCCCCCTGCTGGGTGTGAATTCCAGAAGGTGGGGATTGTTCCTCTTCCTTGTGCTCTTTGGTTACTTGTACCTCAGCATTCAGAACTTGAAGTGCCCCTCCCAGCAGATGAGGGGCGGTGCTACTCTGGCTGTGGGACTGTCTGCAGGGTTAGCAGCCTCCAGTGAAGTGCTGGGGTGTGTGAAGTTCTCTCAGTGAAAAAAATCAGCCTTCTGCACTTTTGTGCTGAATATTAACCACGTTTCTGATCATCATAGTTCTGAATTCTACATCTTGTCTCAAAATAAGAAAGCAACAAGTTATTGTTTAAACCGAAGTAAGTAAATAAAATAGAAGCTCTTGCTATGGAAAGAACACTTTTGTTCATTCTCCATAATGCATCTTTTCCTGCTAAGATTAAAAGGGTTTTATGTATCTTCTTCACTTTTCCTTGTGAATTGCCTTTCTCAGGGTCACAAGCTATTTACATATGTATATATATGGGAGGAGGGAAGCACCACTTGTTCTCCAGACATTTACTCTCTTCTCTCATTCCAGGAAATCTCAGCCATGCTTTGCATTTTAGGAACAACACCAGATTTCCAGGAATATTGCAGTGAGTAAAGAGTTTCTTACCTCCATAGACTTTGAGGGCACTGGGTTGCCTATGGTCCTGCTCAGCCAGTATCCCATGCACTGGGTTGTTTTCTGTGACTTGGTTCTCCTTTTTGGAATCATAGAATCCTTAGAGTTGGAAAGGATTTCTGAAGGCCATCTAGTTCAACCCCCCCTGCAGTGAATGAGGAAATCCACAGCTAGATCAGGTTTCCCAGGGCTGTCTCCAGGGATGGGACATTTCCTATCCAGATCCTCTCATTTCCAGCCCCGAGGATTACTGCTCTGAGGCTGCACATCCCACTCATCTACCCATGTGGTATTTCTTCTGGCACATCACTTTGGGTTTTCCCTGAACCTGTGTCCTAAGTATGGTTCTCCTACCCCATGGACTCTGGGCATTGCTCTGTGTGCTCACATCCCAAGTGCTGTGTCTGCATATGCCCCAGAGCCCCCACTGCTCCTGGGCTCCCCTCCAGTGACAGGACAGTGGGGACTTGACTTTGCCATGGATGTGACTGCATCTCACAGGAAGAAGTCCATTCATGCTCCTGTCATGTACAGTGCTAAATAAATTTGGGAGTTGCTCAATAGCTCAGCAGAATGACAGCCTTTTTCCTTAAAGATAGATATTGCCTTTAATCAGGTGCTCACTTGCTTTGCTTGAGTAAGCCAAACTCATTCCAAGAACAAAAGGGCTGCCATTGCAATAGCCTGGCTTTTCAATTTCAAACTATCTGCAGATTACAGAATAAATGAAATATTCAGTATACACAAATACTATACAGAATGATATGATACAGACCATTTCATTTTCTTTCATCCTTTTCTAGCTTACTGGCTTTTATGTAATGGGTAGACCTACATCAAAAGCCACGCTCAAGTAAGAACAAACAAATACTTAAAGCACACATTACACATGGCATTCCTAAGCCTTCTGTAAATGATACAGAGTTATTCTTTGAAGAATAGAGAGGCAGTCTAATAAACTTCTCTATGAGACCAGACCATGACACGGTGACAGAGCAGCATTTTTGAGTGCTTGGCATATGTAAGATACCAGCTGCCCTTGGGGGAGAATGTGTATTTGACAACAGAAATAAGGGCAGTCTTTGCTGCTAGGACCCTAGGACACAGTGCAATGTGCATCTTCCAACTCTTTTTAACCGTATCTGTCACTCCTTCAGTAAGGAGATGTGAGCTCCATCTCAGGCAGCACCGCACTGCCAACTTGTCAAGCAATCTCTCATGGTCCTCTTGTAGTATCCCTTACACCTGGGACATGTATTCAGTCTCTGAGGGACTACTTCATTGACTGTCTGTCTCTGCCTGAACATCTTTTCTGCCTGTCAGGGTGCTGGCAGTCTGGGGTATTTCCTGCTGTGACCATGAGATCCTGCTCATCTCCAGGTGGGGGCATATCACTGCAGTCTGACTGCGATCCACTTGCTCTGTGGGTCAGGAGCCAGACATGTATTTAGAGCAGTGTTTGGGAAGGACAGAAGCTCTGGTCAGAAGTGCTATGGGGGACAATACCAGGCCGACTCTCTGAGTATGGGATATACCCTGCAGCTGGAAAACTGACATTCATCCAGAAGGAAAACATCTGAGCAGTTTGCCCAGCCTGTGACACTGGAGGAATGTACACTGCTCAGTGCCTTTGGGACTCACATGTGATCCATACTGAGTCTGACCAGTGGCTCATCGTGTTGACGCAGAAGCTCTTCTGTTCATATCTTCTGGCTCATTAAGTCCAGACAGTCACTGACTGCAGCCGTAACCCTTCTCTACTTTCATTCCTGTGGGAATCTCTTAGTCAAACATAAAATTTCAGCATTATACAACCAAACTTCATTGTTAGTAAGGCCTGTACAGTAATGCTTATGTTTTCTTAAAATATATGTATGAGTTCTCCCTTATATACACTCATTCCAGTCATTCATAGTTACTATTAATGATTCAGCATTTTTCTGTGGTTTCAGGCTTTCCATGCCACCCATGCTATTTGCCAAACTAAAGTCACTGCTACTTTTTGCACCAGAGACTATGCTACATATCCTGTGGCCAGCCCGCACTGCCATTTAGACCACCTGTTCTCAGTCTGTTCTAGAAGTTTCCCACAATGTCACAATTGCCAGTATGAGAAGGATCTCTCTTACAGCACAGCAAAAACTTCAGAGTTTTTATTACAATATTTCAAATGTGAAACAAATCTCTCCAAGTGGGAAGTGACCTCATCCCCTGATGTGAGTCCCCTCTCCCTTGGCACATGGTGGTTCCCTGGGGCATGTCCTTGCCACCAAAGTTCAGCCGATCTTTCTGTATCTCCAGAGACTGTCCCAAAACTACTCATTGCACATTAGTATCAGCTCTCCTTCCAGCATCAAAGTGCAGATGAATCAGCCGGGCTCTTCCTAGGAACTCCCATCTCTCTTCTCACTTCTTAACCAAGTTGAATTTTAGTTCTGATCATGCTTCAGTGTCCACAAAAATGTGATGAAATATCGTTAAGCTGTCTGAAATTGAGTTTTATTTTGCTTTCAGAGGGTACTTTGGAAAATTTTTCTTTATCTTTGTCAGCCTTTGTAAGTAGTTGAATGACAGCTTTACCTGTCTCCTGTGATGCCTTGCAATGTGACATGCTCCCTGTGAAGTGCTTTTCTCAGAACTATTATCCTGTATGGTACAAATCACACACTTTATGCCCAGCACCTCCTCCTACTCATGCCATTTTCTCTTAATGCTAGCAGGTCAGACTGTGTCCTGGATGTTATACCTTGTCTGTTGTGTTCCTTCCACCCAAGATATCTGTTCTCATCTCTGATTCCAGGACCTCAGGTCCATTCTCCCTTGTTCCTGATCATCTGTCCAAAGCATAGCCATTTCTGTGTTTCTTACAGCCTGCATCCCCTCTTTAAATGTTGGGCAACAATATCCATCATCCATTCAGCTGATGTCCTCAGGAAATAATCATACATCTGTGGCCACTTCACATCATTTACCTTCTAACTTTCTAGATATCATTGCTAAATTCTCACTAATTCATTTCTTCTACCTTTGTGTAAAAGTGAACATACATATTACGGCATCTCCCTGCTCTTTCCCTTCCTTTCCCCACCATTAATTTCATTTCCCTCAAGCCCAGAGGGAAATGCTGGAAGGATGCACCTTCCTGTGAATGTGCCCATGACTCTCCTAAAGCTTGCCTTGTACCAGTCTCAAGTCCTTCATTTCTTTCCTTTTCTCACTGCATCCTTACATTACTCCCTTAAGAGGGTCCTGGTCACCCAAGTCTCCACATTATGTCTTCACATTTCATCAGTCTTCTTTGATCTGTGCTAGCTGGCATCTAGCATTGTCAGTCCTTTCTGGTTTACTTCTTGTAGTCAGTCCTCCTCTTTTTTGGCTATGACATCTAATGGGTCACCCAGTCTGCTCTGATTTATGGTATCTCTCTCCATAAAAGGTTGTGGAAGTGGCACATAACTCCATAAGTAATCCCATTCATCAGAGCAGAGTCAGAATAATCACCTATTTATCTCCTATTCAATAGACTTGCTACAGCACTCATTATGAATTCATTTAAACTGATGCACAGTGTCCCATTATGCACTAATGGTGATGAGAAACATGACAAAACAAATGCCATTTTAAAATTGGGAAATGAATCTGTTCAGCAAGATGTATAACTATGGCTACTCATGAATTCTTACTCTTGCAGTCTTCTGCAGCACACACCTTGTTGTCTCCTCATACCTGAGCTGTACCCTGCTATGATGCTTCTGGCAGAATCAAATCCCCCCCTGCCATGGCTACCAACACATGTTGAGGCTGCATGACTCCTGCATTCCTACAACCCACCCCTCAGCACAGCCCCTGTGCAGAGCTCCCACTGTTGCAGTGCTTCTCTCATGACTCTGTAGCACCAGCACAGCCTGAGTCCTTGGTGCTGGGGCTGGGAATTGCCCAATGACTGTGGCCATGCTGAGCGCCCTGACTGTGCTGCACTGCACCATGCAGTCCTGGTATGGCTCTGAATGTTCTTCAGGTCTCTCCCCTGTTCTTATCTTCAGGAGGATGGACTTTGTAGGGCTGTTAAATCTTCCTCTGGCACACCTTTGAAGCCATTACTTCTCATCCTATCACTAGTTAGCTGCTTCTGCTGAATAGTTTTCCTAAGGCAGTGGTTTGGCTCTGTAATGTAGTGCTGCAACCTTCTGTAGAAACAGCCCAAAGGATCCCAGCCATGTGTATGACTGCCCAAGAAGCTGATGTCTGGAGCGGTAGGATGAGTCCAGGAGCTTGTGGAAATCCTTGCCTTGCCATGGAGCCATATGTTTGAAGACTTTGATCACAGCTTTGCGGGGAAAAAAAAAGCACACTGGGAGATGATGGCGAAAAGATTTCTTCAGAAAAAGAAGCATGTGTAGAACAACCCCTCCTCTCGTTATGTTGCTGATGCTCTGGGTGCCCCTGTTCATGCCGAATTGTTCTGGAGGTCAGCCCTGGATAGGAGTGTGTCAGAGGCCAGCAGACCCAGCACTGCTCAGGGGGTTCAAGCCTCTGCCAACCTGGTACAGATAGTGGGGCTGCTAGAATGGGGCATGTGTGATCCCCCTTTCCCCACCCTTCTCTCCCCCCCCCCCCCAGCCATGTCTAGGCTGTAGGAACAGCAGTGGAGTTGTTGTTGTACCTGTAATGATAGTTCTGACCCTGGATGTCCCACCGCTCACTGGCTGCAGCATTTCCTCTTCAAACTTCTGACTTCTAAGGGCTTTGGTTCATGTGGAAACTTCTCTCAGAGGTCTTGATGAGGAGCAAGTTGGATGCAGTCCCAGAATAGCACCACTAACAAAAGCTCTCACAAACAGCCAACCAAAATGCATCCTGAAGTGAGATCACAGAAATGATGCAAAGCAATCAGATGAGAGACATGGCCATAAAGAGCTGTTAGATTTTTAGAACAGAGCTTCCCTTTGCCTCAGAATAGCAAGAGGATTGCTTTACATGTGCATGTGGCCTTGTAAAATTCCAGTATCTGGGAGTTGTGTGTGTTTAAAACTGCACGAGCAATGCAAGGCGCAGTGCCAGCTTTCAGCTGCATTAAATCAACAGGTGGGTGTGCAGTGCAGGGCCTCCCCAACTGGAACCACCTCCTTAGAGCCTGTCCTGAGCTGCCGTGTCTCCACCTGGAGCCCAGGGCAGGATCCTGTGCTCAGCCCTGCTCAGGAGGACTGTCCCCTTTGTTCACAGTACTTTGTCACAAAGCCCAGTGACCCATCCAAGCCCTCGTCCTCCAGCCCAGCACACTGTCTGTGTGATACAGACGTGCTCCTCGTGGCCATTCACAGAGGTTTGCTCCAAGTCCTCAGCTCCAAATGCAAATAAACAATTATAAGTCATCAATATGTCTGATATCATGGAATTCTTGGCTGGCAACAGCTATCCTGTGTTGTATAATTGAAAGAAATGCAATGGAGTGTTATTTAATAGGTAATCAATCAGTGCTGTACTTGTACACCTGAGCTAATCAATTACTGCAGGAATGCCAGTGCTGGCCACCTGCTGGGAAACCACCTGTGTACATCAGGGCACCAAAATGCTCCCCTGCTTGTTGTGGGTTCATTAACAAAATTTCATGAAGAAATCTTATGTTCATAGATGCCAGTCATCTAATAAATGTTGTAGAGTTGTTTCTCAATCTAAGCTTTTTAATTTTTATTATTCCATAGAAAGTCTGAAAATGTAATAAAAACAGTTTAATAATTCTAAACAGACAAATGAACAAACAAACAAACAAACAAAAAACCTAAAATGGTAATTCAATGTTCCTGACTTGCTTTAAAAAGATCCCAGATTTAAGAAGTAATTAAAAAGTGCAGGAGAAAAAAATACATCCTAGAAAGCCCATCTGTGCTTTGCAAAGTGGCCTCGTTGGTTCTGGGCTGTGTCCTTCAGTCCTGTGCTTTGGGTGCTGGGTGCCTGCCCAGAAGGTGTTCTACAGTCCACTACCTGCATCTCATCATGTGCATCCCACCTGAGCACTGGGATTCTACAGCCCTCTGTATTGCTATTTTATTTATAAAATGTTACCAATAAAGCCAGAAGCTTCAAACAGATTAGATTCATTCATCCAGCCTTCACACAACATTGAATTACTCACACAAACCAGGCTGTCTGAGGCAACGACAACAATGTTTTCACAAATTGTTTAATTAGACAACTTCTGGGCAATTTCTTCCAATGGTTTCACTTCCCCTGCCCACAGATATTCTGGTGCTCACCACATCTGTCATAACAACCCTTCCTGGATGCTGGAGTTTTGGGGCCAAGCCCAAATTTTTTATTTATTTTTATTTTTATTTTTTGCTTTGAAGGACAAAAAGAAGCATAAACAGCAAAGAACCTTCTTTATTTTTTCCTTTTTTTTCCCCCCTTTTTCTTTTTCTTTTCCTTTTCTTTTTTTTTCTTTTCCTTTTTTTTTCTTTTTCTTTTTTTCTTTTTTCTTTTTCTTTTTCTTTTTCTTTTTCTTTTTCTTTTTCTTTTTCTTTCTCTTTCTCTTTTTCTTTTTCTTTTTCTTTTTCTTTTTCTTTTTCTTTTTCTTCTTCTTTTTCTTTTTTTTTCTTTTTCCTTTTCTTTTTCTTTTTCTTTTTCTTTTTATTTCTTTTTCCTTTTCTTTTTCTTTTTCTTTTTATTTTCCTTTTTTTTTCTTTTCCTTTTTTTTTTCTTTTCCTTTTTTTTTTCTTTTCCTTTTTTTCCTTTTCTTTTTCTTTTCTTCTTCTTTTTTTAAGGAACAAATTATCATCATTTTGTTTGCTTAGCTGAGAACTCAACCAAGGTCTGGCGGGCAGCTCTGAGGGCACTGCAGGGGACTCCAGGCTCAGCTTCATCACCCCAGGCTCAACCAGAAATCCAAGGTCCCTCCTGCAGCCACAGCCATGAGTCACTGATGTCTTATGCAAGAAAATTTCTCTTCCCATTTTAAACTATGGATGAGAATTTCATCAGAGGGAAGCAGCTTCGGAACAGACGTTCTCACAAACTCATTCTTTGGCTCTATCTGTTTCCAATGAGGCTTTACAATCTGCCCTTCCAATAGTATTCCCATCTTGTTTGGTGGCTTTTATCCAAGTTGGTTAATAATTTCTGTTATCGTCCTTCGAGCCTGAACAATTTTAGCTCCTCCAAATCCCTTGTTGTTCCTTATTAAGACACTAGCTACTACTGGAGAAAGATGACTGATTGCAATAGCTGTAGGCAGAACTCATGCTGATTAACAAATCACTTGAAAATAATATGCTTTTTAGCCATTAGAGTTATTAATAGTATGTTTGCTCCCTTTCTTGGGGCATTTAATGCTCAAGGAATTAGCCAATCTGGAGAGTAAATCTTTTAGTTCATAGTGGACACCAAACTCAATCTGTCTAGCTGGAATGGGACTATACACTCATTTTCTTTTCAAGACTCCACAGAATTTGACATTTTAGTAGAAACTTAATAGCTTGCAGTAATTTTTTTTACTACCTGTAGCAAGATTAGCTGCTAAGATAAGGAGCTGATGGAGCTGGTGAGTGACAGGGCACATTCACCTCATTTAAAATATGCATAGGGGAAGGGAAACGCTTTGGTACAGAAGTGCTGCTGCTGCTTCCCAGGCATCCAACGACCCTCAAAAGACACTGCCGTTACACTGAACCTTGCCTATGGGAGCCTAGTCAGAGAGACAGCAGGTGTTTCTAAATGAAATCTCCATGCTGCCTGATTTTAATGGGTCCTTTACTTTGTAAAACCAAGAATTATTAATTAATATTTATACTTTGTTTACGAGTTAATGGGTAACTGGCTTGGGTAAGATCCCTGGATGATCTATCAGTTCACACTGGGAGTAACTGTCATGCAGAACAAGCAATGCTATTAATCAACACAAAGCAGAAGATCACATGGAGGATATTCTTTCTTGCTCTCTTTTTCAGTTTTTTGTCTCCCTCTTTGTTCTCTCCCTCTGTGCACTGTATCATAGAGTGATGGGTAAGACTGTATTTCAGCCTCTCTTGAGGAATGGTTTTGTGGTAAGGAGCCCAACAGCCTCTGGTGTCAATGCTGCTCAACAACCAAAGTTAGTTAATGTGTAGGAAGAAAACAAGTACCTCTGGCATAGGTGTGGTCTCGCAGTGCAGAGCAATGTTCACAATAAAATGGCTGTCTGGGATAGAATGGGACTGTTCCCATATGATGAAACAAATATAGGTCTAACCTGGCATAAAAGTCTACAGCAATTAAACAAGTGGCTGTTCATTTTGGTCTTTTAAAGAATTTCATCGTATCCTGACGCTGTAAGCCTTACCAGGAAACTCAGTATGTGAAAACGGAGGAGTAATGCTTGATTTGATTTGATTTGACTTGATTTGATTTTTTTTTTATACTGATTACTGTGAATATCACTATGCATTTGAAATACCTATATTTGAATTGCATTAATCTGCAGAGTGTTTCTGAATCTTTTTAAAAATCTAGCAGTAAAATAATGTCTGCTTGGCATTTAATAATGTCAGATACAACAATAAATATTCACTTAGGATGACTGTTTTTTGCACTGTTCTGTCCATCAAAATATGAACAGAAAATGTGTCCCATTAGTGCAGAAAATGTCTGGAAAAGATACTCCCTGATTAAGGCAGATGTGTCTGCTGATGGTTTGATTTGGAACATGGATTGCTACAAATGAGTCACATTCCTGGGAAGGGGATTTAACGCTCAACAGGTTCAGGCTCCAGGCTTTCCTCTGGCTCAGTCTCACTGCTCTCTTTCTGCTTCACACTTCTTTTGTACACAACAATTCAGTTGTCCCTTATTAAGAGTGCTCCCTCTGTCAGTTCTTCCTCAAGTGCATAACCTTGCTACGCCCAATCATATTAAAGAGTGACTGAAATGGCTTTGCTTTCCATCACAAAAACAGCTGCTACATCAGTTGTAAAATCCTGTCATTTATCTTTTCCCATTTCTATCATCTTATTCAATGCATGAGACAGACACAAATGCTCTGTATTATAGATATTAATAAACCTCCAAATTCTGTGCTATTTCCATGCTGGTTAAACATGGAGTAATCCTTAAATGGAAAAATGAAGCAAGATAAATGCAACCAAAACTCAGAAAGCCAAGGTATACAGCTTTTGTCTATGTACAAGCAAATCTTCATCCAAATGGCTTAAAGGAAATAATGGTGATATGCACATTCCATGCAATCATCATAAAAAAGAAACTGTACAACAGAGCATTTGTCAGAAATCACTGTGAGTAAATGACGACTTTCAGGAAAATCAGAAACATTCTTTGCTATAGTCACTGTCTAAAACTGAGGAATAGAATGAGATGAAATGAAGCAAACCAAGAGATCTCCAATGGAAGTTTTAAAACATTACAGCTAAAAGCAGAAGCTGAAATAATAAAATGAAACTGGTCAAACCCTAGAATTAGAGATTATGTGATAGAAACACATTTTGTTAGATTGTGGGTGACATGCAAGCCTGATTTCTTTTAGTTCTATTATAAGAAACATCACTGGATTCAAAATATCTTGGTGTGGTTTTCAATCATACTTCCATTTTACAGATAGATTTTCAGTTCAATACTCATGGTGTCCTTTGAGAAACGAGCAACTACATAGCTGATGTATACATATTTAGTATGCACATGGCAATCAATTCTGGAGGGGCTGGAATTACATGATCTTGAAAGGTCCCTCCAGACAACTGTTCTGTGATTCTATGATATATTCTAAGTATACAAATACACAATAATTAAATGTTTATATAACATGTGTAATATATACGTATATTTAAGAACAGCAAATCACACACAAAAAAAATGTTAGACAAATTTTGGAAGAATGCAATTCCAGTCCTCTGCTCAGATGTGGCCAGCCTGGAGGTTTGCTTCCACTGCAGACCTGGGCCAGTCCAGCTCCGACTCTGACTGGGGATGGAGAACCCACAGCTTCCTTGGTCTCCAGCAGAGTGCCTGGCCATCCTCTCGCCAATAGCGTCATCTTGTGCCTGCTCAAAATGTACCTCACTTCAGCTGTGCCCTCTGTCTCTTCTATGTCCTTCCATGTCCATCTGCCAAGGGCCTGGCATCCCAGAGGGCAACTGGATAGAGGAATAAAATACCCATTCTACACCTCTCACCCAGCTGCCAATACTCATTCACGCAGCATTGCTTCACGCCACCCATTGCCCATCATGCCTTGGTCTCTAAGTGCTACAAATTAGGAGGTTTTTGAAAATGCACAAGGGCATAGATGTTGAAAATATGTACCATCGCTTGGCTAGCAGAGCTCCAGTTAAGCCTTTTGTGTGTTTCTGTAATACACAGATTTTGTAAGGTAAAGGACGATTTGCACTTTCCCTAATAGCTTACTGGTAGTTTGTGTTCATGGCTAACACACACCACAAAGATCTCTCCAGCTGCTTGTCATATCTTTGCAGGCATTGTTTAAAGGATGAACTGTACTGAATAAGTTTCATTCTGCATACATTATTCATCAAAAAAATATTACTTCCATGAACTGCGATTAGTACAGTTGCTGTCCATAGACTTCAGTGTATTTTGCCATGAATTTTTCTATAGCTTTTCAAAGAATACACAGTTCCAGGGTTCTTTTTCTCTGTGCCTTTTTTAAACTTCCTTCAACAATCACTTGTAGCTGGTGATATGTTTCCATTGAAAACCATATTGTGATACAAAGCAGTGTGACAGCTGCAATTTTACACAACATGAAATATCAGCTGAGGAAATTACAAAGAGCATTTCCCTGAAACCACGATTTCAAGAACAAATCAATTACCTCAGTGAAGCTGCTGCTCAGAAATTAAACAACCCTGATTATCCTCAAGTAAAGTTCAGATCTGAGGAACTCACGCTGAGGCCCACTTGGAGTTAGCAGAAAATCTTTATTCTAGGGTAATTGCAAGGAAGGAAGGTTGCGATCCCACACATGTTGATAAGGAAAACCATTATTTATTACAGCTGTTTGTCTTGCTCCAATTCATAGGAAGGAGAGGAGGTTCTTTGATATATGTATACCTGACATGAGATTAAGAAACAAAGAGTTCAAATGGTGGTCCAACCAGCTTATTACAAATCTTAATCAGGGAGATGGGGAAGGGGAGGACTGGCAACTATTATGAATTAGGGTGATGGGGAAGGGAAAGTGGGCAATAGGAAATATAGGAAAGAAGCAAAAATTGCATAAAGCAGGGATAGTCACCACCAAGACCTAGCAGTATTCTGTTGCATGCCATTGCAATGCCCCAAGGCAAAAGTGCAGGGAAGAGCAGCAGCAGAGTGGCCGGCCTTAGGCAGCAAGCAGGTAGAGACAGAGCAGGCCCAAGAGGAAGGGGCAAGTTTCAGGTAGCAGGCCCAGGAGAGTCTATCAGCATGCAGGAATCATGTTGTGAAGCACCTGATGTCATGTTTATTGGTCCCTTTTTTATCCTTCTTCTGCCAATGTGGCATTCCTGGGTACTTGGGTAAGAGCCATGTGCAGAACCCCCGAGATGGCATCTCCCTTGAGAAAAGACTGCTTCCCAGCCACTAAGCTGTGGCTTATCTCTTTCTCTATCGTTGCCCTTGGACTGCAAATCTTCAGACAAAATATTTCATCAACTCTGACTGTGATTTGCCTGGACTTGTCCATATGTGTCCCTAGGTTGGATATTAGGAAACATTTCTTTACAGAAAGGTTGTTAAATACTGGAATAGGCTCCCCAGGGAGGTGGTTGAATCGCCATCCCTGGATGTGTTTAAGAGCCATTTGGATGTGGTGCTCAGGGATATGATTTAGCAAAGGGTTGTTAGTGTTAGGGTACTATTGTTAGGCTGCTGTTGGACTTGATCTTCAAGATCTTTTCCAACCTGGGTAATTCTATGATTCTATGATTTAGACAAAGGATTTCTCAACCCTTGACCAGGACTTGTCCATCTGTGTCCTCAGCAAACTTTGAGACAATGGTGTGAAAGAATAATCTCTTACACTGTTTTATAGAGGTCCTCAGATGAAACAATAACAGAAATGTATTAGTAGTCTTTGTGTTTAGTTATCCCTCAAGGCAGCCCTATGACTCCCTCATAGCAGCTCCTCATGTCAGAATGCAGCTCCATGGCAGCCTAAAGCTCCCCATGGCATCCCTACAGCTCCTCATGGCACCCTGCAGCTCCTCACAGAGAGTGGAGGGGTAGCACTGAGCTCTGCTCTCTGACAGCCACAGGGTCTGAGGGAACACATGGAGCTGTGTCAGGGGAGGGCAGGTGGGGGTGAGGGAAAGGCTGTGCCCCAGAGGGTGGTGGGCATGGCACAGCTTCCAGGGCAGCAGGCACAGCCCCGAGCTGCCGGAGCTCAGGGAGTGTTGGGACACCACTCTGACACCAGGTCTGGGTGGTGCTGTGTGATCCCTGTGGGTCCCTTCCAACTTGGAACCTTCTATGTCCTATGGTGACCCCACCACGCAGCTCCCCACGGTCCTGGCACAGTGGCTCTCTGTAGCACCTGCCCCTCAAAAAAGCTTTCCCAAATCTCTGATATTTTCATGGAAAGAAACCCACGCAGTTCTCAAGCACCTCTGTAACACGTTCCTCTTTATGCTGTTCTATCAGCCAGCTGCAGAAATCCCAGCTGCTGCGGATGCCTGTGCCAAACAGTGACCATGCCAGTGATTGTAATCTGGAGTTTGGGCTGTGTTCTAGTCTTGCTTATTTTGCACTGAATACATGAAGGTATAGTCTGCTTCTGTCTTAATTAACATCAGGAAATTTACACGGTTCCCTTTCCACAAAAGGAGAAAGAGAATCACTTTTACCTAAGGTAAATTAGCATGACTTCAGTGAAGCTAATTAAGTTATCCCTAAATTATGTGCAGAAATCAAGGGAAGCGCTTTGTTCTCCCTAGAAGGCTGTCTGTAAAAACGCACTGCTTTTTCTCTTTTCTTAGGCTTTCTGCAAAATTACTCCTGGGGAGCCCAAATGCCTCCAACTGCCAGGAGACAACCAGCACTGACAGCTCCTGCAGCACTGAAGGCAGCCATGCAGCCATGCAGAAATGCAGCCATGCAGAAATGCAGCACTGCTCCTTGGCCACTTTGTGTGAAGTGCTCAGGCACTGCCCCCGTCAAACACAGCTCTGTCTATGAGCTCAGCAGCCAGTGATGAAACTCTGGGAAGAGAAGCTGCCTAAGATCCCTTTTATATTCTTGGCAATCATATTTTGAATGTAAGAATTTTCACTCAGTCAAAAGCACCGATACACGCTGCAGGTGTGTATCACAAACAGGTTGCTGTTTGTCTCCCAAACAGAAGGTTGTGTTGAGTTATGGAAGTAAAAAATACGTATATGGTACTGTATCCGGTTCTTGAGTACTGTATCCAGTTCTGGGCTGCCAGTACAAAACAGACAGGGATCGTCTGGAAAGAGTCCAGCTGAGGGCCACAAACATGATAAAGGGCCTGGAACATCTCTCCTATGAGGAAATGGGTGACCTGGGTCTGTGCAGCCTTGAGAAAAGAAGACTCAGAGGGGATCTGATTAATGTTTATAAGCATTTAAGTGTGGGAGATAAAGGCACATGGCCACCATCTTTTCATTTGTCTGTGTGGACAGGACAAGGGGAAATGGCCACAAACTGGAGCATAGGAAGTTCCACACCAATATACAAAGGAACTTCTTCACAGTGAGGGTGATGGAGCACTGGAACAGGCTGCCCAGGGGAGTTGTGGAGTCTCATTCTCTGGAGATATTCAAGACCCATCTGGATGCCAACCTGTACAGCCTGCTGTAGAGTGCCTGCTTTGCAGGGGAGCTGGATTCGATGAGCTCTGCAGGTCCCTTCCAACCCCTACAATTCTGTCATTCTGTGACATCTGAAAATGGGGAAGGGGCTTACAAAAATGAAATAACGATTGCATCTTAGGGATGTAGTTGCTGGCTGATACAGCTAGAACACTTGTCATGATAATTCTACACACAATTCTACAAGTTAATTTTGCTCGTTGCTGTTCAGCATAAGTCTGGGAAGCTACCCATTTAAAAAAGATTCTGTGCCAAATGAAATAACCCTCCTTGGAATTGCAGCTGCTCTTTGAGAGCGTGACGTGAGTGGCATGGTGAGGGCTGCAGCAGGGCCGGAGCTGCTCTTGCAGGACCTGGGGCTGCCCCTGGGAGGTGTTGGAACCCTGGGTCTATTCACCTTAATTACTCCATCCTAACCACAATACAGTAAGACACAAACCAATGGCAGACACTGTTCCATACCTTGTTTGTTCTGGGTACGTATAATGACAGGACAATACAAAGGGAAAGTCAGTTAAAAAATGAGGGAACAGAGTAAGAAGAAGTGGCACAAGAAACACTGCAATGGGGAGAAATCTTTACAATAAGCAGTTTAAAAGGACATGAAAATAAAAAAAAAAATGTTCCCATCAGCAGAGTATAAATCACAAGTCAACCACTTTAACTCCAGGAACTGCTTAAATTGAAGTATATGTTTGAAAAGAGTTGTGAATCCTTGAAAAAAATGAGTTTACTGAGAGTACGTGCATTAAATAGTTGGCAAGAGACTGCTTAATGTGTTACACTTATAACCATAATTGCACATAATTCTGTAATTAATTTCATTGCACGTGTGACACTATACATGCCAAACATAAGTGCTTGTGTGCAGATGCACACTGCTTATAACGTGGTCATTAATTCCCCCACTGTTGACAATCAGCTCATGGAAATAAACTGCCAAATCACAGTAGGACTCCAATGTGTCAGATGTGTTCCTTTCTTACTGCAGATCATATCCTGTGCTGAGTGCTGTGCTTCTGAGCAAGCAGAAAACAAAATTCTCATGAATTGAATGGTGTCACTTACTTCACAGCTAATTACACGTGGTTTTGTTCTGCTCTGGGTTAAGTGATCTGTTTGCAAAATTTATAGTAGGAAGAAAAAAAGAAAGAAGAACATGGCTATTCCATAGAAGTCTGTAGTCCTGTGAACAGGATCCTGGCTCATTAAAGCCAGGGCTTGGTGACTTGTATTTACAAATGAGGGTGGTACCGCCTGTTGGTTTAGGACCCTTCACCAGTCTCTGGGTGTCTGTTGTTTCCTGCATTTGGCGGAGCCTTGCAGCCGGAGCTCCAGGCTGGTGCCTTCCAGTGCCAAGCAGTGCAACTACAATGGGGGGCAAGTGGGAAGCCAGTCATCATGGTAACACTGGAGCACTTCTGACATCCTCCTCTCCAGATCCTCCTCTCAGGCATGTTAAACTTGACTCTGTGCTTATCTCAGGTCACTGTGCTTAGCGAAGGCCTTTACCAAAACAGTGTTGGAAATGTCAGTGAAGCAGCTCCTCAAACTGTTTGTATCCTGTTCCCCTTCTGCAATCTGGTCAGCCTCCACATGTGAGGCTTTGCTGCTGCTGCTGCTCAGAGAATCACCAATGTGGGTTCCTCTGTAGGCAAACCAGTCAAAGCCCCTTGCATTATGCATCTATCCAGTGCACCCTCAATAATTTTGCACATGACAGCAAGTTGTTAGGAAGTGCTGATCTGCCTTAGGGTAAACAGGCCCCACAGAGAGACCAGGACAGGCTGATCAATAGGCTGGGGCCAATGGGATGAGGTTCAACAAGAGCAAGTGCTGGGGTCACCACCCCTGAGTGAAAAATCTTACATGCTTGGGAGAGGCAGAACACAGCAAAGACCCATTCCATCTTTATTCTTGCAATCTGAGCTGTATTTTTCCTTATTGAAGAATCCACCTTTGCTGGATTAGGACTTTTCCTGAAGTCATTCTCTGAACTGCATAAAGGATGAGCCAATGTCTAAATCCATACTGCTAGCGCAGGAAAAGCAGCAGTGCTAAATAAACACGGGAATATATTTCCACAGGTTGGAAATTCTGGGCAAAATCAGTGGATAGAAAACTAAAAAAGGTGAGACTAAAAAGGAAGGGAAATAAAAACATTCCATCCAAAAATGACATTTCACTGTCACCATTACTAGAGATATATTCTTGGGTGCTCTGCTTTATATATGAATCTTACTTTGATGTTAAAAGAATATCATAAAGGCAAGTATGAGACTCGGCTACCAACTAAGAGATTTCTTTGGCATTCGCCCACCAGGATCCGGCTCTGTCTGCATTCAGAGGCTGCAAGGCAGAGAACATGCAATGGTCCAGCCAGGGAAATCCCCCCGAGCACAGTGCCTCATGGACAGCCTCCCGTTCCACTCCTGCACGCTCCAGGCCCTGCAGGCACCCCCCAGAGTAAATGAATGAGCTCAGGAAGCCAGTGTGATGGTGGCAAGGCTGGGTGGTTGGTTACAAGTGCAGGCAGAAACTGGCAGCACTGCCCACTGACTCTGTCAGTGTCTCTTTGCTAAGTCCTTTGTTGTCAGTTTCTCTCATCCGCTTGTGGATGGACTCCTGTTCTGGGATTAAGAGGTATGAAGCCAAGCGGCATGTTGCATTTCATTCTTAAGGAGCATTTGTTGGGGTGAAAGCAGCAGAAGCAGAGATCCAGGCACCCTCTGTGCAGCCAGAACTGAGCTCCAAACCTGTAGGGCCATCCCCAACCTTGGGACTCTGGAAGCACTCAGCTGGCCACTGTCTTCTCCCCTCCCCATCCACATTAATGACTCCAGCAAGAAGCTGCTCCTCCCTGATCTCGCTAAACATCAAGTCATGACTCGGGGAACAAAAGAACCACAAGGAACACTTCAAAACTTCGAACAAAAGATGAAAGCTCCAACAATGTCAACCCAACCAGGTGTTGCTGTTTACCATGATGGCCTCATAATCCTCCAGATGAAAGGGGCCCTTTGCCACCCTTCAGGCAGTGAGACAGGGAGAGCAGCCGACATGATAAAAATGCTGTGATACATCCCTTTCATCAGCACTCCAAACAGTAAGTACGCAAAAATTATGGTTTGCATACAGCAATTTCTCTTTGCTTACACCATGCATTTCACTTAACTACAACCTATCCCACCGGGCAAACACATACAGAAATCCAGGAGCGCATTCACTGACTCCCATTTAAAGCTTGATTCAAACCAAAGAATGATCATTTAAAAGAGAGATGAAGGTTTCCAGCAAATGAAACTCACCATAGCAAATAAGGGGCCAAATACTGTCGTGAACACAACACAAAATCATGGGTGCTCTGATCTATTATTTTGGTGTTTCCTTGCTTGAAACCCTATAGGCAATCAGCACTGCATGGCAATGCTCCTATAACACAAAGCCTCTTCCTTTCATCTTTGCGGTGCCACCAGCGATGGAATTAGATGATCATTGTGGTACTGTTCAGCCCCAGCCATCCTATGAGTCTATGATGATGATTCTGTGATTCTCTAACTGCTCCTCAGTGATGCTACAGCAATGCAGCATCCCAAAGATCAGCATGGAAAGGAGCAGTGAGAGCACAGCAAAAAGCCTCCAGGTAACAGCAGGGACAGGAAATGCTGAATGGGACTCTCTCTTCTAAATGGTCCGAGACAATAGCTGTTAGAAGGCTTAGCACCAGGTCAGGTTTGATAGGAGGAACTGCAGCTCACTATCATATGAAATTTCTCCTCGTTCTGGTTGCAAATTGCTGGAAGGCAATTCATCTTATCTACCACCTGCTTTCAGCTATACCTTGGCAAGTCCCTGTCCATGTGGGATTGCTCTGTCCTTGCTACCTGCAGGCAGAACCCAGAGATATGTTCCATCTGCAAAGGTAATAATCAGGTGGCAGGAGATGTGCAAGCCTCATCCACCTTTAGCACAAGGATTTACAAATCCTTCAGGAGCCCATGGACACAGAAGGGCAGAAAGTGCCATTTTTAACAGCAAACCTGTGCCAACCTCCCACTGATCACAGAGTTCTGTAGTATGTTGGGGTGCTAAGTTGTCTTTGCGAGGATTTATGAGTGCATACAGTAGTTCTGAGTAGATGGAGTGTTCTAGAATAGCTGAGTTAGGCCTGTAGGTTAAGAGTTAGTGGGCTGCGGGTTTAGGTAGGTGTGTGTATAGGTTCTCTCGCGTGCATCGGGTTTTGCGTAGCGGGTGTACGTGTCTGCGCGGGATTTAGGATGGCATATAAGGTGTGTGACAGAGCAATATATTGAGAGAAGACATGATGGCATCCATGTTTGTGTCTCTCTCCCCGGGACAGTTGAAGTCCTGGGATAAGTCAGGTTAATTGGCGAATACGTCAGTAGTACCTCTCAGATTACTTTCAAGAAGCTGAATTTTTTACCTAATCCTCTCTCTAAAGTGGATTTTTCATCTCTCTTATTTACTGATAAACTTCCAGGGCTAAGCATCTACAGCACAAAACAGACCTGTGTAGTTCATCACCACGCTATATTTTTGGTCCAACATGATGAAAAAATGGAGCAGACATTTAGAAAGATGACAAGAAGATCCAGAGCAGAGCAGTTATAGTCATTGATGATTATATCAAAATATTGTTGAAGGAATATTAAAACCCCTGCTTCAGGGTATAAAATAATATATACATTTTTGTCAAACAGGTGGACAGAGTAATATATGTTTGTCCACTGTGCTGCATTTATATACCCTTCTGAAAGGTCTATCATTTTTATATATGTAAAGGTATATTATTTCTATATAATACTGCTATCGATGGACATGAGATCTGGTCCTAATGAACTATACAGGCCTTTATGCACCATTTGTATTCGTAAAGCATCTACCAGGATACGACCCCAAACAGGACACCCAGGGCAACACCAGCAGTATTTGGTTAAGAGCACATGAAAAGAAGCATATTGCAACAATAATCAGACAGCGATTTATGTCACCCATCATACAATCATGAAATGGCCGGGGTTGCAAAGGTCCACAGTGCTCATCCAGTCCCAACCCCCTGCTGTGTGCAGGGTCACCAACCAGCAGCCCAGGCTGCCCAGAGCCACATCCAGACTGGCCTTGAATGCCTGCAGGGATGGGGCATCCACAGCCTCCTTGGGCAACCCGTTCCAGTGCGTCACCAGCCTCTGAGTGAAAAACTTCCTCCTAAGATCCAACCTAAACTTTCCCTGTCTGAATTTAAAGCCATTCCCCCTTGTCCTATCACTGCCCACCCTCACAATGTCATGGTTTTGTACATTTTTCTATTGGTATTCCACATCATAACATCATATAGAGCACAGAGAACAAGTACATGTCCCAGAGGGTCTCACAGTCAGAGAGGGAAACACATCACGGAAGTGATGCTGTCTCTCTCTCAAACTGCCTGGTAGCGAGTCTGGGTGTGCTTCCAAGCCGTGGCACCTTCAGTTTCAAAGTAGGCTTCTCGGTCTTCGGAAAACCTCTCTCTCTCTTTCCCTTTTATTTTACTTGGCTTATTAGCCTCAATTTCCATTAGATTGTAATTAGTAAAATAATAAGTTTTCCTCCTTAGATCGTTGCCACTTCTCTGTTTGTTTCCTTGAGTCCAGCTCCCATCTCCCTACCCCTTTCTTATTTTCCCTTCCTATACGCTGGGAGCCAGGGGGAACAGGAGCCTACTGCCCCTCCCCGTCACAGACATAGATTGATCTAGATAACACCGTGACACAGCAATTCCTCCTCTGTATACGCTCCCTTCAAGTACTGCAAGGCCACAACGAGATCTCCCCAGAGCCTTCTCTAAGCTAAACAAGCCCAGTTCCCTCAACCATTTCTCACAGGAGAGCTGCTCCAGCACCCTGACCATCTTAGTGGCCTCTATATTCTTTCAATATACGTACACACGACGGCGAGATTGAGACACAACAGGATATATAGTTTATAAGAGTTTATTAAAAGTTGTTGTTGTTTAGGGAAATGGGGAAAGGAAGTCGGGTGATAGAAAAGAGATAGGAAATAAAAGCAAAGAGTCTTTGTAGAAAGCAAGAGAGAATTAGTCACCACTGGGTTTCCAGCATGACTCGTAGTTCAGATGTTGATCTTCAGTAGAGATGGTCGTCAGAGGGAGCAGGGAAGCATCTGTTTGCATCTTGCCTTCACAAGATACAATGGTTCCATCCCCAGATCTCCCATACCAAGATGGAGTCATTTGGTCACAGGCCGGATCTTCCACTGGTAAGCTCTCTCCAACGTGACACTGACTGCCACAAGGAAACAGCCACCTCTGGCCTCCTAAATAGGTCTCAGAGTCTTATTGCTCACAGGATGTGAGCTTGCAGCCAAAACAAGAGAAGGGTTCGGACAAAGGTCTCTCTCAGCGTCCGAACAGCAGCAGTCTGATGTAGCGATCTCTCAGCTCCCTGAACTCACGCAGCGCTATGGAGTGGGCGTCCGGGTCCTCCTCCAGGTGCTGGAAGAGGTTGAGCGGCTTGGCGGATCGGAAGGACTGCGGCAGGACAATCGTGCTGTGCACCGACTTGCTGCCAAGGAAGAAGTGGTTCAGGCATTTCTCATCCAGGCAGAAGCGCAGGTACCGCAGGAGATTCTCCATCCGATTCAGGAAATACTTCCTGCGCCACTTCTTCAAAGGGATGATGGCCAAAGTGTGGAGGACAAGAGTCTTGATGACATAGGTGGAAAAGCCCATGCCCACTAAGATGCTGGCAAGCAACGTCAGGCAGTGCAGGTGGGAGCTGTCCTGTCCGGTACTCCTGGCCGTGTGCTGGAAGAACTTCTTTTCTGCCACAGCACAGCTCTGTGGCCATGTTGTGCTGGGCGTAAAGCCGGCGTCTGTGTTCTGGCTGGTCAGGTAGATGTCCGAGTATTCTTGCTGCACCCCGAACAGCAGCTCGACGAGGACTTTTTCCCCGCTGTAGGCTTCTGTCAGCTGGAGCTTGCAGGAGCGTCTGGAAGGCAGCACCTTCAGGCTGTAGGCGTGCGCGTGGTGGGTGGTCTTCCAGATTGCTGCCACCTGTACGGTGAACCAGGTGACAGTTCTCTCCACATCCAGGTAGGAGTCAGTGCAGAGAGTCTGTAGCAGGCTGGGGTCCTGATTTTGGCTCAGCTCTTCCTCATGGTGGTGGAGGAAGCACAGCACATTCCCCAGCTGCTTCTCCCTTTGGCACATGCACTGAAGCTCCACGCGGACGCGGGAGTTCCTTGCCAGCCCGTGCCCTTCATCTCCCAGCTCCAGGAGGAAGGTGTGCCCGGGGGGAGGCTCTATGGGCACGAGCAGGCAGTACACATTGTCCCACTCCTGGGGACTCCAGCCTTCAAAGGCACTGCCCACCCCAATGGCGGGCTGCAGCACCGGGAAGAAGCTGTTGGACCAGATGAATCTGAAGGTCTGCACGAGCTCGTTCATCAGCTCCTCCACTATAGGGCACCTGGTGGCCCTTCCTTCCACCTTTTCCAGGGCACGCCTTGTGAGAAATTTTGTCAGTGCTGAATCTTTGAAGTCTTCTTCCTCGTCATCCTCCTCTTCTTCCTGTTCCTCCTTTTCCACCAATTCCACCTGCTCCTGCTGTTCTACCTGCTCCTGCTGTCCGCCCTGTTCCACCTGCTCCTCCTGCACCTGCTGTTCCTCCTGTTCCACCTGTTCCTCCTGCACCCGTTCCTGTTCCTCCTGCACCTGCTGTTCCTCCTGTTCCACCTGTTCCTCTTCCTCCTGCACCTGCTGTTCCACCTGTTCCTCCTGATGTTCCTCCTGTTCCTCCTTTTCCACCTCTTCCTCTTCCTCTTCCTTCACTCCCGATGCCTCCTCCTTGCCACTGGAGCTGTCATTTTCACTGCTGCTTTCATCACGCTTTTTCATTTTTAGGGACTGCACCATGTTCCAAAAGAGCAACAGAATCAGTCCCATACTGAAACAGATCTTCCAGTGCTGCAGCAAAGCAAAGAGCAGAGATGACATGTCCACCCAGCTCTGCTGCTCATTCCTCTGCTCAATCTCGTGCTGCGGAGGTATCATGTGCTTTTGCAGATCAACCTCGCGCCGCTGCACGTTCTCGAGCATGAGCACATCAGTATTGACACTGACACTTAGCGCCCGCACCAACAATGCGAGAACAAACACCAAAGCCATGATCTGCAAGAGATGGGAGAGAGGGGCTCAGTGGGGCTGGGAGGGAGCGGGGCCAGGAGCCGCATGGCCCTGTGCTCAGGTAGGAGCAGTGGGTACGAGGGAGCTGGGTGGCAGCAGGGACCGAGGCCAGCGCTGGCAGGGACAGTTCCAAGCACTGCCCGTGGTGCTCCCACAGGGGCCGCTGTTTGCACCACATCCCTCGTCCAGCCCGACCTTCCCCTGCTGCTGCACTCACCATTGGCCCAGGTCAAAAATGCAGCAGCGCTGCCTGCCTGTGGCCCTAAACCCATCCCCTGCATTGTGATGCAATGCATTCCTGCTGATGTCACAAATGGGCTGCCCGACTCCACCCTTCTCAGCTGCCCAGGGTGGGCACATGGCCACTGAGCCACGGCACTGCCTCAATTTGGAGGCATATCTCTGGACAGAGCTCCTGGGGACGCTCTTTACTAAGCAGGTGGGAGCTGCCCGGGCCTTTCTTTAAAATAAAATGGGGTGGTATTTCCCATGGATGCTGTGCTCCTCATGTGCCACCCCACAGGTTATGTTCCAAACACACTGTCCCTGGAAAATCATTTGGACAGAAATGGAAAATCAAAACTACTGCTCCTGAGGAAACATAAGAATTTGCAGCATATGCAGAAACTCATTTTAGTGCTGAAATGCCACAGAGGGAACAAAGCTGAAGATCAGTGCCGGTCATGTCAAAGTCTCAGCACCTGACATCACACAGCCCTTTGCTGATTGCTCCCTCAGCCACCGGTGGTCTGAACGTCCTCTGAGCAAAAGGCCAGATGGCTCGATCCAAGCAGCTCAAAGGGGCTCTAACAATGATGATTAGGATGCCCACATGTGCAGCAGCCTCTTCAGCTGCATGGGCTCTGGCTCCTTTGGGTGAGCTTATGCTGTAGAGAAAACAGCAGGAGCAACTGCTGTCTACCCCATGTTGCAAAATCACATGTGCACGAGGCAGGAATATTTCTCAAAGGCCAACAGAGAAAGGCTTGGCTGGGAGCCTGTGGGTGTTGAACCAAGGCAGCCCTGCAGGCACAGAGTGGTCTGGTAGGTAAGGAGACAGCCCTGTAGGACAGGAGCATGATGGCAGCTGTCAGACCAGCTGTGCTTCACCTGCATACCTTGCTGCCTGCAGCACAAGGCTCCCAGCCATGGCTGTATTGACTTCTGGGAGGTAAGGCCAGAGTCACCTCCTGAAGCCAGGGGAGATCCCAGATCAACAGGGTTGGAAGTCATTTGAACCTCACGAGATCCCCTAGACCAAATCCCCTGCTACAGCAGGTTCCCTAGTGTAGGTTTCTCCACAGAAGATAATCGCTCTTCTTCTCTGTTTCCGGTAACAAGGATATCAATAAATATTATTAACCAACAGAAGCTGTGTAACCCAGTGAAACAGGACCTATTCTTTCCTGAATCTGAATTCAGCATTCAGATTTCTGTACTTCACCAGTCTCTGGGTGTCTGTTGTTTCCTGCATTTGGCGGAGCCTTGCAGCCGGAGCTCCAGGCTGGTGCCTTCCAGTGCCAAGCAGTGCAACTACAATGGGGGGCAAGTGGGAAGCCAGTCATCATGGTAACACTGGAGCACTTCTGATATCCTCCTCTCCAGATCCTCCTCTCAGGCATGTTAAACTTGACTCTGTGCTTATCTCAGGTCACTGTGCTTAGCGAAGGCCTTTACCAAAACAGTGTTGGAAATGTCAGTGAAGCAGCTCCTCAAACTGTTTGTATCCTGTTCCCCTTCTGCAATCTGGTCAGCCTCCACATGTGAGGCTTTGCTGCTGCTGCTGCTCAGAGAATCACCAATGTGGGTTCCTCTGTAGGCAAACCAGTCAAAGCCCCTTGCATTATGCATCTATCCAGTGCACCCTCAATAATTTTGCACATGACAGCAAGTTGTTAGGAAGTGCTGATCTGCCTTAGGGTAAACAGGCCCCACAGAGAGACCAGGACAGGCTGATCAATAGGCTGGGGCCAATGGGATGAGGTTCAACAAGAGCAAGTGCTGGGGTCACCACCCCTGAGTGAAAAATCTTACATGCTTGGGAGAGGCAGAACACAGCAAAGACCCATTCCATCTTTATTCTTGCAATCTGAGCTGTATTTTTCCTTATTGAAGAATCCACCTTTGCTGGATTAGGACTTTTCCTGAAGTCATTCTCTGAACTGCATAAAGGATGAGCCAATGTCTAAATCCATACTGCTAGCGCAGGAAAAGCAGCAGTGCTAAATAAACACGGGAATATATTTCCACAGGTTGGAAATTCTGGGCAAAATCAGTGGATAGAAAACTAAAAAAGGTGAGACTAAAAAGGAAGGGAAATAAAAACATTCCATCCAAAAATGACATTTCACTGTCACCATTACTAGAGATATATTCTTGGGTGCTCTGCTTTATATATGAATCTTACTTTGATGTTAAAAGAATATCATAAAGGCAAGTATGAGACTCGGCTACCAACTAAGAGATTTCTTTGGCATTCGCCCACCAGGATCCGGCTCTGTCTGCATTCAGAGGCTGCAAGGCAGAGAACATGCAATGGTCCAGCCAGGGAAATCCCCCCGAGCACAGTGCCTCATGGACAGCCTCCCGTTCCACTCCTGCACGCTCCAGGCCCTGCAGGCACCCCCCAGAGTAAATGAATGAGCTCAGGAAGCCAGTGTGATGGTGGCAAGGCTGGGTGGTTGGTTACAAGTGCAGGCAGAAACTGGCAGCACTGCCCACTGACTCTGTCAGTGTCTCTTTGCTAAGTCCTTTGTTGTCAGTTTCTCTCATCCGCTTGTGGATGGACTCCTGTTCTGGGATTAAGAGGTATGAAGCCAAGCGGCATGTTGCATTTCATTCTTAAGGAGCATTTGTTGGGGTGAAAGCAGCAGAAGCAGAGATCCAGGCACCCTCTGTGCAGCCAGAACTGAGCTCCAAACCTGTAGGGCCATCCCCAACCTTGGGACTCTGGAAGCACTCAGCTGGCCACTGTCTTCTCCCCTCCCCATCCACATTAATGACTCCAGCAAGAAGCTGCTCCTCCCTGATCTCGCTAAACATCAAGTCATGACTCGGGGAACAAAAGAACCACAAGGAACACTTCAAAACTTCGAACAAAAGATGAAAGCTCCAACAATGTCAACCCAACCAGGTGTTGCTGTTTACCATGATGGCCTCATAATCCTCCAGATGAAAGGGGCCCTTTGCCACCCTTCAGGCAGTGAGACAGGGAGAGCAGCCGACATGATAAAAATGCTGTGATACATCCCTTTCATCAGCACTCCAAACAGTAAGTACGCAAAAATTATGGTTTGCATACAGCAATTTCTCTTTGCTTACACCATGCATTTCACTTAACTACAACCTATCCCACCGGGCAAACACATACAGAAATCCAGGAGCGCATTCACTGACTCCCATTTAAAGCTTGATTCAAACCAAAGAATGATCATTTAAAAGAGAGATGAAGGTTTCCAGCAAATGAAACTCACCATAGCAAATAAGGGGCCAAATACTGTCGTGAACACAACACAAAATCATGGGTGCTCTGATCTATTATTTTGGTGTTTCCTTGCTTGAAACCCTATAGGCAATCAGCACTGCATGGCAATGCTCCTATAACACAAAGCCTCTTCCTTTCATCTTTGCGGTGCCACCAGCGATGGAATTAGATGATCATTGTGGTACTGTTCAGCCCCAGCCATCCTATGAGTCTATGATGATGATTCTGTGATTCTCTAACTGCTCCTCAGTGATGCTACAGCAATGCAGCATCCCAAAGATCAGCATGGAAAGGAGCAGTGAGAGCACAGCAAAAAGCCTCCAGGTAACAGCAGGGACAGGAAATGCTGAATGGGACTCTCTCTTCTAAATGGTCCGAGACAATAGCTGTTAGAAGGCTTAGCACCAGGTCAGGTTTGATAGGAGGAACTGCAGCTCACTATCATATGAAATTTCTCCTCGTTCTGGTTGCAAATTGCTGGAAGGCAATTCATCTTATCTACCACCTGCTTTCAGCTATACCTTGGCAAGTCCCTGTCCATGTGGGATTGCTCTGTCCTTGCTACCTGCAGGCAGAACCCAGAGATATGTTCCATCTGCAAAGGTAATAATCAGGTGGCAGGAGATGTGCAAGCCTCATCCACCTTTAGCACAAGGATTTACAAATCCTTCAGGAGCCCATGGACACAGAAGGGCAGAAAGTGCCATTTTTAACAGCAAACCTGTGCCAACCTCCCACTGATCACAGAGTTCTGTAGTATGTTGGGGTGCTAAGTTGTCTTTGCGAGGATTTATGAGTGCATACAGTAGTTCTGAGTAGATGGAGTGTTCTAGAATAGCTGAGTTAGGCCTGTAGGTTAAGAGTTAGTGGGCTGCGGGTTTAGGTAGGTGTGTGTATAGGTTCTCTCGCGTGCATCGGGTTTTGCGTAGCGGGTGTACGTGTCTGCGCGGGATTTAGGATGGCATATAAGGTGTGTGACAGAGCAATATATTGAGAGAAGACATGATGGCATCCATGTTTGTGTCTCTCTCCCCGGGACAGTTGAAGTCCTGGGATAAGTCAGGTTAATTGGCGAATACGTCAGTAGTACCTCTCAGATTACTTTCAAGAAGCTGAATTTTTTACCTAATCCTCTCTCTAAAGTGGATTTTTCATCTCTCTTATTTACTGATAAACTTCCAGGGCTAAGCATCTACAGCACAAAACAGACCTGTGTAGTTCATCACCACGCTATATTTTTGGTCCAACATGATGAAAAAATGGAGCAGACATTTAGAAAGATGACAAGAAGATCCAGAGCAGAGCAGTTATAGTCATTGATGATTATATCAAAATATTGTTGAAGGAATATTAAAACCCCTGCTTCAGGGTATAAAATAATATATACATTTTTGTCAAACAGGTGGACAGAGTAATATATGTTTGTCCACTGTGCTGCATTTATATACCCTTCTGAAAGGTCTATCATTTTTATATATGTAAAGGTATATTATTTCTATATAATACTGCTATCGATGGACATGAGATCTGGTCCTAATGAACTATACAGGCCTTTATGCACCATTTGTATTCGTAAAGCATCTACCAGGATACGACCCCAAACAGGACACCCAGGGCAACACCAGCAGTATTTGGTTAAGAGCACATGAAAAGAAGCATATTGCAACAATAATCAGACAGCGATTTATGTCACCCATCATACAATCATGAAATGGCCGGGGTTGCAAAGGTCCACAGTGCTCATCCAGTCCCAACCCCCTGCTGTGTGCAGGGTCACCAACCAGCAGCCCAGGCTGCCCAGAGCCACATCCAGACTGGCCTTGAATGCCTGCAGGGATGGGGCATCCACAGCCTCCTTGGGCAACCCGTTCCAGTGCGTCACCAGCCTCTGAGTGAAAAACTTCCTCCTAAGATCCAACCTAAACTTTCCCTGTCTGAATTTAAAGCCATTCCCCCTTGTCCTATCACTGCCCACCCTCACAATGTCATGGTTTTGTACATTTTTCTATTGGTATTCCACATCATAACATCATATAGAGCACAGAGAACAAGTACATGTCCCAGAGGGTCTCACAGTCAGAGAGGGAAACACATCACGGAAGTGATGCTGTCTCTCTCTCAAACTGCCTGGTAGCGAGTCTGGGTGTGCTTCCAAGCCGTGGCACCTTCAGTTTCAAAGTAGGCTTCTCGGTCTTCGGAAAACCTCTCTCTCTCTTTCCCTTTTATTTTACTTGGCTTATTAGCCTCAATTTCCATTAGATTGTAATTAGTAAAATAATAAGTTTTCCTCCTTAGATCGTTGCCACTTCTCTGTTTGTTTCCTTGAGTCCAGCTCCCATCTCCCTACCCCTTTCTTATTTTCCCTTCCTATACGCTGGGAGCCAGGGGGAACAGGAGCCTACTGCCCCTCCCCGTCACAGACATAGATTGATCTAGATAACACCGTGACACAGCAATTCCTCCTCTGTATACGCTCCCTTCAAGTACTGCAAGGCCACAACGAGATCTCCCCAGAGCCTTCTCTAAGCTAAACAAGCCCAGTTCCCTCAACCATTTCTCACAGGAGAGCTGCTCCAGCACCCTGACCATCTTAGTGGCCTCTATATTCTTTCAATATACGTACACACGACGGCGAGATTGAGACACAACAGGATATATAGTTTATAAGAGTTTATTAAAAGTTGTTGTTGTTTAGGGAAATGGGGAAGGGAAGTCGGGTGATAGAAAAGAGATAGGAAATAAAAGCAAAGAGTCTTTGTAGAAAGCAAGAGAGAATTAGTCACCACTGGGTTTCCAGCATGACTCGTAGTTCAGATGTTGATCTTCAGTAGAGATGGTCGTCAGAGGGAGCAGGGAAGCATCTGTTTGCATCTTGCCTTCACAAGATACAATGGTTCCATCCCCAGATCTCCCATACCAAGATGGAGTCATTTGGTCACAGGCCGGATCTTCCACTGGTAAGCTCTCTCCAACGTGACACTGACTGCCACAAGGAAACAGCCACCTCTGGCCTCCTAAATAGGTCTCAGAGTCTTATTGCTCACAGGATGTGAGCTTGCAGCCAAAACAAGAGAAGGGTTCGGACAAAGGTCTCTCTCAGCGTCCGAACAGCAGCAGTCTGATGTAGCGATCTCTCAGCTCCCTGAACTCACGCAGCGCTATGGAGTGGGCGTCCGGGTCCTCCTCCAGGTGCTGGAAGAGGTTGAGCGGCTTGGCGGATCGGAAGGACTGCGGCAGGACAATCGTGCTGTGCACCGACTTGCTGCCAAGGAAGAAGTGGTTCAGGCATTTCTCATCCAGGCAGAAGCGCAGGTACCGCAGGAGATTCTCCATCCGATTCAGGAAATACTTCCTGCGCCACTTCTTCAAAGGGATGATGGCCAAAGTGTGGAGGACAAGAGTCTTGATGACATAGGTGGAAAAGCCCATGCCCACTAAGATGCTGGCAAGCAACGTCAGGCAGTGCAGGTGGGAGCTGTCCTGTCCGGTACTCCTGGCCGTGTGCTGGAAGAACTTCTTTTCTGCCACAGCACAGCTCTGTGGCCATGTTGTGCTGGGCGTAAAGCCGGCGTCTGTGTTCTGGCTGGTCAGGTAGATGTCCGAGTATTCTTGCTGCACCCCGAACAGCAGCTCGACGAGGACTTTTTCCCCGCTGTAGGCTTCTGTCAGCTGGAGCTTGCAGGAGCGTCTGGAAGGCAGCACCTTCAGGCTGTAGGCGTGCGCGTGGTGGGTGGTCTTCCAGATTGCTGCCACCTGTACGGTGAACCAGGTGACAGTTCTCTCCACATCCAGGTAGGAGTCAGTGCAGAGAGTCTGTAGCAGGCTGGGGTCCTGATTTTGGCTCAGCTCTTCCTCATGGTGGTGGAGGAAGCACAGCACATTCCCCAGCTGCTTCTCCCTTTGGCACATGCACTGAAGCTCCACGCGGACGCGGGAGTTCCTTGCCAGCCCGTGCCCTTCATCTCCCAGCTCCAGGAGGAAGGTGTGCCCGGGGGGAGGCTCTATGGGCACGAGCAGGCAGTACACATTGTCCCACTCCTGGGGACTCCAGCCTTCAAAGGCACTGCCCACCCCAATGGCGGGCTGCAGCACCGGGAAGAAGCTGTTGGACCAGATGAATCTGAAGGTCTGCACGAGCTCGTTCATCAGCTCCTCCACTATAGGGCACCTGGTGGCCCTTCCTTCCACCTTTTCCAGGGCACGCCTTGTGAGAAATTTTGTCAGTGCTGAATCTTTGAAGTCTTCTTCCTCGTCATCCTCCTCTTCTTCCTGTTCCTCCTTTTCCACCAATTCCACCTGCTCCTGCTGTTCTACCTGCTCCTGCTGTCCGCCCTGTTCCACCTGCTCCTCCTGCACCTGCTGTTCCTCCTGTTCCACCTGTTCCTCCTGCACCCGTTCCTGTTCCTCCTGCACCCGCTGTTCCTCCTGTTCCACCTGTTCCTCTTCCTCCTGCACCTGCTGTTCCACCTGTTCCTCCTGATGTTCCTCCTGTTCCTCCTTTTCCACCTCTTCCTCTTCCTCTTCCTTCACTCCCGATGCCTCCTCCTTGCCACTGGAGCTGTCATTTTCACTGCTGCTTTCATCACGCTTTTTCATTTTTAGGGACTGCACCATGTTCCAAAAGAGCAACAGAATCAGTCCCATACTGAAACAGATCTTCCAGTGCTGCAGCAAAGCAAAGAGCAGAGATGACATGTCCACCCAGCTCTGCTGCTCATTCCTCTGCTCAATCTCGTGCTGCGGAGGTATCATGTGCTTTTGCAGATCAACCTCGCGCCGCTGCACGTTCTCGAGCATGAGCACATCAGTATTGACACTGACACTTAGCGCCCGCACCAACAATGCGAGAACAAACACCAAAGCCATGATCTGCAAGAGATGGGAGAGAGGGGCTCAGTGGGGCTGGGAGGGAGCGGGGCCAGGAGCCGCATGGCCCTGTGCTCAGGTAGGAGCAGTGGGTACGAGGGAGCTGGGTGGCAGCAGGGACCGAGGCCAGCGCTGGCAGGGACAGTTCCAAGCACTGCCCGTGGTGCTCCCACAGGGGCCGCTGTTTGCACCACATCCCTCGTCCAGCCCGACCTTCCCCTGCTGCTGCACTCACCATTGGCCCAGGTCAAAAATGCAGCAGCGCTGCCTGCCTGTGGCCCTAAACCCATCCCCTGCATTGTCATGCAATGCATTCCTGCTGATGTCACAAATGGGCTGCCCGACTCCACCCTTCTCAGCTGCCCAGGGTGGGCACATGGCCACTGAGCCACGGCACTGCCTCAATTTGGAGGCATATCTCTGGACAGAGCTCCTGGGGACGCTCTTTACTAAGCAGGTGGGAGCTGCCCGGGCCTTTCTTTAAAATAAAATGGGGTGGTATTTCCCATGGATGCTGTGCTCCTCATGTGCCACCCCACAGGTTATGTTCCAAACACACTGTCCCTGGAAAATCATTTGGACAGAAATGGAAAATCAAAACTACTGCTCCTGAGGAAACATAAGAATTTGCAGCATATGCAGAAACTCATTTTAGTGCTGAAATGCCACAGAGGGAACAAAGCTGAAGATCAGTGCCGGTCATGTCAAAGTCTCAGCACCTGACATCACACAGCCCTTTGCTGATTGCTCCCTCAGCCACCAGTGGTCTGAACGTCCTCTGAGCAAAAGGCCAGATGGCTCGATCCAAGCAGCTCAAAGGGGCTCTAACAATGATGATTAGGATGCCCACATGTGCAGCAGCCTCTTCAGCTGCATGGGCTCTGGCTCCTTTGGGTGAGCTTATGCTGTAGAGAAAACAGCAGGAGCAACTGCTGTCTACCCCATGTTGCAAAATCACATGTGCACGAGGCAGGAATATTTCTCAAAGGCCAACAGAGAAAGGCTTGGCTGGGAGCCTGTGGGTGTTGAACCAAGGCAGCCCTGCAGGCACAGAGTGGTCTGGTAGGTAAGGAGACAGCCCTGTAGGACAGGAGCGTGATGGCAGCTGTCAGACCAGCTGTGCTTCACCTGCATACCTTGCTGCCTGCAGCACAAGGCTCCCAGCCATGGCTGTATTGACTTCTGGGAGGTAAGGCCAGAGTCACCTCCTGAAGCCAGGGGAGATCCCAGATCAACAGGGTTGGAAGTCATTTGAACCTCACGAGATCCCCTAGACCAAATCCCCTGCTACAGCAGGTTCCCTAGTGTAGGTTTCTCCACAGAAGATAATCGCTCTTCTTCTCTGTTTCCGGTAACAAGGATATCAATAAATATTATTAACCAACAGAAGCTGTGTAACCCAGTGAAACAGGACCTATTCTTTCCTGAATCTGAATTCAGCATTCAGATTTCTGTACTTCACCAGTCTCTGGGTGTCTGTTGTTTCCTGCATTTGGCGGAGCCTTGCAGCCGGAGCTCCAGGCTGGTGCCTTCCAGTGCCAAGCAGTGCAACTACAATGGGGGGCAAGTGGGAAGCCAGTCATCATGGTAACACTGGAGCACTTCTGACATCCTCCTCTCCAGATCCTCCTCTCAGGCATGTTAAACTTGACTCTGTGCTTATCTCAGGTCACTGTGCTTAGCGAAGGCCTTTACCAAAACAGTGTTGGAAATGTCAGTGAAGCAGCTCCTCAAACTGTTTGTATCCTGTTCCCCTTCTGCAATCTGGTCAGCCTCCACATGTGAGGCTTTGCTGCTGCTGCTCAGAGAATCACCAATGTGGGTTCCTCTGTAGGCAAACCAGTCAAAGCCCCTTGCATTATGCATCTATCCAGTGCACCCTCAATAATTTTGCACATGACAATAAACTTCCAATCTCTACTTTTTGCATTTCAGGTAAACAACTAAACTGAATACTCATTAACAACCAAGAAATAAATCCGGACAAGCACTTGAACTGCACACTCACAGGTGAGCACTCACCACAGTGTGAATGCAGACTGTGTGCACAACTGAGACAAATGTAGTTTGCAGCCCTGGAAGGAGGATGCTCTCCACTGGTTCCCATCATTTATTGCTCAATTTCCCTCAAGTGAGACAACGGAGAGAAAATCAGCTCTGTATGCAGAAACCAGGAGCTGTCTATTAATGTGCTTGATTTTCACTAACCTGAAAATCATGCTTATCTTGTTCAAGTTTTTATGCAGGTCTTACTTCATATTTTTGAAAGAAATCTTTCTATGAAGTCACAAAAAACCTGTGATTTTTTGTCAGAAGTACTTTTCTAAACAAAACAGTGATGACGTATTTCCAGTTCTTCTCCAGTCAGTTCACACATGGCCTAGTGCATCCCCTCCAGTGGTGCACTCCCCATGTGAGACAGAAATGCGATGAGAAATGTCATTAAGTGTCATTGTGTTGTTATAAACTGCGAGGTCTGGAGGCTGCCACGTGGAAGCACCTCTGATTGGGAGTGAGACACTGAAGGAAGCTCTCATTTTGAAGGGCTTTTATCCAGTTACAGTGGGCTCATAGTTTCTCTGATGATGAAAATATAATTGAGGAAGGTGCTCCTGTCAGCAAGACTGATGCTAAAGTGCTCCCAAGCTTGGAAAGTGTTTTATTGTTTTTCTGTTGTTATTGTAGCTTTAAAAGACAAGAACGGGAGAGATGGCCAGCAATTCTTTTTGTTGAGTTTGAACTTGTTCTTGGTTGTGGCTGAGGCTCCTTCTTAACAGTTCGGGTTTAGTTCTAACAATGAAACTTTTAAATAATAGACATTTTTCAAACCATTCACAGCGCAGGCTGAGTTCAACTCCCTGGGAAGCCGTCTGTGCAAAATCATGTGTGAAGGAATACTAAAAGTAAGTTTGCTTTTCCAGGCAGAATGTACTGCATAAAGCAGTCTTTAAAGCAGCCCATGCCTATGAGATCACACAAGTCATCTCAGCCTCATGCAGAAAGCACACAGTGAGGGCACGGGGCAGTCTGACCTCTACGCCTTTGGAAATTGAAAGGATTCACTGAACTTCTCCTCCAGAGAAAAGAGAGCTGTTGTTCCTTTTAAAGACCTATTTTATTTCTGAACCACAACACATCAGACCACGACCCAGCATCTGCCTTAAGATATCAAAAATAGTTTTCTTTTCAATGCTGTGTGAAATTTCAGGTTTTCCTTTTCTCATTCTAAGTGTGTAAATGCAGCACTGGCTGCTGACTGCCCGTGCTATGCTAACTTGTTTCAGAGATAATAGAGGTTTCTTCCATGAACACTGAATCTTATTTGCTGACTATTTCCAGTGGAGCACTCAGGAATATTTCTTTTAGTTTTCTTAAAAAGATAATCAAGAATATACAGATGTGCTCACAGTCTAAGTTGAGTTTGTCTCTATACTGACATCTTAATGCCCTTTTTTCCTGAAATCATGTTTCTTTTGACACCTGTCTGAGAACTGATCAGGGATGAGGGGAAGTCAGAGTTGCACCATGGTGATGCCACAGTTTTCCCTCACATTAACGCTGCACGGGAGAGTTGGTGGAGACAACTGCGGGGTGCTGAGCTGGGAGGAGGAGGAGGGGGAAACGGCACCTGCTGAGCCTTCTGTGCGCCGGCTGTGCTGTGCTGGGGCTGCATGGACTGCAGGCACTGGCTGCTGCCTGCCTGCACGGGCTGCTGGGGGAGCATGGAGCTGAGCCCAGGCAGTGCCCCATCAGAGCAGCCAGCCCATCCCTGTGGGATCGGATGAACCTTTACTGCTTTGCAGTCTCTATGGGCTGAAAACAATCCTGATATAAATAATTTATATGAGAATGTTGTGGAGACAGATTTTCAGTTGTTTTCATTCATTCTCAAAACATGAAATGGTAAATGAGATAGATTTGCTCATCTACACAACACTGCTCTCCTTCACTCTCAAGCCCAGACCAGAGAGGCAGGATGACCTTCTAAGAATCACTGTGGCCCCCCAGGACCAGCAGAGGGAATCCCTCCCAGTGCTGCCTTCTTTTATCACAACCAGAGCAATGTAATCACCGAGGTCTGCTCCTCAATCTGCATGTGGTGCTCATCTCAGTCAAAGAATGTCTGTGGAAGGTTGGCTTTGATTTTTTGTGTGGATTGCATCAATGACAGGTTGGACTCCAGACTCAGTGGGATCATTTTTCATTGCGCTCCTTCCTCTGCAAATCTTCCAAAAATGTTGGTTTCTGCTGAGCTAGAGGAAGGAAGGAGTTCAGGCCTCCTTTACTTTGAACTAATTCTGAATTATTCTTCCATGAAAGTGGGTGATGAAATAAAACCTTCAGTATATGCAAAAACAAAACAAACAAAGCAACAAATGCTTCACAGTCTTTGCATCCTCTAGTTGTATATAGCTGCATCTTGAGAAAGATGAAAGGAACCCAGTGCCTGAATACCACAGTAAACACAGCAAACATTCCCTTCAGTTTGAAAATAAATTCCAAACTCATGGGAGCGGAGCATTTTTCTCAGCACGTTCCTAATTTATTGAGAGCACTAAAATCAATAAAACTATTTCTCTTCAACTTGGAAGCAGACCCAGAGCTCATGAGCATTTGTCTAATTTTAAATAAAAAAGCAAGATCACTTTTCACGTGCTTAGTTTACCCAGAAAATACTGTGTTAGCTCGATTCAATACATCTTTAGGACACTGAAGCAGTCTTCATGTGTCTGTTTTCTAGTGGAGAAGAATGGAAATTCTTTGATCAAGAAAAAAGACCAAAGTTGCAAAAACTGACCAATAAAACCATTCCAACGTAAATCACATCATTGGATGCACTGGTAACATACATGTAAAAATCTGGGAAAGCACCATGTGAGGATCACTTTTAGGTAACATTTGTGTAATTCATAGGATGAGTTTTGCATGTATCAGCTTTCTATAAGTATTCAGTTAATTCAGGTATTTATGAGGCTTCCTACTGAAGCACGGAATTTTAAGTTAATATTGCAGGGTATTTTGAGACAGGATATTCAGAACTGAAAATCTCAAATATTTGTATCTGGGAATGGGTCCTGAAAGTCCTATATAGATTGAAACAAAAACAAATTGAAGACTGGTACATGTTTCTTTCATAAAGACACATAGTGAAATCATAGAAATAGGACTCCTCTATTCCAGACAAGACTGATTCTGTAATGGCAGAAGTTATTCAAGCCAGAGAAATATCAAGAAGAAGAATGCTAGCAGCATTTAACCAGCAGTATATAACCAGAAATCCGAGAGCAAGGAATATGGAAGTAAAGATGTGCAATATAAAGGTCTCCATCAGACTAACTCATTTAAAAATCTCACATTATTATACTTGATCTACATTCATAGAAATAGAAGGTGTCTTAGGACACATTGTTCCTGTAAGTTTTTTGTGTATCATCTTTGCATCATTCTGAGAAGTCTGTTCCCAGGCCTGCCTGCTTATTTGCTTTGCTCGTTCTTCACTCTGGAATAGATGTAACCCTAATTGAAGTCTTGGGTCACCCTCTCCTAAACCTGAAGCAAATGAAGAATAGAAATATTTATTTTCTTTCAAGCTGTTGGTTCTTATACAGCATTTTGAACTCAGCGTCACAAAGAAACACAAGTATTTCATCAGGCAGTTGTTTTTTAGAACTGCCCTTGGCCTACACTGTCTGCGGTCAAGTGAGCTTCACATTCATCATTCACAGCACACAGTCATTGGTTTTCCTGGTACTTTGCAAGTGCATGGGGAGACACTGTTCCTGATCTGAGTTCGCAGCCTAATGAAAGACAAAATAACAGAGACACTTGTGGCATTCAGAGTACAGGATTGAATTATGGGAGAATAACACACATCACATTCAAAAGTGTTTTCCTGGCAATGTCTGTTCAGAGGAGAATGTGAAAATTTGCTTTCACTGAATCTGAGAAGAAGAGGAAATACCATAATATATTTTCTGCAGATGAAAATGATTTTACAGTGGTTTGCAGATTTTGTGTAATTAATCTGGAAATGGGTTTAGAGTTACAGTATGTCCAGTCTGGCAAATTATGGGGCTCAGCCCTCACATGAGCCAGAATTCTTGCCTCCCCAGTGCTATAGGCTCTGTTTAGGGTTCCCACTTTGTTGTGAGAAGACCTACTGAAATTTTTGTCTCTGATCTCATTCATAAGAAGCTTCTGACAGTGGGGTAGAACTGCCTGCACAGGCTAACCATGGTGTTGCCTAATTTGGCAAGGCTACAGGCAACAGATGAGTTCAAAAGAATTCAGGCAGGCAAACTCTTTGATCGCAAACCTTTCCCTCACAACAAGGGAACCCCTCATGCCAATGGGAGACCTGCTGTGCCTATCAGAGACATTTCACTGCCTTCATCTTCACATGGAGTCAATAGAAGCCAAAACTGGAGCACAGGACTTCACCACCTCTTGTAAAAGTCTCATTTTGTTATGACCCTCAGTAAATTTCTCATCTACTTTCCTCCCTTCCATCTACTCGGCCACATCTGTATGTACCCTCTATGATCTTGGTTTGCTTTCACTGCTCCTCTGCCATTCCCCCTTTGCTCCTCACATTTGTCTGGTTCATTATTTTGCATCAAAATTACATGCATTAATCCCTCTTATTCTAAATATAATCCTATAACTGATCCTATTTGCCTTTCCTATCATAATTCATACTTCCACCAGCTGGAAAATTACTTTACAAGCAATACAGACTGACTTTCATCTGTTTTATACCAATGACCAAACACTTGAAAACTTTGTCCCAGCTGTTCCCAGTTAGTTTGATTCCCCAAAAACACAGCACAGTGGAGAGCGATGGATTCCTCTCACAAAAGCCCACTGAGTAATCAGCTCATCAGCATAAGGAATGAATGGGCAATTGATTCCCTGCCAGCCCATCTCTTCCATGTATTTCTCAACTAATAATCAAGCTTGGCACTGTTTATGCCATCAGCTATTTACATCTCCCTATTTCCGTACTCACCTCTGCACTCTGTCATTGCCTGAATGTGTTTAGATCCAGCTACTGCCTTGAATTTTCATCTTACAACTGTCTACCTGAGCAAGTTGATTCCCATTTGCCCTATGGTCTCTGCTCAACTTTCACACTTCGATTTTTTATAATGCCTACACTAACCAAGTCCTAAATGTACTGTTAGTAACTCCATTAGCCACAGAAACTGCTCATATGAAAATCTCTGAAAAACTCCCCTTGGAATCCACACTTAATCTCCTATCCATCTTCTGTTATATCGACTGTGAATCTAAAAGCCAAATAAGTAAATTAACTTCTGTTTTTCAAAAATAAAAAACAAAGCAACAACAAAGAATTAACATAGGATCCACTGTCTGAAATATGGCTGGTGCTTTCTATTTCTGATTTCAGCTAGATCTGTTATTCCAAAATGAATCTGATGAAACTGACAGTTATGAGGGAAAAGTTGGGCTCATATGTCTGTTTCCCAAGTCAGAAGGAAAATAATTCTGCTTTAGAAGAAGAATTAACAGGTGCCTCCCATCATTTGCTTATTGAAGCACTTACTAAATCTCAGCAGTATTTGACTGTATAAATGGTTACTCCAGTGTGCTAACAGGAGACCAGGGGCTATTTCCTTTGTCCCTTTCAGTTTCAACATCCATCTGCTCCTCGTGCCTACAAGATCCCCTGGCACTGGGCAAAGCCCATCGCAGTTAAACTGTGCCAGGTGCTTTGGGCAGGACCTGAGGAAACTGGGAATTCCTGTGTTTTGGAAGAAGTACAAGAGAATGACCAGCAAGGTTTTTTGGTGGACTTGACAATAACTGGGCCTGACAGCAAGGGATTCCATCTGTACAAGCTTCAGTCCGTGACAGCCTGGTAGGTCACATTAGATTCACAGAACAAGAAATTCAACACATACATGTCTGACATTTTCAGTAGGATGAAGGGCTAACATCTTTTTTATAACTAAAGATACAAACTGTTTCTGAAACTGTCTACTGCTACTGCTTGTGGACAGTCACTGCAATTTTCACTTTAAAACAGTTGTTGTGAGTAACTTCCTTGCTGAGCCAGATGGCACAATACTTGCATCATTTCATTCAACAATGCGGTGATTTATTCATTCATTTTTTAAGCTATCAAGCCCAGGAAAAAAATACCTCAGTGCTTTAGCTCCTGTGTTTTTGTTTCACTGCTCTATATGCAAACCTATGGAGCGATATGATGTGAGTTGCTCTCAGGCCACTGATTCCTTCCAGCTCCATATGTGTTGTGCCAAGAATGTTAAAACTGCTGAAAGGTGTATGTTATGGTAGTAAGGGGCACTGGATAAATGTTTCTCTTCTCACACTCATTAATTAGGCTAATATTGTATCTAAAGAAATCATATGTAGTATTTAAAGAAACAACAAAAGAAAACTATAAAACTGATTTTGGCATGAAAGGATGCACATCCTGAGACCATTCTTAGCAAAGTGCAGTTTGTAGCACACTGCAGGTCTGAAGATGCAGCAGACCCTCATAGGCAAAGCGATGTGTAATGGTCACTGCTGGAAGGGCAGCAGGAGAAAAGGAAAATGAAGACATTACTGGACAAGAACAGGCTGTTACTTGGTGAGACACAAGGAAGTTGCATTGAGTGGAAGTGGTAGTGGGTGTGTGTGTCAGTACAAAATCATACAGCCCATCTTGTGCCAGACACCAGCGCTGCTAAGTGCAGCATCTGAGTGCTTTCTACTTCAGTGTTTATAAAACCAAATAATGTGATCTACCAAGGAATAGCAGAGAACTTACAGCCACAGGCCTTCTGTGGAAGGCTGGAAATTTGCTTTTGACCATCTGCTTCTGGGCTTTAGGGAGGTGCAGACAAGGTAATCAAAGGACAGAAAGACAAAGCTTGGCTTTGGGCACATACCCAAACTTTCACAATATTCCTGGGTAAATTAAAGGGAAAATACACTCCTAAGGTAAGGGCTTGTGAACTGTTCTGCACCCAAAATTACTTTCTCAGAGAGGAGTCCAACCCTGCAAACATAGTGCAGAATTAAAATGCTTAAACAACCATTACAGCAGAGATGTGAATATGCTCCTGTAATTATATAGCTGTTTGTTCATTAAAGGAGAAATTTAATGCAATTAAAATATTTACAATCCTGCACACTAAAATCCAAAACAAAATTAGTTTGTACCAGAGATGCAGGCTGTGTTGCCTCCCCTCCAAACTGGCCTTTAGATACCAGAGCTTACAATGGAGAACTTTCCATCTTCAGATGATGTAATCCAGAGTTAAGAACTGAGCTGGTGACTGAAGGGTCCCTAATAATCTTTAAGATATCAGATTCATGCCAGGAATGCCATGTAAAGTTCTTGGGATCAGAAACCAAAGGAGAAAGGACCCTGGGACAGCCACACAGAAGGGTCACTGGAGCTGCACTGCTTGCTGTGTCTGTGTTCTTTCAGACTGGCACATGGCTATGTGGGATGGGAAGACATGCTGCTCAAACTCTTGCCCTTTTGCGCGCTCCCTGAGGGCTGGATCTCTGAGATTAAACATTTTCACTTCTCTCTTCAAATGAAAACGTAACAGAACAGCCCAAAGGCCATCCCTACCAAGAGTGCAAAGTGCAGACACAGAGGCACAGAACCACAGCAGACAGATGTGAATGCAAGCTGCGAGCAGCACATTTCAGATCCAGCTGCAAGGAGAATAGAGAAGCACTGCAAGAGCATGCTCCTCTCCCATACAGAAAGCTCACTGCTATATTGGACCTGAATTTACATGCCATTTCACTGCACCTCAGCCTTCTCCTTGCCTGTTGTTACCAGCTTGCCTGTGTCACTCACTACTGCGGGGGAGGTGGGGGGGGGGTGGGGGGTGGTATACCCTTGTGGACTTTCCTTTTCTTATTGAGGTACCTGTAGAAGACTTTCTTGTTCTTCTCATCAAGTTTAGTTCAAGCTGGGCCTTGGCTTTTCTGACTACATCCCTACACAAGCATCCTCATACTCCTCATACAGGACCTCTCCCAGTTTTTACTTCCTGTGCATTTTCTTCTTGTTTTCCAGTTTGACAAGCAGGTCCCAGTACAGCTATGCTGGTCTCTTACCTTCCTTTCCTGACTTGCTATACTTGGGGATGGAGAGGTCTTGTGCTCTGAGGAAAGCATCTGTAAAGCTTTCTCTCATTCTTCAGCCATCAGAAATCATCCAGTGAGTGCAAGTAATGAGGATGACATGGTGCATGTAGAAAATGTAATTGGTAAAGCTGAGGGGACAGAGAAATGTGAATGAACCTTCAGTACTTTCCAGCAAGAATGGCTTGGTATAAGATCTGCTCTTAGCCAAAGAATGCAGGGCAAGCTGAGGAAAAGCTGGAACGACAGCTTGGACAGTTATAGTATTTAACTTTATTCTAACACTCATTACTCATGGAAAACTTAAATGAATAGCACACTGAAGGCTGCACTTGACTTAGATGAAGTGGATGTAACTAAAGCATCTCAGCTACATCATTCAGACTGAATGTATGGTAACAGGAAATCAATTAATCTCCACCAATATTTGTTCTTTTTAGTGTGAAACTTCTTTAATGAACTCATTGTGAGTGGTCAGTCACCACTCACTCTGGAAGAGCCTCACACATTTGATAAAGCACCGTACTTTTAAAATTCATGTTGGAAAAGTGACAAATGTTGAAGATGAATTGCTTGGCATATGTGATCAGCTAATGAAATATCTTCCTCATCCCTATTATTTAATTCATTTTCTGCTGTTTTTCCCAATTAGGCAGTAGTCTTCTGCCTTTGTCTCTGAGTCCAGAAGCAAGCCTGCCATTATCACTTGTCAACATTTAATTTGTATGCAAAAAACTGCTTTAGTGGAGGTGGCAGTCACCTAATTTTTACCTGGTACTTTCTGTAGTCATTAAAGTGTTTGAAATGAATAAAAGCCACCAGCAGCCCAGGGTAGGTCCTTCACTGCAAACAACATGGGGTAAAGGAGCCCATTGCTTGATGGAGCAGCTACAAAGGTGTGTAAGGGAGTCCCTGTCAGCTGCATGAGGCACACCTACACTGCTCCAGGCAGAAGTCAGTGTATAGAAGGGAGAACTGAAATGCATGGAGTCTCTAATAAGATAATAATTAAAAAGAAAAAAACAACCAAGCAACCAAACAAAAGAAAGAAAACCACTGAAAAACTGAAAAACACCACAATCTTGGGCCCACGTCACTGTCTGAAGCTTCATACCAGCTGGAACATTTGCAGCCAGATAAGCAAAGGGAAGTTCCGTGATTGCACTGGTTTTCTTTGGTGTCAGTTTTCTCATTTCCTCACACTGCTGAATTTTGTGACTGCACACAGGCAGGTCTTGGTACATAAGGCGAAGGTAAGTGTAGCTTCTGCTTGTTGCAACACAGCCCACGATAGAACAGATGTGAAAGAGATTAGAAGGGGGAAGAGTGGGTGAGCTTGTGCTCCTGCCTTGCAAACAGAAGGTGCCAGCAAAGCCCCACTGCTCTGCTGGGCAACAGGGCTGCCAGATGTACCCACACCAGTGGTTGTCTGGCTGACACACCCCAGGGTTGGTAGGAGGGTCATCGGTAATGTAGAGAGCAGAGAAGAGGGGATTACTTTGGAGCAGATGTTTACACCTTTCCATCTTACCTCTTCTCATTGCTTTCATTTGCATCACCTGCAGGAGCTGCCTCATCCCCACTGGAGCCAGTTTCACCACTGGGGATGATTATAGGGCTCTTATCAAGTACATGCAAACCACTTCTCCAAAGCAGGCATAGAGAGTGCTGATGACACCCTGATGAGAGACAAGGAGTATGGGTCATGACTATTGTCTGTGGGCAGCTCTGGCTGCACCTTCCTGAAGAAGGAGCAGAGGTTACCCACAAGTACTAACTGGAGGCCAGAGCTACAACAGATAAAACCTGGAATGCCTCACCTGGTAATCAGGTGGCTTTTCTAAGCAGGAGGTCAGGTGTTGCATGATTATGGTGATGGATGTAAGAGTGCTGCACAGCACCCCAGCTCAGGGAGCAGCAGCATGACAGAAGCTCATTTACGTCCTCTCAGTCATAGAGCTTTGTTGTTGTTGTTATTGTTGTTGTTGGTGGTGGTTTATTTCCCCCTCAGAAAAAATGTAGTAATCCAAGCTTGCCTTGACAAAGTCCTTCAGCCTTATCTTCCACATGTTATCACTGTTTGGAGGTCTGTGCTGGGAGAACAATGTCCTGAACTACTTAGCAGCAGGGAGGCACCCACTGGCTCTCACCTGGCCTGCCCCAGAGGAGGACTTGTTTCCTGGTGTTTCTCATTTAGAGCCAAGGGAAGAGATCTGAGTCCCTCAGGCAAAAGATGGCTATAAGAGATGGGAGGCGCTGCAGCAAGACAGGACAAAGTGCACTAAGCTTCCCAACAGCGAACTTAGTGGTGGCAGAAGTCACCAGTGTAGGAGTACTTTGAGGAAAAGTCAGTGCCCTGTTTTCCAGCAGTGGCTGTTCTGAGGACATCCCCACGTGTTTTTTCCTCTCTTCATGCAAGTCACAGGAAAGGAAATAGGTAGTCAAACACCTTATGAAGATAGCCTAAGATTGGGAGAAAAAGATGATTAATATATATATACATATATATAATAAATGTTAATTAAAATATTAATAAGGAAAGACTTCAGTCATTCATGTATAAATGAAAAGATAGTACTGTGGGCATGACATGGGAGCAAAGCAGAGCTCTGACCCCCAGCATGTACCTCAGACACATCCTTCTCTGAGCACCCAGCAGCAATCTTTGCAATTTGTGTGGCCATAATTATATTCTCAGTATCTCTCCTTAAGCTGTCTTTGACAAGTCATTTATATTTTGCCTGCTTCCATGAGCTTTTATAGAAAAAAATGTTGGCAGGCAGCTCTCTGCTATCCTGCCTGTCTCTTGTCTGTCTGATGACTGATTTTCAGTGGGAGTCAGTTTTGATACTTGAAAGGATCCAGACTGTTATTACTGCACATGTGAGTGGTGCGATGGAGGTGTCTGACAAACGCAGACGGGTATTTGAGTGAAGGGTTCAAAGGCTGAGGGAAGTTCTGGATCATGTGTAAACCACTGTCCAGTGCCTTGTGTCTCTGCATCAGACAGATAATGGAGCAAAGGCAGCACCAGAGGAGCACAATCAAGTGAAGGGAAAACAGAACAAACTGAATATTTCAAACAAGCCAGGAGAAATAGTAAATTCTCTGAGAACTGAAAAATACAACACACGATGGGACAAAAAGAACTGATCCTGATGTATGTATCTAGGCAAAAACCTCTCCAACGGGGAAAGAGTGTGCCCCTGATCTGCACTAGTATCAAGACTTTGGGCAGACAAAATTGGGTGGATACTACAGAAAAGGGAAAAAAATCACACCTGGTCCAATAAACAGTCTGAAGCCAATGTGAGGGCTGTTGGCAGCTTGATGTGTGCTCAGACTGGGCTTAAGATGAAGTTTGTAGGTGGGTAAACAGAACCACCCTCAGCTGAGGACCAGGCACTGGTGAGAGTTTAGAGATGAGCTCTGCCAGGACAAACACCATGCATGGAGCCGGGCAGTGTCAGCTGGTTACAGGGCATGCCCACGTTGCACTGCTCAGGGCCCAGTTCCAGCTCAGAGCATCGTGTGCAGATCTTGCACAGGACAGCTGTTTTTTCTGGAAAACACACAAAGGTTACGCAGTTTGCACCCTCAGCCATGGCCCCCCCTGTATCTCATTGCTTATGTCAAGCACACAGCTGGGCTGATACAGCACTCACATTATTGCTCACAAACTGCTGAGGGGAAGGCACGTCAGATGTGAGGCAGTGCTGTGCCCTCAGCAGCCAACAGCTGTGAGCCATGAAGGAACTCACCTCTTGTAGCCAGGTGAGCAAACACATTTCAGGGAGCCGGGGAAAGGATAACAGCCATGTCTTGAGGCACTGAATGCACAGGGAAATGCCACTCATATGTGCAAGGAGTCATCATCACAGTGATGTGCTTCCTCACCACAAAACCAGTCCTGAAGCCTGACTCTGCTGTGACAGTGGTGGTGCATGGTGTGATCCTGGCATTGAGTGGGCAGAGCAGTGAGTGGGGATGGCACTGTGCAGGAGCGACCCAAGGAGCTGTGCCCTACAGCAGAGCTGTGCAGGCAGTGCTCTGCAGGTTGGGAGAGGTCTGTCTTGGCCTTTTTGTCATCAGTCCCAAGCAGGTACTTCCTTTGCTGGGCTTGTTACAGCAGGTGAATTATTTCTGGGGGTAACTACTCATTGTCATGTTCTAGTACATCTTGTCAATTGACTTAATTGATTTATCAACTAACTTAGTTGATTCAGGTGAGGGTTGGCCTCTTCTCCCACATAACTAGCAATAGGACAAGAGGGGCTGGCCTCAAGTTGCACCAGGGCAGGTTCAGGTTGGATGTCAGGAAAAAAATATTCTCTGAATGAGTGGCACTGGAATTGACTGCCACGGTGATGGAGTTACCTTGCCTGGAGGCAACATGTAGTGCATCACTAATGGACATAGTTCGGTGGGGAAATATTGGTGGTGGATGGATGTTTGGGCTGGATGATCTTGGAGGTCTTTTCCAGCCTTGGTGGTTCCATGATTCTATGATTTTAACTTTTTAATTTTTTTTTTCTCACAGTTGGATTTGTTTACCAGTTTTATCAGTGCAAGCTGTTTCCAGGGTGCTCATGGATCACACATGCAGCCATCCCACCCAATCCTCCCAAACTGTCCCAAATCCACCCTGCTCCAGAACCATAAAGCAGAACAGGATTCCCTTAAACTGTTCCATGTTTTGATCTGCAGAAGTCTTTCGGGCTGCTCATAACATCTTTCCACTGTTCTTCAAACAAAGAGAAGAAAATTTTCCTAAGATCAGGAAGTCCATAAGAGTTAAACAGCCTTGCAGAAGAGACACATCATCCCATCCTAACACAGAGACAAATGCTGTCAGAGCCTTCATTAGCACTCTGCTTTGTTTTTCACTAATCAAGTCAGTGTGAATGATGCTGCTCATGACTGTGCTTGATTGTATTAGTGTTACCGATTGAACAGTCCATTTTTTAATCTGCAGAAAGCAGCAGCATTATTGCTGAACTATATTTAGAGATTTTATAGATAGCATGCTCTGTTCTCTTACTGCTTCCTTGTAATAGGATATTACATGTAGAGCCCCAGGGAAAAGGAAATGTGCCCTACACAGGTGGCTGCGAGGTAATTTTGCATGATGAGCATGTACATTTCTGAGTCATCAGTCATTTCACATCTTCCTGTCTGACCAAAGACCATGATGGTTCCATACAAAAACACTGTCACCTCGGATGTTGGTACAGATCCTGCACAGTGGTGGGGGTTGAGGCAGAGCCTGGCAGATGCTAAAGCCCAGAACCCTCTTCTGGAGATTGATAAAGCCAGGTCAATAACGCAAAGGAGAAGGGAAATTTTATGATTTCTGGTGTAACTTCTAATAGTTTTATTAAACTGGAGGCAGTTTCAATGTCAGAAGGACGGAAGATTCTATATGCTCTCAACTCCTACATCCCCCACAAAGGTGATGAGAAGATTCTCTTAGTCCCACCTTTGTCAGGTGTCAGCAAGAAATAAGGTCAGTAACTGTGAAGAGAATAACCCTACTCTAATTTTAAAACTACTGTTATTTCTAATGGTACTTTCAGTTTGGTATTTTTGGATTCCTAAAATAAAATTAGGTAAGGTTGATAAGGAATGCACTCATAGGCTGCACAATCGCTGATAGAGGAAAAGATAATGCTCACCTCCATCACACTCTGACTTCAGTGCTGCTAAATAAAACCCAGAGATAACACTATAGTTTTAAACCTCATAGACAAAATCACATTTTGTAAATCACATCCGCCTTGCCTGCACTTATACTATATCAAAATTAATGGAGACATTTTCTGCTCCAGCAGTAAAAAGTAATTTATACGTCAGGCCTGAAGTTATAATTGCAGGCAAAAAATACGTGAGCACGGGAAGCAGATTTCTATGTAGCTTTAATCACCAGCCACGGTCCTTCGAGGCCACAGAGGCTTGAAGGTGATGGTGCAGCACCATTGCAGCCATAGCAGGATTTATGGGCAGCTCCACATGGTTTCCGAGAGTGGGGAGCAGAGCCCTGGCAGCCCCCTGGGGCACAACTGGAGCATCGGGGCCCCCACCCCATTCTGGCCCAGAGCTCTGGCCAGGGCTGCAGTGTCCCATGGGGAGGGCCTGGAGTGGAGGCACTTCTTTGTGGGAGGGATGGCTCTGACATCTCTCCTCCACTGATGGCCCTTTGGGGGGCTGCCAGGACAAGAACCCCACTGACATGGCTCTGTGGGACCCCCTGCACTGACCACCAAGCACCTGCACCACATCTGTATCACATCCTGCCCTAACACCAACAGTGTGTAGAGGTACAGGTGCCATGGGATGCAAAGCCATACCTAATGCAGCCATGAAGAGAGGGAAATGGAGCGTTTGCCTCACTTTTACAAGGCTCCAGCTGATCCCTTTACACTGAGTAAATTGGTATGTTTGATTCCTCCACAGGAAGGAGCAGATAAGGAGACAAACAAAATCAAAACAAATATGCACAGCCAGAGCAGTAGATTTGTTTGCTTTAAAGAATGGAGACCATGGTTAAGATTCTAGACTATGAAGCTACAGGATGCTTGCAATGACATTAGTTGAATGGTTCATACATTTGCTCCAGTGAGAGGTGGGTACTGACATGTGTGACTCCGGAAGGATGAAGGAAGATCTGGATCCTGCAGCTCAGCAGTGGAGTGGGGGGGGACAGACCCTCCTCAGCAGAACCTGCACACCCACCCACTGCCACTCTGCTCTGCTCAGGCTGTGGCACCTCTCAGCCAAAAAGGGCCATGCAACCATTCTCTAAACATCTTTGTACTCATTTACTAATCCATTTCTGTCAAATATTCTTGCCTGATGTCAAAAGCACAGTTTCTATTACTCTGCTCCTCACATTCACTTTACCTTAATGCTGTCTGTAAATACAGAATTTGCATAATGAATGGTATTTATGAAAACCAATTGCACTCTGTGCGGGTGACTCTGTGACTTCTTCACCTCTGAACGCAGAGGTCTGCAGTTACACAACAGTGGAAGGGAGTAAGTGCTGCCAGCACACAGATGGGGCTGCGAGGTGGTGGGGAGGGTGTGACAGACACTAATGGGCTGTGGGAGCTGAATGCACAAAGCCAGTGCCGAAAGAACACACAGCTGATGGGATGGGAAAGCACAGTCAGAGACCCACTTCTCAGCGACAGGCAGTTTGTTGCATTGCTACAGCAATTGAAAAGCCATTATTAGAGGATGATGCTTACAGACTTGTGTAACATTCAAGTATTAATGATGCCACACAGAGAAAAGTCATCCAATTTTGCCTCTTTTTCAGAAAAAATGAATTTAGTTGCAAACCGCATTCTGGGCCTAAGACTTTATTCATGCATTCTCTAATTATCTCAAAGTTTGTGAAATCAAGCTTTCTCCATTCATATGCTCGTATTTCCTATTACCCACATTTCTTTCTGTCTTTGTCATGCTACAAAAGCCTCAGTCCATCTTTATGAAGTCTCTGAAATAGAAAAAAAAAATGAAAACACCAATGGAGAGGGACTGCACTGGAGTTGGGGATCAGCACTGAACCAGAGGGTCATTTGAGGGGTGGGAAATGGGAGCCAGGACCAGGCCAGGGGCTGAGGTCCCATTGCCTGAAGGCAGTTAATCACAGGGAAATCATCGTATTCTCAGCCCAGGCTCAGTCTTTCAGTGAGAAAGATGTGAGATAAAAATAAATTAAAAACAAAACAAAAAACTAACCAACCAAATAAAAAAAACCACCACAATGGCAGGTTTGGGTTCCTAGTAACTGCTTAGTGGTACCTGCCAAGAGCAATACGCATCTCCTTCATTAAGCTGATCACCTCTGGACTGCACCACAGAACGCTCACAGAGAAGCAGTGGGAGGTGGCAGGAAGGGCAGCCCCCAGCACTGCCCAGACCCAACCCCCTACAAGGTCTAGGAGAAGGAACAAGGCAGCTCAGGGAAGGCAGAGGTCTACCCCCAGTCCCCCCGCTTGTGCCACAGGACCCCAACTCAACCTTCACCCCCTCCCCCCGTTGCCTCTGCAGAAAAGTTCCACAGGAGTCCTTGGGTTGCCCCGCCAGGTGTTTCAGTGCTCGGATGAGTTTTGCAAGGCTGGGGGCTGCTGTCCTGGAGTGACATCGGGACATGCTCAGCCAACAGGTCTCTATGCGCTGTGCTGCTGCACAACGTCCTTTCCATTTGAAATGCAATCAACTTGCTCTCCCAGTGAAGCAAGGGGAAGTACAAAGGAAACAGTAAATGTGCACTACTCGTGACACATAAATCACTGAACAATCCTGCAATTATTGTTCTTTCAGATAAGTCATAAATAATACAGCAGAAGGAACGAGGCCTAATGAGAGAAAAGGAATCCACACTGAGATTGTTTATCAGCCCTGCCCAGAAGAGGAGCAATCTGTATTTCTAACAGTGAATTTCCAGGCAAGCAGCAGAGACTGCTTCAAGAAGTGCTGCTGCTGGTCTGCTTTGTTCATGTGCTGCAAGATGCAGTGCAGAATGTTTCTCAATTGTTTTCCTTCCCTCTTCCCATACCTTATCTTTTGCATAGACACCTCTTCCTTGTGCTGAAGAACTCCATTACATTTTGGTTATGTCCTTTGTGAAGTTCACCACCACATTTTCCAGCTTGGCAGGATCATGGCTGCACAGAGCAGGGCAGAGGCCAAACCAGACAGCGCTGCCTCAAACTCTGAGTATTCAATTTTCCTCTTGCTGTCTCCAAGACCTGATTCAATATCAGATATTTGCAGTGATGACATTTCATTTGCTTCTTGCAGAAATACCAGATACCTAGTTATGCACTGTGAACAGTTCACTATAAACCTCTGCCTTTTGTTTCAGCAGTATAAACTTCATCAGTGATTTTATACCTGATTATTTAAAGCTGACACCAAAGGCCTGAAAGAAGGACCTCACACAACTAAGTATCAAGAGAGAAAGTGATGAAGTCCACTAGCAATGGAAGTTTTTCAGCATAGGTTGAATCATCTGCAGGCTTTGTGTTCCCACTATGTACTGAGTTTTCCAGGTTATCTATTGAAGGAGAAACAAGAATGAAGTGTCCTTGCAAAATAAAATTTGGGAAGGATATGGGGTCCCCTCAAAACAAGACATAGAAAAAGCTGAAAAGAAGAATTTCAGCCCCAAGGATCTGGTTAAGCAATCGTATCTTGTAAATATATGGCAGGAAATGCTAGCTTAGCACCTGCAAGTAAATCTTGTTTGCAAGAGCGAGACTTTACAGGATACAAACATGGTTCTAGTTGGGCAAAGCAACAAACTGGTGAATCAAGGAGAACGTGAACCCTGAGTAGCTCAGCCAATGGAGAAAGGGGAAGGGCTCATTAGTGTCGGGGCTCAGGGGACTGTGCTCCCCAGAACCTTTAGGCCCCACAGGGATACAAATACAGAAAGATGAAGGCTCTCTTCAGTCTCTTTCTGGGATTAAAAGACAACTGAGCAAAATGTTTGGAGCTGAAATTTTCCCAACATCTATGAACAATATATACTGAATATATTACGTAGAAACAAAAGACAACAAATGCTCTCTCCACACATCCCACAGCACTGTTACTTTGCAGAGAACATTTGGTGAGGACTTTATAAAAAACTTAAGGAAATCCAAATATGCTGCAGGAATTAGGCATCTCTGGGAACATTTTTTATTATTATTATTTTTTTAATCAGTAAAGGTAAGAGACAGCAGTGCTGCTTCCTGCAGCTCCCAACACACCTCACCCACAGCAAAACACTGACTGTGCTACAGGGCGCAGCCTAGGGGAAAGAGTGATGCTAGGACACTGCTAGGACACCACTGGGAGCAAGCAGCACCGTTTGCTACGAACAGACCGCAGGGAAGAACCCAGACCCAAAGCACAGGACAATGAAGAGTGGAGAGCAGAAAGTACACAGATCCCGAAGCACCAGCTAAGCAGAGAGGAGAGTAACAATTAAGGTAACATTATAACATAATTAAGTAACAGCAACAATTAAGGGTTTTATAGCTGCAACTTGCAGGAGCAGGTGTTGTCCATGGGGTCAGGGGATGGCATTAGATTGGGTGGGATCCCAAGTAGCAAGGGTATCCCTGGGCAGCAGCAGCACAGGGTGGGGGAAGCACCATGTGGAAATGGGCAACATTTCTGTGGGGAACTGCATCACAACGATCAGAACTGTGTAAAGTCCATTAAGTGTTACACTTAAAAACTGAGTTTAATTACCACCTTTCAAAATGAAGAACACTCCACATGTGAGTACCAACTTCAGAGGAGAAAATCATGGTTTGTGTTACAACAGAAACACAATAGAAAGTGCAGTAATAACAGCACTGTAGGCTGTAACAAAGAGAGATATGCTCAAACAGAGCAGCTGTGTACACAGAAAAAAAAGATAAGAATCTGCCTACTCTTTCAAAGCCTCAACTACACAGCGATCTCCAACAAGAAATACTCACCTCCACTGCCAGCCCGTTAATGAGGTCTGGGAAGGGGAGGATCCTGGTTCCACCTCTTTCAGTCAGAGCTCCCCTGGGTTGGCTCTGCCTTCCCACCATGTGCTCCATCATTGCTTCAGGCCACGACAGCATTTCCACTACAGCAACAAGTATTATTGAAGTAATACAACTTGTGTATGAGTTAATGTTATTTGTTTGCTGTAGTCTTATGGTTCCCAGCAATGTTTTTGCACATGTAGCTGCAGTGGGCATCCTGCCTTTTCCCATGAGTAGTGGGAATGAGAAGGTGAGCGCCTGCTGCAGCCATGAGATCTGGATTATCATGAATCTGATTCCTAAGATTTCAATAATGCTCGGTAATGCCATGGTTTTGGTTATATATGAGGTGTGCCCATGTAAGTACAGCGCACAGCTGGGCTCCAGTAACTTGTGTGACCCTAAGAGCCCTGGAAAGAGCAGCCTTGCCCCAGGGATGGCTCAGGCTACATACACTTACTGCACTTAGTACTCAGGAAACATCATATCTAAATCCCACAAAACTCAGGGGTGAAAACATCATGCCATCTTTGTGTCTTTCTGTTTCAGCAATGATGAACAGTTTCTCAGTTCAGTTAGTGCCTTAATTCTGACAGGACACAGAACTATAATGCTCTTTTGCTCTTTTACTAATGGAGGACAGCTCACTAGCAATTTCTGTCTGATCAGCTGTCTACCTTTACTGCTTTCATGACAGCTGTAAGAAAGTGCTCTTAAATGACAATCAACAGATGATGATTCCCACCTGACAATGCAGCATAATGAAAGGAAATAATTCTTTTCAGTTTTACTCAGGGCAGTTACACTGTAAAACAGACACCCATGCTATCTTTGGGCCAGACCCTTCTGTCCTAAAAAAGGCAGAAATGGAGAGATGGTGACACTCGGTGAAGCTAGTGTAACTTCTGTGAGGTCAGGGAGAGAGGAAATGGGTTATGGTCCAGGGGATTGGGTGATGATGGGAAGGGGCATCAGCACACAGGGGTTCATCCAGTTGGATGGCAGTGGCAGAACCAGCTTGAGATAGCCATTATGTTGTATAAAAAATAGACGCACAGAATCATTAAGGTTGGAAAAGACCTTTAAGGTCATCAAATCAACTGTCAACCCATCACACCATGCCCACTACACCACATTCCTACGATAATGTCTCGCTCCAATTTAGGAGTGAGGCAAAGGTTCTTTTAATAATGTTATGCCCGGCGTGAGATTAAGAAGAAGAAGCATTCAAATGTTGATCCGACCAGTTTATTGGAAATAATAGACAATTGAGGGGATGGGGAAGGGAAAGTAGGCGATAGAAAAAGGTGGAAAAGAGCAAGAATTACGTTAAAGCGGGGAATAGTCACCTCCTGGATGCAGCAGCGTCCCGTAGCACGTTGTTAACGTTGGTCCGGGGCAGGGGAGAGCAGCAGCGGAGTAGCAGGCTGCAAGCAGCAGATCGGTGAATCGCAGAAAAGACGGTCAGAGTACCGTGGTCTCTAGAAGCAGAGTCTCGGGCAGCGAGGTCCCTCGGAGCAAAGTCTCGAGCAGCAATCCCAGAAGAGAGAATAGGCAGCAGTAGGACAACTGTGGAGGAATCTGAGATCGGATACCTAGATGCCCAGAAAGGTTCTTCAGCATGCAGCCATCTTCTTCAGCATGCAGGCGCTCGCGTAGAGAGGCATCTGGTGTCAGAAAACCTCTCCCAAAATTCGGGGTTTGTCCGTGCCCTTTTTATCCTTCTTTCCAGCCTTCGAGACATTTCGGGACGGCTCGGGTCAGGGTCTTGTGATTTCCTCAGAGCTGTCAATCTTCCTTGAGATGGGCAAACAGGAAAGACCACTTAAGGGCCATTGATCAGTATCTTATCTCCCTTTCGTAGCTCCCGGACTTGTCCATCTCCTGTGTGTCTCAGACAAAGGCAGTCCTGGAACCTTGGCCAGGACTTGCCTGAACTTGTCCATTTCAGCAAACTTTGAGACAGTAATGTAAAAAGCATGGCTTCTTACAGATAAATACTAAGAAAAGAAAAAGAGAGAGAGAAGAGAAGAGAAGAGAAGAGAAGAGAAGAGAAGAGAAGAGAAGAGAAGAGAAGAGAAGAGAAGAGAAGAGAAGAGAAGAGAAGAGAAGAGAAGAGAAGAGAAGAGGAAGAGAAAGTTGGAGGAAGGGATTCCTCAGTGAGTTTCCACTTCTAGTAAAAGAAAGCTTAAATCAATCAATATTTTTGTTCTGTGTTCTGTTCCTTCCATTTTCTTTTCATCCCTTTTCCATTATGGAAAGATGGAAATGAACTGGGAGAAGCAGGCAATGGTGACCTGAAATTGCAGATGAGAAGGGGATTAGAACTGAAACATTTTCCAAAAAAAGAGAAAATTCTTCCCAAACTCTTGATTTTTATTTAAGCAAAATTTGAGGGGAAAAAAAAAAAAAGAAATCTGTTATGCTTCATTTTGCTGAATTCTGAGTGGCCGTGGTGGCTTAGGACTTTCAAGGCAACCATGAGACAAATGGGGCCTCCAGACTGCTCAGTGCTGCCAAGCAGAGTTCATGGCATGTGGAGCAGTGATAAATAGTAACTGCTATACAGTGCAGACTGAATAAATGCATACAAATTGGGAAAATAAATAAAGCACAAAGGGGACACCCGAATGGGAAAAACACACAACTTGGAGGCTCATAAAGTGGATTGTGAGCCTTGGGAAAATATGGAGGACAAGTTTTCAGTAATAGTTTATGCGATGTCTGTAATACATCAGATCTTCTTTGATGCATTATTAACTGTACCCACAACTGAAAGCTTGAATTAACACCTGTGCAGCAGTAAGTGTTGGTTCCTGAGCCATGATGCTCCCTGAGCTTCACCCACAGCCACTCTGCCATTCTGTGTGCAATGTGCTGCTGTTTTCATTTGGCACACCCTATGTTAGAGCACAGCAAAGCTCTGCTTATGGAGCTGTTCTGAAAATCACAGGAACATTTTGTATTTTTGGCCTTTTTACTTTTCATTCTGGCTTGCAATTAAAAAGTGTGAAACACGTAATTAGCCAGAGCAATCCCTTACATGTTTAAGGCTTAGATGCATTATCAGCAGCTCAGCTCAGGGTGAAAGGAACTTCTTCCTGGATGCATTGTTTTGCAATTCTAAAGCAAGAGAACACAAATGTTTCTGTCTTACAAAGGATTTTTATTATTATTATATTTTTTAATCAAATTGACACTTGCAGAAGAGTCAGCTTTGTGAGGCAGTTGTAGAAACCACTGACTGGGATTCCCCACTGGCTGTGCCCTTCCTCAGGACAGAAGCACCGCTGCCCATGTGAAGCACAGCACTGGGGCTGTGGTGCTATCAGGACAGAGGCGCTGAATGTTCACAGCAGAGGCAGGATCCTGTGCTTTGCTGCCTAATGCACTGGAAGAACACTGGCAATGTTTCAGAAACAAAAGCTCTTCAGATCTGAAACTTCACCAACCGTATCAGTGGTTCTATTAAGAAATAAAATCTATCAACACATCCTTTATCATCTTTAGTGTTTAGATGAGGGCTGCCATTGCTTTACCTCTGCAACATGGAAAACTAATCACATTTTATGTGTTGCGAGATGCAGCAGATGATGCAATTGGTTCTAATCAAAAGCCCACTAACATCTATCCACTGTGAGCTGAGTCTGAATCGTAAAATAACAAAATCACAGAAAGGCCTGGGTTTGAAAGGACCATAATGATTATCTAGTTTCAATCTCCCCACCACATGCAGAGCCGCCAGCCTCTAAACCAGGCTGCCCAGAGCCACATCCAGGGATGGGGCATCCACGACCTCCATGGGCAACCTGTTCCAGTGCATCACCACCCTCTAGGTGAAAAACTTTCTCCTAATCTCTAATCTAAACCTCCCCTGTCTTAGTTTAAAAACATTCCCTCTTGCCCTATCCCTATTCATCCTCATAAACAGGCATTCCCCCTCCTAAGTGCTCCCTTCTAGTACTGGAAGACTGCAATGAGGTCTCCCTGGAGCCTTCTCTTCTCTAAGCTAAACAAGCCCAGTTCCCCCAGCCTTTTCTCATAGAAGAGGTGCTCCAGCCCTTTGACTATCTTAGTGGCCTCCTCTGGACCTGCTCCAAGAGCTCCATGTCCTTCCTGTATTGAGGGCCCCAGGCCTGGACTCAGCACTCCAGATGGGGCCTCACAAGTGCCAAGCAGAGGGGGGACAATCACCTCCCTCTCCCTGCTGGCCACCCCTTTTATAATGCATCCCAAAATACAGCTGGCCTTCTGGGCTGCAAGTGCACACTGATGGCTCATATCCAGCTTCTCATCCACCTCCTGGTGGGACCCCCAGGTCCCTCTCCGCAGGGCTGCTCTCAAGGAGATCTTACCTCAGTTTGTATAAATACCTGGGGCTGCCCTGACCCAAGTGCAGCACCCTGCACTTGGCCTTATTGAACTTCATTAATTTTACACAGGCCCACTTCTCCAGTCTCTCCAGGTCCTTCTGGATGGCTTCCTTTCCTTCCAATGTATCGATGGCACCACTCAGCTTGGTATCATCTGCAAACTTGCTGAGGTTGCACTTGATGCCACCGTCTGTCATTGAGGTGTTGAAGAGCACCAGTCCCAGGACTGACCCCTGAGGGATGCCACTTGTGACCGGCTTTTTCAACCTTGAAGATTTTTCAAACTGTATCTGAGAAAACAACCAGAAAATGACTTCAGGTGTTCTCACCACCTCCCAGAATGTTGATGCCACACTCAGCAAGCAGTGCCAGCTCTGTCTGGGAATTGGGTGCTGGGGACTATGAGGCACATTCCCCTCATATGAGTCAGATGGAGAGCAGGGAGGATAGGAAACTCCTGAGGCTGCTTGTTTTCTGCAGCATCTCCCCACATCCCTCCCCTACAGAAGGAGATCCTATCCTCCTGGCCGTACTCAGGTACCAGAGACTCACACAGCTTCCCCTTTGCCCCCACTCTCACAGCTGCAGCTGGAGCTGCTGTTTCCTGGCCTTTACCTGCTTGGCCCTTGGGCTGGGCAGAGGGACCAATGCTGTCCAAACAACCTGGTTGCTGATGGCAGGCTGGTGTGCAGCCTGTGCTTAGAAAGCAGACATGATCCTTCCAGGAGGAATCCAAGCACTTGAGAGCTATTGCACAAGCCTTAAATTCATTATTAACAATGTAGAATTGCTAATTGTAGAATTGTGATGTAGAATTTGGTAATTGCTTACTACACAAACACTTGAGCAATTTAAAGAACATATCTAATTACTGGCTTTCAACATAATGCAGGCTTGTAATAACACCAGAGCTGCGGAAGAGCACGGCTCAGCATCCCAGCGGACTCTGCAGGTGAAGTCAAGATGAAGTGGATCCGTGCTGAACTAAGAAGCCTTCCTCACCCTCCTCTTTCTCAGCCCACTCACACACAGTCTGTGCTGCACAGCAGGATGGGGCAGCCGCATGTCTCCCAGCAGGGCACCTGTACATGTTTTGTGTGAAATCCATGTTTGGTATGGAACTATATCAGAAATGAGACCAGGTGTTTTGTGTGGGTTCTCTTTTGTGTGTTTTGGTGCCCATCATGTTTGAAGATAAAACCAGGAATGTCAAAACTCTCCTCTGCTTTTCTGCTGGAAATATACACAGACTTACTGAGTTGCAATGGTAAATTTATTTTTTAAAAATGATTCTAAAATCAGATAGAGCTAATAAAATCTCTCGGAATGTGGTTAAAGATACTTCTTTCTTCTCCTGTTGTTGTTTGTTTTTGAGAAAGCAAACAGCTGTGTGGATCAGTCCCTGGGTGATGTGTGGCTCTGCAGCGGGGAGCAGGAAGGGCTTTGCCTGCAGTGAGTGGGGCCCACATGCACAGAGCCTTGGGGATGGGCTCTGAACCAACTACACAGGACACACATTTTTGGGTGTGCTGACTGAGAACATCTTGTCCGTGAGTATCTGCACTTCTCCAGGAGGTGAAAAGCTTTTCTGGCAGCACACCCTTTTGCTATCCAGCCTGAAATCTGAGAGCGGAGTCATAAGAGAATGGACTAAATGGAGACAGTAGTACTTATTTCTTTACTGTACATAGACAGCCCCACTTTGATTTTAAAAAAATCCCTTCCTACTAACATGTAGCTGTGTGCAGCGCATTTAGGCTCCTCCACAAAAGGGAAAATTTGAGTGATGGTGCCTCAAATGGATGAATGTTTTAAAGAGGCCATAAGAAATGAGAAAACTTGCAAGAACTGGGGAAAAAAGCTTATTGACCATAGGGAAATGCGTCCAGGATTCAATGAAAATCACAGAGGAAACAAAGGTTTCTAAAAGAAAAGTAAGAAGAGGTTTTGATGGAGCGTGTGAAGTACTATGAGAGAAGTGGAACAGCAAAGCAGGAGTGGAAGAGGGCTAGGGAACATGTTTCAGGTCAGCACCAAAGGGCTGGTGCTGCTACAGCAGAAAAAAGTGAATTTCTGATGTCCACTTTTAACAATAAAAATAATAAAGTCACCTGGGTTTTAGCAAGAGGGTGGGCTGAGGGAGCTTCACACGTCCCTTTCCACCCCTGTGGTTCTGATTTTGTGACATACGTATTCCCCATAGACTGCCCCATGGCACCATGAGTAGAAAATAGTTCCAAATGGGCTTTAAAATGTGCTTGCTGCCTGACCACGTGGGAGTGAATCCTTCATTGGAAACACTGCCACAGCTAAACTCAGTAATTCAAGAGTGTTCAGAAATTGCATAGTATCATCTTTATTAGATTTATCTCACAGCTCTTCCTTCCTCCTCTGTAGGGTCCTTTATTCAGAATTTGCTCAAATATTTTTCTTCAGAAGATTTAATATCTCAAAGTGCAAATATCCAAACCTTGTATCATTTTGTAATTTCATACTCCATGGTTCTTTCATATGCATATCACTCATTTGCTATCCCTTTGAAGAATGCAGCTTGAGTAATGGAAGTGAAAGAAAACCCACTCAGTGTTGATTTTAATTGAACAAGCTTGGAAGCTATGGGGATCCATGCCAGATTCCAGCTCCCTCTCTTTTGAAGAATTATTACAAGACTTCTTTTGCCCATGTGCCTCTGCATTTTTTTTTTTTCCCCATTGGCAAATTCCTGACAATATTAGTTACCCCAGCATCTTTCCATTTCTACTTGTTTGGGATGTTTCTGCCTAAGTCATTCTATCTAACTCCTTTTCCTGCCCAGTGGAATATTCCTTCTCTGGTCAGAAAATCATCAGACAGAATTAGACCCTGCCAGTACCTGTGAGTAAAATTTTGGAGTAACAATTGATTTGCTTTGATGCAACTTTGTCACTGAAGTGTGGTTATGCCAGTGATGAAATTCTGTAATGAAATTCTGCTTTAAGCTGTGACCACAAAGACTGTAAACCGAGTGATTATTTTTTTTTTTTTTTAAACTTGTGTGCATAAATGGTTCTTCATCCTCCCACTCATCAGCTAATTGAGAGCCTTCAGCTGATTGGGTGGGTATAATAGATAGGACATGCAGAAGGAAGATGGAGCAAGCGGCTCAAATTACTCTTCTCCACTTAAGTCTTGGCCTAAGGTAAATGCTTGAATCAGCAGCTGGGAGACAAGCAAACCATTTTCAGTTCATGCTGTAAACCAGCCCTTCACCTGGCTGCTTCAGAAGCAGCAAGGATGCTCAGGCAATTCATGCAGGCTGATGATGCTGACTTTGCTACTTCCTATAGAGATGTCATCTCCACAAGGATAAGTCACATAAGGAATAATGTGAATAAGAAAGCATTAAAAAAATAAAAACAACCAAGCAAACAGCAACATGAAAAGAGTGCAAGTGTTAAGGGAGCTCATTAATAACTGCCAAGGGCACACCTAAGTACTGCCAGAAGAAGGGAAAAGGAGATGGGCAATGGAGCACATCCTTAACCCAGATGCTTGGTTTTATTTCATGAGCACAGGGGTGGCTGCAGTGTGTGGGACAGAGGCACTTCACTACAGCTGGGTGCAGCCCGTCCCATCCCATGCACTCCTCACCCAGCAGCTCTGCCTGCCTGAATGCAGTGGGAGTGCACTGACCCTGTGGTGAGCAGGCTGGAAAGATGGACAGTGCTGACGGAGGCACTTGGAGTGGTGCTCTGTGTTCCTCCCCATCCTCCCCGTCCCCCATGCAGCCTGGTGCTGGGGCCACGCTGCTGTCCAACAGGCCTTGTGCTGGTACTGATCTGCTGGGTGGCATTTGTTAGATAAAAAGTGCTGAGAGATATAAACCACCATTTTGAAAGTCAGGTGCCAATTGGTAGAAATCTTCATTTTATCGCAGACGAGATTTAGAAATCAACCCAAAAGGTGTCAGTGCTTTGTTTTACTTCTTTCTCAGAAAGCGAGGCTGTTTAGAGAACAAACAGTATAATACTGTAATCATGAATGTAAATCTAGGCTGAAAAGATTTGTAAAAGATTAAAAAACAAAACAAAACAACAACAAAAAGGCCCAAAACAACCCACAATCAAACAAACCAACAAACCCATAAACTAAGAATCCCAAGGTGCACATCAGCAACCAAGCATCTATTTCACCTGGCTTAGTTTCAGCCAGGGAACCAAGCTGACCTGATGACCAGCCTGCTTCACCATCACCCAGCAGTGAAGCACATCCAGGGGCAATAAATGAGTCCGTGCTGCTGCTCGCGAACACGTGCACTGTGGGCTTCAATGCAACGCCAGTCCACTTTACATAGCGTTAGAGCTATTAAAGTAAGGAAGAGGCTTATCCAGCAATCCCTTCCGTGGGCCAGGCTCCCGCGGAGCCATCGCTGGTGATGGATCAGGTGAGCCCGGCCTGGGAGGCTCTCACCGCGTGGAACCGGGAGGAGCAGTCTGCGCGGTTCTTGTGCAATGCAACAGCTCCCCCATCTTACAGACCGCAGAACTGAAACTAGAATAATTTAAACCGTGGGAAACCAACAGCGATGAACCTGACGTACCGCGCTGCTGCCGCCGGACAGAGCGTCCCCTGTGCCCGATAACCGCAGTGCTCCCATTGCCCAGCCCTCAGGGGAGGACACACTGCATGCAGCGCTGCCCCGACATTTCCGTCACTGAGGCATTGAGCTTCTTGTAAAAATGAGTAAAAACCGCAGTTCCCAAACGTTTCTTGATTAGCCACAACAGACTACCATAAAAAGAAGCATTTACTCCCTCTTGCTTCAAAGTTCCAACAGGGATGCTAAACCTTGCAGCCACCCATCCATTGCTGTTCTACCTCCCTGCACTGCTGTTGGTCTCCTTTAGGGTGTGTACATAGCACACTGCATTAGCACTCAGAGGTGGTTTTGGTTTGTTTTTAAGCATTTTGCTCAATCCAGACTGTCTCCCTAATCTGTCACTTCCCCAGGTTTGCACACAACACCTTAGGAAAGTATTTCTCCTTCCTTTCCCCAAGAAAAACGCCTGCGTGCCCAGCTGCTGGGCAGCACTTCTAACTGATGGCATCTTCCCCAGCTGCAAGGCCAGCAAGGGGTTATGGTGTGAAGCAGGTGGGGACAAGCAGCCACTGTGCCTAGGGCTGAGTGGGGCACATGGCTCTGGGGGGCAGGAAGCACTTGGGCAACATGACAGGTACAGCACGTAGCTGCAGCCTTCCATCTTTATTTCAGCCAAAAGAGACCAAAGTGATGTCTGTGAGCCAGCAATGTGCCCTCACAGCCCAGAAAGACAACTGTATCACAGAATCACAGAACTGTAGGGGTTGGAAGGGACCTCTAGAGATCATTGAGTCCAACTGTACCCTGGGCTGCACAAAAAACAGGGTGGTCAGAGACTGAGGGAGGTGATCCCACCCCTCTGCTCTGCTCTGTGAGACCTCACCTGGAGCACTGCTCCATATGTGGAGTCCTCAGTTCAGGGGAGACACAGACCTGATGGTGTGTTCATCCAGAGGAAAATGGTTAAATGGTTTCAAACTGAAAGATGGGATATTTAAATTGGACATAAGTTTTTACAATAAGGGCGGTGTTGGCACTGCACAGTTTGCCCAAAGAGGTGGTGGTGCCCCATCCCTGCAGGTCTTCAAGGTCAGGAAATGGGTTCTGAGCTCCTGACAGAGCTGTGGGTGTCTCTGTGCATTGTAGGGGAGGTGGATGGGATGACTTTCAATGGTTCCTTTCAACTCAAGCCACTCAGTGATTCTATCAAACAATTCTTGAATGATACCTACGAAAGGAGAATATAGGCTAACAAGTGGTCTTCTGTCAGAAAGAAGGCATTTATCCTGTTCCTGAAGGCTGCAGTAAAACAAAGCTCCCTCAAGGGCTCGTGGGGAAGGGTGGAAGTGCAGGTACAGTGGCTGAGCTGTGGCACAGCGGGTGCTCCCCATGGCCACCTGCCTCTCAGCGCTCCCAGACCCTCTGGAAAAGAGCATTTTTCCCTGGGGATGTTACCAAAGCAGCAGGGCCATTTCAGGCCCATGCCCAGCATGAATTTTGAGCTGGCAGTAGCCCCTGCACAGCCCTGAGAGCAGAGGGTGCAGGATGTTCCTGAACCTGCCTGTGAGGAGGCAGCTGCTGGGAGGTGCTGTCACAGTACCTGTTCAGAGTGATTCTGACCCAGACCTGGTGTTTGTGTTGGATGGTAGCAAAGCAGTGCAGCCTCCACTATGAGCCTGACTTGGAACAAGCTTCTCCTGTCACCAAGAAAGTCATACCCAAACATTTGCTTCCTTTCCTCGCACCAGAACACAGCTGGCACCGCTGCTGTGCCCGCCCTGCTGCTCCTGGGCCAGAACGGAGTGCCAAGGCAGCAAATGCTGGGAATGAGAGGCCTGAGGAGGCTGCTCCATGTGGCAGAGGTCAGCCAAGACTGCAGATGCATTACCACAGAGTGCCTTCCTGTCTGTCTGCTCCCTCCAGGGAGCACACTGCTAATGCTAAGCAGGGCCAAGTATGGGACTGAGGAACACCGAACACACTCCCTCCAGTTCTAAAAGACAGCAGTGATAGAACTGAAAATTAGGGATGCACAAGAAAACCCTGGCAAAGCCAACTTTCTGACATGGCTTTTCTCTTAGGGGAGCAGAGGAATCAGTCGCTCCCTTCCTTCATCACTTGGGCCTCTCTGCCCTTGTAACAGCCTGATCCTGATCCATGGAGCAGAGGGCTTGAAAATGGATAGAGGAGAGCTGCCCTCAGTGCCAATCCTCAGTTCCCAGCCCCAGGCAGCAGTTGCTGATAGGGCAGAGGTGGCCACTGCTCTGGGAAGGGCAGTTTTGATGGTCCACAGGCACAAGCTGTGGTGCTGATCTCAAAACAATGCTCCTTTTCCCCCTTAGAGGTTGCAAGAACTGTGTCCTCAGGCTGCACAGAGATGGGTCTGGGAGCAAAGCCGCATTCCCTTTCCTTGCTCACACTGACCCCAGGCGCTGGATCCCAGGGCAGGAAGGTTTCCAGGAGGAAGGTGTGAGGTGCAGCACTGCAGCTTTCTTCTTCTGGGGCTGTGCTCCCCCCACGTGCGCACCCAGCACAACGCCCAGCACAAGGTATCCAGAAGCATTGCATCCACCCCGGCACAACGATGGGCTGTACCCACATGCTCCACAGTAACCCTGGCCCCGCGCTCCTCCAGCTGCAGGCAGCATGAGAGTGGGGACAGCCCCAGCCAAGCGGCACCACTGCTGTCCCCACGGGAGGGTGGCCGAGGGGCCAGGGTTCATGGCCAGTGGTGGGGGCCTCTTTCCAGGCGCAGGGTTGCTGCATGTTGGCAAGGTACGGCGGCTCCTCTCCGGGCAGGCAGTGTTTGTCGCGGTGCTCTGCTCGCCGTGCTGTAACATCGCTGTCATTTTCTGAGAAAACCGGACCAAGGTTTCAAAATGTCAGAGCTGCACACTGCTAGGAGTCCTGGAGACAGGTAACAACCTCTAAAACCCTGACGCCTACAGAATTTATTGACCCCGGAGACAACGTAACCTCTCATTTCCGCGTCGGGCTCATCTCCTCCACCCAGCCGCGTGTCGGGGCCGGGGCCGGGCCGGCAGGAGACGGTTCCGCTCCGCGCAGCTCCGCGCTCGGCTTCCAACGCCGCCTCGAATCCGTGCGTGGCTCCTCCTGGCGCCGCAGCCGTTTCTGCCGGTTCCCTCAGCGGAAAAGCCGCTCGAAAGCCGAAAACGCTCCTGAGCGGTGGCAGCAGCATTCCTCTCCTCTCCTCTCCTCTCCTCTCCTCTCCTCTCCTCTCCTCTCCTCTCCTCTCCTCTCCTCTCCTCTCCTCTCCTCTCCTCTCCTCTCCTCTCCTCTCCTCTCCTCTCCTTTCCTCTCCGCTCCTCACGCACCCGCCTCCCCACGGGGCCCGGGGTCCCGCGTCCCTCCCGCATCCCGACCCGAGCGTTGGTCAGACTCGTGGCTCCGTGCTCCCTGTCGGCGCTGCCCCGCCCGGTGCGCGGCTGCCCGGCCCGCGACACGTCTGCGCGCGGTCGGGCGGCTGCGGCTCAGCCGTGCGTGCGGGGCGGGGAGCGCCCGCATCCCGTGCCCGCCCCGGCGCGGCGGCGCGGCGCGGGGGAGGCGGCGGCCGCCTCCGTGCTGCATCGCGCGGCGCCGCTGGCGGGGGCCGGGGCCGGGCGGCAGCGCTGGGTGCGGAGGATGGGCGCAGCGAAGGGCCGGGCCGAGCACCCCGCCCTGCCCCACCGCACCGCGCGGCGCCGCGGCTGCTCCGCCTGAGCGCGGAGCCGCATGGCCCTGCCGCCCGCCGCGCCGTAGGTGCCCCCGGGGAGGCTCCGCGGCCCCCCCCCCCGCCCCCCTCCAAGCTCCGTCGTTCCGCAGCGAAGCGCGGACACGCAGCGCTCGGCGAGGATTCACCCGGCTCGGCTCCACCGCGAGGTCGGCGGGCGCGGAGCGGAGCGGCGCGGGCTGCCCGCGGCGGGGCGATGCGAGCGGGCTCGGAGGGCTGCGCCGCTGCGTGCCCCGCGCCCGCGCCGTCCCCCCGCCTCCCGCCCGCCCGGCGCGGTGTGTGCGTGTGTGCATGTGCGCTGCCGCTGCCCGCGCCGGAGCCGGAGCCGGAGCCGGAGCCGGAGCCGGAGCCGGAGCCGGAGCCGGAGCCGAGCCGCCGCGCTCCATGGGGCCGTCCGTGCGGGCTGCCCTTCCCTCCGCGGCCGCCGGCAGCCGCCACCGCGGAGCCGGTCTAGGATGCGGCTGCTGAGCCATGGCACAGGGCAGAGAGGCGGCCAGCCTGCCTGCTGCGAGAGTCTGAAGCCCCGCCGGAGCCCGGCCGCGGCCGCCGCTGCAGGGGAAGCGCTCCGGACGCCGTCTTTCCCCGAGAGGCACCAGGTAATCGCGGAGCTGGCGGCCGTCGCCCGGCTCCCGCCGCATTGCAGCCGCCGTTACTTATTCATGGGGGAAGGGGCGCGGGAGGGCGCCAGCGGCGGGGTCCCGCCCGGCTCCGTGCAGGGCTCGCCCCGCATCGCACCGGGACGGGACGGGACGGGGTGTCCGCCGGCGCCTGGGACTCCCCTCCCGGGGGGGCGGCGGCCGCGGGGCCGCGCGGGGCGAGGGTGGGGTGGGCGCCACGAGCCGGGCCGGGCCGGGCCGCGCTCCCATCGCTGCCCGCGGGACGGCGCCGGCGGCCGCCCGCGGCTGGGGGTGCTGCAGGGCCGCGGATACCGCGGCGGCCGCCGCCCCCTCCGCTCCTTGGCGCGGTGCTGCCGCCGCCTGGGGAGCGCCGGCACCGCCGGGCCGGGCCGGGGCTGCGCGGTGCCGCCCGAGCCCTGCGCTGCCGGGGTCGCGGCCGTGCCCGCGGTCCTGCCGGGCGCTCGCTCGGGGGCACGGCTCGGCTCCTCCGGCTGCGGGGGGTTCCTGAGCTCCTCCGCAGGGAACGCACCGGGTGTGCGGAGATGCGGCTCCCGGCTCCCTCCTGCCGCCTGCCCTCACCGCGGGAGGCTCCCGTCAGCCGCGCCGTCCCGCTGCCCTCGCCCGGCACACGCCTCTCATTGCACCTCTGTCCTGGGAGGCTGTCGCTTGTCCCCGGGATCCCAGGATTTGTGTTAAGTGCCGTCCCTTCCCCTCCCCTCCTTTTTGTGTGTAGTGAGCGCTCCTCGTCTGCGGGAAAGCAAATGTAGGACACAATCAACCTTTTTTTTATTTATTTATTTTTTTTTTCTGATGGAAGGTTCCCGTTAGGGGAGACAGCGCGGCAGTTGTTGAGGAGCCAGCCGAAACCTTGCAGCCATGTTGATGTCAGGAACAAACAAACCTCCCTGCAGGGATCGGCTGCAGCTGAGGAGGGGGCCATGGAGGGCGGCTACACGGAGGGGCAGTTCAGTGCTGCCACACCTGGGGAGCACGGGCAGAGGTGGGCGAGGAGCTGTCACAGCCCTTCCTGCTGTTGCTGCTTGCCAGGCGCTGGCTTGGCATCAGCATGGCATCTGCAGATCACGGCCACTGCCCTCTGTCATTTTCTTCTGTGATACAGGGCAGCAGTATTTCCTCTCCTGTGCTGTTGTCTTCTCTCTCTAGCCTGGTCTGTCATGTCTCCAGGGCAGGCAATTTTCATTGCATTGAGCAACTGGAACAGGAGGGTGTGTTGGCCTTAGCTGCTGGTGTGAACATCATCTGACCAGCCCCCAAACCAAGGAGGGGAAAGCTGGGAGCCTTTAGCTGGGGCTGTCCCTGCACGGTCTCTGGCTGTCTCCTACAGAGCTTGACAGCCCAGGATACCTATGCCTTTCTCGTCATGTTGCTGGTTACTGATCTTTCCCATTCACGTTTACATGTCCCCAGAGTAAGGTGGTGTCTGCTCATTCCTTCTGAGAATCCTTGTCTGAATGCTGCATGTCCAGCCCTTTTCAAGTGAAGGTCGACAGACAACAAAGCAGTGGGATGGATGGATCCTCCCTGGGTTGTTGGAGCCTTTTGGTGATAACTGTGTGTCAAAGGGTTTCTACTTCCTTGGGAGGGCTGGGCTGGTTCTGGCAGCACCCATCCTACCTGCAGCCATCGGCAGGAGCAGAGTGCCCAGGGCTGTTGGGGCAGTGTGTGCCTCGTGGTGTGGTGGGGCCTCTGCCTGGTTCCATTAGCTTGGAGTCATCCCCTGGAGCTGTGGGCTGTGTGTGGGTCTCCCCTTGGTGTCAGCCCACTGCTGTGTTTTACTGCTGGAATCTGTCCTGGTGGGGTGGAGCCGCTGTGCTCCAAAACGTGGAGCAGCGATTCCTCTCTGTTGGTCTGAGAGTCAGGTTCAATTCTGCAGGAAGAACCATACCAGAAACTGAATGCTCTCAGTGCCCAAACACCTTTCTGATCTACATTTCTAAATATAAGCTGTTCTCAAGGGATTATGCATTTGTTTAAATGCATAATAAATGCATTTTAATGCATTAAGGCTGTATCAAAATGCACACCCAAGCTTGCCAGCTAGGCCTCCAGTCACAAAGCTTACTAAGAAGCTTCCCATGGTATATTAGCTTGCATTTCTTCTTTCAGAAAAAGCAGTTACCAGTTTTCTCATGGCAATGCAGTCAGTGGAAATAAATCCTGGCTATTTGAAGAGTCTCGCATGAGTTAGAAGCTGAGCTGGTCTACCAGTTTTGTGGCTTACTAAAACCTACACAAGTCCAGGAATGGACTCCTTGCACTCATCAATCTCATCTTTGGTTTATGCTCAAGGAGGTGCAGTGTTATTCAGATGGTTTCTTGGGTGCTGTCTTTGAATTTGTTGTACAAATCTTTTGCCTGAAGAGATTTGTATTTGGCTGCATCATTATGAACATTGGTAGATGTTGACCATGAGGTAGAGGAAGAAGGTAAGGTGTTGTCCAACCTAAGAATGGGACTGATGAGGTATGTGGGGCAAAACAGGTGGGAACCCAAAAACAAATGTGTCAGAACAGCACAGAAAGAGGGAAACGGAGCTTCCCCAGGCCAATCTGTAACTGAGCTCCCCACGCAGCTGCCTTGGTGTACATTTTTTTCCAAAAATTTCAGAAGATGGGGATGGTGTTCCCGCTGGTGTGGTCTGGGCAAGCAAAGGTGCCTGCAAGCAGTGGGGAGATGGAGCGTCCGAAGGTACCTGGAGAGCTTGTCGGTCTGTTGGGGCGCATGGGGATATGTTAAATGCTGAAAGGATAATGGCTTTCCATTGTTGATCAATATTTCCTATGCTTTCAGATGTGGTAACGGGTTTAGTTTATTAGAACAATCTTTGAATATTCTCTAAGCAAGCAACCCATCCAGAAAATCATGCTAATAGCTTTGTTATTAACAGGCCTGGCAGAATTTGAGCCAAGTAGAAAAGGCTTGTCTAAGTGCTGTTGCAGTGTTTGGGGCCAGGCAAATTCCATGCATTAGGAAAGATTTGTACTCCTTTGACCAGACATCACCGACTGTTGTCTATTTATATGCATCTAAATATATCCTCTGCAGACTTCAGACTCTTAGATAGTAGTAAAATTACTTTTCGATATTATGCTATTAAAATGTGCTTGCTGACACTACTTGATGAGTTTTATGCTAAGAGATGTGTGTGTATGTTTAAAATAAAAATTGTTCTTCAAGTTGTTACCTGAAATGCTTTGGAAGTGAAAGCGTGTTATGGTGCAGATGGAGAGCAAAAAGAAATACGGTTGAATCGAAGCAGTACTGGAGACATACTCAAGCCTCTAAGGCCAAATCCAAACAACTACAGGCTTTTGTTGCTTAAAAGTGAGCCATTCCCTCCATAAATATATATAAAATAATTGTTTACTTTGTGATACAATGGGAAGATTTGCTTCTGATTAGTCAGATATACCTTCTGACTACATGGTTCCTGCATGCTGAATACTGTGAAGTTTGAGACATCATTTTGGAAACAAATCCTGGAAGAAGCACCTTCTTGTCTGTTGTAGGTGTGCATGAGGCCCAGGCAGCCAGCCAATGTTCTTCAGTGGTGCTCCTGCTGGGGCCACCCCTCATCCACAACAGCGCTAATGTGGGTACCCACCTGTGCTTGGCAGCAGGGGAGCTGACAGAGAGGAGCATGAGGTTCTCCTGACCAGGTTAACTGATCTGTCAGCTCCTGAGCTCTGGGTGAGTGGGAGCTGTGCTGTATGCTGCCCCAAAGGGACACACCAGGAATTAATTGCAGGTGGAGGGGCTGATCTCACTGCATGCTGTGGTGCAATAGTAATTGCTGTCCAGGTAGTGTTTTGGAACTGGCAGTACAGATCCAGGGGTAAAAGATGATACTCTAGTTCCAAGCTTTCATAAATGTTCCCAGTTAACCCTGCTGCAAAAGTGGTTGCGTTGGTGATTCTGTGTCTGACTGGCCTTCAGACTATGATGGAATGGTAATAATAGTAATTTTCTGTGGCATCTCTTGCTTATGGTTCTTGAAGTAAGAAAACCTGTAGAGGAATTGAGAGCAATTGGTATCTGTAGGATGTTGAGACGGGCCACAGAGAAGTTAAATGTATGGTTCTCAGAAAAGGTCTCAAGTCTGGTATTTGGTCCCCTGATGCTCAGGGACAGGTACTGTGCCATCTTCAGCTCCTTGAATCATAGGATGGTATGGGTTGGAAAAGCTCTTAGTCATCATCTAGTTCTAATGCTTACATCTTTCTCTAGATCAGGTTACCCAAAGCCCCATCCAGCCTGGCCTTGAACAACTCCAGGGATGGGGCATCCATAGCTTCTCTGAACACCCTGTGCAGTGCCCTTACTACAATCATAGGTGGACAATCTGAGATCCAGACTGTTAGTCAGAGGAGTCCATTGCCCTGCCATGAACTGGGGTCATGGATTTCAGTGACAGCTGTCCTAGCTGCCAAATAGTCCTGTCATTTAGAAGGGTGTAGTGAAGTCTGTGATGCCTAAAGGGAGTAAGACCTAGGGGAAGGTCTGTGTCTGAGTGCACATTGACGTAGTGCCTGGTGCAGAGGAGGGTGGCAGCGCTGGCCACAGGGCTCCATTCCCCCGTGCCTGCCTTGCTGGCTGCCTGCTGCCTGTGGCTTGGGGCTGGAGCTGTTCTGCTGGCCTAAGCCAGTGTAGCAGTTCTCATGTTCTTGTGGGTTAAATCACTCTACAGATAATGTTTGTCCTGAGCAGGCTGAATAATGCAAAAGGTGATTTGTCAAATGGCTAATTCAGTGGCTAATGGGAAACCTCAGTAAAGGCCTCTTTAATTGCATAGCATGGGACTGGCAAACTGAGTGCTTGTATCTGGTTCCCAGTGCTGCAAAACCATGTCTCATGCTTTATTTTTGAGGTTGCTCTTCCTGCTGAGTTTCTCAACAAGAACTCCTATAAGATCATTTCCATGAGAACACACGATTAGCTGACTTGAAAGTTGAATGCCTGTTTTTTCCCTTGAAGTTTTTTGTTGTTGTTGTTCAAGTTTCTCTGTCAATGTCATGTTGGATTGTTGTTTTTGTTTTGGTTTGGTTTGGTTTATTACAGAGATGAATAAAGCTGTTTTCATTGCCAAAGCATTGTTACGTTGCCAGGTATCTGGTATTCCAGTTTATAATTCCTCATTGTCACGGAGTTCTCTCTAGAGCTCACTCCAGGACAGTGGGCACAACCCGGGGCAGCAGGAACAAAAGCCCCCCTCCCTTTTCTCTAGCGGCAGTGCAGCGCGGCCCGGCCACGTGCGTTTAGGGAGACGGGGAAGGGAAGGGAGATTGCGATTAGGTCTAACAAAAAGTAAGGGAGAAAAAAAAGGTGATCTGAGAACGAATGGCAGTTTAATAACCCAATAATGCTAAACAGCAACAAGAGAGTTTCAACAAAGAGAATACCAAGTCCCAAATCTCACCTATGGAGCTGTGGAAGGCAGGAAGGTCTGACCACGTTGTCTCCTCGCAGGGAGCCGGTCCAGCAACGCCGTCCCCTTCCTCACTTCCCTTCCGGTGCCCCACCCCACATGCTCATTAAGGCAGTTCACAGAAAAAAAAACTTGTCCCCTTTACTCCCATTATTAGCATGGTGTTCTGATGTGGAATACCAACACCAACCAAATTGCAAAACCATAACATTCCACCCCTTATTACACATCATCACATCATGCCTAACTTTTATCAACATATAAACAGAACAGTAGTTAACATGCATTACATATGTACATACAGATATATATATATATATATACACACATGGAATCACAGGCTGCACTCCCCCAGCATCAGATTTCCCTGTGGCACACACTGAACATCCCCATCCTTCTGCATCACCCACCAGGTGCACCCAGGTCCCTGTGCAAAGACAGTTCCACGGAGGGGCCTCCCCTTTTCCAGAGGCTGGAAGGACCCAAACCGCTTTTCCCAGCATATTCTTTACATGCACCACAGGAACCTTGTCTCCCTCCACGGTACGCAGGGAGTTGGACTGTGTAGGGCCGTCTCAGTTGGCTGATCCTCGGGTGTTTACCAGCCAGGTGGCTTCTGCTAGATGTTTCTCCCAGTTCTTAAATGTTCCACCACCCATCGCTTTCAGCGTGGTTTTCAGCAAACCGTTGTGGCGCTCGATCTTACCAGCGGCTGGTGCGTGATAGGGGATGTGATAGATCCACTCGATGCCATGTTCTTTGGCCCAAGTGCTCACCAGTGAATTTTTGAAATGAGTCCCATTGTCTGATTCGATCCTCTCTGGGGTGCCATGTCGCCACAGGATTTGTGTCTCTAGGCCTAATATGGTGTTTCTGGCAGTGGCATGGGGTACCGCATATGTCTCAAGCCACCCAGTGGTTACCTCCACCATGGTGAGTACATAATGCTTACCATTACGAGTCTTTGGCAGGGTGATATAATCAATCTGCCATGCCTCCCCATATTTATACTTTTCCCATCGCCCTTCCCCCCAGAGAGGTCTCATCCTCTTGGCCTGTTTGATCATGGCACAGGTGTCACAATCATGGATGATCTGCGCAATAGCATCCATAGTTATGTCCACCCCTCGGTCTCTAGCCCACTTATGTGTTCCATCTCTGCCTTGATGGCCTGAGGTCTCATGGGCCCACCGAGCTAGGAATAACTCTCCCTTATTCTGCCAGTCCAGGTCTATCTCAGCCACCTCAATTCTGGCAGCTCGATCTACCTGGTGGTTATTTTGTTGCTCCTCTGTTGCTCGACTCTTGGGCACGTGGGCATCTACGTGACGCACCTTTAGGACCATGTTCTTTATTCGGGCAGCAATGTTCTTCCATAGTTCAGCGGCCCAAATAGGTTTACCTTTCCGCTGCCAGTTGTTTTGTTCCCATTGCTGCAACCACCCCCATAAGGCATTGGCCACCATCCATGAGTCAGTATAGAGGTAAAGCACTGGCCATTTCTCCCACTCAGCAATGTCTAGGGCCAGCTGGACAGCCTTTACCTCCGCAAATTGACTCGATTCTCCTCTTCCTTCCGTGGCCTCTGCAACTTGTCGTGTGGGGCTCCACACTGCAGCCTTCCATCTGCGATGTTTCCCAACAATGCGGCACGATCCATCAGTGAACAGGGCGAACTTCTTTTCATTTTCCAGAAGTTCATTGTACGGGGGAGCCTCTTTGGCGCGTGACACCTCTTCTGCTGGTGGTGCTTCAAACTTTTTACCTTCGGGCCAGTCCATGATCACTTCTAGGATCCCTGGACGGCTGAGGTTCCCCATCCGGGCCCGCTGTGTGATTAGTGCAACCCACTTACTCCATGTGGCATCTGTGGCATGGTGAGTGGAGGGAACCTGCCCTTTAAACATCCAATTCAGCACTGGAAGTCGAGGTGCCAGGAGAAGCTGCGTTTCGGTGCCAATTACCTCAGAGGCAGCCCGGACCCCTTCATATGCGGCTAAGATCTCCTTCTCAGTTGGAGTGTAGCCCTCTTCCGACCCCCTATATGCTCTACTCCAGAATCCTAGGGGTCGGCCTCGGGTCTCATCTGAGGTTCTCTGCCACAAGCTCCAAGTGGGACCTTTCTCCCCAGCAGCCGTGTAAAGGATGTTCTTCACATCCTGTCCCATCCGTACTGGCCCCAGGGCCACAGCACGGGCTATCTCTTGCTTGATTTGCTCAAAGGCCTGCTGCTGTTCAGGGCCCCACGCGAAGCTATTCTTCTTTCGGGTCACCTGATAGAGGGGGCTCACAATGAGGCTATAATTTGGGATGTGCATCCTCCAGAAGCCTACCACACCCAGGAAGGACTGTGTCTCTTTTTTGTCAGTGGGCGCAGACATTGCAGTAATTTTGTTGATCACGTCTATTGGGATGTGGCGACGCCCATCTTGCCATTTCACCCCAAGAAACTGGATTTCTTGGGCAGGGCCCTTCACTTTGTCTCGCTTAATAGCGAAACCAGCAGACAGGAGGATCTGGATTATCCGTTCTCCTTTTTTAAAAACCTCCGTCGCTGTATCACCCCACACAACGATATCATCTATATACTGCAGGTGCTCTGGAGCACCGCCCTGTTCCAATGTGGCTTGGATCAGCCCATGGCAGATGGTCGGGCTGTGTTTCCACCCCTGGGGCAAACGATTCCAAGTGTACTGAACACCCCTCCAAGTAAAAGCAAACTGTGGCCTACACTCTGTGGCCAAAGGGACAGAGAAGAATGCATTGGCAATATCAATGGTGGCATACCATTTTGCCTCTTTTGATTCCAGTTCATACTGGAGTTCCAACATGTCTGGCACTGCAGCACTCAATGGGGGTGTGACCTCATTAAGGCCACGATAGTCTACTGTCAGCCTCCATTCTCCACTGGCTTTGCGCACTGGCCATATGGGGCTATTGAAGGGTGAATGGGTCTTACTAATTACTCCCTGATATTCTAGTTGTTGAATGAGCTTATGGATAGGGAGCAAGGAATCCCTATTAGTACGGTACTGTCGTCTGTGTACTGTTCTCGTGGCAATTGGTACCCGTTGTTCTTCCACCCGTAGTAACCCCACAGCAGACGGGTCCCCTGATAGGCCAGGCAAATCAGACAGCTGCTTAATATTGTCTGTTTCTATAGTAGCTATTCCAAAAGCCCATCTGTATCCTTTGGGGTCCTTGAAATGTCCCCTTCTTAGGTAATCTATTCCAAGTATGCAAGGAGCCCCCTGGCCAGTCACTATGCGATGTTTCTGCCAGTCTCTACCAGTGAGGCTTATCTCGGCCTCCAATACAGACAGTTCCTGCGAACCCCCAGTCACCCCATGTATATGTATCCGTTCTGTCCCTTCGAAACCTGAGGGTATCAGAGTGCACTGTGCACCGGTATCCACTAGTGCTTTATATTTTTGTGGTTCTGATGTGCCAGGCCACCGAATCCACACAGTCCAATACACTCTATTATCCCTTTCCCCCCCCTGGCTGAGGGCAGGGCCCCTCTATTGGTTGTCTACAGCGGTAGAGGCAACCTCAGTAGTGGCTGACCTCTTTTGTAATTTTCTTACCCGTGCTCGCAGTACAAAATTGGGTTCGTCATGCCACTTCTTCATATCCTCTCCATGGTCACGCAGGTAGTTCCACATGGCACCACGTGACATAGGCTCACTGCGGTCCTTCACTCGGACAGGTGTGCATTTGCGTCTGACAGCTGAGACTGCCACAGGTTCACTGTGGTTCCTTGCCGCAGACCAGCTCTTCTGCATGTTGTCCTGTCTTTTCTCCATTCGGTCCATTCTATCCACCATTTTACAGATGGCTGCGATGGTGGTACGGTGTGGCAGTAGTGAGTATTCGATATTTTGCAGTGAAAGGATGAGCTCAAAAATTTCAGGTCTCCTATCCAGCTCATCATACCTGTTAGAGTTCATTAATAGTATACTGGAATACTTCACTGGTGCTGACCGTATGAGTTTCTTGCATATTTCCGGAGTACCGCTCACCTTTTCTGGGTCATGGTAATCCTCTGGGTCCCCAGGGACAAACGTGGGATCGAACAGCATTTCTGCCACAGCCATTTCTCTCAGGTACTGGATACCTTCCTCAGCTGTACTCCATTTTTCCAGTACAGGCTCCAAATCACTTTTGAGAAGACAGGTTGCCTTTACAGCTGATAGAATCCTCTCCCAGAGATTGGCGACTCCATCGAGACATCTGCTGATCCCTCTATCAATAGATGAGTCTCGAGCAATGTTTCCTAATTGACGAGCCTCATCGCAGCTTAGAGACATGCAGGAGGCCCCATTGTCCCAACACCGGAGCAGCCAAGTGACAAGGCGTTCACCTGGGAGTCGGGCAAACTCCTTTCTCGCACTTTGGATTTCAGTAATTTTCAGAGGTTTACGAGTAGAGGAAGCAGTGACTTTTCCCTCATCATCACTATCTTCTCCGCGTCTGTTAGTCTTCTGGGTTGCCTTTCTCAGTGGTTTTGGGGAGGGTCCCTCACCAGGATCTTCCTCTACTTCCTCCATCCGTTCCAGACGTGAGGGCACACGCTCCCATCTCTGGCCTTCATCGTCACTATCTTCTCCATGTCTGTTAGTCTTCTGAGTTGCCTTCCTTGGTGGTTTTGGGGAGGGTCCCTCGCCCGGATCTTCCTCTACTTCCTCCATCCGTTCCAGACGTGAGGACACACGTTCCCATCTCTGGCCTTCCACTGGGGCGACTGACACTGATGCTGGTGCTTCCTGTGGTCGGCTGGGATTAACTTGTTGCCTTCCCCTTAGTATTTGGATCTCATTCTCGAGACTCTCTATCTTTTTCATAAGCCATTCGTTCTGAGATCCCCCCGATCTCCCACACTCACTCAGGGGTTCTATTAATTTCCCAAGGTCCCCCTGGTGTTCAGGGGTGAGATTACCTGATACTGGGGGTCCCGATGCTTCTGGCCCTTTTCCTGAGTCTCTCTGCACTATTCTTTGCAAGTCTCTCTGCAATTTATAGTAAACTACTACAATTAGAGAGACTAACAACACAGTATTCCAATTGACACCCCAGTCATACTTAAGGAATTCAGAGCATTCGTGAGCCAGTTCAAGCACGGTGCCTGTGATGTTCGTTAGTCTGGAAGGGAGCCAGGCAGATATCTCTATCCCTGCCAGCCATCGGCTTAATAAATCTACCCCTACCCCCAACATCAGGAAGTCCTTAAGCCAGGACCACAGGAACCTAGGGACTATCAGTCCTACATACAGGGCTGCTGAAAAAGACCACCTAATTACTGCCCAAAACATTGCCCTGAGCTGTGCCCGCATTCTCCACCAAAAATGTCACGGAGTTCTCTCTAGAGCTCACTCCGGGACAGGGGCACAACCCGGGGCAGCAGGAACAAAAGCCCTCCCCCTTTTCTCTAGCGGCAGTGCGGCGCGGCCCGGCCACGTGCGTTTAGGGAGACGGGGAAGGGAAGGGAGATTGCGATTAGGTCTAACCAAAAATGAGGGAGGAAAAAGGTGATCTGAGAACGAATGGCAGTTTAATAACCTAATAACACTAAACAACAACAAGAGAGTCTCAACAAAGAGAATACCAAGTCCCAAATCTCACCGATGGAGCTGTGGAAGGCAGGAAGCTCTGACCACGTTGTCTCCTCGCAGGGAGCCGGTCCAGCAACCCCGTCCCCTTCCTCACTTCCCTTCCGGTGCCCCTCCCCACATGCTCATTAAGGCAGTTCATAGAAAAAAAACTTGTCCCCTTTACTCCCATTATTAGCATGGTGTTCTGATGTGGAATACCAACACCAACCAAATTGCAAAACCATAACAAGTGCCTTTGCAGTGCTGCCCATCCCAAGCACAGCCCGAGTGCCCCAGCAGCAGCACCACCATGCAGGAGCAGGTCAGCATCAGTGAGGTGAAGCTGAGCATCTTAGATGGGGACTTAGAGTCAGGCTGCCAGTCCCAGGCACCAGGCAGCAGCACCAGCTCTGAGCCACTCTCATCTTGACAAGAGGAGTCCCATCTTCACCCCTGACCTCTCAAGCCCTCCTGTCTTTTATTGAATAAAGTCACTCATGCTCAATTATCGCCTTGACTGCATTCTGAGTATTCATTCACAGTGATTGCGATGAATGCAACAAACAGCAAGGCAGCTCAGCTTGCAACACTCTGGCTGTGGGGTTCGTGCAGGCAGAGCTCTGGGTTCCCATTTTGCCTGGCTTTGGGATGTCTGCAGCAAGATCTCTACCATTTTGTATGGGAGCAAATAATCTCTAGCATCCAGGTTGCTGCTCATGATAATCCCAGTCTTCCTGGCTGTCGCTTTGTGATACCTTTTAAAGCCTTTTGATACTCTTTGATGCCTTGGCTGCTCCCTAACACCTCTGTCCTCCTGCCATGTTGACTCATGTCTCCCACTTTTAAGCTGGCTTTGCAGATCATCTCCAGCCCTGTCATCATCACGCTGCAGCAGGAGGTGCTCACCTGGCCCAGTGTCTGGCAGTGCTGCTTGTTCTGCAGATGAGCAGCTGCCTCCTCATCTCTTCAGCTACAGTAGTTTTTCTCAGGGCAAATAGATGCAGTCATGCTCCTCTGGATTTGGTGTGTTAAATCCATGCTGCATGGCAGCAGTCAGTGAAATACAAAGGTGTTCTGTGTGCCACAGCATTTCTCCAGGGGCTGCCAAAGGTAGAAGCACAACACAGCACCATCCTTCTGACAGTAATGTCTGTGAGTGTTAGACATGTGAGCACTGCATCATCCCCAGCGTGTCAGTGCTTTTCCACACCAACCTGACTCTCACACTCTGCACTGAATGTAACTATGCTCTTGTGGAGACAAATGCTTTCTGTCACATCCTCCATCCCTGCAACCATTTGCCGGTAGGCAGCTCTTGCAGAAGAATCAAGCAGCAGAACCTTGTGCTCACCCTACAGCATGCAAATGCTATGAAAGCAGAAATAACCTGGCATGCTCTGGGTCTGCAAGGCTGCACAGATGGGAGAGGTAGATTGTGTTTTTGCAGTGGAAGTTTCCAGTATTTTCAGTACATAGTGTAGGCCCTAACTGAATGTATAACCCTCTTGTAAAACAGCTGTATAAGTAGTTTTTCCACCAAGAAAGTTGCTGAACAGAATTAAGTTCAGACTGGGGGCGTTCTGACATGGGGAGAATTGAGACAAGCACAAGATAAATACAGGGTGGGTAGAGCCCAGCACAGGACAGAATGAATGTACTGACTTTTGGAAACATTGCCCTTCTCTGTCCGCAGAAAAGTACAAGGCAGACCTAAAAACAAGAGGTTGGTAATTGACCTTCTATGGAAATGAAACCTAGCAACAGTCTGGAGGAGTCTGTGAGCCTGAGATGCTCAACCAATGAGAGCCATGAGAGCATCACCTGCATTGGGTTTAGGGCACAGAACAGAATTGATTTCACTGACTGGTGTGCAGTTTCTCCCTTGCCAATAGGGGATGTGCGCGCAGTATTGCAATAATGAATAAGCACTGCTGCTATCGCTGCCATCTTTGCCTAACTAGAAATCTTTGACTTTGAGAGTTTCTCACACAAGGGGAGGGGGTAAGAAAGTAAAGAGGCACAGAAAACTAAGGAAAACTGCTCTTCTGTATCTTATCTATAAAAATTGATACGATGCTGTTGTGCATTTTTTAATTTATTTTTAATTTTTTGCCAATGTCAGTTAGATTGTTTTAAAACATCCACACACCAAAATCTGACTACCAAGCAAATGTAATGAAAATGAAATGAAGATGAGTTAGCGGAAAGCACAAGGCCATATTATATTAGGCTCTAGCAAATTTACAGGCAGTCACTGCACGAAGAGGTAGATCTGAGTTGCACATTATATGATTCCCACAAAGATTAAGGAAATCTGAAGCTTTCAATATATTTTTTTTATTCTTTTCTCATTTCATTTTTTAAACACCTGACCCAGACCCCAACCCTCACAGGAGCTGTAAAGATAACAGCAATAACCCGCAATGTAACTCTAATCCTAACCCTTACCCTGATTCTAAAATCGTCTCTAACTCCACATGTAACAACAAAAATGATGCTAGAAGTTTGTAGCAAAAGGAACCTTTAACCTGATCATAATCCAAAAAACAATCATTAAGGTAACAATAATCTTTACCTTAAAAGTAATATTAATCAGAGCCCAGATGATGCCTGCATCCAATCAGAAGCATGCTTTGCATTATTTAAGAGTTGTATTTTTTCCAATGAACTCTCTCTATTATCACGTTTATAAAGTAACAGAGTCTGTTCTTTTTCTCCTGACACTATGCCTTACTCCTGACATCCCCTGGAAATGACCCAGATAGGGCACCATCAAAGTACTGCTAATAGTAATGTCAATCCTAAGGGTATCTCTAGCCTCAGTGTTAATGGGACGCTAACAACAATCCCAACAGCCTTAAACATTCTGGTGGTGTGAAAGAGGTGCTGCCTTGCACATGCTGGGCAGTCCCATTGCCTGTTAAATGCAGGCGGCAGCGTAGAAACATGATGCCCGTGGTCAGAATGCCCTGTGGCAGATCCTGGCACCGGAGAACTGACCGGAGAACCATGAGAGAACTGACAACAAATCACTCGACATCAGAACCGACCCAGTGGTTATTTACAAACCTTGGGTGACCCAGACAGGATCTCAGAGTGGTGAATGTAGGTACAGAAGTTGTTACTACTCTGTTTTCTTCTAAAAGCTGCTCAGCTGCTTTGCGTTTCAGACCATCCCTGGCTTCACTGTGTGCATCTGTCCAATTGATACCAGGTGTTTCTTCATCTCGGAAGTTGAGGGGGGCGGGGGAGAGTGGAAACAGAAATCAATTCAATTACTCATTTATTTATTGACAGACATTCACGTTTGCTACGTTTGGAGAAGTTTTTATTTGTTTGCTGTGGTTTGTTTTTTTCTTTTTTTCTTTTTTTTTTCCCCCTTCCCTCCTCTTCCATCTTTGTGTTCTTCCCCTATAATCAAAAGAGAACGGATCCCCAGGGTCTGTCCCGCAGACGTTCTTTCCGTGGTCTCTGCTGCCACCTGCTGGCCAATACACGGAACTGCCACTGTTGGGCGTTTGGTGCCACAGGAAGCACAACGCAGATCTGAGTTCTGACCGGTCTACGCAGCAAATCCGCCAATCTTTATTGTGATAAGCCCTCCACATGGCATTGCGCATGCACTCGAACACGCAGCAGGCACAGATTTCTCCAAACTCCGTGAGGAGCAGGCAAGCAGAACAACTGAGCGCACCACTGCTTGTGATTGGGCCACCCCCATCATAGAGATGTGTGTTAGATCTTTTACCCACCCCTGGACTGGCCTTGTTGTTTAACGATAACCTCTGAAATCTGAGTTACTGGTTCTACCACCTGTAGTGTAGAATAGGTAGCCAATAAATGCTTTTCAACTGTGATGTATCTTTATTCTGCTCCATGCCAAACCTGTGACCAAAACCTCATAGGGGTTCACAAAGAACTCTGGCTCTGCCAGAGCCCCCATCCAGACCCTTCTTGAGTTACATTCACATCTAGTTTGGCTGAAAAGGTTGGACTATAAATACTCAGTGCTTGGGCCTGTTTAACAGATATTTTTTCCTGATTATGCTGTCCATCGATCTTTTTAAACTGAACTCCTGCTCTAATCTGGTCTTTAAACATTTGTTGTCTCAAGACCCTAATGGGTCCAGACTGGATTACCTTAGGGGCTGGACGCCTAAGTCATGGCAGCAGATGGTTCTCTGACCTTTCCACCACCATTCAGAGACTGCATCTGGCTGCAGGCACTCTTGTCTCCCCATCAATTGGGCAGCCTGTTGTATTACAGCACCTGAGGGCCACTGGGGGGTTCAGTATGGATAACATAGACCCATCCTGATGTAAAGGTGATGGCTGTAGGATGAGATCCCTCGTTCCTGATGAAAAATTTATTGACTGGGCTCTCAAAATCATCTTCATAGATTGCCTCTTTCATGCCTAATTCTCTAATATAATTTTGTTAGTCCTCCATAGAGGACCACAGGCTGATATTTAATGGTATGTCATTCTTATTTGGCCATGTTATATGACACACAGCCATAAATCATTCACTGATCAAATGGCTATCCTCATTATGTTGGACAGAACATACAGTCTTTGCCTGAGGGCAGGGTGAGTAGTAATGGATGTCAGTTTTGAAATTTCCAGTCCATTCACCACAGCGCTTTCTGCCTCCATGTCCCATAACCAGAGCAGCTATGCTGGCATGCTCTCTTGGTTTCTGTCTAAACCACTGTACTATATCCATCAGTTCAGCTGCTGTATTATGGGCAGCAGGGTTTGGGGGGTTGGACACTGGTCAGGGCACTCCCACCAGCCTATCCTGCATTTTTTTTTTTTCATTTTTGGGTTACAATCAGTCAGATCTCAAATAGATCTAGTCCAAATGGAACCTCAAAATCTGACCTTTTAGTGCCTTCATTTACAGAGTCCATTTTATACAGATTCCCTTGTACAGGGTCCCCATGGTCTTCCAGAGAGATGTTCCTGATCTTCCATAGGAGAATGATTGAATTAGGTTTTTTCCCCATCAAAACTGCCACCTGTCTTTCCAGTTTTTCAACACTGTCATTCAATAGCTGATTTGCATCAGCCTGAGCCTCTTCAGTTATGTTCAGACAGTTCAAGGCCATCAGCAGTGGCCATGCCACCATGAACGCAGCTAACTGTCATTCTCAAGTTGTACGTATGTCTTTGCTAAGACCATGGAAATACTCAGTCAGGTGGGCCAGGGACTCATGGACCCTCCCTCCGTCCCACACAGGGCCCCATTTTTCAGTGACAGAAGCAGTGCTGCATTTTGAGGATCCTAGGAATCCCAGGACATGCCCTGACAAAAGGTCATTCAAAGGGGTCGTCTTTCCCCATCCAAACAACTCCATGATATTCACAGAATCACAGAATTGTAGGGGTTGGAAGGGACCTCCAGAGACCATTGAGTCCAACCCCCCTGCCAAAGCAGGTTCCCTACACCACGTCGCACAGCTCGGCATCCAGGCAGGTCTTGAATATCTCCAGAGAAGGAGATTCCACAACCACCCTGGGCAGCCTGTTCCAGTGCTCTGTCACTCTCACCATAAAGAAGTTATTGCACACATTAGTGCAGAATTTCCTATGGTCCAGTTTCTGTCTGTTTCCCCTTGTCACTCCTCCACACACTGCTGACAAGAGTCTGGCCTCACCACTTTGCCCCTCACACCTCAAATATTTATAGACCTTGATCCTGTCCCCTCTCAGCCTTCTTTTCTCAAGGCTAAACAGACCCAGTTCCCTCAGTCTCTCCTCATTGGGGAGATGCTCCAGGCCCTTCACCATCTTTGTGGCCCTCCGCTGGACTCTTTCCAAGAGATCCCTGTCTTTTTTTACTGGGGAGCCCAGACCTGGACACAATATTCCAGATGAGGCCTCACCAGGGCAGAGTAGAGGGGGAGGATCACCTCCTTCGACCTGCTGGACACGCTCTTTTTAATGCACCCCAGGATGCCATTGGCTTTTTTGGCTACAAGGGCACACTGCTGGCTCATGGTTAATCTGTCGTCCACCAGGACGCCCAGGTCCCTCTCAGCAGAGCTCCTCTCCAGCAGCTCTTCCCCCAGCCTGTACCGGTGCATGCAATTATTTCTACCCAGGTGCAAGACTCTACACTTGCTTTTGTTAAACCTCATCCGGTTTCTTACTGCCCAGCTCTCCAGCCTGTCCAGGTCTCGCTGAATGGCATCACAGCCTTCAGGTGTGTCAGCCAATCCTCCCAACTTCGTGTCATCAGCAAACTTGCTGAGGGTGGTCATTGATGAAGATGTTGAACAAGACCGGACCCAGCACAGACCCCTGGGGGACGCCGCTAGTTACAGCCCTGCAGCCAGACACTGCACCGCCAACGACAACACTCTGCACTCTGCCAGTCAGCCAATTCTCGACCCACTTCACTGTCCACTCACCTATCCCATACTTCCTCAACTCTGGTATAAGTATGTCATGGGAGACTGTATCAGTTATAGAGGTTATAGAGTTCAATTCCTGTAGTCAATTTGGCGGCCCAGGTAGGACCAGCTCTGTTCGCTGCAGGACCAGCTGAGAGGGAGACACTTTTGGCGCACCCTGAGATTTCTCTGAAGGACTCCCTTCCTCACCTGATCACTGCAGGGACAGACAAGGACCACCCATAGGTGGACCAGGTATGTGTATGGTAAGTGGAGCCCATATGTCTTGAGGAGACATCCTACACAGTTTACAGCCATACGTGCTGCTCCCAGGGAGGTGAGCTCATGGCTTTGGTTGCCAGCTGGGGTAGGAAGACTCCTTGGGTGAGTTCCTATGAAAGGGAACTGTATGTCATATGAATGGAAACAAGAACAAATACTCTCTCCCAGGTAGTTGACAATAGGAGGGGCCTAGGTTGGTCTCTCCTACAGGTATGGGATATAGTGGATAGCCTGTCAAATGGTAGCCTGGGTTCTCCAAGTTGTAATCACGGGGGTTATAGGTTGTATGTTCAATATTATCATCTGCTTTAAGTGTTTGGTACCGTGTGTCAAGCCGACTCTGGGAAAAACATTAACGTTTGCAACTGGTCGACCAGAGTATGAGTGTTATTAAGATTCCAGCTAGAAAACGTTGTCAGCATTGTGTAGTATGAATAAACCATGGTTTTTGATCTAAATGTCAGAGTGAGTGTGGTGTGAGTGAGACACAGAACAGCTGCAGGGTGAGTGCCGAGTCCCGATCCATGTTTCCTTCCTCCTGTGAGGGAAATGGCCAGACACGGACAAAGTGAAAGACTGTGTTTTCTGTCCACTCATATGTACTTTCTGCTTGTATGTAAGAAGACAGGAGTTTGTACTCTGTAGATTAGTAAGATTGTCCTGAGGAGAGGTGTACATTCCACCCGACCAATGAATGTCAACCCATTTATGTAATACTATGTACTGCTTGCGAGGAAGTGTGTGAGGGAGGTGGTTCAATCAGTGCTGGTTCTGTGGCACAGTGTTTATAACTGAAGAATACAGACTGTATTAAGGGAGTTTATGTGAACTGAAGAACTGTACTGTTTGACAAACTGTTTTGATGGTATAAGAAAGTGTAATTGTTAATGATGTTTGCCTTTTGGTACCATGGCAATCACCTAACAGACTATAACTAGTGATTGAAGGGAAAATGAAGGAAAAAGGGTTGATGGATAGGATGGCAGAAAGTCCTTAAATACACTGTCGGTCAGGTTGCACCTTCAGGAAATAAAAATGCAGAGAGGCTTTTATTGTAAAAGTGAGGCTGTAGGGATAATATAACAGAAACTATCAGTGCCTTGATTTGTTTCCTTTGTACTTGCTGTGCTGGAGTCATTTCTGAAAAAAAAAAAAATGATGTCTTTTATTTTTATAGCATTCCCTTCCCTTGTAGCCTGGTGTAAAAGGTGCAGCCAACACCAAGGTCATCCCTTCCCCTTCTTGACCAGCAGGAGACAGGGTAGACTGTAACAAGATTAGTGTCTCAGCTGCTCTGTCATTTTGTAGTGTTGCAGGTCACCCCATCGGAGCTGGGGAATTTGTATTGCGGCAGAGTAGGAGTGTGTTTGGTAGAGCAGGCGTTGAAGGCCGTTCTTGAAACGCAGTCCTGTAAATCCTGGCCTCTGGCAGCCCAAGCTGTTTAGTTATGTTTTATGAATCAGGTCATATCGTGTCTGTCACAGCTTCCAGATGCCGAACTCCTTCTGTGACAGCTTTGTCAAGTGTTTTGAAAGGGCAAAAAAAAAAAAAACAGCTCGAGGGTCACCGTGGAGGGTAATGCAACGTGCAGGAATTGTTTTTCACAAAGAGCGACTGGCCAGGGGCAAAAGAAGAGTGAGAAATATGAAGAAAGAGGGGGCCTCGGTGGCTGTGGTGCCCTCACTATCCATCATCTCCCGTGTTTAGCACTAACAGACTGTGAATGAGCAATCCACGTAGTGACGTGGAGTCTCTGTACTAACATAGGTGGCGGGCCTGCAAGCAATGCAGAATGTGGATAGACTTGAAACAGCATCCCTGCTCTTAAGTGGTGACTTGCTGCTTAATTTCCTTTACATCTTCCCCTTGCAATCAGAACGCTCTCTGGGCCCACCTTCAAGCTTGTCAAGTGTCTTTCCCACCAGTTGGGATATTACTTGCAATGCAGATACTGTGACCTTATTTGTTAGCTTGTCAAGATATATCTTGAAATTGGGCTCAGCTAAGATACAATAATTGCTGTTTGCACAGGGGGTGATGCTGGCGAGATGCTCCCCATGAGGCCATCTGCTAACCTGTCTCAAATGTAATTTAATAGAAGTCAAATAAAATAAATCAAATTAAAGCATGCAGCTAATGCATGCAAGCTCTGAAATGAATTTGGATTACAAGCAGGCAGTGAGACTAAATAGTTGGTTTCTTCATCCATGAAGAAGGCATGCTGGATAAGACAGTAAACAGAAATAATTGAAGGAGACTCTCAGATTTTGAGGTTGATGGGATATTAGATGACAGGGAGAGATTACTGATATAAGAAGGTTTTTGTTACTAGTATATTCTTGTAGTTAGAAATCGTGAGTTAGAAGTCTTTACAAACAATGTGTTGATGTGCGAAGCTTTGTTAGATGTAGCAGGAAGATAAATCATCTTTGCAGTGCTTGCTGTTAGCTTGTCACGACTGTGATTTACAGGGATTTTCTTTTATTTAAATAAGTGTTTCCTTTAAAAGCATTCCGATAGTTTACAGAGCGGAAGATGAAGTGGCAGCGAATGCTCTGAAATAGAACTGTTTCATTGCAAGTGCTTCATTTCAAGTAAGGATTTGTTCAGACTGTGAAGAATGGCTGAGCTGCAGTGGAAGGATTCCTTGGCAACATAAATTGGAAGAGTTCTGCTAGGAAAATGTTGGGTTGAATATACAAGGAGGCACCAGAATTGGAGAAACATATCAGGCAGTATCAGCTTCACAAACATATAGTGTAAGTCTGCATTGTTTGTAGTAGGCATCAGAAATTCAAACTGATCAGCAGCCATCATTCATGCTGTTAAATTATTTGACAAAAAAGAACCTTCTGGAGATTGTATTCAAAACAGAATATCACTTATGAAGATAGGAATTAAAGAACAAACTGATCTCTTGTGTGAAAACTCCCACTTTAATGATACATAGCGTGTTATTAAGGAAAAGCAATTGGGTGCTGGACATTGTGTTCACTTCTGTTAGTTTTCCTTCTGGAGCTGATAAGACTGTTTCACAACCTGACTCCTTTATTCAGGTATACCTTTATTCCATGCTTTGTAGCAACTTCTGGGGCAAAAAATTATATATATATATATATATATTTCATTTGTCCAACCTTCCTACTAGTAGACCTAAGAGGAGACAGTTTTCCTCTGCCCAGTAGTCTTCCTGGCTTGATGTTCCACTCCCAATAGTGATTGATGTAGAAAGGTGTGATTCATCAGAAATCTCTTCACTGAATGGAAGATCTTCCTGATCTCATGGTGGCTGCACAGTGTCTTGGCATACACACACTGGTTGAAATTTCCTCATGCTATCTACTTTATTGCAATGGCGAATCTTGCTTTATCTATCTTTCTGCCAAGTATGCTGAGATTCTGATTATGCCATAGGATCTCAGTTGCCTGATCATCTTGATGATATGTAAGTATTGCTTAGTTCTGAGCTTGCCTGTGATCTCCAAGGTTCATCCGTGTTCTCTTGGAAAACTGATGTTCTGTCCATGATCTAAACAGCTACTGAGGAGCCTTTGATTTGAGGGTTTGAACACAAGCTGTTAAAACACTGCAGTGTTTCCAAGTCGCTCTTTAGCCAGGGGAATACAGATTAGGAGCAGCCACTAACATTGAATTGACAGTTCTCCTAAACACTTTTTTTTTTTACGTGCGTGATCAAGTTCCATTAATCATGTTTTAGACACAAACACTGGCTCATTCCACTTAATTCTTTATCAAGACAACACTGTATATCTAGAAGTAAGCTTGTCCAGGCTGAAGGATACATCAGTCCTCACCATTGGAGGGTGGGCAGCAGGACTCCCTGAAAGACCTTCTACGTTATTCCCCTACTTTCAATTTCTTACTCAATTCTCTGAGTTCATCTGAGCTCTTGCTGTCAAGATAAGATTAATTGTTATGAACTGGGAGACAGTTCTTGCTTATTAGTCTCTTTATATGGGAAGAGAGAATTGCTTTTGGGATATTCTACAATATGGGGTAGGTAGACTTGGACAGCAGTGATTCCCCAATTGAGGTCCTTTATTGAGAAGCTCTTGGTGAAATGAAGTGTTAGAAGGTGTATTTTCTAGACTTTGTTTTCTTTCCTTTTTCTCTTTTCCTATGAGTTTTTTAGGTGTAACAAGACACACAAGTTCATACTCTCCCAGCTTGCTAACTGAGGAGAAATGCAGGATAATATTTTAAGAAACATTCCCTGTCAGAATATTTCTAGAGCGGTGGAGTGATAAATATCAAATCAACTGAAGACCAAGAATTTAATTTTTCCCATCTGAGCCAATCTACGATGCTTTTTATCTTGACAAAAAATTGATATTTTATCCCTTTGATAATGGGAGGCTCTGATTTCACTTCCTTTTAATATATCTCATTTCTTATGAGCCATTCCCTGAGGAAGACCTCAAGTCAGAGGCAGAGATGGATCTGTACCTCTTAAAGACACAACCCATGTTTAAGAATGAGCACTGCTTTATGCTGCTGGTGGGATTAGGTGGGTTTAAATTCTTCTCTTTACTACAGAATGTGTCTCACGTAGAGCAGAAGAGCTCGAGGGACTACACAACACAGCTTGTTTCCCTGTTAAATTTGGCTGGTAGTCCCAATGGTGAAAGAAATAGTGACAGGTGCTCTGTTTTCCACGCCCATCGTAGGGCCAACAGGTATCATTTCATGTCCCACGCTGATCTTAGCTTCATGGAGTAAAGAAACACTGGGCAAAACATTGAATCATTTGCACACCGTTCCTCACCTGCCCAGATTCCCACAAGGTGCTTTTCCAGAAAAAAATAAGGGCTTCAGGGGTAGATCCATAGGAATGAGTAAGAAAACAAATGCCTGTCAGGTTATCTCTGTCTCCAGCCTCTGTGAGGCTGTTATGTACAGAATGGCTTCTAGTGCTCAGGGCAATGTATATTTAATGTTAACTTCTACTTCTCCACGGGGGAAACTCTTCCATATAATTCACTGATATTCAACTTCTGCAAAGTTTCGTCCTGTTAACCCTGGCTTCGCCATAGTTGAGTGTTCTAAGCAACTACTTTTGGTACTGTGCCTGTTCTCTGAGTGATGGCAATGAAGGGCAGGGGAATGCTGCACTGGGGTGAAGGCTGTCTCTCATAAGGAGAAGAAATGGGTTGAGGTGTAAGTCAGCGTGAGAGACGTTTACTCCTGGAGTGTGCCCTGGGTGCATCCTATTGTTTGTGATCGCTACTGCAGACTGTCCATCTGCTACCCTTGATTTCTACAGAGAAGCTATTAATGACATCCACAGAGCTGGGGATGTGGCCCATGGGCAGCTTATGGCTCAGAATTCAAAGCTCTGCTGCTCTGCCCTGAAGATGCAAAGTCAGCTTGATCCCTTTAGGGATCTCAGATAGGCAGAGGTTTCTCTAGCTGAGAATGTCACCAGAAAGTGCAGAGGAGTTGTTGTTCTCACAATATAGAAATATGCCCTGCAAATGAGATAGATGGGCTATGAGTGAGCAGTGTATGTGTAGGATAAAATGCAAAATAAAGGGTGAAAATATTGCTGTTTTGAGGCTGAAACCTTATTAAAGTCCTGTCTGTCCGATTTGGGCAAATTCTTTCTAAAGTATCATGTGTCACCAAAATCCCATTAAACTGTCACATAAATTATCAGAGTTTCCTTTTCCCATCAGCGTGGATTACCCAGGGAGATATTTTTATGACAATGGAAACTTTCTCAGTCTGCTTCTCCTGCCTGATTTCATTTCAGATGAAATCCTTCTCTCAGAAAATAGCCAGTGGATTTCATAGCTCTGTGGATTTCTTTGCTTTGCCTTTGCAGCACTTATCCTGCAGGTCTCTGCTGCTCTCGTGTCCTGCCTATACTTCATTTTACGTATGGGACAGTTTAGGGCAATGGTTCCACTGCTTTGCTCATCCTGAATGAGCATATTGTTGCAGTCTGTTTTATGGATCTCCAGTGTCTTCTGCATCTGCTGACTGCATCTTCTACTGTTTCTACAAGGCAATCTATGTTTTTCTCACATAGACTGAAAAACATATGGACTGATGATTAGTAGTAGAAAATACATGCTAGTAGGAAATACTTGGATACCTGAAATTACCTGGTGCTGCAGGAAAAAAAATAATCTCAAGCCAATCTCAGGATCCAAGAGTTGGTTTCAGTGGTATAGAGGGCATTCTTGGACCTAATTTCTAAACCTGTAGCTAGGATGACCTATGTGATAATAGACTTAGGACTGATTCTACTCTGAGCTCTGTGGTGGAGTATCTTCATACAGAACTTTTATAGACAAAGACTAGCGGGAGGGTAGTGTAAATATGGAGGCACACATGAATGCAGTCAAGTTACTGTAGATAGGTTTAGCAGATAGACAATAACACTGTTGTTTCTTCTCTGTTCATCTTTCCTTTTCTAGCTTAAAATCCATTTTCCCTAATTTTCTTAATACATTGTTAACACCAAACATGTTATCGTTCCTTAATGGCTTTTTCACCAGTTTAAATTTTTAAACTTTGGTGGCCAGCAGTAGACACCATACTTAAGCAAGTTGTTTTTGTTCATTGGGTTGAACAAGGTGGGGAAAAAAAGACCAATAGAACAGCATTACTTGTGTTAGCTGAGACATTGATGTTAGTGTGTCCCAGAAGGAGAAATGTCATTTTTGGGAATTTATTTACATCATCAGCTCATCCAGTATAATCCCCAGTTGTTTTTGGCAGTAATCCTTGCTAGCCAGCTGTCCTCCGTCTTAATTTGATTCCGATGGAATTTGTCTCAATACTCTGTCTCTGGATATTGCCGCCAGGCTAGACTGAGAATGTGTGGCATACAATCGTGGATGGGAACGTTCTTACCCTACAGTAAATGCAAGGTTAGTTTGTGATGAGTACCTGTGAAGCTAACATTAGCAGCAATATAATAGGTATGCAGTTTAAATTTTGAAACTCAGTTGTATATGCATAGCTCAGAGGACTGGCAGAGTGAGATAAAGAATGCCAATGAATGTTGAGTTGCATATCTGGTTCAAAATGCAGTGGTTGTAATATCATGCTATACTAATGCAGATGCAACTGCTTAGATGGAGATGTTAGTTAAAAACTTAAACAGTATTCAAAGCATTGAGGACTTTAAGCACTGTGGTTTCTCAGCAATGAGGTTCCTAAGCATTGAGGTTTCTAACCAATGAGGATTCTAAGCTAAGCATTGAGGATTCTACGCATTGTGGTTTCTAAGCATTGAGGATTCTAAGTTAAGCATTGAGTATGCTGAGCATTGAGTATGCTAAGCATCGAGGATTCTAAGTATTGAGGTTTCTAAGTGTTGAGGATTCTAAGCTAAACATTGAGGAATCTAAGTACTGAGTATTCTAATCATTAAGGATTCTAAACATTGAGGATTCTAAGCTAAGCATAGAGAATGCTAAGCGTTGAGGTTTCTAAGCATTGAGGATTTGAAGCTAAGCATTGAGGATGCTAAGCATTGAGGATGCAAAGCACTGAAGATTCTAAGCTAAGCATTGAGGATTCTAAGTATTCTGTATTCTAATCATTAAGGTTTCTAACCATTGAGGATTTTAACCACATAGGTTTCTAAGCAATGAGGTTCCTAAGCATTGAGAATTCTAAGCAAAGCATTGAAGATTTTAAGCATTGAGGTTTCTAAGCAATGAGGATTCTAAGCATTGAGGTTTCTAAGAATTAAGGTTTCTAAGCAAGGAGGATGCTAAGCATTAATGTTTGTAAGCATTGAGGATGCAAATCATTGAGGATGCAAAGCATTGCGGTTTCTAAGCAGGGAAGTTTCTAAGCATTGAGGTTTTTTAGCTAAGAAAACAGGATGCTAAGCATTGAGCTTTCTAAGCATTAAGGATTCTAAGCATTGAGGATTCTAAGCTAAGCATTGAGGATGTTAAGCATTGAGGTTTCTAAACTTTGAGTATGCTAAGCATTGAGGATTCTAAGCACTGAGTAAGCAAGGAGATTTCTAAGCATGGAGGAATCTGAGCATTGTGGATTCTGAGCTAAGCAATGACGATTCTAGGCATTGAGGTTTCTAAGCATTGAGGAATCTAAGCATTCAGGTTTCTAAGCATTGAGGTTTCTAAGCTTTAAGGACTTTATGCATTGAGATTTCTAAACATTAAGGACGCTAAGCATTGAGGATTCTAATCATCAAAGGTTTCTAAGCATTGATGTTTCTAAGCATTGAGGATGCTAAGCATTGAGGATTCTAAGCATTGAGGATGATAAGCAATAAGGACTCTATGCATTGAGGATTCTAAGTGTTCAGGTTTCTAAGCATTGAGGTTTCTAAAAATAAAGGACTATAAGCATTGAGGTTTCTATGCTTTAAGGGCTCTACGCCTTGAGGATTCTACGCCCTGAGGATTCTACGCCTTGGGGATTCTACGCCTTGGGGATTCTACGCCTTGAGGATTCTACGCCCTGAGGATTCTACGCCTTGGGGATTCTACGCCTTGGGGATTCTACGCCTTGAGGATTCTACGCTAAGCATTGAGGACTCTAACCATAGACGTTTCCAATCATTAAGGATACTAAGCATTGAGGTATCTAAGCCATGAGGATTCTAAGCATTGATGATTCTAATCTAAGCATTGAGGATGCTAAGTTTTGAGGTTTCTAAGTTTTAAGGACTCTGTGCATTGAGGTTGCTAAGCACCGAGGATTCTAAGCATTGAGTATTCTAAGCTAAGCATTGAGGATGCTAAGCATTGAGGATGCTAAGGATTGAGTTGTTTAAGCATTGAGGATTGTAAGCAAAGCATTGAGGATTCAAAGCTTTAAGGTTTCTAAGCATTGAGGATTCTACCCAAAGCATTGAGGATGCTAAACATTGAGGATGCTAAGGATTAAGGATTCTAAGCATTGAGGTTTCTAAGCATTGAGGATTCTAATCTAAGCATTGTGGATGCTAAGCATTGAGGATGCTAAGCATTGCGGATTCTAAGCATTGAGGATGCTAAGTATTGAGGCTGCTGAGCTTTGAGAATGGAAAGCAATGAAGATTCTAAGCATTGAGGGTTCTAAGCATTGATGATTCTATGCTATGCATTGAGCATGCTATGCCATGAGGTTTCTAAGCATTGAGGTTTCTAAGCTGAGCATTGAGGATTCTAAGCATTGAGGTTTCTATGCATTAACGACTCTATGCATTGAGCTTTCTAAGCAGTGAGGTTTCTAAGCATTGAGGATTCTAAACATTGACATTTCTATGCTTTAAGTTTTCTATGCATTGAGGTTGCTAAGCATTAAGGACTCTATGCATTGTGGTTTCTAAGCTTTGTGGTTTCTATGCAATAAGGTTTCTCATCGTTGAGGATTCTAAGCAATGAGGTTTCTAAGCATTGAGGTTTCTAAGCTTTGAGGTTTGTAAGAATTGAGGATGGTACACATTCAGGATTCTAAGCTAAGCACTGAGGACTCTATGCATTGAAGTTTCTAAGCATTGAGTTTTCTAAGCATTGAGGATTCTAAGCATTGAGGGTTCTAAGCATTGAGGGTTCTAAGCATTGAGGACTCTATGCATTGACGTTTCTAAGCATTGAGCTTTCTAAGCATTGAGGACTCTGTTCATTGAGGATTCTAAGCATTGGGGATTCTATGCATTGAGGATACTAAGCATTCAAGATGCTAAGCATTGAGGATTCTAAGGTAAACATTGAGGGTTCTAAGCATTGACGATTCTAAGCACTGAGGATACTAGGTTAACAATTGTGGGATCTATGAATTGAGGTTTCTAAGCATAAATGTTTCAAGCATTAAAGACTCTGTGCATTGAGGTTTCTAAGCATTAAGGATGCTAAGCATTGAGGATGCTAAGCATTACGGATTCTAAGACATAAAGATTCTATGCATTGAGGATTGCAAGGTTTGAGAATGCTAAGCACTGAGGATTCTAAGCATTGAGGTTTCTAAGCATTAAGGACTCTAATCTTTGGGGATTCTAAGCATTGAGGATTTTAGGCATTGAGGATTCTGAGCATAGCATTGTGGATTCCAAGTATTGAGGATTCTAAGCATTAACGACTCAATGCATTGAGGTTTCAAAGCATTGAGGGTGCTGAGCAATGAGGATGCTAAGCAATGAGGATTCTAAGCTTTGAGGTTTCTAAGCCTTAAGAAGTCTAAGTACTGAGCTTTCTAAGCATTGAGGATTCTAAGCATTAAGGACGCTATGCAGTGAGGTTTCTTAGCATTAAGGATGCTAAGGATTGAGGTTTCAAAGCAAGAAAGTTTCTCAGCGTTGAGGATTCTAAGGAATGCGGATTCTACGCATTGAGAATTCTATGCATTGAGGTTTATAAGCTAAGCATTGAGGATGCTGTGCATTGAGGATTCTAAGCATTGAGGATTCTAAGCTATGCACTGAGGTTTCTAAGCATTAGGGATGCTAAGCATTGAGGTTTCAAAGCAATAAGTTTTCTCAGCGTTGAGGATTCTACGCATTGAGGATTCTATGGAATGAGGTTTCAAAGCAAAGAATGGAGGATGCTAAGCAATGAGGTTTCTAATCATTGAGTATTCTAAGCTAAGCATTCAGCATACTAAGGATTGAGGATGCTATGCATTACGGTTTCTAAGCATTGAGGATTCTAAGCTATGCAGTGACGATGCTAAGTATTGAGGTTTCTAAGCTTTAAGGGCTCTAATCATTGGGGGGATTCTAAGCATTGAGGATTCTAGGCATTGAAGGTTCTAAGTTGAGCATTGAGGATGCTAAGCGTTGAGAATTCTAAGCATTGAGGATTCGAAGATTAAGGATTCTAAGCATTGAGGATTCTATGCACTGAGGATTCTAAGGTATGAATTGAGGATGCTATGCATTAAGGTTTCTAAGCATTAAGGACTGTACGCATTGAGGTTTGTAAGCATTAGGGATGCTAAGCATTGAGCTTTCCAAGCAATAAAATTTCACAGCGTAGAGGATTCTAAGGTATGAGGATTCTACGCATTGAGATTTCTAAGCAATGCATGGAGGATGCTAAGCACTGAGGATTCTAAGCATTGAGGATTCTAAGCTAAGCATAGAGCATACTAAGGATTGAGGATGCTAAGTATTGAGGTTTCTAAGCATTAAGGACTCTGTGCATTGAGGATTCTAAGCATTGAGGATTCTAAGCATTGAGGATTCTAAGCTAAGCATAGAGCATACTAAGGATTGAGGATGCTAAGCATTGAGGTTTCTAAGCATTGGGTATTCTACGCATTGAGGATGCTAAGCACTGAGGATTCTAAGCATTGAGGTTTCTAAGCAGTGAGGATTCTAAGCTAAGCACTGAGGATGCTAAGTATTGAGGTTTCTAAGCATTAAGGACTCTGTGCATTGAGGTTTCTAAGCATTGAGGATCCTGAGCTTTGAGGATTCTAAGCTAAGCATTGAGGATGCTAAGCATTGAGGACGCTAAGCATTGAAGATGCTAAGCATTGAGTATTCTAAGCATTGAGGATTGTAAGCTATGCATTGAGGATTCTAAACATTGAGGATGTTAAGCATTGAGGATTCTAAGCATTCAGGTTTCTAAGCTATGCATTGAGGATTCTAAGCATTCAGGTTTCGAAGCAGTGAGGATTCTAAGCTAAGCACTGAGGATGCTAAGTATTGAGGTTTCTAAGCATGAAGGACTCTGTGCATTGAGGATTCTAAGCATTGAGGATTCTAAGCATTGAGGATTCTAAGCATTGAGGATTCTAAGCTAGGCATTGAGGATGCTAAGCATTGAGGATGCTAAGCATTGAGGATTCTAAGCATTGAGGATTCTAAGCCAAGCATTGAGTTTTCTAATCTTTGAGGTTTCTAAACATTAAGGCCTCTATGCATTGAGGTTTGTAAGCATTAGGGATGCTAAGCATTGAGGTTTCAGAGCAATAAAATTTCTAAGCAATGAGGATTCTGCGCATTGAGGTTTCTAAGCAATGCATGGAGGATGCTAAGCATTGAGGTTCCTAAGCAGTGAGGATTCTGAGCTTTGAGTATTCTAAGCTAAGCAATGAGGATGCTAAGCAATGAGGATTCTAAGCATTGAGGATTCTAAGCTATGTAATGAGGATGCTAAGCATTGAGGATGCTAAGCATTGAGGATGCTAAGCAATGAGGATGCTAAGCATTGAGGATTCTAAGCATTGAGGATTCTAAGCATTGAGGATTCTAAGCATTGAGGATTCTAAGCTATGCATGGAGGATTCTAAGCATTGAGGATTCTAAGCATTGAGGATTCTAAGCCAAGCATTGAGTTTTCTAATCTTTGAGGTTTCTAAGCATTAAGGCCTCTATGCATTGAGGTTTGTAAGCATTTGGGATGCTAAGCAATGAGGTTTCAAACAATAAAATTTCTCAGCATTGAGGTTTGTAAGCATTGAGGATTCTAAGCATTGAGGATTCTAAGCTAAGCATAGAGCATACTAAGGATTGAGGATGCTAAGCAACGAGGTTTCTAAGTATTGGGGATTCTACGCATTGAGGATGCTAAGCACTGAGGATTATAAGCAATGAGGTTTTTAATCAGTGAGGATTCTAAGCTAAGCACTGAGGATGCTAAGTATTGAGGTTTCTAAGCATTAAGGACTGTGTGCATTGAGGTTTCTAAGCATTGAGGATTCTAGGCATTGAGGATTCTAGGCATTGAGGATTCTAAGCATTGAGGATTCTAAGCCAGACATTGAGGATTCTAAGCATTGAGGATTCTAAGCATTGAGGATTATAAGCATTGAGGTTTTTAAGCAGTGAGGATTCTAAGCTAAGCACTGAGGATGCTAAGTATTGAGGTTTCTAAGCATTAAGGACTCTGTGCATTGAGGTTTCTAAGCATTGAGGTTTCTAAGCATTGAGGATTCTAGGCATTGATGATTCTAAGCATTGAGGATTCTAAGCTAGACATTGAGGATTCTAAGCATTGAGGATTCTAAGCATTGAGGATTCTAAGCATTGAGGATGCTAAGCATTGAGGATGCTAAGCATTGAGGATTCTAAGCCAAGCATTGAGTTTTCTAATCTTTGAGGTTTCTAAACATTAAGGCCTCTATGCACTCAGGTTTGTAAGCATTAGGGATGCTAAGCATTGAGGATTCAAAGCAATAAAATTTCTAAGCAATGAGGATTCTACGCATTGAGGTTTCTAAGCAATGCATGGAGGATGCTAAGCATTGAGGTTCCTAAGCTGTGAGGATTCTGAGCTTTGAGGATTCGAAGCTAAGCAATGAGGATGCTAAGCAATGAGGATGCTAAGCATTGAGGATTCTAAGCTATGTAATGGGGATGCTAAGCAATGAGGATTCTAAGCATTGAGGATTCTAATCTAAGCATAGAGCATACTAAGGATTGAGGATGCTAAGCATTGAGGTTACTAAGCATTGGGGATTCTACTCATTGAGGATGCTAAGCACTGAGGATTATAAGCTTTCTGGTTTGTAAGCAGTGAGGATTCTATGGTAAGCACTGAGGATGCTAAGTATTGAGGTTTCTAAGCATTAAGGACTCTGTGCATTGAGGTTTCTAAGCATTGAGGATCCTGAGCTTTGAGGATTCTAAGCATTGAGGATGCTAAGCATTGAGGATGCTAAGCTTTGAGGATTCTAAGCATTGAGGATTCTAATCTATGCATTGAGGATTCTAAGCATTGAGGATTCTAGGCATTGAGGATTCTAAGCATTGAGGTTTCTAAGCATTGAGGATGCTAAGCATTGAGGATGCTAAGCAATGAGGATGCTAAGCATTGAGGATGCTAAGCATTCAGGATTCAAAGCATTGAGGTTTCTAAGCTAAGCATTGAGGATGCGAGGCATTGAGGATTCTAACTACTGAGGATTCTAAGCAATGCATGGAGGATGCTAAGCACTCAGGATTCTAAGCATTGAGGATTCTAAGCTATGCATGGAAGATTCTAAGCATTGAGGATTCTAAGCATAGAGGATTCTAAGCCAAGCATTGAGTTTTCTAATCTTTGAGGTTTCTAAGCATTAAGGCCTCTATGTATTGATGTTTGTAAGCATTTGGGATGCTAAGCAATGACGTTTCAAACAATAAAATTTCTCAGCATTGAGGTTTGTAAGCATTGAGGATTCTAAGCATTGAGGATTCTAAGCTAAGCATAGAGCATACTAAGGATTGAGGATGCTAAGCATTGAGGTTTCTAAGGATTGGCGATTCTACGCATTGAGGATGCTAAGCACTGAGGATTATAAGCATTGAGGTTTCTAAGCAGTTAGGATTCTAAGCTAAGCATTGAGGATGCTAAGTATTGAGGTTTCTAAGCATTAAGGATTCTGTGCATTGAGGTTTCTAAGCATTGAGGATCCTGAGCTTTGAGGATTCTAAGATATGCATTGAGGATGCTAAGCATTGAGGCTGTTAAGCATTGAGGATGCTAAGCATTGAGTTTTGTAAGCTAAGCATTGAGGATGCTAAGTATTGAGGATGCTAAGCATTGAGGATTCTAAGCATTGAGGATTCTAAGCATTGAGGATTCTAATCTAGGCATTGAGGATTCTAAGCATTGAGGATTGTAAGCTAGGCATTGAGGATTCTAAGCATTGAGGATTCTAAGCATTGAGGTTTCTAAGCAAAGCTTTGAGGATTCTAAGCATTGAGGATTCTAAGCATTGAGGATGCTAAGCATTGAGGATGCTAAGCATTGAGGATTCTAAGCATTGAGGATTCTAAGCATTCTGGATGCTAAGCATTGAGGATTCTAAGCATTGAGGATTCTAATCTAGGCAATGAGGATTCTAAGCATTGAGGATTCTAAGCATTGAGGTTTCTAAGCAAAGCATTGAGGATTCTAAGCATTGAGGATGCTAAGCATTGAGGATGCTAAGCATTGAGGATGCTAAGCATTGAGGATGCTAAGCATTGAGAATTCTAGGCATTGAGGATGCTAAGCATTGAGGATGCTAAGCATTGAGGATTCTAAGCCAAGCATTGAGTTTTCTTATCTTTGTTGTTTCTAAACATTAAGGCCTCTATGCAATGAGGTTTGTAAGCATTAGGGTTGCTAAGCATTGAGGTTTCAGAGCAATAAAATTTCTAAGCAATGAGGATTCTGCGCATTGAGGTTTCTAAGCAATGCATGGAGGATGCTAAGCATTGAGGTTCCTATGCAGTGAGGATTCTGAGCTTTGAGGATTCTAAGCTAAGCAATGAGGATGCTAAGCAATGAGGATGCTATGCAATGAGGATGCTAAGCAATGAGGATACTAAGCATTGAGGATGCTAAGCATTGAGGATTCTAAGCATTGAGGTTTCTAAGCTAAGCATTGAGGATTCTAACTATTGAGGATTCTAAGCTATGCATGGAGGATTCTAAGCATTGAGGATTCTAAGCATTGAGGATTCTAAGCCAAGCATTGAGTTTTCTAATCTTTGAGGTTTCTAAGCATTAAGGCCTCTATGCATTGAGGTTTGTAAGCATTTGGGATGCTAAGCAATGAGGTTTCAAACAATAAAATTTCTCAGCATTGAGGTTTGTAAGCATTGAGGATTCTAAGCATTGAGGATTCTAAGCTAAGCATAGAGCATACTAAGGATTTAGGATGCTAAGCATTGAGGATTCTAAGCATTGAGGATTCTAAGCTATGCATTGAGGATTCTAAACATTGAGGATGTTAAGCATTGAGGATTCTAAGCATTGAGTTTTCTAAGCTAAGCATTGAGGATGCTAAGCATTGAGGATTCTAAGCATTGAGGATTCTAAGCATTGAGGATTCTAAGCATTTAGGATTCTAATCTAGGCAATGAGGATTCTAAGCATTGAGGATTCTAAGCCTTGAGGATTCTAAGCATTGAGGATTCTACGCTGAGCATGGAGGATTCTAAGTATTGAGGATGCTAAGCATTGAGGATGCTACGCGTTGAGGATGCTAAGCATTGAGGATGCTAAGCATTGAGGATTCTAAGCATTGAGGATTCTAAGTATTGAGGATTCTAAGCTAGGCATTGAGGATTCTAAGCATTGAGGTTTCTAAGCAAAGCATTCAGGTTTCTAAGCATTGAGGATGCTAAGCATTGAGGATGCTAAGCATTGAGGATGCTAAGCAATGAGGATGCTAAGCATTGAGGATGCTAACCATTGAGGATTCTAAGCATTGAGGTTTCTAAGCTAAGCATTGAGGATGCGAAGCATTGAGGATTCTAACTATTGAGGATTCTAAGCAATGCATGGAGGATGCTAAGCATTGAGGATTCTAAGCATTGAGGATTCTAAGCTAAGCATAGAGCATACTAAGGATTGAGGATGCTAAGCATTGAGGTTTCTAAGGATTGGCGATTCTACGCATTGAGGATGCTAAGCACTGAGGATTATAAGCACTGAGGTTTCTAAGCAGTTAGGATTCTAAGCTAAGCACTGAGGATGCTATGTATTGAGGTTTCTAAGCATTAAGGACTCTGTGCATTGAGGTTTCTAAGCATTGAGGATCCTGAGCTTTGAGGATTCTAAGATATGCATTGAGGATGCTAAGCAGTGAGGCTGTTAAGCATTGAGGATGCTAAGCATTGAGTTTTGTAAGGTAAGCATTGAGGATGCTAAGCATTGTGGATTCTAAGTATTGAGGATTCTAAGCATTGAGGATTCTAAGCATTGAGGATTCTAAGCATTGAGGATTCTAATCTAGGCATTGAGGATTCTAAGCATTGAGGATTGTAAGCTAGGCATTGAGGATTCTAAGCATTGAGGATTCTAAGCATTGAGGTTTCTAAGCAAAGCTTTGAAGATTCTAAGCATTGAGGATTCTAAGCATTGAGGATGCTAAGCATTGAGGATTCTAAGCATTGAGGATTCTAAGCATTGTGGATGCTAAGCATTGAGGATTCTAAGCATTGAGGATTCTAATCTAGGCAGTGAGGATGCTAAGCATTGAGGATTCTAAGCATTGAGGTTTCTAAGCAAAGCATTGAGGATTCTAAGCATTGAGGATGCTAAGCATTGAGGATGCTAAGCATTGAGGATGCTAAGCATTGAGGATTCTAAGCCAAGCATTGAGTTTTCTAATCTTTGTTGTTTCTAAACATTAAGGACTCTTTGCAATGAGGTTTGTAATCATTAGGGTTGCTAAGCATTGAGGTTTCAGAGCAATAAAATTTCTAAGCAATGAGGATTCTGCGCATTGAGGTTTCTAAGCAATGCATGGAGGATGCTAAGCATTGAGGTTCCTATGCAGTGATGATTCTGAGCTTAGAGGATTCTAAGCTAAGCAATGAGGATGCTAAGCAATGAGGATGCTAAGCAATGAGGATGCTAAGCATTGAGAATGCTAAGCATTGAGGATTCTAAGCATTGAGGTTTCTAAGCTCAGCATTGAGGATGCTAAGCATTGAGGATTCTAACTATTGAGGATTCTAAGCTATGCATGGAGGATTCTAAACATTGAGGATTCTAAGCATTGAGGATTCTAAGCTATGCATGGAGGATTCTAAGCACTGAGGATTCTAAGCATTGCGGATTCTAAGCCAAGCATTGAGTTTTCTAATCTTTGAGGTTTCTAAGCACTAAGGCCTCTATGCATTGAGGTTTGCAAGCATTTGGGATGCTAAGCAATGAGGTTTCAAACAATAAAATTTCTCAGCATTGAGGTTTGTAAGCATTGAGGATTCTAAGCATTGAGGATTCTAAGCTAAGCATAGAGCATACTAAGGATTGAGGATGCTAAGCATTGAGGATTCTAAGCATTGAGGATTCTAAGCTATGCATTGAGGATTCTAAACATTGAGGATGTTAAGCATTGAGGATTCTAAGCATTGATATTTCTAAGCTAAGCATTGAGGATGCTAAGCATTGAGGATGCTAAGCATTGAGGATTCTAAGCATTGAGGATTCTAAGCATTGAGGATTTTAAGCATTTAGGATTCTAATCTAGGCATTGAGGATTCTAAGCATTGAGGAGTCTAAGCATTGAGGATTCTAAGCATTGAGGATTCTAAGCTAGGCATTGAGGATTCTAAGCATTGTGGATTCTAAGCATTGAGGATGCTAAGCATTGAGGATGCTAAGCATTGAGGATGCTAAGCATTGAGGATTCCAAGCATTGAGGATGCTAAGCATTGAGGATGCTAAGCATTGAGGATGGTAAGCATTGAGGATTCTAAGCATTGAGGATTCTAAGCATTGAGGATTCTAAGCTATGCATTGAGGATTCTAAACATTTAGGATGCTAAGCATTGAGGATTCTAAGCATTGAGGTTTCTAAGCAAAGCATTGAGGATGCGAAGCATTGAGGATTCTAACTATTGAGGATTCTAAGCAATGCATGGAGGATGCTAAGCATTGAGGATTCTAAGCATTGAGGATTCTAAGCTATGCATGGAAGATTCTAAGCATTGAGGATTCTAAGCATAGTGGATTCTAAGCCAAGCATTGAGTTTTCTAATCTTTGAGGTTTCTAAGCATTAAGGCCTCTATGCATTGAGGTTTGCAAGCATTTGGGATGCTAAGCAATGAGGTTTCAAACAATAAAATTTCTCAGCATTGAGGTTTGTAAGCATTGAGGATTCTAAGCATTGAGGATTCTAAGCTAAGCATAGAGCATACTAAGGATTGAGGATGCTAAGCATTGAGGTTTCTAAGCATTGGGGATTCTACGCGTTGAGGATGCTAAGCACTGAGGATTCTAAGCATTGAGGTTTCTAAGCAGTGAGGATTCTAAGCTAAGCACTGAGGATGCTAAGTATTGAGGTTTCTAAGCATTAAGGACTCTGTGCATTGAGGTTTCTAAGCATTGGGGATCTGTAGCTTTGAGGATTCTAAGCTAAGCATTGAGGATTCTAAGCATTGAGGATTCTAAGCATTGAGGATTCTAAGTATTGAGGTTTCTAAACATTCAGGGTTCAAAGCATTGAGGATGCCAAGCATTGAGGATGCCAAGCATTGAGGATGCTAAGCATTGAGGATGCTAAGCATTGAGGATTCTAAGCATTGAGAATTCTAAGCATTGAGGTTTCTAAGCTTAGCATTGAGGATTCTAATCATTGAGGATTCTAAGCATTCAGGTTTCTAAGCAGTGAGGATTCTAAGCTAAGCACTGAGGATGCTAAGTATTGAGGTTTCTAAGCATTATGGACTCTGTGCATTGAGGATTCTAAGCATTGAGGATTCTAAGCATTGAGGATTATAAGCATTGAGGTTTCTAAGGTAAGCATTTAGGATTCTAAGCATTGAGGATTCTAAGCATTGAGGTTTCTAAGCTAAGCATTGAGGTTGCGAAGCATTGAGGATTCTATTGAAGATTCTAAGAAATGCATGGAGGATGCTAAGCATTGAAGATTCTAAGCATTGAGGATTCTAAGCATTGAGGATTCTAAGCCAAGCATTGAGTTTTCTAATCTTTGAGGTTTCTAAGCATTAAGGCCTCTATGCATTGAGGTTTGTAAGCATTTGGGATGCTAAGCAATGAGGTTTCAAACAATAAAATTTCTCAGCATCGAGGTTTGTAAGCATTGAGGATTCTAAGCATTGAGGATTCTAAGCTAAGCATAGAGCATACTAAGGATTGACGATGCTAAGCATTGAGGTTTCTAAGCATTGGGGATTCTACGCGTTGAGGATGCTAAGCACTGAGGATTCTAAGTATTGAGGATTCTAAGCATTGAGGATTCTAAGCATTGAGGTTTCTAAGCATTAAGGACTCTGTGCATTGAGGTTTCTAAGCACTGAGGATCCTGAGCTTTGAGGATTCTAAGATATGCATTGAGGATGCTAAGGATTGAGGATGCTAAGCATTGAGGATGCTAAGCATTGAGGTTTCTAAGCTTAGCATTGAGGATTCTAAGCATTCAGGTTTCTAAGCATTGAGGATTCTAAGCGAAGCATTGAGTTTTCTTATCTTTGAGGTTTCTAAACATTAAGGCCTCTATGCTCTGAGGTTTGTAAGCATTAGGGATGCTAAGCATTGAGGTTACAGAGCAATAAAATTTCTAAGCAATGAGGATTCTACGCATTGAGGTTTCTAAGCAATGCATTCAGGATGCTAAGCATTGAGATTTCTAAGCAGTGAGGATTCTAAGCTAAGCACTGAGGATGCTAAGTATTGAGGTTTCTAAGAATTAAGGACTCTGTGCATTGAGGTTTCTAAGCATTGAGGATGCTAAGCATTGAGGTTTCTAAGCATTGAGGATTCTAAGCATTGAGGATTCTAAGCTATGTAATGAGGATGCTAAGCATTGAGGATGCTAAGCATTGAGGATTCTATGCATTGAGGATTCTAAACATTGAGGATTCTAAGCCAAGCATTGAGTTTTCTAATCTTTGCTGTTTCTAAACATTAAGGCCTCTATGCACTGAGGTTTGTAAGCATTAGGGATGCTAAGCATTGAGGTTTCAGAGCAATAAAATTTCTAAGCAATGAGGATTCTACGCATTGAGGTTTCTAAGCAATGCATGGAGGATGCTAAGCATTGAGGTTCCTAAGCAGTGAGGATTCTGAGCTTTGAGGATTCGAAGCTAAGCAATGAAGATGCTAAGCATTGAGGATGCTAATCATTGAGGATTCTCAGCTATGTAATGGGGATACAAAGCATTGAGGATGCTAAGCATTGAGGATTCTAAGCATTGAGGATTCTAAGCTAAGCATAGAGCATACTAAGGATTGAGGATGCTAAGCATTGAGATTTCTAAGCATTGGGGATTCTACGCATTGAGGATGCTAAGCACTGAGGATTATAAGCATTGAGGTTTCTAAGCAGTGAGGATTCTATGCTAAGCACTGAGAATGCTAAGTATTGAGGTTTCTAAGTATTAAGGACTCTGTGCATTGAGGTTTCTAAGCATTGAGGATCCTGAGCTTTGGAGATTCTAAGCTATGCATTGAGGATGCTAAGCATTGAGGATTCTAAGCAGTGAGGATTCTAAGCATTGAGGATGTTAAGCATTGAGGATTCTAAGCATTGAGGTTTCTAAGCTAAGCATTGAGGATTCTAAGCATCGAGGAATCTAAGCATTGAGGATTCTAAGCATTCAGGTTTCTAAGCAGTGAGGATTCTACGCTAAGAACTGAAGTTGCTAAGTATTGAGGTTTCTAAGCATTAAGGACTCTGTGCATTGAGGTTTCTAAGCATTGAGAATTCTAAGCATTGAGGATTCTCATCATTGAGGATTCTCAGCATTGAGGATTCTAAGCTAGGCATTGCTGATTCTAAGCATTGAGGTTTCTAAGCAATGAGGATGCTAAGCATTGAGGATTCTAAGCATTGAGGATTCTAAGCATTGAGGATTCTAAGCATTGAGGATTCTAAGCATTGAGGTTTCTAAGCATTGAGGATTCTAAGCATTGAGGATGCTTAGCATTGAGGATTCTAAGCTATGTAATGAGGATGCTAAGCATTGAGGATTCTAAGCATTGAGGATTCTAAGCAATGCATGGAGGATGCTAAGCATTGAGGATTCTAAGCATTGGGGATTCTAAGCATTGAGGATTCTAACCCAAGCATTGATTTTTCTAATCTTTGAGGTTTCTAAGCATTAAGACATCTATGCATTTAGGTTTGTAAGCATTTGGGATGCTAAGCAATGAGGTTTCAAATAATAAAATTTCTCAGCATTGAGGTTTGTATGCATTGAGGATTCTAAGCATTAAGGATTCTAAGCTAAGCATAGAGCATACTAAGGATTGAGGATGCTAAACATTGAGGTTTCTAAGCATTGGGCATTCTACGCGTTGAGGATGCTAAGCACTGAGGATTCTAAGCATTGAGGTTTCTAAGCAAAGGAGTCTAAGCTAAGCACTGAGGATGCTACGTATTGAGGTTTCTAATCATTAAGGACTCTGTGCATTGAGGTTTCTAAGCATTGAGGATCCTAAGCTTTGAGAATTCTAAGCTATGCATTGAGGATGCTAAGCACTGAGGATTCTAAGCATTGAGGATTCTAAGCATTGAGGATTCTAAGCATTCAGGTTTCTAAGCCGTGAGGATTCTAAGCTAAGCACTGAGGATGCTAATTATTGAGGTTTCTAAGCATTAAGGACTCTGTGCATTGAGGTTTCTAAGCATTAAGGACTCTGTGCATTGAGGTTTCTAAGCTAAGCATTGAGGATGCTAAGCATTGAGGATTCTAAGCACTGAGGATTCTAAGCATTGAGGATTCTAAGCATTGAGGATGCCAAGCACTGAGGATGCTAATCATTGAGGATGCTAAGCATTGAGGATTCTAAGCATTGAGGATTCTAAGCATTGAGGATTCTAAGCATTGAGGATTCTAAGCATTGAGGTTTCTAAGCTAAGCATTGAGGATTCTAAGCATTGAGGATTCTAAGCATTCAGGTTTCTAAGCAGTGAGGATTCTAAGCAAAGCACTGAGGATGCTAAGTATTGAGGTTTCTAAGCATTAAGGACTCTGTGCATTGAGGTTTCTAAGCATTGAGGATCCTGAGCTTTGAGGATTCTAAGATATGCATTGAGGTTGCTAAGGATTGAGGATGCTAAGCATTGAGGATGCTAAGCACTGAGGTTTCTAAGCGTAGCATTGAGGATTCTAAGCATTCAGGTTTCTAAGCAGTGAGGATTCTAAGCTAAGCACTGAGGATGCTAAGTATTGTTGTTTCTAAGCATTAAGGACTCTGTGCATTGAGCTTTCTAAGCATTGAGGATTCTAAGCATTGAGGATTCTAAGCTAGGCATTGAGGATTCTAAGCATTGAGGATTCTAAGCATTGAGGATTCTAAGCATTGAGGTTTCTAAGCATTGAGGATGCTAAGCATTGAGGTTTCTAAGCATAGAGGATGCTAACCATTGAGGTTTCTAAGCTTAGCATTGAGGATTCTAAGCATTGAGGATTCTAAGCATTCAGGTTTCTAAGCAATGAGGATTCTAAGCTAAGCACTGAGGATGCTAAGTATTGAGGTTTCTAAGCATTAAGGATTCTGTGCATTGAGCATTCTAAGCATTGAGGATTCTAAGCATTGAGGATTCTATGCTAGGCATTGAGGATTCTAAGCATTGAGGATGCTAAGCATTGAGGATTCTAAGCATTGAGGTTTCTAAGCTAAGCATTGAGGATTCTAAGCATTGAGGATGCTAAGCATTGAGGATGCTAAGCATTGAGGATGCTAAGCTTTGAGGATTCTAAGCATTGAGGATTCTAAGCATTGAGGATTCTAAGCATTGAGGATGCTAAGCATTGAGGATTCTAAGCATTGAGGATGCTAAGCATTGAGGATGCTAAGCATTGAGGATTCTAAGCATTGAGGATTCTAAGCCAAGCATTGAGTTTTCTAATCTTTGTTGTTTCTAAACATTAAGGCCTCTATGCAATGAGGTTTGTAAGCATTAGGGTTGATAAGCATTGAGGTTTCAGAGCAATAAAATTTCTAAGCAATGAGGATTCTGCGCATTGAGGTTTCTAAGCAATGAGGATTCTGAGCTTTGAGGATTCTAAGCTAAGCAAAGAGGATGCTAAGCAACGACGATGCTAAGCAATGAGGATGCTAAGCATTGAGGATGCTAAGCATTGAGGATTCTAAGCATTGAGGTTTCTAAGCTAAGCATTGAGGATGCGAAGCATTGAGGATTCTAACTATTGAGGATTCTAAGCAATGCATGTAGATTGCTAAGCATTGAGGATTCTAAGCATTGAGGATTCTAAGCATTGAGGATTCTAAGCATTGAGGATTCTAAGCTATGCATGGAGGATTCTAAGCATTGAGGATTCTAAGCATTGAGGATTCTAAGCTTTGAGGATTCTAAGCTTTGAGGATTCTAAGCATTGAGGATTCTACGCATTGAGGATTCTAATCTAGGCATTGAGGATTCTAAGCATTGAGGATTCTAAGCATTGAGGATTCTAAGCATTGAGGTTTCTAAGCTAAGCATGGAGGATTCTAAGCATTGAGGATTCTAAGCATTGAGGATTCTAAGGCAAGCATTGAGTTTTATAATCTTTGAGGATTCTAAGCATTAAGGCCTCTATGCATTGAGGTTTGTAAGCATTTTGGATGCTCAGCAATGAGGTTTCAAACATAAAATTTCTCAGCATTGAGGATTCTAAGCATTGAGGATTCTAAGCTAAGCATAGAGCATACTAAGGATTGAGGATGCTAAGCATTGAGGTTTCTAAGAATTGGGCATTCTACGCGTTGAGGATGCTAAGCACTGAGGATTCTAATTATTGAGGTTTCTAAGCATTAAGGACTCTGTGCATTGAGGTTTCTAAGCATTTAGGATCCTGAGCTTTGAGGATTCTAAGATATGCATTGAGGATGCTAAGCATTGAGGTTTCTAAGCTTAGCATTGTGGATTCTGAGCATTGAGGATTCTAAGCATTCAGGTTTCTAAGCAGTGAGGATTCTAAGCTAAGCACTGAGGATGCTAAGTATTGAGGTTTCTAAGCATTAAGGACTCTGTGCATTGAGGTTTCTAAGCATTGAGGATTCTAAGCATTGAGGATTCTATGCTAGGCATTGAGGATTCTAAGCATTGAGGATTCTAAGCATTGAGGTTTCTAAGCTAAGCATTGAGGATTCTAAGCATTGAGGATGCTAAGCTTTGAGGATGCTAAGCATTGAGGATGCTAATCTTTGAGGATTCTAAGCATTGAGGATTCTAAGCATTGAGCATGCTAAGCATTGAGGATTCTATGCATTGAGGATTCTAAGCATTGAGGATGCTAAGCATTGAGGATGCTAAGCATTGAGGATTCTAAGCATTGAGGATTCTAAGCCAAGCATTGCGTTTTCTAATCTTTGTTGTTTCTAAACATTAAGGCCTCTATGCAATGAGGTTTGTAAGCATTAGGGTTGCTAAGCATTGAGGTTTCCGAGCAATAAAATTTCTAAGCAATGAGGATTCTGCGCATTGAGGTTTCTAAGCAATGCATGGAGGATGCTAAGCATTGAGGTTCCTAAGCAGTGAGGATTCTTAGCTTTGAGGATTCTAAGCTAAGCAAAGAGGATGCTATGCAATGAGGATTCTAAGCAATGAGGATGCTAAGCATTGAGGATGCTAAGCATTGAGGATTCTAAGCATTGAGGTTTCTAAGCTAAGCATTGAGGATGCGAAGCATTGAGGATTCTAAATATTGAGGATTCTAAGCAATGCATGTAGATTGGTAAGCATTGAGGATTCTAAGCATTGAGGATTCTAAGCATTGAGGATTCTAAGCATTGAGGATTCTAAGCTATGCATGGAGGATTCTAAGCATTGAGGATTCTAAGCATTGAGGATTCTAAGCCAAGCATTGAGTTTTCTAATCTTTGAGGTTTCTAAGCATTAAGGCTTCTATGCATTGAGGTTTGTAAGCATTTGGGATGCTAAGCAATGAGGTTTCAAACAATAAAATTTCTCAGCATTGAGGTTTGTAAGCATTGAGGATTCTAAGCATTGAGGATTCTAAGCTAAGCATAGAGCATACTAAGGATTGAGGATGCTAAGCATTGAGGTTTCTAAGCATTGGGGATTCTACGCGTTGAGGATGCTAAGCACTGAGGATTCTAAGCATTGAGGTTTCTAAGCAGTGAGGATTCTAAGCTAAGCACTGAGGATGCTAAGTATTGAGGTTTCTAAGCATTAAGGACTCTGTGCATTGAGGTTTCTAAGCATTGGGGATCTGTAGCTTTGAGGATTCTAAGCTAAGCATTGAGGATTCTAAGCATTGAGGATTCTAAGCATTGAGGATTCTAAGCATTGAGGATGCTAAGCATTGAGGATGCTAAGCATTGAGGATTCTAAGCATTGAGGATTCTAATCATTGAGGATTCTAAGCATTCAGGTTTCTAAGCAGTGAGGATTCTAAGCTAAGCACTGAGGATGCTAAGTATTGAGGTTTCTAAGCATTAAGGACTCTGTGCATTGAGGATTCTAAGCATTGAGGATTCTAAGCATTGAGGATTCTAAGCAGTGAGGATTCTAAGCATTGAGGTTTCTAAGGTAAGCATTGAGGATTCTAAGCATTGAGGATTCTAAGCATTGAGGTTTCTAAGCTAAGCATTGAGGATGCGAAGCATTGAGGATTCTAACTATTGAGGATGCGAAGCATTGAGGATTCTAACTATTGAGGATTCTAAGCAATGCATGGAGGATGCTAAGCATTGAAGATTCTAAGCATTGAGGATTCTAAGCCAAGCATTGAGTTTTCTAATATTTGAGGTTTCTAAGCATTAAGGCCTCTATGCATTGAGGTTTGTAAGCATTTGGGATGCTAAGCAATGAGGTTTCAAACAATAAAATTTCTCAGCATTGAGGTTTGTAAGCATTGAGGATTCTAAGCATTGAGGATTCTAAGCTAAGCATAGAGCATACTAAGAATTGAGGATACTAAGCATTGAGGATTCTAAGCATTGAGGATTCGAAGCTATGCATTGAGGATTCTAAACATTGAGGATGTTAAGCATTGAGGATTCTAAGCATTGAGTTTTCTAAGCTAAGCATTGAGGATGCTAAGCATTGAGGATTCTAAGCATTGAGGATTCTAAGCTTTGAGGATTCTAAGCATTGAGGATTCTAAGCATTGAGGATTCTAATCTAGGCATTGAGGATTCTAAGCATTGAGGATTCTAAGCATTGAGGATTCTAAGCATTGAGGTTTCTAAGCTAAGCATGGAGGATTCTAAGCATTGAGGATGCTAAGCATTGAGGATGCTAAGCATTGAGGATGCTAAGCATTGAGGATTCTAAGCATTGAGGATTCTAAGCATTAGGATTCTAAGCTAGGCATTGAGGATTCTAAGCATTGAGGATTCTAAGCATTGAGGTTTCTAAGCAAAGTATTGAGGTTTCTAAGCATTGAGGATGCTAAGCATTGAGGATGCTAAGCATTGAGGATGCAAAGCTTTGAGGATTCTAAGCATTGAGGATTCTACGCATTGAGGATGCTAAGCATTGAGGATGCTAAGCATTGAGGATTCTAAGCATTGAGGATTCTAAGCTATGCATGGAGGATGCTAAGCATTGAGGATTCTACGCGTTGAGGATGCTAAGCACTGAGGATTCTAAGCATTGAGGTTTCCAAGCAGTGAGGATTCTAAGCTAAGCAATGAGGATGCTAAGTATTGAGGTTTCTAAGCATTAAGAACTCTGTGCATTAAGGTTTCTAAGCATTGAGGATACTGAGCTTTGAGGATTCTAAGATATGCATTGAAAATGCTAAGCATTGAGGATGCTAAGCATTGAGGATGCTAAGCATTGAGGATGCTAATCATTGAGAATGCTAAGCATTGAGGATTCTAAGCATTCAGGATTCTAAGCTAAGCACTGAGAATGCTAAGTATTGAGGATTCTAAGAATTAAGGGCTCTGTGCATTGATGTTTCTAAGCATTGAGGATGCTAAGCATTGAGGTTTCTAAGCATTGAGGATACTAAGCATTGAGGATTCTAAGCATTGAGGATTCCAAGCATTGAGGATTCTAAGCATTGAGGATTCTAAGCTATGTAATGAGGATGCTAAGCATTGAGGATGCTAAGCATTGAGGATTCTATGCATTGAGGATTCTAAACATTGAGGATTCTAAGCCAAGCATTGAGTTTTCTAATCTTTGCTGTTTCTAAACATTAAGGCCTCTATGCACTGAGGTTTGTAAGCATTAGGGATGCTAAGCATTGAGGTTTCAGAGCAATAAAATTTCTAAGCAATGAGGATTCTACGCATTGAGGTTTCTAAGCAATGCATGGAGGATGCTAAGCATTGAGGTTCCTAAGCAGTGAGGATTCTGAGCTTTGAGGATTCGAAGCTAAGCAATGAGGATGCTAAGCATTGAGGATGCTAAGCATTGAGGATTCTAAGCTATGTAATGGGGATACAAAGCATTGAGGATGCTAAGCATTGAGGATTCTAAGCATTGAGGATTCAAAGCTAAGCATAGAGCATACTAAGGATTGAGGATGCTAAGTATAGAGGTTTCTAAGCATTAAGGACTCTGTGCATTGAGGTTCCTAAGCATTGAAGAGTCTAAGCATTGAGGATTCTAAGCATTGAGGATTCTAAACATAGAGGATTCTAAGCCAAGAATTGAGTTTTCTAATCTTTGAGGTTTCTAAGCATTAAGGCCTCTATGCATTGAGGTTTTTAAGCATTTGGGATGCTAAGCAATGAGGTTTCAAACAATAAAATTTCTCAGCATTGAGGTTTGTAAGCATTGAGGATTCTAAGCATTGAGGATTCTAAGCTAAGCATAGAGCATACTAAGGATTGAGGATGCTAAGTATTGAGGTTTCTAAGCATTAAGGACTTTGTGCATTGAGGTTCCTAAGCATTGTGGATTCTAAGAATTGAGGATTCTAAGCATTGAGGATTCTAAGCATAGAGGATTCTAAGCGAAGCATTGAGTTTTCTAATCTTTGAGGTTTCTAAGCATTAAGGCCTCTATGCATTGAGGTTTGTAAGCATTTGGGATGCTAAGCAATGAGGTTTCAAACAATAAAATTTCTCAGCATTGAGGTTTGTAAGCATTGAGGATTCTAAGCATTGAGGATTCTAAGCTAAGCATAGAGCATACTAAGGATTGAGGATGCTAAGCATTGAGGATTCTAAGCATTGAGGATTCTAAGCTATGCATTGAGGATTCTAAACATTGAGGATGTTAAGCATTGAGGATTCTAAGCATTGAGGATTCTAAGCTTTGAGGATTCTAAGCATTGAGGATTCTAAGCATTGAGGATTCTAATCTAGGCATTGAGGATTCTAAGCATTGAGGATTCTAAGCATTGAGGTTTCTAAGCTAAGCATGGAGGATTCTAAGCATTGAGGATGTTAAGTATTGAGGATGCTAAGCATTGAGGATGCTAAGCATTGAGGATTCTAAGCATTGAGGATTCTAAGCATTGAGGATTCTAAGCATTGAGGTTTCTAAGCAAAGTATTGTGGTTTCTAAGCATTGAGGATGCTAATCATTGAGGATGCTAAGCATTGAGGATGCTAAGCATTGAGGATGCAAAGCACTGAGGATTCTAAGCATTGAGGATTCTAGGCATTGAGGATGCTAAGCATTGAGGATGCTAAGCATTGAGGATTCTAAGCATTGAGGATTCTAAGCTATGCATGGAGGATGCTAAGCATTGAGGATTCTACGCGTTGAGGATGCTAGGCACTGAGGATTCTAAGCATTGAGGTTTCTAAGCAGTGAGGATTCTAAGCTAAGCAATGCGGATGCTAAGTATTGAGGTTTCTAAGCATTAAGAACTCTGTGCATTAAGGTTTCTAAGCATTGAGGATCCTGAGCTTTGAGGATTCTAAGATATGCATTGAGGATGCTTAGCATTGAGGATGCTAAGCATTGAGGATGCTAACCATTGAGGATGCTAAGCATTGAGAATGCTAAGCATTGAGGATTCTAAGCATTGAGGTTTCTAAGGTAAGCATTGAGGATTCTAAGCATTGAGGATTCTAAGCATTGAGGTTTCTAAGCTAAGCATTGAGGATGCTAAGCACTGAGGATTCTAAGCATTGAGGATTCTAGGCATTGAGGATTCTAAGCTATGCATTGAGGATTCTAAACATTGAGGATGTTAAGCATTGAGGATTCTAAGCTAAGCACTGAGGATGCTAAGTATTGAGGTTTCTAAGCATTAAGGACTCTGTGCATTGAGGTTCCTAAGCATTGAGGATTCTAAGCATTGAGGATTCTAAGCATAGAGGATTCTAAGCCAAGCATTGAGTTTTCTAATCTTTGAGGTTTCTAAGCATTAAGGCCTCTATGCATTGAGGTTTGTAAGCATTTGGGATGCTAAGCAATGAGGTTTCAAACAATAAAATTTCTCAGCATTGAGGTTTGTAAGCATTGAGGATTCTAAGCATTGAGGATTCTAAGCTAAGCATAGAGCATACTAAGGATTGAGGATGCTAAGCATTGAGGATTCTAAGCATTGAGGATTCTAAGCTATGCATTGAGGATTCTAAACATTGAGGATGTTAAGCATTGAGGATTCTAAGCATTGAGTTTTCTAAGCTAAGCATTGAGGATTCCAAGCATTGAGGATTCTAAGCATTGAGTTTTCTAAGCTAAGCATTGAGGATTCCAAGCATTGAGGATTCTAAGCATTGAGGATTCTAATCTAGGCATTGAGGATTCTAAGCATTGAGGATTCTAAGCATTGAGGATTCTAAGCATTGAGGTTTCTAAGCTAAGCATGGAGGATTCTAAGCAATGAGGATGCTAAGCATTGAGGATGCAAAGCATTGAGGATTCTAAGCATTGAGGGTTCTAAGCTATGCATTGAGAATTCTAAGCATTGAGGATCCTAAGCATTGAGGATTCTAAGCATTGAGGATTCTAAGCATTGAGGATTCTAAGCCAAGCATTGAGTTTTCTAATCTTTGTTTTTTCTAAACATTAAGGCCTCTATGCAATGAGGTTTGTAAGCATTAGAGTTGCTAAGCATTGAGGTTTCAGAGCAATAAAATTTCTAAGCAATGAGGATTCTGCGCATTGAGGTTTCTAAGCAATGCATGGAGGATGCTAAGCATTGAGGTTCCTAAGCAGTGATGATTCTGAGCTTTGAGGATTCTAAGCTAAGCAAAGAGGATGCTAAGCAATGAGGATGCTAAGCAATGAGGATGCTAAGCATGGAGGATGCTAAGCATTGAGGATTCTAAGCATTCAGGTTTCCAAGCTAAGCATTGAGGATGCGAAGCATTGAGGATTCTAACTATTGAGGATTCTAAGCAATGCATGTAGATTGCTAAGCATTGAGGATTCTAAGCATTGAGGATTCTAAGCATTGAGGATTCTAAGCATTGAGGGTTCTAAGCTATGCATGGATGATTCTAAGCATTGAGGATTCTAAGCATTGAGGATTCTAAGCCAAGCATTGAGTTTTCTAATCTTTGAGGTTTCTAAGCATTAAGGCCTCTATGCATTGAGGTTTGTAAGCATTTGGGATGCTAAGCAATGAGGTTTCAAACAATAAAATTTCTCAGCATTGAGGTTTGTAAGCATTGAGGATTCTAAGCATTGAGGATTCTAAGCTAAGCATAGAGCATACTAAGGATTGAGGATGCTAAACATTGAGGATTCTAAGCATTGAGGATTCTAAGCTATGCATTGAGGATTCTAAACATTGAGGATGTTAAGCATTGAGGATTCTAAGCATTGAGTTTTCTAAGCTGAGCATTGAGGATTCTAAGCATTGAGGATTCTAAGAATTGAGGATTCTAAGCATTGAGGATTCTAAGCACTGAGGATTCTAAGCATTGTGGTTTCTAAGCTAAGCATGGAGGATTCTAAGCATTGAGGACGCTAAGTATTGAGGATGCTAAGCATTGAGGATGCTAAGCATTGAGGATGCTAAGCATTGAGGATTCTAAGCATTGAGGATTCTAAGCATTGAGGATTCTAAGCTAGGCATTGAGGATTCTAAGCATTGAGGATTCTAAGCATTGAGGTTTCTAAGCAAAGCATTGAGGTTTCTAAGCATTGAGGATGCTAAGCATTGAGGATGCTAAGCATTGAGGATGCTAAGCTATAGGATGCAAAGCATTGAGGATTCTAAGCATTGAGGATTCTAGGCATTGAGGATGCTAAGCATTGAGGATGCTAAGCATTGAGGATGCTAAGCATTGAGGATGCGAAGCATTGAGGATTCTAACTATTGAGGATTCTATGCAATGCATGGAGATTGCTAAGCATTGAGGATTCTAAGCATTGAGGATTCTAAGCATTGAGGATTGTAAGCATTGAGGATTCTAAGCTATGCATGGAGGATTCTAAGCATTGAGGATTCTAAGCATTGAGGATTCTAAGCCAAGCATTGAGTTTTCTAATCTTTGAGGTTTCTAAGCATTAAGGCATCTATGCATTGAGGTTTGTAAGCATTTGGGATGCTAAGCAATGAGGTTTCAAACAATAAATTTTCTCAGCATTGAGGTTTGTAAGCATTGAGGATTCTAATCATTGAGGATTCTAAGCATTCAGGTTTCTAAGCAGTGAGGATTCTAAGCTAAGCACTGAGGATGCTAAGTATTGAGGTTTCTCAGCATTAAGGACTCTGTGCATTGAGGATTCTAAGCATTGAGGATTCTAAGCATTGAGGATTCTAAGCATTGAGGATTCTAAGCAGTGAGGATTCTAAGCATTGAGGTTTTTAAGGTAAGCATTGAGGATTCTAAGCATTGAGGATTCTAAGCATTGAGGTTTCTAAGCTAAGCATTGAGGATGCGAAGCATTGAGGATTCTAACTATTGAGGATTCTAAGCAATGCATGGAGGATGCTAAGCATTGAAGATTCTAAGCATTGAGGATTCTAAGCTATGTAATGAGGATGCTAAGCATTGAGGATGCTAAGCATTGAGGATTCTATGCATTGAGGATTCTAAACATTGAGGATTCTAAGCCAAGCATTGAGTTTTCTAATCTTTGCTGTTTCTAAACATTAAGGCCTCTATGCACTGAGGTTTGTAAGCATTAGGGATGCGAAGCATTGAGGTTTCAGAGCAATAAAATTTCTAAGCAATGAGGATTCTACGCATTGAGGTTTCTAAGCAATGCATGAAGGATGCTAAGCATTGAGGTTCCTAAGCAGTGAGGATTCTGTGCTTTGAGGATTCGAAGCTAAGCAATGAGGATGCTAAGCATTGAGGATGCTAAGCATTGAGGATTCTAAGCTATGTAATGGGGATACAAAGCATTGAGTATGCTAAGCATTGAGGATTCTAAGCATTGAGGATTCTAAGCTAAGCATAGAGCATACTAAGGATTGAGGATGCTAAGCATTGAGGTTTCTAAGCATTGGGGATTCTACGCATTGAGGATGCTAAGCACTGAGGATTATAAACATTGAGGTTTCTAAGCAGTGAGGATTCTAAGCATTGAAGATTCTAAGCAGTGAGGATTCTAAGCTAAGCACTGAGGATGCTAAGTATTGAGGTTTCTAAGCATTAAGGACTCTGTGCATTGAGGATGCTAAGCATTGAGGATGCTAAGCATTAAGGATGCTAAGCATTGAGCATTCTAAGCATTGAGGATTCTAAGCATTGAGTATTCTAAGCACTCAGGTTTCTAAGCAGTGAGGATTCTAAGCTAAGCACTGAGGATGCTAAGTATTGAGGTTTCTCAGCATTAAGGACTCTGTGCATTGAGGATTCTAAGCATTGAGGATTCTAAGCATTGAGGATTCTAAGCATTGAGGATTCTAAGCATTGAGGATGTTAAGCATTGAGGATTCTAAGCATTGAGGTTTCTAAGCTAAGCACTGAGAATTCTAATCATCGAGGAATCTAAGCATTTTGGATTCTAAGCATTCAGTTTTCTAAGCAGTGAGGATTCGACGCTAAGCACTGAGGATGCTAAGTATTGAGGTTTCTAAGCATTAAGGACTCTGTGCATTGAGGTTTCTAAGCATTGAGGATTCTAAGCATTGAGGATTCTAAGCATTGAGGATGCTAAGCATTGAGGATTCTAAGCATTGAGGATTCTCAGCATTGAGGATTCTAAGCTAGGCATTGTGGATTCCAAGCATTGAGGATGCTAAGCATTTGGATGCTAAGCAATGAGGTTTCAAACAATAAAATTTCTCAGCATTGAGGTTTGTAATCATTGAGGATTCTAAGCATTGAGGATTCTAAGCTAAGCATAGAGCATACTAAGGATTGAGGATGCTAAGCATTGAGGTTTCTAAGGATTGGGTATTCTACGCATTGAGGATGCTAAGCACTGAGGATTCTAAGCATTGAGGTTTCTAAGCAGTGAGGATTCCAAGCTAAGCAAAGAGGATGCGAAGTATTGAGGTTTCTAAGCATTAAGGACTCTGTGCATTGAGGTTTCTAAGCATTGAGGATTCTGAGCTTTGAGGATTCTAAGCTATGCTTTGAGGATGCTAAGCTTTGAGGATGCTAAGCATTGAGGATTCTAAGCATTGAGGATGTTAAGCATTGAGGATGTTAAGCATTGAGGATTCTAAGCATTGAGGTTTCTAAGCTAAGCATTAAGGATTCTAAGCATCGAGGAATCTAAGCATTGAGGATTCTAAGCATTCAGGTTTCTAAGCAGTTAGGATTCTACGCTAAGCACTGAGGATGCTAAGTATTGAGGTTTCTAATCATTAAGGACTCTGTGCATTGAGGTTTCTAAGCATTGAGGATTCTAAGCATTGAGGATTCTAAGCACTGAGGATTCTAAGCTAGGCATTGAGGATTCTAAGCTAGGCATTGAGGATTCTAAGCATTGAGGATTCTAAGCATTGAGGATTCTAAGCATTGAGGATGCTAAGCATTGAGGATGCTAAGCATTGAGGATGCTAAGCATTGAGGATTCTAAGCATTGAGGATTCTAAGCATTCAGGATTCTACGCCAAGCATTGAGTTTTCTAATCTTTGAGGTTTCTAAACATTAAGGCCTCTATGCACTGAGGTTTGTAAGCATTAGGGATGCTAAGAATTGAGGTTTCAGAGCAATAAAATTTCTAAGCAATGAGGATTCTACGCATTGAGGTTTCTAAACAATGCATGGAGGATGCTAAGCATTGAGGTTCCTAAGCAGTGAGGATTCTGAGCTTTGAGGATTCGAAGCTCAGCAATGAGGATGCTAAGCATTGAGGATTCTAATCTATGCATGGAGGATGCTAAGCATTGAGGATTCTAAGCATTGAGGATGCTAAGCATTGAGGATTCTAAGCATTGAGGATTCTAAGCTATGCATGGAGGATGCTAAGCATTGAGGATTCTACGCGTTCAGGATGCTAAGCACTGAGGATTCTAAGCATTGAGGATTCTATGCTAAGCATTGACGATTCTAAGCATTGAGGATTCTAAGCATTCAGGTTTCTAAGCAGTGAGGATTCTAAGCTAAGCATTGAGGATGCTAAGTATTGAGGTTTCTAAGCATAAAGGACTCTGTGCATTGAGGTTTCTAAGCATTGAGGATTCTAAGCATTGAGTTTTCTAAGCTAAGCATTGAGGATGCTAAGCATTGAGGATTCTAAGCATTGAGGATTCTAAGCATTGAGGATGCTAAGCATTGAGGTTTCTAAGCTAAGCATTGAGGATTCTAAGCATTGAGGATTCTAAGCATTGAGGATTCCAAGCTAAGCAAAGAGGATGCGAAGTATTGAGGTTTCTAAGCATTAAGGACTCTGTGCATTGAGGTTTCTAAGCATTGAGGATTCTGAGCTTTGAGGATTCTAAGCTATGCTTTGAGGATGCTAAGCTTTGAGGATGCTAAGCATTGAGGATTCTAAGCATTGAGGATGTTAAGCATTGAGGATGTTAAGCATTGAGGATTCTAAGCATTGAGGTTTCTAAGCTAAGCATTAAGGATTCTAAGCATCGAGGAATCTAAGCATTGAGGATTCTAAGCATTCAGGTTTCTAAGCAGTTAGGATTCTACGCTAAGCACTGAGGATGCTAAGTATTGAGGTTTCTAATCATTAAGGACTCTGTGCATTGAGGTTTCTAAGCATTGAGGATTCTAAGCATTGAGGATTCTAAGCACTGAGGATTCTAAGCTAGGCATTGAGGATTCTAAGCTAGGCATTGAGGATTCTAAGCATTGAGGATTCTAAGCATTGAGGATTCTAAGCATTGAGGATGCTAAGCATTGAGGATGCTAAGCATTGAGGATGCTAAGCATTGAGGATTCTAAGCATTGAGGATTCTAAGCATTCAGGATTCTACGCCAAGCATTGAGTTTTCTAATCTTTGAGGTTTCTAAACATTAAGGCCTCTATGCACTGAGGTTTGTAAGCATTAGGGATGCTAAGAATTGAGGTTTCAGAGCAATAAAATTTCTAAGCAATGAGGATTCTACGCATTGAGGTTTCTAAACAATGCATGGAGGATGCTAAGCATTGAGGTTCCTAAGCAGTGAGGATTCTGAGCTTTGAGGATTCGAAGCTCAGCAATGAGGATGCTAAGCATTGAGGATTCTAATCTATGCATGGAGGATGCTAAGCATTGAGGATTCTAAGCATTGAGGATGCTAAGCATTGAGGATTCTAAGCATTGAGGATTCTAAGCTATGCATGGAGGATGCTAAGCATTGAGGATTCTACGCGTTCAGGATGCTAAGCACTGAGGATTCTAAGCATTGAGGATTCTATGCTAAGCATTGACGATTCTAAGCATTGAGGATTCTAAGCATTCAGGTTTCTAAGCAGTGAGGATTCTAAGCTAAGCATTGAGGATGCTAAGTATTGAGGTTTCTAAGCATAAAGGACTCTGTGCATTGAGGTTTCTAAGCATTGAGGATTCTAAGCATTGAGTTTTCTAAGCTAAGCATTGAGGATGCTAAGCATTGAGGATTCTAAGCATTGAGGATTCTAAGCATTGAGGATGCTAAGCATTGAGGTTTCTAAGCTAAGCATTGAGGATTCTAAGCATTGAGGATTCTAAGCATTGAGGATGCTAAGCATTGAGGATGCTAAGCATTGAGGATTCTAAGCATTGAGGATTCTAAGCATTGAGGTTTCTAAGCAAAGCATTGAGGTTTCTAAGCATTGAGGATGCTAAGCATTGAGGATGCTAAGCATTGAGGATGCTAAGCTTTGAGGATGCTAAGCATTGAGGATTCTAAGCATTGAGGATGCTAAGCATTGAGGATGCTAAGCATTGAGGATTCTAAGCTATGTAATGTGGATGCTAAGCATTGAGGATTCTAAGTATTGAGGTTTCTAAGCTAAGCATGGAGGACGCGAAGCATTGAGGATTCTAACTATTGAGGATTCTAAGCAATGCATGGAGGATTCTAAGCATTGAGGATTCTAAGCGTTGAGGATTCTAAGCATTGAGGTTTCTAAGCAAAGCATTGAGGATTCTAAGCATTGAGGATTCTAAGCATTGAGGATGCTAAGCATTGAGGATGCTAAGCATTGAGGATTCTAAGATTTGAGGACGCTAATCATTGAGGATTCTAAGCATTGAGGATGCTAAGCATTGAGGATTCTAAGCATTGAGGATTCTAAGCATTGAGGATGCTAAGCATTGAGGATTCTAAGCATTGAGGATTCTAAGCCAAGCATTGAGTTTTCTAATCTTTGTTGTTTCTAAACATTAAGGCCTCTATACAATGAGGTTTTTAAGCATTAGGGTTGCTAAGCATTGAGGTTTCAGAGCAATAAAATTTCTAAGCAATGAGGATTCTGCGCATTGAGGTTTCTAAGCAATGCATGGAGGATGCTAAGCATTGAGGTTCCTAAGCAGTGAGGATTCTGAGCTTTGTGGATTCTAAGCTAAGCAATGAGGATTCTAAGCAATGAGGATGCTAAGCATTGAGGATGCTAAGCATTGAGGATGCCAGGCATTGAGGATGTTAAGCATTGAGGATGCTAAGCATTGAGGATTCAAAGCATTGAGGATTCTAAGCCAAGCATTGAGTTTTCTAATCTTTGTTGTTTCTAAACATTAAGGCCTCTATGCAATGAGGTTTGTAAGCATTAGGGTTGCTAAGCAGTGAGGTTTCAGAGCAATAAAATTTCTAAGCAATGAGGATTCTGCGCATTGATGTTTCTAAGCAATGCATGGAGGATGCTAAGCACTGAGGTTCATAAGCAGTGAGGATTCTGAGCTTTGAAGATTCTAAGCTAAGCAATGAGGATGCTAAGCAATGAGGATGCTAAGCAATGAGGATGCTAAGCATTGAGGATGCGAAGCATTGAGGATTCTAACTATTGAGGATTCTAAGCAATGCATGGAGGATGCTAAGCATTGAGGATTATAAGCATTGAGGATTCTAAGCATTGAGGATTCTAAGCTATGCATGGAGGATTCTAAGCATTGAGGATTCTAAGCATTGAGGATTCTAAGCCAAGCACTGAGTTTTCTAATCTTTGAGGTTTCTAAGCATTAAGGCCTCTATGCATTGAGGTTTGTAAGCATTTGGGATGCTAAGCAATGAGGTTGCAAACAATAAAATTTCTCAGCATTGAGGGTTGTAAGCATTGAGGATTCTAAGCATTGAGGATTCTAAGCTATGCATAGAGCATACTAAGGATTGAGGATGCTAAGCATTGAGGTTTCTAAGTATTGGGGATTCTACGCATTGAGGATGCTAAGCACTGAGGATTCTAAGCATTGAGGTTTCTAAGCAGTGAGGATTCTAAGCTAAGCACTGAGGATGCTAAGTATTGAGGTTTCTAAGCATTAAGGACTCTGTGCATTGAGGTTTCTAAGCATTGAGGATTCAAAGCATTGAGGATGCTAAGCATTGAGGATTCTAAGCATTGAGGATTCTAAGCCAAGCATTGAGTTTTCTTATCTTTGAGGTTTCTAAACATTAAGGCCTCTATGCACTGAGGTTTGTAAGCATTAGGGATGCTAAGCATTGAGGTTACAGAGCAATAAAATTTCTAAGTAATGAGGATTCTACGCATTGAGGTTTCTAAGCAATGCATTGAGGATGCTAAGCATTGAGGTTCCTAAGCAGTGAGGATTCTGAGCTTTGAGGATTCGAAGCTAAGCAATGAGGATGCTAAGCAATGAGGATTCTAAGCATTGAGGATTCTAAGCTATGTAATGGGGATGCTAAGCATTGAGGATGCTAAGCATTGAGGATTCTAAGCATTGAGAATTCTAAGCTAAGCATAGAGCATACTAAGGATTGAGGATGCTAAGCATTGAGGTTTCTAAGCATTGGAAATTCTACGCATTGAGGATGCTAAGCACTGAGGATTATAAGCATTGAGGTTTCTAAGCAGTGAGGATTCTAAGCATTGAAGTTTCTAAGCAGTGAGGATTCTAAGCTAAGCACTGAGGATGCTATGTATTGAGGTTTCTAAGCATTAAGGACTCTGTGCATTGAGGTTCCTAAGCATTGAGGATTCTAAGCATTGAGGATTCTAAGCATTGAGAATTCTAAGCTAGGCATTGTGGATGCTAAGCATTGAGGATGCTAAGCATTGAGGATGCTAAGCATTGAGGATGCGAAGTATTGAGGATTCTAAGCATTGAGGATTCTAAGCTAAGCATAGAGCATACTAAGGATTGAGGATTCTAAGTATTGGGGATTCTACGCATTGAGGATGCTAAGCACTGAGGATTCTAAGCATTGAGGTTTCTAAGTAGTGAGTATTCTAAGCTAAGCACTGAGGATGCTAAGTATTGAGTTTTCTAAGCATTAAGGACTCTGTGCATTGAGGTTTCTAAGCACTGAGGATCCTGAGCTTTGAGGATTCTAAGCAAAGCATTGAGGATGCTAAGCATTAAAGACTCTGTGCATTGAGGATTCTAAGCATTGAGGATTCTAAGCATTCAGGTTCCTAAGCAGTGAGGATTCTACGCTAAGCACTGAGGATGCAAAGTATTGAGGTTTCTAAGCATTAAGGACTCTGTGCATTGAGGATGCTAAGCATTGAGGATTCTAAGCATTGAGGATTCTAAGAATTGAGGATTCTAAGCATTGAGGATTCTCAGCATTGAGGATTCTAAGCTAGGCATTGTGGATTCTAAGCATTGAGGTTTCTAAGCATTGAGGATGCTAAGCATTGAAGATTCTAAACATTGAGGATTCTAAGCATTGAGGATTCTAAGCATGTAGGATTCTAAGCATTGATGTTTCTAAGCATTGAGGATTCTAAGCATTGAGGATTCTATGCTATGTAATGAGGATGCTAAGCATTTAGGATTCTAACTATTGAGGATTCTAAGCAATGCATGGAGGATGCTAAGCATTGAGGATTATAAGCATTGGGGATTCTAAGCATTGAGGATTCTAACCCAAGCATCGATTTTTCTAATCTTTGAGGTTTCTAAGCATTAAGACATCTATGCATTTAGGTTTGTAAGCATTTGGGATGCTAAGCAATGAGGTTTCAAATAATAAATTTTCTCAGCATTGAGGTTTGTAAGCATTGAGGATTCTAAGCATTGAGGATTCTAAGATAAGCATAGAGCATACTAAGGATTGAGGGTGCTAAACATTGAGGTTTCTAGGCATTGGGCATTCTACGCGTTGAGGATGCTATGCACTGAGGATTCTAAGCATTGAGGTTTCTAAGCAAAGGATTCTAATCTAAGCACTGAGGATGCTAAGTATTGAGGTTTCTAAGCATTAAGTACTCTGTTCATTGAGGTTTCTAAGCATTGAGGATCCTGAGCTTTGAGGATTCTAAGCTATGCATTGAGGATGCTAAGCATTGAGGATTCTAAGCATTGAGGATTCTAAGCATTGAGGATTCTAAGCATTCAGGTTTCTAAGCAGTGAGGATTCTAAGCTAAGCACTGAGGATGCTAAGTATTGAGGTTTCTAAGCATTAAGGACTCTGTGCATTGAGGTTTCTAAGCATTAAGGACTCTGTGCATTGAGGTTTCTAAGCTAAGCATTGAGGATGCTAAGCATTGAGGATTCTAAGCATTGAGGATTCTAAGCATTGAGGATTCTAAGCATTGAGGATTCTAAGCCAAGCATTGAGTTTTCTAATCTTTGAGGTTTCTAAGCATTAAGGCCTCTATGCATTGAGGTTTGTAAGCATTTGGGATGCTAAGCAATGAGGTTGCAAACAATAAAATTTCTCAGCATTGAGGTTTGTAAGCATTGAGGATTCTAAGCATTGAGGATTCTAAGCTAAGCATAGAGCATACTAAGGATTGAGGATGCTAAGCATTGAGGTTTCTAAGTATTGGGGATTCTACGCGTTGAGGATGCTAAGCAATGAGGATTATAAGTATTGAGGTTTCTAAGCATTAAGGACTCTATGCATTGAGGTTTCTAAGCATTGAGGAACCTGAGCTTTGAGGATTCTAAGATATGCATTGAGGATGCTAAGGATTGAGAATTCTAAGCATTGAGGATGCTAAGCATTGAGGTTTCTAAGCTTAGCATTGAGGATTCTAAGCATTGAGGATTCTAAGCATTCAGTTTTCTAAGCAGTGAGGATTCTAAGCTAAGCACAGAAAATGCTAAGTACTGAGGTTTCTAAGCATTAAGGACTCTGTGCATTGAGCATTCTAAGCACTGAGGATTCTAAGCATTGAGGATTCTAAGCATTGAGGATTCTGAGCATTGAGGATGCTAAGCATTGAGGATGCTAAGCATTGAGGATTCAAAGCATTGAGGATTCTAAGCCAAGCATTGAGTTTTCTAATCTTTGTTTTTTCTAAACATTAAGACCTCTATGCAATGAGGTTTGTAAGCATTAGGGTTGCTAAGCATTGAGGTTTCAGAGCAATAAAATTTCTAAGCAATGAGGATTCTGCGCATTGAGGTTTCCAAGCAATGCATGGAGGATGCTAAGCAATGAGGTTCCTAAGCAGTGAGGATTCTGAGCTTTGAGGATTCTAAGCTAAGTAATGAGGATTCTAAGCAATGAGTATGCTAAGCATTGAGGATGCTAAGCATTGAGGATTCTAAGCATTGAGGATTCTAAGCATTGATGTTTCTAAACAAAGCATTGAGGATTCTAAGCATTGAGGAAGCTAAGCATTGAGGATGCTAAGCATTGAAGATTCTAAGCATTGAGGATTCTAAGCATTGAGGATTCTAAGCAGTGAGGATTCTAAGCATTGAGGTTTCTAAGGTAAGCATTGAGGATTCTAAGCATTGAGGATTCTAAGCATTGAGGTTTCTAAGCTAAGCATTGAGGATGCGAAGCATTGAGGATTCTAACTATTGAGGATTCTAAGCAATGCATGGAGGATGCTAAGCATTGAAGATTCTAAGCATTTAGGATTCTAAGCATTGAGGATTCCAAGCCAAGCATTGAGTTTTCTAATCTTTGTGGTTTCTAAGCATTAAGGCCTTTATGCATTGAGGTTTGGAAGCATTTGGGATGCTAAGCAATGAGGTTTCAAACAATAAAATTTCTCAGCATTGAGGTTTGTAAGCATTGAGGATTCTAAGCATTGAGGATTCTAAGCTAAGCATAGAGCATACTAAGGATTGAGGATGCTAAGCATTGAGGTTTCTAAGCATTGGGGATTCTACGCGTTGAGGATGCTAAGCACTGAGGATTCTAAGCATTGAGGTTTCTAAGCAGTGAGTATTCTAAGCTAAGCACTGAGGATGCTAAGTATTGAGTTTTCTAAGCATTAAGGACTCTGTGCATTGAGGTTTCTAAGCACTGAGGATCCTGAGCTTTGAGGATTCTAAGCAAAGCATTGAGGATGCTAAGCATTAAAGACTCTGTGCATTGAGGATTCTAAGCATTCAGGATTCTAAGCATTCAGGTTCCTAAGCAGTGAGGATTCTACGCTAAGCACTGAGGATGCAAAGTATTGAGGTTTCTAAGCATTAAGGACTCTGTGCATTGAGGATGCTAAGCATTGAGGATTCTAAGCATTGAGGATTCTAAGAATTGAGGATTCTAAGCATTGAGGATTCTCAGCATTGAGGATTCTAAGCTAGGCATTGTGGATTCTAAGCATTGAGGTTTCTAAGCATTGAGGATGCTAAGCATTGAAGATTCTAAACATTGAGGATTCTAAGCATTGAGGATTCTAAGCATGTAGGATTCTAAGCATTGATGTTTCTAAGCATTGAGGATTCTAAGCATTGAGGATTCTATGCTATGTAATGAGGATGCTAAGCATTTAGGATTCTAACTATTGAGGATTCTAAGCAATGCATGGAGGATGCTAAGCATTGAGGATTATAAGCATTGGGGATTCTAAGCATTGAGGATTCTAACCCAAGCATCGATTTTTCTAATCTTTGAGGTTTCTAAGCATTAAGACATCTATGCATTTAGGTTTGTAAGCATTTGGGATGCTAAGCAATGAGGTTTCAAATAATAAATTTTCTCAGCATTGAGGTTTGTAAGCATTGAGGATTCTAAGCATTGAGGATTCTAAGATAAGCATAGAGCATACTAAGGATTGAGGGTGCTAAACATTGAGGTTTCTAGGCATTGGGCATTCTACGCGTTGAGGATGCTATGCACTGAGGATTCTAAGCATTGAGGTTTCTAAGCAAAGGATTCTAATCTAAGCACTGAGGATGCTAAGTATTGAGGTTTCTAAGCATTAAGTACTCTGTTCATTGAGGTTTCTAAGCATTGAGGATCCTGAGCTTTGAGGATTCTAAGCTATGCATTGAGGATGCTAAGCATTGAGGATTCTAAGCATTGAGGATTCTAAGCATTGAGGATTCTAAGCATTCAGGTTTCTAAGCAGTGAGGATTCTAAGCTAAGCACTGAGGATGCTAAGTATTGAGGTTTCTAAGCATTAAGGACTCTGTGCATTGAGGTTTCTAAGCATTAAGGACTCTGTGCATTGAGGTTTCTAAGCTAAGCATTGAGGATGCTAAGCATTGAGGATTCTAAGCATTGAGGATTCTAAGCATTGAGGATTCTAAGCATTGAGGATTCTAAGCCAAGCATTGAGTTTTCTAATCTTTGAGGTTTCTAAGCATTAAGGCCTCTATGCATTGAGGTTTGTAAGCATTTGGGATGCTAAGCAATGAGGTTGCAAACAATAAAATTTCTCAGCATTGAGGTTTGTAAGCATTGAGGATTCTAAGCATTGAGTATTCTAAGCTAAGCATAGAGCATACTAAGGATTGAGGATGCTAAGCATTGAGGTTTCTAAGTATTGGGGATTCTACGCGTTGAGGATGCTAAGCAATGAGGATTATAAGTATTGAGGTTTCTAAGCATTAAGGACTCTATGCATTGAGGTTTCTAAGCATTGAGGAACCTGAGCTTTGAGGATTCTAAGATATGCATTGAGGATGCTAAGGATTGAGAATTCTAAGCATTGAGGATGCTAAGCATTGAGGTTTCTAAGCTTAGCATTGAGGATTCTAAGCATTGAGGATTCTAAGCATTCAGTTTTCTAAGCAGTGAGGATTCTAAGCTAAGCACAGAAAATGCTAAGTACTGAGGTTTCTAAGCATTAAGGACTCTGTGCATTGAGCATTCTAAGCACTGAGGATTCTAAGCATTGAGGATTCTAAGCATTGAGGATTCTGAGCATTGAGGATGCTAAGCATTGAGGATGCTAAGCATTGAGGATTCAAAGCATTGAGGATTCTAAGCCAAGCATTGAGTTTTCTAATCTTTGTTTTTTCTAAACATTAAGACCTCTATGCAATGAGGTTTGTAAGCATTAGGGTTGCTAAGCATTGAGGTTTCAGAGCAATAAAATTTCTAAGCAATGAGGATTCTGCGCAGTGAGGTTTCCAAGCAATGCATGGAGGATGCTAAGCAATGAGGTTCCTAAGCAGTGAGGATTCTGAGCTTTGAGGATTCTAAGCTAAGTAATGAGGATTCTAAGCAATGAGTATGCTAAGCATTGAGGATGCTAAGCATTGAGGATTCTAAGCATTGAGGATTCTAAGCATTGATGTTTCTAAACAAAGCATTGAGGATTCTAAGCATTGAGGAAGCTAAGCATTGAGGATGCTAAGCATTGAAGATTCTAAGCATTGAGGATTCTAAGCATTGAGGATTCTAAGCAGTGAGGATTCTAAGCATTGAGGTTTCTAAGGTAAGCATTGAGGATTCTAAGCATTGAGGATTCTAAGCATTGAGGTTTCTAAGCTAAGCATTGAGGATGCGAAGCATTGAGGATTCTAACTATTGAGGATTCTAAGCAATGCATGGAGGATGCTAAGCATTGAAGATTCTAAGCATTTAGGATTCTAAGCATTGAGGATTCCAAGCCAAGCATTGAGTTTTCCAATCTTTGTGGTTTCTAAGCATTAAGGCCTTTATGCATTGAGGTTTGGAAGCATTTGGGATGCTAAGCAATGAGGTTTCAAACAATAAAATTTCTCAGCATTGAGGTTTGTAAGCATTGAGGATTCTAAGCATTGAGGATTCTAAGCTAAGCATAGAGCATACTAAGGATTGAGGATGCTAAGCATTGAGGTTTCTAAGCATTGGGGATTCTACGCGTTGAGGATGCTAAGCACTGAGGATTCTAAGTATTGAGGTTTCTAAGCATTAAGGACTCTGTGCATTGAGGTTTCTAAGCATTGAGGATCCTGAGCTTTGAGGATTCTAAGATATGCATTGAGGATGCTAAGGATAGAGGATTCTAAGCATTGAGGATGCTAAGCATTGAGGTTTCTAAGCGTAGCATTGAGGATTCTAAGCATTCAGGTTTCTAAGCAGTGAGGATTCTAAGCTAAGCACTGAGGATGCTAAGTATTGATGTTTCTAAGCATTAAGGACTCTGTGCATTGAGCTTTCTAAGCATTGAGGATTCTAAGCATTGAGGATTCTAAGCTAGGCAATGAGGATTCTAAGCATTGAAGATTCTAAGCATTGAGGATTCGAAGCATTGAGGTTTCTAAGCATTGAGGATGCTAAGCATTGAGGATTCTAAGCATTGAGGATGCTAAGCATTGAGGTTTCTAAGCTTAGCATTGAGGATTCTAAGCATTGAGGATTCTAAGCATTCAGGTTTCTAAGCAGTGAGGATTCTAAGCTAAGCACTGAGGATGCTAAGTATTGAGGTTTCTAAGCATTAAGGATTCTGTGCATTGAGCATTCTAAGCATTGAGGATTCTAAGCTAGGCATTGAGGATTCTAAGCATTGAGGATTCTAAGCATTGAGGATTCTAAGCATTGAGGTTTCTAAGCATTGAGGATTCTAAGCATTGAGGATTCTAAGCATTGAGGATTCTAAGCCAAGCATTGAGTTTTCTAATCTTTGTTGTTTCTAAACATTAAGGCCTCTATGCAATGAGGTTTGTAAGCATTAGGGTTGCTAAGCATTGAGGTTTCAGAGCAATAAAATTTCTAAGCAATGAGGATTCTGCGCATTGAGGTTTCTAAGCAATGCATGGAGGATGCTAAGCATTGAGGTTCCTAAGCTGTGAGGATTCTGAGCTTTGAGGATTCTAAGCTAAGCAATGAGGATGCTAAGCAATGAGGATGCTAAGCAATGAGGATGCTAAGCATTGAGGATGCTAAGCATTGAGGATGCTAAGCATTGAGGATTCTAAGCATTGAGGTTTCTAAGCTAAGCATTGAGGATGCGAAGCATTAAGGATTCTAACTATTGAGGATTCTATGCAATGCATGGAGGATGCTAAGCATTGAGGATTCTAAGCATTGAGGATTCTAAGCATTGAGGATTCTAAGCATTGAGGATTCTAAGCTATGCATGGAGGATTCTAAGCATTGAGGATTCTAAGCATTGAGGATTCTAAGCCAAGCATTGAGTTTTCTAATCTTTGAGGTTTCTAAGCATTAAGGCCTCTATGCATTGAGGTTTGTAAGCATTTGGGATGCTAAGCAATGAGGTTGCAAAGAATAAAATTTCTCAGCATTGAGGTTTGTAAGCATTGAGGATTCTAAGCATTGAGGATTCTAAGCTAAGCATAGAGCATACTAAGGATTGAGGATGCTAAGCATTGAGGTTTCTAAGTATTGGGGATTCTACGCGTTGAGGATGCTAAGCACTGAGGATTCTAATCATTGAGGTTTCTAAGCAGTGAGGATTCTAAGCTAAGCACTGAGGATGCTAAGTATTGAGGTTTCTAAGCATTAAGGACTCTGTGCATTGAGGTTTCTATGCATTGAGGATTCTAAGCATTGAGGATTCTAAGCATTGAGGATTCTAAGCATTGAGGATGCTAAGCATTGAGGATTCTAAGCATTGAGGATTCTAATCATTGAGGATTCTAAGCATTGAGGATTCTAAGCCAAGCATTGAGTTTTCTTATCTTTGAGGTTTCTAAACATTAAGGCCTCTATGCACTGAGGTTTGTAAGCATTAGTGATGCTAAGCATTGAGGTTTCAGAGCAATAAAATTTCTAAGCAATGGGGATTCTACGCATTGAGGTTTCTAAGCAATGCATGGAGGATGCTAAGCATTGAGGTTCCTAAGCAGTGAGGATTCTGAGCTTTGAGGATTCTAAGCTAAGCAATGAGGATGCTAAGCAATGAGTATGCTAAGCATTGAGGATGCTAAGCATTCTAAGCATTGAGGATTCTAAGCATTGAGGATTCTAAGCATTGAGGATTCTAACCATTGAGGATTCTAAGCATTGAGGTTTCTAAGCAAAGCATTGAGGACGCTAAGCATTGAGGACGCTAAGCATTGAGGACGCTAAGCATTGAGGACGCTAAGCATTGGGGACGCTAAGCATTGAGGATGCTAAGCATTGAGGATTCTAAGATTTGAGGATGCTAAGCATTGAGGATTCTAAGCTATGTAATGAGGATGCTAAACATTGAGGATTCTAAGTATTGAGGTTTCTAAGGTAAGCATTGAGGATGCGAAGCATTGAGGATTCTAAGCATTAAGGATTCTAAGCCAAGCATTCAGTTTTCTAATCTTTGAGGTTTCTAAGCATTAAGGCCTCTATGCATTGAGGTTTGTAAGCATTGAGGATCCTGAGTTTTGAGGATTCAAAGCTAAGCATTGAGGATGTTAAGCATTGAGGATTCTAAGCATTGAGGATTCTAAGCATTGAGGATTCTAAGCTATGCATTGAGGATTCTAATCATTGAGGATGTTAAGCATTGAGGATTCTAAGCATTGAGGTTTCTAAGCTAAGCATTGATGATCCTAAGCATTGAGGATTCTAAGCATTCAGGTTTCTATGCAGTGAGGTTCTAAGCTAAGCACTGAGGATGCTAAGTATTGAGGTTTCTAAGCATTAAGGACTCTGTGCATTGAGGTTTCTAAGCATTGAGGATTCTAAGCATTGAGGATTCTAAGCATTGAGGATTCTAAGCATTGAGGATTCTTAGCTAGGCATTGAGGATTCTAAGCATTGAGGATGCTAAGCATTGAGGATTCTAAGCAAAGCACTGAGGATGCTAAGCATTGAGGATGCTAAGCATTGAGGATTCTAAGCATTGAGGATGCTAAGCATTGAGGATGGTAAGCATTGAGGATTATAAGCATTGAGGATTATAAGCTTTGAGGATGCTAAGCATTGAGGATTCTAAGCATTGAGGATGCTAAGCATTGAGGATGCTAAGCATTGAGGTTTCTAAGCACCGAGGATTCTAAGCTAAGCAATGAGGATGCTAAGCATTGAGGATGCTAAGCATTGAGGATTCTAAGCATTGAGGATTCTAAGCTATGTAATGAGGATGCTAAGCATTGAGGATTCTAAGTATTGAGGTTTCTAAGCTAAGCATTGAGGATGCGAAGCATTGAGGATTCTAACTATTGAGGATTCTAAGCAATGCATGGAGGATTCTAAGCATTGAGGATACTAAGCATTGAGGATGCTAAGCATTGAGGATTCTAAGCATTGAGGATGCTAAGCATTGAGGATACTAAGCACCGAGGATTCTAAGCATTGAGGATTCTAAGCACCGAGGATTCTAAGCTAAGCAATGAGGATGCTAAGCATTGAGGATGCTAAGCATTGAGGATGCTAAGCGTTGAGGATGCTAAGCGTTGAGGATGCTAAGCATTGAGGATGCTAAGCATTGAGGATTCTAAGCATTGAGGAATCTAAGCTATGTAATGAGGATACTAAGCATTGAGGATTCTAAGTATTGAGGTTTCTAAGCTAAGCACTGAGGATGCGAAGCATTGAGGATTCTAACTATTGAGGATTCTAAGCAATGCATGGAAGATTCTAAGCATTGAGGATTCTAAGCATTGAGGATTCTAAGCCAAGCATTGAATTTTCTAATCTTTGAGGTTTCTAAGCATTAAGGCCTCTATGCATTGAGGTTTGTAAGCATTGAGGATTCCAAGCAATGAGGTTTCAAACAATAAAATTTCTAAGCAATGGGGATTCTACGCGTTGAGGATGCTAAGCATTGAGGATTCTAAGCATTGAGGATTCTAAGCAGTGAGGATTCGAAGCTAAGCAATGAGGATGCTAAGTATTGAGGTTTCTAAACATTAAGGACTCTGTGCATTGAGGTTTCTAAGCATTGAGGATCCTGAGCTTTGAGGATTCTAAGCATTGAGGATGCAAAGCATTGAGGATTCTAAGCATTGAGGATTCTAAGCTATGCATTGAGGATTCTAAACATTGAGGATGTTAAGCATTGAGGTTTCTAAGCATTCGGGATTCTAAGCAGTGAGGATTCTAAGCTAAGCACTGAGGATGCTAAGTATTGAGGTTTCTAAGCATTAAGGACTCTGTGCATTGAGGATTCTAAGCATTGAGGATTCTAAGCATTGAGGATTCTAAGCATTGAGGATTCTAAGCGTTGAGGATTCTAAGCATTGAGGATTCTAAGCATTGAGGATGCTAAGCATTGAGGATTCTAAGCTTTGAGGATGCTAAGCATTGTGGAGTCTAAGCATTGAGGATTCAAAGCATTGAGGATGCTAAGCATTGAGGATTCTAAGCTTTGAGGATGCAAAGCATTGAGGATTCTAAGCATTGAGGATGCTAAGCATTGAGGATTCTATGCATTGAGGATGCGAAGCATTGAGGATGCTAAGGATTGAGGATGCTAAGAATTGAGGATTCTAAGCTATGCATTGAGGATTCTAAGCATTGAGGATGCTAAGCATTGAGGACTCTAAGCATTGTGGTTTCTAAGCTAAGCATTGAGGATTCTAAGCATTGAGGATTCTAAGCATTCAGGTTTCTAAGCAGTGAGGATTCTAAGCTAAGCACTGAGGATGCTAAGTATTGAGGTTTCTAAGCATTAAGGACTCTGTGCATTGAGGTTTCTAAGCATTGAGGATTCTAAGCATTGAGGATTCAAAGCATTGAGGATTCTAAGCATTGAGGATTCTAAGCATTGAGAATTCTAAGCATTGAGGATTCAAAGCATTGAGGATTCTAAGCATTGAGGATTCTAAGCATTGAGGATTCTAAGCATTGAGGTTTCTAAGCTAAGTACTGAGGATGCTAAGTATTGAGGTTTCTAAACATTAAGGACTCTGTGCATTGAGGATTCTAAGCATTGAGGATTCTAAGCATTGAGGATTCTAAGCATTGAGGATTCTATGCTAGGCATTGAGGTTTCTAAGCATTGAGGATTCAAAGCATTGAGGTTTCTAAGCTAAGCATTTTGGATTCTAAGCATTGAGCATTCAAAGCATTGAGGATTCTAAGCACTGAGGATTCTAAGCATTGAGGATGCTAAGCATTGAGGATGCTAAGCATTGAGGATGCTAAACACTGAGGATTCTATGCTATGCATTTAGGATTCTAAACATTGAGGATGTTAAGCATATAGGATTCTAAGCATTGAGGTTTCTAAGCAGTGAGGATTCTAAGCTAAGCAATGAGGATGCTAAGTATTGAGGTTCCTAAGCATTAAGGACTCTGTGCATTGAGGTTCCTAAGCATTTGAGGATCCTGAGCTTTGAGGATTCTAAGCTAAGCATTGAGGATGCTAAGCATTGAGGTTTCGAAGCATTGGGGATTCTACGCGTTGAGGATGCTAAGCACTGAGGATTCTAAGCATTGAGGATGCTAAGCATTGAGTTTTCTAAGCTAAGCACTGAGGATGCTAAGCATCGAGGATTCTAAGCATTGAGGATTCTAAGCATTGAGGATTCTAAGCATTGAGGATTCTAAGCATTGAGGATTCTAAGCATTGAGGATTCTAATCTAGGCATTGAGGATTCTAAGCATTGAGGATTCTAAGCATTGAGGATTCTAAGCATTGAGGTTTCTAAGCTAAGCATTGAGGATTCTAAGCATTGAGGATGTTAAGCATTGAGGATGCTAAGCATTGAGGATGCTAAGCTTTGAGGATGCTAAGCATTGAGGATTCTAAGCATTGAGGATTCTAAGCATTGAGGATTCTAAGCATAGTGGATTCTAAGCATTGAGGATTCTAAGCATTGAGGATTCTAAGCTAAGCATTGAGGATGCTAAGTATTAAGGTTTCTAAGCATTAAGGACTCTGTGCATTGAGGTTTCTAAGCATTGAGGATTCTAAGCTAAGCATTGAGGATTCTAAGCATTCAGGTTTCTAAGCAGTGAGGATTCTAAGCTAAGCATTGAGGATGCTAAGTATTGAGGTTTCTAAGCATTAAGGACTCTGTGCATTGAGGTTTCTAAGCATTGAGGATTCTAAGCATTGAGTTTTCTAAGCTAAGCATTGAGGATGCTAAGCATTGAGGATTCTAAGCATTGAGGATTCTAAGCATTGAGGATTCTAAGCATTGAGTATGCTAAGCATTGAGGATTCTAAGCATTGAGGATGCTAAGCATTGAGGATGCTAAGCATTGAGGATTCTAACCATTGAGGATTCTAAGCTATGTAATGAGGATGCTAAGCACTGAGGATTCTAAGTATTGAGGTTTCTAAGCTAAGCATTGAGGACGCGAAGCATTGAGGATTCTAACTATTGAGGATTCTAAGCAATGCATGGAGGATTCTAAGCATTGAGGATTCTAAGCGTTGAGGATTCTAAGCATTCAGGATGCTAAGCATTGGGGATGCTAAGCATTGAGGATTCTAAGATTTGAGGATGCTAAGCATTGAGGATTCTAAGCATTGAGGATTCTTAGCATTGAGGATGCTAAGCATTGAGGATTCTAAGCATTGAGGATGCTAAGCATTGAGGATTCTAAGCATTGAGGATGCTAAGCTTTGAGGATTCTAAGCATTGAGGATTCTAAGCATTGAGGATTCTAAGCATTGAGGATTCTAAGCCAAGCATTGAGTTTTCTAATCTTTGTTGTTTCTAAACATTAAGGCCTCTATGCAATGAGGTTTGTAAGCATTAGGGTTGCTAAGCATTGAGGTTTCAGAGCAATAAAATTTCTAAGCAATGAGGATTCTAAGCATTGAGGTTTCCAAGCAATGCATGGAGGATGCTAAGCATTGAGGTTCCTAAGCAGTGAGAATTCTGAGCTTTGAGGATTCTAAGCTAAGTAATGAGGATGCTAAGCAATGAGTATGCTAAGCATTGAGGATGCTAAGCATTGAGGATTCTAAGCATTGAGGATTCTAAGCATTGAGGTTTCAATGCAAAGCATTGAGGATGCTAAGCATTGAGGAAGCTAAGCATTGAGCATGCTAAGCATTGAGGATGCTAAGCATTGAGGATGCTAAGCTTTGAGGATGCTAAGCATTGAGGATGCTAAGCATTGAGGATGCTAAGCATTGAGGATTCTAAGCATTGAGGATGCTAAGCATTGAGGATTCTAAGCATTGAGGATTCTAAGCATTGAGGATTCTAAGCATTGAGGTTTCTAAGCTTAACATTGAGGATTTTAATCATTGAGGATTCTAAGCATTCAGGTTTCTAAGCAGTGAGGATTCTAAGCTAAGCACTGAGGATGCTAAGTATTGAGGTTTCTAAGCATTAAGGACTCTGTGCATTGAGGATTCTAAGCATTGAGGATTCTAAGCATTGAGGATTCTAAGAATTGAGGATTCTAAGCATTGAGGATTCTAAGCTATGCACTGAGGATTCTAAACTTTGAGGATGTTAAGCATTGAGAATTCTAAGCATTGAGGTTTCTAAGCTAAGCATTGAGGATTCTAAGCATTGAGGATTCTAAGAATTCAGGTTTGTAAGCAGTGAGGATTCCAAGCTAAGCACTTAGGATGCTAAGTATCGAGGTTTCTAAGCATTAAGGATTCTGTGCATTGAGGTTTCTAAGCATTGAGGATTCTAAGCATTGAGTTTTCTAAGCTAAGCATTGAGGATGCTAAGCATTGAGGATTCTAAGCATTGAGGATTCTAAGCATTGAGGATTCTAAGCATTGATGATTCTAAGCATTGAGGATTCTAAACATTGAGGATTCTAATCTAGGCATTGAGGATTCTAAGCATTGAGGATTCTAAGCATTGATGATTCTAAGCATTGAGGATTCTAAGCATTGAGGATTCTAAGCATTGATGATTCTAAGCATTGAGGATTCTAAGCATTGAGGTTTCTAAAGCAAAGCATTGAGGTTTCTAAGCATTGAGGATGCTAAGCTTTGAGGATGCTAAGCATTGAGGATGCTAAGCATTGAGGATGCTAAGCAATGAGGATTCTAAGCATTGAGGATACTAAGCATTGAGGATGCTAAGCATTGAGGATGCTAAGCTTTAAGGATGCTAAGCATTGAGGATTCTAAGCATTGAGGATGCTAAGCATTGAGGATGCTAAGCATTAAGGATGCTAAGCATTGAGGATTCTGAGCATTGAGGATTCTAAGCTATGTAATGGGGATGCTACGCATTGAGGATTCTAAGTATTGAGGTTTCTAAGCTAAGCATTGAGGATGGGAAGCATTGAGGATTCTAACTATTGAGGATTCTAACAATGCATGGAGGATTCTAAGCATTGAGGATTCTAAGCATTGAGGATTCTAAGCATTGAGGTTTCTAAGCTTAGCATTGAGGATTCTAATCATTGAGGATTCTAAGCATTCAGGTTACTAAGCAGTGAGGATTCTAAGCTAAGCACTGAGGATGCTATGTATTGAGGTTTCTAAGCATTGAGGACTCTGTGCATTGAGGATTCTAAGCATTGAGGATTCTAAGCATTGAGGATTCTAAGCAGTGAGGATTCTAAGCATTGAGGTTTCTAAGGTAAACATTGAGGATTCTAAGCATTGAGGATTCTAAGCATTGAGGTTTCTAAGCTAAGCATTGAGGATGCGAAGCATTGAGGATTCTAACTATTGAGGATTCTAAGCAATGCATGGAGGATGCTAAGCATTGAAGATTCTAAGCATTGAGGATTCTAAGCATTGAGGATTCTAAGCCAAGCATTGAGTTTTCTAATCTTTGTGGTTTCTAAGCATTAAGGCCTCTAAGCATTGAGGTTTGTAAGCATTTGGGATGCTAAGCAATGAGGTTTCAAACAATAAAATTTCTCAGCATTGAGGTTTGTAAGCATTGAGGATTCTAAGCATTGAGGATTCCTAGCTAAGCATAGAGCATACTAAGGATTGAGGATGCTAAGCATTGAGGTTTCTAAGCATTGGGGATTCTACGCGTTGAGGATGCTAAGCACTGAGGATTCTAAGTATTGAGGTTTCTAAGCATTAAGGACTCTGTGCATTGAGGTTTCTAAGCATTGAGGATCCTGAGCTTTGAGGATTCTAAGATATGCATTGAGGATGCTAAGGATTGAGGTTTCTGAGCTTAGCATTGAGGATTCTAATCATTGAGGATTCTAAGCATTGAGGATTCTAAGCATTGAGGATTCTAAGCATTGAGGATGCTAAGTATTGAGGTTTCTAAGCATTAAGGACTCTGTGCATTGAGGATTCTAAGCATTGAGGATTCTAAGCATTGAGGATTCTAAGCTAGGCATTGAGGATTCTAAGCATTGAGGATTCTAAGCATTGAGGATTCTAAGCATTGAGGTTTCTAAGCATTGAGGATGCTAAGCATTGAGGTTTCTAAGCATTGAGGATGCTAAGCATTGAGGTTTCTAAGCTTAGCATTGAGGATTCTAAGCATTGAGGATTCTAAGCATTCAGGTTTCTAAGCAGTGAGGATTCTAAGCTAAGCAATGAGGATGCTAAGTATTGAGGTTTCTAAGCATTAAGGATTCTGTGCATTGAGCATTCTAAGCATTGAGGATTCTAAGCTAGGCATTGAGCATTCTAAGCATTGAGGATTCTAAGCATTGAGGATGCTAAGCATTGAGGATGCTAAGCTTTGAGGATTCTAAGCATTGAGGATTCTAATCATGGAGGATTCTAAGCATTGAGGATTCTAAGCATTGAGGGTTCTAAGCCATGCATTGAGTTTTATAATCTTTGAGTTTTCTAAGCATTAACGCCACTATGCATTGAGGTTTGTAAGCATTTGGGATGCTAAGCAATGAGGTTTCAAACAATAAAATTTCTCAGCATTGAGGTTTGTAAGCATTGAGGATTCTAAGCATTGAGGATTCTAAGCTAAGCATAGAGCATACTAAGGATTGAGGATGCTAAGCATTGAGGTTTCGAAGCATTGGGGATTCTACGCGTTGAGGATGCTAAGCACTGAGGATTCTAAGCATTGAGGATGCTAAGCATTGAGTTTTCTAAGCTAAGCACTGAGGATGCTAAGCATCGAGGATTCTAAGCATTGAGGATTCTAAGCATTGAGGATTCTAAGCATTGAGGATTCTAAGCATTGAGGTTTCTAAGCTAAGCATTGAGGATTCTAGGCATTGAGGATGCTAAGCATTGAGGATGGTAAGCATTGAGGATTCTAAGCATTGAGGATTCTAAGCATTGAGGATTCTAAGCTATGAATTGGGGATTCTAAACATTGAGGATGTTAAGCATTGAGAATTCTAAGCATTGAGGTTTCTAAGCTAAGCATTGAGGATTCTAAGCATTGAGGATTCTAAGCATTCAGGTTTCTAAGCAGTGAGGATTCTAAGCTAAGCATTGAGGATGCTAAGTATTGAGGTTTCTAAGCATTAAGAACTCTGTGCATTGAGGTTTCTAAGCATTGAGGATTCTAAGCATTGAGTTTACTAAGCTAAGCATTGAGGATTCTAAGCATTGAGGATTCTAAGCATTGAGGATTCTAAGCATTGAGGATTCTAATCTAGGCATTGAGGATTCTAAGCATTGAGGATTCTAAGCATTGAGGATTCTAAGGATTGAGGATTCTAAGCATTCAGGATGCTAAGCATTGAGGATGGTAAGCATTGAGGATGCTAAGCATTGAGGATTCTAAGCATTGAGGATTCTAAGCATTGGGGTTTCTAAGCAAAGCATTGAGGTTTCTAAGCATTGAGGATGCTAAGCAGTGAGGATGCTAAGCATTGAGGATGCTAAGCATTGAGGATGCTAAGCTTTGAGGATGCTAAGCATTGAGGATTCTAAGCATTGAGGATGCTAAGCATTGAGGATGCTAAGCATTGAGGATTCTAAGCTATGTAATGAGGATGCTAAGCATTGAGGATTCTAAGTATTGAGGTTTCTAAGCTAAGCATTGAGGACGCGAAGCATTGAGGATTCTAACTATTGAGGATTCTAAGCAATGCATGGAGGATTCTAAGCATTGAGGATTCTAAGCGTTGAGGATGCTAAGCATTGAGGATGCTAAGCATTGAGAATGCTAAGCATTGAGGATGCTAAGCATTGAGGATTCTAAGCATTGAGGATTCTAAGCATTGAGGATTCTAAGCATTGAGGATTCTAAGCATTGAGGATTCTAAGCCAAGCATTGAGTTTTCTAATCTTTGTTGTTTCTAAACATTAAGGCCTCTATGCAATGAGGTTTGTAAGCATTAGCGTTGCTATGCATTGAGGTTTCAGAGCAATAAAATTTCTAAGCAATGAGGATTCTGCGCATTGAGGTTTCTAAGCTATGCATGGAGGATGCTAAGCATTGAGGTTCCTAAGCAGTGAGGATTCTGAGCTTTGAGGATTCTAAGCTAAGCAATGAGGATGCTAAGCAATGAGGATGCTAAGCATTGAGGATGCTAAGCATTGAGGATGCCAGGCATTGAGGATTCTAAGCATTGAGGTTTCTAAGCTAAGCATTGAGGATACGAAGCATTGAGGATTCTAACTAGTGAGGATTCTAAGCAATGCATGGAGGATGCTAAGCATTGAGGATTCTAAGCATTGAGGATTCTAAACTATGCATGGAGGATTCTAAGCATTGAGGATTCTAAGCATTGAGGATTCTAAGCATTGAGGATTCTAAGCATTGAGGATTCTAAGCCAAGCGTTGAGTTTTCTAATCTTTGAGGTTTCTAAGCATTAAGGTCTCTATGCATTGAGGTTTGTAAGCATTTGGGAAACTAAGCAATGAGGTTTCAAACAATAAAATATCTCAGCATTGAGGTTTGTAAGCATTGAGGATTCTAAGCATTGAGGATTCTAAGCTAAGCATAGAGCATACTAAGGATTGAGGATGCTAAGCATTGAGGTTTCTAAGCTTTGGGGATTCTACGCGTTGAGGATGCTTAGCACTGAGGATTCTAAGCATTGAGGTTTCTAAGCAGTGAGGATTCTAAGCTAAGCACTGAGGATGCTAAGTATTGAGGTTTCTAAGCATTAAGGACTCTGTGCATTGAGATTTCTAAGCATTGAGGATCCTGAGCTTTGAAGATTCTAAGATATGCATTGAGGATGCTAAGCATTGAGGCTGTTAAGCATTGAGGATTCTAAGTATTGAGGTTTCTAAGCTAAGCATTGAGGATTCTAAGCATTGAGGATTCTAAGCATTGAGGATTCTAAGCATTGAGGATGCTAAGCATTGAGGATGCTAAGCATTGAGGATTCTAAGCATTGAGGATTCTAAGCATTGGGGATGCTAAGGATTGAGGATTCTAAGCATTGAGGAATCTAAGCATTGAGGATTCTAATCTAGGCATTGAGGATTCTAAGCATTGAGGATGCTAAGCATTGAGGTTTCTAAGCAAAGCATTGAGGATGCTAAGCATTGAGGATTCTAGGCATTGAGGATGCTAAGCATTGAGGATGCTAAGCATTGAGGATTCTAAGCCAAGCATTGAGTTTTCTAATCTTTGTTGTTTCTAAACATTAAGCCCTCTATGCAATGAGGTTTGTAAGCATTAGGGTTGCTAAGCATTGAGGTTTCAGAGCAATAAAATTTCTAAGCAATGAGGATTCTGCGCATTGAGGTTTCTAAGCTATGCATGGAGGATGCTAAGCATTGAGGTTCATAAGCAGTGAGGATTCTGAGCTTTGAGGATTCTAAGCTAAGCAATGAGGATGCTAAGCAATGAGGATGTTAAGCATTGAGGATGCTAAGCATTGAGGATTCTAAGCATTGAGGTTTCTAAACTAAGCATTGAGGATGCGAAGCATTGAGGATTCTAAGCATTGAGGATTCTAAGCTATGCATGGATGATTCTAAGCATTGAGGATTCTAAGCATTGAGGATTCTAAGCCAAGCATTCAGTTTTCTAATCTTTGAGGTTTCTAAGCATTAAGGCCTCTATGCATTGAGGTTTGTAAGCATTTGGGATGCTAAACAATGAGGTTTCAAACAATAAAATTTCTCAGCATTGAGGTTTGTAAGCATTGAGGATTCTAAGCATTGAGGATTCTAAGCTAAGCAAAGAGCATACTAAGGATTGAGGATGCTAAGCATTGAGGATTCTAAGCATTGAGTATTCTAAGCATTGGGGATGCTAAGCATTGAGGATTCTAAGCATTGAGGAATCTAAGCATTGAGGATTCTAAGCATTGAGGATTCTAATCTAGGCATTGAGGATTCTAAGCATTGAGGATTCTAAGCATTGAGGATTGTAAACATTGAGAATGTTAAGCATTGAGGATTCTAAGCATTGAGTTTTCTAAGCTATGCATTGAAGATGCTAAGCATTGAGGATGCTAAGCATTGAGGATTCTAAGCATTGAGGATTCTAAGCATTGAGGATTCTAAGCATTGAGGTTTCTAAGCTAAGCATGGGGGATTCTAAGCATTGCGGATGCTAAGCATTGAGGATGCTAAGCATTGAGGATGCTAAGCATTGAGGATTCTAAGCATTGAGGATGGTAAGCATTGAGGATGCTAAGCATTGAGGATGCTAAGCATTGAGGATGCTATGCATTGAGGATGCTAAGCATTGAGGATTCTAAGCATTGAGGATGCTAAGCATTGAGGATTCTAAGCATTGAGGATTCTAAGCTATGTAATGAGGATGCTAAGCATTGAGGATTCTAAGTATTGAGGACTCTAAGCTAAGCATTGAGGATGCGAAGCATTGAGTATTCTAACTATTGAGGATTCTAAGCTAGGCATTGAGGATTCTAAACATTGAGGATTCTACGCATTGAGGATGCTAAGCATTGAGGATGCTAAGCATTGAGGATTCTAAGCCAAGCATTGAGTTTTCTAATCCTTGTTGTTTCTAGACATTAAGCCCTCTATGCACTGAGGTTTGTAAGCATTAGGGATGCTAAGAATTGAGGTTTCAGAGCAGTAAAATTTCTAAGCAATGAGGATTCTGCGCATTGAGGTTTCTAAGCAATGCATGGAGGATGCTAAGCATTGAGGTTCCTAAGCAGTGAGGATTCTGAGCTGTGAGGATTCTAAGCTAAGCAATGAGGATGCTAAGCAATGAGGATACAAAGCATTGAGGATGCTAAGCATTGAGGATTCTAAGCATTGAGGTTTCTAAGCTAAGCATTGAGGATGCGAAGCATTGAGGATTCTAACTATTGAGGATTCTAAGCAATGCATGGAGGATGCTAAGCATTGAAGATTCTAAGCATTGAGGATTCTAAGCATTGAGGATTCTAAGCCAAGCATTGAGTTTTCTAATCTTTGAGGTTTCTAAGCATTAAGGCCTCTATGCATTGAGGTTTGTAAGCATTTGGGATGCTAAGCAATGAGGTTTCAAACAATAAAATTTCTCAGCATTGAGGTTTGTAAGCATTGAGGATTCTAAGTATTGAGGATTCTAAGCTAAGCATAGAGCATACTAAGGATTGAGGATGCTAAGCATTGAGGTTTCTAAGCATTGGGGATTCTACGCGTTGAGGATGCTAAGCACTGAGGATTCTAAGTATTGACATTTCTAAGCATTATGGACTCTATGCATTGAGGTTTCTAAGCATTGAGGATCCTGAGCTTTGAGGATTCTAAGATATGCATTGAGGATGCTAAGGATTGAGGATGCTAAGCATTGAGGATGCTAAGCATTGAGGTTTCTAAGCGTAGCATTGAGGATTCTAAGCATTCAGGTTTCTAAGCAGTGAGGATTCTAAGCTAAGCACTGAGGATGCTAAGTATTGAGGTTTCTAAGCATTAAGGACTCTGTGCATTGAGCTTTCTAAGCATTGAGGATTCTAAGCATTGAGGATTCTAAGCTAGGCATTGAGGATTCTAAGCATTGAGGATGCGAAGCATTGAGGATTCTAAGCATTGAGGTTTCTAAGCATTGAGGATGCTAAGCATTGAGGTTTCTAAGCATTGAGGATGCTAAGCATTGAGGTTTCTAAGCTTAGCATTGAGGATTCTAAGCATTGAGGATTCTAAGCATTCAGGTTTCTAAGCAGTGAGGATTCTAAGCTAAGCAATGAGGATGCTAAGTATTGAGGTTTCTAAGCATTAAGGATTCTGTGCATTGAGCATTCTAAGCATTGAGGATTCTATGCTAGGCATTGAGGATTCTAAGCATTGAGGATTCTAAGCATTGAGGATGCTAAGCATTGAGGATGATAAGCTTTGAGGATTCTAAGCATTGAGGATTCTAAGCAATGAGGATTCTAAGCATTGAGGATGCTAAGCATTGAGGATTCTAAGCATTGAGGATGCTAAGCATTGAGGATTCTAAGCATTGAGGATGCTAAGCTTTGAGGATTCTAAGCATTGAGGATTCTAAGCATTGAGGATTCTAAGCATTGAGGATTCTAAGCCAAGCATTGAGTTTTCTAATCTTTGTTGTTTGTAAACATTAAGGCCTCTATGCAATGAGGTTTGTAAGCATTAGGGTTGCTAAGCATTGAGGTTTCAGAGCAATAAAATTTCTAAGCAATGAGGATTCTAAGCATTGAGGTTTCCAAGCAATGCATGGAGGATGCTAAGCATTGAGGTTCCTAAGCAGTGAGGATTCTGAGCTTTGAGGATTCTAAGCTAAGTAATGAGGATGCTAAGCAATGAGTATGCTAAGCATTGAGGATGCTAAGCATTGAGGATTCTAAGCATTGAGGATTCTAAGCATTGAGGTTTCTAAGCAAAGCATTGAGGATGCGAAGCATTGAGGATGCTAAGCATTGAGGATGCTAAGCATTGAGGATGCTAAGCTTTGAGGATGCTAAGCATTGAGGATGCTAAGCATTGAGGATTCTAAGCATTGAGGATGCTAAGCATTGAGGATTCTAAGCATTGAGGATTCTAAGCATTGAGGATTCTAAGCATTGAGGTTTCTAAGCTTAACATTGAGGATTTTAATCATAGAGGATTCTAAGCATTCAGGTTTCTAAGCAGTGAGGATTCTAAGCTAAGCACTGAGGATGCTAAGTATTGAGGTTTCTAAGCATTAAGGACTCTGTGCATTGAGGATTCTAAGCATTGAGGATTCTAAGCATTGAGGATTCTAAGAATTGAGGATTCTAAGCATTGAGGATTCTAAGCTATGCATTGAGGATTCTAAACATTGAGGATGTTAAGCATTGAGAATTCTAAGCATTGAGGTTTCTAAGCTAAGCATTGAGGATTCTAAGCATTGAGGATTCTAAGAATTCAAGTTTGTAAGCAGTGAGGATTCTAAGCTAAGCACTTAGGATGCTAAGTATCGAGGTTTCTAAGCATTAAGGATTCTGTGCAATGAGGTTTCTAAGCATTGAGGATTCTAAGCATTGAGTTTTCTAAGCTAAGCATTGAGGATGCTAAGCATTGAGGATTCTAAGCATTGAGGATTCTAAGCACTGAGGATTCTAAACATTGAGGATTCTAATCTAGGCATTGAGGATTCTAAGCATTGAGGATTCTAAGCATTGAGGATTCTAAGCATTGAGGATGCTAAGCATTGAGGATGCTAAGCTAGGCATTGAGGATTCTAAGCATTGAGGATTCTAAGCATTGAGGCTTCTAAAGCAAAGCATTGAGGTTTCTAAGCATTGAGGACGCTAAGCTTTGAGGATGCTAAGCATTGAGGATGCTAATCATTGAGGATGCTAAGCATTGAGGATTCTAAGCGTTGAGGATGCTAAGCATTGAGGATGCTAAGCATTGAGGATGCTAAGCATTGAGGATGCTAAGCTTTAAGGATGATAAGTATTGAGGATTCTAAGCATTGAGGATGCTAAGCATTGAGGATGCTAAGCATTAAGGATGCTAAGCATTGAGGATTCTAAGCATTGAGGATTCTAAGCTATGTAATGGGGATGCTACGCATTGAGGATTCTAAGTATTGAGGTTTCTAAGCTAAGCATTGAGGATGCGAAGCATTGAGGATTCTAACTATTGAGGATTCTAAGCAATGCATGGAGGATTCTAAGCATTGAGGATTCTAAGCATTGAGGATTCTAAGCATTGAGGTTTCTAAGCTTAGCACTGAGGATTCTAATCATTGAGGATTCTAAGCATTCAGGTTACTAAGCAGTGAGGATTCTAAGCTAAGCACTGAGGATGCTAAGTATTGAGGTTTCTAAGCATTGAGGACTCTGTGCATTGAGGATTCTAAGCTTTGAGGATTCTAAGCATTGAGGATTCTAAGTAGTGAGGATTCTAAGCATTGAGGTTTCTAAGGTAAGCATTGAGGATTCTAAGCATTGAGGATTCTAAGCATTGAGGTTTCTAAGCTAAGCATTGAGGATGCGAAGCATTGAGGATTCTAACTATTGAGGATTCTAAGCAATGCATGGAGGATGCTAAGCATTGAAGATTCTAAGCATTGAGGATTCTAAGCATTGAGGATTCTAAGCCAAGCATTGAGTTTTCTAATCTTTGTGGTTTCTAAGCATTAAGGCCTCTATGCATTGAGGTTTGTAAGCATTTAGGATGCTAAGCAATGAGGTTTCAAACAATAGAATTTCTCAGCATTGAGGTTTGTAAGCATTGAGGATTCTAAGCAATGAGGATTCCAAGCTAAGCATAGAGCATACTAAGGATTGTGGATGCTAAGCATTGAAATTTCTAAGCATTGGGGATTCTACGCGTTGAGGATGCTAAGCACTGAGGATTCTAAGTATTGAGGTTTCTAAGCATTAAGGACTCTGTGCATTGAGGTTTCTAAGCATTGAGGATCCTGAGCTTTGAGGATTCTAAGATATGCATTGAGGATGCTAAGGATTGAGGATGCTAAGCATTGAGGATGCTAAGCATTGAGGTTTCTAAGCGTAGCATTGAGGATTCTAAGCATTCAGGTTTCTAAGCAGTGAGGATTCTAAGCTAAGCACTGAGGATGCTAAGTATTGAGTTTTCTAAGCATTAAGGACTCTGTGCATTGAGCTTTCTAAGCATTGAGGATTCTAAGCATTGAGGATTCTAAGCTAGGCATTGAGGATTCTAAGAATTGAGGATTCTAAGCATTGAGGTTTCTAAGCATTGAGGTTTCTAAGCATTGAGGATGCTAAGCATTGAGGTTTCTAAGCATTGAGGATGCTAAGCATTGAGGTTTCTAAGCTTAGCATTGAGGATTCTAAGCATTGAGGATTCTAAGCATTCAGGTTTCTAAGCAGTGAGGATTCTAAGCTAAGCAATGAGGATGCTAAGTATTGAGGTTTCTAAGCATTAAGGATTCTGTGCATTGAGCATTCTAAGCATTGAGGATTCTAAGCTAGGCATTGAGCATTCTAAGCATTGAGGATTCTAAGCATTGAGGATGCTAAGCATTGAGGATGCTAAGCTTTGAGGATTCTAAGCATTGAGGATTCTAATCATGGAGGATTCTAAGCATTGAGGATTCTAAGCATTGAGGATTCTAAGCCAAGCATTGAGTTTTATAATCTTTGAGTTTTCTAAGCATTAACGCCACTATGCATTGAGGTTTGTAAGCATTTGGGATGCTAAGCAATGAGGTTTCAAACAATAAAATTTCTCAGCATTGAGGTTTGTAAGCATTGAGGTTTCTAAGCATTGAGGATTCTAAGCTAAGCATAGAGCATACTAAGGATTGAGGATGCTAAGCATTGAGGTTTCGAAGCATTGGGGATTCTACGCGCTGAGGATGCTAAGCACTGAGGATTCTAAGCATTGAGGATGCTAAGCATTGAGTTTTCTAAGCTAAGCACTGAGGATGCTAAGCATTGAGGATTCTAAGCATTGAGGATTCTAAGCATTGAGGATTCTAAGCATTGAGGATTCTAAGCATTGAGGTTTCTAAGCTGAGCATTGAGGATTCTAGGCATTGAGGATGCTAAGCATTGAGGATGGTAAGCATTGAGGATTCTAAGCATTGAGGATTCTAAGCATTGAGGATTCTAAGGTATGAATTGGGGATTCTAAACATTGAGGATGTTAAGCATTGAGAATTCTAAGCATTGAGGTTTCTAAGCTAAGCATTGAGGATTCTAAGCATTGAGGATTCTAAGCATTCAGGTTTCTAAGCAGTGAGGATTCTAAGCTAAGCATTGAGGATGCTAAGTATTGAGGTTTCTAAGCATTAAGAACTCTGTGCATTGAGGTTTCTAAGCATTCAGGATTCTAAGCATTGAGTTTTCTAAGCTAAGCATTGAGGATTCTAAGCATTGAGGTTTCTAAGCATTGAGGATTCTAAGCATTGAGGATTCTAATCTAGGCATTGAGGATTCTAAGCATTGAGGATTCTAAGCATTGAGGATTCTAAGGATTGAGGTTTCTAAGCTAAGCATTGAGGATTCTAAGCATTGAGGATGCTAAGAATTGAGGATGGTAAGCATTGAGGATGCTAAGCATTGAGGATTCTAAGCATTGAGGATTCTAAGCATTGGGGTTTCTAAGCAAAGCATTGAGGTTTCTAAGCATTGAGGATGCTAAGCAGTGAGGATGCTAAGCATTGAGGATGCTAAGCATTGAGGATGCTAAGCTTTGAGGATGCTAAGCATTGAGGATTCTAAGCATTGAGGATGCTAAGCATTGTGGATGCTAAGCATTGAGGATTCTAAGCTATGTAATGAGGATGCTAAGCATTGAGGATTCTAAGTATTGAGGTTTCTAAGCTAAGCATTGAGGACGCGAAGCATTGAGGATTCTAACTATTGAGGATTCTAAGCAATGCATGGAGGATTCTAAGCATTGAGGATTCTAAGCGTTGAGGATTCTAAGCGTTGAGGATTCTAAGCATTGAGGTTTCTAAGCAAAGCATTGAGGATTCTAAGCATTGAGGATTCTAAGCATTGAGGATGCTAAGCATTGAGAATGCTAAGCATTGAGGATTCTAAGCATTGAGGATTCTAAGCGTTGAGGATTCTAAGCATTGATGTTTCTAAGCAAAGCATTGAGGATTCTAAGCATTGAGGATTCTAAGCATTGAGGATTCTAAGCATTGAGGATTCTATGCATTGAGGATGCTAAGCATTGAGGATTCTAAGCATTGAGGATTCTAAGCATTGAGGATTCTAAGCCAAGCATTGAGTTTTCTAATCTTTGTTGTTTCTAAACATTAAGGCCTCTATGCAATGAGGTTTGTAAGCATTAGCGTTGCTATGCATTGAGGTTTCAGAGCAATAAAATTTCTAAGCAATGAGGATTCTGCGCATTGAGGTTTCTAAGCAATGCATGGAGGATGCTAAGCATTGAGGTTCCTAAGCAGTGAGGATTCTGAGCTTTGAGGATTCTAAGCTAAGCAATGAGGATGCTAAGCAACGAGGATGCTAAGCAATGAGGATGCTAAGCATTGAGGATGCCAGGCATTGAGGATTCTAAGCATTGAGGTTTCTAAGCTAAGCATTGAGGATACGAAGCATTGAGGATTCTAACTAGTGAGGATTCTAAGCAATGCATGGAGGATGCTAAGCATTGAGGATTCTAAGCATTGAGGATTCTAAACTATGCATGGAGGATTCTAAGCATTGAGGATTCTAAGCATTGAGGATTCTAAGCATTGAGGATTCTAAGCATTGAGGATTCTAAGCCAAGCGTTGAGTTTTCTAATCTTTGAGGTTTCTAAGCATTAAGGTCTCTATGCATTGAGGTTTGTAAGCATTTGGGATGCTAAGCAATGAGGTTTCAAACAATAAAATATCTCAGCATTGAGGTTTGTAAGCATTGAGGATTCTAAGCATTGAGGATTCTAAGCTAAGCATAGAGCATACTAAGGATTGAGGATGCTAAGCATTGAGGTTTCTAAGCTTTGGGGATTCTACGCGTTGAGGATGCTTAGCACTGAGGATTCTAAGCATTGAGGTTTCTAAGCAGTGAGGATTCTAAGCTAAGCACTGAGGATGCTAAGTATTGAGGTTTCTAAGCATTAAGGACTCTGTGCATTGAGATTTCTAAGCATTGAGGATCCTGAGCTTTGAAGATTCTAAGATATGCATTGAGGATGCTAAGCATTGAGGCTGTTAAGCATTGAGGATTCTAAGTATTGAGTTTTCTAAGCTAAGCATTGAGGATTCTAAGCTTTGAGGATTCTAAGCATTGAGGATTCTAAGCATTGAGGATGCTAAGCATTGAGGATGCTAAGCATTGAGGATGCTAAGCATTGAGGATTCTAAGCATTGAGGATTCTAAGCATTGGGGATGCTAAGGATTGAGGATTCTAAGCATTGAGGAATCTAAGCATTGAGGATTCTAATCTAGGCATTGAGGATTCTAAGCATTGAGGATGCTAAGCATTGAGGTTTCTAAGCAAAGCATTGAGGATGCTAAGCATTGAGGATTCTAGGCATTGAGGATGCTAAGCATTGAGGATGCTAAGCATTGAGGATTCTAAGCCAAGCATTGAGTTTTCTAATCTTTGTTGTTTCTAAACATTAAGCCCTCTATGCAATGAGGTTTGTAAGCATTAGGGTTGCTAAGCATTGAGGTTTCAGAGCAATAAAATTTCTAAGCAATGAGGATTCTGCGCATTGAGGTTTCTAAGCTATGCATGGAGGATGCTAAGCATTGAGGTTCATAAGCAGTGAGGATTCTGAGCTTTGAGGATTCTAAGCTAAGCAATGAGGATGCTAAGCAATGAGGATGCTAAGCATTGAGGATGCTAAGCATTGAGGATGCTAAGCATTGAGGATTCTAAGCATTGAGGTTTCTAAACTAAGCATTGAGGATGCGAAGCATTGAGGATTCTAAGCATTGAGGATTCTAAGCTATGCATGGATGATTCTAAGCATTGAGGATTCTAAGCATTGAGGATTCTAAGCCAAGCATTCAGTTTTCTAATCTTTGAGGTTTCTAAGCATTAAGGACTCTGTGCATTGAGGTTTCTAAGCAATGAGGATGCTAAGCATTGAGGATGCTAAGCATTGAGGATGCTAAGCATTGAGGCTGTTAAGCATTGAGGATGCTAAGAATTGACTTTTCTAAGCTAAGCATTGAGGATGCTAAGCATTGAGGATTCTAAGCATTGAGGATTCTAAGCATTGAGGATTCTAAGCATTGAGGATTCTAAGCATGGGGGATTCTAAGCATTGAGGATTCTAAGCATTGAGGTTTCTAAGCTAAGCATTGAGGATTCTAGGCATTGAGGATGCTAAGCATTGAGGATGCTAAGCACTGAGGATTCTATGAATTGAGGATTCTAAGCATTGAGGATTCTAAGCTAAGCATTGAGGATGCTAAGTATTGAGGTTTCTAAGCATTAAGGACTCTGTGCATTGAGGTTTCTAAGCATTGAGGATTCTAAGCATTGAGTTTTCTAAGCTAAGCATTGAGGATTCTAAGCATTGAGGATTCTAAGCATTGAGGATTCTAAGCATTGAGGTTTCTAAGCTAAGCTTTGAGGATTCTAAGCATTGAGGATGCTAAGCATTGAGGATGCTAAGCATTGAGGATGCTAAGCATTGAGGATTCTAAACATTGAGGTTTCTAAGCAAAGCATTGAGGTTTCTAAGCAGTGAGGATGCTAAGCATTGAGGATCCTAAGCATTGAGGATGCTAAGCATTGAGGATTCTAAGCATTGAGGATGCTAAGCATTGAGGATGCTAAGCTTTGAGGATGCTAAGCATTGAGGATTCTAAGCATTGAGGATGCTAAGCATTGAGGATTCTAAGCATTGAGGATGCTAAGCATTGAGGATGCTAAGCATTGAGGATTCTAAGCATTGAGGATTCTAAGCTATGTAATGAGGATGCTAAGCATTGAGGATTCTAAGTATTGAGGTTTCAAAGCTAAGCATTGAGGACGCGAAGCATTGAGGATTCTAACTATTGAGGATTCTAAGCAATGCATGGAGGATTCTAAGCATTGAGGATTCTAAGCGTTGAGGATTCTAAGCATTGAGGTTTCTAAGCAAAGCATTGAGGATTCTAAGCATTGAGGATTCTAAGCATTGAGGATGCTAAGCATTGAGGATTCTAAGCATTGAGGATGCTAAGCATTGAGGATGCTAAGCATTGAGGATTCTAAGCATTGAGGATTCTATGCACTGAGGATTCTAAGCATTGAGGATTCTAAGCATTGAGGATTCTAAGCTAGGCATTGAGGATTCTAAGCATTGAGGATTCTAAGCATTGAGGTTTCTAAAGCAAAGCATTGAGGATTCTAAGCATTTAGGATGCTAAGCTTTGAGGATGCTAAGCATTGAGGATGCTAAGCATTGAGGATGCTAAGCATTGAGGATGCTAAGCTTTGAGGATGCTAAGCATTGAAGATTCTAAGCACTGAGGATGCTAAGCATTGAGGATGCTAAGCACTGAGGATGCTAAACATTGAGGATTCTAAGCATTGACGATTCTAAGCTATGTAATGGGGATGCTACGCATTGAGGATTCTAAGTATTGAGGTTTCTAAGGTAAACATTGAGGATGCGAAGCATTGAGGATTCTAACTATTGAGGATTCTAAGCAATGCATGGAGGATTCTAAGCATTGAGGATTCTAAGCATTGAGGATTCTAAGCATTGAGGTTTCTAAGCTTAGCATTGAGGATTCTAATCATTGAGGATTCTAAGCATTCAGGTTTCTAAGCAGTGAGGATTCTATGCTAAGCACTGAGGATGCTAAGTATTGAGGTTTCTAAGCATTGAGGACTCTAAGCATTGAGGATTCTAAGCAGTGAGGATTCTAAGCATTGAGGTTTCTAAGGTAAGCATTGAGGATTCTAAGCATTGAGGATTCTAAGCATTGAGGTTTCTAAGCATTAAGGCCTCTATGCATTGAGGTTTGTAAGCATTTGGGATGCTAAGCAATGAGGTTGCAAACAATAAAATTTCTCAGCATTGAGGTTTGTAAGCATTGAGGATTCTAAGCATTGAGGATTCTAAGCTAAGCATAGAGCATACTAAGGATTGAGGATGCTAAGCATTGAGGTTTCTAAGTATTGGGGATTCTACGCGTTGAGGATGCTAAGCACTGAGGATTCTAAGCACTGAGGTTTCTAAGCAGTGAGGATTCTAAGCTAAGCACTGAGGATGCTAAGTATTGAGGTTTCTAAGCATTAAGGACTCTGTGCATTGAGGTTTCTATGCATTGAGGATCCTAAGCTTTGAGGATTCTAAGCGAAGCATTGAGGATGCTAAGCATTGAGGATTCTAAGCATTGAGGATGCTACGCATTGAGGATTCTAAGCATTGAGGATTCTAAGCATTGAGGATTCTAATCTAGGCATTGAGGATTCTAAGCATTGAGGATTCTAAGCATTGAGGTTTCTAAGCTAAGCATTGAGGATGCTAAGCATTGAGGATGCTAAGCATTGAGGATTCTAAGCATTGAGGATTCTAAGCATTGAGGATTCTAAGCATTGAGGATTCTTAGCATTGAGGATTCTAAGCTAGGCATTGAGGATTCTAAGCATTGAGGATTCTAAGCATTGAGGTTTCTAAGCAAAGCATTGAGGTTTCTAAGCATTGAGGATTCTAAGCATTGAGGATTCTAAGCATTGAGGATGCTAAGCATTGAGGATGCTAAGCATTGAGGTATCTAAGCATTGAGGATGCTAAGCATTGAGGCTGCTAAGCATTGAGGATGCTAAGCTTTGAGGATGCTAAGCATTGAGGCTGCTAAGCATAGAGCATACTAAGCATTGAGGATGCTAAGCATTGAGGATTCTAAGCATTGAAGTTTCTAAGCATTGAGGATTCTAAGCATTGAGGATTCTAAGCTATGTAATGAGGATGCTAAGCATTGAGGATTCTAAGTATTGAGGTTTCTAAGCTAAGCATTGAGGATGCTAAGCATTGAGGATGCTAAGCATTGAGGATGCTAAGCATTGAGGATGCTAAGCATTGAGGATGCGACGCATTGAGGATTCTAACTATTGAGGATTCTAAGCAATGCATGGAGGATTCTAAGCATTGAGGATTCTAAGCATTGAGGATTCTAAGCATTGAGGTTTCTAAGCAAAGCATTGAGGATGCTAAGCATTGAGGATGCTAAGCATTGAGGATGCTAAGCATTGAGGATGCTAAGCTTTGAGGATGCTAAGCATTGAGGATTCTAAGATTTGAGGATGCTAAGCATTGAGGATTCTAAGCATTGAGGATGCTAAGCATTGAGGATTCTAAGCATTGAGGATGCTAAGCATTGAGGATGCTAAGCATTGAGGTATCTATGCACCGAGGATTCTGATCTTTGAGGATTCTAAGCTAAGCAATGAGGATGCTAAGCATTGAGGATGCTAAGCATTGAGGATGCTAAGCATTGAGGATTCTAAGCATTGAGGATTCTAAGCTATGTAATGAGGATGCTAACCATTGAGGATTCTAAGTATTGAGGTTTCTAAGCTAAGCATTGAGGATGCGAAGCATTGAGGATTCTAAGCAATGAGGATTCTAAGCCAAGCATTCTGTTTTCTAATCTTTTAGGTTTCTAAGCATTAAGGCCTGTATGCGTTGAGGTTTGTAAGCATTGAGGATCCTGAGCTTTGAGGATTCTAAGCTAAGCATTGAGGATGCTAAGCATTGGGGATTCTAAGCATTGAGGATTCTAAGCATTGAGTATTCTAAGCTATGCATTGAGGATTCTAATCATTGAGGATGTTAAGCATTGAGGATTCTAAGCATTGAGGTTTCTAAGCTAAGCATTGATGATTCTAAGCATTGAGGATTCTAAGCATTGAGGTTTCTATGCAGTGAGGATTCTAAGCTAAGCACTGAGGATGCTAAGTATTGAGGTTTCTAAGCATTAAGGACTCTGTGCATTGAGGTTTCTAAGCATTGAGGATTCTAAGCATTGAGGATTCTAAGCATTGAGGATTCTTAGCTAGGCATTGAGGATTCTAATCATTGAGGATTCTAAGCCAAGCATTGAGTTTTCTAATCTTTGAGGTTTCTAAACATTAAGGCCTCTATGCACTGAGGTTTGAAAGCATTAGGGATGCTAAGCATTGAGGTTTCAGAGCAATAAAATTTCTAAGCAATGGGGATTCTACGCATTGAGGTTTCTAAGCAATGCATGGAGGATGCTAAGCATTGAGGTTCCTAAGCAGTGAGGATTCTGAGCTTTGAGGATTCTAAGCTAAGGAATGAGGATGCTACGCATTGAGGATGCTAAGCATTGAGGATTCTAAGCATTGAGGATTCTAAGCAAAGCATTCAGAATGCTAAGCATTGAGGATGCTAAGCATTGAGAATTCTAAGCATTAAGGATTCTAAGCATTGAGGATGCTATGCATTGAGGATTCTAAGCATTGAGGATTCTAAGCATTGAGGATGCTAAGCATTGAGGATGCTAAGCATTGAGGATGCTTAGCATTGAGGATGCTAAGCATTGAGGATGCTAAGCATTGAGGATTATACGCTTTGAGGATGCTAAGCATTGAGGATTCTAAGCATTGAGGATGCTAAGCATTGAGGATGCTAAGCATTGAGGATTCTAAGCATTGAGGATTCTAAGCATTGAGGATTCTAAGCATTGAGGATTCTAAGCTATGTAATGAGGATACTAAGCATTGAGGATTCTAACTATTGAGGATTCTAAGCAATGCATGGAGGATTCTAAGCATTGAGGATTCTAAGCATTGAGGATTCGAAGCATTGAGGATTCTAAGCTAGGCATGGAGGATTCTAAGCATTGAGGATTCTAAGCATTGAGGATTCTAAGCAAAGCATTCAGGATGCTAAGCATTGAGGATTCTAAGCATTAAGGATTCTAAGCATTGAGGATGCTAAGCATTGAGGATTCTAAGCATTAAGGATTCTAAGCATTGAGGATGCTAAGCATTGAGGATTCTAAGCATTGAGGATTCTAAGCATTGAGGATGCTAAGCATTGAGGATTCTAAGCATTGAGGATTCTAAGCTATGTAATGAGGATGCTAACCATTGAGGATTCTAAGTATTGAGGTTTCTAAACTAAGCATTGAGGATGCGAAGCATTGAGGATTCTAAGCATTGAGGATTCTAAGCTATGTAATGAGGATGCTAACCATTGAGGATTCTAAGTATTGAGGTTTCTAAGCTAAGCATTGAGGATGCGAAGCATTGAGGATTCTAAGCATTGAGGATTCTAAGCCAAGCATTCTGTTTTCTAATCTTTGAGGTTTCTAAGCATTAAGGCCTGTATGCATTGAGGTTTGTAAGCATTGAGGATCCTGAGCTTTGAGGATTCTAAGCTAAGCATTGAGGATGCTAAGCATTGGGGATTCTAAGCATTGAGGATGCTAAGCATTGAGTTTTCTAAGCTAAGCATTGAGGATGCTAAGCATTGAGGATTCTAAGCATTGAGGATTCTAAGCATTGAGGATTCTAAGCATTGAGGATTCTAAGCATGGGGGATTCTAAGCTATGTAATGAGGATGCTAAGCATTGAGGATTCTAACTATTGAGGATTCTAAGCAATGCATGGAGGATTCTAAGCATTGAGGATTCTAAGCATTGAGGATTCGAAGCATTGAGGATTCTAAGCTAGGCATGGAGGATTCTAAGCATTGAGGATTCTAAGCATTGAGGATTCTAAGCAAAGCATTCAGGATGCTAAGCATTGAGGATTCTAAGCATTAAGGATTCTAAGCATTGAGGATGCTAAGCATTGAGGATTCTAAGCATTAAGGATTCTAAGCATAGAGGATGCTAAGCATTGAGGATTCTAAGCATTGAGGATTCTAAGCATTGAGGATGCTAAGCATTGAGGATGCTAAGCATTGAGGATGCTAAGCATTGAGTATTCTAAGCATTGAGGATTCTAAGCTATGTAATGAGGATGCTAACCATTGAGGATTCTAAGTATTGAGGTTTCTAAACTAAGCATTGAGGATGCGAAGCATTGAGGATTCTAAGCATTGAGGATTCTAAGCCAAGCATTCTGTTTTCTAATCTTTGAGGTTTCTAAGCATTAAGGCCTGTATGCATTGAGGTTTGTAAGCATTGAGGATCCTGAGCTTTGAGGATTCTAAGCTAAGCATTGAGGATGCTAAGCATTGGGGATTCTAAGCATTGAGGATTCTAAGCAAAGCATTCAGAATGCTAAGCATTGAGGATGCTAAGCATTGAGAATTCTAAGCATTAAGGATTCTAAGCATTGAGGATGCTATGCATTGAGGATTCTAAGCATTGAGGATTCTAAGCATTGAGGATGCTAAGCATTGAGGATGCTAAGCATTGAGGATGCTTAGCATTGAGGATGCTAAGCATTGAGGATGCTAAGCATTGAGGATTATACGCTTTGAGGATGCTAAGCATTGAGGATTCTAAGCATTGAGGATGCTAAGCATTGAGGATGCTAAGCATTGAGGATTCTAAGCATTGAGGATTCTAAGCATTGAGGATTCTAAGCATTGAGGATTCTAAGCTATGTAATGAGGATACTAAGCATTGAGGATTCTAACTATTGAGGATTCTAAGCAATGCATGGAGGATTCTAAGCATTGAGGATTCTAAGCATTGAGGATTCGAAGCATTGAGGATTCTAAGCTAGGCATGGAGGATTCTAAGCATTGAGGATTCTAAGCATTGAGGATTCTAAGCAAAGCATTCAGGATGCTAAGCATTGAGGATTCTAAGCATTAAGGATTCTAAGCATTGAGGATGCTAAGCATTGAGGATTCTAAGCATTAAGGATTCTAAGCATTGAGGATGCTAAGCATTGAGGATTCTAAGCATTGAGGATTCTAAGCATTGAGGATGCTAAGCATTGAGGATTCTAAGCATTGAGGATTCTAAGCTATGTAATGAGGATGCTAACCATTGAGGATTCTAAGTATTGAGGTTTCTAAACTAAGCATTGAGGATGCGAAGCATTGAGGATTCTAAGCATTGAGGATTCTAAGCTATGTAATGAGGATGCTAACCATTGAGGATTCTAAGTATTGAGGTTTCTAAGCTAAGCATTGAGGATGCGAAGCATTGAGGATTCTAAGCCAAGCATTCTGTTTTCTAATCTTTGAGGTTTCTAAGCATTAAGGCCTGTATGCATTGAGGTTTGTAAGCATTGAGGATCCTGAGCTTTGAGGATTCTAAGCTAAGCATTGAGGATGCTAAGCATTGGGGATTCTAAGCATTGAGGATGCTAAGCATTGAGTTTTCTAAGCTAAGCATTGAGGATGCTAAGCATTGAGGATTCTAAGCATTGAGGATTCTAAGCATTGAGGATTCTAAGCATTGAGGATTCTAAGCATGGGGGATTCTAAGCTATGTAATGAGGATGCTAAGCATTGAGGATTCTAACTATTGAGGATTCTAAGCAATGCATGGAGGATTCTAAGCATTGAGGATTCTAAGCATTGAGGATTCGAAGCATTGAGGATTCTAAGCTAGGCATGGAGGATTCTAAGCATTGAGGATGCTAAGCATTGAGGATTCTAAGCATTGAGGATTCTAAGCAAAGCATTCAGAATGCTAAGCATTGAGGATGCTAAGCATTGAGAATTCTAAGCATTAAGGATTCTGAGCATTGAGGATGCTATGCATTGAGGATTCTAAGCATTGAGGATTCTAAGCATTGAGGATGCTAAGCATTGAGGATGCTAAGCATTGAGGATGCTTAGCATTGAGGATGCTAAGCATTGAGGATGCTAAGCATTGAGGATTATACGCTTTGAGGATGCTAAGCATTGAGGATTCTAAGCATTGAGGATGCTAAGCATTGAGGATGCTAAGCATTGAGGATTCTAAGCATTGAGGATTCTAAGCATTGAGGATTCTAAGCATTGAGGATTCTAAGCTATGTAATGAGGATGCTAAGCATTGAGGATTCTAACTATTGAGGATTCTAAGCAATGCATGGAGGATTCTAAGCATTGAGGATTCTAAGCATTGAGGATTCTAAGCATTGAGGATTCTAAGCTAGGCATGGAGGATTCTAAGCATTGAGGATTCTAAGCATTGAGGATTCTAAGCAAAGCATTCAGGATGCTAAGCATTGAGGATTCTAAGCATTAAGGATTCTAAGCATTGAGGATGCTAAGCATTGAGGATTCTAAGCATTAAGGATTCTAAGCATTGAGGATGCTAAGCATTGAGGATTCTAAGCATTGAGGATTCTAAGCATTGAGGATGCTAAGCATTGAGGATGCTAAGCATTGAGGATGCTAAGCATTGAGGATTCTAAGCATTGAGGATTCTAAGCTATGTAATGAGGATGCTAACCATTGAGGATTCTAAGTATTGAGGTTTCTAAACTAAGCATTGAGGATGCGAAGCATTGAGGATTCTAAGCATTGAGGATTCTAAGCTATGTAATGAGGATGCTAACCATTGAGGATTCTAAGTATTGAGGTTTCTAAGCTAAGCATTGAGGATGCGAAGCATTGAGGATTCTAAGCATTGAGGATTCTAAGCCAAGCATTCTGTTTTCTAATCTTTGAGGTTTCTAAGCATTAAGGCCTGTATGCATTGAGGTTTGTAAGCATTGAGGATCCTGAGCTTTGAGGATTCTAAGCTAAGCATTGAGGATGCTAAGCATTGGGGATTCTAAGCATTGAGGATGCTAAGCATTGAGTTTTCTAAGCTAAGCATTGAGGATGCTAAGCATTGAGGATTCTAAGCATTGAGGATTCTAAGCATTGAGGATTCTAAGCATTGAGGATTCTAAGCATGGGGGATTCTAAGCATTGAGGATTCTAAGCATTGAGGTTTCTAAGCTAAGCATTGAGGATTCTAGGCATTGAGGATGCTAAGCATTGAGGATGCTAAGCATTGAGGATTCTAAGCATTGAGGATTCTAAGCATTGAGGTTTCTAAGCTAAGCATTGAGGATTCTAAGCATTGAGGATGCTAAGCATTGAGGATGCTAAGCATTGAGGATTCTAAACATTGAGGTTTCTAAGCAAAGCATTGAGGTTTCTAAGCATTGAGGATGCTAAGCATTGAGGATCCTAAGCATTGAGGATGCTAAGCATTGAGGATTCTAAGCATTGAGGATGCTAAGCATTGAGGATGCTAAGCTTTGAGGATGCTAAGCATTGAGGATTCTAAGCATTGAGGATTCTAAGCAATGAGGATGCTAAGCTAAGCATAGAGCATACTAAGGATTGAGGATGCTAAGCATTGAGGTTTCTAAGCATTGGGGATTCTAAGCATTGAGGATTCTAAGCATTGAGGATGCTAAGCATTGAGGATGCTAAGCATTGAGGATTCTAAGCTATGTAATGAGGATGCTAAGCATTGAGGATTCTAAGTATTGAGGTTTCTAAGCTAAGCATTGAGGACGCGAAGCATTGAGGATTCTAACTATTGAGGATTCTAAGCAATGCATGGAGGATTCTAAGCATTGAGGATTCTAAGCGTTGAGGATTCTAAGCATTGAGGTTTCTAAGCAAAGCATTGAGGATTCTAAGCATTGAGGATTCTAAGCATAGAGGATGCTAAGCATTGAGGATTCTAAGCATTGAGGATGCTAAGCATTGAGGATTCTAAGCATTGAGGATGCTAAGCATTGAGGATGCTAAGCATTGAGGATTCTAAGCACTGAGGATTCTAAGCATTGAGGATTCTAAGCGTTGAGGATTCTAAGCATTGAGGATTCTAAGCTAGGCATTGAGGATTCTAAGCATTGAGGATTCTAAGCATTGAGGTTTCTAAAGCAAAGCATTGAGGATTCTAAGCATTTAGGATGCTAAGCTTTGAGGATGCTAAGCATTGAGGATGCTAAGCATTGAGGATGCTAAGCATTGAGGATTCTAAGCATTGAGGATGCTAAGCATTGAGGATGCTAAGCATTGAGGATGCTAAGCATTGAGGATGCTAAGCTTTGAGGATGCTAAGCATTGAAGATTCTAAGCACTGAGGATGCTAAGCATTGAGGATGCTAAGCACTGAGGATGCTAAACATTGAGGATTCTAAGCATTGACGATTCTAAGCTATGTAATGGGGATGCTACGCATTGAGGATTCTAAGTATTGAGGTTTCTAAGGTAAACATTGAGGATGCGAAGCATTGAGGATTCTAACTATTGAGGATTCTAAGCAATGCATGGAGGATTCTAAGCATTGAGGATTCTAAGCATTGAGGATTCTAAGCATTGAGGTTTCTAAGCTTAGCATTGAGGATTCTAATCATTGAGGATTCTAAGCATTCAGGTTTCTAAGCAGTGAGGATTCTATGCTAAGCACTGAGGATGCTAAGTATTGAGGTTTCTAAGCATTGAGGACTCTGTGCATTGAGGATTCTAAGCATTGAGGATTCTAAGCAGTGAGGATTCTAAGCATTGAGGTTTCTAAGGTAAGCATTGAGGATTCTAAGCATTGAGGATTCTAAGCATTGAGGTTTCTAAGCATTAAGGCCTCTATGCATTGAGGTTTGTAAGCATTTGGGATGCTAAGCAATGAGGTTGCAAACAATAAAATTTCTCAGCATTGAGGTTTGTAAGCATTGAGGATTCTAAGCATTGAGGATTCTAAGCTAAGCATAGAGCATACTAAGGATTGAGGATGCTAAGCATTGAGGTTTCTAAGTATTGGGGATTCTACGCGTTGAGGATGCTAAGCACTGAGGATTCTAAGCACTGAGGTTTCTAAGCAGTGAGGATTCTAAGCTAAGCACTGAGGATGCTAAGTATTGAGGTTTCTAAGCATTAAGGACTCTGTGCATTGAGGTTTCTATGCATTGAGGATCCTGAGCTTTGAGGATTCTAAGCGAAGCATTGAGGATGCTAAGCATTGAGGATTCTAAGCATTGAGGATGCTACGCATTGAGGATTCTAAGCATTGAGGATTCTAAGCATTGAGGATTCTAATCTAGGCATTGAGGATTCTAAGCATTGAGGATTCTAAGCATTGAGGTTTCTAAGCTAAGCATTGAGGATGCTAAGCATTGAGGATGCTAAGCATTGAGGATTCTAAGCATTGAGGATTCTAAGCATTGAGGATTCTAAGCATTGAGGATTCTTAGCATTGAGGATTCTAAGCTAGGCATTGAGGATTCTAAGCATTGAGGATTCTAAGCATTGAGGTTTCTTAGCAAAGCATTGAGGTTTCTAAGCATTGAGGATTCTAAGCATTGAGGATTCTAAGCATTGAGGATGCTAAGCATTGAGGATGCTAAGCATTGAGGTATCTAAGCATTGAGGATGCTAAGCATTGAGGCTGCTAAGCATTGAGGATGCTAAGCTTTGAGGATGCTAAGCATTGAGGCTGCTAAGCATAGAGCATACTAAGCATTGAGGATGCTAAGCATTGAGGATTCTAAGCATTGAAGTTTCTAAGCATTGAGGATTCTAAGCATTGAGGATTCTAAGCTATGTAATGAGGATGCTAAGCATTGAGGATTCTAAGTATTGAGGTTTCTAAGCTAAGCATTGAGGATGCGACGCATTGAGGATTCTAACTATTGAGGATTCTAAGCAATGCATGGAGGATTCTAAGCATTGAGGATTCTAAGCATTGAGGATTCTAAGCATTGAGGTTTCTAAGCAAAGCATTGAGGATGCTAAGCATTGAGGATGCTAAGCATTGAGGATGCTAAGCTTTGAGGATGCTAAGCATTGAGGATTCTAAGATTTGAGGATGCTAAGCATTGAGGATTCTAAGCATTGAGGATGCTAAGCATTGAGGATTCTAAGCATTGAGGATGCTAAGCATTGAGGATGCTAAGCATTGAGGTATCTATGAACCAAGGATTCTGATCTTTGAGGATTCTAAGCTAAGCAATGAGGATGCTAAGCATTGAGGATGCTAAGCATTGAGGATGCTAAGCATTGAGGATTCTAAGCATTGAGGATTCTAAGCTATGTAATGAGGATGCTAACCATTGAGGATTCTAAGTATTGAGGTTTCTAAGCTAAGCATTGAGGATGCGAAGCATTGAGGATTCTAAGCAATGAGGATTCTAAGCCAAGCATTCTGTTTTCTAATCTTTGAGGTTTCTAAGCATTAAGGCCTGTATGCGTTGAGGTTTGTAAGCATTGAGGATCCTGAGCTTTGAGGATTCTAAGCTAAGCATTGAGGATGCTAAGCATTGGGGATTCTAAGCATTGAGGATTCTAATCATTGAGGATGTTAAGCATTGATGATTCTAAGCATTGAGGATTCTAAGCATTCAGGTTTCTATGCAGTGAGGATTCTAAGCTAAGCACTGAGGATGCTAAGTATTGAGGTTTCTAAGCATTAAGGACTCTGTGCATTGAGGTTTCTAAGCATTGAGGATTCTAAGCATTGAGGATTCTAAGCATTGAGGATTCTTAGCTAGGCATTGAGGATTCTAATCATTGAGGATTCTAAGCCAAGCATTGAGTTTTCTAATCTTTGAGGTTTCTAAACATTAAGGCCTCTATGCACTGAGGTTTGAAAGCATTAGGGATGCTAAGCATTGAGGTTTCAGAGCAATAAAATTTCTAAGCAATGGGGATTCTACGCATTGAGGTTTCTAAGCAATGCATGGAGGATGCTAAGCATTGAGGTTCCTAAGCAGTGAGGATTCTGAGCTTTGAGGATTCTAAGCTAAGGAATGAGGATGCTAAGCATTGAGGATGCTAAGCATTGAGGATTCTAAGCATTGAGGATTCTAAGCATTGAGGATTCTAAGCATTGAGGATGCTATGCATTGAGGATTCTAAGCATTGAGGATTCTAAGCATTGAGGATGCTAAGCATTGAGGATGCTAAGCATTGAGGATGCTTAGCATTGAGGATGCTAAGCATTGAGGATTATACGCTTTGAGGATGCTAAGCATTGAGGATGCTAAGCATTGAGGATTCTAAGCATTGAGGATGCTAAGCATTGAGGTTTCTAAGCACCGAGGATTCTAAGCTAAGCAATGAGGATGCTAAGCATTGAGGATGCTAAGCATTGAGGATGCTAAGCATTGAGGATGATAAGCATTGAGGATTCTAAGCATTGAGGATTCTAAGCTATGTAATGAGGATGCTAAGCATTGAGGATTCTAACTATTGAGGATTCTAAGCAATGCATGGAGGATTCTAAGCATTGAGGATTCTAAGCATGGAGGATTCGAAGCATTGAGGATTCTAAGCTAGGCATGGAGGATTCTAAGCATTGAGGATTCTAAGCATTGAGGATTCTAAGCAAAGCATTCAGGATGCTAAGCATTGAGGATTCTAAGCATTAAGGATTCTAAGCATTGAGGATGCTAAGCATTGAGGATTCTAAGCATTAAGGATTCTAAGCATTGAGGATGCTAAGCATTGAGGATTCTAAGCATTAAGGATTCTAAGCATTGAGGATGCTAAGCATTGAGGATTCTAAGCATTGAGGATTCTAAGCATTGAGGATGCTAAGCATTGAGGATGCTAAGCATTGAGGATTCTAAGCATTGAGGATGCTAAGCATTGAGGAATATAAGCATTGAGGATTCTAAGCATTGAGGATTCTAAGCCAAGCATTGAATTTTCTAATCTTTGAGGTTTCAAAGCATTAAGGCCTCTATGCATTTAGGTTTGTAAGCATTGAGGATTCTAAGCATTGAGGATTCTTAGCATTGAGGATTCTAAGCTAGGCATTGAGGATTCTAAGCATTGAGGATTCTAAGCATTGAGGTTTCTAAGCAAAGCATTGAGGTTCCTAAGCATTGAGGATTCTAAGCATTGAGGATTCTAAGCATGGAGGATTCTAAGCATTGAGGATTCTAAGCCAAGCATTGAGTTTTCTAATCTTTGAGTTTTCTAAGCATTAAGGCCTCTATGCATTGAGGTTTGTAAGCATTTGGGATGCTAAGCAATGAGGTTTTAAACAATGAAATTTCTCAGCATTGAGGTTTGTAAGCATTGAGGATTCTAAGCATTGAGGATTCTAAGCTAAGCATAGAGCATACTAAGGATTGAGGATGCTAAGCATTGAGGTTTCGAAGCATTGGGGATTCTACGCGTTGAGGATACTAAGCACTGAGGATTCTAAGCATTGAGGTTTTTAAGCAGTGAGGATTCTAAGATAAGCACTGAGGATGCTAAGCATTGAGGTTTCTAAGCATTAAAAACTCTGTGCATTGAGGTTTCTAAGCATTAAAAACTCTGTGCATTGAGGTTTCTAAGCAATGAGGATGCTAAGCATTGCGGATGCTAAGCATTGATGATGCTAAGCATTGAGGCTGTTAAGCATTGAGGATGCTATGCATTGAGTTTTCTAAGCTAAGCATTGAGGATGCTAAGCATTGATGATGCTAAGCATTGAGGATTCTAAGCATTGAGGATGCTAAGCATTGAGGTATCTAAGCATTGAGGATGCTAAGCACCGAGGATTCTAAGCTAAGCATTGAGGATGCTAAGCATTGAGGATGCTAAGCATTGAGGATTCTAAGCATTGAGGATTCTAAGCTATGTAATGAGGATGCTAAGCATTGAGGATTCTAAGTATTGAGGTTTCTAAGCTAAGCACTGAGGATGCGAAGCATTGAGGATTCTAAGCTAAGTAATGTGGATGCTAAGCATTGAGGATTCTAAGTATTGAGGTTTCTAAGCTAAGCATTTAGGATGCGAAGCATTGAGGATTCTAACTATTGAGCATTCTAAGCAATGCATGGAGGATTCTAAGCATTGAGGATTCTAAGCTATGAGGATTCTAAGCCAAGCATTGAATTTTCTAATCTTTGAGGTTTCTATGCATTCAGGCCTCTATGCATTGAGGTTTGTAAGCATTGAGGATTCTAAGCAATGAGGTTTCAAACAATAAAATTTCTCAGCATTGAGGTTTGTAAGCATTGAGGATTCTAAGCATTGAGGATTCTAAGCTAAGCATAGAGCATACTAAGGATTGAGGATGCTAAGCAGTGAGGTTTCTAAGCATTGGGGATTCTACGCGTTGAGGATGCTAAGCACTGAGGATTCTAAGCACTGAGGTTTCTAAGCAGTGAGGATTCTAAGCTAAGCACTGAGGATGCTAAGTATTGAGGTTTCTAAGCATTAAGGACTCTGTGCATTGAGGTTTCTAAGCATCGAGGATTCTAAGCATTGAAAATTCTAAGCATTGAGGATTCTAAGCATTGAAGATTCTAAGCTAGGCATTGAGGATGCTAAGCATTGAGGATGCTAAGCATTGAGGTTGCTAAGCACTGAGGATGCTAAGCATTGAGGATTCTAAGATTTGAGGATGTGTCACGGGTTACTTAGATTTACCTATGCCCGTGACAGGGGAAGCCACCCCGTGGGCTCCCCTCCCGGGGCCCGTAAAGGAGGGGGAAAAAGGGAGTGGGATAAAACAGCGACAATCTAAGGAGGAAAAACTTATTTTACTAAATATGATACCGAAATACAAGATAACACAATATAATATAATTGAGGCTAACAAATTGAACGAAACAGAGAGAGAGAGAGTCCCCGAAAACCGAGAGGCCTACTGTGAACTCTAGGCGACACGGCTGGAACGCTTCCCACTCTCCGAGAAGTTCGAGAGAAGAAGGAGGGCACTCCAGCCTGGGAACGAGATTATACAGCGTCCTGGTCCCGTGACTTATCATTAACCCTGTTGTTCTCTGGGATATGTAGTCTTCTTCTGTGGACTGCACATTCAATAGAAGTATCCATACTTTACATGATGTTATGATGTGGAATACTGATAGCAAAATTACAAAATTACAAAACCATGACATTCCACCCCTTATTCTACATTATTACATCATGATAAATATATATATACATATATATACACGTATGTAAAATTATGATAGCTAAACAGTAGAATTACATGTAACATAACTAAATGTACAACTATAATAACTAAAATACACTACACATGCAAACATATATATATATAAATACATAAAATTATTGACTGCTCTCCCCCAGCATCAAATTCCCTTGTGGCACACATTGAACATCCCCATCCTTCTGCATTACCCACCAAGTGCACCCAGGTCCCTGGGCAAAGACAGTTCCACGGATAGGTTTGCCCTTTCCAGAAGCTGGAAGGACCCAAACAGCTTTTCCCAACATGTTCTTTACATGTACAACAGGGACCTTATCTCCTTCTACAGTGTGTAGGGGGCTAGATTGACTAGGACCATCACGATTGACAGATCCTCTAGTATTCACCAACCAAGTGGCTTCTGCCAGATTCTTCTCCCAGTGCTTAAATGTTCCACCACCCATTGCTTTCAACATAGTTTTCAACAACCCATTATATCGTTCAATTTTACCAGAAGCTGGTGCATGGTAGGGAATATGATAAATCCACTCAATGCCATGATCTTTGGCCCAAGTATTTATAAGGGAATTTTTAAAATGTGTCCCATTATCAGATTCAATTCTTTCTGGGGTGCCATGTCGCCACAGGACTTGTTTCTCAAGACCTAATATGGTGTTTCGAGCAGTAGCATGGGGTACTGCGTATGTTTCAAGCCACCCAGTGGTTGCCTCTACCATGGTGAGTACATAACACTTACCACTGCGAGATCGTGGCAAGGTGATATAATCAACCTGCCACGCCTCCCCATATTTATACTTTTGCCACCGCCCTTCCTCCCAGAGAGGTTTCATCCTTTTGGCTTGTTTAATTATGGCACATGTTTCACAATCATGAATAATCTGCGCAATAGCGTCCATGGTTAAGTCCACCCCTCGGTCTCTGGCCCACTTATATGTCGCGTCTCTTCCTTGATGACCTGAGGTCTCATGAGCCCATCGAGCTAGAAATAATTCACCCTTATTCTGCCAGTCCAAGTCAATTTGAGCCACCTCAATTTTGGCAGCTTTATCTACCTGATGGTTGTTTTGTTGTTCTTCAGTAGCCCGACTTTTGGGCACATGTGCATCCACATGACGCACCTTTACAACCATATTCTTTGTTCGGGAAGCAATGTCCTTCCATAATTCAGCGGCCCAAACAGATTTACCCTTCCGTTGCCAGTTGTTTTGTTCCCACCTCTGTAACCACCCCCATAAGGCATTTGCCACCATCCATGAGTCAGTATAAAGATACAGCATTGGCCACCTCTCCCGTTCAGCAACATCTAAGGCCAGCTGGACAGCTTTTACCTCTGCAAACTGACTTGATTCTCCCTTACCTTCGGTGGCCTCTGCAACCTGTCGTGTGGGGCTCCACACAGCAGCTTTCCATTTGCGATGCTTCCCTACAATGCGACATGATCCGTCTGTGAATAGGGCATATTTCTTTTCATTTTCTGGTAATTCGTTGTATGGTGGGGCCTCTTTAGCACGTGATACCTCTTCTGCAGGTGATGTTCCAAACTTTTTATCTTCAGGCCAGTCCATGATTACCTCTAGGATTCCTGGACGATTGAGGTTTCCCATTCGCGCTCGCTGTGTAATCAGCGTAATCCACTTGCTCCAGGTGACATCGATAGCATGATGGGTGGAGGGAACCTGTCCTTTGAACATCCAGTTCAGCACTGGCAGTCGAGGTGCCAAAAGGAGCTGTGTTTCAGTCCCGACTACTTCGGAAGCAGCCCGAACCCCCTCATACGCGGCTAAGATCTCCTTCTCAGTTGGAGTGTAGCACTCTTCAGACCCCTTATATGATCGACTCCAGAATCCCAGGGGTCGGCCTCGGGTCTCTCCTGAGGCTCTTTGCCACAAACTCCAAGTGGGGCCTTTCTCTCCAGCAGCAGTATAGAGGATGTTCTTTACATCCTGTCCAGTCCGTACTGGCCCCAGAGCTACAGCTCGGGCTATCTCTTGTTTAATCTGTTCAAAAGCCTGCTGCTGCTCAGGGCCCCATGCAAAATCGTTCTTCTTCCGCGTCACCTGATAAAGGGGGCTTACAATGAGGCTGTAGTTTGGAATGTGCATCCTCCAAAAGCCTACTGCACCCAGGAAAGATTGTGTCTCTTTCTTGCTAGTTGGTGGAGACATGGCAGTGATTTTGTCGATCACATCTGTTGGGATGTGACGACGTCCATCCTGCCACTTTATACCTAAGAACTGAATTTCCTGGGCAGGTCCTTTTACTTTGCTTCGCTTAATAGCAAAGCCGGCTTGTAGAAGAATTTGGATGATCTGCTCTCCTTTTGTGAAAACCTCTTCTGCTGTATCACCCCACACAACAATGTCATCAATGTACTGCAGGTGTTCAGGAGCACCACCTTGTTCCAGTACAGTTTGGACCAACCCATGGCAAATGGTTGGGCTGTGTTTCCACCCTTGGGGCAAACGGTTCCAAGTATACTGAATGCCCCTCCAGGTGAAGGCAAACTGTGGCTTACATTCTGCAGCCAAAGGAATAGAGAAGAAGGCATTGGCAATGTCAATGGTGGCATACCATTTGGCTGCTTTTGACTCCAGCTCGTACTGGAGTTCCAACATGTCCGGCACAGCAGCGCTCAATGGGGGTGTGACCTCATTCAGGCCACGGTAGTCTACTGTCAGCCTCCATTCTCCACTGGCTTTACGCACTGGCCATATGGGACTGTTAAAAGGTGAGTGAGTTTTACTGATCACTCCCTGATTCTCCAACTGGCGAATCAAATCATGAATGGGGAGCAAGGAATCCCTGTTGGTGCGATACTGCCGTCTGTGCACTGTCTTTGTAGCAATCGGTACCTGCTGCTCTTTTACTCGTAGCAGCCCCACAACAGACGGGTCCTCTGACAGGCCAGGCAAAACAGACAGCTGCTTAATGTTGTCCATATCTACAGCAGCTATCCCAAAGGCCCATCGATACCCCTTAGGATCCTTGAAATGCCCCCTTCTGAGGTAATCAATACCCAGTATACATGGAGCCCCTGGGCCAGTCACAATAGGGTGTTTTTGCCAGTCTTTGCCAGTGAGGCTTATTTCAGCCTCCAGCACAGTCAATTCTTGAGAGCCCCCAGTCACTCCAGAAATATGGATTGATTCTGTCCCTTCATGACTGGAGGGCATTAGGGTGCACTGTGCACCGGTATCCACCAGCGCCTTATATTCCTGTGGTTCTGATGTGCCAGGCCATCGAATCCACACAGTCCAATAAACTCTATTATCCCTTTCCCTCCCCTGACTGAGGGCAGGGCCCCTCTATTGGTTACCTGTGATGACTGGAGCAACTCCACTGGTGGTTGGTATGTCTAGTAGTTCTTTCACCCGTGCTCGTAGTGCAGAAGTAGGCTGATCATGCCACTTCCTCATGTCTTCTCCACGGTCACGTAGGTAGCGCCACATGGAAACACGCGGTGCAATCGTACTGTTGTTCTTTGCTCGAGCTGGGAAGCGTGTGCGTTTAACAGCTGAGACTTTTGATGATGCAGGTGAGGAGTAGGACTGGAATACTTTGATCAGATCCTTCATTAGACCTGGTGGCCCGTACGAGGATTGACCTTCATCAGTTGTTTCTGATACTATTACGGGATCATTGCAATTAGTTGATGGAAACAATTTCTTGCACATTTCATCTACTCGGTTTTCTAGCCGTGAGATGGCAGAAACTGCGGCATGCAGTTGAGGGAGCTGCTGATCGGTGGTTTGAAGCATTATAATCAGCTCAACAACTCGGGGCCATCTGTCCACGAACCCTTTAGAACCTGTTACCAATGACTGTGCCATTCTCTCTGGTGCTGTACTTGTGATTTTCTGCCACATGTCAGGATCGGCCCTCACTCTCTCAGGGTCAAGTTCGCTTGGATCAGGGCTGTACAACATTTTCGCCATGGCCAATTCCCTCAAGCGCTGAATACCTTTTTGGACGGTATTCCAACTATCAAATTTAGGCTTCAAAGCATCCTTATAGGGGTACCTTTCTCTCACGGCTTCTAACAGCCGCAACCAGAGAGTGGCAGCTCCATCCGAACATCTGCTAATCCCTCTGTCGATACCTGCATCTTGGGCAATGCTTCCTAGTTGGCGAGCTTCATTACCATCTAGAGACAAGCTGTTGGCCCCGTTGTCCCAGCAGCGAAGCAACCAAGCAAGGATACCTTCATCTTGACGCCGTGTGAACTCCTTTCTTGAGCCTTGGATTTCAGTCAGCTTCAGAGGTCGACAATAGGTGATTTCCTCCTCCTCATCAGTCTCTTCTTCATGCCTCTTGGTTTTTGCCTTTGCTTTTTTCGGTACTGCTCCATGCCCGGCACCTGGGTCTTCTGCAACCCCCCCCTGTGCTTCTCCTTCTTTTCGTTCTAGACGCATGGACACCCGTTTCCATTTCTTGCCTTCCACAGGGGCAACTGATATTGCTACTGATGCCTCCTGTGACTGATCAGAATTAACTTGGGCTTGAATCTCAGATCGGAAACTCTCTCTCTCCAGAATAGTATGATACAAAGCACGGTATGCATAAGCCAAACCCCACATAAGGTTTACCTCCTTAGATCTCTGACCCAAATACTCACTTAATTTCTTAGGGTCCCTTAGGTGTTCAAGAGTGAAATCCCATGACACTGCGGGTCCCCATGCTTCTAAGACTTTTCCTAAACCTTTCCATATTCCCTGCCAGTCATCATTCTCTGGTTCTGGAGGAGACTTCCGCATAGAACGAATGCATAGGAACATATATGCATTCATTAATAGTGATAACATGGATGCAAGTATGAACCCTATCTCAGTTACTGAAAGGCGTGTGGAAACCTGAGAGTACAACCTAAATAAAAAGGGTTTTTTTAGCCTGTACAATGAATTAAACATGGTGCTGTTTGTAAAATTGCCTGTTCCATCTGGGATGCAAGTACTTGTAAGATTCGCAATTCCATCTGGGATGCAAGTGTTTGTAAGATTCACAATTCCATCTGGGGTGTAGGTGCCAAAATTCTGACCATACCACATCTCATAAAAGTACCAGGCAGGTGTCTCCATCAGTATCCACCTTATTAGGCTATATACCTGCACAATTCCACAACACCAAATTATGGTGTTAATAGTTGACCAATACTTTAAGAAGATCATAATTGCTTTCAATCCCTTAAACAGAGCAACTGGGATGAAGAGTGGATTCATAGCTGGCAGGCTCTGTAAAAGTCAGAGCTAGCTAGCTTTGCTCTAAGGGAGAAAGAAATCCCTTTGTTTTCTACACAAAAGTTAGATAGCAGTGCTGAGAATGTACAGCAGCCCTTAATGCTGACAATTTGTCTGGTATTTCAAGGTCACGTTCTCAGTGAGCAGCTACGAAAAGATAACACTCCCCTAACGAAGCTCTTTAAGAGTAAAGAGAGAGTCGTTCTAAAAGCTAAAAAGCTCTATGCCCGCATTCTCCACCAAAAAATCTGTCACGGGTTACTTAGATTTACCTATGCCCGTGACAGGGGAAGCCACCCCGTGCCCCCCCCCCCCCCCCCGGGGCCCGGAAAGGAGGGGGAAAAAGGGAGTGGGATAAAACAGCGACAATCTAAGGAGGAAAAACTTATTTTACTAAATATGATACCGAAATACAAGATAACACATATAATATAATTGAGGCTAACAAATCGAACGAAACAGAGAGAGAGAGAGAGTCCCCGAAAACCGAGAGGCCTACTGTGAACTCTAGGCGACACGGCTGGAACGCTTCCCACTCTCCGAGAAGTTCGAGAGAAGAAGGAGGGCACTCCAGCCTGGAAATGAGATTATATAGAGTCCTGGTCCCGTGACTTATCATTAACCCTGTTGTTCTCTGGGATATGTAGTCTTCTTCTGTGGACTGCACATTCAATAGAAGTATCCATACTTTACATGATGTTATGATGTGGAATACTGATAGCAAAATTACAAAATTACAAAACCATGACAACTGGTCATTACATTTACAGAACATGGAACGAATGGTCGTCAACGTGGGATTCAACAAGCCAAAGGCAAGTGCAATGCCTCTGACTAAAAGTTCTTAGGACACCAACAACCAAACCTCAGTGCACCCACAGTAGAGAACTGTAACTACTACTGTTGAAATATCAACTGGTAGAGCAGTGTTGCACATTGTATAAATCACAGTTGGACATCTATGGACAGCTCATTATAAAAGTAGTCGTTGGGGAAGAGCTGGATGAAACACTGTTAAAAACAAATAATCATTTTAGCTGCACGTTTGTAAGCATTTCTTTTCATCCTCCCAAAAACAGTTTCATGGCAGAATCAAGAGGACACATTCACACAGACGTTTCCACAGCCAGACTATGGAATAATCAAAGAATATCAACCAAAATGTGTTTCCTACCAGTTACATGAATCTTGAAGGTGAGTTTCTGGCCAGCAGCCTCGCAGCTGTACTCCCCTGCATCTTTCTTCTCCACCTGGCTCACCACCAGCCGACGCTGTTTGCCCTCTGACTCAGCCTTGAACTTCTTGCTCGAGGTGATCAGTTTCCCCTCCTTGTACCACTTCACCTCTGTCTTCTCCTGGGCCACCTCGCAGCTCAGCGTGGCATTTTGAGTCAGTACAGCCTTCACCTCTTTTTGTACCTTGTCCTTGTTTGTAAACACATCTTCTTTCTCTGCAGGGACATCACAACAGTCACACCGTTTTGCTGTAGTCTGCTGCAGAGCTAACTCCAGTTCCCCGTTTTCACTATACTTGCCCTTCACAGGGAGCATCGTGATGCCTCATTAAGACAGGAAAATACTTTCCCCTCTATTTTGCCTTGGGAAATGATAAGCATATCATTTCATATCACATCATATCACATCATATCACAAAGCTAAACATTTCTCAGTCTGATAGCAGATTTGGACATGAGATTTAGAACACCTGCATGCACTGCTGAACCTCCTCCCTTCTCTTTTTTTCTTCTGATGTCTCTCTACATTTCCAGAAAATCAGAAGGGAACGGCCCTCTAGAACAGGTTGCCCAAGGAGACTGTGGATGCTCCATCCCTGCAGGCATTCAAGGCCAGGCTGGATGTGGTTCTGGGCAGCCTGGGCTGCTGCTTGGCAACCCTGCACATAGGAAGAAGAGGGTTGGAACTGGATGAGCACTGTGGGGCTTTGCAACCCAGGCCATTTATGAGTCTGATTAGTGGCATTTTCCACCTAATTGTGTCATTAAAATTTTGTAACCAGATCTCTTCAAACACCTCCCCTTTTCTCACTCCTTGCATGCCTGGTGTGCTCTTGCACTGTAACCCTGCAGACACCAGCTGACTACAAGAGCTGCACAAGTTACCCTCCTTGCCTATTGTTTGTTGCAGTAATTCATTCCTCGATGGAAAAGCACATGTAGAAAAGAGTTGCTATGACACTAGATGACAAAGAAAGTCCTATAGCCAAAATGTTTTGCACCAGAGAGGCTGTCAGTTGATCCTCCCAATGCAAGACACACCAAATGAAGCGTTCCTTTATCTCTGGGATTCCAAGCATTTTCTCACCTCTGACTTTCACTTGGAATGTTGCTTTGTCATCTTTTGTTTCACAGCTGTAGCTCCCTTGGTCTTTCAGGGTCACATATTTGACCATGAGCTTGAGGTGCGTCCCCTGGGAAATGATGGTTGTCCTCTGGTCCTGCTTCACCTCTGTTTGATCTTTCTTCCATACGACAGCTCCGCTTGCAGCTGACACCTCACACACCAGCTCCAGGTCTTCAGAAGGACTGACTGATATTTCTGGAGTCGTTTTGGGCTTGTTGACAGAATTAATGGCTTCATCTGAAAAAAAAAGAGAAAGTGGTTTACATCCTGACTCAGGCTTATTCGGCACAGCATGAAGATACAGTTAGAACTGATTGTAATGTCTCTGCTCATTACATTTGGGTGATTGAGTTTCACCTCTGGAGGTACTCACATACAAACATCTGCTTGATTCTCCTGTGTAAGGAAAGAGTAAGTTCTATGCAGACAGTTCTTATTTCTTTTAATCAATTCTGTATTCTGCACATGTTCTTCTGAAGCTAAAATGAAGGCAGCTAAGTAACGTGTTTGCAATACATGAACAAACCTATTCAACACCTTGTCTCTAAGCTAACAAGCAGCGTTTGATGAGCACATCAGTATTTCATGCCCTTCATTCCATCCACACAGAACCTGCCTGAGGAGCAAGCTGATGGCTGTTAGCTACAGGCAGACCTAGCTTAGTATTGCATTTCTTAGAGCAACAACTGTCGCTTTCAGTCACTGAATACACCAAGGCCAATTGCTATGCCAGGCACATTTATGGCATCAGTGAACAAATAATTCGTTAAAAATTGTAATAGACAGGAGCCATGTATTCTTTTAAAACTAGATGACCAAAGAAGAACAGTCCCTCTAGAGTCAAGCTGTGAAGAACTAATAGCACCGACCAATATCACATAGATAGATTACTTCCCTGCCCTAAACCATCTTGTGACCATTTGGTGCTATTAATTAAGCCCTCTTGATGGCTTTTTTGTCTGAGCCATGTGACATTTTGTGATAGGAGTTACTGCTAGTGTTCCCTTAACCCAACACCAAAGTAGGAGGCATCCATTCTCAGGGAATCATGCAGGCTTCCTCTGTATTTGATGCTCAGAGACAGCCCCAGAACTTTTAAAATCTTAGCTTAGCTCTCATCCAATAATGTTCATCAAGCAGTGCAACTTGTCCTTTGGGGATGCCTTTGTTCTGCATCAACCAGTTCCAACGGAGTCTTCTTGGCTTGTTTTAGATCAGTTTTTCAACAGATAAAGCCAGGGTCTTTGAATTACAAAGTGAAATTGCAGAATGCATGATTCTCAACCAAACAGAACAGCAGGTGGGATGCAGGGTGAATACCTGAGCCAACACCACCTGCAAGCAATCCTTCAATATCTTAGGAATCTCTAGCCATCCCAAATCCAGTGTTGGGCTTGATCTATCATCTCTGCTGAGTTTTTAGCTAGCTGATGGTGAGCATCATGGTGGTGATGGGTGAGCAGTCGGACTAGAGGGTCTTAATCAACCTTAAGGATCCTGTGATCAGAGGAATGTGAATGTGCTGTTAGAGGTCACAAGCGCTGTACTGCAGCATGAGCATACACAGCGAAAGGCTTTCAGTAGCGCTTCAGTTCATAAATGAAAACTGGGTTATGGAAAAGAGGCTCAAGATAGAAACCAGAAAACAGATCTTAACGCCAGGTTCTGTGAATGCAGCCAGCAGAATTTCACAGATATTGAATTTCAATGACAATTTCTTGTGTTATTTTACCCTCCAGCTCCACCCTGAACAGGAACATGTCAGTGACAAGCATTACTCCTCCAGGCTTGACCTGACAGTGCTTTACTTGTACTATGAGCTAATGCCAGGAAGAGCAGGAAAAGAGTTTCATCCACGTGCCTTCTCCTTCCTTAGTAAAACCAGTGTGAAACTGCAGCCACGTCAGGCTGAAGGAGACGTCTCAGATGTCCTGCCTGGATGCAGGAGGTCACGTGTCAGAGGATGTCTGGCACGTCAAGTCTCATGGCAGTGCAGTGCATGACAAACTGCAACAACACTTTCCTGTGGGCTCCTTTGGGCACGAGGCCCAGCGGGTGACACACCTCTGGCTGCAGCTCTTCAGAGCCTCCCAGCAGCCACGTGATGCCCATGGGAGAGACACAGCTGACCCGCACAGCAGATGATTTACCAGCTAGCTCTGGTTTACAGCAAGAGAAGATACAAGTGGCGATGCTGAATGGTGAAATACTGCGAGTGTGTGGCATGGGTATAAGATTGGTGAGCCTGAGGATGTTCAAAGTCAGGCTGGACAGGGCTCAGAGCACCTGATGGAGCTGCGGTGCCCCTGTTCATTGCGGGGGGAGTCCAACTAGCTGACCCTTAAGGGTCTCTTCCCTATCTATGAGATACACGAAAGCTGATTCTGCAGTAACCAAGCTACCAACAGCAGTTGTTTGTCTTACAGCTTGCCAACACAGGTTTTAAAATAACAGCATTGATTACTCATTTGATAGTCACATTACAGTGCAAAGCACATGGAAAAGTCCATCAGCTAATTCAATTAATTCTGGGGGCAGACCTGCCAGTATGAAATATTATGCTAACATGACAAAGAGAGAGAAGAAAAGCAAAATTAAGACTAGCTGACAAGCCTTGGCAGGAAGTTCTTTTCTCCATAAATTTAGTCCCATTATTCAATTCTGTTTGGAGCTGTCTCCATGCCTCTCTGCAGTTCGTTCGTTGAGAAGAAGCAATTAAGTAAGCTCTCCAATGCCAAAGTGCATACACTGCTCTAGGGCTTTGTTGTTTCTCCATGGACCAACAAGGGTTACAAGCCAGCAGAAGATGATGAAGAGCCTCATGCATACTCAGTGTGAAAAAAAAAAAAGGCAATTGTTGCTGGGAAGAAGGTGCATTTGCATTTGTGTCATCTGCAGAGGGTACTGCAGAAATGGAAAGTCTTCCACTGGAGCAAACAAAGGGCTCTCATTTATTGCAATCAAGGCCCAGCGTGTGGATCTCAGAGATCAGACCTACACCCTGCAGCAAAACAGAGACCTGCGTGGGAAAGTTCAGTTTCTCTCTACATCTGTGCAAGAAAAAGCCCACCATGGAATGACAGCTAAGTAAACATCCCTGTGATTCTTCACAGGTCTCTTCTACATTTGGGATCACTGCTACAAAAAGAGCATTTTACATCATCTCTCGTGGCCACCCTGAGAGAAGAGCAGGAAGGCTGGGATGCTCTTTTTCCTCTCTTTCCCTTGACTTCCTCTATATCTTAGGGACGAATCACAGGACAGAACACAGAAATCAAATGGCTCTACAAAGCAGATTGGCCAGTTCAAGTCAAAACAGCCACTGAAAACACCCCAGATGCTGTCTTACAACAGCTGGACTGTCGGGGAGTCAGGTGAATGCAGTCTGCTGGCCCTGGGCAGGAAGAGGACAGCCCAGACTGTCACATACCTTTCACTGAAAGCTGATAGAGCATTTTATCCCCCTCACAGATGCACTGACAACTTCCAGCATCATCCATAGAGACGCTGTGAATTTTCAGGGTGTGTTTCTTCCCCTCAATGTGCAGTTCATATTTTTCACTGGCCTTGAGCTCCTTCCCATCCTTCATCCACTCCACAGTAGCACCTGTGTCTGAAAGCTCAGCCTGCAGTTTGGCTTCCTCACGCAGCCGAGCGCAGATCTTTTCTACATCTTTGCTCTTATTGGTAAATCTCACTGCAGCACCTGTCAGGAGCAAAGGCCTCGTTATTTCAATTGATATCAGGCTAACGTGGTCAATGTTTGCTGCAACATCTCTGAAAAAGTATCACCTTCTGTTCCTGCACTCATCATTGTGTCAGTGCTGAGCAATTCAAGATATTTCATTTGGTCTTCTTGCAGGATTTAGTAAGTAAAAATCAACCAAACATCTCCTTCTACTGATTAATAATGCTCTAAACATCCTTCTGCAGAGGTTTCCACCCAATGACAAACAGCTCCTCCCATAATGAATCTTTATTTGTTCTACTTTGTCATGCTAAGCTGATTGATAGAGATATTATTGGAATGATTGCTCCCCTACTTCTAAACTATTCCAGCGCAATCAGAAAGGCTGTCTGAACCTGGAGCTGAAAGTACTGCTCTATGGTGATGCAGTGGTAAACATGGTGACTGAATGCACTGGCCAAGAGCTGTGAACTGCAGACATTCATCAGCTGGCATGAAGCAATCTGGTTCAGATACCAAGCAGCTGGGTAGATTGGCTTACCCTACAGTCAGTGCTATCATGTTTAGGTCATTACCAGGACTCACATCAGTCCATGTGATGCAATTTCAGGTATTTGGTACAGTCAGTGAATGCCTGCAGCCCCAGTTCTAATCATCAGATCACAGCAACTATGCCTTGACTGTAAGAGGAAAGGAGAAGGATCAAAGCAAATACCTCTCACTCTCATCTTGGTGCTGACATCAACATTTTTGGCAACAAATTTCACTTCTGCTCCATCATCGTTCTTGGGGACGTTCTCCATGATTAGGCTGGGAGTAGTTTGGGTTCTCTTGATGATGCAGGTCTCGCTTTCCTGTAAGACTTTACCATTGAGGCATCAAGTGCCGCAACACGTTGTTGTAAGGTCAATAGTAAACATGGCATCCCCTCCAGGTACAGCTTCACCAGTTGTTAGGGGGGATTTCACAGCCAGGACTGGGTCTGAGGAAGAACAACGTTTGTCTTAATGCTCTTTAGATGCAAGTCTGGTATCTCATTTAGAGATGGAAGATTAAATCATAGGTGCATTTCTACTTCTCCCTTTGCATGAGTGCTTGAAGAAGCATTTCTATGCTTCAGATCTGCTACAGAAAGTTCTGCCTCTTGCACATGTGACATATCAAAAGATAAGGATATTCATGTCTCTGTCACAGAAACATAACTCGTATCACTTTAGTGGTATCTGGAGGTTGATAGGAGATAGGAGAACTGGGAATAAAGGAAATCCTTTGGTGTGTTAATGCACTACTGTCCTTAAAGTCAAAGGAAGCATCTTTAGGGAACCAACACAGCTGCTCAGCACACACTGACCCATTTCCATTGGGGTTTTTGTGCTTACCAAGGTGCACGCTCCCTGGGAATTCCAGAGACGGGCTCTGTCCATGCGCATTGACTGCAGACACTCGGAACTGATCATCAGCCTCTTCAGACAGATTGCTCACCGTGAACTCTGGGACGGGGACATGAGACTTGTGGCACTCACCCACGTGAAGCCAGTTAGTTTATTGGGTTCCACAATGTAGCCATGGATTGGAATGGGGAGGTGCATCTTCGGAGGGGACCATGCCAGCGTCACTGACGTTTCTGTTTTATTTTTCACCACGGGGTCAGTTGGGGGCTGGGTGGGAGGTTTTCTGGGAGCTGAACAGAAATAAATACAGAAATATTAGCATAAGGTCATTTAGGCTGGAAAAGACCTTCAAGATCAGCAGACTCAACTTTCAGCATGACCTACTGAGTCCCACCATTAACTACTGTGGTACCTGAGGACATACATGACAAGCTTATTCCTGCAGGTATTTGCATAGTGAATATATTGACCCTCTGGTTGCTTTGGAACATTTTAGAGGTTAAAATCCCATCAGACTTTTTCACTGTGTGCAGCCACTGATACAGGCAGGAGGCTGGGAATTACCTGATGGGCTCTAGTTTCAGACTACTGACACAGTCAAGGATTGATTTCATTTCATTTTGGCCATCAGAAAGTTTGGTGTCTGGTTTCAGTCAGCCATCTAGACTCCAATTATAATCATATGGAGAACAGCGCATTTAGGAGAACTCATCTCAATAAACCTGAATGAAATCACAGAATCATAGGATCACAGGAGGGCTTGGGTTGGAAGAAAACATCAAGATCATTCAGTTCTAAACACCCTGCCATGGGCTGGCTGCCCACTAACCAGCTCAGGCTGCCCATCACCCATCCAACTCCAACCTCGCCTTCAACACCAAGGACAGGCACCCACAGCTTCTCTGGGCAGCCTGAAATGGAAGCAATGAGCCACATGTTGAAGATACTCAAATATTCATGACTGTAGAGAGAGCCAAATACTCCATACATATTGCCTGCCTGGTAAATGGCATTAAAATGCCAACAACAGACTCATCCAGCTCATTGAAAATGGTGTGAACATGGCGTACAGGATTCTTCCAGCAGCTAGTTAGATCTGCAAAGTGTAAAAACATGAAATCTCAATGCGATACCATTTTCCCTCATAACATAAACAGACACATAACTGCTTTGGGGTGCACTGTTACCAGCCTGTCAGTTGCTGTTAGTCAGTGCTAGATGCCAAAGGTCCCACTAACACAGCATGAAGCCGAAAGCTAGACGCTGGAATCAGATCTCCTGACCTTACCATCAGAAACTGAGATGTCATATTTTGCTCAGAGGTGCCTGCTTGTAGGAGGGACAGCTTCCGAGCTTTTTCTGCTCCAGGAACCAGCTCCAGCTTCAGAATTTAAACAGCAGTCAGAAATTAAACTGAGCTTTGTCACCTCCATCAAATAGAAGGAGTGGTTGGGTGGTACAGCTTTCCAAATCACTTAGAAACTGTCACAACAATCAGATGCCTACCTTTTCTTTTTGAACTTGTTAATACATAGAGCTTAATAGCATCAGAATGCCCCAAGCACTTCAGATAACAGGACAGCTGTAAACCCTTCTTTAAGGATTCCTTTGTTTAACCACTGAGTAACTGTAATTCAGTGGTGCTGGTGGGAGAAGGGAAGTCCTAATCTTCCCAGATGGTGAATAGAGTTGATGTTCACATGCAGACTGGTGCTGCAGCACAGCCAGAAACCACTCATCTGGGAAACACAGCACCAAGAAAACAATGGGAATAGCTTCATAAAATCAGGCAGCTTCACCCAAATTTCATGTCAGGTCCATTATTCTTCCTATTTTCAGGAAGAAATGTTTTCCCTTATTCTTGTAGTTTTATTTTCTTTTCCTTTCCAGCAAGCAGCTTTGTAGCTTACAAATTGTTTTCTAATCACCTCCTGGTGTGGACAAATCACACAGGTCTGACTCCATGTTTTACATAGTTAGCATTTTATATTTGTTCCACTATGGAACTGTACAGTCATAGAATGGCCTGGGTTGAAAAGGATCCCAAAGATCATCCAGTTCCAACCCCCTGCTATGTGCAGGGATGCCAACCACCAGACCAGGCTGCCCAGAGCCACATCCAGCCTGGCCTTGAATGCCTGCAGGGATGGGGCATCCACAGCCTCCTTGGGCAACCTGTTCCAGTGCGTCACCACCCTCTGAGCGAAAAACATCTTCCTAAGATCCAACCTAAACCTCCCCTGTCTCAGTTTAAAACCATTCCCCCTTGTTCTATCACTGTCCACCCTCATAAACAGCCATTCCCCCTCCTGTTTATACGCTCCAATCAAGTACTCAAAGGCCACAATGAGGTCTCCCCACAGCCTTCCATTCTCCAGGCTAAACAAGCCCAGATCCCTCCACCTTTCCTCATAGGAGAGCTGCTCCAGCCCTCTGATCATCACAGTGGCCCTCCTCTGGACCCCCCCCAACAGCTCCACATCCTTCCCAGGCCTGGACACAGTGCTGCAAATATGGCCTCACAAGAGCTGAGCAGGAGGGGACAATCACCTCCCTCTCCTGCTGGCCACCCCTTTTTCAGTGCAGCCCAGAACACACATGGATCTATCTTTTCCATACGGATATTCCCATCTGTGTACATATATATACCACACCTACACCCCCACAATCTGCTACAACTCCATAGAATTTTCAAGGTTGGAAAAGACCTGGATGATCTTATGATCTTATGATCTCAGATCTTATGATCTGGATGATCTTATGATCATCCAGTCCAACCATCACCAATACTTCCCAGTTAAATCACATCCCTCAACACAACACCCAAACTTTTTGTGAACTTCCCAGGGTCGGTGACTCTACATGAGAGAAAAGGGCACTCAGATAAGGGATTCTGCATTTGCTATTAGCAGAGGTGGGATGAGACCGAGCACTGCCCCAGCTCCTGGGATAACGCAGAAGGGCTGAGACCTTCCAGCTGCTTCCACCCAGGGTCACACAGCAAAGCCGACCCTGCAGGAGTCTGCATCATTCTTTGCATGGCATTGCTAAGAGGAAGATCCCCCCCCTACCCTTGGCTCTACACTCCAGCTGCTGTCTGCCATCTGTAAAGCCACCACAGCTCTCCTACTGGAGTTCCCATCTGCACAGTGACAGCTTGGTTTCTTCTTACTGTCAAAGCAGCCACAGCCTCAGTGCTTCTCAAATCTCCCCTTTTCAGCTGATTTCCTCTTTCTTGTGGCTGGGCAATTCCTCCCTCTCACAGTCATCCCTCTGCCCCACTCTGTGCCCACAGACCCAGAGAGGGCACACAGAGCCAGCCCTGTCCCAGCTGCTGCTGCTTCACATCTGACAGTCTCAGGAGCTGAGATCCAGGCCGAGACAGCAATGCCCAGACATGGTTTGTAGGACGTTTGTGATAGGAAATAGGGAGGTTTGTGATTAAACCTGCCCCCTAAGGAGGAAGGCAATGCTGCCTGCAGCCCCAGCAGGCATTACAAAACATCCCCATTTACAGGAGGGTTTTAAATAGCACAATTCAGGAACTACAACTGCACAAATTCCCGCATGCCCTGGAATAAGTTTGGGAATGGACAAGGTTCTACCACCTGTGCAATGCCATAGAAAGAACAACCATCCACCTGTAAACCTCCATCCTCTCCCCTGCTGCACAAAGGGAAGCTCAACAGCAGTGCACAAATGTCCCAGCAATGTCTGAGCACTGCTCTGTGCATCCCAACCTGCTCATCCCATCCACTCCTGGCTGGGCAGCAGGATTGGGGTGGCACACTGCAATGGGCACAGAGGAACGTGGAAGCCCCACACATGTGAGGAAGGGGCTGGCTGTGCTCCACACTCACGTTATCAGACGTGATTTGCCCTTCTGTGGGGAGCCTCTGCTCTTTCCCAGCTCATCCTCCAGCGTCTGGGACTCCAGGATCTCATTCAGGCTGTTGTTGGCTGCGGGGCAGCTCCATGAAGAGCCGCCCCTCCACCGACCGGCACACAACAGCCGCTCCCGCGCACTGCGGCTCAGCCAATCGGAGCCGGCGGAGCTGCCGCTGCCCGATGGGACCCCCCCCCCAACGTATTGACCCCCCAGACGAGGAAGAGGAGGAGGAGAGCGACGAGGAGCTGCCGCAGGAGCTGACGTTGGGGCGGGGGGGCAACGCGGGGGGGGGGTCGGCAGTGGGGGGTGGGGTAGGGGAGGGGGTGGGGCAGCATTACCCCCGGACCCCGTGGACCCCCCCCCCAGCCAAAGTGCTGCTCTCCGACCCCCGCGGGCTCTTTGTGCAGCCGCTGCCCTCCAGGTAAAGACCACGCCCCAATTTGTGACCCCCCCCCCCATATTGCGCTTTGCCCACCCCCTCCCCCAACCCCGCAACCCCCCCCCCTCCCCACATCGCCCCCCTCCCCCCCCCCGGGTGGGGTTGGTGGGGGGGGTGTTGTCGACGATGTGCCTTAAGCCGCGCCGGGGTCGTGTGCCAAACCCCCCCCCCCCTCCATCAAGATGAATGGGGCGCTGAGGGGGGGGGGGCTCAGCCGTGAGGATAAAGGGGGGGGTTAATGGGGGGGGGGGGGCGGCGCTATAGGGAACGCAACTGATTTAAGCCCCCCCCCCACATTAACACCCCATTGTGTGTGGGGGTGGGGCACCCAATAACCCAATAACCCCCCCCCCCAGTGCCAAACAGCCCCAACACCCCCCTCAAAGCCGCTGCCTTACGCTGTGCCCCCCCCGCATGAAGGCAAAATAGAGAGGAAAGTGTTTTCCTGTCTTAATGAGGCATCACGATGCTCCCTGTGAAGGGCAAGTATAGTGAAAACGGGGAACTGGAGTAAGCTCTACAGCAGACTACAGCAAAACGGTTTGACTGTTCTGATGTCCCTGCAGAGAAAGAAGACGTGTTTACAAGCAAGGACAAGGTACAAAAGGAAGTGAAGGCTGTACTGACTCAAAATGCCACGCTGAGCTTGCCCAGGAGAAGACTCACCAAGATTCATGTCACAGGTGAGAGAAATTGTTTCGACTGTATTGAATCCCCCAACAAAGAAGGAGGGGAAAGTTAAGTGGTTTGACACATTCAGCCCCAGCATTCAGTGATGTAGACGGTGCTTAAATTCTGTTTATTTCATGCACTGTTTTGTTTGCCTTCTGAAGCTATGAACACTTAGGACTTGGGTAGCCTCAGCTTAAGACAGACTGGAAATAACTGGGGAATTTCCCTGGGGATCTCAAGTAGATGCAATGATAGCAAAATGAGAAGTCAATAATTTCAGGGGAAATTAAAGAATATGAAAGATATCTTCAGGGCACAAGCACACCCCTGAAAATGCTTCTTCCTAAGTAGTCTCAGAGACAGCATTTGGTCACAATGCTAGAAGGCGGCACTGGTGGTTTCTATTAAATTAAAGAAACCTGCAACTAAAAAGGTTTTCCTGTATTTTCTTTTGTTTTCTTCTCTATAGCAGGTACAAAAGAAATGCTTAAAAATAGAAAGGCTTCAAGCTGGTGCTTTTCTTTCCAAAATGGAGGAAGACAGGCGTTCTATTTATTAGGAGAGTCTGATAGGAAAGTGGAAAAAGGCTTTTTACCAGGGTCTGTAGCAACATAACAAAGGGCAATAGTTTCAAAAGTGAAGAGGGTAGACTCAGTTTGGACATGAGAAAAGTTCTTTATGATGAGGGTGGTGATACACTGGAACAGATTGTCCGGTGAAGGTTGTGGGTGACTCATCATTGGAGTGTCCAAGGCCAGGCTGGATGGGGACCCTGGGCAGCCTCATTTAGTGAATGATGTCCCTGACCACGGCAAGAGGTTGGACTGGATGATCTTTAAAGCTTCCTTCTATACCCAAATCGTTCTATGATTCCATAGGGGAAACCATTTTATTACTGCCTCTGAAAACTCAGGAGATATTAGAATTGTTTTCAGAAATATGTAGGTGAGAAAAATACATTTCCTCACTATGACTTAATTACAAACAGAATTTAACCTTGACCCTCACCTGGCTTTTGCTGGCAAAGCAACTTACAGCTGTCAGCTTGTTTGGACAATTTAATGCCTGTCCCCTTGTATGAAACAGACTTTTCAATGACTGCGTATGCTGGTGTGCTGCTGGACAGTGGGGAAAGGGGTGTTTTTTAATTTTTGAAGATTTTGGAACATGATACTGGTGGAAATGAAAACAAGTTTAGGGCTATCTAAGCTGTTTTGGTCTGGCAGGGAGGAAGTTCTTCACTGGCAATTGATATAGTTCAGATGTTGGCATTCAGTTCATAGCACTGTCAGGAAATGTGAGTGGGAAAGCTGTCCTCAACGGTACAGTCCAAAGACTAATTTGGGCATTTGGGGAAGGCTGTGTAGAAAAGATTCATGTCTTAAATGTGCCCGTTTGCCTTAAATTCCAGAAGCAGAAGATGCTTTATCAACAAGGAGAAGGTGCAGAAGGAGGTGAAGGCTGCACCAACAGAAAATGCCACGCTGAGCTGCGAGGTGACCCAGGAGAAGACGGAGGTGAAGTGGTACAAGGAGGGGAAACTGATCACCTGGAGCAAGAAGTTCAAGGCTGAGTCAGAGGGCAAACAGCGTCGGCTGGTGGTGAGCCAGGTGGAGAAGAAAGATGCAGGGGAGTACAGCTGCGAGGCTGCTGGCCAGAAACTCACCTTCAAGATTCATGTCACAGGTAAGACAGGTGTTGTCTGAAATACAGCAGAGAACAGTAAAGTAAAATCTAGTTTCTATTATACAGTGCTCCAGGTGCAGTAGTCTGTGCTGAGGTTTTTCCCCTATACTTGATTGCCTGGGTTTGTAGCAAGTATTTGGTTTTAGTATGGCACAAAGACCTGTTTCAGTCTGTCTGTAGAATAATAATTACTGATATATGTACAATGGAAGCAGTGTTCAAGATATTATTCAAATCTCTCCTGTGCCTGAGATCCCAAACTGTAATTCTTGTTCACCGAAACATTTGACTAAGATAAGTATGTGCAGTGAGGCTGGAGTGCATGTTCTACGTGCAGCCTTTCATGGCAGGAGAAGCAGGAACTTCTCCTAGTAGTACACTGCCTTTTTACTATGCCTTTATGTTGGAGGCTGCATCTGGATAGGTGAGTCTGCTACTCACAGTAAGAGACCTGGTAGAGCTGACTATTCCCAGAGCTCAAAGTAAGATAGATATCTGCAAATCACACACAAAGAAGAAAGGACTGCGTTGGTGAGCATATTTCCTTTGTGCCTTTGACAGTCACAGTTGTGGCAGTGGTAGAGGCCATGAGGAGTCTGTTCAGGAAGCCAGGAGTACTGTTCTGGGTCATGAAAAGGCAGCCAGTGGTTTGACTATCACATGTTTATGTGTTTTGATGTTTCACAGTGGGTCTTAAGCAAAAGGAACTCAGGTTTTGGTTGCCTGCAGGACAGATGTTCTTTTGGGTTCAATATGTTTGCATAGTGACTTGCAACCATGGGACTGGTGTTCAAGGACCCTCTTGGTTCCTTCAGTTCCTAGGTTCTTTCTTGCCTAGATTTGACACTTTGTTTCAACAGAAGAGCTGATATTCTCTAGTGAAGGCTATTAGTTTGGGCACAAGTGGTAACCTAAACCTGTTCCAACCTGTACATACAGACCTGCAAGATGGTCTCATTTCAGTCCTTCTGTTTTTCTTTTCTTCCCTCAGAGCCAAAACCTGTGTTTATAAACCAGGAGCAGGTGCAGAAAGAGGTGAGTGCTGCCCTGGCAGCAAGTGCCTCCCTCAGCTGTGAAGTAGCACAGGATACAACCAAAGTAAAATGGTACAAGGATGGAAGACTGCTTGCCTCCTCCAGAAGGTTCAAACTGGAATGTGTGGGCAAAACACGGCGTCTGGTTGTGGAGCAGCTGGAGAAGAAAGATGCTGGAGAATACATCTGCGAGGCTGCTGGCCAGAAGATGACCTTCGAGCTGGAAACAACTGGTGAGCATTCAGAAATTCTCAGCCAGGATTTTGTAGCCTTGTTGTGAACTGGGTTTTAGGGTGAAATCTCAGTTTTCTTTGCACCTGACAGTGTGAGAGTTTGCTCTGGCCCTTTGTGCACCTCCCCGGTGCTCAGCTGTTCCTTCCCTTACTTGGGGATAACGTCATTTATTCAAGGTGATGTCCAAACGGGCTTGTTAACAGTCCTCCGCAGTGCTTTAAGCTGTCATAGGTCAGCCAGAATTTATGCATGTTCTATAGCCATTCCTACATGTTGAAAACACTGCACTGTGCTTAAGCTTCAGCATATGTTCCAGTAAGTACAGTTCCATTAATTCTAGGGAATTGGGTGAATTAAGCATAGATCTGAAGGCTCCCTTTGCTGAGTGCAGAGATGGAAGGACTAATGTAGATTTGACTTGATATTTTCCCTTCTATGATGGGAAGGAGCTCCGTCAAAGTAAAAAAGTGGGCATTATTTCCCAGGGAAATAAGAGAAGTCTCATTATTCACAGGTGGTGAACTCTCATTTTCTCTCTCAGTCTGCAACCAGGTTGGGTTGCTGTTTCAGTACAGGCTGTTTTATGCAGGAACTCTGCTCCTCTGGTTAATCCAAGTTGTATCCAGGCCCTTCAGAAGGAAAGGGAAATAGCAGCACAGAAATATGGTCTGATTCTGACACAAATAAGTGCAGACCTGGAGAGTTAAAAGGGATTGTGTGATGTTCAAGGGATTTTGAAGCAAAGATGTCCCCTAGGTAAGATTTGTGGCTGACATTCCCTATACACTGTGGGCACACAAGCTAAGGAGAGACTAGTGATGAGCATGCAGAGAAGCCAATGATTCAGACAGGTTTGTAGTGACACGACATTGTAGAGTTCTGTCTAGTTCTCCTTGGCATAGTTTGGAAAATGAAGATGAGGAGATTGGTGGTAACCAATATGGGTTCCTCAAAGTCAAGCCATGCCTGACAAACTTGGTGGCCTTTCATGATGGAGTATCAGCATCAGTGGATAATGGGAGAGCAACTGACATCATCTACTTGGACCTGTGCAGAGCATTTGATCCTGTCCTGCATGACATCCTGGTCACCAAACTGGAGAAAAATGGTTTTGATGGATGGACCAGTTGCAGGATAGGGAACTGTCTGGATGGTCAGACTTAGAGAGCTGCAGTCAATAGTTCAGTGTCCAGGTGGAGGGTGGTGTTGGGACCAGTGTTATTTAACATTTTTGTAGGCAACATGGACAGTGGAATCAAATGCAGCCTCAGCAAGTTTGCAGATGACACCAAGCTGAGCGGTACTGTTGATGTGCTAGAGGGAAGGGATGCTACTCAGAGGGACCTGGACAGGCTGGAGAGGTGGGCCCTTGGCAGCCTCATGAACTTGAGTGTGGCCAAGTACAAGGCCCTGCACCTGGGTCAGGGCAATCCCAAGCACAGGCACAGGCTTAGAGGAGAATGATTTGAGAGAAGCCTTGACCCTGAGGAGAAGAGTTGGTCTGGAGGGAGGTGTCCCTGCCTATAGCAGGGGGACTGAAACTAAATGACCTTAAAGATTCATTCAGTTCTATTGTTTTTCTACCCTTAATTTTGCTTGAAAGGTTTTAGAATAAATGAGATTCTGGTTTCCATGAAAACTGTTTGCAGGGAGCTCCATTGTAGCTAGTAAGTCTATCTTTTAGTTCAATGGCAATAATGCATTGACTGTGTTGAAGAGAGAAATGACTCAGGAATGGATGATGGTTTAGAATAAAACATAATCCTACTTATTTTCTATGCAAATATGTGTAAGGAAAAGATGCTGCACTCAGTTCTGGAAATACCCTGACAAATATATCTCTAGTGTTTCACAGCTGGAGATATCAAGATTGTTAAACCACTGGAAGATGTGGAAGTAAATGAATATGGGAGTGCATCTTTTGTCTGTGAGATTTCACACGATGAGGTTCAGAGCCAGTGGTACAAAGATGACAACAAGCTGAAGGCTGATGACAACATCAGTATGCGGCAAGATGGTAGGGTGTAAGAGGGGGATCTTTCTCCTGAGTGGGGGGTGGGTTGGAGATCAAGCATATAAGACATCTGAAATGAAGAAGGTTCAGAAGGGAGTTCCCCTTTTGTTTTGGGACTGAGGTTAGGGTGGAACAAGTGACATGGTGGGATGCTTAGTGTGGGAAGTGTGATGCTATCCCACCATCCCACACTGCCGGGAGCAGGTAGGAAATGAGTGCAGTTATTTCGAAAGTGGGGGTGAACAGGGCAGTCAGTTCACCTCTCCAAAGAGGTTTTGTCTGACAGTGAGTGTGATCCTTCTGTATCAGGTACTTTGAAGGTGACGGTGGCCACATTTGGTCAGTCCTTGTAGAAGCCATGTTTAGATTACGCTTTGGTGGGGATGTGGACGTGGGGGAATGGGTGGTTTCATTGACATGAGAGAACAGGCAGTGATGCTGTGAAACCAGATGGATGATGCTCAGCCTGGCCACGTGCCTCAGAGCTCTTTGCTCAAGGAAGCCAAGTGTAGTTGTGGGTTTGCTCTCAAGAGCACAGTTTGGTAGGGATGAGCTGGCGGTTGGACTAGATGACCTTAGTGGTCTTTTCCAGCCTTAGTGACTCTGTGGTTCTCTGCTTCAGGAAAGAGCTACTCGCTGACTTACACACGTGTCCAAGTCAAGGATGCAGCAGAAATAAAATCTGTAGCAGAAAAGGCAGAATCTCGTGCCCATCTTTCAGTTAAAGGTAATTATGCTTCTCATGACAATTTTGATTAAATTATGTTATAAACGAGCTAACATCCTTTGCTTTAATGTCAAGGAAGTTAAACACCACCAGGACCTTTCACAGAAATAAAAACTTCTACCTACCTACCTTTCTGCCCACAAAATATCCAGCTTCTCTTTTGCAATTTACTTTCGCTAAGTAAAACAGATTATTTTCTTAGGAGGTTGATTTTTTACGTTTAGACTTCAGATTTGTGTTTGAACGTTGAGGGATAAAAAACATAGCTTGACCTTTTCTTCATTTTCTCTTGCTGTTTAAAAAGAGCACAGGGTTGTTTTTTTTTTTTTTTAATATATACAATGTTAGGGTATATATATGATGTTAAGTGTGATAAAGAAAACGGAGACATTTGAGTTAGCACACTACTCAAGAGTTCAGTCCCCACCTTTGCCACTGTTAACATTATAAGGGCAAGAACTTCCTGGAAAATGAATTTCTCCTAAGTAGAGTCATTACATTTGAGCTACAGAGACCTTTACTAGGTGAAAACTTGTTGTTCAGAGCTAAGTTGCTGTATTTAACCAAAGTAATTATCAATGTCCGTGTTTCATTGAACCTCTTTTCCATTTCGTAATGCGAGGAGTTTGATATCAGGATGGGAAGGTCATGGTTTGATTTGGATGTTGGACTGGGAATCAGAAGATCTGGGCTCTTTTCAGGTTGTCAGTCTTATTCTCTGACTTCTTAACAACATTCTTTTCTTTCTATTATTTTTTAATGATGTTTTAAGGCATTCTGAGCTGATAGGTGTAGTGTTCATGTGCAGTAATGCTGACGTGAGTAAGTGGGGTGATAATGTAAGGGTTTTTTACATTCCTTCTAAATCTCTGCTTTCTCTTGTTCCATCCTTCTTAAAGAGCAATCCATTAATCTAGTGAAGGAGCTGTGTGATGACTATGTGACTGAGCCTGAAGAAGCCAAATTTGAATGCGAGATATCCATTCCTTCTGTGAAACCTCCCAAGTGGTATTCCTACGTGGGGAAGTCTTACAGGCTGGCAGAAACTTGATTATGCAGCAAGAAGGCACCATCCACCAGCTGACCATACCGAAAACCACCACTGATATGACAAGCACCATTCAGTTCTCAATTGGCAAATCAAAATCCACAGCCAATCTGCTTGTCAGAGGTAACATATCCAGGCTTGGTTTACATCATGAAGATGAAGAATTAATTAACGTACAGCCTTCCTTCACTGGGGTCTTTGAAATATTGTGTGTGTGTCTGGAGGGTCTGCTCCATTTCCAGTTCAAAGCCGTTGGACAATCAATGAGACAGCTGCATCTCAGTAAAAGATCTGTTTGAATAGCTGTGATGTGCTTACTATTCAGATCTACAGAGCTGAGGTTTTGTCCTTGGCTATACCAAAGAAGTCAGATCAGGTGAAATTAATTGTATTTCTGAACTAGACAAGTTTAAGTTTGGTAGCACCTAAATTTGAAGCAGTTTGTCATTGATTTCATCTGAAAGAAACTTGCAGGCTTTTTATCTGCTGTTGTCCCCAGCGTAAGAGTCTCCATTCACATCCTAAAGTACTTGTTATATTTTCAACTCACTCTTATTCAACTCAACTCACTCTTATTTGAATAAAAGCCTCAACAATTGGGAGCAATTTGTTTTGTGGGAGCACAGAACAAGAGCTGGACCTTGCATTTGGTAGATAATATACAGTATTACTTTATAGAAATGTAGTCAATGGCATTCCCTATAGACAATCGTTTGTTTTATCTTTAGAGTGGTTCAAAGAACCATTGTGAACATGACATTAATTGGAATGGAATACACGCAAGAGACTTTCCTCTTCTTCCAATTGTCCTCATCCTTTCTTCTCTTCCACCCCTGCTTTGCAGATTACCATATAGAAATCACCAGGAAGTTGGAGGACAAGACAGCTTTGGAACGTCATTCTGTCATCCTGTCCTGTGACTTCAGGCCTTCTCCAAAGGTTGTGAAATGGTTCAAGGGCCGCACACCCATCGAGCCCTCTGAGAAGTACAAGATCAAGAGGGATAAGCATTCAGCAGAGCTCAAGATTCTGAAGCTGAAGCCCGATGATGCTGGTGTGTACAAGTGCAAGGCAGGAATTGCAGAGACTGAGGCCACGCTGACAGCTGAAGGTATGAGCAGGGAGGGTGACCTCTTCCATGTCCTATTTCACCTCAGATTTCTCTTCTTGGGGTTGATTTCTGCCATTCTCTCCTGCTAAATTTATAAACGTATAATGTTCACTGAGAAGATTACACAAAGATCATCTAGTCCAACCATTCTACCACATCCCAGTATGATTTATAGTAACAGTGGTAACAGTTCACCTTGTTTCCCCACAGCCTGCAATGTAGAAGTAACGAAGCACCTGCAGGATGTAGAAATTGAAGAAGAGAGCTCTGCTGTCTTCTCCTGCGAGCTGTCCCATGATGACGAGGACGTGGAATGGTTCCTGAATGGCAACCTCCTTTACACCAACAATTACAATGACATCAAGAACGTTGGCAATTGCTGCACACTGACAATGAAGCAGGTTAAGCCTGAGGATGCTGGCACAGTGACAGTGAAGTCAGACAAGGTGTCAGAAAGCGCGCCTGAAGGTGATAGGTGGGTCTGATCACACCCCTCCTGGATGTAAGAGATGCTAAGGAGCTCCAGTTCATTCTATTGTGCAGCAGTCCTGCTTCTAAAGCTGACCTCTCTGGGGTGACAAGTCATCAGAGGCTTTCTTCCAGTGGAAGGTTCCATTGCAGCAGATATCAAGGAAGGAGGATGGTTTTGGTGTCCTGCCAAAGCATTCCATTGCTTTTTATCATCATTTTATTTAGCACAAGGAGAGTTACAAGAGCAATTTCTTTTACTGCTTCAGTAACATGCAGTGTCAATGCTGTTGTCTCCAAGGATTTATGACTGAAGGAGAGATCATTCAATGTGTGTTTTGCCTCTGGGATGACTAATGACCAGGCTGTGAGCAACCCGATCTAGCTGTGAATGTCCCTGTTTATTGCAGGGGAGCTGGGCTAGATGGCCTTTAAGGGTCTCCTCCAATTCTAAGGGTACTGTGATTCTAATCTGCTCTCCCCAGCAATTAAGCTCTTTTACTCTATGCGCTCAGAGTTTGAAGGATTTCCTCTTTCTCCTTTCTTTTGCATTTGGTGGAAGTTTTTTCCCCAGTATAAACATCTGATGTGTGAAATAGAAGATAGATAAAAGGAGTCAATAAAACAGGAAAATCAAAATTGTTCAGCAGCTTATCCTCTTAATCCTGTGGCCTGCTGTATGAGCTCTGCTCCATGTGAGGGCAATGCCAGCTCTCCAGCTTTAGAAGAGCTGCATCCCAATTACTTCATATGATATCAGTCCCACCCACCGGCAATGCAGGCTGTCCCTCCTGTTCCCTGTATTCTCCTACTGATTAGTTCAGAATTCCATAAAGTGCATTCAGTCAACAGACATGAAACCACTTTAGGTTCTATATTGATGTCATCAGTACTGGTAAAGATTTATTTATCCCTCTTTAAAAATCTGAAAGCGACTGGAAATGTCTCAACTTCTGTATCACATTGTTCTGTTTTGCCTTTTTAATTGCAGAGAACCCTGCTGTCTTCATGAAGTCCTTGGATGATGTTTTTGGTGAGGAGCGGGGTGTGATTAAATTGGAATGCGAAGTCTCTAAAGAGAAGGTCAAACCAGTGTGGAAGAAGGACGGTGTTGTGCTCACTTCTGGCAACAAGTATGAGCTGGTACAGTCTGGGAAGACCCTATGTCCCCTTATCCATGACCTTGAGAAGTCAGATGCAGGTTTCTATACCTGTGATATTGGCAGTGATGTTGCCAAATCAAAGGTCGGCATTCAGGGTAAGTACTGTGGAAAGTAAAGGAGTGCTAAAAGCACATTCAGTATGGTCACTATGTCTTACACCTATTCCCCCACGAGCCTTACTAGTTTCTACAATAGAAGTGTATTACTGCAATTTAGCACAGTGATGTCTGGAAAATTCCCATTGCTTTTGATGTAAATGTATCTCATTTTGCCATGAAAATCACCAAACATGTCAAGAATGTCCTGGAAATATTTCCTTTCTAAACATCCCTAAAATGGAGAAATCGTTTGAACACCAGTAGGGGTAGGATGGTAACAAAAGAGCTAATAGAAACATTTAATTTCTTGTCATAGGCAAAACCCTTTTTCTCACGCAGCATCCTAGAGTTGTCCTCTCTGTTAGGTTGTTCCCTCTGTAGCTCATTGAATCTTCATTCTGCTCCATGGACTGAGCTGCTCTAATTGTAGTTCTTCCAGAGCAAAGACAAGAGATTTACGTCTCTTTTTTTTTTATAGCTTTCTGGTAATTCTGAGTGGAGAATGTCTTAGAGAATACATCAGTAAGGAACACAGCCATGTTCTGCAAATCCTGAGTTAAAACACCAGTACTGCTACTCATGTCAGTCACAAATGCCTTTTCTCCATATAAACCTCATACTAACCTATCTCTTACCTTCCAGAGCTGAATAGTGGCATTACCAAATGGCTGAAAAACACTGAAATCCAGGAGGGAGAAGATTGTACTTTTGAATGCATTCTGTCCCATGAAAGCATTGATGAGTTCAACTGGACACTGACTGGAAGCAGAGTGGAAAGTGGTGGGCGATTTAAAGCTTCTAACGTGAGTCGGAAATATACTCTCATTATCAAAAGTGTGACTCCTACGGACACTGAGGAAGTCGTTTTCACTGCCCGTGGTCTAACCTCCAAAGCCTCTCTGTCTGTGAAAGGTAATGAGATGGGAGAGATTCTGGGGCCTGATTCCTTCAACTGTCTTCTGATAAGATTGTCGTGAGAGCTAACTCATAATATGGTTAAAGTGAATAGCAACCTTCTACTTGAACCTCAAAGCACTGAGAATTTCTCTTAAAAATAAGTAAAAGGAGGAAACATTTGACACAAATGTGAGAACTACCCAAAGCACTGGGGTAGTGTTGGAAATGGGCATCTCACTACAGCTTGTTCCATTAACAGTAAATCAGGAATGATCTGTTGAGGGAACTGTGGGAGCAAATATCCTCTAAGTATAAGCTGAAGGGATGGCCTTCACATCATCTAGCTGTACAACAAATTCCTATCTAGAGCATGTGCATCTGAGAGCATCATCCGAGGCTCCCAGTGTGATGAGTGGAGAGAAGAAAGAGGCAGTTTTCAGACATGGTTCATCATCCTCAATGGGGTAGATTTAAGAGAGAATAAATGCTGCCTGGAATTCTATTGTCTGTACTTTGCAGATTACTGCTGGCTGTAGGATGGCGTCTGTTGCAAGTGCCTCTCTAACTTATCTCCAGCATGTAGATGTATGTATTTTGAGAGAGGCATCCTACCCTAAGTGTATGTTACTCAAAAAGCAATGTTTTCTTCCAGGAAAACCTACTGAGGTTTCAAAACAGCTGGAGGATAAGACAGCAGCAGAAGGGCAGGACATCAGCCTGAGCTGTGAGCTGTCAAAACCGGATTTGAACATCAGGTGGTACAAGGATGGCAAAGCAATCAGAAAAAGCCAGAAGTACGACTTGCAGCAGGAGGGAACTGGGGCCATTCTGATCATCCATGACTCTACTGCCAAGGACAGTGGGGAGTACCCCTGTGAGACAGAGGACTCCATAACAAAAGCCAAGGTCACTGTGCAAGGTGAGTTGAAAAGCACATGGGGATGGCATGTAGAGAAGTCGAGGTAAATATCTGCAGCCTGTGGGTGATGTTTTTCTCTTCTGTTTCCTTGAGCAGGATCAATTCTTAGTTTTCAGAAAATATGATGGATTAAAATCTTTTCCTTAAAATAATCTGGAAACTGAATGATTCTCCAGTGTGATGTGGATCTGGGCAGCCTGGTCTGGTGGTTGGTGACCCCTTGGAGGGGGTTTGAAACTAGATGATCTTTGAGGTCCTTTTCTACTCAGGCCACTCTATGATTCTGTGATCATTCTATGATTCTATGACCTTGGGTGTTAGTGAGCCAAGAAAAGATGGCAATCTGAATTAGTCTATATTGAATATGTGTAATCAAAACTATATGCAGTTTATCAGATGAGATCCTAACAGCGCATGTATAATGGTATTGAACTTTCCAGATATCTACTGGAATTATCAAACCTATGTAAATGGGTGGACTCTGTGGTCTTCTTAGACTCTTTGCATCTCTATGTGATATTCTGAAATGAGGGCAAAGGAGATTCAGGACACCTCTGTATGCTTGGGACTTGTTGGGGTAACAAATCCCTTTGTCCTACACCCTCATCCTTTTTTTTTTCCTTCCAGAAAAACCTAATTACTTTATCAAGGAACTTTCAGATGTGAAAACTGAAGAAAGTGGAAGTGCACTTTTTACATGTCAGAGCGAGAAAGCTGCATCCTTCGTCATATGGAGGAAAGGCATTGCTGAGCTCAGGCCTGGCAGGAAATACAGGAGGGCACAGAAAGGACGAGACCTGCAGCTGAGCATAAAAAATCTGGAGAAAAGTGACAGTGACGTGTACACCTGTGACATTGGTGATGCCCAGTCCAGAGCCAAGCTGGTTGTACAAGGTATGTGTGAGAGCCATATGACTGCGCATCCTGTTTCTCCACTACCAAGACATTATCCTGGTAGAATTTGTACATTTATGGCAGGTCTTTGGGGCTGCAGCTGTCTGGCCTGAATAGCGGTTCACAAGCCATGCACAGAGCAAGCTGCACGGAAAGGCAGCTACCGACCAGAGCAGTGCCATTGAGAACTTTATGTATCATTTAAAAACCAAAAATGCTGATGTACGGTGAGGCTGGTGACCCAGAAATCAGTGTGAACTTTCTATCTCTGACCTTTCTGAGTTACAAATAGTCCTCCAGAGTTCTAGGCAAAAATTCCCTTATGCTGCATTCTGGGTAGTTGTCACGGTTTAAACAAAAATCTACCTGTGTCCGTGACAGGGGGGCCACAGACAAGCGAGGTGTTAGAAGGAGCTGAACCTCTGTCCCAACTACTTCAGAAGCAGCCCAAACCCCCTCGTACATGGCTAAGATCTCCTTCTCAGTTGGAGTGTAGCACTCCTCAGACCCTTTATATGCTCGACTCCAAAGTCCCGGGGGTTGGCCTTGGGTTTCTCCTAAAGCTCTTTGCCACAAACTCCAAGTGGGACCTTTCTCTCCAGCAGCAGTGTAGAGGATGTTCTTTACATCCTGTCCCGTCCGTACTGGCCCCAAGGCCACGGCACGGGCTATCTCTTGTTTTCTTTGCTCAAAAGCCTGCTGCTGCTCAGGACCCCATGAGAAATTATTCTTCTTCCGTGTTACCTGATAGAGGGGGCTCACTATGTGGCTGTAGTTTGGGACATGCATTCTCCAGAAGCCCACTACTCCCAGAAAAGATTGGGTCTCTGTTTTATTTGTGGGCGGAGACATAGCAGTGATTTTTTCAATCACATCTGCTGGGATGTGTCAATGCCCATCTTGCCATTTTACACCTAAGAACTGGATTTCCTGGGCAGACCCCTTCACCTTGCTGCGCTTAATGGCAAAACCAGCTTGCAAAAGAATTAGGATTATCTGTTTTCTTTTCTTGAAAATCTCTGCTGCTGTATGGCCCCACACGACAATATCATCAATATACTGCAAGTGTTCGGGAGCAGTAAAATTATTCATGCTTTATATGATGTTATGATGTGGAATACTGATAGCAAAATTACAAAATTATTAAACCATGACACCCTGGTATTTTTCTTTTTTTTTTTCTTAAATATTTTCCTTTTTACTATTTAAATGTTATGGGCACATCTTATAGAAACACAAGGCTGTTTACAAAGAAGTGCATGCTGTGTTGCTGTATGATGAGCAAGATACATCTATTCTTCATCTAGCTAGAATAGTTGCTGAGCCTTAAGAACAGTTTCAGAAAGCTTTGGGAATTTGGGCGTTTTCCTTGTTTCTGCAACACAAAATGAAAATTTACGCTGTATACAAAGAAAAGGGGAGTCCGAACTTGTACGTTAAATTTGAAGGAGATCAATCTGGGGTAATATTTAAAAAAAAAAAAAAAAAAAAAAAAAAGGGGGAGTGTGGTCATCAAATACTATAAAATATATTAGCTGTTACTAGAATGCCACTTATCTTCCCCCCATACGAATCACTGTCATGTTGTATGTAAATTTGTGAGGTGGGTTTTGAAGCTGAAATTAAAAACTTCTTGTATGGCTGTCTTCATAGTGGCTATCCAGACTATCTGTAGAAATAACAGCTATTATGTAGTCAGCTATTCACCAGTTTTAACTGATTATAAATTACGTTTCAGGGTGGAGAACATAGCATAGTGCCTGACACCTGTGTTGATCCTGAGGGCATTCTTGATTCTGTGCATTATGATGTCATGGATATTAAAGAGCAAGCTGAGGCAGCACATAGTTCCATTGTATCCCTGGGGGACCCGAAGGAAGATACTGGCTGGTTTGAAAAGCAGCTGGAGAAAACTAACTTTGAACTGATGGAGACCAAAGAAGAGCTAACAGAGAGAAACACCAAACTACTTAAAACTGAAGAAGAGCTAATGCAGAAGAACAAAGGTGAGTTATGCAATGTGAAAGGTAGAAGACAGAAATAGTTCATTAATCTAAAAGAGAAATAACCAGTTTGAGTAGGAATTAGAGGAGATGTTCTACCTTTGGAACCATAGCCTGTAGATAAGTGATAGTTTGTTCCTTGTGTATATTCAGGTTCAGCAATTCCACGGTTTTTGGTTATTTCTTTTCTTTTTTCCTCCCTCTCCTTTAAACTGCAACTAGCAGCTTTACGCTTTCGTAAGTATGGGGTTAAATGTCTATATCTTGATTTTTACTTTTATATTGTAATCTCTACTCTTCTTTATGTCTTGTTGATGCAATGTTTTCGTTCCAAGAAATATAGAAAACTTTTGAATCACTCCCAATAAGTGAAGACCACATGCAAATTAATTAATCTGTTCAAAAGCTACCTAAACATTAGAATATCTGGAAAAAATGATTACTTAATAAACTATCTATTGGCTACTTATGTAATACAACCTTTTCTGTGTGTTACAGACTTTGAAATGCAGGTGATTAAATTGGATGAGTCTGTTGAGCAACTTAAAGAAGCAACTGAGGTAACTTTATCAAGAAGATGTTGTGTAAAATTGTTTTAATACCAACTTGTGGTAGCTTAAAATGCTATTCCAGTAGGCTCCATTAATAGATTTCTTACCGAGCTTAGATTAACTGAATTTGCCTTTAATGCATTGTGTAATTCAGCTACTTAACACTACATTAGAAACTGATGACTGAATTTTTTTTATTTTTTTTTCTAAGAAAATGAATGCACAAAATGAAAGGATTCGAGAGCTAATGGACATCGTGGTGCAGAAAGATGACATTATTACAGAGCTACAAGACTTAAAATCTCATTTAGAAGAAAAAGTAAAAGATTATGTGAGTTTTACACATCTCCGTATCCTTATACAAAAAAAGGAAAACACTAATTCTATGCTTGTAATCAACACATTTTTGGAAAAGTGATTTTCTGTATGTAGCTGGTACTCGCTTGAAATTGTAAACAATTCAAATTTATCTGAAGGTAGTTGTTGTTAACACAAACAACAAAAATATCAGTGTGTTCCACTAACTCCTGCCTCACACTCCTACATCAGAGGAAGAGCAACAGTAAAAGTATGTTGAGTAGAGTTGGAAGTACGAGTAGGAATGGTCAGGATATCTCCACGTTCTATGCAGTCCATAAAACTTTATCCTGACTAATGTACTGCGAGCTACTGAATATGTGAAGACTAGCTTGATTAAGTATGTGTGCATACCACTTCTGGTGGTTTTTGTTCATTTTTTGATGTTTGGTAGCCTGAAGTAGCTCTGAAAACATTTATAGTTAATTCTGTCACTCAGATCTCTAACCTTGTAAGCTTAGCCACTTGACCCTTCTTAGTCTTTGACTGTCTGCATCACTGCAACTTAGTATTTCCATGGTATTAAAGCTGACTGTGATGAGTAGTCATGTCCTCACCTATTACTTCTTCCAAGAACAAGGCTCCAACTCTATCTGTGAGATTGTGTGGCCTGAACACTTCTGAGGCTTTTCTTTTCATAAGTTACTAAAGATGAATAATCAGTCCTTGGCAGTGCCAGCATGGCTTAACAATCGTCATCTTGTAAGTAAGGAAGCTTCACTTGTGGTCAAGGACACAATCTAAAATATGCGTGACAGAGCTGACTAAGCTTTAAGGTTGGATTATATCTGTCACGATGAAAGTGATTTTAGCAGCTTAGCAGAAGTGTGATGTGATGAACTTGTATGAGAGCTGACCATTTGCTCTTTGACCATGTTTGTAATTTTGTTGACTTCTTGGAAACAGGAAATTCTTTGATAAACTGCTAAACTCTTGATTGTGTGCAAGTCTTTTACTTTGTAACCTGCTAGGCTCTTGCTTTCCCTTGTATACTCTACCGAGTATTGCACTTGTCATTATCTGAAGGTGTACTTGTTCTGTCTTCTATTGAGATTTGTAACTGATGTCTATAGAGTCACCGGGTAAATATTTTAGCTGTATGGTTTTGTGTAAATATTTGCCTACAGAAGATTACTGAGACTTAAGTGCTCCTTTTGTTAAGCTTCAATGTAACTGATCTTATATCAATACAGGAAAAGACTACCTACCATTTAACTACCATTAAAGCAGAACCGGCAGAAGAGAACACTAATAAAGGAACTGAAAGCAGCCAATTTTCAGAGCTTTCAGTTAAAGCACTGAAACAAGAGAAAACTGAGTTGGAAGTGGGAAGAAAGCGCAGTACTGATGAGGATAAGCCTACTGTGGAAGAGCCACCTCCAAAGAAAGGTACAGTTTCTTCCATCGTTGAACAGGGTGTCTTCCAAAACAATAAATTGCTTCCTATTCCGGATAGGAAGCAAAAGGCTGTGAAGCACGTTACCTTATGGTATAAGGAGAAAAGCCACTGTGTTAAACTGTAAATAGAAGTAACTGTTATGTAAATATCCCTTTTTCAGAAGGTCCTATGCTGTTCATTTTTGAATGCTTAAGAATAAAAGTTTTTTGCACTATTTTTTTCCTTTTTGCTGCTTTTTCCTCATCTGTTGATGCACTTGCAGATTTGGTAATAGTTTTAAAGCAGTTTCTTTAGGATTGTTTCAACTGCTGTTGCTGATCTTCTGAGTAGCATCAGCTGCTCAAGTGCTTTTTTTTGTTTGTTTGTTTTGTTTTTCCTGAAGCAACTATCAAAATTGTTGACGACCTGCTAATTGCTCGCTCATGGGCAATATTTGAGCAAAATGGTTTGGATAAGCTCTGATGCATTTAACTTCACTTCTGGGCACAGCTGAGCATCAGTGTTCCTAGAATTACGGAAGGCATATACAATGTAGAAGGGAAAATCTAAAACTTAGCTGTATTCCCTTCCTTTCTTGTATTCCTCTTGCAAAATATGTGCAAGGGAGAAAGTCAAGGCCTTCTTTGGATGAGATGCTGTTCTTGGATGATTTGTCCCTGCTGCCTTTATTTGGCATAAATATTGAATCCTAATGTGACCACTGAATGGCATCACATATAAGCATCTTACCAGAGACTGAGGGAGGGATGTGGACTCCTCCATACTCCAAATAGTAGTGGGTTTGTTCTAATCATATGACCAAAGCTCTCATTTAAAAACTAATGACAGCAATGCTCCACATAGGAATTAAAATGGGTAGCTGATAGTCACAATGTCAGCATGAAGTTTTCTGTTAAGAAGTACTGAGTATTCAATCATGTTAAAATTTTCTTCTATTTGTGAGTATTAATAGCGTCCAATTTCAAAAACCGCTTAATATATATTCTTTAGCTATGTTAAATATACACAGTAGAACAATGAGCACAGGTATGTTGTGCTGGTTCTTTTGTAGAATTAGTTATATAAGTAGCACGAGCAAAAGTGTTTTAGGCGATGCTAGGTTATCTCAGCTTCAAGTTCAGGGTATTTACACCATTCTCTGAGCTTTTAGGTCTTGTTTCCTATGCTCTGTAATAATGCTTTTTCCCTACTTCCTGTGTAAGGAGCTTCTAGACTGAACATTACACATCTTCTCCCTAGTCTTATTTATCTTGCTTTAGTGCTTGCTTGTTGCAAGAAAAGAACCTACTGGTTCTTTTCACCCCATATCTTCTCTTTCCATACCCATCATGCCTGCCTCCATTCACCTACAGAGGCCACCATCCAGCTTCTGCTCTTCTTTCCTTGTATAGATTTCTATATTTTTCCACTGGTCTGCTAGAAAAGCGTTACCTTCAGATGGGAAAGGGTTACACTGTATTCTGTAATCAGTTTTATTTTTCTAAGCCACTCTCTGACATGACACCAATTTACTGCACTGCAGAAAACACAGCACTGAGAACTTACTATATGGAAAGAACTCAGCCAGATCAGAATGTTCCTATTCCAGTTCCTTTTAGATCCGCTACAGATTTGTGCTGTCCTTCAGAGTTTGTGCAGGAGAAAGCCTAGATAAGTCTCTCTGCCTCTGGAGTTTAGGGTATAACTGCTTCAAACTGCTATATTGCTGCCCCTGAAACACTGCTGGATATTCTCCATGGCAGGAGAGATGAGCTGCTCTCTGCAGAACAAAAGAAACAGGACCACACACTGACACTTGGCTTCCTGCAATGCTGCACCCTGCCAGCTCAGCAATTCCCAGCTCCCCCTGTTCCCAGCTGAGACATGGAGATGGCAACAAGACAGAAACGCACACATCAGCACAGCTGTTCATCCTACAAACATTCATACCTTTCAGGTAGGTGGGAGAGGTGAGTTGGACTGAACAAAGACCTAATCCACCCTGTTTCTCCTTCACCATGGGTGTGCCTAAGAGCTTGTACAGAGACATCTGACAGCAGAGGCACACAGCCCAGCAGAAGTCTCAAACATGGATGTTCTGCAGTTACAGAGCCCATTTTCCTTCAGCATCCTCCCTTCCTTCTAACACAATGTTACGTTACCAACAGCTTTGAACAAAACTCCCGTTCCCCCCAGCAGCCCTGTGTGCACACCAGTAAGGCACCAGTACAGAACCAGAGGCTGACCCCCAAACCTTCCCCTCACAGCACGATGCTCGGGCAGGAGGCCAAGCACTGGCTGGGGAAGGAACATCACGTCTGCAAGGAATCGGGGAGCAGTTTGTGTCTCTCTTGCTCTCTCCTCTGCTGTTTTACAATACACAACCAAAACCTTGATGATCTGAATTCCTTCCCAGGCACTCCAACCCAGCAAAAGGAAGCCACAGCTTCCAGAGAGCTTATATTGTTTATTTCAAGACCTGACACTTCCTTCCACTTTCTTTATCCCAAACCTAATGGACACACTAGTATTTAAATGTTACGGATCTAAACAGAAGGTACTAAAATAACCTTACGTTTAGAAAATAGGAAGAATATTTCTTCTTTTCTTCATTTGAAATTATCTTTTTATATGCGGTTTTAATATAGTGGTTTTATATACTGCACTTCATTTCCTGCTACTGCCATTCCTTTAAACAGAGGCTGGCTCTGATCACTTTGGTGCTATGAAAACAGAGGGGAAAAAAACAAAGCACTTTCATGGGCATAACTAGATCTATTGAGTGACTGACTCAGATAAATCTTCCCTTAAGAAACTGGGGAAGAAGTTACATAAAGGCTAATGCGTTTAACTACTCCAGTTTCGCTGGCTATCACACATGCACTCAGACACACACAAATGAACACTCTCTTCCATCCCCATCCATTTTATGGATCAGTCTTTTACATGATACCTGAGAACGTAAACGTTGCTTTCCAGAAGACATCCATCTGCAGCAGCACAATGAAGTCTAAGCTTTGTAACAGAACACAAAAACTCTTCTCTGTCAAACCTTAGAGAACTTATCCACAACTCACCCTCAACCCATTACAAAAAGCTTCAGGTACAATCCATGCCCACAGGGAAAGATCCTTTGGTTTCTTTCTCTTGCAAATATGCACTCAATTGATAAGTTCCTGGATGGCAAACATTATATGGAGAGGTTATGGCCCTACCTTCTCCCAGGTACACTGCCCTCAGTTTGATTATTTCCCACAACCTGCTGCATCTTGGATCGTTCGATGTGTTCCACATAGGTCTGGATCATCTGAGAAGAGGAAAAAATACGTGAGGCAAACAGAATAAAACAAAAGACTCCATTGGACTCCATGATCATTATGGGTCCCTTCCAACTTGGGATATTCTGTGATTTCTGTTTTTTGAATATTGTTTTCCAGCATTTACTTCCAATTCCTTAAAATTTCTTTTAAAAAGTGCTCTCTGATTTTCAGACAGAACCTCCCGTGTTCCGGTTTGCACCCTCTGATTCTTGTTCTGGCACTGGGCACCACTGAAAAGAGCATGGCTTCATCCTCCTTGCACCCTCCCTTCAGATAATGTTGATGCTCTCAAGTTTCTGAAGCTCTAGTCACTGTCAGGATGAAAAACCCAATTCTCTGATGTGGTTTTATGGGTAAGCTAAGAGTTTGTTTATTTGGAAGGAATCAGGCAACAGCTTACCTCTGTGTGACGCTGATGTAAAGCATTATACTCTTTCCTCATTTCTGATTCACGCTCCTCCAGTCATGAAACTGCCAAGAAAAGATTCCACCCATCAGCTAACATACAGATCTAGACATGCTCCATGCAAGAGAAGCAATGAAACCTGCACTACACTAGTGTGGATATGTCGCACCCTGTAGATTGCTCTGATTTTTATACCAAAGAAAGGGACAGCCACAGATTTCAGGCTTTCCACAAACTACATTAAAACAAACAAGAAAAAACAGCACATGAAGAATATCTGCAAGTATATGCTCATGGAAAGCAAACTACATAATCGTATCTGGTGCACAGCTTTGCTTACTCTGATCTGCATAGTTTTTGGTCTTCAGCTCCAACTGTCGAGTCTGAAATTCAAGGTGTTCCACTTGGATTTGTAGCTCTTTCTTCTCCTGTTCCAGTGCATCTTCAAACTCTATGAACTTCTGTACAGGGAAAAACCAGAGAAGGAAGCAAGGATGAGGAACAGACCTAAACGTATTTGACTTTTCCTCTTCTCTCCTCCTATACTATGTGTGCGTATATATACATATATATATGTACACACACAAAAAAAGCAAGAGATAAGAATTTCTATGTGCTTTAAGTTAAAACAGCATTTACTCAAGCTAGAAATACTTATCTTCTAAAATAAAGTAAAAGATGTACTTTGTGTATCATTAAGATATAATCTGCTGGCCAATGCAAGTTATGTAAACCAACACGGTTCCATCATCTTCAACAACACCTTTATCATGCTAGGCTGAATTTGGATTCCTGTTAGTTTTATGTCAGAAAAGCCAAATTCTGTGTCTACGGTCATGCATTTAGAAGTGCCTACGTCAGAAATCTCCTTCAGACATCAGAAAGTTCCCACTATTAATGATGTTGCATCTAAATTTTGCAGGAAACATACAAGCCTTGTGGAAAACCAACCCACAACCGTCACACCTCACAGTCTCCTTTGCAATCCACTTCCCAGATCTCAGACCAGAGGTTTTTTCAGGCACACATCAGAGAAGGGGTAGAGAGTTACACAGTAAAAACCAGAGCAACTTTGACAGGTGATTCTATAAGGATGGCACATTCAGCTCCAGAGCTGCTAAGAAAAACTTGAGTCTTACTTTTTCAGTTCTGTAAGTTGAGTTATGCCTCAATTGGTGCAGAATGGAAGCAGTGAGTGATGAGACCTCACAGCAAGAAAATCCCGGCCAGTCTTCTCTGGGCATCAGTAAAAAAGAAAAAGTTCTAACCAAGACAGCCACACTGAGCAACAGGCCTAAAGAAGCCATTTCACTTGGTTTGGACTGGTTGGAGCTATGCTAAGAAAAGCAGTATTTCCCTCTGCCCCCTCTCAGGGTTTGCTGGAAGCACTCCATGCTAATGCTCTGTTGACAAACTTCCAATTACAGCCCAGCGCTAAATCCCTCTCCCTTCTCACTTGCTTGGCTTTCACTCTTGTGCAGCTCTCCTGGCACAAGGTGCCCATCTCTTCCCAGCTCCCCACCCAGGCGTGTGCCACCCAGCCAGGCAGGAATTGTGCTTGGAGTAGCAATAAACTTTAACTGACTCTAAGGAAAACATTCACAGAACTCTCAACAGTAAAACAGGAAGCAAAAGAAAGCAGGAGACCAATTTTATTCCCACTATGTAGGTCAACTTTAATAGGATTCCTGGATTTGCTACCGTTGCTTTGGTTTAGTTTAGTGAAACCGATTGGAAGATTAAACATTCCACACTAAGGCTCTTCTTAGTCCTGTCTGTCTTGCAGCCTCAAAGTACTCAAACAAACTGCAAACTAGCAATGAGCCGACCACGTGGAGAAGAAACAGAGACAGCAGCATTAAAAATTAATGCCACTCTAAGTGTTCTCAGGGAAGAAGAGCATCTCAGGTGAGTGCACTGCAGCAATATCCTGCTCCATCTCCTACGGAGATCGAACACCAGCTCTGGGCACAGGGACCCAACGGCTCCTCACTCTGTCTGGCTCCAAAACGCTTCTTGGCTGTTCCTCCATCAGAATCTCCCAGCCAGTGTCTCCCCCTGCATCAGAAAGTCAAGACAAGCAAATAAAGTGGGTGCCGTGGGAGTGGCCACCCAGCAAGCATGGGGACATGGAGGCACTGTTCTCTAAGGAACTGAGAGAGACCTGAAATCCAGCTGCCCTGGTCCTTATGGGTGACTTCAACATTGCAGATGTTAACTGCCAGTAACACACAGCTATCTATTTTCCACACATATGTTTACAAACTGCACCAGAACAGAAGGAAGGGATGCCATGGAGCCTGGACAGGCTCAAGAAGTGAGGCCTCAGGAACAGGTAATTCAAATGATGTTGAAGGGAAAATCTTCCTTTCTTTTCTACCCCACTACAATGAAATCAATGGGTGAACTGGAAGAACAAAGAGCCCACTCCCACTTGTCCTGGGAGAGCAAAGCCGAGCACAGCATTACTATTTTTTCCAATCCCTTCATACTTGCTTTCAAAGGATAATTTTCCAGCAGTTATAGGAGCCAGATATATTTTAAACAGTTAGTAATGATGGAACATGACGCTGCTGTACACATACAAATTAGTCTTGCTGGAGCCTCTCCCTGGATTTCAAGCAGGATCGCTGGTCTCTAACATCTCAGGATAAGGTTACAACCAGCACCATGGTTCACACGCTCATCGTTAAATGGAAAACAACGAGCACAAAATCATCTTAAGTGAAAGAACGAGTATTCCTCTGCAAAGCAGCGGTACACTGGAGATGGCTGAGCTTCCTGCATTACTGGCTTTCAGAGGAAGAAAATGACTAAAAATAGTAGCATGCGGTCAGAAACCATCATATCATATTAACAATAAATCAGGCAGAGTGAGCTAGATGTGCATATATGCAGAAATCTTATTATAAGGTCTTAATCTGGGCTGGCTGGCAGCACGTATTACATGCTGACGGGAACAGCAGCAGCTCAGCCGTCACCTTACCCTGCGGCTGGGCAGAGAGTAGCGCTGGGATGCACTGCCCGGGAGAACAGGGAGGATGCACAGCTGGATGCACAGCTGGACACACAGCTGGACACACAGCTGGACGCACAGCTGGACGCACAGCTGGACGCACAGCTGCCTGTGAGGAGGGGGCTGTCTGCAGGGCAGGAAGGACTCACACCGCATTCCACTCCCCACCTGCAGGAAGGCTGTCAGCCAGGGAGCCAATGCAGGCTGTGCAGCCTCCAACTCACAATTTGGGGCAGTAATTAACTGGCAATTAGGGAAGTTACATTGACAGTATTCTGTCTTAGGAGGCCAAGACAAAGAAATAGGGCAGAACCCACTGGTGGCAGGACGCAGTACTGCCTGGTGGGCAGATGCTTTGAGCTACACCCCACGCTCAAATCTTTGCTATCCTCCCCAAAGAGAAACACTCCTCTGAAGGAACACCTCCACCTGCACAGGAGCACACAGCCTCAGTGAAATAACATCCCCTTGACAACTGCAGCCCTTAAGGGCTTTTGCTTCTCTTGCTAATTTCAAGGATTCACAAGCACATCTTTTATGTGTTAGCTACTTTATAGTTGTAGATTGGTCTTCAAATGCTTCTGTGAAATCAAATGCTGTTATTTTGGCATATATCAATAAAACCATCTCCTGGATTCCTATTCCAAGGGATCTGAGCCTTTTTTTGAAGAATGAGATGCTCTGCCCTTTAAATGCTCTCCATGAAGCAGGCCTGGTGCTATGGCAGAGCCAGGGCAGGCAGATGGGCTCTTCCCAGCCCTGACACAGCTCTGCCCCCGCACACGATGGATCACTGTAGAGGAGCACAAAGGGAGCACGGGCAGCTAACAGAGCTCTTCAAGGCAGCCTTGTGGTAAGTGGGGCTGACAGGGCGACAGGGCAGGAGGTGCTACTCAAGTGCAGCAGATGAGACCGGACTGGGAGATGCCACTCATGAAGAGAATCAAAACATCACACAGGAGGAACGAAGCGATGCTGATGGTCAGAGAGGAGCTGGGACTGGGCAAGGGCATGCAAACATCGTGACTGCAATGAGAAGACTTGAGAGAAGGGAGCTGAGCACACAGCAAAGATGAGCCCCAGGTCAGCTGCAACACAGTGTGAGGAGACAGACAGACGTGCTGCCATCTCCAGCCAACAGGATGTCACACAGGTGAACACGCAGGGTGATCACACCAGATAAATCCTACCATTGTCATTTTGAACAGTGCAACACTCCAATTCATGCTGAAGCCTTCCAGGAAAGCCACCTGCTATTGCAGCCCCACACGCCCAGGGATCAAACCAGGCACAGCCAAGTGTCACCCAAACCAGCTGCACACAGATCCCTCCATGGGGCACTCCAACCTGACCCTCCTCCAGCAGGCAGCGAGCAGAGCTCGGCTCGTGCCACCAACACAATGGAGACCAAAGGCAGGACTGGTTTCTATTAATACTTCAGAGGCACAGATATCTCATGGAGGCAGAAGTTACTTGGAGTAAAAGTCAATGCTGGCACAAGAACAAACCAGTAAAAACAGGCTGCAAGTTAAAAAAAAAAAGAAAGTGGAATTCAGGAGGAGGTCACTTTTAGAAGAGCAGACGCAAGAGGTTTAAGTAATGGCTTTAAGACAAAGCCTGATACATTTATGAAGCAGCTTCTGTAATGCAACTGCCTGCAGTGCTGAGGAATGGGCTGCTGAGTCAGCAGGTCCCTCCCAGTTCTGTGCTCCTACAAGTGGGTGCCATCCTAACACCCGCTACAGAGCAGGAAGAAAATTCCTATGCAAGGTCCTATGCATAAGCTGCAGATGTCACTAAATAGTGGGAGCTGCTGGCTCCCTGGAGTGTAGGGAGGCCTTGCAGTGAGAGCTTGACGAGTTAGTGGGATGTGCATTAGGCTCCACATGAGGATTAACAAGGGAAGTGCTGTACTCTGCACTGGGACAGGGCAGCCCCAGCTCTGTGCAATGACAGGAGCGGCACAACAGAGGTGCTATAAAGGAAGGGAAGAAGATCGCTCACCTGGAGCAGAAGATCTCGGATTCACATGGGAAAGCTGCACCAAGGGAGGATCTCCAGAAAGAGACCCTTGCCAGCAGCAGTCAGCCCCTAAATGGGCTCTAGGAGAGGTGCAGCCATTACCCTGCGCTCACACAATGCAAAGCAGGTGGAAGAACACGGCAATACTGAAAAGCTGACGCTGTTCCACAGCTTCAGTGTTTAGGAGGTCAAGGAAAAGAAATGTGACATTCTGAGCCCTGCAATCACAGACTGACTGCACTGCTTCATTTCAAGGGACTTCTGACTTCAGTGCTCTTGTCCGGGTGCTTCTGCTGCCCTATTTTAGAGCAAGTGGAAAATATTGAGTCACTCTGCAGTCAAAGTGTCCAGAAAAGCTTCGCTTTTGGCTGAGAGTATTTTGAAAGATACTGAATGCAACCATCCTGGGGAAATGAGTGGCAGAACATGGAGACAGAAACCTCTGCTTCAGAGGAAGGGAAATGAAGGCTGTGCAAGCTGCCCCAATGGAGCAGGACATGGCTGGGTGCACGCTTATGTAAAACAAGATCTGGTGGTTCTGCAGTAGCGGGAACAGGAGGATACGACACAACTTTTATGCCAGAGAACAACATCCACTGCTGGTTTCAGTTCACTTAACATCAATAAACTAACGATGTAATCAGACGCCCATGACATGATATTGCAATACAGGAACAAATTACTTTGTGATCACCGACTCCCAGCTCCCCAGCATTGCTGCAGCTGTTGAAATGATCATTGATACACGCAAAGAACTCAACAGCAAGGGATTGAACATCGCTCCTGGAGGTGGAACCCCCACTGAAGGTGGGGCTGGAAGCTGCAGACTCAGGACAGGCAAAGCACACAGCGCCGAGTGCTGCTCAGGGACAGAGATGGGCTTCCCCTGCTACAGAAGTGCAAGGCGTGCTCTGGTGGGGGGTGCATTTCTCTGCTTACAATGAGCTGATGAACAGCAGAATTCTCTGTAGCATAAGAGATTTTCACTTCCATAACACGTAATCCACTGCACAGGAAGAGGCACACAGGAAACTGCTGCAGGTAATGGTGTGCTTTGGTCACACACAAAGGGAATGACAGCTGTATCTCACACACGTGAGCTGATAGCAGAGGCTACACAGGGGGCAAAACCCATTTGTTCTCATAGAAGCACATTATCTATTCCTTTCTGCTAACAAGGCCCTATGCAGATACTTTTTTGCCCATTCAGCTCAGATGCGCCTGAGGATGACAGAGTGCTTTTACATCTGCCAACAGCACCGTGCTGTGGGTCCGAGCGTCCCTGCAGGACGTAAATGTTGTCACCACATCTGCTTCCAGGAGCAGGCACAGCAGGAAGCAGCACCCCCTGTACCTGGTAAACTGAGAGCAGAAAGATACGAGTCCAAAGATGCAGGATCCATCCATGGGGCTGTTCCACTCCACGCCCCGAGCCCCACTCCTCCCCAGCAGCAGCACATTTCCAAGTATTTAATTCTCAGAAGCTACAAAATACCGGCTTGTGGAATGAAGTCCCACACTTGGAATTGCTTTTCAATCCCTCCCTGCCTTCATATGAATTTGAAAAGATCAGCTGTAAGTTTTATTAACACATACTTAAAACTTAAGGCTACAACCCAAATTGACCAGCATTAGTACAGGGCGATAAATGTCCTGGGCTCACGACCTCACCATCCAGCACCCAGAGCACCTCCATTGAAATACTGCACGGCGCTTTACTCTGGAGTCATGAAGGGATTTCATTTACCACATCTAAGCAAATCAAAACCCGACTCTGAGCAAGACTCCTGGGACGGAAAAAACCCTCTACTCTCCCAGTGTTAAAACACAGCCAATACAGACGCATACATTCCTTTCCCAGCAGCTTTGCAAAGACATGCTGATGACACGGCAGCATTAAACTTCTAGCGGTACCAATGTGTCCGGCACGTCGCAGACCGGCCCTGCTGGAGGCCGGAGCCGCCCGGCTGCACCTATGGCCAGAAAGATGCCGGTGGTGTCGGCGGACTCGAGCGCTCAGTGCGGAGCAGCGTGCTCAGCTCGGCTCCTTTGTCCCCGCCTGAGGCGCTGTGCCCCGATGCCGCCCGCTCCCAGCACCTGCCGCAGCCCCGGGGATCCGGGACCCGCAGCGCCCGGGGAAAGGCCGCTGAGATCAGACAGGGAACCATCTCCAGGGCAGGGGAAGTACAGGGAAGACATCAACCATCTGAGGGCCGCGTTTAAACCCGAAACCGGCAGGAATCCTCCAGTCATCCCCGTGCAGCCAGTGTTCGAGCTCGGGGCAGCGCAGCAACGCGGAGCCATTCCCAGCTATTCCCAGCCATTCCCAGCTATTCCCAGCCATTCCCAGCCATTCCCCTTCCCCTCCGCACGGGCTGCGCGGAGCGGATGGAGCGGGGCCGGGAGCGCGGCCTGCGATGCGGGTACCGCCGCAGCACATCACATCACATCGTATCACATCATCACATCGCATCGCATCATATCATCGCATCACATTGCATCACATCCCCGGCCCTTGGCGCCACCCCGACACCGAGACGCGGCGCTGAGCGGACGGAGCTGCGGCCGGGCGGGGCGGGGCGGAGCTGCGGCATCCCCGTGTGCGCCACGCGGGCTGCGCTGCCGCCGTGTGCGTGTATGGAGCCGCCAAGGGGCGGGGGGGGGGGAGTCACAGAACGATGCGGGGCCGGAACGAGCCGAGCTGGAGAGCGGCAGGGGAACACCGGGAACACACAACATAACACAACACAACAACACAACACAACAGCACAACACAGCCCGACCCCCAGCCCCACACGCACCACCCGATCCCGGCGGCGGGGAGCCGAGTCCCGTGAGCTCCGGCAGCGCGGGCCGATATAGGAGCGATATTTCTGGATGGGAGGAGTCAGGAGCTATAAGCTCATTTTGCAGCTCAATTAGTGATGCCCCAAATGCCTCCAGACCAGAACGTCTCTGCCCAGAGCCTGTGAAAACCAGGGCACTCCTGTGCGCCTGCATGTAACAGTAGTTTCAATGTAGGTAATGATCCTTCAAGGTGAAGTGCCTGCGGGTTCTGCTGCAAAAGGGTTTGATGGCCCCATTGAGGCGGGGATGGATCCAGAGAGAAAAACAGGGAAAACTGGCTGCCTGCCGTCCCCTTGGTCACCCCCATAGGACCCCACTGAGCTCCAGGCCCTTCTCAGCTCCATTGCTCCTCTCTGGACACACTCCAGGGTCTCAGAGTCCCTAATGCTCCGAAAAAACAATAAAGGAAGTTGTCCAAGGAGAGGTGAAAAGAACCTCATCGCTTATTCACTGCAGGGAAACATCTTCAGTTTGGGGGGTAAATGGAAGAGAAACGGCTGCATAAAATGACAGCTTACAGACAGGAGGAGGCTGTCAGGTGTCACGGTGTTATTAAAGGCCACAAGAGCACGAAGGGAAGGAGTGCAAGAGTGGGATTAGGGCAGGGGAGCTCCTGAGGGCTGCCAGCAGATCTGCAGCCTGCGTTCGATCTGTGTGAAACCCACATGGCACAGTTTGACTTCAGCACATTGGCACATCCTGAGCACAATGGAGTTATTGGTGCGAGGGCAGTGCCTGGGGGATCCCAGCTATTCCGTGCTGTGTAACAGCAGCAGAAAACAGCTGCAGAGAAACCTCAGAGTGCTCTGTGAGATCTCAGCTGCAGCTTATCTTGGGCTGTGGAGTCTGAGCACAGGGACAGCAGAAATCCATCTCCTGTCCTGCACTGAGCTGGGCCCAGCAGGGCAGGCAAACCAGGGCCTGATCTTTGGGAAGGCTCCTGACGTGGATGTGAGTTAGAGCTCAAAGATGAGTGTGATTCCACAATCATTATTGTCATCCTACAGACTCCACGTTACACAAAGCGGAAGGCAATTAAACCTGCCCTAAAAGCATCATTGCAGTGGGAATATCACATCTCACCCGTGATTCACGGCCTTAAGCCCTGCAAACACTCCATTCTATGTGATGTCATTATACCTAGCTATATTGCTAGCATGCTGTAGATTCAGTGCACGACGACTTTAAAAAGACACATTTAAGGCTTGTCTCACAGAAAGGAAGAAGTGACCATGAAATATTATTATTTCATCTGAGATGTACTTAGTTATGGAATGGAGCACTGATGAATCACGAGGCAGCTCTGCTCCAAGCATCGTGCAGAGGAGCTCATGGGCTTCTCTGGGACTGCAAACCTCCCTCTGAGGAATCTTAACTGCAAGAAACCTGGCCTGAAGGTTTGGTCCCCATTCCCAGTGTTGTGACAAGAGTCACCTCAGTTCTCTGTTACTTTACTTCAGATAACCCCACTGGGTGACCCTTGTGTTGGTCTCTTACAATTGGATCTAGGAGGTGCTGGCTGCCTGTGTTTATGATGAAAGAGCAGCAGTGATGTGGGTCTGTGTGAGGTCACAGTCATTGCTGGGTTGGGAGGGTTTGGCCCCCAGCTGTCGAGCAGAGCTGGTGCTCTGGTGAGCGTGCTGCACACAGACACTGAGCTGTGAGCGTTCCTTGTTGGAGATCATCCTTTGGGAGCCCACTGCAGGCACCGCTGCGGCGTGTGTGTGAGCTGGGCACAGCCCGGACTGACCAGGCCAATAAGGTGAGCTGGGTTTGGTGCTGGGCGGCTGCTGGAAGGAGTCTGAGCAGAACAGCTGGGCTGGGGAGGAGCTCCCAGCTCAATGGAGGCCCTTCCGAGTGGCTGTTTGCAGGGGAAATTGATTCCTTGTGAGATTCTGTCACACGTTTTGGTGAGGATGATGAACTGCCATTACTGCCCTGTGTGATGCTGCAGTGCAATGGAAAGCACAGCAGTGATAATGGGGTATCAAAGTCCTGGGCTGCAGCAGGTGAGGATAAGCCCGAGTGCAGCAGCTGTGGGCACAGAAAGGAAGGAAAAAACTGCTGGCCATTGGAAGGGCTCAGGCAGGCAGTGATCTCCAGTCAGACACCCTCACCTGCACTGCCAACCCTTCAGTGATGTCTGGGAGGGGTTTGCATGTGCCTGAGCTGCCCTGGGTTGGCCCTGCCATCCCACCAGGTGCTCAATCTCTGCTTCAAGCCGTGACTGAGCATCGCTGCTACAGCCCTGCAGAACTGCTGCTGGTCCCCAGCCTTTGTTTTAGACATTAGAAGGGAAGGAGAGCACAGACTTCATGGAGTGCAACTTGTGCTTTATTGACCCCCGGATCCAGCACATTTTTAACAGAACCCCCTGAAGTCCTGGTGAGATCCAGGTGCTGAGCTGGGCCGTGGGCTGTGCAGTGACATCACAAGCACAGTGAGCTCACAAGCGCTGCCTGGGGCCGCGGCTGCCACCAGTGAGTGCCAGAGCCGTGAGTGCTGCACGGAGTGTGGACACGCTGTGTCAGCCCTCATCCCGGCTGGCAGTGACGGTGGTGGTGGCTGCTGGTGCTACCTGCTCTCACTGACGGTGTTGCCCAGCCATTGCACTGGTGTGTTAGCTGGAAGGGAGGAGAACTGCAGCTGTGCCCGGGTAAGCCAGAACTGGAGGTTTCTCAAACGTGTGAGTGGTAGCACTGCATCCACTGCAGCTGCAGCAAGGGTAGATGATGGAGTCCTTCTCATGGCAGGAACACAAAATGTATGCTGCAAGGTATATAACTGCTGGTGGGATGGAGAACAGCACTTGCTGGGGAAGTCATGGCACTTAGACACACATTGGTTCCAGAGCTGGCACAGTTCTTGCAACCAGCTGCTTCCAAGGCATTGCCCTCCTCGAGAGCCCAAACTGCATCAAAAGAAAGCTGGGAAAATGCTTATTCCTCATGATTCTTCCCTTGTAGGCACTTCCTGTAGGGTTCCGGTCCGAGAGGACTCTTTGGGGATCCAAGCAGTCCGAGCACAACCGTCTCTTTGCAAGAGCAGGGAATTCCTCTGGAGATAACCCAGACGGGCTCTAAGAATTTCACCATGTCTCAGCAAAGAGGCGACTGCTACTTCTACTTCTACTCCACCTGCACTAAGGTACGGTTGACTTTCTTCTGCCTGGGTTTTCTTCCATTTCCTTATGTTGAAGAGAAAGGGGTGGAGCAGGGGAGACCTGCTGGTGATGTTACCCTCATAGCGCTGCTAACAGCCTGGGCTAATGGCATGGACACGTTTCAGGCTGTGCTCTTATTTTCCTGTGGTTTCCTTGTGCTTGCAGGGAGACAGCTGCCCCTTCCGCCACTGTGAAGCGGCTCTGGGGAGCGAACGAGTCTGCAGACTGTGGATGGAGGGCGGCTGCTCGAGGAGTAACTGCAAGTTCCGTCACATGAGGATTGATGTGAGTGTTTGCCTAAAGATGTGCTTTCCAGCTTAGTCTACAACACCACTTTTCATGGCTGTGGTTGGGCTGAATGCACTTCTGCAGGCTGGATATGTTTGCTGTGAAAATCTTACTGGTTTCTGTTTCTAGAGGGGACTGGGAGGAGGTAAAGAAGGCAGAGAATTCAGTGCCTTAGGTATATCACAGCGGGAGATGTTTGCATTAGGAGCCAAAAGCATTTTCTCCCCAGATGCAAAAAGCTCGCATTGCTCAGCCTCCTAAAGCTGCTGGAGCTGGGTGGTAGGAGAGAGTGGCACTGCCCTCCTGCCAGCAGGGCTCGGTTGTGCCCTATCGGGCCTTCTCCATCCTGGATTTCTTCAGAGCAGTTCATTCTGGCTGCTTGGAGTAGTGAAAGGAGGGGCATGAAATGAGGGTACAGAGCTAAGGCTCCACACAATGGTTTCTGATGGCTGTTGGAGCGCGGCATCTCCCTGCAGACCTGATGTGCCTGTTTCCATGGCCCTTCCTTTCCTTCTCTCTGCAGAAGCAGCGCAGTTTGATTCCCTGCTTCTGGGAGAATCAGCCCGGAGGCTGCCAGAAACCACACTGCGCCTTTCGCCACCTGAAGGAACGCGGTGGGAACAGACCGACTGCGCTGCTGAGCCACAGTGAGTGTCCGATGGCGTGAAGCATGAAAGGCTCAATTCTGAATGTCAGTTCTGAGCAGGTGCAGGATGCATGTCACCATTCATTGGGGAGGCAGGGGAGAGTCGTGATAGTGAAATATCCGTCTGTGCTTTGGCTGTCAGAGCAGCGCTGGGCTTTTTCTGGAGTGAGGAAGATGCACTGCAGGTCTGTGCTGACTGCACAGCATTTGGGCAGCGGAAGGCAAATGTAACAAACAGTGCTTGAAAATGTGAAGCTTGTGGTTGACTGTGCTCAAACCTGCCCCCAAAGAGACGCTCATCAATCATTCCTTGTTTCTTTTCTGCCAGAAGTTGACACCAGTGGCCTTCCTCCAAAGAGCGGCCTTGCAAAAAGTCTGGGGAACCAGACAGAGGTTGAGAAGGCACCAGAGAGAGGTACAGATACTCAACAGGCTCCTGGGTTTGATGCACTGTTTTTCTACTGAGATCTGACTGTTCTTTCCCGGGACTCTTTGCAGTTGACATCCCAGTTTCCTCCCATGGCCCAGCTGGACTAAAACGCAAACGGTCGGAGGAGGAGAAGGGAAAAGCGGGGGAATCGCCCTGCAAGAAAAGAGTTAAAGGTGAGCACGAGGAGCTCGTTACGGTGCCTCAGAAAAGCAGTGCTGTCATTTTGCATTGCTCTCTGTCAGACTTTTCCTTGCCCTGGATTATTACTGAGTGCAGCTATTGGGTTTCTTTGTTCCTTTGTATGCGTTGTTGGTACACAGAGATGACCGTGTACAAAACATGGCTGAGAATCCCGGACAGGGCAATGCAATTCCACTGGCCAAATGTATTTAACTTTGTGGAAGGGTGGTGGGACTGATAAGAGAACTTGATCTCTCTTGAGGCGCAGCAAGACAGTACCAGCTCTCTCTTCCTTTTACTTTAGGTGGGCGCAGGGTCTCTGTGAGGCCCATTGATTGGAAAAACACCTTCCCCCCAACGCGGAGACAGAAACGAAAAGCAGCAGAAATTCATCCATCTGCTGCTGAGGACGCAGATGAGCCCCCAGCTAAAAAACTACCAATGGTAAGAGCAGTGGCAAAAGCAGTAGTGGATATGAAAGGTTTACATTGCCCTTGAAGAAAAGGAAGAAATTCCAAGTGTTCTACAGCTCTTCTGTTTCCCTTGAAGGCAGCAGATGTCTCACAAGGTACTTGTGGAAACTCTGACCCGTGCTTCATACTCTGTCTTGTTTCTTCCTAGGAGACTCTTGCTTCAGTCCCGCCCGAATACACCGTGCTCAGCACCGAAGTCATAAAGCTTCCAAGCAGGTGATGACCACAACTTGTTCTTCCTTAATGCCCTTTTCCCATCAGACAGAAGTTCTTTCACACTGGGGGAAAATGGGGTGTTTGAGATGTGTCATGGCATAATGCAACAAAGGGGTTAATGCAGCAAAGAGGTCATCTGAGATCATTGAAACTGCTTTGTCAAAACCTCTGCTGAGTTCATGGGGAAAAGTACCTCAGCCAGCAAGCAGGATTTTGCAGAGGAAGATTTCTTGACATGTTTACAGACAAAGCATTGAGGGTGGCAATGTGTTTCTGCTACAAAGCCCAGCCCCTGATTGCCAGACTCAAACTGCTCTACTTGAACAGATGAAAAAGGCACCTGCTGGTTTCCTTAACTCCAAAGGCAGCCGCAGGTTAATCGAATCACCATCCCTATGTGGGTGTGAGGGGCGGGAGGGTCAACTACAGACCTCAGAGCTGAAAGCACATCTCAGAAATGTCACGTAGATTGTTCTTTTCCTTCCCACAAGTCTGGAGCTGCTCCCAGGAAGCCACGCAGACCCCATGGCACAGCCAGAGGAATCCAACACTACATCATGTTCCTCACAAGGGGCAGAAAATTAGCAGCTGAGCTGCACAGGGGCGGGGGAAGCAGCCATCACTGAAGACAACAACCTTGAGGAGCTTCTGATGGAGCTCACAGAAGAACTGGAAGGAGAAACTGATGTGACGTTGAGGATGTGGATGAGCTCCTTCTGGACCTGTCCGACATGACGGCTTAACACCATCGCCTGATTGGACAGTTTAAAACAACAACAATTAAAACCAGCCCTGTTCCTTTCCAGCCCTGCTCCTTTTTGTTGTTACTCTGTGGGTATTTCTGAGACTGCACAGAGTCTTAAAGCCGAGTCAAAGCAGTGACAATCAGCACTGACTGCATCCTGTTCTGATTTCCTTGTGGCTCTGAGTTCAGGTCCTGCACCCGCCGCCAGCTCTGGGTGCTGCTTCAGCATCGAGGGCACAAAGCTCCTCTATGGGCACAGAACGGCGTCCATCCAGGGCTGAAACTTCCTCCTTCCTTCACCCTCAGCAAAACTCTGCCTTGGGCCCAATGGGAGCTCTGCTGTTCTGATTCCTTGGGCAACCCTTTGAGAAGGCAGTAACAGTGGGCTCAATAACTGAGGCTGAAGCACAGCACTCAGGGCAGGGGTTCATGGGGGAACAGGGCTCATGGGGGAACACAACGATGGGGGATTCAGGAGCTGGGGGCAAAGCCGCTGTGCAGGGAGCGGCCCCAGCAGCCGCCGTGGCTTCGTGGTACCCTGGTGGTCGGGGCCTGGGCGGCCTCTGGCGGCGGCATTGCTGGCACAGCCCTTACGTTCCTTTCCATTCCCTCCCGTTCCCCATCCCATCCCATCCCATCTCTATCCCATCCCATCCCATCCCCATCCCCATCCCATCCCACCCCATCCATCCCATCCCATCCCATCCCATCCCATCCCATCCCATCCCATCCCATCCCATCCCATCCCATCCCATCCCATCCCATCCCCATCCCGTCCCTTTTCGTTCCTCCCCGCCCACCCAGCGGGGAGGATGCGGGATCATCAATGAAGGTGCGAGGCCGGGCAGGGCTGCGGGGTGTCCGTGCTGCAGGTGCCATTGCCATTGCTTTGCCCCATGTTTGGCTTTAGCGTCCTTCTACTCCATCGGATCGGATCGGACCGCGCTCCGCCCGCAGCACAGCGCACTGAACTCACCACACCAGGTCTCCGAGCCTCAGACTCACGGCCGCCATCTTACCGACACCGCGCAATGCACCACAGGACAGCACAGCACCACGAGGGGCGGGGGCGGCGGAGACAGTGATTGGATAGTAGCGGTCACGTGGGCGGGAGGGCTGTCCTTCTTGCTGCATAATCAAGTTTCTGCCAGCCTGTAAGACTTCCCCACGTAGGAATACCACTTGGGAGGTTTCACAGAAGGAATGGATATCTCGCATTCAAATTTGGCTTCTTCAGGCTCAGTCACATCCTCATCACACAGCTCCTTTACTAGATTAATGGATTGCTCTTTAAGAAGGATGGAACAAGAGAAAGCAGATATTTAGAAAGAATGTAAAAAACTCTTACATTATCACCCTACTTACTCACGTCAGCATTACTGCACATGAACACTACACCTATCACCTCAAAATGCCTTAAAAAATCATTAAAAAATAATAGAAAGAAAGGAATGTTGTTAAGAAGTCAGACAATAAGACTGACAACCTGAAGAGAGCCCAGATCTTCTGATTCCCAGTTCAACATCCAAATCAAACCATGACCTTCCCATCCCGATATCAAACTCCTCGCATTACAAAATGGAAAAGAGGTTCAATGAAACACGAACATTGATAAATACTTTGGTTAAATACATCAACTTAGCTCTGAACAACAAGTTTTCTCCTAGTAAAGGTCTCTGTAGCTCAAATGTAATGACTCAACTTAGGAGAAATTCCTTTTCCAGGATGTTCTTGCCCTTATCATTCTAACAGTGGCAAAGCTGGGGACTGAACTCTTGAGTAGTGTGCTAACTCAAATGTCTCCCTTTTCTTTATCACACTTAACATCATATATATACCCTAACATTGTATATATTAAAAAAAACCCAAAACCTGTGCTCTTCTGAAACAGACAGAGAAAATGAAGAAAAAGTCAAGCTATGTTTTTTATCCCTCAACGTTCAAACACAGATCTGAAGACTAAAGGTAGAAAATCAACCTCCTAAGAAAATAATCTGTTTTACTTAGCAAAAGTAAATCCCAAAAGACAAGCTGGATATTTTGTGGGCACAAAGGTAGGTAGGTAGGAGTTTTTATTTCTGTCAAAGGTCCTGGTGGTGTTTAACTTCTCTGACATTAAAGCAAAGGATGTTAGCTGGTTTATAACATAATTTAAGCAAAATCATCATCAGAAGCATAGTTACCTTTAACTGTAAGATGGGCAAGAGATTCTGCCCTTTATGCTACAAATTCGATTTCTGCTGCATCATTGACTTGGACACGTGTGTAAGTCAGCAAGTAGCTCTTTCCTGAAGCAGAGAACCACAGAGTCACTAAGGCTGGAAAAGACCACTAAGGTCATCTAGTCCAACCGCCAACTCATCCCTACCAAACTGTGCTCTTGAGAGCAAACCCACAACTATACTTGGCTTCCTTGAGCAAAGAGCTCTGAGGCACATGGCCAGGCTGAGCATCACCCATCTGGTTTCACAGCATCACTGCCTGTTCTCTCATGTCAATGAAACCACCCATTCCCCCACGTCCACATCCCCACCAAAGTGTAATCTACACATGGCTTCTACAAGGACTGACCGAATGCGGCCGCTGTCACCTTCAAAGTACCTGATACAGAAGGATCACACTCACTGTCAGACAAAACCTCTTTGGAGAGGTGAACTGACTGCCCTGGTCAACCCCACTTTGGAAAGAACTGCACTCATTTCCTACCTGCTCCTGGCAGTGTGGGATGGTGGGATAGCATCACACTTCCCACACTAAGCATCCCACCATGTCACTTGTTCCACCCTAACCTCAGTCCCAAAACAAAAGGGGAACTCACTTCTGAACTTTCTTCACTTCATTTCAGATGTCCTTTCTGCTTGATCTCCAACCCACAACCCACTCAGGAGAAAGATCTCCCTCTTACACCCTACCATCTTGCCGCATTCTGATGTTGTCATCAGCCTTCAGCTTGTTGTCATCTTTGTACCACTGGCTCTGAACCTCATCGTGTAAAATCTCACAGACAAAAGATGCACTCCCATATTCATTCACTTCCACATCTTCCAGTGGTTTAACAATCTTGATATCTCTAGGTGTGAAACAGTAGAGATTTATTTGTCAGGATATTTCCAGAACTGAGTGCAGCATCTTTTCCTTACACATATTTGCATAGAAAATGAGTAGGATTATGTTTTATTCTAAACCATCATCCATTCCTGAGTCATTTCTCTCTTCAACACAGTCAATGCATTATTGCCCTTGAACTTAAAGTTAGACTTACTAGCTACAATGGAGCTCCCTGCAAACACTTTTCACGGAAACCAGAATCTCATTTATTCTAAAACTCTTCAAGCAAAATTAAGGTTAGAAAAACAATAGGATGGAATGAATCTTTAAGGTCATTTAGTTCCAGTCCCCCTGCTATAGGCAGGGACACCTCCCTCCACACAAACTCTTCTTAACAGGATCAAGGCTTCTCTCAAATCATTCTCCTCTAAGCCTGTGCCTGTGCTTGGGATTGCCCTGACCCAGGTGCAGGGCCTTGTACTTGGCCACACTCAAGTTCATGAGGCTGCCAAGGGCCCACCTCTCCAGCCTGTCCAGGTCCCTCTGGGTAGCATCCCTTCCCTCTAGCACATCAACAGCACCGCTCAGCTTGGTGTCATCTGCAAACTTGCTGAGGCTGCATTTGATTCCACTGTCCATGTTGCCTACAAAAATGTTAAATAACACTGGTCCCAACACCACCCTCCACCTGGACACTGAGCTATTGACTGCAGCTCTCTGAGTGTGACCATCCAGACAGTTCCCTATCCTGCAACTGGTCCATCCATCAAAGCCATTTTTCTCCAGTTTGGTGACCAGGATGTCATGCAGGATGGGATCAAATGCTCTGCACAAGTCCAAGTAGATGATGTCAGTTGCTCTCCCATTATCCACTGATGCTGTTACTCCATCATGAAAGGCCACCAAGTTTGTCAGGCATGGCTTGACCTCGATGAAGCCATATTGCTTACCACCAATCACCTCATCTTTATTTTCCAAACAACAAACCTGTCTGAACCATTGGCTTCTCTGCATGTTCATCATTAGTCTCTCCTTAGCTTGTGTGCCCACAATGTATGGGGAATGTCAGCCACAAATCTTACCTAGGGGACGTCTTTGCTTCAAAATCCCTTGAACATCACACAATCCCTTTTAAATCTCCAGGTCTGCACTTATTTATGTCAGAATCAGACCATATTTCTGTGCTGCTATTTCCCTTTTATTCTGAAGGGCTCGGATACAACTTGGATTAACTTCAGGAGCAGAGTTCCTGCATAAAACAGCCAGTACTGAAACAGCAACCCAACCTGGTTGCAGACTGAGAGAGAAAATGGGAGTTCACCACTTGTGAATAATTAGACTTCTCTTATTTCCCTGGGAAGTAATGCCCCCTTTTTTACTTTGATGGAGCTCTTTCCTATCCTAGAAGGGAAAATATCAAGTCAGATCTCCATGAGTCCTTCCATCTCTGCACTGAGCAAAGGCAGCCTTCAGATCTATGCTTAATTCACCCACTCCCCTAGAATTAATGGAACTGTGCTTACTGGAACATATGCTGAAGCTTAAGCACAGTGCAGTGTTTTCAACATGTAGGAATGGCTATAGAAAATTCAGAAATTCTGAAATTAAAATTTACCGTCACATCAAGAAAGTTGAAATGTCACTCACATGTTCTTGGTGTGGTGTTTCTGCTATAATTATTTGGACTAATTAAGCTTTTCCCCGATGAAAGCCTAGAAGTATATCACAAGAAGGACCAACTTACCCATGACCTTTTATTTGTCTTACTCAAGCATCTCCTCCTGACCAAAACTGACAATAAAATATTCAGCCAGACTACAGGTTTGAGCAGCTGGGTTGTTTCTAGGATCTCCTGCAATCTCAAGCTTGGAACACACACTTGTCTTTTGAATAAGTGTCTTTTACAGTGCAGTAAAACAACAGGTTTTCACATGGCTATTCCTCGTTTACCTTGCTCTGAAATCATTCTCAAACCATGCGGGATCAGTCCAGGGAGAAGGGGAGGAGAGGGGAAGGGAAAGGGGAAGTCCACTGTCCTCTAAAATCAGGCTTCTTAGCCTAAAGCTCAATAGCAAATAGCAGTCCACTTCCCCACATTGCTAGACTCCGAGCATTTAAAGAACATCAGCTTACCTCATTATGAGCTCTAACATAGCCAAAGGAATTCATATATTCAAATATTCTCTTGAGTGATGAGAAATAGTACATGATATGTGGAAGAAGGGTCTGACCACTTGGGAACAATACAAGAATGTTGTCAGGGACTGCAGAGATGCAACCAGGAAGGCCAAAGCCCACCTGGAGTTGAATCTAGCTAAGGAGATAAAGAATAATAAAAAAGGCTTTTTTAAATACGTTAACAGCAAAAGGAAGGCTAGGGAGAATGTGGGCCCCATACTAGGTGAGGGGGGCGCTCTGGTAACAGGGGATGCTGAGAAGGTGGAAATACTGAATGCCTTCTTTGCTTCTGTCTTTAGTGAAAGGGCTCTCCCTCAGGAATCCCGGACCCTGGAGGTTGATGAGAGAGTCTGGGGAATGGGAAATTTCCCTTTAGTCAGGGAAGAGGTGGTCTGTGAGTGCCTAGGAAACATTAAGGTCCATAAATCCATGGGACCTGATGGGGTGCATCCGCAGGTGCTGAGAGAGCTGGCGGAAGTCATTGCTGAGCCGCTCTCTGTAATCTTTCAGAGGTACTGGAGAACTGTGGAGGTGCCTGAAGACTGGAGGACAGCCAGTGTCAGTCCAGTCTTCAAAAAGGGCAAGAAGGAAGACCCGGGTAACTATAGGCCAGTCAGCCTCACCTCTGTCCCAGGGAAGGTGATGGAACAGCTTGTGCTGGATGCCATCTCCAGATAACTGGGTGATAAGGAGGTTATCATGAGTACTCAGCATGGGTTCACCAAGGGTAGGTTGTGCTCGACCAACCTGGTGGCCTTTTATGAAGATGTCACTAGCTGGGTGGACAGGGGGAGGGCGGTAGATGTAGTCTACCTTGATTTCAGTAAGGCTTTTGATACTGTCCCCCATGACATCCTTATAACAAAGCTGAGGAAGTATGGGATAGATGAGTGGACGGTGAAGTGGGTCGAGAATTGGCTGACTGGCAGAGTGCAGAGGGTTGTCGTTGGCGGTGCGGTGTCTGGCTGGAGGCCTATAACTAGCGGTGTCCCCCAGGGGTCTGTACTGGGTCCGGTCTTGTTCAACATCTTCATCAACGACCTTGATGAAGGGATAGTGACCACCCTCAGCAAGTTTGCTGATGACACGAAGTTGGGAGGATTGGCTGATACACCTGAAGGCTGTGCTGCCATTCAGTGAGACCTGGACAGGCTGGAGAGCTGGGCAGTAAGAAACCGGATGAGGTTTAACAAAAGCAAGTGTAGAGTCTTGCACCTGCGTAGAAATAATTGCATGCACCAGTACAGGCTGGGGGTAGACCTGCTGGAGAGGAGCTCTGCTGAGAGGGACCTGGGTGTCCTGGTGGACGACAGATTGACCATGAGCCAGCAGTGTGCCCTTGTAGCCAAAAAAGCCAATGGCATACTGGGGTGTATTAAAAAGAGCGTGTCCAGCAGGTCGAAGGAGGTGATCCTCCCCCTCTACTCTGCCCTGGTGAGGCCTCATCTGGAATATTGTGTCCAGTTCTGGGCTCCCCAGTACAAAAAAGACAGGGATCTCTTGGAAAAAGTCCAGCGGAGGGCCACTAAGATGGTGAAGGGCCTGGAGCATCTCCCCTATGAGGAGAGACTTAGGGAACTGGGTCTGTTTAGGCTTGAGAAAAGAAGGCTGAGAGGGGACTTGATCCAGGTTTATAAATACCTGAGGTGTGGGAGCCATAGTGGTGAGTCTGGTCTCTTTTCAGTAGTGCGTGGGGATAGGACTAGGGGTAATGGGATGAAAGTACAGCATAGGAAGTTCCGCACAAATGTGTGGAAGAACTTCTTTACAGTGAGGGTGACGGAGCACTGGAACAGGCTGCCCAGGGAGGTGGTGGAGTCTCCTTCTCTGGAGATATTTAAGACCCGCCTGGACGCCTTCCTGTGTGACATGGTGTAGGGAACCTGCTTTGGCAGGGGGGTTGGACTCAATGATCTCTAGAGGTCCCTTCCAACCCCTACAATTCTGTGATTCTGTGATTCTGTGAAATATGGAGCATAACTTCAGACTTCTGCTGTTAAACTCTCACTTCTATCATAAACCAGGGTAACAGTTCATTGCCGTTTTAGATGGAGGACTCATATTTTAAACAACTCATCTCATTAAGGCTTGGATTCCCTACTACAATTAGCTAAATTCCAGTTTGGATCATGCTTCACCTTGGATCACTTAGGGCTTCAGCCACGTAATGGAACTAACTCAATTTGTCTACAGAGAAGCTGTTTTCTATAGCAACAATAAGCTGTGATTGCAACTAGATGTCGGGAGAGCACAAATCCCGCAGTTATCCTGCACCAACATCCTCTCCTTCCATCAGAACAGCAAGTTTTTAAACCAGACTCATGCAAGCTTGCATGACACACCTTGTGCAAAACTGTTGGCAGCCATCAGGACAGCCAGTTGCTTCCTGTATAGACACTGTTCCATCAGTTTGGGTTTTTTGCCTCGCTAGAACAACAGCCAGTGTCTGAAAACTCCCACAACTGAAGCAACCACGCTGGTATACCACAGTCACTGGAGGTGCTCAAGAGCCACGGGTATGTGGCACTGGGGACGTGGTTAGTAAGTCCAGTGAGGGTGGGCTGGGTTGGACTCAGCTATCTCAGTGGTCTTTTCCAGCCTTGGGTGCAACTTGTAAGAGGGAATGAAGCAGCAAACTGCACAGCACTGAGCTGCATTTTTCCGACACTTGGTATCAATGAACTGCTGTATTTCCCTATCTTCTCTGGAACTATTATTCATCTAACCTAACTGAAACAGTCAGCCTGAACCTAGATATAAATCAGGATCATAGTCACCCGTGGTTCCTTCTATATTCAGAAAGACACTCTAGAGGGTTATTCAGTGCATCTAGATATTAAAGTAGTCTCTGAAGGTCTATGTATTTTCCAATCTCTGTTGGCCGCAGAAGGATGTGAAGTGCTGCACATGGCTCGACGATCAGCACTGACAATCAGTTGCAAGTTAATATCTGCGGGTTGTTTGGTTTGTTTGCTTGTCTGTTTTATTTCCTACAACCATTCAGTTTGGAGAAAAGATGAGCAACTACCAATAGAAGTGATAAGTGCACATTTTGGGACACAGAAGCAGAATTTTGTGACAACAGTCAGCCCGGAATATGTTGATGATGAAGTTGTCCTAACAGTGCATGCCAGTGATTTGACAAACCCTGCTGGGTATGACACAGTTTGTCTTCAATTTTTGGGATCTTTGATTCCGAGTTGGCTCTTAGGCAAAAAAAAAAAAAAGCCACCCAAACAACCTTGTCCTCATCTCATCCTTCCCATCCAGCTGCTGCCTCACAGAAGGGGTAAAATAAAAACTCTCTTGGACTAGCAGAGAGATTTACAATGGAGTAACTTAAGTAAGGATGGGAGACTGAAGGTGTTGGGGAAGACATCCAGGCTTTAGCTACAGGGCATGCATGCAGAATCACAAAACAAAGGCCAGTCAGAGAAATCAGAGCTTCGTCAGAATTAATGGGGTTGTTTCTACATGCTCACCCTATCTGCCAGTGTAAAACCTTCCAGTGAAAAAAAAGAAAGCTACAGATGGGTGGGGAGAATTGTTGGTGAAATTATTTGTGATATTTTTTGCTAATAATATGCTTAAAGTCCTGGAGCAAGACTTAAAGTTAAGCAACTCACTCTATGTAAGTAGACTTATAGAAGGGAACCATAAAGCTTATGGAAGGGAACTGTCAAGCTAATCCACAGCTAAAACAGAGTAGAGACGAATTGCAGGAGCTTTTTTACTTTGCAGAAGTGTGAGCTTTAACCACTGCTGAGCTCCTAGTACAAAAGTCTGAACCAATGCAACAAACCAACCCGTCCATGTTGTACAAAAGAATGTACTGACACCACCAGAACACAAAATTCTATGGCTGAAAATACCCGCAAAAATCATCCAGCCCTTCTCCATTGCTCCAGGACATGCTCAGCTCTTTGTGCTCCAGATATTTCACTAACCTTTTCTGAAACCCACCGTGAAGGCTTCAAAGCCCCTCCAAATGACTTATCCAGTCATCCAACCATTAAAAAGCTTTTCTGTTGTAGAACTTGCATCTTTGTCATTGCAATTGAAGTCCCTTATTTCTGCACAGAGAACAGATTGTTTGCTTCCACTTTCTAAGAGCCTTTTATGTACTCAAAGCCTGCTATCATATTATATATGAGCACCTTCAAAGAGCCAACAGAGTCAATGATTTCATTGGAAGCATCAGATTTTATGACTCGCAGGAAGTGATCACCATAACTCACACTCACATCTCCTGCCTGTAGAGGAGATCCTCCTTGCATCTACAAAGATGCAAGAAGAAAAGAGGCAAAGAAGGGGTAAAATAAATCCCATCTTACATTTGGGATGCTTAATTCCAGCCTTGAAGGCTGATTTGCCCACTTAACAGCTGTGCTCTTCAGAAGCAGTTGTTCCACAGTTATTTAGAGAGAAAGACAAGTTTTGTACTTGGTTGTTAACACAAAGAACAGCATAAACACACAAATGAACTCAGCTTTGCAGTGTTGTAATGGCTGATGAGGGAAGCCAAGGATCCTTCCACACTGTCAGCCTTCATTTCCAGAGACATACCTTTGGGGGTGATGCTAATGCTGCTCTTGTCATCTCTGGACTCACAGAAGTACTCTCCCTCATCCTCAGCCCGGATCCCTGTTATTGTCAGGGTTCTTCTGACCCCTTCCTCATCAACCTGGAAACGTTTGCTGGGTTTGATCTCAACTGCATTCCTGCGCCACACCACCTTCCCTTTGGCATGGCTCACTTCACAGCTTAAAGTGACACTGCCTCCAATCTCAGCATTAACAGCTTCGAGCTTCTTGGTGAACTTCACTGGGATTTCTAAGATGCAGAGGAAAGAAAAGAACTATGAGAATGCACAAGTTAACAAACGTGTTCTACAAAACCAAATGAAAAACCCCATGAACAGACACACTCGGGGATCATGGCAGGCTGAAAGAAATCCAAAAGATAGATATTATCAGCATGGAATTATATTATCATTCTATTTCTGCAATGTAAGAACAGCGCCTTAAAGAGACTTAAAGACTACCTTCCAGTGTCTCTAATCTTCTACCTAATGAGATGTGTGGTGGTTTTTTGCTGCTATTGTCGGTTGGTTGGGATTGTCTCTTATTGCTGGTTTTATTGTTCTGTTTTTTAGCATCAGAGTCTAATTTGCCTGACTACCATTACAAATCTGTACAGATGGAAGAACCCCAGCAGCCACAGTTGTATTTCATGTCACTGGAGACACAGCCAATGGAATCAGAGATCTGGGAATGTGACACATTCAACCTGTTGACATGACCTGCTAGCAACCACTCCCATGCAGTAACAGCCAAAGGGAGCTGGTGGGGTGCATGCCAGCTGCAGATTTCTCCAGTGTGGGTGTCTGAAGGGACACAAACCCCATTCTACATCCTCCTCATCAGCTCTGACATGCTTAGCAGAGTCAGGAAGAGCTGAGGCTCTGAACACAACCTACCAGCTGCTTTAGGAAGAGATAGAAACTGGGTGATGACAGTGAAAAGCAAACACCAGAAAAGAACCCATCATAGTCCCTGAGCTCTCAAGTGGCCAGCAGAGGACAAACTTGGATCTCTGGAGGCAAGAAGGTCTTTTCTGGTCTATGCTGGGGATGCTACAGCAGCTGCAACAGCAAATCAAGAGTAAAGGTTGGAACAGCTTGTAGAATAGACCAATCTTCTTCACTTCATCCTCCCATAAGAAAAGAGCAGCTGTAAAAAAAGGACACAACTTGCAGGCTTCTACCTCCTTACCTTTCACTTTTAGAATTCTAAAACTAACTGAGAAGTATTAATACGCTGAGTATGGCCTAAGTAAGGCATATTTTCTATTCATTCTACTCCCAATCTCTTGGCCTCTTCATCTTGTACAACACTTTGCCACAGAACTGGGCAGTTCTGGGACACACAGCAGCAGAGAGGATTGTCTTAATCACCTTCCTCCTTATCTCTTTCTCTGCTCTTCAGAACATCCCATGCCTGCTTTCAGCTTCTGCTCACTGACACAGATCAGGTGATGAGGCATGCAAAGATGAACAAAATCTATATAGAAGTTCCTTAGTCAAAAATATTCCACAGCCACATTTTCACCTCACTACCACTACATTAAAAAGGAGAATCCAATTAGTGGTGTGGGTCATTGATGTTGTTCCAGGGGGAATTGTGGCTGTTCCATGCCCACAGTGTAGAAGACAGACAGTCTTCCTCTAAGCCACATAAACAGCTGCTTATTGTTCCCAAAGCGAATATCAGCTCTTCTGTTGAAACAAAGTGTCAAATCTAGGCAAGAAAGAACCTAGGAACTGAAGGAACCAAGAGGGTCCTTGAACACCAGTCCCATGGTTGCAAGTCACTATGCAAACATATTGAACCCAAAAGAACATCTGTCCTGCAGGCAACCAAAACCTGAGTTCCTTTTACTTAAGACCCACTGTGAAACATCAAAACACATAAACATGTGATAGTCAAACCACTGGCTGCCTTTTCATGACACAGAACAGTACTCCTGGCTTCCTGATGGAAGGTTGGGCACATGCAGCCAAAGGGACAGGATCAAAGGCCTCCCTGAAATCTAGAAAGATTACATCCTTTTCCTTCATACACTGAGTCGGTGGCCTTATCATAGAACAAGATTTGATGACCAAGACTGGTTGCACACACGCTCCCTCACCGATGTTTAGGCCACCAGACTGTTTACCCGGGCAGAGCTTCAGCACACAGAGGCATTTTGACCAGAACCTTGCGCTGAACTCTAAAACTTACCCCCAGGCTTCCTGACTGTGTGGTACTGGCACGTCCTGTTTGGGATGGAATTCTCAAGGGAATGTGCTTGCCACGAGCCTTCTTAGACTGAAGCAAGAGATAGGTTGCCACAACTGGTCGTAATTCTGCTAGAAAACAAGAGGATGTAGATCTCTTCAGAAACATTGTCAGTACAAAGAAAATTTCTGCATGTCTGCCATATTTTCCCCTTGATGTGCAACCTTCACGTCTGATCACATTAGGGTAGTTTCAGGCCTCAGCTGATTCACACAATATGTCTGAGATAAAGAAGCAGACTATTCTCGTTTTTGCTTGAAAGTTAGTGTATTGTACAATTGCTGGAAGTGAAATCTAAAGCTGTTGCCAGAATCTCTCTACTGAAGTGAATGGCAAAGCTCCTACTAATTCAGTTTGTACAGCATTTCAGCTGGACTCCCATTTCTGGGGCCAAGTTTCAGCCCAGCTCCAAGGAGCATCGACATTCAGCTGGATTTTCAGCAGCTTTTGGACTACTATGAGAACCGTGGGTACAATGCTTGACAGACTCAGTGTAGTATAATAAGCTTGAATTACTTATCAGGCATTAGAAGTCCTTTGAATTAAGACTGTGATAATATCACAGACTTGAACTGAAGAACTTTTTCCCCTTGTAGGTCGATCGTTCTCTTTATTCCCTGTACCTAAAAAAGAAGTAACAGTGACTCCACAATTGATCTTGCCTAGATAAAACTTACATTTTACATCTAGTCTTACTAAGTTTATATGGAAATCTTAACAATCCTTCAAATTCTACCACTTTCTATTTAACAGAAAGACAACTCAATTTCAAGAGACAACTTTCAGATTCAGGTTAAAGCCAGAGTACCCATCATGTTTTAAATCTCTTCTACAGCTTGGAATGTCATTATTGACATTTATACAGCATCTCTAGCAGCACTCAGTTCAGCTTTTCTCATTTATTTTCTAAAGTTACTGGAATTAATTTATTTCCTGAAGTATTTGTGAACTGTAATTCCAAATTTGCTTGGTTGTCCTACCTGATGTGTTGATATTTTCCACCTATCAGTGAATCATTTCAAAGCAGGGAGTTAAGCCAGCATGTGACATCTGCTGTTCATCCATCAGTTTCTGTTTTGAGTCTGCCTGGACTTCCAGAGATTCAAAAGGATTTCAGCATGGTAAAAAAATAACAAAAAGGCTGAGAAAACACAATTAAAGGAGAAAAAAGGAATAAATGTGAACTTCAGAAATGCAGTTATTAGGTAGACTATGAAGTTCTGCAGTGGTAACTTACCTCTGAAAGGTGTGAAATATTTCATGTTTGAGAATAAGTGAGTGTTAGAGTCTGTTAATACAGTAAGGTTATTTACTGTAGGAGTGGGCTTAAATACAGAGAATTACTGACATACGTTTATTACCTCTGATGTTAATGCTGATCTACTCTCTCTTCTCTTGTTGTGAAACACAGAAAGCTGTTACACAGTCTTCATCAAGGTGTCCCAGCTGCACGAATAAGACCTATACTGAGGAAACAGCTTTCAAGTCATCTCACAGCCCAATCTCACCGTGGTAGTGTTCTGCTGTGCAGCAGTCAATAATTAGCCATGATTTCAGATTCTTTTTTAAACAGTGTTATGGCTACATATTACAAGGAGTAAACAGAAAGAGTCGTCCAACTTCAGCAACTAGTCCCTCTGTGGCAACAGGTCCTGAGTTCTGAATTCAAGTACAAAAGCCTGTCAGCAGATGAGACCTTTTACTAGAGCAGAAGTGACGCTTCTATCTCTTCTTGATTCCTAGTTCCATGGCGTGCACAGCATGCTGTGCTGCATGCACAGCACAGCTGTTCTTCAGAGCAACAGTGGCACCCAGTGACCAACAGCAGCCATTGTCTGCAAATACACAGCAACTTCCCAGGATCTGCAGCAACAATCTCCCCACACACTCCACTGCACACAGACACTATGACCCTGATTAGACTCAAGCAGCAGACTTAAAACAAGTCAGAGTTTTAGATTCCAGGATATTTCAGGACCTATCACGTGTGAAATTCAGTTACACAACAGTGCCTAGGTGCCTGCGTTTCAAGCAACTTTCAGATCACGGCCATGTAAAATAAAAACAAATTCAGTGCAGAAATAGCAAGCTTGTACCTTAATACCTACAGGATTATCCATGTTATAGTGCATTCTGATTGAGTTCTAAAACTTTCTCATCCTAGATCACTTCAACAAGTTCAAGCAATGCAGTTCTGAGATCCTATGTATGTTATGCAGATAGAATTGAACAGTGCAGAAATAATCTCTGACAGCTTTAAGAGCTCCGTTCTGCTTACAAACTCTCAGTCCAAAACTATTCTCAGTTTTAAGGAAATGAACACCTGAAGCAGTTGGATCATCTGCCATTTGCCGCATTCTGCTTCTTGGCATCATGATTAGCACGAAGGGTTTTCTGCTGTCCTGCAGAAATGGACAAAGTCCTGCTTACAAATGGACCAAGTTTCAGTGTACAGCAGAGTTTGTACCAGACTAAAAAGCCACGTCATTCAATTCATGTGCTCAGGTTGTTATGCACTCCGAAAGGAAACAGAACTAACTGTTGGATTCTGAAGGCAATCTGTGGGGTCCTACATTACCTCCTGATTCTGGAAGAGGAAATTCTAATAGCAAATGCAGAACTTTGATCTTTGTAGACATGAGAAGAGCTGGCATTTAGGAACATTCATTTCAGGGAAATCAAATGATGTGTCTATATTTTTACTACAGATAGTATAGGGAGCAGCCAGTTGAAGAACCAGATACAAAAAATCCAGCCCATTGGCAAGAAAATACTTCTCCTTAAATTCTGTATGCTATCATGGTACAGAATTAGGCTACAGTGCCACATAGGCCAACCAAGCGTAGAACCAAATCCACAAAATACTGGTATACAAAGCAGCAAAAACAGGGACAATATTCAGCAGACAGGCCTTTCTACCCACAGCTCAGCATGTTCTGCCATCCGAAAAGCAAGGCCTCTTGTCAAGCTCTGCTATTTCCCTTCTCAGTGTATTCTAGCACCACTGATACCCACTGGTATCCTCCTGTAGAGTGCCATCATATTGTCATCATCCAAAGGGAAAACCCACACAGCAGAGCATACAGCACTACACCCATGCTCCAAATATCCGCCTGAAAAACAAAAAGACAAGCTTACAAACCTGAAGCACCTCAAATGGCTTCCTGACAGACTGGATTGTCTGCCCTTGCCAAAGCCCACATATAGCCCATGAAAAGCTGGCTCTTTCCCTCAGGAAATAAAACCTTATTGTCCCAGAGAAAGCATATAACCCTCATTCAATTGCCCTTCCACTCAGCTTAGAGCACTACTAAAACCAGCATCTTCACCTTAGCTCATCACACTGCTGCAGTTCCTTTTACAAGGATCTCACTGGCAAAAATGAAATCAAAGCCGTCACAAGGGATTTAGCACAGTTACGTGTTACTGGCTACGAGAGCTGTCAGCACAGTCACCTGTCTGGCTTTGCTGCTGTTCTATTTATGTAGAGGCACAACAAGGTTCAGACACCTCACAGTGCAATTCTCACTTGGACTGTAAAGAAAAAGGAGGCTTGAAAAGCAGTGTGTGGAAAACAAAGAAACAAGAATTAGAACAACAGTGGGGCCATGGCACTTGTAGGAATTGCTCCGCCTTTAACAGCGATTCAAGAAGGATGAGGGCATTCCAAACCAGACCAGTTTGGACAGATTAACAACTGCAAGTAGTGGGTTCCAAAATTCCAGACATGAAATCAAAGCTGGAAAAACTCTTTGCATTTACATCTCTCAATTTTTAGTACATTGTGCATTACAGTGCAAACAAGTCTTCACATACAACTTGGAAGCTAAAGACAAGTCTGACAAAACAGACTGCACAGAAATGATGGATAATGAACAGAGCAAATTGCTCTTTCAAACACTTAGTAATAGAAAGAGATCTCTGAAGTTGCTGTTCTGTAGAGCCCCAAAGCAGTCGCTTGAGGCAGTTCAGGATTAGCCTGAGACAAACCAGCCAGCTGTGTGAACTGAGACCAATTGCACTTTTCTAGTCTGTGGCCACTGACAGCTTCTGAGAGCTACCAAGCAATGCAACCTAGCAGAATTCAGAAGGGAAACCAAGAGAGCCTACCTGAGCTCCACTGCCTTTAAATGCTCTGTGGAGAGGGAAGGGAAAGAGGGGAAAACAAACACCGCTCTACATCCCTCTGAGCCAATAGACACTTTGCCCTGGATTAGCTCTGGTGCTGCATAAGCTGGGCTTCCACAGCATGTGTTCAGGCGGTAATCAAGGCCTGCCTGGAATAACACAAAAAATAGAGAGAAATGTTTGCTTTAACAGAGTTTATGTCTTCTGATCATAACACTTCAGAAGCCTCAGAGGCTTCTTCTCCTGTGTATATTTTCATTCATCTTATATTTTGCTTTCATTCAATGTGACCTCTCTAGGCAAATATTGTCTAACACCATGAGTATCACATAAATGTGCAGATCTCAAGCTGCTCACTTATCTAGTACCCTTGGCATGATGCTTTATTTTCCTCAGCTGATCATCTAGATTGTGCCTGTTGATTGTGCAACAACAGCCTGTTGGTCTCGATTACCTGTGAGAGGCTCTAAATTTGGCCAGGAAAAATCATTTAAGGATAAGTAATTATCTGGGACTCAGTAAGTCTTCCCATGCTTTCATAACAGCAGAGATACACACACACACAAACTCGTGGAACCCCACTGCTTTGCACAATCCTGTGCACACTCACGTGTGTCATGCACTGATTTCCCAGCCAGTCCTCGTAGGGTCTATTACTTAGGACAGGAGTGCAGGGGAGCAGCCAGAAGCTGTTTGCATTCCCTGCTGTCTGCTGGGCAGCTTTGCTGGAGATGCTTGGGTTACTTTGTTTTTCCTTGGGAGGTGGGAAGGAGCTTTGGGTTGAAGGCACATCCCGTGCCAGAGCATCCCAATGGCACGTGTGGGGCACTGATCTGCAGCAGATGAAGGGGAGGAGGTCCCAGCACAGCTCTGCACCATGCTCTGCCACACTGGGCAGCTTGTTCCTGGCTCAGCAGTGCCATCAGACAAGAAGCAGGGAAGGAAATCAAGGATGGGGGGGTACCATCAAACGCAGTTAGTGCATGCCTTTGCAAGACAAACAGACCCAGAGCTTGCGGGTTGTTCCTGCTTTTGTAGCATTTGTGTGCTGTAGCTGAGCAAAAGGTTCTGCTGCTTGAATCTTCTTCTGCAAGAGCCGACTACCGGTAAATGTCTGCGGGGATGTACTCGGTGTGCACGTCTGAAGCCATTTGAGAACCTAGTCGTTCTTGCAGCAGGACCCCTGTCTTCTGTTAAAAGCTGAACGGTCCCCAGAGCACCTGTTTCCATCAGCTACCACCATCCAAAGCAGCCAGCCTTCTTACAGTCACCTGGCCCAAACATCCCTTTTGCTCTACACTTGATTCATGCAAGAGATGGGAGCTTGGCATGCACACTATCCTTCCAACACCCCATCCCAGCAGCAAGGGATCACAGCACTGGCACAGCTGAAACAAAAAGGGTGTGCGAGTTTCCTGTTAGCACTCAGTGTGAACCAATCTACCACTGAGCAACACCGTGAGTCCCCACTCACCTCAGCACAGGTCAACCTGTAACCCCAACCTTCCCCTATCCATGTGCACACGCACACCCATGTGTCACCCTGCCTGCTTTGCACACCCCCATGCACACTCTGCATCGTGTGCCCTCCTTTGCATTCACAGACGTGTGCAAACCATCCCTGGGAACACCTACGTGCCTACACCTTCCACAAACACCCCTTTGTGTGCACCTGTGTGCAACCCAACTCCTCAGCACACACACACGTTTGTGCCACACTGTCCATGCACTCACCACGTGCCCTCCAGCACCCAAGGATTGCAGAGATGCTCCAGACTGTGCCAGAGATGAAATATCACAGTGCTGGGACATGATTGATCACTAAGGAAAACACTTGGAAGCATATTCAATCTGCAGAAGCTGTAATTACTGGACACAGTGAGCTTTCCTATGGCTCAGCTGGAGGAGGCGGGTGCTCTCAGACATCTGAGACACTTGCACAATGCTGGGATCATTCTGACGGAAACTATGTCTTCAGATATCATGGTTAAAACCATCCAAGATGATCATGCAGAGCCATAGCTCTGGAGAAGCACTTCCTCCCCACCCTTCACTACTCCAAGCAGCTCCAACAAACTTCTCAGAAGAAATCCAGGCCAGCACAGACCTGGCAGACCAGAACCAAGTGCCGCTTGTGGGACGGCAGTGCCCACTCCTTGCTTCCACCCTGCTCCAGCAGGTTAAGGAGTCTGAGCCTCACTGGCCTTTGACAACTCAAGACTTTCATCATCTCATGACAACACTTCTCACTAAGATACACCTCAGGCATTGAATTCTCTTCTCACTACCTCCTCCCAGTCCTTCCCTAGGAACAGAAACCATTCAGATTCTACAGCAAACTACAGCATCTACCCTGCAAGAGCACACTGAACCACCTGCAACAATGAAACATGGTTTTGGAGAGTGGGTTTGAAAACACACCTTTAGACAGCTGTCTCCCTGTAGCCAAAAGGAAACCAAGCAGCAAAAGAAGAGTCCAGCCTGAAACATGCCCATGCTACTAGCCCAGGTTTTTCACAGTGAATGTAAAATCCATCCTGTTCTTGAGGTAACAAATGACCAGTGGGTCTCCCCTTGCTCCACCCATTCTCCTTCAAAGCCAGAAAAAGAAAGAAAAAACAAGCAGAAGAAACCCAGACGTACCTTTCCACACAGAGCAGAAAGTGGAACAGCAGTTGGTCTCCTTCCTGAGACATGGTGGGGAGCATCCCAGAGGAAGCCCAAGTTCTTTGCTTCTCTCCACAGGGACTTCAAGCACTCTTGGCAAGAGCTGCTTTGGTTCTTTCTTCAACTGCTTCCATCACCAGAATCTCCTTTGGAAAAGGAACACTAAAGAAAGAATCAGCAAATGAGAAAGAATGAGCAATAACCACTTTCCCAGCTTTCTTCTGACATGCAATTAAGACTCACGACTTGGGCAAGGTCTTAAAATCAGCTGGTTACAAGAACTGTCCCAAAATATATCCAGCTTCTGTACAGCTGCCGTTATTTCTGTCAGTGAGTGTAATCACAGAATCATAGAATGGCCCGGGTTGGAAGGGACCTCAAGGATCATGAAGATCAATCGCCTCCCTGTCCCTGCTGGCCATCCCCTCTTCTGATGGAGCCCAGGGGACCATTTGCTCTCTGAGCTGCAAGAGCACGCTGATGGCTCACGTTCTGTTTTTCATCCACCAGGACCCCCAGGTCCTTCTCTGCGGGGCTTCTCTTAAGGACTGCTCCTCCCAGGCTGTACAGATGCCTGGGATTCCTCCAGCCCAAGTGCAAAACCTTGCACTTTGCTGTGTTCAACCTCATTAGATTCACCTAGGCCAACCTCTCGGTTGAGCTCCCTCTGAATGGCATCCCTTCCTTCCACTGCACCAGCCCCACCACTCAGCAAACAGCAGAGGGTGCACTCCATTGCATCATCGGTGTCACTGATAACCATGTTAAAAAGCACTGGTCCCAAGACAGACTCCTGGATGACACCACTTGTTATCAGCCTTCACCTGGACATCGAACCATGAATCACCACCCTCTGTCTGTGGCCTTTCAACCAATCCCTTATCCACCAGGTGGTCCACCTGTCAAATCCACATCCCTCCAGTTTAGAGATAAGGATGTGGTGGAGGGCCATGTCAAAGATCTTGCTCAAGTCCAGGTCAATGAAATCTGTTACCTTCCTTTTGTCCACAAATGCCGTCACTCCATCATAGAAGAGCACCAGATTGGTTAGGCATGGCCTTCCCCTGCTAAAGCCACGCTGACTGTCTTGGATCACATGCTCATTCCTTATATGATCAAGCATGTCTTTGAGGCAGATCTGTTCTTCAGCATTTTCATCACAGTTCTACATTTGAATCAAATAATTGGTGTTGCTGCCACCAAGAAAACCTCTTTGTCTTCTACTCCTGCTGCAGCTTTCACCAGAAGCAAAGGGAGAGGCCACCTCCTAGATTCAAATTTTAAGAAACCAACACCCAATAGGTGTCATCTGAAGTAAAATAGGAGAGAAATCAAGATGACTCTTCTGCATCCAGCTTGGATCACTCCCTCACTCAGGCACACCACCATCAGATCAAGGAGAGGCTGCCTTCAGCTTAGAGATTGTATGGGAAATCACAGCTTGAACCTCTGATTAATCAGCTGAGGCAAGTGTTGGGTCAGCTGCGGGAGCACAGGTGAGAGTAATCTAGCTGTGCTCCCAGAAGGGGTGGACCTCGACTCAACCTCCTCTGAGACCTCATTTAAACGCTGACCACCACTGAGACAGCATCTCTTAGAGATTGCTCCCTAGTTGAGGCTGCCTCAGCTTTCTGGTCAAGGTATCGATATTGGTGAGTTTCCCTTTGCTAATAACCTTAGGTTATTTACCACCATCTTGGTTAATATCTTTTTATTAGCCACCCTTACAGAGACCATAAGGGTTTGGGCTTCCAAACTCTCAGCAAGCATTTGGATCAGCCAGCTTCCTGCTGGGGAGCCCCCTGCATCACTGCTGCCTATTCTGGTACCGGACCCGCAGATGCTACAGAGCTCATTAGCATGGACTTCCTTCCTCCCCTCAGCAGCTGCTCCTGCACTCACCTTCATTCCTACTCAGATACCGGCCGCTTCCAGCACCAGCTGACCTGCAAGACACAGAAAGGAAAGGTGGGAGTCATGCAAACGCACAAGCCCAAGGCTGTGTCACCACCACGTATGGCAGCCTCGGGAAGTCAGCTGCAACTACAGCCTTTGTCAGAATGGAGACAGGCACCGTCAATTCAGTGTGACCTCTGCAGTCATTGCCACCATCAGAAATAGGCACTGAAATCACTCACTTCACTGCAGCTGGTTACCTCCAAATTCTTTTGCTTTTGGGAAAATGCGGACACGGAATTGAAGGACACCAGAAAAACGACATCTACTTCATTGTAGGTGGTTAAGCTTGGAAGCAGGACTTGAGCAAGAAATGCTTCTCAGCTCCTTGAAAGGCACTAATCCTGACCTCTGCCACAGGTGGCTGAGTGACACAAAAGTTGAGCTGCCCATTCAGAAGCACGTGGGGCAGGGCATGGAGCGGTTACATACCAACACATGAACAGGTACTTTCCCATCGGAAGGGAAATCCCTTCTCCCTGCCATGCCGTGCCCACACCGCTCCTCAGGGCTGCACTGACAGCACAGACAGAATTGAAACATCTTTTGTCATCATTGTGGTTTTTCACAGACCCAGACAATGAGATACTGGGTTGCTGTGTGGGTTCCCAGGCGGCACTGCCATTTCCAAGCCATTGCTTCCTAGGGGCACAGAAAGTAAAACGCTTGAACAAAATTTCACCCAAAGATTGCTATTTTACCATTCTTCCATGCAAAACAGGAAGACAATACAGCGGATTTGTGCAGCTGCATCAATACCCTGGGTGCTAAAGGAATGCAAAGACAGAAATATCAAACCTACAAGGAGGGAAGCTATGTTTAGTAATATCTTTTCTCATTTACAACAGGCAGTTGGCACTACTAAAGGAAAATCCCAGGCCTCAGGTTCTGATAGTGCAACAATCTGGCACGGACTCAGATGTGAGTGATCCAAATGCTTTATTCCAGGTTCTAATATCACTTTTGTGCATTCACACGTTTTCTCTCTTAACTTTCCCACAGCCTTCACATGTCCACAGAACATCCCACAAACTCTCCTTCACAGCGCACGTAGGCACTCATCCCACCAGAGCCATCAGTCATTCCTAGCCATGTGCTTCTCCTCCAGTCACGGACAGTATCACACGGCCATCATGCATCTTAAATGACTTAGTTTTTCTGTTCTTTCTGGAGGTGTCCTTGGTTCCTAGCCTTACCTTCTCATGCCGTTCATCTTGCTCTGCAGCTCCTGCTCTGAAGAGTCTTCTTATGTTCCCACGTGACAGGTAGAAAATGAAGACCCAACCCCTGCCACCAAGGTCAGCTCTGCAGCACACGTTACCTGAGGAGCACTTGGCTACTCATGCAAACTGCACAGTGCCAGGAAGATTGTTACATGTTGCACTTCTTCTTCTCCTGGCTCAGAAATTAAATTTTCTACCTAGAAAATGGAAAACAAACAAACAAAAAACAACAACAACAAAAACAAACAAACAAAAAACCCCTAACCTGACATAAAGCAGACGTGATTGTTACTATACAGTTCTGGGGGGCAAGGGATTTGCCCTCTCTCTGAAGAAGCTGACTGCAAAGGACTAAGAACAGCCATGATCACGTTGAGAACTTGCGGGTAAAATTCGGGACTGAACCAATAATGGGCTTCTGGAGGTGAGGGTCTGCTCCAGGCCGCCTGGTCAAGGGAGCCTGTTGATGGGCCCTGCTTACTGCAGCTACCAGAAGCACCGCGCTGACTATCAACTTGATGGGGGATTCCAGTCAGACTGGGAAATCAGCATGGCTGGCTGCAAGCTGTCTGAGAGACTGCTGGAGTGCACTGGGAATAACTTTGTGGGCCAAGCATTAAGCACACCAAGCAGAAGGGAAGCATTACTGGACATGCTGCACAGCAGGGGTTAAGACTGGAGGTGGTCAGGGCTGTAGTGACCATGCCCTCCTAGAGTTCCTCATCTCAAGGAATGCGGGCCTGGCAAAAAGCAAAGTCAGGACCCTGAGCTTCAGGAGAGTCAGCTGCAGGCTGTTCAAAGAATTCTTGGACGAGGGACACTGGAAAACTGTTCTTAGGGGCAAAGGGTTCAAACATCCCTTTGTGTGCACCTGTGTGCAGCCCAACTCCTCAGCACAGCCCTGTGCAAGCACACATTTGTGCCACCGCATCCACGCACTATCTATGTGCTCACACACACTCACACAACCACATCCCTTAGTGCAGCCCTGTGCGCACACACACTCACACATGTGTAACCCCTTCCTTTCACTCCCAAAGTGCACGCACACACCGGTACCACAATGTCCTTGTGCAGCTCCAACACTCTGCACACCCCTGTGCACGTACATATATGTGCATGCTCGTCCTTGCACACATACCCACAGACCTACACACACCTGAGCAACACCACTGGTTTGTACACTCATGGACACAAATGTGTGTACAACACCATCCATGCACAAATACACACACACACACACATGGATCCCCACTGCTTTGCACAATGCTGTGCACACTCACGTGTGTCATGCACTGATTTCCCATCCAGTCCTCGAGGGGTCACTTACTTAGGACAGGAGTGCAGGGGAGCAGCCAGAAGCTGTTTGCATTCCCTGCTGTCTGCTGGGCAGCTTTGCTGGAGATGCTTGAGTTGCTTTGCTTTTCCTTGGGAGGTGGGAAGGAGCTTTGAGTTTGAGGCACATCCCGTGCCAGAGCATCCCGATGGCACGAGGGGGATCAGGGTCCCTCTATTGGTTACCTCGGTGGCTTGCAAGAACTAGAACTTTCCCCCTTTTGGAAGAGTTCACCTTGGTGGTTGTTTTGTGTTTTAATTCTTTCACTCGTGCCTGATGTAGATGAATCCACGGTGGTACCAGATGATGGAGACCAGGATTCCCACGATCGCCTATTGAGAAAGCTAAAAAGTGTGAGTTCCTCCTGACCCATATCAACAAAAATCTCAACCATAAAAAAGAGACGTCTTCGTATTCAAGCAAATGACAACATTAAGACCATGCATGTTGTTTTGTTGTATTTCCTCTGTAATCATGGGGAGGATATGAAGAAGTGGTATAATTCATCCACTTCTGCACTTCAGGCACGAGTTCCTTAGAATTGGAAGAGACCCTTAAAGGCCATCTAGCCCAGCTCCCCTGCAATAAAAAGGGACATTCACAGCTAGATCAGGTTGCTCACAGCCTGGTCATTAGTCATCCCAGAGGCAAAACACACACTGAATGATCTCTCCTTCAGTCATAAATCCTTGGAGACAACAGCATTGACACTGCATGTTACTGAAGCAGTAAAAGAAATTGCTCCTGTAACTCTCCTTCTGCTAAATAAAATGATGATAAAAAGCAATGGAATGCTTTGGCAGGACACCAAAACCATCCTCCTTTGTTGATATCTGCTGCAACGGAACCTTCCACTGGAAGAAAGCCTCTGATGACTTGTCACCCCAGAGAGGTGAGCTTTAGAAGCAGGACTGCTGCACAATAGAATGAACTGGAGCTCCTTAGCATCTCTTACATCCAGGAGGGGTGTGATCAGACCCACCTATCACCTTCAGGTGCGCTTTCTGACACCTTGTCTGACTTCACTGTCCCTGGGCCAGCATCCTCAGGCTTAACCTGCTTCATTGTCAGTGTGCAGCAATTGCCAACGTTCTTGATGTCATTGTAATTGTTGGTGTAAAGGAGGTTGCCATTCAGGAACCATTCCACGTCCTCGTCATCATGGGACAGCTCGCAGGAGAAGACAGCAGAGCTCTCTTCTTCAATTTCTACATCCTGCAGGCGCTTCGTTACTTCTACATTGCGGGCTGTGGGGAAACAAGGTGAACTGTTACCACTGTTACTATAAATCATACTGGGATGTGGTAGAATGGTTGGACTAGATGATCTTTGTGTAATCTTCTCAGTGAAGACTATACATTTATAAAGTTAGCAGGAGAGAACGGCAGAAATCAACCCCAAGAAGAGAAATCTGAGGTGAAATAGGACATGGAAGAGGCTACCCTCCCTGCTCATACCTTCAGCTGTCAGCGTGGCCTCAGTGTGCAATTCCTGCCTTGCACTTGTACACACCAGCATCATCGGGCTTCGGCTTCAGAATCTTGAGCTCTGCTGAATGCTTATCCCTCTTGATCTTGTACTTCTCAGAGGGCTTGATGAGTGTGTGGCCTTTGAACCATTTCACAACCTTTGGAGAAGGCCTGAAGTCACAGGACAGGATGACAGAATGATGTTCCAAAGCTGTCTTGTCCTCCAACTTCCTGGTGATTTCTATATGGTAATCTGCAAAGCAGGGGTGGAAGAGAAGAAAGGACGAGGACAATTGGAAGAAGAGGAAAGTCTCTTGCGTGTATTCCATTCCAATTAATGTCAAGTTCACAATGGTTCTTTGAACGACTCTAAAGATAAAACAAACGATTGTCTATAGGGAATGCCATTGACTACATTTCTATAAAGTAATACTGTATATTATCTACCAAATGCAAGGTCCAGCTCTTGTTCTGTGCTTATTAAATTGCTCCCATTTGTTGAGGCTTTTATTCAAATAAGAGTGAGTTGAAAATATAACAAATACTTCAGGATGTGAATGGAGACTCTTATGCTGGGGACAACAGCAGATAAAAAGCCTGCAAGTTTCTTTCAGATGAAATCAATGACAAACTGCATCAAATTTAGGTGCTACCAAACTTAACCTTGTCTAGTTCAGAAATACAATTAATTTCACCTGATCTGACTTCTTTGGTATAGCCAAGGACAAAACCTCAGCTCTGTAGATCTGAATAGTAAGCACATCACAGCTATTCAAACAGATCTTTTACTGAGATGCAGCTGTCTCATTTAGTGTCCAACGACTTTGAACTGGAAATGGAGCAGACCCTCCAGACACACACAAAATATTTCAAAGACCCCAGTGAAGGAAGGCTGTACGTTAATTAATTCTTCATCTTCATGATGTAAACCAAGCCTGGATATGTTACCTCTGACAAGCAGATTGGCTGTGGATTTTGATTTGCCAATTGAGAACTGAATGGTGCTTGTCATATCAGTGGTGGTCTTCGGTATGGTCAGCTGGTGGATGGTGCCTTCTTGCTGCATAATCAAGTTTCTGCCAGCCTGTTAGACTTCCCCACGTAGGAATACCACTTGGGAGGTTTCACAGAAGGAATGGATATCTCGCATTCAAATTTGGCTTCTTCAGACTCAGTCACATAGTCATCACACAGCTCCTTTACTAGATTAATGGATTGCTCTTTAAGAAGGATGGAACAAGAGAAAGCAGAGATTTAGAAGGAATGTAAAAAACCCTTACATTATCACCCTACTTACTCACATCAGCATTACTGCACATGAACACTACACCTATCAGCTCAGAATGCCTTGAAACATCATTAAAAAATAAAGAAAAGAATGTTGTTAAGATGTCAGTCAATAAGATTGACAACCTGAAGAGAGCCCAGATCTTCTGATTCCCAGTCCAACATCTAAATCAAACCATGACCTTCCCATCCCAATATCAAACTCCTCGCATTACGAAATGGAAAAGAGGTTCAATGAAACACGGACATTGACAATTACTTTGGTTAAATACAGCAACTTAGCTCTGAACAACAAGTTTTTACCTAGTAAAGGTCTCTGTAGCTTCAATGTAATGACTCTACTTAGGAGAAATTCATTTTCCAGGAAGTTCTTGCCCTTATAACTGTAACAGTGGCAAAGCTGGGGACTGAACTCTTGAGTAGTGTGCTAACTCAAATGTCTCCCTTTTCTTTATCACACTTAACATCATATATGTATACCCTAAAACTGTATATATTAAAAAGAAAAACAAAACCCTGTGTTCTTTTCAAACAGCAAGAGAAAATGAAGAAAAAGTCAATCTCTGTTTTTTATCCCTCAACGTTCAAACACAAATCTGAAGTCTAAACGTAGAAAATCAACCTCCTAAGAAAATAATCCATCTTACTTTGCAAAAGTAAATTGCAAAAGAGAAGCTGGATATTTTGTGGGCAGAAAGGTAGGTAGGTAGGAGTTTTTATTTCTGTCAAAGGTCCTGGTGGTGTTTAACTTCCTTGACATTAAAGCAATGGATGTTAGCTCGTTTATAACATAAGATAATTTAATCAAAATCGTCATCAGAAGCATAATTACCTTTAACTGTAAGATGGGCACAAGATTCGCGAGATTCTGCCTTTTCTGCTACAGATTTTATTTCTGCTGCATCCTTGACTTGGACACGTGTGTAAGTCAGCGAGTAGCTCTTTCCTGAAGCAGAGAACCACAGAGTCACTAAGGCTGGAAAAGACCACTAAGGTCATCTAGTCCAACCACCAGCTCATCCCTACCAAACTGTGCTCTTGAGAGCAAACCCACAACTATACTTGGCTTCCTTGAGCAAAGAGCTCTGAGGCACATGGCCAGGCTGAGCATCATCCATCTGGTTTCACAGCATCACTGCCTGTTCTCTCATGTCAATGAAACCACCCATTCCCCCACGTCCACATCCCCACCAAAGTGGAATCTAAACATGGCTTCTACAAGGACTGACTGAATGAAGCCACTGTCACCTTCAAAGTACCTGATACAGAAGGATCACACTCACTGTCAGACAAAACCTCTTTGGAGAGGTGAACTGACTGCCCTGTTCACCCCCACTTTGGAAATAACTGCACTCATTTCCTACCTGCTCCCAGCAGTGTGGGATGGTGGGATAGCATCACACTTCCCACACTAAGCATCCCACCATGTCACTTGTTCCACCCTAACCTCAGTCCCAAAACAAAAGGGGAACTCCCTTCTGAACCCTCTTCACTTCATTTCAGATGTCTTATATGCTTGATCTCCAACCCACCCCCCACTCAGGAGAAAGATCCCCCTCTTACACCCTACCATCTTGCCGCATTCTGATGTTGTCATCAGCCTTCAGCTTGTTGTCATCTTTGTACCACTGGGTCTGAACCTCATCGTGTGAAAACTCAGACAAAAGATGCACTCCCATATTCATTCACTTCCACATCTTCCAGTGCTTTAACAATCTTGATATCTCCAGCTGTGAAACGGTAGAGATATATTTGTCAGGGTATTTCCAGAACTGAGTGCAGCATCTTTTCCTTACACATATTTGCATAGAAAATAAGTAGGATTATGTTTTATTCTAAACCATCATCCATTCCTGAGTCATTTCTCTTTTCAACACAGTCAATGCATTATTGCCCTTGAACTTAAAGATAGACTTACTAGCTACAGTGGAGCTCCCTGCAAACAGTTTTCTTGGAAACCAGAATCTCATTTATTCTAAAACCTTTCAAGCAAAATTAAGGGTAGAAAAAGAATAGAATGGAATGAATCTTTAAGATCATTTAGTTCCAATCCCCCTGCTATAGGCAGGGACACCTCCCTCCAGACCATCTCTTTTCCTCAGGGTCAAGGCTTCTCTCAAATCATTCTCCTCTAAGCCTGTGCCTGTGCTTGGGATTGCCCTGACCCAGGTGCAGGGCCTTGTACTTGGACACACTCAAGTTCATGAGGCTGCCAAGGGCCCACCTCTCCAGCCTGTCCAGGTCCCTCTGGGTAGCATCCCTTCCCTCTAGCACATCAACAGCACCGCTCAGCTTGGGGTCATCTGCAAACTTGCTGAGGCTGCATTTGATTCCACTGTCCATGTTGCCTACAAAAATGTTAAATAACACTGGTCCCAACACCACCCTCCACCTGGACACTGAGCTATTGACTGCAGCTCTCTGAGTGTGACCATCCAGACAGTTCCCTATCCTGCAACTGGTCCATCCATCAAAACCATTTTTCTCCAGTTCGGTGACCAGGATGGCATGCAGGACGGGATCAAATGCTCTGCACAAGTCCAAGTAGATGATGTCAGTTGCTCTCCCATTATCCACTGATGCTGTTACTCCATCATGAAAGGCCACCAAGTTTGTCAGGCATGGCTTGACCTTGAGGAAGCCATATTGGTTACCACCATCACCTCATCTTTATTTTCCAAACTATGCCAAGGAGAAATAGACAGAACTCTACAGTGTCGTGTCACTACAAACCTGTCTGAATGATTGGCTTCTCTGCATGCTCATCACTAGTCTCTCCTTAGCTTGTGTGCCCACAGTGTATGGGGAATGTCAGCCACAAATCTTACCTAGGGGACATCTTTGCTTCAAAATCCCTTGAACATCACACAATCCTCTTTAACTGTCCAGGTCTGCACTTATTTGTGTCAGAATCAGACCATATTTCTGTGCTGCTATTTCCCTTTCCTTCTGAAGGGCCTGGATACAACTTGGATTAACCTCAGGAGCAGAGTTCCTGCATAAAACAGCCAGTACTGAAACAGCAACCCAACCTGGTTGCAGTCTGAGAGAGAAAATGAGAGTTCACCACCTGTGAATAATGAGACTTCTCTTATTTCCCTGGGAAGTAATGCCCACTTTTTTACTTTGACGGAGCTCCTTCCCATCCTAGAAGGGAAAATATCAAGTCAAATTTACATTAGTCCTTCCATCTCTGCACTGAGTAAAGGCAGCCTTCAGATCTATGCTTAATTCACCCAATTCCCTAGAATTAATGGAACTGTACTTACTGGCACATATGCTGAAGCTTAAGCACAGTGCAGTGTTTTCAACATGTAGGAATGGCTATAGAACATGCATAAATTCTGGCTGACATATGACAGCTTAAAGCACTGCAGAGGACTGTTAACAAGCCCGTTTGGACATCACCTTGAATAAATGATGTTATCCCCAAGTAAGGGAAGGAACAGCTGAGCACCGGGGAGGTGCACAAAGGGCCAGAGCAAATTCTCACACTGTCAGGTGCAAAGAAAACTGAGATTTCACCCTAAAACCCAGTTCACAACAAGGCTACAAAATCCTGGCTGAGAATTTCTGAATGCTCACCAGTTGTTTCCAGCTCGAAGGTCATCTTCTGGCCAGCAGCCTCGCAGATGTATTCTCCAGCATCTTTCTTCTCCAGCTGCTCCAACCAGACGCCGTGTTTTGCCCACAGATTCCATTCTGAACTTTCTGGAGGAGGCAAGCAGTCTTCCATCCTTGTACCATTTTACTTTGGTTGTATCCTGTGCTACTTCACAGCTGAGGGAGGCACTTGCTGCCAGGGCAGCACTCACCTCTTTCTGCACCTGCTCCTGGTTTATAAACACAGGTTTTGGCTCTGAGGGAAGAAAAGAAAAACAGAAGGACTGAAATGAGACCATCTTGCAGGTTTGTATGTACAGGTTGGAACAGGTTTAGGTTACCACTTGTGCCCAAACTAATAGCCTTCATAGAGAATATCAGCTCTTCTGTTGAAACAAAGTGTCAAATCTAGGCAAGAAAGAACCTAGGAACTGAAGGAACCAAGAGGGTCCTTGAACGCCAGTCCCATGGTTGCAAGTCACTATGCAAACATATTGAACCCAAAAGAACATCTGTCCTGCAGGCAACCAAAACCTGAGTTCCTTTTACTTAAGACCCACTGTGAAACATCAAAACACATAAACATGTGATAGTCAAACCACTGGCTGCCTTTTCATGACCCAGAACAGTACTCCTGGCTTCCTGAACAGACTCCTCATGGCCTCTACCATTGCCACAACTGTGACTGTCAAAGGCACAAAGGAAATATGCTCACCAACGCAGTCCTTTGTTCTTTGTGTGTGATTTGCAGATATCTATCTTACTTTGAGCTCTGGCAATAGTCAGCTCTACCAGGTCTCTTACTGTGAGTAGCAGACTCACCTATCCAGATGCAGCCTCCAACATAAAGGCATAGTAAAAAGGCAGTGTACTACTAGGAGAAGTTCCTGCTTCTCCTGCCACGAAAGGCTGCACGTACAACATGCACTCCAGCCTCACTGCACATACTTATCTTAGTCAAATGTTTCGGTGAACAAGAATTACAGTTTGGGATCTCAGGCACAGGAGAGATTTGAATAATATCTTGAATATTGCTTCCATTGTACATATATCAGTAATTATTATTCTACAGACAGACTGAAACAGGTCTTTGTGCCATACTAAATCCAAATACTTGCTACAAACCCAGGCAATCAAGTATAGGGGAAAAACCTCAGCACAGACTACTGCAACTTGATCACTGTATAATAGAAACTAGATTTTACTTTACTGTTCTCTGCTGTATTTCAGACAACACCTGTCTTACCTGTGCAGCTCAGCGTGGCATTTTCTGTTGGTGCAGCCTTCACCTCCTTCTGCGCCTTATCCTTGTTGATAAAGCATCTTCTGCTTCTGGAATTGAAGGCAAACGGGCACATTTAAGACATGAATCTTTTCTACACAGCCTTCCCCAAATGCCCAAAGTAGTCTTTGGACTGTACCGTTGAGGACAGCTTTCCCACTCACATTTCCTGACAGTGCTATGAACTGAATGCCAACATCTGAACTATATCAATTGCCAGTGAAGAACTTCCTCCCTGCCAGACCAAAACAGCTTAGATAGCCCTAAACTTGTTTTCATTTCCACCAGTATCATGTTCCAAAATCTTCAAAAATTAAAAAACACCCCTTTCCCCACTGTCCAGCAGCACACCAGCATACGCAGTCATTGAAAAGTCTGTTTCATACAAGGGGACAGGCATTAAATTGTCCAAACAAGCTGACAGCTGTAAGTTGCTTTGCCAGCAAAAGCCAGGTGAGGGTCAAGGTTAAATTCTGTTTGTAATTAAGTCATAGTGAGGAAATGTATTTTTCTCACCTACATATTTCTGAAAACAATTCTAATATCTCCTGAGTTTTCAGAGGCAGTAATAAAATGGTTTCCCCTATGGAATCATAGAACGATTTGGGTATAGAAGGAAGCTTTAAAGATCATCCAGTCCAACCTCTTGCCGTGGTCAGGGACATCATTCACTAAATGAGGCTGCCCAGGGTCCCCATCCAGCCTGGCCTTGGACACTCCAATGATGAGTCACCCACAACCTTCACCGGACAATCTGTTCCAGTGTATCACCACCCTCATCATAAAGAACTTTTCTCATGTCCAAACTGAGTCTACCCTCTTCACTTTTGAAACTATTGCCCTTTGTTATGTTGCTACAGACCCTGGTAAAAAGCCTTTTTCCACTTTCCTATCAGACTCTCCTAATAAATAGAACGCCTGTCTTCCTCCATTTTGGAAAGAAAAGCACCAGCTTGAAGCCTTTCTATTTTTAAGCATTTCTTTTGTACCTGCTATAGAGAAGAAAACAAAAGAAAATACAGGAAAACCTTTTTAGTTGCAGGTTTCTTTAATTTAATAGAAACCACCAGTGCCGCCTTCTAGCATTGTGACCAAATGCTGTCTCTGAGACTACTTAGGAAGAAGCATTTTCAGGGGTGTGCTTGTGCCCTGAAGATATCTTTCATATTCTTTAATTTCCCCTGAAATTATTGACTTCTCATTTTGCTATCATTGCATCTACTTGAAATCCCCAGGGAAATTCCCCAGTTATTTCCAGTCTGTCTTAAGCTGAGGCTACCCAAGTCCTAAGTGTTCATAGCTTCAGAAGGCAAACAAAACAGTGCATGAAATAAACAGAATTTAAGCACCGTCTACATCACTGAATGCTGGGGCTGAATGTGTCAAACCACTTAACTTTCCCCTCCTTCTTTGTTGGGGGATTCAATACAGTTGAAACAATTTCTCTCACCTGTGACATGAATCTTGGTGAGTCTTCTCCTGGGCAAGCTCAGCGTGGTATTTTGAGTCAGTACAGCCTTCACTTCCTTTTGTACCTTGTCCTTGTTTGTAAACACGTCTTCTTTCTCTGCAGGGACATCAGAACAGTCAAACCGTTTTGCTGTAGTCTGCTGTAGAGCTTACTCCAGTTCCCCGTTTTCACTATACTTGCCCTTCACAGGGAGCATCGTGATGCCTCATTAAGACAGGAAAACACTTTCCTCTCTATTTTGCCTTCATGCGGGGGGGGCACAGCGTAAGGCAGCGGCTTTGAGGGGGGTGTTGGGGCTGTTTGGCACTGGGGGGGGGTTATTGGGTTATTGGGTGTCCCACCCCCACACACAATGGGGTGTTAATGTGGGGGGGGGGCTTAAATCAGTTGCGTTCCCTATAGCGCCGCCCCCCCCCCCCCATTAACCCCCCCCTTTATCCTCACGGCTGAGCCCCCCCCCCCTCAGCGCCCCATTCATCTTGATGGAGGGGGGGGGGGGTTTGGCACACGACCCCGGCGCGGCTTAAGGCACATCGTCGACAACACCCCCCCCACCAACCCCACCCGGGGGGGGGAGGGGGGCGATGTGGGGAGGGGGGGAGGGTTGCGGGGTTGGGGGAGGGGGTGGGCAAAGCGCAATATGGGGGGGGGGGTCACAAATTGGGGCGTGGTCTTTACCTGGAGGGCAGCGGCTGCACAAAGAGCCCGCGGGGGTCGGAGAGCAGCACTTTGGCTGGGGGGAGTCCACGGGGTCCGGGGGTAATGCTGCCCCACCCCCTCCCCTACCCCACCCCCCACTGCCGACCCCCCCCCGCGTTGCCCCCCCGCCCCAACGTCAGCTCCTGCGGCAGCTCCTCGTCGCTCTCCTCCTCCTCTTCCTCGTCTGGGGGGTCAATATGTGGGGGGGGGGGTCCCATCGGGCAGCGGCAGCTCCGCCGGCTCCGATTGGCTGAGCCGCAGTGCGCGGGAGCGGCTGTTGTGAGCCGGTCGGTGGAGGGGAGGCTCTTCATGGAGCTGCCCCGCAGCCAACAACAGCCTGAATGAGATCCTGGAGTCCCAGACGCTGGAGGATGAGCTGGGAAAGAGCAGAGGCTCCCCACAGAAGGGCAAATCACGTCTGATAACGTGAGTGTGGAGCACAGCCAGCCCCTTCCTCACATGTGTGGGGCTTCCACGTTCCTCTGTGCCCATTGCAGTGTGCCACCCCAATCCTGCTGCCCAGCCAGGAGTGGATGGGATGAGCAGGTTGGGATGCACAGAGCAGTGCTCAGACATTGCTGGGACATTTGTGCACTGCTGTTGAGCTTCCCTTTGTGCAGCAGGGGAGAGGATGGAGGTTTACAGGTGGATGGTTGTTCTTTCTATGGCATTGCACAGGTGGTAGAACCTTGTCCATTCCCAAACTTATTCCAGGGCATGCGGGAATTTGTGCAGTTGTAGTTCCTGAATTGTGCTATTTAAAACCCTCCTGTAAATGGGGATGTTTTGTAATGCCTGCTGGGGCTGCAGGCAGCATTGCCTTCCTCCTTAGGGGGCAGGTTTAATCACAAACCTCCCTATTTCCTATCACAAACGTCCTACAAACCATGTCTGGGCATTGCTGTCTCGGCCTGGATCTCAGCTCCTGAGACTGTCAGATGTGAAGCAGCAGCAGCTGGGACAGGGCTGGCTCTGTGTGCCCTCTCTGGGTCTGTGGGCACAGAGTGGGGCAGAGGGATGACTGTGAGAGGGAGGAATTGCCCAGCCACTAGAAAGAGGAAATCAGCTGAAAAGGGGAGATTTGAGAAGCACTGAGGCTGTGGCTGCTTTGACAGTAAGAAGAAACCAAGCTGTCACTGTGCAGATGGGAACTCCAGTAGGAGAGCTGTGGTGGCTTTACAGATGGCAGACAGCAGCTGGAGTGTAGAGCCAAGGGTAGGGGGGGGATCTTCCTCTTAGCAATGCCATGCAAAGAATGATGCAGACTCCTGCAGGGTCGGCTTTGCTGTGTGACCCTGGGTGGAAGCAGCTGGAAGGTCTCAGCCCTTCTGCGTTATCCCAGGAGCTGGGGCAGTGCTCGGTCTCATCCCACCTCTGCTAATAGCAAATGCAGAATCCCTTATCTGAGTGCCCTTTTCTCTCATGTAGAGTCACCGACCCTGGGAAGTTCACAAAAAGTTTGGGTGTTGTGTTGAGGGATGTGATTTAACTGGGAAGTATTGGTGATGGTTGGACTGGATGATCATAAGATCATCCAGATCATAAGATCTGAGATCATAAGATCATAAGATCATCCAGGTCTTTTCCAACCTTGAAAATTCTATGGAGTTGTAGCAGATTGTGGGGGTGTAGGTGTGGTATATATATGTACACAGATGGGAATATCCGTATGGAAAAGATAGATCCATGTGTGTTCTGGGCTGCACTGAAAAAGGGGTGGCCAGCAGGAGAGGGAGGTGATTGTCCCCTCCTGCTCAGCTCTTGTGAGGCCATATTTGCAGCACTGTGTCCAGGCCTGGGAAGGATGTGGAGCTGTTGGGGGGGGTCCAGAGGAGGGCCACTGTGATGATCAGAGGGCTGGAGCAGCTCTCCTATGAGGAAAGGTGGAGGGATCTGGGCTTGTTTAGCCTGGAGAATGGAAGGCTGTGGGGAGACCTCATTGTGGCCTTTGAGTACTTGATTGGAGCGTATAAACAGGAGGGGGAATGGCTGTTTATGAGGGTGGACAGTGATAGAACAAGGGGGAATGGTTTTAAACTGAGACAGGGGAGGTTTAGGTTGGATCTTAGGAAGATGTTTTTCGCTCAGAGGGTGGTGACGCACTGGAACAGGTTGCCCAAGGAGGCTGTGGATGCCCCATCCCTGCAGGCATTCAAGGCCAGGCTGGATGTGGCTCTGGGCAGCCTGGTCTGGTGGTTGGCATCCCTGCACATAGCAGGGGGTTGGAACTGGATGATCTTTGGGATCCTTTTCAACCCAGGCCATTCTATGACTGTACAGTTCCATAGTGGAACAAATATAATATGCTAACTATGTAAAACATGGAGTCAGACCTGTGTGATTTGTCCACACCAGGAGGTGATTAGAAAACAATTTGTAAGCTACAAAGCTGCTTGCTGGAAAGGAAAAGAAAATAAAACTACAAGAATAAGGGAAAACATTTCTTCCTGAAAATAGGAAGAATAATGGACCTGACATGAAATTTGGGTGAAGCTGCCTGATTTTATGAAGCTATTCCCATTGTTTTCTTGGTGCTGTGTTTCCCAGATGAGTGGTTTCTGGCTGTGCTGCAGCACCAGTCTGCATGTGAACATCAACTCTATTCACCATCTGGGAAGATTAGGACTTCCCTTCTCCCACCAGCACCACTGAATTACAGTTACTCAGTGGTTAAACAAAGGAATCCTTAAAGAAGGGTTTACAGCTGTCGTGTTATCTGAAGTGCTTGGGGCATTCTGATGCTATTAAGCTCTATGTATTAACAAGTTAAAAAAGAAAAGGTAGGCATCTGATTGTTGTGACAGTTTCTAAGTGATTTGGAAAGCTGTACCACCCAACCACTCCTTCTATTTGATGGAGGTGACAAAGCTCAGTTTAATTTCTGACTGCTGTTTAAATTCTGAAGCTGGAGCTGGTTCCTGGAGCAGAAAAAGCTCGGAAGCTGTCCCTCCTACAAGCAGGCACCTCTGAGCAAAATATGACATCTCGATTTCTGATGGTAAGGTCAGGAGATCTGATTCCAGCGTCTAGCTTTCGGCTTCATGCTGTGTTAGTGGGACCTTTGGCATCTAGCACTGACCAACAGCAACTGACAGGCTGGTAACAGTGCACCCCAAAGCAGTTATGTGTCTGTTTATGTTATGAGGGAAAATGGTATCGCATTGAGATTTCATGTTTTTACACTTTGCAGATCTAACTAGCTGCTGGAAGAATCCTGTACGCCATGTTCACACCATTTTCAATGAGCTGGATGAGTCTGTTGTTGGCATTTTAATGCCATTTACCAGGCAGGCAATATGTATGGAGTATTTGGCTCTCTCTACAGTCATGAATATTTGAGTATCTTCAACATGTGGCTCATTGCTTCCATTTCAGGCTGCCCAGAGAAGCTGTGGATGCCTGTCCTTGGTGTTGAAGGCGAGGTTGGATGGGTGATGGGCAGCCTGAGCTGGTTAGTGGGCAGCCAGCCCATGGCAGGGTGTTTAGAACTGAATGATCTTGATGTTTTCTTCCAACCCAAGCCCTCCTGTGATCCTATGATTCTGTGATTTCATTCAGGTTTATTGAGATGAGTTCTCCTAAATGCGCTGTTCTCCATATGATTATAATTGGAGTCTAGATGGCTGACTGAAACCAGACACCAAACTTTCTGATGGCCAAAATGAAATGAAATCAATCCTTGACTGTGTCAGTAGTCTGAAACTAGAGCCCATCAGGTAATTCCCAGCCTCCTGCCTGTATCAGTGGCTGCACACAGTGAAAAAGTCTGATGGGATTTTAACCTCTAAAATGTTCCAAAGCAACCAGAGGGTCAATATATTCACTATGCAAATACCTGCAGGAATAAGCTTGTCATGTATGTCCTCAGGTACCACAGTAGTTAATGGTGGGACTCAGTAGGTCATGCTGAAAGTTGAGTCTGCTGATCTTGAAGGTCTTTTCCAGCCTAAATGACCTTATGCTAATATTTCTGTATTTATTTCTGTTCAGCTCCCAGAAAACCTCCCACCCAGCCCCCAACTGACCCCGTGGTGAAAAATAAAACAGAAACGTCAGTGACGCTGGCATGGTCCCCTCCGAAGATGCACCTCCCCATTCCAATCCATGGCTACATTGTGGAACCCAATAAACTAACTGGCTTCACGTGGGTGAGTGCCACAAGTCTCATGTCCCCGTCCCAGAGTTCACGGTGAGCAATCTGTCTGAAGAGGCTGATGATCAGTTCCGAGTGTCTGCAGTCAATGCGCATGCACAGAGCCCGTCTCTGGAATTCCCAGGGAGCGTGCACCTTGGTAAGCACAAAAACCCCAATGGAAATGGGTCAGTGTGTGCTGAGCAGCTGTGTTGGTTCCCTAAAGATGCTTCCTTTGACTTTAAGGACAGTAGTGCATTAACACACCAAAGGATTTCCTTTATTCCCAGTTCTCCTATCTCCTATCAACCTCCAGATACCACTAAAGTGATACGAGTTATGTTTCTGTGACAGAGACATGAATATCCTTATCTTTTGATATGTCACATGTGCAAGAGGCAGAACTTTCTGTAGCAGATCTTAAGCAGAGAAGTGCTTCTTCAAGCACTCATGCAAAGGGAGAAGTAGAAATGTACCTATGATTTAATCTTCCATCTCTAAATGAGATACCAGACTTGCATCTAAAGAGCATTAAGACAAACGTTGTTCTTCCTCAGACCCAGTCCTGGCTGTGAAATCCCCCCTAACAACTGGTGAAGCTGTACCTGGAGGGGATGCCATGTTTACTATTGACCTTACAACAACGTGTTGCGGCACTTGATGCCTCAATGGTAAAGTCTTACAGGAAAGCGAGACCTGCATCATCAAGAGAACCCAAACTACTCCCAGCCTAATCATGGAGAACGTCCCCAAGAACGATGATGGAGCAGAAGTGAAATTTGTTGCCAAAAATGTTGATGTCAGCACCAAGATGAGAGTGAGAGGTATTTGCTTTGATCCTTCTCCTTTCCTCTTACAGTCAAGGCATAGTTGCTGTGATCTGATGATTAGAACTGGGGCTGCAGGCATTCACTGACTGTACCAAATACCTGAAATTGCATCACATGGACTGATGTGAGTCCTGGTAATGACCTAAACATGATAGCACTGACTGTAGGGTAAGCCAATCTACCCAGCTGCTTGGTATCTGAACCAGATTGCTTCATGCCAGCTGATGAATGTCTGCAGTTCACAGCTCTTGGCCAGTGCATTCAGTCACCATGTTTACCACTGCATCACCATAGAGCAGTACTTTCAGCTCCAGGTTCAGACAGCCTTTCTGATTGCGCTGGAATAGTTTAGAAGTAGGGGAGCAATCATTCCAATAATATCTCTATCAATCAGCTTAGCATGACAAAGTAGAACAAATAAAGATTCATTATGGGAGGAGCTGTTTGTCATTGGGTGGAAACCTCTGCAGAAGCATGTTTAGAGCATTCTTAATCAGTAGAAGGAGATGTTTGGTTGATTTTTACTTAGTAAATCCTGTAAGAAGACCAAATGAAATATCTTGAATTGCTCAGCACTGACACAATGATGAGTGCAGGAACAAAAGGTGATACTTTTTCAGAGATGTTGCAGCAAACATTGACCATGTTAGCCTGATATCAATTGAAATAACGAGGCCTTTGCTCCTGACAGGTGCTGCAGTGAGATTTACCAATAAGAGCAAAGATGTAGAAAAGATCTGCGCTCGGCTGCGTGAGGAAGCCAAACTGCAGGCTGAGCTTTCAGACACAGGTGCTACTGTGGAGTGGATGAAGGATGGGAAGGAGCTCAAGGCCAGTGAAAATTATGAACTGCACATTGAGGGGAAGAAACACACCCTGAAAATTCACAGCGTCTCTATGGATGATGCTGGAAGTTGTCAGTGCATCTGTGAGGGGGATAAAATGCTCTATCAGCTTTCAGTGAAAGGTATGTGACAGTCTGGGCTGTCCTCTTCCTGCCCAGGGCCAGCAGACTGCATTCACCTGACTCCCCGACAGTCCAGCTGTTGTAAGACAGCATCTGGGGTGTTTTCAGTGGCTGTTTTGATTTGAACTGGCCAATCTGCTTTGTAGAGCCATTTGATTTCTGTGTTCTGTCCTGTGATTCGTCCCTAAGATATAGAGGAAGTCAAGGGAAAGAGAGGAAAAAGAGCATCCCAGCCTTCCTGCTCTTCTCTCAGGGTGGCCACGAGAGATGATGTAAAATGCTCTTTTTGTAGCAGTGATCCCAAATGTAGAAGAGACCTGTGAAGAGTCACAGGGATGTTTACTTAGCTGTCATTCCATGGTGGGCTTTTTCTTGCACAGATGTAGAGAGAAACTGAACTTTCCCACGCAGGTCTCTGTTTTGCTGCAGGGTGTAGGTCTGATCTCTGAGATCCACACGCTGGGCCTTGATTGCAATAAATGAGAGCCCTTTGTTTGCTCCAGTGGAAGACTTTCCATTTCTGCAGTACCCTCTGCAGATGACACAAATGCAAATGCACCTTCTTCCCAGCAACAATTGCCTTTTTTTTTTTTCACACTGAGTATGCATGAGGCTCTTCATCATCTTCTGCTGGCTTGTAACCCTTGTTGGTCCATGGAGAAACAACAAAGCCCTAGAGCAGTGTATGCACTTTGGCATTGGAGAGCTTACTTAATTGCTTCTTCTCAAAGAACGAACTACAGAGAGGCATGGAGACAGCTCCAAACAGAATTGAATAATGGGACTAAATTTATGGAGAAAAGAACTTCCTGCCAAGGCTTGTCAGCTAGTCTTAATTTTGCCTTTCTTCTCTCTCTTTGTCATGTTAGCATAATATTTTGTACTGGCAGGTCTGCCCCCAGAATTAATTGAATTAGCTGATGGACTTTTCCATGTGCTTTGCACTGTAATGTGACTATCAAATGAGTAATCAATGCTGTTATTTTAAAACCTGTGTTGGCAAGCTGTAAGACAAACAACTGCTGTTGGTAGCTTGGTTACTGCAGAATCAGCTTTCGTGTATCTCATAGATAGGGAAGAGACCCTTAAGGGTCAGCTAGTTGGACTCCCCTGCAATGAACAGGGGCACCGCAGCTCCATCAGGTGCTCTGAGCCCTGTCCAGCCTGACTTTGAACATCCTCAGGCTCACCAATCTTATACCCATGCCACACACTCGCAGTATTTCACCATTCAGCATCGCCACTTGTATCTTCTCTTGCTGTAAACCAGAGCTAGCTGGTAAATCGTCTGCTGTGTGGGTCAGCTGTGTCTCTCCCATGGGCATCACGTGGCTGCTGGGAGGCTCTGAAGAGCTGCAGCCAGAGGTGTGTCACCCGCTGGGCCTCGTGCCCAAAGGAGCCCACAGGAAAGTGTTGTTGCAGTTTGTCATGCACTGCACTGCCATGAGACTTGACGTGCCAGACATCCTCTGACACGTGACCTCCTGCATCCAGGCAGGACATCTGAGACGTCTCCTTCAGCCTGACATGGCTGCAGTTTCACACTGGTTTTACTAAGGAAGGAGAAGGCACGTGGATGAAACTCTTTTCCTGCTCTTCCTGGCATTAGCTCATAGTACAAGTAAAGCACTGTCAGGTCAAGCCTGGAGGAGTAATGCTTGTCACTGACATGTTCCTGTTCAGGGTGGAGCTGGAGGGTAAAATAACACAAGAAATTGTCATTGAAATTCAATATCTGTGAAATTCTGCTGGCTGCATTCACAGAACCTGGCGTTAAGATCTGTTTTCTGGTTTCTATCTTGAGCCTCTTTTCCATAACCCAGTTTTCATTTATGAACTGAAGCGCTACTGAAAGCCTTTCGCTGTGTATGCTCATGCTGCAGTACAGCGCTTGTGACCTCTAACAGCACATTCACATTCCTCTGATCACAGGATCCTTAAGGTTGATTAAGACCCTCTAGTCCGACTGCTCACCCATCACCACCATGATGCTCACCATCAGCTAGCTAAAAACTCAGCAGAGATGATAGATCAAGCACAACACTGGATTTGGGATGGCTAGAGATTCCTAAGATATTGAAGGATTGCTTGCAGGTGGTATTGGCTCAGGTGTTCACCCTGCATCCCACCTGCTGTTCTGTTTGGTTGAGAATCATGCATTCTGCAATTTCACTTTGTAATTCAAAGACCCTGGCTTTATCTGTTGAAAAACTGATCTAAAACAAGCCAAGAAGACTCCGTTGGAACTGGTTGATGCAGAACAAAGGCATCCCCAAAGGACAAGTTGCACTGTTTGATGAACATTATCGGATGAGAGCTAAGCTAAGATTTTAAAAGTTCTGGGGCTGTCTCTGAGCATCAAATACAGAGGAAGCCTGCATGATTCCCTGAGAATGGATGCCTCCTACTTTGGTGTTGGGTTAAGGGAACACTAGCAGTAACTCCTATCACAAAATGTCACATGGCTCAGACAAAAAAGCCATCAAGAGGGCTTAATTAATAGCACCAAATGGTCACAAGATGGTTTAGGGCAGGGAAGTAATCTATCTATGTGATATTGGTTGGTGCTATTAGTTCTTCACAGCTTGACTCTAGAGGGACTGTTCTTCTTTGGTCATCTAGTTTTAAAAGAATACATGGCTCCTGTCTATTACAATTTTTAACGAATTATTTGTTCACTGATGCCATAAATGTGCCTGGCATAGCAATTGGCCTTGGTGTATTCAGTGACTGAAAGCGACAGTTGTTGCTCTAAGAAATGCAATACTAAGCTAGGTCTGCCTGTAGCTAACAGCCATCAGCTTGCTCCTCAGGCAGGTTCTGTGTGGATGGAATGAAGGGCATGAAATACTGATGTGCTCATCAAACGCTGCTTGTTAGCTTAGAGACAAGGTGTTGAATAGGTTTGTTCATGTATTGCAAACACGTTACTTAGCTGCCTTCATTTTAGCTTCAGAAGAACATGTGCAGAATACAGAATTGATTAAAAGAAATAAGAACTGTCTGCATAGAACTTACTCTTTCCTTACACAGGAGAATCAAGCAGATGTTTGTATGTGAGTACCTCCAGAGGTGAAACTCAATCACCCAAATGTAATGAGCAGAGACATTACAATCAGTTCTAACTGTATCTTCATGCTGTGCCGAATAAGCCTGAGTCAGGATGTAAACCACTTTCTCTTTTTTTTTCAGATGAAGCCATTAATTCTGTCAACAAGCCCAAAACGACTCCAGAAATATCAGTCAGTCCTTCTGAAGACCTGGAGCTGGTGTGTGAGGTGTCAGCTGCAAGCGGAGCTGTCGTATGGAAGAAAGATCAAACAGAGGTGAAGCAGGACCAGAGGACAACCATCATTTCCCAGGGGACGCACCTCAAGCTCATGGTCAAATATGTGACCCTGAAAGACCAAGGGAGCTACAGCTGTGAAACAAAAGATGACAAAGCAACATTCCAAGTGAAAGTCAGAGGTGAGAAAATGCTTGGAATCCCAGAGATAAAGGAACGCTTCATTTGGTGTGTCTTGCATTGGGAGGATCAACTGACAGCCTCTCTGGTGCAAAACATTTTGGCTATAGGACTTTCTTTGTCATCTAGTGTCATAGCAACTCTTTTCTACATGTGCTTTTCCATCGAGGAATGAATTACTGCAACAAACAATAGGCAAGGAGGGTAACTTGTGCAGCTCTTGTAGTCAGCTGGTGTCTGCAGGGTTACAGTGCAAGAGCACACCAGGCATGCAAGGAGTGAGAAAAGGGGAGGTGTTTGAAGAGATCTGGTTACAAAATTTTAATGACACAATTAGGTGGAAAATGCCACTAATCAGACTCATAAATGGCCTGGGTTGCAAAGCCCCACAGTGCTCATCCAGTTCCAACCCTCTTCTTCCTATGTGCAGGGTTGCCAAGCAGCAGCCCAGGCTGCCCAGAACCACATCCAGCCTGGCCTTGAATGCCTGCAGGGATGGAGCATCCACAGTCTCCTTGGGCAACCTGTTCTAGAGGGCCGTTCCCTTCTGATTTTCTGGAAATGTAGAGAGACATCAGAAGAAAAAAAGAGAAGGGAGGAGGTTCAGCAGTGCATGCAGGTGTTCTAAATCTCATGTCCAAATCTGCTATCAGACTGAGAAATGTTTAGCTTTGTGATATGATGTGATATGATGTGATATGAAATGATATGCTTATCATTTCCCAAGGCAAAATAGAGGGGAAAGTATTTTCCTGTCTTAATGAGGCATCACGATGCTCCCTGTGAAGGGCAAGTATAGTGAAAACGGGGAACTGGAGTTAGCTCTGCAGCAGACTACAGCAAAACGGTGTGACTGTTGTGATGTCCCTGCAGAGAAAGAAGATGTGTTTACAAACAAGGACAAGGTACAAAAAGAGGTGAAGGCTGTACTGACTCAAAATGCCACGCTGAGCTGCGAGGTGGCCCAGGAGAAGACAGAGGTGAAGTGGTACAAGGAGGGGAAACTGATCACCTCGAGCAAGAAGTTCAAGGCTGAGTCAGAGGGCAAACAGCGTCGGCTGGTGGTGAGCCAGGTGGAGAAGAAAGATGCAGGGGAGTACAGCTGCGAGGCTGCTGGCCAGAAACTCACCTTCAAGATTCATGTAACTGGTAGGAAACACATTTTGGTTGATATTCTTTGATTATTCCATAGTCTGGCTGTGGAAACGTCTGTGTGAATGTGTCCTCTTGATTCTGCCATGAAACTGTTTTTGGGAGGATGAAAAGAAATGCTTACAAACGTGCAGCTAAAATGATTATTTGTTTTTAACAGTGTTTCATCCAGCTCTTCCCCAACGACTACTTTTATAATGAGCTGTCCATAGATGTCCAACTGTGATTTATACAATGTGCAACACTGCTCTACCAGTTGATATTTCAACAGTAGTAGTTACAGTTCTCTACTGTGGGTGCACTGAGGTTTGGTTGTTGGTGTCCTAAGAACTTTTAGTCAGAGGCATTGCACTTGCCTTTGGCTTGTTGAATCCCACGTTGACGACCATTCGTTCCATGTTCTGTAAATGTAATGACCAGTTGTCATGGTTTTGTAATTTTGTAATTTTGCTATCAGTATTCCACATCATAACATCATGTAAAGTATGGATACTTCTATTGAATGTGCAGTCCACAGAAGAAGACTACATATCCCAGAGAACAACAGGGTTAATGATAAGTCACGGGACCAGGACTCTATATAATCTCATTTCCAGGCTGGAGTGCCCTCCTTCTTCTCTCGAACTTCTCGGAGAGTGGGAAGCGTTACAGCCGTGTCGCCTAGAGTTCACAGTAGGCCTCTCGGTTTTCGGGGACTCTCTCTCTCTCTCTGTTTCGTTCGATTTGTTAGCCTCAATTATATTATATGTGTTATCTTGTATTTCGGTATCATATTTAGTAAAATAAGTTTTTCCTCCTTAGATTGTCGCTGTTTTATCCCACTCCCTTTTTCCCCCTCCTTTCCGGGCCCCGGGGGGGGGGGGGGGGGCCACGGGGTGGCTTCCCCTGTCACGGGCATAGGTAAATCTAAGTAACCCGTGACAGATTTTTTGGTGGAGAATGCGGGCATAGAGCTTTTTAGCTTTTAGAACGACTCTCTCTTTATTCTTAAAGAGCTTCGTTAGGGGAGTGTTATCTTTTCGTAGCTGCTCACTGAGAACGTGACCTTGAAATACCAGACAAATTGTCAGCATTAAGGGCTGCTGTACATTCTCAGCACTGCTATCTAACTTTTGTGTAGAAAACAAAGGGATTTCTTTCTCCCTTAGAGCAAAGCTAGCTAGCTCTGACTTTTACAGAGCCTGCCAGCTATGAATCCACTCTTCATCCCAGTTGCTCTGTTTAAGGGATTGAAAGCAATTATGATCTTCTTAAAGTATTGGTCAACTATTAACACCATAATTTGGTGTTGTGGAATTGTGCAGGTATATAGCCTAATAAGGTGGATACTGATGGAGACACCTGCCTGGTACTTTTATGAGATGTGGTATGGTCAGAATTTTGGCACCTACACCCCAGATGGAATTGTGAATCTTACAAACACTTGCATCCCAGATGGAATTGCGAATCTTACAAGTACTTGCATCCCAGATGGAACAGGCAATTTTACAAACACCACCATGTTTAATTCATTGTACAGGCTAAAAAAACCCTTTTTATTTAGGTTGTACTCTCAGGTTTCCACACGCCTTTCAGTAACTGAGATAGGGTTCATACTTGCATCCATGTTATCACTATTAATGAATGCATATATGTTCCTATGCATTCGTTCTATGCGGAAGTCTCCTCCAGAACCAGAGAATGATGACTGGCAGGGAATATGGAAAGGTTTAGGAAAAGTCTTAGAAGCATGGGGACCCGCAGTGTCATGGGATTTCACTCTTGAACACCTAAGGGACCCTAAGAAATTAAGTGAGTATTTGGGTCAGAGATCTAAGGAGGTAAACCTTATGTGGGGTTTGGCTTATGCATACCGTGCTTTGTATCATACTATTCTGGAGAGAGAGAGTTTCCGATCTGAGATTCAAGCCCAAGTTAATTCTGATCAGTCACAGGAGGCATCAGTAGCAATATCAGTTGCCCCTGTGGAAGGCAAGAAATGGAAACGGGTGTCCACGCGTCTAGAACGAAAAGAAGGAGAAGCACAGGGGGGGGCTGCAGAAGACCCAGGTGCCGGGCATGGAGCAGTACCGAAAAAAGCAAAGGCAAAAACCAAGAGGCATGAAGAAGAGTCTGATGATGAGGAGGAAATCACCTACTGTCGACCTCTGAAGCTGACTGAAATCCAAGGCTCAAGAAAGGAGTTCACACGGCGTCAAGATGAAGGTATCCTTGCTTGGTTGCTTCGCTGCTGGGACAACGGGGCCAACAGCTTGTCTCTAGATGGTAATGAAGCTCGCCAACTAGGAAGCATTGCCCAAGATGCAGGTATCGACAGAGGGATTAGCAGATGTTCGGATGGAGCTGCTACTCTCTGGTTGCGGCTGTTAGAAGCCGTGAGAGAAAGGTACCCCTATAAGGATGCTTTGAAGCCTAAATTTGATAGTTGGAATACCGTCCAAAAAGGTATTCAGCGCCTGAGGGAATTGGCCATGGCGAAAATGTTGTACAGCCCTGATCCAAGCGAACTTGACCCTGAGAGAGTGAGGGCCGATCCTGACATGTGGCAGAAAATCACAAGTACAGCACCAGAGAGAATTGCACAGTCATTGGTATCAGGATCTAAAGGATTCGTGGACAGATGGCCCCGAGTTGTTGAGCTGATTATAATGCTTCAAACCACCGATCAGCAGCTCCCTCAACTGCATGCCGCAGTTTCTGCCATCTCACGGCTAGAAAACCGAGTAGATGAAATGTGCAAGAAATTGTTTCCATCAACTAATTGCAATGATCCCGTAATAGTATCAGAAACAACTGATGAAGGTCAATCCTCGTACGGGCCACCAGGTCTAATGAAGGATCTGATCAAAGTATTCCAGTACTACTCCTCACCTGCATCATCAAAAGTCTCAGCTGTTAAACGCACACGCTTCCCAGCTCGAGCAAAGAACAACAGTACGATTGCACCGCGTGTTTCCATGTGGCGCTACCTACGTGACCGTGGAGAAGACATGAGGAAGTGGCATGATCAGCCTACTTCTGCACTACGAGCACGGGTGAAAGAACTACTAGACATACCAACCACCAGTGGAGTTGCTCCAGTCATCACAGGTAACCAATAGAGGGGCCCTGCCCTCAGTCAGGGGAGGGAAAGGGATAATAGAGTTTATTGGACTGTGTGGATTCGATGGCCTGGCACATCAGAACCACAGGAATATAAGGCGCTGGTGGATACCGGTGCACAGTGCACCCTAATGCCCTCCAGTCATGAAGGGACAGAATCAATCCATATTTCTGGAGTGACTGGGGGCTCTCAAGAATTGACTGTGCTGGAGGCTGAAATAAGCCTCACTGGCAAAGACTGGCAAAAACACCCTATTGTGACTGGCCCAGGGGCTCCATGTATACTGGGTATTGATTACCTCAGAAGGGGGCATTTCAAGGATCCTAAGGGGTATCGATGGGCCTTTGGGATAGCTGCTGTAGATATGGACAACATTAAGCAGCTGTCTGTTTTGCCTGGCCTGTCAGAGGACCCGTCTGTTGTGGGGCTGCTACGAGTAAAAGAGCAGCAGGTACCAATTGCTACAAAGACAGTGCACAGACGGCAGTATCGCACCAACAGGGATTCCTTGCTCCCCATTCATGATTTGATTCGACAGTTGGAGAATCAGGGAGTGATCAGTAAAACTCACTCGCCTTTTAACAGTCCCATATGGCCAGTGCGTAAAGCCAGTGGAGAATGGAGGCTGACAGTAGACTACCGTGGCCTGAATGAGGTCACACCCCCATTGAGCGCTGCTGTGCCGGACATGTTGGAACTCCAGTACGAGCTGGAGTCAAAAGCAGCCAAATGGTATGCCACCATTGACATTGCCAATGCCTTCTTCTCTATTCCTTTGGCTGCAGAATGTAAGCCACAGTTTGCCTTCACCTGGAGGGGCATTCAGTATACTTGGAACCGTTTGCCCCAAGGGTGGAAACACAGCCCAACTATTTGCCATGGGTTGGTCCAAACTGTACTGGAACAAGGTGGTGCTCCTGAACACCTGCAGTACATTGATGACATTGTTGTGTGGGGTGATACAGCAGAAGAGGTTTTCACAAAAGGAGAGCAGATCATCCAAATTCTTCTACAAGCCGGCTTTGCTATTAAGCGAAGCAAAGTAAAAGGACCTGCCCAGGAAATTCAGTTCTTAGGTATAAAGTGGCAGGATGGACGTCGTCACATCCCAACAGATGTGATCGACAAAATCACTGCCATGTCTCCACCAACTAGCAAGAAAGAGACACAATCTTTCCTGGGTGCAGTAGGCTTTTGGAGGATGCACATTCCAAACTACAGCCTCATTGTAAGCCCCCTTTATCAGGTGACGCGGAAGAAGAACGATTTTGCATGGGGCCCTGAGCAGCAGCAGGCTTTTGAACAGATTAAACAAGAGATAGCCCGAGCTGTAGCTCTGGGGCCAGTACGGACTGGACAGGATGTAAAGAACATCCTCTATACTGCTGCTGGAGAGAAAGGCCCCACTTGGAGTTTGTGGCAAAGAGCCTCAGGAGAGACCCGAGGCCGACCCCTGGGATTCTGGAGTCGATCATATAAGGGGTCTGAAGAGTGCTACACTCCAACTGAGAAGGAGATCTTAGCCGCGTATGAGGGGGTTCGGGCTGCTTCCGAAGTAGTCGGGACTGAAACACAGCTCCTTTTGGCACCTCGACTGCCAGTGCTGAACTGGATGTTCAAAGGACAGGTTCCCTCCACTCATCATGCTACCGATGTCACCTGGAGCAAGTGGATTACGCTGATTACACAGCGAGCGCGAATGGGAAACCTCAATCGTCCAGGAATCCTAGAGGTAATCATGGACTGGCCTGAAGATAAAAGGTTTGGAACATCACCAGCAGAAGAGGTATCACGTGCTAAAGAGGCCCCACCATACAACGAATTACCAGAAAATGAAAAGAAATATGCCCTATTCACTGACGGATCATGTCGCATTGTAGGGAAGCATCGCAAATGGAAAGCTGCTGTGTGGAGCCCCACACGACAGGTTGCAGAGGCCACCGAAGGTAAGGGAGAATCAAGTCAGTTTGCAGAGGTAAAAGCTGTCCAGCTGGCCTTAGATGTTGCTGAACGGGAGAGGTGGCCAATGCTGTATCTTTATACTGACTCATGGATGGTGGCAAATGCCTTATGGGGGTGGTTACAGAGGTGGGAACAAAACAACTGGCAACGGAAGGGTAAATCTGTTTGGGCCGCTGAATTATGGAAGGACATTGCTTCCCGAACAAAGAATATGGTTGTAAAGGTGCGTCATGTGGATGCACATGTGCCCAAAAGTCGGGCTACTGAAGAACAACAAAACAACCATCAGGTAGATAAAGCTGCCAAAATTGAGGTGGCTCAAATTGACTTGGACTGGCAGAATAAGGGTGAATTATTTCTAGCTCGATGGGCTCATGAGACCTCAGGTCATCAAGGAAGAGACGCGACATATAAGTGGGCCAGAGACCGAGGGGTGGACTTAACCATGGACGCTATTGCGCAGATTATTCATGATTGTGAAACATGTGCCATAATTAAACAAGCCAAAAGGATGAAACCTCTCTGGGAGGAAGGGCGGTGGCAAAAGTATAAATATGGGGAGGCGTGGCAGGTTGATTATATCACCTTGCCACGATCTCGCAGTGGTAAGTGTTATGTACTCACCATGGTAGAGGCAACCACTGGGTGGCTTGAAACATACGCAGTACCCCATGCTACTGCTCGAAACACCATATTAGGTCTTGAGAAACAAGTCCTGTGGCGACATGGCACCCCAGAAAGAATTGAATCTGATAATGGGACACATTTTAAAAATTCCCTTATAAATACTTGGGCCAAAGATCATGGCATTGAGTGGATTTATCATATTCCCTACCATGCACCAGCTTCTGGTAAAATTGAACGATATAATGGGTTGTTGAAAACTATGTTGAAAGCAATGGGTGGTGGAACATTTAAGCACTGGGAGAAGAATCTGGCAGAAGCCACTTGGTTGGTGAATACTAGAGGATCTGTCAATCGTGATGGTCCTAGTCAATCTAGCCCCCTACACACTGTAGAAGGAGATAAGGTCCCTGTTGTACATGTAAAGAACATGTTGGGAAGAGCTGTTTGGGTCCTTCCAGCTTCTGGAAAGGGCAAACCTATCCGTGGAACTGTCTTTGCCCAGGGACCTGGGTGCACTTGGTGGGTAATGCAGAAGGATGGGGATGTTCAATGTGTGCCACAAGGGAATTTGATGCTGGGGGAGAGCAGTCAATAATTTTATGTATTTATATATATATATGTTTGCATGTGTAGTGTATTTTAGTTATTATAGTTGTACATTTAGTTATGTTACATGTAATTCTACTGTTTAGCTATCATAATTTTACATACGTGTATATATATGTATATATATATTTATCATGATGTAATAATGTAGAATAAGGGGTGGAATGTCATGGTTTTGTAATTTTGTAATTTTGCTATCAGTATTCCACATCATAACATCATGTAAAGTATGGATACTTCTATTGAATGTGCAGTCCACAGAAGAAGACTACATATCCCAGAGAACAACAGGGTTAATGATAAGTCACGGGACCAGGACGCTGTATAATCTCGTTCCCAGGCTGGAGTGCCCTCCTTCTTCTCTCGAACTTCTCGGAGAGTGGGAAGCGTTCCAGCCGTGTCGCCTAGAGTTCACAGTAGGCCTCTCGGTTTTCGGGGACTCTCTCTCTCTCTGTTTCGTTCAATTTGTTAGCCTCAATTATATTATATTGTGTTATCTTGTATTTCGGTATCATATTTAGTAAAATAAGTTTTTCCTCCTTAGATTGTCGCTGTTTTATCCCACTCCCTTTTTCCCCCTCCTTTCCGGGCCCCGGGAGGGGGGCCCACGGGGTGGCTTCCCCTGTCACGGGCATAGGTAAATCTAAGTAACCCGTGACACATCCTCAAATCTTAGAATCCTCAATGCTTAGCATCCTCAATGCTTAGCATCCTCAGTGCTTAGCAACCTCAATGCTTAGCATCCTCAATGATTAGCATCCTCAATGCTTAGAATCCTCAATGCCTAGCTTAGAATCTTCAATGCTTAGAATCCTCAATGCTTAGAATTTTCAATGCTTAGAATCCTCGATGCTTAGAAACCTCAATGCACAGAGTCCTTAATGCTTAGAAACCTCAATACTTAGCATCCTCAGTGCTTAGCTTAGAATCCTCACTGCTTAGAAACCTCAGTGCTTAGAATCCTCAGTGCTTAGCATCCTCAACGCGTAGAATCCCCAATGCTTAGAAACCTCACTGCTTAGCATCCTCAATCCTTAGTATGCTCTATGCTTAGCTTAGAATCCTCAATGCTTAGAATCCTCAATGCTTACAAACCTCAATGCTGAGAAATTTTATTGTTTGAAACCTCATTGCTTAGAATCCTCAATGCTTACAAACCTCAATGCATAGAGGCCTGAATGCTTAGAAACCTCAAAGATTAGAAAATTCAATGCTTGGCTTAGAATCCTCATAGCTTAGAATCCTCAATGCTTAGAATCCTCCATGCATTGCTTAGAATCCTCAATAGTTAGAATCCTCAATGCTTCGCATCCTCAATGCTTAGCTTAGAAACCTCAATACTTAGAATCCTCAATGCTTAGCATCCTCATTACTTAGCTTAGAATCCTCAATGCTTCGCATCCTCAGTGCTTAGCTTAGAAACCTCAATACTTAGAATCCTCAATGCTTAGCATCCTCATTACATAGCTTAGAATCCTCAATGCTTAGAATCCTCAATGCTTAGCATCCTCAATGCTTAGCTTAGAATCCTCGGTGCTTAGAAACCTCAATGCTTAGCATCCTCAATGCTTAGCATCCTCAATGCTTAAAATCCTCAATGCTTAGCATCATCAATGCTTAGAATCCTCAATGCTTAGAATCCTCCATGCATTGCTTAGAATCCTCAATAGTTAGAATCCTCAATGCTTAGCATCCTCATTACATAGCTTAGAATCCTCAATGCTTAGAATCCTCAATGCTTAGCATCCTCAATGCTTAGCATCGTCAATGCTCAGCATCCTCAATGCTTAGCATCCTCATTGCTTAGCTTAGAATCCTCGGTGCTTAGAAACCTCAATGCTTAGCATCCTCAATGCTTAGCATCCTCAATGCTTAGAATCCTCAATGCTTAGCATCGTCAATGCTTAGCATCCTCAATGCTTAGAATCCTCAATGCTTAGCATCCTCAATGCTTAGCATCCTCAATGCTAAGCATCCTCAATGCTTAGCATCCTCAATGCTTAGCATCCTCAATGCTTACAATCCTCAATGCTTAGAATCCTCAATGCTTAGCATCCTCAATGCTTAGAATCCTTAATGCTTAGAATTCTCAATGCTTAGCATCCTCAATGCTTAGCATCCTGAATGCTTTGCTTAGAATCCTCAATGCTTAGAATCCTCAATGCTTTGCTTAGAATCCTCAATGCTTAGAATCCTCAATGCTTAGAATCCTCAATGCTTAGCATCCTCAATGCTTAGCATCCTCATTGCTTAGCTTAGAATCCTCAAAGCTCAGAATCCTCACTGCTTAGGAACCTAAATGCTTAGCATCCTCCATGCATTGCTTAGAAACCTCAATGCGTAGAATCCCCATTGCTTAGAAATTTTATTGCTCTGAAACCTCAATGCTTAGCATCCCTAATGCTTTCAAACCTCAGTGCATAGAGGCCTTTTTGTTTAGAAACCTCAAAGATTAGAAAACTCAATGCTTGGCTTAGAATCCTCAATGCTTAGAATCTTCAATGCCTAGCTAAGAATCCTCAATGCTTAGAATCCTCAATGCTTAGAATCCTCGATGCTTAGAAACCTCAATGCACAGAGTCCTTAATGCTTAGAAACCTCAATACTTAGCATCCTCAGTGCTTAGCTTAGAATCCTCACTGCATAGAAACCTGAATGCTTAGAATCCTCAATGCTTAGAATCCTCAATGCTTAGCTTAGAAACCTCAATGCTTAGAATCCTCAATGCTTAACATCCTCAATGATTAGAATCCTCAATACTTAGCTTAGAATCCTCAAAGCTCAGGATCCTCAATGCTTACAAACCTCAATGCATAGAGGCCTTAATGCTTAGAAACCTCAAAGATTAGAAAACAGAATGCTTGGCTTAGAATCCTCAATGCTTAGAATCCTCAATGCTTCGCATCCTCAATGCTTAGCTTAGAAACCTCAGAGCTTAGAATCCTCAATGCTTAGCATCCTCAATTCTTAGCATCCTCAATGCTTAGCATCCTCATTGATTAGCATCCTCATTGCTTAGCTTAGAATCCTCAAAGCTCAAAATCCTCGGTGCATAGATACCTCAATGCTTAGCATCCTAAATGCTTAGCATCCTCAATGCTTAGAATCCTCAATGCTTAGCATCCTCAAAGCTTAGCATCCTCAATGCTTAGCATCCTCAATGCTTAGCATCCTCAATGCTTTGCATCCTCAAATCTTAGTATCCTCAATGCTTAGCATCCTCAAAGCTTAGCATCCTCAATGCTTAGCATCCTCAATGCTTAGCATCCTCAATGCTTAGCATCCTCAATGCTTTGCTTAGAAACCTCAATGCTTAGAATCCTCAATGCTTAGAATCCTCAATGCTTAGAATCCTCCATGCATTGCTTAGAATCCTCAATAGTTAGAATCCTCAATGCTTCGCATCCTCAATGCTTAGCTTAGAAACTTCAATACTTAGAATCCTCAATGCTTAGCATCCCCATTACATAGCTTAGAATCCTCAATGCTTAGCATCCTCATTACATAGCTTAGAATCCTCAATGCTTAGAATCCTCAATGCTTAGCATCCTCAATGCTTAGCATCGTCAATGCTTAGCATCCTCAATGCTTAGCATCCTCAATGCTTAGCATCGTCAATGCTTAGCATCCTCAATGCTTAGCATCCTCATTGCTTAGCTTAGAATCCTCGGTGCTTAGAAACCTCAATGCTTAGCATCCTCAATGCTTAGCATCCTCAATGCTTAGAATCCTCAATGCTTAGCATCCTCAATGCTTAGAATCCTCAATGCTTAGCATCCTCAATGCTTAGCATCCTCAATGCTAAGCATCCTCAATGCTTAGCATCCTCAATGCTTAGCATCCTTAATGCTTACAATCCTCAATGCTTAGAATCCTCAATGCTTAGCATCCTCAATGCGCAGAATCCTTAATGCTTAGAATTCTCAATGCTTAGCATCCTCAATACTTAGCATCCTGAATGCTTTGCTTAGAATCCTCAATGCTTAGAATCCTCAATGCTTAGAATCCTCAATGCTTTGCTTGGAATCCTCAATGCTTAGAATCCTCAGTGCTTAGAATCCTCAATGCTTAGAATCCTCAATGCTTAGCATCCTCAATGCTTAGCATCCTCATTGCTTAGCTTAGAATCCTCAATGCTCAGAATCCTCACTGCTTAGGAACCTCAATGCTTAGCATCCTCCATGCATTGCTTAGAAACCTCAATGCGTAGAATCCCCATTGCTTAGAAATTTTATTGCTCTGAAACCTCAATGCTTAGCATCCCTAATGCTTTCAAACCTCAGTGCATAGAGGCCTTAATGTTTAGAAACAACAAAGATTAGAAAACTCAATGCTTGGCTTAGAATCCTCAATGCTTAGAATCCTCAATGCTTAGAAACCTCAATGCACAGAGTCCTTAATGCTTAGAAACCTCAATACTTAGCATCCTCAGTGCTTAGCATAGAATCCTCACTGCATAGAAACCTGAATGCTTAGAATCCTCAATGCTTAGAATCCTCAATGCTTAGCTTAGAAACCTCAATGCTTAGAATCCTCAATGCTTAACATCCTCAATGATTAGAATCCTCAATGCATAGCTTAGAATACTCAATGCTTAGAATCCTCAATGCCTAGAATCCTCAATGCTTAGCATCCTCAATGCTTAGCTTAGAATCCTCAAAGCTCAGGATCCTCAATGCTTACAAACCTCAATGCATAGAGGCCTTAATGCTTAGAAACCTCAAAGATTAGAAAACTGAATGCTTCGCTTAGAATCCTCAATGCTTAGAATCCTCAATGCTTCGCATCCTCAATGCTTAGCTTAGAAACCTGAATACTTAGAATCCTCAATGGTTAGCATCCTCATTACATAGCTTAGAATCCTCAATGCTTAGAATCCTCAATGCTTAGCATCCTCAATGCTTAGCATCCTCAATGCTTAGCATCCTCATTGCTTAGCATCCTCATTGCTTAGCTTAGAATCCTCAAAGCTCAGAATCCTCGGTGCATAGAAACCTCAATGCTTAGCATCCTCAATGCTTAGCATCCTCAATGCTTAGCATCCTCAATGCTTAGAATCCTCAATGCTTAGCATCCTCAAATCTTAGAATCCTCAATGCTTAGCATCCTCAAAGCTTAGCATCCTCAATGCTTAGCTTCCTCAATGCTTAGCATCTTCAATGCTTAGCATCCTCAATGCTTTGCTTAGAAACCTCAATGCTTAGAATCCTCAATGCTTAGAATCCTCAATGCTTAGAATCCTCCATGCATTGCTTAGAATCCTCAAAGCTCAGAATCCTCGGTGCATAGAAACCTCAATGCTTAGCATCCTCAATGCTTAGCATCCTCAATGCTTAGAATCCTCAATGCTTAGCATCCTCAAAGCTTAGAATCCTCAATGCTTAGCATCCTCAATGCTTAGCATCCTCAGTGCTTAGCATCCTCAATGCTTAGCAGCCTCAATGCTTAGCATCCTTGTCATGGTTTTGTAATTTTGTAATTTTGCTATCAGTATTCCACATCATAACATCATGTAAAGTATGGATACTTCTGTTGAATGTGCAGTCCACAGAAGAAGACTACATATCCCAGAGAACAACAGGAGTAAACAATAAGTCACGGGACCAGGACTCTATATAATCTCGTTCCCAGGCTGGAGTGCCCTCCTTCTTCTCTCGAACTTCTCGGAGAGTGGGAAGCGTTCCAGCCGTGTCGCCTAGAGTTCACAGTAGGCCTCTCGGTTTTCGGAGACTCTCTCTCTCTCTGTTTCGTTCGATTTTGTTAGCCTTAATTATATTATATTGTGTTATCTTGTATTTCGATATCATATTTAGTAAATTAAGTTTTTCCTCCTTAGATTGTCACTGTTTTATCCCACTCCCCTTTTCCCCCTCCTTTCCGGGCCCCGGGGGGGGGGCGTGGGGTGGCTTCCCCTGTCACGGGCATAGGTAAATCTAAGTAACCCGTGACAGATTTTTTGGTGGAGAATGCGGGCAATAGAGCTTTTTAGCTTTTAGAACAACTCTCTTTTTGCTCTTAAAGAGCTTCGTTACGGGAGTGTTGGGAGTGTTATCTTTCCGTAGCTGCTCACGGAGAACGTGACCTTGAAATACCAGACAAATTGTCAACATTAAGGGCTGCTGCACATTCTCAGCACTGCTATCTAACTTTTGTGTAGAAAACAAAGGGATTTCTTTCTCCCTTAGAGCAAAGCTAGCTAGCTCTGACTTTTACAGAGCCTGCCAGCTATGAATCCACTCTTCATCCCAGTTGCTCTGTTTAAGGGATTGAAAGCAATTATGATCTTTTTAAAGTATTGGTCAACTATTAACACCATAATTTGGTGTTGTGGAATTGTGCAGATATATAGCCTAATAAGGTGGATACTGATGGAGACACCTGCCTGGTACTTTTACGAGATGTGGTATGGTCAGAATTTTGGCATCTACACCCCAGATGGAATTGTGAATCTTACAAGCACTTGCATCCCAGATGGAACAGGCAATTTTACAAATACTTGCATCCCAGATGGAACAGGCAATTTTACAAACACCACCATGTTTAATTCATTGTACAGGCTAAAAAAACCCTTTTTATTTAGGTTGTACTCTCAGATTTCCACACGCTTTTCAATAACTGAGATAGGGTTCATACTTGCATTCATGTTATCACTATCAATGCATGCATATATGTTCCTATGCATTCGTTCTATGCGGAAGTCTCCTCCAGAACCAGAGAATGATGACTGGCAGGGAATATGGAAAGGTTTAGGAAAAGTCTTAGAAGCATGGGGACCCGCAGTGTCATGGGATTTCACTCTTGAACACCTAAGGGACCCTAAGAAATTAAGTGAGTATTTGGGTCAGAGATCTAAGGAGGTAAACCTTATGTGGGGTTTGGCTTATGCATACCGTGCTTTGTATCATACTATTCTGGAGAGAGAGAGTTTCCGATCTGAGATTCAAGCCCAAGTTAATTCTGATCAGTCACAGGAGGCATCAGTAGCAATATCAGTTGCCCCTGTGGAAGGCAAGAAATGGAAACGGGTGTCCACGCGTCTAGAACGAAAAGAAGGAGAAGCACAGGGGGGGGCTGCAGAAGACCCAGGTGCCGGGCATGGAGCAGTACCGAAAAAAGCAAAGGCAAAAACCAAGAGGCATGAAGAAGAGTCTGATGATGAGGAGGAAATCACCTACTGTCGACCTCTGAAGCTGACTGAAATCCAAGGCTCAAGAAAGGAGTTCACACGGCGTCAAGATGAAGGTATCCTTGCTTGGTTGCTTCGCTGCTGGGACAACGGGGCCAACAGCTTGTCTCTAGATGGTAATGAAGCTCGCCAACTAGGAAGCATTGCCCAAGATGCAGGTATCGACAGAGGGATTAGCAGATGTTCGGATGGAGCTGCTACTCTCTGGTTGCGGCTGTTAGAAGCCGTGAGAGAAAGGTACCCCTATAAGGATGCTTTGAAGCCTAAATTTGATAGTTGGAATACCGTCCAAAAAGGTATTCAGCGCCTGAGGGAATTGGCCATGGCGAAAATGTTGTACAGCCCTGATCCAAGCGAACTTGACCCTGAGAGAGTGAGGGCCGATCCTGACATGTGGCAGAAAATCACAAGTACAGCACCAGAGAGAATTGCACAGTCATTGGTATCAGGATCTAAAGGATTCGTGGACAGATGGCCCCGAGTTGTTGAGCTGATTATAATGCTTCAAACCACCGATCAGCAGCTCCCCCAACTGCATGCCGCAGTTTCTGCCATCTCACGGCTAGAAAACCGAGTAGATGAAATGTGCAAGAAATTGTTTCCATCAACTAATTGTAATGATCCTGTAATAGTATCAGAAACAACTGATGAAGGTCAATCCTCGTACGGGCCACCAGGTCTAATGAAGGATCTGATCAAAGTATTCCAGTCCTACTCCCCACCTGCATCATCAAAAGTCTCAGCTGTTAAACGCACACGCTTCCCAGCTCGAGCAAAGAACAACAGTATGATTGCACCGCGTGTTTCCATGTGGCGCTACCTACGTGACCGTGGAGAAGACATGAAGAAGTGGCATGATCAGCCCACGTCTGCACTACGAGCACGGGTGAAAGAACTACTAGACATACCAACCACCAGTGGAGTTGCTCCAGTCATCACAGGTAACCAATAGAGGGGCCCTGCCCTCAGTCAGGGGAGGGAAAGGGATAATAGAGTTTATTGGACTGTGTGGATTCGATGGCCTGGCACATCAGAACCACAAGAATATAAGGCGCTGGTGGATACCGGTGCACAGTGCACCCTAATGCCCTCCAGTCATGAAGGGACAGAATCAATCCATATTTCTGGAGTGACTGGGGGCTCTCAAGAATTGACTGTGCTGGAGGCTGAAATAAGCCTCACTGGCAAAGACTGGCAAAAACATCCTATTGTGACTGGCCCAGGGGCTCCATGTATACTGGGTATTGATTACCTCAGAAGGGGGCATTTCAAGGATCCTAAGGGGTATCGATGGGCCTTTGGGATAGCTGCTGTAGACATGGACAACATTAAGCAGCTGTCTGTTTTGCCTGGCCTGTCAGAGGACCCGTCTGTTGTGGGGCTGCTACGAGTAAAAGAGCAGCAGGTACCGATTGCTACAAAGACAGTGCACAGACGGCAGTATCGCACCAACAGGGATTCCTTGCTCCCCATTCATGATTTGATTCGCCAGTTGGAGAATCAGGGAGTGATCAGTAAAACTCACTCACCTTTTAACAGTCCCATATGGCCAGTGCGTAAAGCCAGTGGAGAATGGAGGCTGACAGTAGACTACCGTGGCCTGAATGAGGTCACACCCCCATTGAGCGCTGCTGTGCCGGACATGTTGGAACTCCAGTACGAGCTGGAGTCAAAAGCAGCCAAATGGTATGCCACCATTGACATTGCCAATGCCTTCTTTTCTATTCCTTTGGCTGCAGAATGCAAGCCACAGTTTGCCTTCACCTGGAGGGGCATTCAGTATACTTGGAACCGTTTGCCCCAGGGGTGGAAACACAGCCCAACCATTTGCCATGGGTTGGTCCAAACTGTACTGGAACAGGGTGGTGCTCCTGAACACCTGCAGTACATTGATGACATTGTTGTGTGGGGCGATACAGCAGAAGAAGTTTTCACAAAAGGAGAGCAGATAATCCGGATTCTTCTACAAGCTGGCTTTGCTATTAAGCGAAGCAAAGTAAAAGGACCCGCCCAGGAAATTCAGTTCTTAGGTATAAAGTGGCAGGATGGACGTCGTCACATCCCAGCAGATGTGATCGACAAAATCACTGCCATGTCTCCACCAACTAGCAAGAAAGAGACACAATCTTTCCTGGGTGCAGTGGGCTTTTGGAGGATGCACATTCCAAACTACAGCCTCATTGTAAGCCCCCTTTATCAGGTAACGCGGAAGAAGAACGATTTTGCATGGGGCCCTGAGCAGCAGCAGGCTTTTGAACAGATTAAACAAGAGATAGCCCGTGCTGTAGCCCTGGGGCCAGTACGGACTGGACAGGATGTAAAGAACATCCTCTATACTGCTGCTGGAGAGAAAGGCCCCACTTGGAGTTTGTGGCAAAGAGCCTCAGGAGAGACCCGAGGCCGACCCCTGGGATTCTGGAGTCGATCATATAAGGGGTCTGAAGAGTGCTACACTCCAACTGAGAAGGAGATCTTAGCCGCGTATGAGGGGGTTCGGGCTGCTTCCGAAGTAGTCGGGACTGAAACACAGCTCCTTTTGGCACCTCGACTGCCAGTGCTGAACTGGATGTTCAAAGGACAGGTTCCCTCCACTCATCATGCTACTGATGTCACCTGGAGCAAGTGGATTACGCTGATTACACAGCGAGCGCGAATGGGGAACCTCAATCGTCCAGGAATCCTAGAGGTAATCATGGACTGGCCTGAAGATAAAAAGTTTGGAACATCACCAGCAGAAGAGGTATCACGTGCTAAAGAGGCCCCACCATACAACGAATTACCAGAAAATGAAAAGAAATATGCCCTATTCACTGACGGATCATGTCGCATTGTAGGGAAGCATCGCAAATGGAAAGCTGCTGTGTGGAGCCCCACACGACAGGTTGCAGAGGCCACTGAAGGTAAGGGAGAATCAAGTCAGTTTGCAGAGGTAAAAGCTGTCCAGCTGGCCTTAGATGTTGCTGAACGGGAGAGGTGGCCAATGCTGTATCTTTATACTGACTCATGGATGGTGGCAAATGCCTTATGGGGGTGGTTACAGCGGTGGGAACAAAATAACTGGCAACGGAGGGGAAAATCTGTTTGGGCCGCTGAACTATGGAAGGACATTGCTTCCCGAACAAAGAATATGGTTGTAAAGGTGCGTCATGTGGATGCACATGTGCCCAAAAGTCGGGCTACTGAAGAACAACAAAACAACCATCAGGTAGATAAAGCTGCTAGAATTGAGGTGGCTCAAATCGACTTGGATTGGCAGAATAAGGGCGAATTATTTCTAGCTCGATGGGCTCATGAGACCTCAGGCCATCAAGGAAGAGACGCAACATATAAGTGGGCCAGAGACCGAGGGGTGGACTTAACCATGGACGCTATTGCGCAGATTATTCATGATTGTGAAACATGTGCCATAATTAAACAAGCCAAAAGGATGAAACCTCTCTGGGAGGAAGGGCGATGGCAAAAGTATAAATATGGGGAGGCGTGGCAGGTTGATTATATCACCTTGCCACGATCTCGCAGTGGTAAGTGTTATGTACTCACCATGGTAGAGGCAACCACTGGGTGGCTTGAAACATACGCAGTACCCCATGCAACTGCTCGAAACACCTTATTAGGTCTTGAGAAACAAGTCCTGTGGCGACATGGCACCCCAGAAAGAATTGAATCTGATAATGGGACACATTTCAAAAATTCTCTTATAAATACTTGGGCCAAAGATCATGGCATTGAGTGGATTTATCATATTCCCTACCATGCACCAGCTTCTGGTAAAATTGAACGATATAATGGGTTGTTGAAAACTATGTTGAAAGCAATGGGTGGTGGAACATTTAAGCACTGGGAGAAGAATCTGGCAGAAGCCACTTGGTTGGTCAATACTAGAGGATCTGTCAATCGTGATGGTCCTAGTCAATCTAGCCCCCTACACACTGTAGAAGGAGATAAGGTCCCTGTTATACATGTAAAGAACATGTTGGGAAAAGCTGTTTGGGTCCTTCCAGCTTCTGGAAAGGGCAAACCTATCCGTGGAACTGTCTTTGCCCAGGGACCTGGGTGCACTTGGTGGGTAATGCAGAAGGATGGGGATGTTCAATGTGTGCCACAAGGGAATTTGATGCTGGGGGAGTGCAGTCAATAATTTTATGTATCTCTATATATATATATATATATGTTTGCATGTGTAGTGTATTTTAGTTATTATAGTTGTACATTTAGTTATGTTACATGCAATTCTACTATTTAGCTATCACAATTTTACATACGTGTATATATATGTATATATATGTATATATTAACCATGATGTAATAATGTAGAATAAGGGGTGGAATGTCATGGTTTTGTAATTTTGTAATTTTGCTATCAGTATTCCACATCATAACATCATGTCAAGTATGGATACTTCTGTTGAATGTGCAGTCCACAGAAGAAGACTACATATCCCAGAGAACAACAGGAGTAACAATAAGTCACGGGACCAGGACTCTATATAATCTCGTTCCCAGGCTGGAGTGCCCTCCTTCTTCTCTCGAACTTCTCGGAGAGTGGGAAGCGTTCCAGCCGTGTCGCCTAGAGTTCACAGTAGGCCTCTCAGTTTTCGGCGACTCTCTCACTCTCTGTTTCGTTCGATTTTGTTAGCCTTAATTATATTATATTGTGTTATCTTGTATTTCGATATCATATTTAGTAAAATAAGTTTTTCCTCCTTAGATTGTCACTGTTTTATCCCACTCCCCTTTTCCCCCTCCTTTCCGGGCCCCGGGGGAGGGGGCGTGGGGTGGCTTCCCCTGTCACGGGCATAGGTAAATCTAAGTAACAATGCTTAGAATCCTCAATGCTTAGCATCCTCAATGCTTAGCATCCTCAATGCTTAGAATCCTTAATGCTTAGAAACCTCAATGCTTTGCTTAGAAACCTGAGTGCTTAGAATCCTCAGTGCTTAGAATCCTCAATGCTTAGAATCCTCAATGCTTAGAATCCTCAATGCTTAGAATCCTCAATGCTTAGCATCCTCAAAGCGTAGCATACTCAATGCTTAGCATCCTCAATGCTTAGCTTAGAAACCTCAATGCTTAGAATCCTCAATGCTTAGAATCCTCAATGCCTAGATTAGAATCCTCAATGCTTAGAATCCTCAATGCTTAGAATCCTCAATGCTTAGCATCCTCAATGCTTAGAATCCTCAATGCTTAGCATCCCCAATGCTTCGCTTAGAATCCTCAAAGCTCAGGATCCTCAATGCATAGAAACCTCAATACACAGAGTCCTTAATGCTTAGAAACCTCAATACTTAGCATCCTCAGTGCTTAGCTTAGAATCCTCACTGCTTAGAAACCTCAATGCTTAGAATCCTCAGTGCTTAGCATCCTCAAAGCGTAGAATCCCCAATGCTTAGAAACCTCATTGCTTAGCATCCGCAATCCTTAGTATGCTCTATGCTTAGCTTAGAATCCTCAATGCTTAGAATCCTCAATGCTTACAAACCTCAATGCTGAGAAATTTTATTGTTTGAAACCTCATTGCTTAGAATCCTCAAAGCTTACAAACCTCAATGCATAGAGGCCTTAATGCTTAGAAACCTCAAAGATTAGAAAATTCAATGCTTGGCTTAGAATCCTCAATGCTTAGAATCCTCAATGCTTAGCATCCTCAAATCTTAGAATCCTCAATGCTTAGCATCCTCAATGCTTAGCATCCTCAAAGCTTAGCATCCTCAATGCTTAGCATCCTCAATGCTTAGCATCCTCAATGCTTAGAAACCTCAATGCTTTGCTTAGAAACCTCAATGCTTAGAATCCTCAATGCTTAGAATCCTCAATGCCTAGCTTAGAATCCTCAATGCTTAGAATCCTCAATGCTTAGAATCCTCAATGCTTAGAATCCTCAATGCTTAGCATCCTCCATGCCTAGCTTAGAATCCTCAATGCTTAGAATCCTCAATGCTTAGAATCCTCAATGCTTAGAATCCTCAATGCTTAGCATCCTCAATGATTAGCATCCTCATTGCTTAGCTTAGAATCCTCAAAGCTCAGAATCCTCACTGCTTAGGAACCTCAATGCTTAGCATCCTCCATGCATTGCTTAGAATCCTCAATGCGTAGAATCCCCATTGCTTAGAAATTTTATTGCTCTGAAACCTCAATGCTTAGCATCCCTAATGCTTTCAAACCTCAGTGCATAGAGGCCTTAATGTTTAGAAACCTCAAAGATTAGAAAACTCAATGCTTGGCTTAGAATCCTCAATGCTTAGAATCCTCAATGCCTAGCTAAGAATCCTCAATGCTTAGAATCCTCAATGCTTAGCTTAGAAACCTCAATGCACAGAGTCCTTGATGCTTAGAAACCTCAATACTTAGCATCCTCAGTGCTTAGCTTAGATTCCTCACTGCTTAGAAACCTGAATGCTTAGAATCCTCAATGCTTATAATCCTCAATGCTTAGCTTAGAAACCTCAGTGCTTTGAATTCTCAATGCTTAAAATCCTCAATGTTTAGAATCCTCAATGCATAGCTTAGAATCGTCAATGCTTAGGATCCTCAATGCTTAGCATCCTTAATGCTTAGCATCCTCATGCTTAGCTTAGAATCCTCAAAGCTCAGGATCCTCAATGCTTACAAACCTCAATGCATAGAGGCCTTAATGCTTAGAAACCTCAAAGGTTAGAAAACTGAATGCTTGGCTTAGAATCCTCAATGCTTAGAATCCTCAATGCTTAGAATCCTCAATGCTTAGCTTAGAAACCTCAATACTTAGAATCCTCAATGGTTAGCATCCTCATTGCATAGCTTAGAATCCTCAATACTTTGAATCCTCAATGGTTAGCATCCTCATTGCATAGCTTAGAATCCTCAATGCTTAGAATCCTCAATGCTTAGCATCCTCATTGCTTAGCATCCTCAATGCTTAGCATCCTCATTGCTTAGCATCCTCATTGCTTAGCTTAGAATCCTCAATGCTCAGAATCCTCGGTGCATAGAAACCTCAATGCTTAGCATCCTCAATGCTTAGCATCCTCAATGCTTAGAATCCTCAATGCTTAGCATCCTCAATGCTTAGCATCCTCAATGCTAAGAATCCTCAAAGCTTAGAATCCTCAATGCTTAGAATCCTCAATGCTTAGCATCCTCAATGCTTAGCTTAGAAAACTCAATGCTTAGAATCCTCAATGCTTAGCATCCTCAATGCACAGGGTCCTTAATGCTTAGAAACCTCAATACTTAGCATCCTCAATGCTTAGCTTAGAATCCTCACTGCTTAGAAACCTGAATGCTTAGAATCCTCAATGCTTAGAATCCTCAATGCTTAGCTTAGAAACCTCAATGCTTAGAATTCTCAATGCTTAACATCCTCAATGTTTAGAATCCGCAATGCATAGCTTAGAATCCTCAGTGCTTAGAATCCTCAATGCTTAGAATCCTCAATGCTTAGCAACCTCAATGCTTAGCATCCTCAATGCCTGGAATCCTCAATGCTTAGCATCCTCCATGCATTGCTTAGAAACCTCAATGCGCAGAATCCTCATTACTTAGAAATTTTATTGCTCTGAAACCTCAATGCTTAGCAACCCTGATGCTTACAAACCTCATTGCATACAGGCCTTAATGTTTAGAAAAAACAAAGATTAGAAAACTCAATGCTTCGCTTAGAATCCTCAATGCTTAGAATCCTCAATGCTTAGCATCCTCAATGCTTAGCATCCTCAATGCTTAGAATCCTCAATGCTTAGAATCCTCAATGCTTACAATCCTCAATGCCTAGCTTAGAATCCTCAATGCTTAGAATCCTCAATGCTTAGAATGCTCAATGCACAGAGTCCTTAATGCTTAGAAACCTCAATACTTAGCATTTTCAGTGCTTAGCTTAGAATCCTCACTGCTTAGAAACCTGAATGCTTAGAATCCTCAATGCTTAGAATCCTCAATGCTAAGCATAGAAACCTCAATGCTTAGCATCCTCAATGCTTAGAATCCTCAATCCTTAGCATCCTCAATGCATATCTTAGAATCCTCAAAGCTCAGGACCCTGAATGCTTAGAAACCTAAATACTTAGAATCCTCAGTGCTTAGCATCCTCAACGCGTAGAATCCCCAATGCTTCGAAACCTCAATGCTTAGCATCCTCAATCCTTAGTATGCTCTATGCTTAGCTTAGAATCCTCAATGCTTAGAATCCTCAATGCTTACAAACCTCAATGCTGAGAAATTTTATTATTTGAAACATCTTTGCTTAGCATCCCAAATGCTTACAAACCTAAATGCATAGATGTCTTAATGCTTAGAAACCTCAAAGATTAGAAAAATCAATGCTTGGGTTAGAATCCTCAATGCTTAGAATCCCCAATGCTTAGAATCCTCAATGCTTAGCATCCTCCATGCATTGCTTAGAATCCTCAATAGTTAGAATCCTCAATGCTTAGCATCCTCATTACATAGCTTAGAATCCTCAATGCTTAGCATCCTCAATGCTTAGAATCCTCAATGCTTAGAAACCTCAATGCTTAGAATCCTCAGTGCTTAGAATCCTCAATGCTTAGAATCCGCAATGCTTAGAATCCTCAATGCATAGAATCCTCAATGCTTAGCATCCTCAATGCTTAGAAACCTCAATGCTTAGAATCCACAATGCCTAGCTTAGAATCCTCAATGCTTAGAATCCTCAATGCTTAGAATCCTCAATGCTTAGAAACCTCAATGCACAGAGTCCTTAATGCTTAGAAACCTCAATACTTAGCATTCTCAGTGCTTAGCGTAGAATCCTCACTGCTTAGAAACCTGAATGCTTAGAATCCTCAATGCTTATATTCCTCGATGCTTAGAATCCTCAGTGCTTAGCTTAGAAACCTCAATGCTTAGAATCCTCAATGCTTAACATCCTCAATGCTTAGAATCCTCAAGTCTTAGAATCCTCAATGCTTAGAATCCTCAATGCTTAGAAACCTCAATGCACAGAGTCCTTAATGCTTAGAAACATCAATACTTAGCATCCTCAGTGCTTAGCTTAGAATCCTCACTGCTTAGAAACCTGAGTGCTTAGAATCCTCAATGCTTTGAATCCTCAATGCTTAGAATCCTCAATGCTTAGCATCCTCAATGCATAGCTTAGAATCCCCAAAGCACAGGATCCTCAATGCTTAGAAACCTCAATGCACAGAGACCATAATGCTTAGAAAACTCAATACTTAGCATTCTCAGTGCTTAGCATAGAATCCTCACTGCTTAGAAACCTCAATGCTTATAATCCTCAGTGCTTAGCATCCTCAACGCGTAGAATCCCCAATGCTTAGAAACCTCTATGCTTAGCATCCTCAATCCTTGGTATGCTCTATGCTTAGCTTAGAATCCTCAATGCTTAGAATCCTCAATGCTTAGCATCCTCAATGCTTAGCATCCTCAATGCTTAGAATCCTCAATGCTTAGAATCCTCAACGCTTAGCATCCTCAACGCTTAGCATCCTCAATGCTTAGAATCCTCAATGCTTAGAATCCTCAATGCTTAGCATCCTCGATACTTAGCATCCCCAATGCTTAGCATCCTCAATGCTTAGAATCCTCAACGCTTAGAATCCTCAATGCTTAGAATCCTCAATGCTTAGAATCCACAATGCCTAGCTTAGAATCCTCAATGCTGAGAATCCTCAATGCTTAGAATCCTCAATGCTTAGAAACCTCAATGCACAGAGTCCTTAATGCTTAGAAACCTCAATACTTAGCATCCTCAGTGCTTAGCGTAGAATCCTCACTGCTTAGAAACCTGAATGCTTAGAATCCTCAATGCTTAGATTCCTCGATGCTTAGAATCCTCAATGCTTAGCTTAGAAACCTCAATGCTTAGCATCCTCAATGCTTAACATCCTCAATGCATAGAATGCTCAATGCTTAGCATCCTCAATGCTTAGAATCCTCAATGCACAGAGTCCTTAATGCTTAGAATCCTCAATACTTAGCATCCTCAGTGCTTAGCTTAGAATCTTCACTGCTTAGAAACCTGAATGCTTAGAATCCTCTATGCTTAGGAACCTCAATGCACAGAGTCCTTAATGCTTAGAAACGTCAATACTTAGAATCCTCAGTGCTTAGCTTAGAATCCTCACTGCTTAGAAACTTCAATGCTTAGAATCCTCACTGCTTAGAAACCTCAATGCTTATAATCCTCAGTGCTTAGCATCCTCAATGCGTAGAATCCCCAATGCTTAGAAACCTCAATGCTTATCATCCTCAATCCTTAGTATGCTCTATGCTTAGCTTAGAATCCTCAATGCTTAGAATCCTCAATGCTTAGCATCCTCAATGCTTAGCATCACCATTACATAGCTTAGAATCCTCAATGCTTAGCATCCTCATTGCTTAGCATCCTCATTGCTTAGCTTTGAATCCTCAAAGCTCAGAATCCTCACTGCTTAGGAACCGCAATACTTAGCATCCTCAATGCATTGCTTAGAAACCTCAATGCGTAGAATCCTCATTGCTTAGAAATTTTATTGCTCCGTAACCTCAATGCTTAGCATCCCTAATGCTTACAAACCTCAGTGCATAGAGGCCTTTATGTTTAGAAACCTCAAAGATAAGAAAACTCAATGCTTGGCTTAGAATCCTCAATGCTTAGAATACTCAATGCTTAGAATCCTCAATGCTTAGCATCCTCAATGCTTAGAATCCTCAATGCTTAGAATCCTCAATGCTTAGAATCCTCACTGCTTAGAAACCTCAATGCACAGAGTCCTTAATGCTTAGAAACCTCAATACTTAGCATCCTCAGTGCTTAGCTTAGAATCCTCACTGCTTAGAAACCTCAATGCTTAGAATCCTCAGTGCTTAGCATCCTCAACGCGTAGAATCCCCAATACTTAGAAACCTCAATGCTTAGCATCCTCAATCCTTAGTATGCTCTATGCTTAGCTTAGAATCCTCAATGCTTAGAATCCTCAATGCTTACAAACCTCAATGCTGAGAAATTTTATTGTTTGCAACCTCATTGCTTACCATCCCAAATGCTTACAAACTTCAATGCCTAGAGGCCTTAATGCTTAGAATCCTCAAAGATTAGAAAACTCAATGCTTGGCTTAGAATTCTCAATGCTTAGAATCCTCAGTGCTTAGAATCCTCCATGCATAGCTTAGAATCCTCAATGCTTAGAATCCTCAATGCTTAGAATCCTCAATGCTTAGCATTCTCCATGCATTGCTTAGAATCCTCAATAGTTAGAATCCTCAATGCTTCGCATCCTCAATGCTTAGCTTAGAAACCTCAATGCTTAGAATCCTCAATGCTTAGCATCCTCAATGCTTAGCATCCTCATTGCTTAGCATCCTCATTGCTTAGCATCCTCATTGCTTAGCTTAGAATCCTCAAAGCTCAGAATCCTCACTGCTTAGGAACCTCAATGCTTAGCATCCTCCATGCATTGCTTAGAAACCTCGATGCGCAGAATCCTCATTGCTTAGAAATTTTATTGCTCTGAAACCTCAATGCTTAGCAACCCTAATGCTTACAAACCTCATTGCATAGAGGCCTTAATGTTTAGAAACAACAAAGATTAGAAAACTCAATGCTTGGCTTAGAATCCTCAATGCTTAGAATCCTAAATGCTTAGAATCCTCAATGCTTAGAATCCTCAATGCTTAGAAACCTCAATGCACAGAGTCCTTAATGCTTAGAAACCTCAATGCTTAGCATCCTCAGTGCTTAGCTTAGAATCCTCACTGCTTAGAAACCTGAATGCTTAGAATCCTCAATGCTTAGAATCCTCAATGCTAAGCTTAGAAACCTCAATGCTTAGCATCCTCAATGCTTAGAAACCTCAATGCTTAGCATCCTGAATGCTTAGAAACCTCAATGCTTAGAATCCTCAATTATTAGAATCCTCAATGCTTAGAATCCTCAATGCCTAGCTTAGAATCCTCAATGCTTAGAATCCTCATTGCTTAGAAAGCTCAATGCACAGAGTCCTTAATGCTTAGAAACCTCAATACTTAGCATCCTCAGTGCTTAGCTTAGAATCCTCACTGCTTAGAAACCTGAATGCTTAGAATCCTCAATGCTACGCTTAGAAACCTCAATGCTTAGCATCCTCAATGCTTAGCATCCTCAATCCTTAGCATCCTCAATGCATATCTTAGAGTCCTCAAAGCTCAGGGTCCTCAATGCTTAGAAACCTCAATGCACAGAGTCCTTAATGCTTAGAAACCTCAATACTTAGAATCCTCAGTGCTTAGCATCCTCAACGCGTAGAATCCCCAATGCTTAGAAACCTCAATGCTTAGAATCCTCAATGCTTAGAATCCTCAATGCTTAGCATCCTCAATCCTTAGTATGCTCTATGCTTAGCTTAGAATCCTCAGTGCTTAGAATCCTCAATGCTTACAAACCTCAATGCTGAGAAATTTTATTATTTGAAACATCATTGCTTAGCATCCCAAATGCTTACAGACCTAAAAGCATAGATGTCTTAATGCTTAGAAACCTCAAAGATTAGAAAAATCAATGCTTGGCTTAGAATCCTCAATGCTTAGAATCCCCAATGCTTAGAATCCTCAATGCTTAGCATTCTCCATGCATTGCTTAGAATCCTCAATAGTTAGAATCCTCAATGCTTAGCATCCTCATTACATAGCTTAGAATCCTCAATGCTTAGAATCCTCAATGCTTAGAATCCTCAATGCTTAGAAACCTCAATGCTTAGAATCCTCAATGCTTAGAATCCTCAATGCTTAGAAGCCTCAATGCTTAGAATCCTCAATGCTTAGCATCCTCAATGCTTAGAAACCTCAATGCTCAGAATCCACAATGCCTAGCTTAGAATCCTCAATGCTTAGAATCCTCAATGCTTAGAAACCTCAAAGCACAGAGTCCTTAATGCTTAGAATCCTCAATACTTAGCATCCTCAGTGCTTAGCGTAGAATCCTCACTGCTTAGAAACCTGAATGCTTATAATCCTCAATGCTTAGATACCTCGATGCTTAGAATCCTCAATGCTTAGCTTAGAAACCTCAATGCTTAGAATCCTCAATGCTTGACATCCTCAATGCATAGAATGCACAATGCTTAGAATCCTCATTGCTTAGAATCCTCAATGCACAGAGTCCTTAATGCTTAGAAACCTCAATACTTAGCATCCTCAGTGCTTAGCTTAGAATCTTCACTGCTTAGAAACCTGAATGCTTAGAATCCTCAATGCTTAGGAACCTCAATGCACAGAGTCCTTAATGCTTAGAAACCTCAATACTTAGCATCCTCAGTGCTTAGCTTAGAATCCTCACTGCTTAGAAACCTGAGTGCTTAGAATCCTCAATGCTTTGAATCCTCAATGCTTAGAATCCTCAATGCTTAGCATCCTCAATGCATAGCTTAGAATCCCCAAAGCACAGGATCCTCAATGCTTAGAAACCTCAATGCACAGAGACCATAATGCTTAGAAAACTCAATACTTAGCATTCTCAGTGCTTAGCATAGAATCCTCACTGCTTAGAAACCTCAATGCTTATAATCCTCAGTGCTTAGCATCCTCAACGCGTAGAATCCCCAATGCTTAGAAACCTCTATGCTTAGCATCCTCAATCCTTGGTATGCTCTATGCTTAGCTTAGAATCCTCAATGCTTAGAATCCTCAATGCTTAGCATCCTCAATGCTTAGCATCCTCAATGCTTAGAATCCTCAATGCTTAGAATCCTCAACGCTTAGCATCCTCAACGCTTAGCATCCTCAATGCTTAGAATCCTCAATGCTTAGAATCCTCAATGCTTAGCATCCTCGATACTTAGCATCCCCAATGCTTAGCATCCTCAATGCTTAGAATCCTCAACGCTTAGAATCCTCAATGCTTAGAATCCTCAATGCTTAGAATCCACAATGCCTAGCTTAGAATCCTCAATGCTGAGAATCCTCAATGCTTAGAATCCTCAATGCTTAGAAACCTCAATGCACAGAGTCCTTAATGCTTAGAAACCTCAATACTTAGCATCCTCAGTGCTTAGCGTAGAATCCTCACTGCTTAGAAACCTGAATGCTTAGAATCCTCAATGCTTAGATTCCTCGATGCTTAGAATCCTCAATGCTTAGCTTAGAAACCTCAATGCTTAGCATCCTCAATGCTTAACATCCTCAATGCATAGAATGCTCAATGCTTAGCATCCTCAATGCTTAGAATCCTCAATGCACAGAGTCCTTAATGCTTAGAATCCTCAATACTTAGCATCCTCAGTGCTTAGCTTAGAATCTTCACTGCTTAGAAACCTGAATGCTTAGAATCCTCTATGCTTAGGAACCTCAATGCACAGAGTCCTTAATGCTTAGAAACGTCAATACTTAGAATCCTCAGTGCTTAGCTTAGAATCCTCACTGCTTAGAAACTTCAATGCTTAGAATCCTCACTGCTTAGAAACCTCAATGCTTATAATCCTCAGTGCTTAGCATCCTCAATGCGTAGAATCCCCAATGCATAGAAACCTCAATGCTTATCATCCTCAATCCTTAGTATGCTCTATGCTTAGCTTAGAATCCTCAATGCTTAGAATCCTCAATGCTTAGCATCCTCAATGCTTAGCATCACCATTACATAGCTTAGAATCCTCAATGCTTAGCATCCTCATTGCTTAGCATCCTCATTGCTTAGCTTTGAATCCTCAAAGCTCAGAATCCTCACTGCTTAGGAACCGCAATACTTAGCATCCTCAATGCATTGCTTAGAAACCTCAATGCGTAGAATCCTCATTGCTTAGAAATTTTATTGCTCCGTAACCTCAATGCTTAGCATCCCTAATGCTTACAAACCTCAGTGCATAGAGGCCTTTATGTTTAGAAACCTCAAAGATAAGAAAACTCAATGCTTGGCTTAGAATCCTCAATGCTTAGAATACTCAATGCTTAGAATCCTCAATGCTTAGCATCCTCAATGCTTAGAATCCTCAATGCTTAGAATCCTCAATGCTTAGAATCCTCACTGCTTAGAAACCTCAATGCACAGAGTCCTTAATGCTTAGAAACCTCAATACTTAGCATCCTCAGTGCTTAGCTTAGAATCCTCACTGCTTAGAAACCTCAATGCTTAGAATCCTCAGTGCTTAGCATCCTCAACGCGTAGAATCCCCAATACTTAGAAACCTCAATGCTTAGCATCCTCAATCCTTAGTATGCTCTATGCTTAGCTTAGAATCCTCAATGCTTAGAATCCTCAATGCTTACAAACCTCAATGCTGAGAAATTTTATTGTTTGCAACCTCATTGCTTACCATCCCAAATGCTTACAAACTTCAATGCCTAGAGGCCTTAATGCTTAGAATCCTCAAAGATTAGAAAACTCAATGCTTGGCTTAGAATTCTCAATGCTTAGAATCCTCAGTGCTTAGAATCCTCCATGCATAGCTTAGAATCCTCAATGCTTAGAATCCTCAATGCTTAGAATCCTCAATGCTTAGCATTCTCCATGCATTGCTTAGAATCCTCAATAGTTAGAATCCTCAATGCTTCGCATCCTCAATGCTTAGCTTAGAAACCTCAATGCTTAGAATCCTCAATGCTTAGCATCCTCAATGCTTAGCATCCTCATTGCTTAGCATCCTCATTGCTTAGCTTAGAATCCTCAAAGCTCAGAATCCTCACTGCTTAGGAACCTCAATGCTTAGCATCCTCCATGCATTGCTTAGAAACCTCGATGCGCAGAATCCTCATTGCTTAGAAATTTTATTGCTCTGAAACCTCAATGCTTAGCAACCCTAATGCTTACAAACCTCATTGCATAGAGGCCTTAATGTTTAGAAACAACAAAGATTAGAAAACTCAATGCTTGGCTTAGAATCCTCAATGCTTAGAATCCTAAATGCTTAGAATCCTCAATGCTTAGAATCCTCAATGCTTAGAAACCTCAATGCACAGAGTCCTTAATGCTTAGAAACCTCAATGCTTAGCATCCTCAGTGCTTAGCTTAGAATCCTCACTGCTTAGAAACCTGAATGCTTAGAATCCTCAATGCTTAGAATCCTCAATGCTAAGCTTAGAAACCTCAATGCTTAGCATCCTCAATGCTTAGAAACCTCAATGCTTAGCATCCTGAATGCTTAGAAACCTCAATGCTTAGAATCCTCAATGATTAGAATCCTCAATGCTTAGAATCCTCAATGCCTAGCTTAGAATCCTCAATGCTTAGAATCCTCATTGCTTAGAAAGCTCAATGCACAGAGTCCTTAATGCTTAGAAACCTCAATACTTAGCATCCTCAGTGCTTAGCTTAGAATCCTCACTGCTTAGAAACCTGAATGCTTAGAATCCTCAATGCTACGCTTAGAAACCTCAATGCTTAGCATCCTCAATGCTTAGCATCCTCAATCCTTAGCATCCTCAATGCATATCTTAGAGTCCTCAAAGCTCAGGGTCCTCAATGCTTAGAAACCTCAATGCACAGAGTCCTTAATGCTTAGAAACCTCAATACTTAGAATCCTCAGTGCTTAGCATCCTCAACGCGTAGAATCCCCAATGCTTAGAAACCTCAATGCTTAGAATCCTCAATGCTTAGAATCCTCAATGCTTAGCATCCTCAATCCTTAGTATGCTCTATGCTTAGCGTAGAATCCTCATTGCTTAGAATCCTCAATGCTTACAAACCTCAATGCTGAGAAATTTTATTATTTGAAACATCATTGCTTAGCATCCCAAATGCTTACAGACCTAAAAGCATAGATGTCTTAATGCTTAGAAACCTCAAAGATTAGAAAAATCAATGCTTGGCTTAGAATCCTCAATGCTTAGAATCCCCAATGCTTAGAATCCTCAATGCTTAGCATCCTCCATGCATTGCTTAGAATCCTCAATAGTTAGAATCCTCAATGCTTAGCATCCTCATTACATAGCTTAGAATCCTCAATGCTTAGAATCCTCAATGCTTAGAATCCTCAATGCTTAGAAACCTCAATGCTTAGAATCCTCAATGCTTAGAATCCTCAATGCTTAGAAGCCTCAATGCTTAGAATCCTCAATGCTTAGCATCCTCAATGCTTAGAAACCTCAATGCTCAGAATCCACAATGCCTAGCTTAGAATCCTCAATGCTTAGAATCCTCAATGCTTAGCATCCTCAGTGCTTAGCGTAGAATCCTCACTGCTTAGAAACCTGAATGCTTATAATCCTCAATGCTTAGATACCTCGATGCTTAGAATCCTCAATGCTTAGCTTAGAAACCTCAATGCTTAGAATCCTCAATGCTTGACATCCTCAATGCATAGAATGCTCAATGCTTAGAATCCTCATTGCTTAGAATCCTCAATGCACAGAGTCCTTAATGCTTAGAAACCTCAATACTTAGCATCCTCAGTGCTTAGCTTAGAATCTTCACTGCTTAGAAACCTGAATGCTTAGAATCCTCAATGCTTAGGAACCTCAATGCACAGAGTCCTTAATGCTTAGAAACCTCAATACTTAGCATCCTCAGTGCTTAGCTTAGAATCCTCACTGCTTAGAAACTTCAATGCTTAGAATCCTCACTGCTTAGAAACCTCAATGCTTATAATCCTCAGTGCTTAGCATCCTCAATGCGTAGAATCCCCAATGCTTAGAAACCTCAATGCTTAGCATCCTCAATCCTTAGTATGCTCTATGCTTAGCTTAGAATCCTCAATGCTTAGAATCCTCAATGCTTAGAATCCTCAATGCTTAGCATCCTCATTGCTTAGCTTTGAATCCTCAAAGCTCAGAATCCTCACTGCTTAGGAACCGCAATGCTTAGCATCCTCAATGCATTGCTTAGAAACCTCAATGCGTAGAATCCTCATTGCTTAGAAATTTTATTGCTCTGTAACCTCAATGCTTAGCATCCCTAATGCTTACAAACCTCAGTGCATAGAGGCCATAATGTTTAGAAACCTCAAAGATAAGAAAACTCAATGCTTGGCTTAGAATCCTCCATGCTTAGAATCCTCAATGCTTAGCATCCTCAATGCTTAGGAACCTCAATGCTTAGAATCCTCAATGCTTTGAATCCTCAATGCTTAGAAATGTCAATGCACAGAGTCCTTAATGCTTAGAAACCTCAATACTTAGCATCCTCAGTGCTTAGCTTAGAATCCTCAATGCTTAGAAACCTCAGTGCTTAGAATCCTCAGTGCTTAGAATCCTCAACGCGTAGAATCCCCAATACTTAGAAACCTCAATGATTAGCATCGTCAATCCTTAGTATGCTCTATGCTTAGCTTAGAATCCTCAATGCTTAGAATCCTCAATGCTTATAAACCTCAATGCTGAGAAATTTTATTGTTTGCAACCTCATTGCTAAGCATCCCAAATGCTTACAAACCTCAATGCATAGAGGCCTTAATGCTTAGAAACCTCAAAGATTAGAAAACTCAATGCTTGGCTTAGAATTCTCAATGCTTAGAATCCTCAATGCTTAGAATCCTCAATGCTTAGCATCCTCCATGCATTGCTTAGAATCCTCAATAGTTAGAATCCTCAATGCTTCGCATCCTCAATGCTTAGCTTAGAAACCTCAATGCTTAGCATCCTCAATGCTTAGCATCCTCAATGCTTAGCATCCTCATTGCTTAGCATCCTCATTGCTTAGCATCCTCATTGCTTAGCTTAGAATCCTCAAAGCTCAGAATCCTCAATGCTTAGGAACCTCAATGCTTAGCATCCTCCATGCATTGCTTAGAAACCTCAATGCGCAGAATCCTCATTGCTTAGAAATCTAATTGCTCTGAAACCTCAATGCTTAGCAACCCTAATGCTTACAAACCTCATTGCATAGAGGCCTTAATGTTTAGAAACAACAAAGATTAGAAAACTCAATGCTTGGCTTAGAATCCTCAATGCTTAGAATCCTCACTGCTTAGAATCCTCAATGCTTAGCATCCTCAATGCTTAGAATCCTCAATGCTTAGCATCCTCAATGCTTAGAATCCTCAATGATTAGAATCCTCAATGCTTACAATCCTGAATGCTTAGCATCCTCAATGCTTAGCATCCTCAATGCTTAGAATCCTCAATGCTTAGAATCTTCAATGCTTAGCATCCTCAATGCTTAGCGTCCTCAAATCTTAGAATCCTCAATGCTTAGCATCCTCAATGCTTAGCATCCTCAATGCTTAGAATCTTCAATGCTTAGAATCCTCAATGCTTTGCTTAGAAACCTCAATGCTTAGAATCCTCAACGCTTAGAATCCTCAATGCTTAGAATCCTCCATGCATTGCTTAGAATCCTCAATAGTTAGAATCCTCAATGCTTCACGTCCTCAATGCTTAGCTTAGAAACCTCAATACTTAGAATCCTCAATGCGTAGCATCCTCATTACATAGCTTAGAATCCTCAATGATTAGCATCCTCAATGCTTAGCATCCTCAATGCTTAGAATCATCAATGCTTAGCATCCTCAAAGCTTAGCATCCTCAATGCTTAGCATCCTCAGTGCTTAGCATCCTCAATGCTTAGCATCCTCAATGCTTAGAAACCTCAGTGCTTTGCTTAGAAACCTCAATGCTTAGAATCCTCAATGCTTAGAATCCTCAATGCTTAGAATCCTCAATGCTTAGCATCCTCAATGCTTAGAATCCTCAATGCTTAGCTTAGAAACTTCAATGCTTAGAATCCTCAATGCGTAGAATCCTCAATGCTTAGAATCCTCAATGCCTAGATTAGAATCCTCAATGCTTAGAATCCTCAATGCTTAGAATCCTCAATGCTTAGCATCCTCCATGCATTGCTTAGAATCCTCATTAGTTAGAATCCTCAATGCTTCGCATCCTCAATGCTTAGCTTAGAAAACTCAATGCTTAGAATCCTCAATGCTTAGAAACCTCAATGCACAGAGTCCTTAATGCTTAGAAACCTCAATACTTAGCATCCTCAATGCTTAGCTTAGAATCCTCACTGCTTAGAAACCTGAATGCTTAGAATCCTCAATGCTTAGAATCCTCAATGCTTAGCTTAGAAACCTCAATGCTTAAAATTCTCAATGCTTAACATCCTCAATGTTTAGAATCCTCAATGCATAGCTTAGAATCCTCAATGCTTAGAAACCTCAATGCTTAGAAACCTCAATGCTGAGAAATTTTATTGTTTGAAACCTCATTGCTTAGCATCCCAAATGCTTACAAACCTCAATGCATAGTGGCCTTAATGCTTAGAAAACTCAAAGATTATAAAACTCAATGCTTGGCTTAGAATCCTCAATGCTTAGAATCCTCCATGCATAGCTTAGAATCCTCAATGCTTAGAATCCTCAATGCTTAGCATCCTCCATGCATTGCTTAGAATCCTCAATAGTTAGAATCCTCAATGCTTCGCATCCTCAATGCTTAGCTTAGAAACCTCAATGCTTAGCATCCTCAATGCTTAGCATCCTCAATGCTTAGCATCCTCAATGCTTAGCATCCTCATTGATTAGCATCCTCATTGCTTAGCTTAGAATCCTCAAAGCTCAGAATCCTCAATGCTTAGCATCCTCAATGCTTAGCATCCTCAATGCTTAGCATCCTCAATGCGTAGAATCCTCAATGCTTAGAATCCTCTATGCTTTGCTTAGAAACCTCAATGCTTAAAATCCTCAATGCTTAGAATCCTCAATGCCTAGAATAGAATCCTCAATGCTTAGAATCCTCAATGCTTAGAGTCCTCAATGCTTAGCATCCTCAATGCTTAGCATCGTCAATGCTTAGCATCCTCAAATCTTAGAATCCTCAATGCTTAGCATCCTCAATGCTTAGCTTAGAAAACTCAATACTTAGAATCCTCAATGCTTAACAGCCTCAATGCTTAGCATCCTCAATGCATATCTTAGAATCCTCAAAGCTCAGGATCCTCAATGCTTAGAAACCTCAATACTTTAGAAATCTCAATGCACAGAGTCCTTAATGCTTAGAAACCTCAATACGTAGCATCCTCAGTGCTTAGCTTAGAATCCTCACTGCTTAGAAACCTCAATGCTTAGAATCCTCAGTGCTTAGCATCCTCAACGCGTAGAATCCCCAATGCTTAGAAACCTCAATGCTTAGCATCCTCAATCCTTAGTATGCTCTATGCTTAGCTTAGAATCCTCAATGCTTAGAATCCTCAATGCTTACAAACCTCAATGCTGAGCAATTTTATTGTTTGAAACCCCATTGCTTAGCATCCCATATGCTTACAAACCTCAATGCATAGAGACCTTAATGATTAGAAACCTCAATGATTAGAAAACTCAACGCTTGGCTTCGAATCCTCAATGCTTAGAATCCTCAATGCTTAGAATCCTCCATGCAATGTTTAGAATCCTCAATGCTTAGAATCCTCAATGCTTAGCATCCTCCATGCATTGCTTAGAATCCTCACTAGTTAGAATCCTCAATGCTTCGCATCCTCAATGCTTAGCTTAGAAACCTCAATGCTTAGAATCCTCAATGCCTTGCATCCTCAATGCTTAGCATCCTCATTGCTTAGCATCCTCATTGCTTAGCATCCTCATTGCTTAGCTTAGAATCCTCAAAGCTCAGAATCCTCACTGCTTAGGAACCTCAATGCTTAGCATCCTCCATGCATTGCTTAGAAACCTCAATGCGCAGAATCCTCATTGCTTAGAAATCTAATTGCTCTGAAACCTCAATGCTTAGCAACCCTAATGCTTACAAACCTCATTGCATAGAGGCCTTAATGTTTAGAAACAACAAAGATTAGAAAACTCAATGCTTGGCTTAGAATCCTCAATGCTTAGAATCCTCAATGCTTAGAATCCTCAATGCTTAGCATCCTCAATGCTTAGAATCCTCAATGCTTAGCATCCTCAATGCTTAGAATCCTCAATGCTTAGAATCCTCAATGCTTAGAATCCTCAATGCTTAGCATCCTCAATGCTTAGCATCCTCAATGCTTAGAATCCTCAATGCTTAGCATCCTCAAAGCTTAGCATCCTCAAAGCTTAGCATCCTCAATGCTTAGAAACCTCAATGCTTTGCTTAGAAACCTCAATGCTTAGAATCCTCAATGCTTAGAATCCTCAATGCTTAGAATCCTCAATGCTTAGCATCCTCAATGCTTAGAATCCTCAATGCTTAGCTTAGAAACTTCAATGCTTAGAATCCTCAATGCTTAGAATCCTCAATGCTTAGAATCCTCAATGCCTAGATTAGAATCCTCAATGCTTAGAATCCTCAATGCTTAGAATCCTCAATGCTTAGCATCCTCCATGCATTGCTTAGAATCCTCATTAGTTAGAATCCTCAATGCTTCGCATCCTCAATGCTTAGCTTAGAAAACTCAATGCTTAGAATCCTCAATGCTTAGAAACCTCAATGCACAGAGTCCTTATTGCTTAGAAACCTCAATACTTAGCATCCTCAATGCTTAGCTTAGAATCCTCACTGCTTAGAAACCTGAATGCTTAGAATCCTCAATGCTTAGAATCCTCAATGCTTAGCTTAGAAACCTCAATGCTTAAAATTCTCAATGCTTAACATCCTCAATGTTTAGAATCCTCAATGCATAGCTTAGAATCCTCAATGCTTAGCATCCTCAATGCTTAGCATCCTCAATGCTTAGCATCCTCAATGCCTAGAATCCTCAATGCTTAGCTTAGAAACCTCAATGCTTAGAATCCTCAATTCTTAGAATCCTCAATGCTTAGAATCCTCAATGCTTAGAATCCTCAATGCTTAGAATCCTCAATGCTTAGAATCCTCAATGCTTAGCTTAGAAAACTCAATGCTTAGCATCCTCAATGCTTAACAGCCTCAATGCTTAGCATCCTCAATGCTTAGCATCCTCAATGCTTAGCATCCTCATTGCTTAGAAACCTCAATGCACAGAGTCCTTAATGCTTAGAAACCTCAATACTTAGCATCCTCAGTGCTTATCTTAGAATCCTCACTGCTTAGAAACCTCTATGCTTGGAATCCACAATGCCTAGCTTAGCATCCTCAACGCGTAGAATCCCCAATGCTTCGAAACCTCAATGCTTAGCATCCTCAATCCTTAGTATGCTCTATGCTTAGCTTAGAATCCTCAATGCTTAGAATCCTCAATGCTTAGAAACCTCAATGCTGAGAAATTTTATTGTTTGAAACCTCATTGCTTAGCATCCCAAATGCTTACAAACCTCAATGCATAGTGGCCTTAATGCTTAGAAAACTCAAAGATTATAAAACTCAATGCTTGGCTTAGAATCCTCCATGCTTAGAATCCTCCATGCATAGCTTAGAATCCTCAATGCTTAGAATCCTCAATGCTTAGCATCCTCCATGCATTGCTTAGAATCCTCAATAGTTAGAATCCTCAATGCTTCGCATCCTCAATGCTTAGCTTAGAAACCTCAATGCTTAGCATCCTCAATGCTTAGCATCCTCAATGCTTAGCATCCTCAATGCTTAGCATCCTCATTGCTTAGCATCCTCATTGCTTAGCTTAGAATCCTCAAAGCTCAGAATCCTCAATGCTTAGCATCCTCAATGCTTAGCATCCTCAATGCGTAGAATCCTCAATGCTTAGAATCCTCTATGCTTTGCTTAGAAACCTCAATGCTTAAAATCCTCAATGCTTAGAATCCTCAATGCCTAGAATAGAATCCTCAATGCTTAGAATCCTCAATGCTTAGAGTCCTCAATGCTTAGCATCCTCAATGCTTAGCATCGTCAATGCTTAGCATCCTCAATGCTTAGAATCCTCAATGCTTAGCATCCTCAATGCTTAGCTTAGAAAACTCAATACTTAGAATCCTCAATGCTTAACAGCCTCAATGCTTAGCATCCTCAATGCATATCTTAGAATCCTCAAAGCTCAGGATCCTCAATGCTTAGAAACCTCAATACTTAGAAATCTCAATGCACAGAGTCCTTAATGCTTAGAAACCTCAATACGTAGCATCCTCAGTGCTTAGCTTAGAATCCTCACTGCTTAGAAACCTCAATGCTTAGAATCCTCAGTGCTTAGCATCCTCAACGCGTAGAATCCCCAATGCTTAGAAACCTCAATGCTTAGCATCCTCAATCCTTAGTATGCTCTATGCTTAGCTTAGAATCCTCAATGCTTAGAATCCTCAATGCTTATAAACCTCAATGCTGAGAAATTTTATTGTTTGAAACCCCATTGCTTAGCATCCCATATGCTTACAAACCTCAATGCATAGAGACCTTAATGATTAGAAACCTCAATGATTAGAAAACTCAACGCTTGGCTTAGAATCCTCAATGCTTAGAATCCTCAATGCTTAGAATCCTCCATGCAATGTTTAGAATCCTCAATGCTTAGAATCCTCAATGCTTAGCATCCTCCATGCATTGCTTAGAATCCTCACTAGTTAGAATCCTCAATGCTTCGCATCCTCAATGCTTAGCTTAGAAACCTCAATGCTTAGAATCCTCAATGCCTTGCATCCTCAATGCTTAGCATCCTCATTGCTTAGCATCCTCATTGCTTAGCATCCTCATTGCTTAGCTTAGAATCCTCAAAGCTCAGAATCCTCACTGCTTAGGAACCTCAATGCTTAGCATCCTCCATGCATTGCTTAGAAACCTCAATGCGCAGAATCCTCATTGCTTAGAAATTTTATTGCTCTGAAACCTCAATGCTTAGCAACCCTAATGCTTACAAACCTCATTGCATAGAGGCCTTAATGTTTAGAAAAAACAAAGATTAGAAAACTCAATGCTTGGCTTAGAATCCTCAATGCTTAGAATCCTCAATGCTTAGCATCCTCAATGATTAGCATCCTCAATGCTTAGAATCCTCAATGCTTAGAATCCTCAATGCTTAGAAACCTCAATGCTTAGAATCCTCAATGCTTAGAAACCTCAATGCTAAGCTTAGAAACCTCAATGCTTAGCATCCTCAATGCATATCTTAGAATCCTCACTGCTTAGAAACCTCAATGCTTAGAATCCTCAGTGCTTAGCATCCTCAACGCGTAGAATCCCCAATGCTTAGAAACCTCAATGCTTAGCATCCTCAATCCTTAGTATGCTCTATGCTTAGCTTAGAATCCTCAATGCTTAGAATCCTCAATGCTTACAAACCTCAATGCTGAGAAATTTTATTGTTTGAAACCCCATTGCTTAGCATCCCATATGCTTACAAACCTCAATGCATAGAGACCTTAATGCTTAGAAACCTCAATGATTAGAAAACTCAACGCTTGGCTTAGAATCCTCAATGCTTAGAATCCTCAATGCTTAGAATCCTCCATGCAATGTTTAGAATCCTCAATGCTTAGAATCCTCAATGCTTAGCATCCTCCATGCATTGCTTAGAATCCTCACTAGTTAGAATCCTCAATGCTTCGCATCCTCAATGCTTAGCTTAGAAACCTCAATGCTTAGAATCCTCAATGCCTTGCATCCTCAATGCTTAGCATCCTCATTGCTTAGCATCCTCATTGCTTAGCATCCTCATTGCTTAGCTTAGAATCCTCAAAGCTCAGAATCCTCACTGCTTGGGAACCTCAATGCTTAGCATCCTCCATGCATTGCTTAGAAACCTCAATGCGCAGAATCCTCATTGCTTAGAAATTTTATTGCTCTGAAACCTCAATGCTTAGCAACCCTAATGCTTACAAACCTCATTGCATAGAGGCCTTAATGTTTAGAAAAAACAAAGATTAGAAAACTAAATGCTTGGTTTAGAATCCTCAATGCTTAGAATCCTCAATGCTTAGCATCCTCAATGATTAGCATCCTCAATGCTTAGAATCCTCAATGCTTAGAATCCTCAATGCTTAGAAACCTCAATGCTTAGAATCCTCAATGCTTAGAAACCTCAATGCTAAGCTTAGAAACCTCAATGCTTAGCATCCTCAATGCATATCTTAGAATCCTCAAAGCTCAGGATCCTCAATGCTTAGAAACCTCAATGCACAGAGTCCTTAATGCTTAGAAACCTCAATACTTAGAATCCTCAGTGCTTAGCATCCTCAAAGCGTAGAATCCCCAATGCTTAGAAACCTCAATGCTTAGCGTCCTGAATCCTTAGTATGCTCTATGCTTAGCTTAGAATCCTCAATGCTTAGAATCCTCAATGCTTACAAACCTCAATGCTGAGAAATTTTATTGTTTGAAACCTCATTGCTTAGCATCCCTAATCCTTACAAACCTCAATGCATAGAGGACTTAATGCTTAGAAACCTCAAAGATTAGAAAACTCAATGCTTGGCTTAGAATCCTCAATGCTTAGAATCCTCAATGCTTACAAACCTCAATGCTGAGAAATTTTATTGTTTGAAACCCCATTGCTTAGAATCCCATATGCTTACAAACCTCAATGCATAGAGACCTTAATGCTTAGAAACCTCAATGATTAGAAAACTCAACGCTTGGCTTAGAATCCTCAATGCTTAGAATCGTCAATGCTTAGAATCCTCCATGCAATGTTTAGAATCCTCAATGCTTAGCATCCTCAATGCTTAGCATCCTCAATGCGTAGAATCCTCAATGCTTAGAATCCTCAATGCTTTGCTTAGAAACCTCAATGCTTAAAATCCTCAATGCTTAGAATCCTCAATGCCTAGAATAGAATCCTCAATGCTTAGAATCCTCAATGCTTAGAGTCCTCAATGCTTAGCATCCTCAATGCTTAGCATCGTCAATGCTTAGCATCCTCAATGCTTAGAATCCTCAATGCTTAGCATCCTCAATGCTTAGCTTAGAAAACTCAATACTTAGAATCCTCAATGCTTAACAGCCTCAATGCTTAGCATCCTCAATGCATATCTTAGAATCCTCAAAGCTCAGGATCCTCAATGCTTAGAAACCTCAATACTTAGAAATCTCAATGCACAGAGTCCTTAATGCTTAGAAACCTCAATACGTTGCATCCTCAGTGCTTAGCTTAGAATCCTCACTGCTTAGAAACCTCAATGCTTAGAATCCTCAGTGCTTAGCATCCTCAACGCGTAGAATCCCCAATGCTTAGAAACCTCAATGCTTAGCATCCTCAATCCTTAGTATGCTCTATGCTTAGCTTAGAATCCTCAATGCTTAGAATCCTCAATGCTTACAAACCTCAATGCTGAGAAATTTTATTGTTTGAAACCCCATTGCTTAGCATCCCATATGCTTACAAACCTCAATGCATAGAGACCTTAATGATTAGAAACCTCAATGATTAGAAAACTCAACGCTTGGCTTAGAATCCTCAATGCTTAGAATCCTCAATGCTTAGAATCCTCCATGCAATGTTTAGAATCCTCAATGCTTAGAATCCTCAATGCTTAGCATCCTCCATGCATTGCTTAGAATCCTCACTAGTTAGAATCCTCAATGCTTCGCATCCTCAATGCTTAGCTTAGAAACCTCAATGCTTAGAATCCTCAATGCCTTGCATCCTCAATGCTTAGCATCCTCATTGCTTAGCATCCTCATTGCTTAGCATCCTCATTGCTTAGCTTAGAATCCTCAAAGCTCAGAATCCTCACTGCTTAGGAACCTCAATGCTTAGCGTCCTCCATGCATTGCTTAGAAACCTCAATGCGCAGAATCCTCATTGCTTAGAAATCTAATTGCTCTGAAACCTCAATGCTTAGCAACCCTAATGCTTACAAACCTCATTGCATAGAGGCCTTAATGTTTAGAAACAACAAAGATTAGAAAACTCAATGCTTGGCTTAGAATCCTCAATGCTTAGAATCCTCAATGCTTAGAATCCTCAATGCTTAGCATCCTCAATGCTTAGAATCCTCAATGCTTAGCATCCTCAATGCTTAGAATCCTCAATGCTTAGAATCCTCAATGCTTAGAATCCTGAATGCTTAGCATCCTCAATGCTTAGCATCCTCAATGCTTAGAATCCTCAATGCTTAGCGTCCTCAAATCTTAGAATCCTCAATGCTTAGCATCCTCAATGCTTAGCATCCTCAATGCTTAGAATCTTCAATGCTTAGAATCCTCAATGCTTTGCTTAGAAACCTCAATGCTTAGAATCCTCAACGCTTAGAATCCTCAATGCTTAGAATCCTCCATGCATTGCTTAGAATCCTCAATAGTTAGAATCCTCAATGCTTCGCGTCCTCAATGCTTAGCTTAGAAACCTCAATACTTAGAATCCTCAATGCTTAGCATCCTCATTACATAGCTTAGAATCCTCAATGCTTAGCATCCTCAATGCTTAGCATCCTCAATGCTTAGAATCCTCAATGCTTAGCATCCTCAAAGCTTAGCATCCTCAATGCTTAGCATCCTCAGTGCTTAGCATCCTCAATGCTTAGCATCCTCAATGCTTAGAAACCTCAATGCTTTGATTAGAAACCTCAATGCTTAGAATCCTCAATGCTTAGAATCCTCAATGCTTAGAATCCTCAATGCTTAGCATCCTCAATGCTTAGAATCCTCAATGCTTAGCTTAGAAACTTCAATGCTTAGAATCCTCAATGCTTAGAATCCTCAATGCTTAGAATCCTCAATGCCTAGATTAGAATCGTCAATGCTTAGAATCCTCAATGCTTAGAATCCTCAATGCTTAGAATCCTCAATGCCTAGATTAGAATCCTCAATGCATAGAATCCTCAATGCTTAGAATCCTCAATGCTTCGCATCCTCAATGCTTAGCTTAGAAAACTCAATGCTTAGAATCCTCAATGCTTAGAAACCTCAATGCACAGAGTCCTTAATGCTTAGAAACCTCAATACTTAGCATCCTCAATGCTTAGCTTAGAATCCTCACTGCTTAGAAACCTGAATGCTTAGAATCCTCAATGCTTAGAATCCTCAATGCTTAGCTTAGAAACCTCAATGCTTAGAATTCTCAATGCTTAACATCCTCAATGTTTAGAATCCTCAATGCATAGCTTAGAATCCTCAATGCTTAGCATCCTCAATGCTTAGCATCCTCAATGCTTAGCATCCTCAATGCCTAGAATCCTCAATGCTTAGCTTAGAAACCTCAATGCTTAGAATCCTCAATTCTTAGGATCCTCAATGCTTAGAATCCTCAATGCTTAGAATCCTCTATGCTTAGAATCCTCAATGCTTAGCTTAGAAAACTCAATGCTTAGCATCCTCAATGCTTAACAGCCTCAATGCTTAGCATCCTCAATGCTTAGCATCCTCAATGCTTAGCATCCTCAATGCTTAGCATCCTCAATGCTTAGAATCCTCAATGCTTAGCATCCTCAAAGCTTAGCATCCTCAATGCTTAGCATCCTCAGTGCTTAGCATCCTCAATGCTTAGCATCCTCAATGCTTAGAAACCTCAATGCTTTGATTAGAAACCTCAATGCTTAGAATCCTCAATGCTTAGAATCCTCAATGCTTAGAATCCTCAATGCTTAGCATCCTCAATGCTTAGAATCCTCAATGCTTAGCTTAGAAACTTCAATGCTTAAAATCCTCAATGGTTAGAATCCTCAATGCTTAGAATCCTCAATGCCTAGATTAGAATCGTCAATGCTTAGAATCCTCAATGCTTAGAATCCTCAATGCTTAGAATCCTCAATGCCTAGATTAGAATCCTCAATGCATAGAATCCTCAATGCTTAGAATCCTCAATGCTTCGCATCCTCAATGCTTAGCTTAGAAAACTCAATGCTTAGAATCCTCAATGCTTAGAAACCTCAATGCACAGAGTCCTTAATGCTTAGAAACCTCAATACTTAGCATCCTCAGTGCTTATCTTAGAATCCTCACTGCTTAGAAACCTCAATGCTTGGAATCCACAATGCCTAGCTTAGCATCCTCAACGCGTAGAATCCCCAATGCTTCGAAACCTCAATGCTTAGCATCCTCAATTCTTAGTATGCTCTATGCTTAGCTTAGAATCCTCAATGCTTAGAATCCTCAATGCTTACAAACCTCAATGCTGAGAAATTTTATTGTTTGAAACCTCATTGCTTAGCATCCCAAATGCTTACAAACCTCAATGCATAGTGGCCTTAATGCTAAGAAAACTCAAAGATTATAAAACTCAATGCTTGGCTTAGAATCCTCAACGCTTAGAATCCTCAATGCTTAGAATCCTCCATGCATTGCTTAGAATCCTCAATAGTTAGAATCCTCAATGCTTCGCATCCTCAATGCTTAGCTTAGAAACCTCAATGCTTAGCATCCTCAATGCTTAGCATCCTCAATGCTTAGCACCCTCAATGCTTAGCATTCTCATTGCTTAGCATCCTCATTGCTTAGCATCCTCATTGCTTAGCTTAGAATCCTCAAAGCTCAGAATCCTCACTGCTTAGGAACCTCAATGCTTAGCATCCTCCATGCATTGCTTAGAAACCTCAATGCGCAGAATCCTCATTGCTTAGAAATTTTATTGCTCTGAAACCTCATTGCTTAGCAACCCTAATGCTTACAAACCTCATTGCATAGAGGCCTTAATGTTTAGAAAAAACAAAGATTAGAAAACTCAATGCTTGGTTTAGAATCCTCAATGCTTAGCATCCTCAATGCTTAGCATCCTCAATGCTTAGCATCCTCAATGCTTAGAATCCTCAATGCTTAGAATCCTCAATGCTTAGAAACCTGAATGCTTAGAATCCTCAATGCTTAGAAACCTCAATGCTAAGCTTAGAAACCTCAATGCTTAGCATCCTCAATGCATATCTTAGAATCCTCAAAGCTCAGGATCCTCAATGCTTAGAAACCTCAATGCACAGAGTCCTTAATGCTTAGAAACCTCAATACTTAGAATCCTCAGTGCTTAGCATCCTCAACGCGTAGAATCCCCAATGCTTAGAAACCTCAATGCTTAGCGTCCTGAATCCTTAGTATGCTCTATGCTTAGCTTAGAATCCTCAATGCTTAGAATCCTCAATGCTTACAAACCTCAATGCTGAGAAATTTTATTGTTTGAAACCTCATTGCTTAGCATCCCTAATCCTTACAAACCTCAATGCATAGAGGACTTAATGCTTAGAAACCTCAAAGATTAGAAAACTCAATGCTTGGCTTAGAATCCTCAATGCTTAGAATCCTCAATGCTTACAAACCTCAATGCTGAGAAATTTTATTGTTTGAAACCCCATTGCTTAGAGTCCCATATGCTTACAAACCTCAATGCATAGAGACCTTAATGCTTAGAAACCTCAATGATTAGAAAACTCAACGCTTGGCTTAGAATCCTCAATGCTTAGAATCCTCAATGCTTAGAATCCTCCATGCAATGTTTAGAATCCTCAATGCTTAGAATCCTCAATGCTTAGCATCCTCCATGCATTGCTTAGAATCCTCACTAGTTAGAATCCTCAATGCTTCGCATCCTCAATGCTTAGCTTAGAAACCTCAATGCTTAGAATACTCAATGCCTGGCATCCTCAATGCTTAGCATCCTCATTGCTTAGCATCCTCATTGCTTAGCATCCTCATTGCTTAGCTTAGAATCCTCAAAGCTCAGAATCCTCACTGCTTAGGAACCACAATGCTTAGCATCCTCCATGCATTGCTTAGAAACCTCAATGCGCAGAATCCTCATTGCTTAGAAATCTAATTGCTCTGAAACCTCAATGCTTAGCAACCCTAATGCTTACAAACCTCATTGCATAGAGGCCTTAATGTTTAGAAACAACAAAGATTAGAAAACTCAATGCTTGGCTTAGAATCCTCAATGCTTAGAATCCTCAATGCTTAGAATCCTCAATGCTTAGCATCCTCAATGCTTAGAATCCTCAATGCTTAGCATCCTCAATGCTTAGAATCCTCAATGCTTAGAATCCTCAATGCTTAGCATCCTCAATGCTTAGCATCCTCAATGCTTAGAATCCTCAATGCTTAGCGTCCTCAAATCTTAGAATCCTCAATGCTTAGCATCCTCAATGCTTAGCATCCTCAATGCTTAGAATCTTCAATGCTTAGAATCCTCAATGCTTTGCTTAGAAACCTCAATGCTTAGAATCCTCAATGCTTTGCTTAGAAACCTCAATGCTTAGAATCCTCAACGCTTAGAATCCTCAATGCTTAGAATCCTCCATGCATTGCTTAGAATCCTCAATAGTTAGAATCCTCAATGCTTCGCGTCCTCAATGCTTAGCTTAGAAACCTCAATACTTAGAATCCTCAATGCTTAGCATCCTCATTACATAGCTTAGAATCCTCAATGCTTAGCATCCTCAATGCTTAGCATCCTCAATGCTTAGAATCCTCAATGCTTAGCATCCTCAAAGCTTAGCATCCTCAATGCTTAGCATCCTCAGTGCTTAGCATCCTCAATGCTTAGCATCCTCAATGCTTAGAAACCTCAATGCTTTGCTTAGAAACCTCAATGCTTAGAATCCTCAATGCTTAGAATCCTCAATGCTTAGCATCCTCAATGCTTAGAATCCTCAATGCTTAGCTTAGAAACTTCAATGCTTAGAATCCTCAATGCTTAGAATCCTCAATGCTTAGAATCCTCAATGCCTAGATTAGAATCCTCAATGCTTAGAATCCTCAATGCTTAGAATCCTCAATGCTTAGCATCGTCCATGCATTGCTTAGAATCCTCACTAGTTAGAATCCTCAATGCTTCGCATCCTCAATGCTTAGCTTAGAAAACTCAATGCTTAGAATCCTCAATGCTTAGAAACCTCAATGCACAGAGTCCTTAATGCTTAGAAACCTCAATACTTAGCATCCTCAATGCTTAGCTTAGAATCCTCACTGCTTAGAAACCTGAATGCTTAGAATCCTCAATGCTTAGAATCCTCAATGCTTAGCTTAGAAACCTCAATGCTTAGAATTCTCAATGCTTAACATCCTCAATGTTTAGAATCCTCAATGCATAGCTTAGAATCCTCAATGCTTAGCATCCTCAGTGCTTAGCATCCTCAATGCTTAGCATCCTCAATGCCTAGAATCCTCAATGCTTAGCTTAGAAACCTCAATGCTTAGAATCCTCAATTCTTAGGATCCTCAATGCTTAGAATCCTCAATGCTTAGAATCCTCAATGCTTAGCTTAGAAAACTCACTGCTTAGCATCCTCAATGCTTAACAGCCTCAATGCTTAGCATCCTCAATGCTTAGCATCCTCAATGCTTAGCATCCTCAATGCTTAGCATCCTCATTGCTTAGAAACCTCAATGCACAGAGTCCTTAATGCTTAGAAACCTCAATACTTAGCATCCTCAGTGCTTATCTTAGAATCCTCACTGCTTAGAATCCTCAATGCTTAGAAACCTGAATGCTTAGAATCCTCAATGCTTAGAAACCTCAATGCTAAGCTTAGAAACCTCAATGCTTAGCATCCTCAATGCATATCTTAGAATCCTCAAAGCTCAGGATCCTCAATGCTTAGAAACCTCAATGCACAGAGTCCTTAATGCTTAGAAACCTCAATACTTAGAATCCTCAGTGCTTAGCATCCTCAACGCGTAGAATCCCCAATGCTTAGAAACCTCAATGCTTAGCGTCCTGAATCCTTAGTATGCTCTATGCTTAGCTTAGAATCCTCAATGCTTAGAATCCTCAATGCTTACAAACCTCAATGCTGAGAAATTTTATTGTTTGAAACCTCATTGCTTAGCATCCCTAATCCTTACAAACCTCAATGCATAGAGGACTTAATGCTTAGAAACCTCAAAGATTAGAAAACTCAATGCTTGGCTTAGAATCCTCAATGCTTAGAATCCTCAATGCTTACAAACCTCAATGCTGAGAAATTTTATTGTTTGAAACCCCATTGCTTAGAATCCCATATGCTTACAAACCTCAATGCATAGAGACCTTAATGCTTAGAAACCTCAATGATTAGAAAACTCAACGCTTGGCTTAGAATCCTCAATGCTTAGAATCCTCAATGCTTAGAATCCTCCATGCAATGTTTAGAATCCTCAATGCTTAGCATCCTCAATGCTTAGCATCCTCAATGCGTAGAATCCTCAATGCTTAGAATCCTCAATGCTTTGCTTAGAAAACTCAATGCTTAAAATCCTCAATGCTTAGAATCCTCAATGCCTAGAATAGAATCCTCAATGCTTAGAATCCTCAATGCTTAGAGTCCTCAATGCTTAGCATCCTCAATGCTTAGCATCGTCAATGCTTAGCATCCTCAATGCTTAGAATCCTCAATGCTTAGCATCCTCAATGCTTAGCTTAGAAAACTCAATACTTAGAATCCTCAATGCTTAACAGCCTCAATGCTTAGCATCCTCAATGCATATCTTAGAATCCTCAAAGCTCAGGATCCTCAATGCTTAGAAACCTCAATACTTAGAAATCTCAATGCACAGAGTCCTTAATGCTTAGAAACCTCAATACGTAGCATCCTCAGTGCTTAGCTTAGAATCCTCACTGCTTAGAAACCTCAATGCTTAGAATCCTCAGTGCTTAGCATCCTCAACGCGTAGAATCCCCAATGCTTAGAAACCTCAATGCTTAGTATCCTCAATCCTTAGTATGCTCTATGCTTAGCTTAGAATCCTCAATGCTTAGAATCCTCAATGCTTACAAACCTCAATGCTGAGAAATTTTATTGTTTGAAACCCCATTGCTTAGCATCCCATATGCTTACAAACCTCAATGCATAGAGACCTTAATGATTAGAAACCTCAATGATTAGAAAACTCAACGCTTGGCTTAGAATCCTCAATGCTTAGAATCCTCAATGCTTAGAATCCTCCATGCAATGTTTAGAATCCTCAATGCTTAGAATCCTCAATGCTTAGCATCCTCCATGCATTGCTTAGAATCCTCACTAGTTAGAATCCTCAATGCTTCGCATCCTCAGTGCTTAGCTTAGTAACCTCAATGCTTAGAATCCTCAATGCCTTGCATCCTCAATGCTTAGCATCCTCATTGCTTAGCATCCTCATTGTTTAGCATCCATATTGCTTAGCTTAGAATCCTCAAAGCTCAGAATCCTCACTGCTTAGGAACCTCAATGCTTAGCATCCTCCATGCATTACTTAGAAACCTCAATGCGCAGAATCCTCATTGCTTAGAAATCTAATTGCTCTGAAACCTCAATGCTTAGCAACCCTAATGCTTACAAACCTCATTGCATAGAGGCCTTAATGTTTAGAAACAACAAAGATTAGAAAACTCAATGCTTGGCTTAGAATCCTCAATGCTTAGAATCCTCAATGCTTAGAATCCTCAATGCTTAGCATCCTCAATGCTTAGAATCCTCAATGCTTAGCATCCTCAGTGCTTAGCATCCTCAATGCTTAGCATCCTCAATGCCTAGAATCCTCAATGCTTAGCTTAGAAACCTCAATGCTTAGAATCCTCAATTCTTAGGATCCTCAATGCTTAGAATCCTCAATGCTTAGAATCCTCAATGCTTAGCTTAGAAAACTCAATGCTTAGCATCCTCAATGCTTAACAGCCTCAATGCTTAGCATCCTCAATGCTTAGCATCCTCAATGCTTAGCATCCTCAATGCTTAGAATCCTCAATGCTTAGAATCCTCAATGCTTAGAATCCTCAAAGATTAGCATCCTCAATGCTTAGCATTCTCAATGCTTTGCTTAGAAACCTCAATGCTTAGAATCCTCAATGCTTAGAATCCTCAATGCTTAGCATCCTCAATGCTTAGAATCCTCAATGCTTAGCTTAGAAACTTCAATGCTTAGAATCCTCAATGCTTAGAATCCTCAATGCTTAGAATCCTCAATGCCTAGATTAGAATCCTCAATGCTTAGAATCCTCAATGCTTAGAATCCTCAATGCTTAGCATCCTCCATGCATTGCTTAGAATCCTCACTAGTTAGAATCCTCAATGCTTCGCATCCTCAATGCTTAGCTTAGAAAACTCAATGCTTAGAATCCTCAATGCTTAGAAACCTCAATGCACAGAGTCCTTAATGCTTAGAAACCTCAATACTTAGCATCCTCAATGCTTAGCTTAGAATCCTCACTGCTTAGAAACCTGAATGCTTAGAATCCTCAATGCTTAGAATCCTCAATGCTTAGCTTAGAAACCTCAATGCTTAGAATTCTCAATGCTTAACATCCTCAATGTTTAGAATCCTCAATGCATAGCTTAGAATCCTCAATGCTTAGCATCCTCAGTGCTTAGCATCCGCAATGCTTAGCATCCTCAATGCCTAGAATCCTCAATGCTTAGCTTAGAAACCTCAATGCTTAGAATCCTCAATTCTTAGGATCCTCAATGCTTAGAATCCTCAATGCTTAGAATCCTCAATGCTTAGCTTAGAAAACTCAATGCTTAGCATCCTCAATGCTTAACAGCCTCAATGCTTAGCATCCTCAATGCTTAGCATCCTCAATGCTTAGCATCCTCAATGCTTAGCATCCTCATTGCTTAGAAACCTCAATGCACAGAGTCCTTAATGCTTAGAAACCTCAATACTTAGCATCCTCAGTGCTTATCTTAGAATCCTCACTGCTTAGAATCCTCAATGCTTAGAAACCTGAATGCTTAGAATCCTCAATGCTTAGAAACCTCAATGCTAAGCTTAGAAACCTCAATGCTTAGCATCCTCAATGCATATCTTAGAATCCTCAAAGCTCAGGATCCTCAATGCTTAGAAACCTCAATGCACAGAGTCCTTAATGCTTAGAAACCTCAATACTTAGAATCCTCAGTGCTTAGCATCCTCAACGCGTAGAATCCCCAATGCTTAGAAACCTCAATGCTTAGCGTCCTGAATCCTTAGTATGCTCTATGCTTAGCTTAGAATCCTCAATGCTTAGAATCCTCAATGCTTACAAACCTCAATGCTGAGAAATTTTATTGTTTGAAACCTCATTGCTTAGCATCCCTAATCCTTACAAACCTCAATGCATAGAGGACTTAATGCTTAGAAACCTCAAAGATTAGAAAACTCAATGCTTGGCTTAGAATCCTCAATGCTTAGAATCCTCAATGCTTACAAACCTCAATGCTGAGAAATTTTATTGTTTGAAACCCCATTGCTTAGAATCCCATATGCTTACAAACCTCAATGCATAGAGACCTTAATGCTTAGAAACCTCAATGATTAGAAAACTCAACGCTTGGCTTAGAATCCTCAATGCTTAGAATCCTCAATGCTTAGAATCCTCCATGCAATGTTTAGAATCCTCAATGCTTAGCATCCTCAATGCTTAGCATCCTCAATGCGTAGAATCCTCAATGCTTAGAATCCTCAATGCTTAGAGTCCTCAATGCTTAGCATCCTCAATGCTTAGCATCGTCAATGCTTAGCATCCTCAATGCTTAGAATCCTCAATGCTTAGCATCCTCAATGCTTAGCTTAGAAAACTCAATACTTAGAATCCTCAATGCTTAACAGCCTCAATGCTTAGCATCCTCAATGCATATCTTAGAATCCTCAAAGCTCAGGATCCTCAATGCTTAGAAACCTCAATACTTAGAAATGTCAATGCACAGAGTCCTTAATGCTTAGAAACCTCAATACGTAGCATCCTCAGTGCTTAGCTTAGAATCCTCACTGCTTAGAAACCTCAATGCTTAGAATCCTCAGTGCTTAGCATCCTCAACGCGTAGAATCCCCAATGCTTAGAAACCTCAATGCTTAGTATCCTCAATCCTTAGTATGCTCTATGCTTAGCTTAGAATCCTCAATGCTTAGAATCCTCAATGCTTACAAACCTCAATGCTGAGAAATTTTATTGTTTGAAACCCCATTGCTTAGCATCCCATATGCTTACAAACCTCAATGCATAGAGACCTTAATGATTAGAAACCTCAATGATTAGAAAACTCAACGCTTGGCTTAGAATCCTCAATGCTTAGAATCCTCCATGCAATGTTTAGAATCCTCAATGCTTAGAATCCTCAATGCTTAGCATCCTCCATGCATTGCTTAGAATCCTCACTAGTTAGAATCCTCAATGCTTCGCATCCTCAATGCTTAGCTTAGAAACCTCAATGCTTAGAATCCTCAATGCCTTGCATCCTCAATGCTTAGCATCCTCATTGCTTAGCATCCTCATTGTTTAGCATCCATATTGCTTAGCTTAGAATCCTCAAAGCTCAGAATCCTCACTGCTTAGGAACCTCAATGCTTAGCATCCTCCATGCATTGCTTAGAAACCTCAATGCGCAGAATCCTCATTGCTTAGAAATCTAATTGCTCTGAAACCTCAATGCTTAGCAACCCTAATGCTTACAAACCTCATTGCATAGAGGCCTTAATGTTTAGAAACAACAAAGATTAGAAAACTCAATGCTTGGCTTAGAATCCTCAATGCTTAGAATCCTCAATGCTTAGAATCCTCAATGCTTAGCATCCTCAATGCTTAGAATCCTCAATGCTTAGCATCCTCAATGCTTAGAATCCTCAATGCTTAGAATCCTCAATGCTTAGAATCCTGAATGCTTAGCATCCTCAATGCTTAGCATCCTCAATGCTTAGAATCCTCAATGCTTAGCGTCCTCAAATCTTAGAATCCTCAATGCTTAGCATCCTCAATGCTTAGCATCCTCAATGCTTAGAATCTTCAATGCTTAGAATCCTCAATGCTTTGCTTAGAAACCTCAATGCTTAGAATCCTCAACGCTTAGAATCCTCAATGCTTAGAATCCTCCATGCATTGCTTAGAATCCTCAATAGTTAGAATCCTCAATGCTTCGCGTCCTCAATGCTTAGCTTAGAAACCTCAATACTTAGAATCCTCAATGCTTAGCATCCTCATTACATAGCTTAGAATCCTCAATGCTTAGCATCCTCAATGCTTAGCATCCTAAATGCTTAGAATCCTCAATGCTTAGCATTCTCAAAGCTTAGCATCCTCAATGCTTAGCATCCTCAGTGCTTAGCATCCTCAATGCTTAGCATCCTCAATGCTTAGAAACCTCAATGCTTTGCTTAGAAACCTCAATGCTTAGAATCCTCAATGCTTAGAATCCTCAATGCTTAGCATCCTCAATGCTTAGAATCCTCAATGCTTAGCTTAGAAACTTCAATGCTTAGAATCCTCAATGCTTAGAATCCTCAATGCTTAGAATCCTCAATGCCTAGATTAGAATCCTCAATGCTTAGAATCCTCAATGCTTAGAATCCTCAATGCTTAGCATCCTCCATGCATTGCTTAGAATCCTCACTAGTTAGAATCCTCAATGCTTCGCATCCTCAATGCTTAGCTTAGAAAACTCAATGCTTAGAATCCTCAATGCTTAGAAACCTCAATGCACAGAGTCCTTAATGCTTAGAAACCTCAATACTTAGCATCCTCAATGCTTAGCTTAGAATCCTCACTGCTTAGAAACCTGAATGCTTAGAATCCTCAACGCTTAGAATCCTCAATGCTTAGCTTAGAAACCTCAATGCTTAGCATCCTCAATGCTTAGCATCCTCAATGCTTAGCATCCTCAATGCCTAGAATCCTCAATGCTTAGCTTAGAAACCTCAATGCTTAGAATCCTCAATTCTTAGGATCCTCAATGCTTAGAATCCTCAATGCTTAGAATCCTCAATGCTTAGAATCCTCAATGCTTAGCTTAGAAATCTCAATGCTTAGCATCCTCAATGCTTAACAGCCTCAATGCTTAGCATCCTCAATGCTTAGCATCCTCAATGCTTAGCATCCTCAATGCTTAGCATCCTCATTGCTTAGAAACCTCAATGCACAGAGTCCTTAATGCTTAGAAACCTCAATACTTAGCATCCTCAGTGCTTATCTTAGAATCCTCACTGCTTAGAATCCTCAATGCTTAGAAACCTGAATGCTTAGAATCCTCAATGCTTAGAAACCTCAATGCTAAGCTTAGAAACCTCAATGCTTAGCATCCTCAATGCATATCTTAGAATCCTCAAAGCTCAGGATCCTCAATGCTTAGAAACCTCAATGCACAGAGTCCTTAATGCTTAGAAACCTCAATACTTAGAATCCTCAGTGCTTAGCATCCTCAACGCGTAGAATCCCCAATGCTTAGAAACCTCAATGCTTAGCGTCCTGAATCCTTAGTATGCTCTATGCTTAGCTTAGAATCCTCAATGCTTAGAATCCTCAATGCTTACAAACCTCAATGCTGAGAAATTTTATTGTTTGAAACCTCATTGCTTAGCATCCCTAATCCTTACAAACCTCAATGCATAGAGGACTTAATGCTTAGAAACCTCAAAGATTAGAAAACTCAATGCTTGGCTTAGAATCCTCAATGCTTAGAATCCTCAATGCTTACAAACCTCAATGCTGAGAAATTTTATTGTTTGAAACCCCATTGCTTAGAATCCCATATGCTTACAAACCTCAATGCATAGAGACCTTAATGCTTAGAAACCTCAATGATTAGAAAACTCAACGCTTGGCTTAGAATCCTCAATGCTTAGAATCCTCAATGCTTAGAATCCTCCATGCAATGTTTAGAATCCTCAATGCTTAGCATCCTCAATGCTTAGCATCCTCAATGCGTAGAATCCTCAATGTTTAGAATCCTCAATGCTTTTCTTAGAAACCTCAATGCTTAAAATCCTCAATGCTTAGAATCCTCAATGCCTAGAATAGAATCCTCAATGCTTAGAATCCTCAATGCTTAGAGTCCTCAATGCTTAGCATCCTCAATGCTTAGCATCGTCAATGCTTAGCATCCTCAAATTTTAGAATCCTCAATGCTTAGCATCCTCAATGCTTAGCTTAGAAAACTCAATACTTAGAATCCTCAATGCTTAACAGCCTCAATGCTTAGCATCCTCAATGCATATCTTAGAATCCTCAAAGCTCAGGATCCTCAATGCTTAGAAACCTCAATACTTAGAAATCTCAATGCACAGAGTCCTTAATGCTTAGAAACCTCAATACGTAGCATCCTCAGTGCTTAGCTTAGAATCCTCACTGCTTAGAAACCTCAATGCTTAGAATCCTCAGTGCTTAGCATCCTCAACGCGTAGAATCCCCAATGCTTAGAAACCTCAATGCTTAGCATCCTCAATCCTTAGTATGCTCTATGCTTAGCTTAGAATCCTCAATGCTTAGAATCCTCAATGCTTACAAACCTCAATGCTGAGAAATTTTATTGTTTGAAACCCCATTGCTTAGCATCCCATATGCTTACAAACCTCAATGCATAGAGACCTTAATGCTTAGAAACCTCAATGATTAGAAAACTCAACGCTTGGCTTAGAATCCTCAATGCTTAGAATCCTCAATGCTTAGAATCCTCCATGCAATGTTTAGAATCCTCAATGCTTAGAATCCTCAATGCTTAGCATCCTCCATGCATTGCTTAGAATCCTCACTAGTTAGAATCCTCAATGCTTCGCATCCTCAATGCTTAGCTTAGAAACCTCAATGCTTAGAATCCTCAATGCCTTGCATCCTCAATGCTTAGCATCCTCATTGCTTAGCATCCTCATTGCTTAGCATCCTCATTGCTTAGCTTAGAATCCTCAAAGCTCAGAATCCTCAATGCTTAGGAACCTCAATGCTTAGCATCCTCCATGCATTGCTTAGAAACCTCAATGCGCAGAATCCTCATTGCTTAGAAATCTAATTGCTCTGAAACCTCAATGCTTAGCAACCCTAATGCTTACAAACCTCATTGCATAGAGGCCTTAATGTTTAGAAACAACAAAGATTAGAAAACTCAATGCTTGGCTTAGAATCCTCAATGCTTAGAATCCTCAATGCTTAGAATCCTCAATGCTTAGCATCCTCAATGCTTAGAATCCTCAATGCTTAGCATCCTCAATGCTTAGAATCCTCAATGCTTAGAATCCTCAATGCTTAGAATCCTGAATGCTTAGCATCCTCAATGCTTAGCATCCTCAATGCTTAGAATCCTCAATGCTTAGCGTCCTCAAATCTTAGAATCCTCAATGCTTAGCATCCTCAATACTTAGCATCCTCAATGCTTAGAATCTTCAATGCTTAGAATCCTCAATGCTTTGCTTAGAAACCTCAATGCTTAGAATCCTCAACGCTTAGAATCCTCAATGCTTAGAATCCTCCATGCATTGCTTAGAATCCTCAATAGTTAGAATCCTCAATGCTTCGCGTCCTCAATGCTTAGCTTAGAAACCTCAATACTTAGAATCCTCAATGCTTAGCATCCTCATTACATAGCTTAGAATCCTCAATGCTTAGCATCCTCAATGCTTAGCATCCTCAATGCTTAGAATCCTCAATGCTTAGCATCCTCAAAGCTTAGCATCCTCAATGCTTAGCATCCTCAGTGCTTAGCATCCTCAATGCTTAGCATCCTCAATGCTTAGAAACCTCAATGCTTTGCTTAGAAACCTCAATGCTTAGAATCCTCAATGCTTAGAATCCTCAATGCTTAGAATCCTCAATGCTTAGCATCCTCAATGCTTAGAATCCTCAATGCTTAGCTTAGAAACTTCAATGCTTAGAATCCTCAATGCTTAGAATCCTCAATGCTTAGAATCCTCAATGCCCAGATTAGAATCCTCAATGCTTAGAATCCTCAATGCTTAGAATCCTCAATGCTTAGAATCCTCAATGCTTAGCATCCTCCATGCATTGCTTAGAATCCTCACTAGTTAGAATCCTCAATGCTTCGCATCCTCAATGCTTAGCTTAGAAAACTCAATGCTTAGAATCCTCAATGCTTAGAAACCTCAATGCACAGAGTCCTTAATGCTTAGAAACCTCAATACTTAGCATCCTCAATGCTTAGCTTAGAATCCTCACTGCTTAGAAACCTGAATGCTTAGAATCCTCAATGCTTAGAATCCTCAATGCTTAGCTTAGAAACCTCAATGCTTAGAATTCTCAATGCTTAACATCCTCAATGTTTAGAATCCTCAATGCATAGCTTAGAATCCTCAATGCTTAGCATCCTCAATGCTTAGCATCCTCAATGCTTAGCATCCTCAATGCCTAGAATCCTCAATGCTTAGCTTAGAAACCTCAATGCTTAGAATCCTCAATTCTTAGGATCCTCAATGCTTAGAATCCTCAATGCTTAGAATCCTCAATGCTTAGAATCCTCAATGCTTAGCTTAGAAAACTCAATGCTTAGCATCCTCAATGCTTAACAGCCTCAATGCTTAGCATCCTCAATGCTTAGCATACTCAATTCTTAGCATCCTCAATGCTTAGCATCCTCATTGCTTAGAAACCTCAATGCACAGAGTCCTTAATGCTTAGAAACCTCAATACTTAGCATCCTCAGTGCTTATCTTAGAATCCTCACTGCTTAGAAACCTCAATGCTTGGAATCCACAATGCCTAGCTTAGCATCCTCAACGCGTAGAATCCCCAATGCTTCGAAACCTCAATGCTTAGCATCCTCAATCCTTAGTATGCTCTATGCTTAGCTTAGAATCCTCAATGCTTAGAATCCTCAATGCTTACAAACCTCAATGCTGAGAAATTTTATTGTTTGAAACCTCATTGCGTAGCATCCCAAATGCTTACAAACCTCAATGCATAGTGGCCTTAATGCTTAGAAAACTCAAAGATTATAAAACTCAATGCTTGGCTTAGAATCCTCAATGCTTAGAATCCTCAATGCTTAGAATCCTCCATGCATAGCTTAGAATCCTCAATGCTTAGAATCCTCAATGCTTAGCATCCTCCATGCATTGCTTAGAATCCTCACTAGTTAGAATCCTCAATGCTTCGCATCCTCAATGCTTAGCTTAGAAACCTCAATGCTTAGCATCCTCAATGCTTAGCATCCTCAATGCTTAGCACCCTCAATGCTTAGCATTCTCATTGCTTAGCATCCTCATTGCTTAGCATCCTCATTGCTTAGCTTAGAATCCTCAAAGCTCAGAATCCTCACTGCTTAAAAACCTCAATGCTTAGCATCCTCCATGCATTGCTTAGAAACCTCAATGCGCAGAATCCTCATTGCTTAGAAATTTTATTGCTCTGAAACCTCAATGCTTAGCAACGCTAATGCTTACAAACCTCATTGCATAGAGGCCTTAATGTTTAGAAAAAACAAAGATTAGAAAACTCAATGCTTGGTTTAGAATCCTCAATGCTTAGAATCCTCAATGCTTAGCATCCTCAATGCTTAGCATCCTCAATGCTTAGAATCCTCAATGCTTAGAATCCTCAATGCTTAGAAACCTGAATGCTTAGAATCCTCAATGCTTAGAAACCTCAATGCTAAGCTTAGAAACCTCAATGCTTAGCATCCTCAATGCATATCTTAGAATCCTCAAAGCTCAGGATCCTCAATGCTTAGAAACCTCAATACTTAGAATCCTCAGTGCTTAGCATCCTCAACGCGTAGAATCCCCAATGCTTAGAAACCTCAATGCTTAGCGTCCTGAATCCTTAGTATGCTCTATGCTTAGCTTAGAATCCTCAATGCTTAGAATCCTCAATGCTTACAAACCTCAATGCTGAGAAATTTTATTGTTTGAAACCTCATTGCTTAGCATCCCTAATCCTTACAAACCTCAATGCATAGAGGACTTAATGCTTAGAAACCTCAAAGATTAGAAAACTCAATGCTTGGCTTAGAATCCTCAATGCTTAGAATCCTCAATGCTTAGAATCTTCAATGCTTAGCATCCTCCATGCATTGCTTAGAATTTGCAATAGTTAGAATCCTCAATGCTTCGTATCATCAATGCTTAGCTTAGAAACCTCAATGCTTAGAATCCTCAATGCTTAGAATCCTCAATGCTTACCTTAGAAACCTCAATGCTTAGAATCCTCAATGTTTAGAATTCTCAATGCTTAGAATCCTCAATGCACAGAGTCCTTAATGCTTAGAAACCTCAATACTTAGCATCCTCAATGCTTAGAATCCTCAGTGCTTAGAATCCTCAATGATTAGAATCCTCAATGCTAAGCTCAGAAACCTCAATCCTTAGCATCCTCAATGCATATCTTAGAATCATCAAAGCTCAGGATTCTCAATGCTTAGGAACCTCAATGCACAGAGTCCTTAATGCTTAGAAACCTCAATACTTAGAATCCTCACTGCTTAGAAACCTGAATGCTTAGAATCCTCAATGCTTAGAATCCTCAATGCTTAGCTTAGAAACCTCAATGCTTAGAATCCTCAATGCTTGGCATCCTCAATGCTTAGAATCCTCAATGCTTAGAATCCTCAATGCTTAGAATCCTCAATGCTTAGCATCCTCAATGCTTAGCTTAGAAACCTCAATGCATAGAGTCCTTAATGCTTAGAAACCTCAATGCACAGAGTCCTTAATGCTTAGAAACCTCAATACTTAGCATCCTCAGTGCTTAGCTTAGAATCCTCACTGCTTAGAAACCTGAATGCTTAGAATCCTCAATGCTTAGAATCCTCAATGCTTAGAATCCTCAATGCTTAGCATCCTCAATGCATAGCTTAGAATCCTCAAAGCTCAGGATCCTCAATGCTTAGAAACCTCAATGCACAGAGTCCTTAATGCTTAGAAACCTCAATACTTAGCATCCTCAGTGCTTAGCTTAGAATCATTTGCTTAGAAACCTCAATGCTTAGAATCCTCAGTGATTAGCATCCTCAACGCGTAGAATTCCCAATGCTGAGAAACCTCAATGTTTAGCATCCTCAATCCTTAGTATGCTCTATGCTTAGCTTAGAATCCTCAATGCTTAGAATCCTCAATGCTTACAAACCTCAATGCTGAGAAATTTTATTGTTTGAAACCCCATTGCTTAGCATCCCATATGCTTACAAACCTCAATGCATAGAGACCTTAATGCTTAGAAACCTCAATGATTAGAAAACTCAACGCTTGGCTTAGAATCCTCAATGCTTAGAATCCTCAATGCTTAGAATCCTCCATGCAATGTTTAGAATCCTCAATGCTTAGAATCCTCAATGCTTAGCATCCTCCATGCATTGCTTAGAATCCTCACTAGTTAGAATCCTCAATGCTTCGCATCCCCAATGCTTAGCTTAGAAACCTCAATGCTTAGAATGCTCAATGCATACAAACCTCAATGCTGAGAAATTTTATTATTTGAATCCTCATTGCTTAGCATCCCAAATGCTTACAAACCTAAATGCATAGATGTCTTAATGCTTAGAAACCTCAAAGATTAGAAAAATCTATGCTTGGCTTTGAATCCTCAATGCTTAGAATCCCCAATGCTTAGAATCCTCAATGCTTAGCATCCTCCATGCATTGCTTAGAATCCTCAATAGTTAGAATCCTCAATGCTTAGCATCCTCATTACATAGCTTAGAATCCTCAATGCTTAGCATCCTCAATGCTTAGAATCCTCAATGCTTAGAAACCTCAATGCTTAGAATCCTCAATGCTTAGAATCCTCAATGCTTAGAATCCTCAATGCTTAGAATCCTCAATGCTTAGAATCCTCAATGCTTAGCATCCTCAATGCTTAGAAACCTCAATGCTTAGAATCCACAATGCCTAGCTTAGAATCCTCAATGCTGAGAATCCTCAATGCTTAGAATCCTCAATGCTTAGAATCCTCAATGTTTAGAAACCTCAATGCACAGAGTCCTTAATGCTTAGAAACCTCAATACTTAGCAACCTCAGTGCTTAGCGTAGAATCCTCACTGCTTAGAAACCTGAATGCTTAGAATCCTCAATGCTTAGATTCCTCGATGCTTAGAATCCTCAATGCTTAGCTTAGAAACCTCAATGCTTAGAATCCTCAATGCTTAACATCCTCAATGCTTAGAATCCTCACTGCTTAGAATCCTCAATGCTTAGAATCCTCAATGCTTAGCATCCTCAATGCTTAGAATCCTCAATGCTTAGCATCCTCAATGCATAGCTTAGAATCCCCAAAGCTCAGGATCCTCAATGCTTAGAAACCTCAATGCTTATAATCCTCAGTGCTTAGCATCCTCAATGCGTAGAATCCCCAATGCTTAGAAACCTCAATGCTTAGCATCCTCAATCCTTAGTATGCTCTATGCTTAGCTTAGAATCCTCAATGCTTAGAATCCTCAATGCTTAGCATCCTCAATGCTTTGTATCCCCATTACATAGCTTAGAATCCTCAATGCTTAGCATCCTCAGTGCTTAGCATCCTCATTACTTAGCTTCGAATCCTCAAAGCTCAGAATCCTCACTGCTTAGGAACCTCAATGCTTAGCATCCTCCATGCATTGCTTAGAAACCTCAATGCGTAGAATCCTCATTGCTTAGAAATTTTATTGCTCTGAAACCTCAATGCATAGCATCCCTAATGTTACAAACCTCAGTGCATAGAGGCCTTAATGTTTAGAAACAGCAAAGATTAGAAAACTCAATGCTTGGTTTAGAATCCTCAATGTTTAGAATCCTCAATGCATAGAATCCTCAATGCTTAGCATCCTCAATGCTTAGCATCCTCATTACATAGCTTAGAATCCTCAATGCTTAGAATCCTCAATGCTTAGCATCCTCAATGCTTTGAATCCTCAATGCTTAGAATCCTCAATGCTTAGTATCCTCAATGCTTAGAAACCTCAATGCTTAGCATCCTCAATGCTTAGAAACCTCAATGCACAGAGTCCTTAATTCTTAGAAACCTCAATACTTAGCATCCTCAGTGCTTAGCTTAGAATCCTCAATGCTTAACATCCTCAATGCTTAGAATCCTCAATGCATAGCTTAGAATCCTCAATGCTTAGAATCCTCAATGCTTAGCATTCTCAATGCTTAGCATCCTCAATGCTTAGAATCCTGAATGCTTAGCATCCTCCATGCATAGCTTAGAATCCTCAATGCTTAGAATCCTCAATGCTTAGCATCCTCAATGCTTAGAATCCTCAATGCTTAGGATCCTCCATGCATAGCTTAGAATCCTCAATGCTTAGAGTCCTCATTGCTTAGCATCCTCATTGCTTAGCATCCTCATTGCTGAGCTTCGAATCCTCAAAGCTCAGAATCCTCACTGCTTAGGAACCTCAATGCTTAGCATCTTCCATGCATTGTTTAGAAACCTCAATGCGTAGAATCCTCATTGCTTAGAAATTTTATTGCTCTGAAACCTCAATTCTTAGCATCCCTAATGCTTACAAACCTCAGTGCATAGAGGCCTTAATGTTTAGAAACCTCAAAGATTAGAAATCTCAATGCTTGGCTTAGAATCCTCAATGCTTAGAATCCTCAATGCTTAGCATCCTCAATGCTTAGCATCCTCAATGCTTAGAATCCTCAATGCTTAGAATCCTCAATGCTTAGAATCCTCAATGCCTAGCTTAGAATCCTCAATGCTTAGAATCCTCAATGCTTAGAATCCTCAATGCTTAGAAACCTCAATGCACAGAGTCCTTAATGCTTAGAAACCTCAATACTTAGCATCCTCAGTGCTTAGCGTAGAATCCTCACTGCTTAGAAACCTGAATGCTTAGAATCCTCAATGCTTAGATTCCTCGATGCTTAGAATCCTCAATGCTTAGCTTAGAAACCTCAATGCTTAGAATCCTCAATGCTTAGAATCCTCAATGCTTAACATCCTCAATGCTTAGAATCCTCAATGCTTACATCCTCATTGCTTAGCATCCTCAATGCATAGCTTAGAATCCTCAAAGCTCAGGATCCTCAATGCTTAGAAACCTCAATGCACAGAGTCCTTAATGCTTAGAAACCTCAATACTTCTCATCCTCAGTGCTTAGCTTAGTATTTTCATTGCTTAGAAACCTCAATGCTTAGAATCCTCAGTGCTTAGCATCCTCAATGCGTAGAATACCCAATCCTTAGAAACCTCAATGCTTAGCATCCTCAATCCTTAGTATGCTCTATGCTTAGCTTAGAATCCTCAATGCTTAGAATCCTCAATGATTACAAACCTCAATGCTGAGAAATTTTATTGTTTGAACCTCATTGCTTAGCATCCAAATGCGTAGCATCCTCAATGCTTGGAATCCACAATGCCTAGCTTAGAATCCTCAATGCGAGAATCCTCAATGCTTAGAATCCTCAATGCTTAGCATCCTCAATGCTTAGAATCCTCAATGCTTAGAATCCTCAATTCTTAGAAACCTCAATGCACAGAGTCGTTAATGCTTAGAAACCTCAATACTTAGCATCCTCAGTGCTTAGCGTCGAATCCTCACTGCTTAGAATCCTGAATGCTTAGAATCCTCAATGCTTAGATTACTCGATGCTTAGAATCCTCAATGCTTAGCTTAGAAACCTCAATGCTTAGAATCCTCAATGCTTAACATCCTCAATGCATAGAATCCTCAATGCTTAGAATCCTCAATGCTTAGAATCCTCAATACTTAGAATCCTCAATGCACAGAGTCCTTAATGCTTAGAAACCTCAATACTTAGCATACTCAGTGCTTAGCTTAGAATCCTCACTGCTTAGAAACCTGAATGCTTAGAATCCTCAATGCTTAGAATCCTCAATGCTTAGAATCCTCAATGCTGAGAATCCTCAATGCTTAGAATCCTCAATGCTTAGAAACCTCAATGCACAGAGTCCTTAATGCTTAGAAACCTCAGTACTTAGCATCCTCAGTGCTTAGCGTAGAATCCTCACTGCTTAGAAACCTGAATGCTTAGAATCCTCAATGCTTAGATTCCTCGATGCTTAGAATCCTCAATGCTTAGCTTAGAAACCTCAATGCTTAGAATCCTCAATGCTTAACTGTGGGAATACAAGAAAAGCTGTTCAGAGCAGCAGCTGTGGAGCAAGATAAACAGCATGGGAACCAAGGACACCTCTGCAAGGAGAAGAAGAGTCTCACAGCTCTGATTGGTTATGTGCCTGCATGGACAGTTGAAAAGTGTTTTGTAGAATGCTTTGTTGACATGTAAGATGTTTGGGAAAGTTGTAAGGGCGGATGGGAAAGTTAGAAAATAACAACTTATGAAGGTATATAAGGGATGTGAGAACTTGTAATAAACGATTTGGATCGTTCACATCTGAGTCCGTGCCGAGTCGCTGCAAATGGCGCCCACAACGTGGAGCAAATCAACCCGCGGCTGAGCGAGCCCGGTCCGGCAGCGTCGCCCGACTGAACTTCGGAGAGACTGTTTCGCGCGCACCCGCACCGTTCTGCAGGACAGAAGGTGAGCAGTCGGGAGCTATGGGGAGCTCACTAACGAAGGAGCAGAAAGTAAATCTCGAAGTATTGCGGTCAGTGTTACCGTATCAGGATAAGACTGTGTCTACTAAAGCATTAGCTACTCTTCTTAAATGGATAAGCAAAAATGTCCCTGAATTTCCAAAAACTGAGTTCTCTCTCGATGGAGAACTTTGGGACAAAATCGGCTCAAAACTCTACGAGGCTTCTCTCGCTAAAGACAGAAAGGCTGCTAAGCTGTTGCCCGTTTGGAGCCGGATAATGGAAGGGATTAAGCAATCACGACGGGAAAGAATTTATTCCGACCATTCCCTGCCGCCCTCCGTCCCAACCCCGCCGCTGCCTCTCGCTGCGGGAAGCGGCCCGTGCCCGGATCCGACTGGCGGCTCCGACCCCTCCCCGATTCGGGGAGACGAGGGGCCGCGGCCGCCCCCCTTCGCGCTCCCGCCGTTCGCTCCTCCCCCGACGTTCGCCGCGTTGCCGCCCTCTACGGCGCCCTCGCCCTTCGCTCCGCCTACGACGCTCGTCGCGCCGCTTCTGCCCTCCTCCCCCCCCCACGTCATGCGCTGCTGCGTCTGTGCAGGCTGCGTGTAACGTGGATAAAGACACGGACGGATCGAAACCAGGGGATCGTTGTGACCCCGGTCCAGAAGATCCAGAAAGAGAATCGGACGCATTTCCTCCTGATGATACTTTGAAGGAAGCAGGAATGACAAATTTCCCTACAGCGTACTGTGATGTCTTAGAGCAATGCAAAAAAGAAACAATATTAAGAAGTAATGCTGACACGTTGCAGACCTTTCCTAATCAGGTCCCCCGTTTGGAATCTCTGCCTTATGAGGCAGTGAAGGAGCTAAGGGAGTCAGTGAGAACATTCGGAGTTCAGTCAGCCTTTACATACAATCTTTTGGTTACAAACAGTGACAGTTACGCTATGACCCCTCACGATTGGAAAACTGTGTTAAGAATGATCCTCTCTCCTATGCAATGCACCGTGTTTATGACTGAATATCAGCTACATAATTTGACTGATAGCTCTTTGCCTCAGACTCGGACAAATCCATGTGGCACAGCACCTCTTCAACTGTGTCAGACAGATGTCACTCACGTTCCTGAATTTGGCCGTCTAAAATATGCACATGTAACAATAGATACTCATTCTTCTTACGTATTTTCCACAGCACATTAAGTCATTAGCTAGGATGTTGTGTGCTTCTTCTATTTTAGTAATAGATCAGATGTGTATTAAACAGGATTTGATCTAATCAATGCTAGAATCTACAGGAATAGCTCTTTTAATGTTTTAGTACTGTTTGGTTATGATGTTATTAGCCTATTAATTAGCTTTTCTTAATTTGCAAAGACAAAACCTGGAAAGGAATCCCAGACAAAGAGATGACTCTGTATCATAGAACGGATACCTCTTTTACATCCAATTAATTGGGATCTGAAAATATAACCATGCATCATTTTAGACAAAAGTGCACGCTAATAGAACTAAATTTGATGGTTTATTCTGTTTTCCAAGCAGGTGTTCCACTTGGGCTCTATATCACGCACTGGCCATGCGGATGTGGTGTACAACTGGAAGAAATCCTTCAGACCCTGAATGCAGGAGAGAATCTGTGATGGGTGAGAGAGGAAAGGTGCACCTTGAAGCAGGGGACGCCCTGCTGGCACTACCTGTCACATCCACCACCAACATGGCTTGCTGTTTCTCAAGGGTCAATAAGTATTAATGCCCCTAGTGATACTCTAGTACATTTGTCCTCTAAAATTGGTTCTTTTTGACATGATATTCCATTAAATTGTGCGATCATTAATCAATTATTAGCCCGGATAACTCAGTTGGTAGAGCATGGTTATGAACATCTTAAAAGCATTTACTGCACAAATTTTAGTGGTCATTAAAAATCAATATATCAGAGTATATAAAAATTGAAGCCTTTTCCTGATCAGTTACGGATTAACACAATGGGACCCTCATGGATTTATTTTCAGGTTGCAGAAACTTAGGTTGCAGTACAAACATGTTTGTTCTTTTTAGTGGGTTTAACAGTAACGTTGTTATGTTGTATTTGACTTGTCTCTTTTTTCACTTTTAGAGTATTGTCAATCGAGGCCTTGATTGAGTTATAATGATTATGTTATTAATATAATTAGTGTTATTATTTTATAGTATGGTAGTAGCTTGTCAATAAACAAAAAAGGGGGAATTGTGGGAATACAAGAAAAGCTGTTCAGAGCAGCAGCTGTGGAGCAAGATAAACAGCATGGGAACCAAGGACACCTCTGCAAGGAGAAGAAGAGTCTCACAGCTCTGATTGGTTATGTGCCTGCATGGACAGTTGAAAAGTGTTTTGTACAATGCTTTGTTGACATGTAAGATGTTTGGGAAAGTTGTAAGGGCGGATGGGAAAGTTAGAAAATAACAACTTATGAAGGTATATAAGGGATGTGAGAACTTGTAATAAACGATTTGGATCGTTCACATCTGAGTCCGTGCCGAGTCGCTGCACTTAACATCCTCAATGCTTAGAATCCTCAATGCTTAGAATCTTTAATGCTTAGAATCCTCAATGCTTAGAAACCTCAATGCACAGAGTCCTTAAAGCTTAGAAACCTCAATACTTAGCATCCTCAGTGCTTAGCTTAGAATCCTCACTGCTTAGAAACCTGAGTGCTTAGAATACTCAATGCTTAGAATCCTCAATGCTTAGAATCCTCAATGCTTAGCATCCTCAATGCACAGAGTCCTTAATGCTTAGAAACCTCAATACTTAGCATCCTCAGTGCTTTGCTTAGAATCCTCACTGCTTAGAAACCTGAATGCTTAGAATCCTCAATGATTAGAATCCTCAATGCTAAGCTTAGAAACCTCAATGCTTAGAATCCTCAATGCTTAGAATCCTCAATGCTTATCATCCTCAATGCTTAGCATCCTCAATGCTTGGCATCCTCAATGCTTGGCATCCTCAATGCTTTGAACCCTGAATGTTTAGAAACCTCAATACTTAGAATCCTCAATGCTTAGAATCCTCAATGCTTAGAATCCTCAATGCTTAGAATCCTCAATGCTTAGCTTAGAATCCTCAAAGCTACAGATCCCCAATGCTTAGAAACCTCAATGCACAGAGTCCTTAATGCTTAGAAACCTCAATACTTAGCATCCTCAGTGCTTAGCTTAGAATCCTCACTGCTTAGAAACCTCAATGCTTAGAATCCTCAGTGCTTAGCATCCTCAACGCGTAGAATGCCCAATGCTTAGAAACCTCAATGCTTAGCATCCTCAATCCTTAGTATGCTCTATGCTTAGCTTAGAATCATCAATGCTTAGAATCCTCAATGCTGAGAAATTTTATTGTTTGAAACCTCATTGCTTAGCATCCCAAATGCTTACAAACCTCAATGCATAGAGGCCTTAATGCTTAGAAACCTCAAAGATTAGAAAACTCAATGCTTGGCTTAGAATCCTCAATGCTTAGAATCCTCAATGCTTAGAATATTCAATGCTTAGCATCCTCCATGCATTGCTTAGAATCCTCAATAGTTAGAATCCTCAATGCTTCGCATCCTCAATGCTTAGCTTAGAAACCTCAATGCTTAGAATCCTCAATGCTTAGAATCCTCAATGCTTACCTTAGAAACCTCAATGCTTAGAATCCTCACTGCTTAGAATCCTCAATGCTTAGAATCCTCAATGCTTAGAATCCTCAATGCCTAGATTAGAATCCTCAATGTTTAGAATCCTCAATGCTTAGAATCCTCAATGCTTAGCATCCTCAATGCTTAGCTTAGAAAACTCAATGCTTAGAATCCTCAATGCTTAGAAACCTCAATGCACAGAATCCTTAATGCTTAGAAACCTCAATACTTAGCATCCTAAGTGCTTAGCTTAGAATCCTCACTGCTTAGAAACCTGAATGCTTAGAATCCTCAATGCTTAGAATCCTCAATGCTTAGCATAGAAACTTCAATGCTTAGAATTCTCAATGCTTAACATCCTCAATGTTTAGAATCCTCAATGCATAGCTTAGAATCCTCAATGCTTAGAATCCTCAATGCTTAGAATCCTCAATGCTTAGAATCCTCCTTGCATTGCTTAGAATCCTCAATAGTTAGAATCCTCAATGCTTCGCATCCTCAATGCTTAGCATAGAAACCTCAATACTTAGAATCCTCAATGCTTAGCATCCTCAGTGCTTAGAATCCTCAATGCTTAGCATCCTCAAATCTTAGAATCCTCAATGCTTAGCATCCTCAATGCTTAGCATCCTCAATGCTTAGCATCCTCAATGCTTAGCGTCCTCAATGCTTAGTATGCTCTATGCTTAGAATCCTCAATGCTTAGCATCCTCATTACATAGCTTAGAATCCTCAATGCTTAGAATCCTCAATGCTTAGCATCCTCAATGCTTAGCATCCTCAAAGCTTAGAATCCTCAATGCTTACCATCCTCAATGCTTAGCATCCTCAATGCTTAGCATCCCCAATGCTTAGAATCCTATATGCTTAGCATCCTCAATGCTTAGCATCCTCAATGCTTAGAAACCTCAATGCTTTGCTTAGAAACCTCAATGCTTAGAATCCTCAATGCATAGAATCCTCAATGCCTAGCTTAGAATCCTCAATGCTTAGAATCCTCAATGCTTAGAATCCTCAATGCTTAGCATCCTCAATGCTTAGCATCCTCAATACTTAGCATCCTCAATGCTTAAAATCCTCCATGCTTAGAATCCTCAATGCTTAGAATCCTCAATGCTTAGAATCCTCAATGCCTAGATTAGAATCCTCAATGCTTAGAATCCTCAGTGCTTAGAATCCTCAATGCTTAGAATCCTCAATGCATAGCTTTAAATACTCAATGCTTAGAATCCTCAATGCTTAGCATCCTCCATGCATTGCTTAGAATCCTCAATAGTTAGAATCCTCAATGCTTCGCATCCTCAATGCTTAGCTTATAAACCTCAATGCTTAGAATCCTCAATGCTTAGAATCCTCAATGCTTAACTTAGAAACCTCAATGCTTAGAATCCTCACTGCTTAGAATCCTCAATGCTTAGAATCCTCAATGCTTAGAATCCTCAATGCCTAGATTAGAATCCTCAATGCTTAGAATCCTCAATGCTTAGCATCCACAATGCTTAGAATCCTCAATGCTTAGAATCCTCAATGCTTAGCATCCTCAATGCTTAGCATCCTCAATGCTTAGAATCCTCAATGCTTAGAATCCTCAAAGCTTTGCTTAGAAACCTCAATGCTTAGAATCCTCAATGCTTAGAATCCTCAATGCCTAGCTTACAATCCTCAATGCTTAGAATCCTCAATGCCTAGATTAGAATCCTCAATGCTTAGAATCCTCAATGCTTAGAATCCTCAATGCTTAGAATCCTCAATGCTTAGAATCCTCAATGCTTAGCATCCTCTATGCTTAGCTTACAAAACTCAATGCTTAGCATCCTCAATGCTTAACAGCCTCAATGCTTAGCATCCTCAATGCATATCTCAGAATCCTCAAAGCTCAGGATCCTCAATGCTTAGAAACCTCAATGCACAGAGTCCTTAATGCTTAGAAACCTCAATTCTTAGCATCCTCAGTGCTTAGCTTAGAATCCTAACTGCTTAGAAACCTCAATGGTTATAATCCTCAGTGCTTAGCATCCTCAATGCGTAGAATCGCCAATCCTTAGAAACCTCAATGCTTAGCATCCTCAATCCCAAGTATGCTCTATGCTTAGCTTAGAATCCTCAATGCTTAGAATCCTCAATGCTTACAAACCTCAATGCTGAGAAATTTTATTGTTTGAAACCTCATTGCTTAGCATCCCAAATGCTTGCAAACCTCAATGCATAGAGGCCTTAATGCTTAGAAACCTCAAAGATTAGAAAACTCAATGCTTGGCTTAGAATCCTCTATGCTTAGAATCCTCAATGCTTAGAATCTTCCATGCATAGCTTAGAATCCTCAATGCTTAGAATCGTCAATGCTTAGCATCCTCCATGCATTGATTAGAATCCTCAATAGTTATTATCCTCAATGCTTCGCATCCTCAATGCTTAGCTTAGAAACCTCAATGCTTAGAATCCTCAATGCTTAGCATCCTCAATGCTTAGCATCCTCATTGCTTAGCATCCTCAATGCTTAGCATCCTCAATGCTTAGCATCCTCAATGCTTAGAAACCTGAATGCTTTGCTTAGAAACCTCAATGCTTAGAATCCTCAATGCCTAGCTTAGAATCCTCAATACTTAGAATCCTCAATGCTTAGCATCCTCAATGCTTAGCATCCTCAATGCTTAGCATCCTCAATACTTAGAATCCTCCATGCTCAGCTTAGAAACCTCAATGCTTAGAATCCTCAAGGCTTAGAATCCTCAATGCTTAGAATCCTCAATGCCTAGATTAGAATCCTAAATTCTTAGAATCCTCAATGCTTAGAATCCTCAATGCTTAGAATCCTCAATGCTTAGCATCCTCAATGCTTAGCTTAGAAAACTCAATGCTTAGAATCCTCAATGCTTAACATCCTCAATGTTTAGAATCCTCAATGCATAGCTTAGAATCCTCAATGCTTAGAATCCTCAATGCTTAGCATCCTAAATCCTTAGTATGCTCTATGCTTAGCTTAGAATCCTCAATGCTTAGAATCCTCAATGCTTACAAACCTCAATGCTGAGAAATTTTATTGTTTGAAACCTCATTGCTTAGCATCCCAAATGCTTACAAAACTCAATGCATAGAGGCCTTAATGCTTAGAAACCTCAAAGATTAGAAAACTCAATGCTTGGCTTAGAATCCTCAATGCTTAGAATCCTCGATGCTTAGAATCCTCCATGCATAGCTTAGAATCCTCAATAGTTAGAATCCTCAATGCTTCGCATCCTCAGTGCTTAGCTTAGAAACCTCAATGCTTAGAATCCTCAATGCTTAGCATCCTCAATGCTTAGCATCCTCATTGCTTAGCATCCTCATTGCTTAGCATCCTCATTGCTTAGCTTTGAATCCTCAAAGCTCAGAATCCTCACTGCATAGGAACTTCAATGCTTAGCATCCTCCATGCATTGCTTAGAAACCTCAATGCGCAGAATCCTCATTGCTTAGAAATTTTATTGCTCTGAAACATCAATGCTTAGCAACCCTAATGCTTACAAACCTCATTGCATAGAGGCCTTAATGTTTAGAAAAAACAAAGATTAGAAAACTCAATGCTTGGCTTAGAATCCTCAATGCTTAGCATCCTCAATGCTTAGCATCCTCAATGCTTAGCATCCTCAATGCCTAGAATCCTCAATGCTTAGAATCCTCAATGCTTAGCATCCTCAATGCTTAGCATCCTCAATGCTTAGCATCCTCAATGCTTAGAATCCTCAATGCTTTGCTTAGAAACCTCAATGCTTAGAATCCTCAATGCTTAGAATCCTCAATGCCTAGATTAGAATCCTCAATGCTTAGAATCCTCAATGCTTAGCATCCACAATGCTTAGAATCCTCAATGCTCAGAATCCTCACTGCTTAGGAACCTCAATGCTTAGCATCCTCCATGCATTGCTTAGAAACCTCAATGCGCAGAATCCTCATTGCTTAGAAATTTTATTTCTCTGAAACCTCAATGCTTAGCATCCCTAATGCTTACAAACCTCAATGCATAGAGGCCTTAATGTTTAGAAACCTCAAAGATTAGAAAACTCAATGCTTGGCTTAGCATCCTCAATGCTTAGCATCCTAAATGACTAGCTTAGAATCCTCAATGCTTAGAATCCTCAATGCTTAGAATCCTCAATGCTTAGAATCCTCAATGCACAGAGTCCTTAATGCTTAGAAACCTCAATACTTAGCATCCTCAGTGCTTAGCTTAGAATCCTCACTGCTTCGAAACCTGAATGCTTAGAATCCTCAATGCTTAGAATCTTCAATGCATAGCTTAGAAACCTGAATGCTTAGAATCCTCAATGCTTAACATCCTCAATGTTTAGAATCCTCAATGCATAGCTTACAATCCTCAATGCTTAGAATACTCAATGCTTAGCATACTCAATGCTTAGCGTCCTCAATGCTTAGCATCCTCAATGCTTCGCTTAGAATCCTCAAAGCTCAGGATCCTCAATGCTTAGAAACCTCAATGCACAGAGTCCTTAATGCTTAGAAACCTCAATACTTAGCATCCTCAGTGCTTAGCTTAGAATCCTCACTGCTTAGAAACCTCAATGCTTAGAATCCTCAGTGCTTAGCATCCTCAATGCGTAGAATACCCAATGCTTAGAAAGCTCAATGCTTAGCATCCTCAATCCTTAGTATGCTCTATGCTTAGCTTAGAATCCTCAATGCTTAGAATCCTCAATGCTTAGAATCCTCAATGCACAGAGTCCTTAATGCTTAGAAACCTCAATACTTAGCATCCTCAATCCTTAGTATGCTCTATGCTTAGCTTAGAATCCTCAATGCTTAGAATCCTCAGTGCTTAGCATCCTCCATGCATTGCTTAGAAAGCTCAATGCGTAGAATCCTCATACCTTAGTATCCTCTACGCTGAGAAATTTTATTGCTTGGAAACCTCAATGCTTAGCATCCCTAATGCTTACAAACCTCAATGCGTACAGTCCTTAATGCTTAGAAACCTCAATGCATAGCATCCTCAATTCATACCTTAGAATCCTCAATGCATAGAATCCTCAATGCTTAGAATCCTTAATCTTCGAATCCTCAATGCTTAGAATCCTCAACGCTTAGCATCCTCAATGCTCAACTTAGAACCTTCAATGCCTAGAATCCTCAATGCTTAGAATCCCCCCAATGATTAAAGCCCTTATATCTTAGAAACCTCAATACTTAGCATCGTCACTGCATAGCTTAGAATCCTCAGTGCTTAGAAACCGTAATGCTTAGCATCCTCAATCCTTAGTATGCTCAATGCTTAGCTTAGAATACTCAATGATTAGAAACCTCATTGCTTAGCATCCTCCATCCTTTGCTTTGAAACCTCATTCCATAGAATCCTCAATGCGTAGAATCCTCAACGCTGAGAAAACTTATTGCTTTGAAACCTCAATGCTTAGCATCCCTAATGCTTAGAAACCTCCGTGCATAGCTTAGAATCCTCAATGCTTAGAATCCTCAATGCACAGCATCCTCAATGCTTAGCTTATAAACCTCAATGCATAGAATTCTCAATGCGTAGAATCCGCATTCCTTAGAATCCTCAACGCTGAGAAACTTTCTTGCTTTGAAACCTCAATCCTTAGCATCCTTAATGCTAAGAAACCTCACTGCATAGCGTCCTTAATGCTTAGAATCCTCAATGCTTAGAAAGCTCAGTACTTAGACTTCTTAAGGCTTAGAAACCTCAAAGCTTAGAATCCTCATTGCTTAGCATCCTCATTGCTCAGCACCCTCAATGCTTTGAAACCTCAATGCATTGAGTCGTTAATGCTTAGAATCCTCAATACTTGGAATCCACAATGCTATGCTCAGAATCCTCAATGCCTAAAATCCTCAATGCTTAGAATCCCTAAAGATTAGAGTACTTAATGCTTAGAAATTTCAATGCTTAGAATCCTCAGTGCTTAGCATTCTCAAACCTTGCAATCCTCAATGCATAGAATCTTTATGTCTTAGAATCCGTAATGCTTAGCATCCTCAATGCTTAGCATCCTTAATGATTAGAAACCTCAATGCACAGAGTCCTTAATGCTTGAAACATTTATGCTTAGAAACCTCAATTCATAGAACCCACAATGCTTAACCTAGTATCCTCAGTGCTTAGAATCGTCAATGCTTAGAACCCTCAATGTTTACCTTAGAATCCTCAATGCTTAGCATCTTGAATGCTTAGTATCCTCAATGCATAGAATCCCCAATGCTTAGAATCCTCAATGAAAAGAGTCCTTAATGCTTAGAAAGCTCAATGCTTAGAAACGTCAATGCATAGAGTCCTCAATGCTTAGAACCCTCAATGCTTAGAACCCTCAATGCTTAGAATCCTCAATGCTTAGAAAACTCAATGCTTAGAAACTTCAATGCATAGAGTCCTCAGTGCTTAGCTTAGAATCCTCAATGTGTACCATCCTCAATGCTTACAAACCTCAAAGCTTAGAAACCTCAATGCTTAGAAACCTCATTGCTTAGAATCCTCAACGATGAGAAACCTTATTGCATAGAAACCACAAAGCTTAGAAACCACAATGCATAGAGTCCTTAATGCTTAGCAACCTCAATGCATAGAAAACTTAAAGCATAGAAACGTCAATGTTTAGAATCCTCAATGCTTAGAAACCTCACTGCTTAGAAAGCTCAATGCATAGAGTCGTTAATGCATAGAAACCTCAATGCTTAGAATCCTCAATGCTCAGCTTAGAAACCTCAATGCTTAGAAACCTCATGGCATAGCATGCTCAATGCATAGCATAGAATCATCAATGCTTAGAACCCTCAATGCTTAGAATCTTCATTGCTTTCCATTCTCAAAGCTCAGCAGCCTCAATACTTAGCATCCTCAATGCTTAGAATCCGCAATGCTTAGCATCCTCAATGCTTAGCATCCACAATGCTTAGATTAGAATCCTCAATGCTTAGAAACCTCAATGCTTAGAATCCTTAATCCTTAGCATCCTCAATGTTTAGCATCCTCAATGCTTTGGGTAGAATCCTCAATGCTTAGAAACCTTAAAGCTTTGAATCCTCAATGCTTTGCTTACAATCCTCAATGCTTAAACAACTCAATCCTTAGCATCCTCAATGCTTAGCATCCTCAATGCTTAGCTTAGAATACTCAATGCTTAGAATCCTCGGTGCTTAGCAACCTCAATGCACAGAGTCCTTAAAACTTAGAAACCTCAAAACTTAGCATCCTCAATGCTTAGATTAGAATCATCAATGCTTAGAATCCTCATGGCTTAGATACCTCAATGCTTAGTATCCTTAATGATTGGAAACGTCTATGGTTAGAGTCCTCAATGCTTAGCGTAGAATCCTCAAGGCGTAGAATCCCCAAGGCGTAGAATCCCCAAGGCGTAGAATCCTCAGGGCGTAGAATCCCCAAGGCGTAGAATCTCCAAGGCGTAGAATCCCCAAGGCGTAGAATCCTCAAGGCGTAGAATCCTCAAGGCGTAGAATCCCCAAGGCGTAGAATCCCCAAGGCGTAGAATCCCCAAGGCGTAGAATCCTCAGGGCGTAGAATCCTCAAGGCGTAGAGCCCTTAAAGCATAGAAACCTCAATGCTTATAGTCCTTTATTTTTAGAAACCTCAATGCTTAGAAACCTGAACGCTTAGAATCCTCAATGCATAGAGTCCTTATTGCTTATCATCCTCAATACTTAGCATCCTCAATGCTTAGATTAGAATCATCAATGCTTAGAATCCTCATGGCTTAGATACCTCAATGCTTAGTATCCTTAATGATTGGAAACGTCAATGCTTAGAGTCCTCAATGCTTAGCGTAGAATCCTCAAGGCGTAGAATCCTCAGGGCGTAGAATCCTCAGGGCGTAGAATCCTCAGGGCGTAGAATCCCCAAGGCGTAGAATCCTCAGGGCATAGAATCCTCAAGGTGTAGAATCCCCAAGGCGTAGAATCCCCAAGGCGTAGAATCCTCAGGGCGTAGAATCCTCAAGGCGTAGAATCCCCAAGGCGTAGAATCCCCAAGGCGTAGAATCCTCAGGGCGTAGAATCCTCAGGGCGTAGAATCCTCAAGGCGTAGAGCCCTTAAAGCATAGAAACCTCAATGCTTATAGTCCTTTATGTTTAGAAACCTCAATGCTTAGAAACCTGAACGCTTAGAATCCTCAATGCATAGAGTCCTTATTGCTTATCATCCTCAATGCTTAGAATCCTCAATGCTTAGCATCCTCAATGCTTAGAAACATCAATGCTTAGAAACCTTTGATGATTAGAATCCTCAATGCTTAGCGTCCTTAATGTTTAGAAATCTCAATGCATAAAGTCCTTAAAGCTTAGAAACCTCAATGCTTAGAAACCTGAATGCTTAGATTCCTCAATGCTTAGAAACCTCAATGCCTAGAATCGTCATTGCTTAGCTCAGAATCCACAATGCTCAGATTCCTCCATGCTTAGAAATCTCCTTGCTTACTCAGTGCTTAGAATCCTCAATGCTTAGCATACTCAAAGTTTAGAAACCTCAATGCTTAACATCCTCAATGCTTAGCTTAGAATCCTCAATGCTTAGAATCCTTAATGCTTAGAAAGCTCAATGCTTAGCATCCTGTTTTCTTAGCTAAAAAACCTCAATGCTTAGAAACTTCCCTGCTTAGAAACCGCAATGCTTTGCATCCTCAGTGCTTAGCATCCTTAATGCTTAGAAACCTCAATGCTTAAAGGCCTTAATGCTTAGCATCCTCAATGCTTAGAATCCTCAATGCTTAACATCCTCAATGCTTAGCTTAGAATCTACAATGCTTAGAATCCTCCATGCTTAGAAACCTCCATGCTTAGTATCGTCAATGCTTAGCTTAGAACACTCAGCGCTTAGAAACCTCAATGCTTAACATTCTCAATGCTTAGGTTGGGATCCTCAATGCTTAGAATCCTTGATGCTTAGAAAGATCAATGCTTAGCAACCTGTTTGCTTAGCTTAAAAACCTCAATGCTTAGAAACTTCCCTGCTTAGAAACCGCAATGCTTTGCATCCTCAATGATTTGCATCCTCAATGCTTACAAACATTAATGCTTAGCATCCTCCTTGCTTAGAAACCTTAATTCTTAGAAACCTCAATGCTTAGAATCCTCATTGCTTAGAAACCTCAATGCTTAAAATCTTCAATGCTTTGCTTAGAATTCTCAATGCTTAGGAACCTCATTGCTTAGAAACCTATGTGGTTAAAATCCTCAATGGTTAGAAACCTTAATGATTAGAATACAGAATACTTAGAATCCTCAATGCTTAGCTTAGAATCTTCAGTGCTTTGCATCCTCAATGCTTAGCATCCTCAATGCTTAGCTTCAAATCCTCAATGCTTAGAAACCTCAACGCTTAGCATTCTCTATGCTTAGCTTAGAATCCTCAATGTTTAGAATCCTTAATGATTAGAATACTCAGTACTTAGATTCCTCAATGTTTAGCTTAGAATCCTCAACACTTAGAAACCTCAATACTTAGAATCCTCAATGCTTAGCATACTCAATGCTCAGCATACTCAGTGCTTAACTTAGAATCCTCAATGCTTAGAAACCACAATGCGTAGAATCCTCAATGCTTAGCTTAGAATCCTCATTGGTTAGAAACCTCAATGCTTAGGAACCTCATTGCTGAGAAACCACAGTGCTTAAAGTCCTCAATGCTTTGAATACTGTTTAAGTTTTTAACTAACATCTCCATCTAAGCAGTTGCATCTGCATTAGTATAGCATGATATTACAACCACTGCATTTTGAACCAGATATGCAACTCAACATTCATTGGCATTCTTTATCTCACTCTGCCAGTCCTCTGAGCTATGCATATACAACTGAGTTTCAAAATTTAAACTGCATACCTATTATATTGCTGCTAATGTTAGCTTCACAGGTACTCATCACAAACTAACCTTGCATTTACTGTAGGGTAAGAACGTTCCCATCCACGATTGTATGCCACACATTCTCAGTCTAGCCTGGCGGCAATATCCAGAGACAGAGTATTGAGACAAATTCCATCGGAATCAAATTAAGACGGAGGACAGCTGGCTAGCAAGGATTACTGCCAAAAACAACTGGGGATTATACTGGATGAGCTGATGATGTAAATAAATTCCCAAAAATGACATTTCTCCTTCTGGGACACACTAACATCAATGTCTCAGCTAACACAAGTAATGCTGTTCTATTGGTCTTTTTTTCCCCACCTTGTTCAACCCAATGAACAAAAACAACTTGCTTAAGTATGGTGTCTACTGCTGGCCACCAAAGTTTAAAAATTTAAACTGGTGAAAAAGCCATTAAGGAACGATAACATGTTTGGTGTTAACAATGTATTAAGAAAATTAGGGAAAATGGATTTTAAGCTAGAAAAGGAAAGATGAACAGAGAAGAAACAACAGTGTTATTGTCTATCTGCTAAACCTATCTACAGTAACTTGACTGCATTCATGTGTGCCTCCATATTTACACTACCCTCCCGCTAGTCTTTGTCTATAAAAGTTCTGTATGAAGATACTCCACCACAGAGCTCAGAGTAGAATCAGTGCTAAGTCTATTATCACATAGGTCATCCTAGCTACAGGTTTAGAAATTAGGTCCAAGAATGCCCTCTATACCACTGAAACCAACTCTTGGATCCTGAGATTGGCTTGAGATTATTTTTTTTCCTGCAGCACCAGGTAATTTCAGGTATCCAAGTATTTCCTACTAGCATGTATTTTCTACTACTAATCATCAGTCCATATGTTTTTCAGTCTATGTGAGAAAAACATAGATTGCCTTGTAGAAACAGTAGAAGATGCAGTCAGCAGATGCAGAAGACACTGGAGATCCATAAAACAGACTGCAACAATATGCTCATTCAGGATGAGCAAAGCAGTGGAACCATTGCCCTAAACTGTCCCATACGTAAAATGAAGTATAGGCAGGACACGAGAGCAGCAGAGACCTGCAGGATAAGTGCTGCAAAGGCAAAGCAAAGAAATCCACAGAGCTATGAAATCCACTGGCTATTTTCTGAGAGAAGGATTTCATCTGAAATGAAATCAGGCAGGAGAAGCAGACTGAGAAAGTTTCCATTGTCATAAAAATATCTCCCTGGGTAATCCACGCTGATGGGAAAAGGAAACTCTGATAATTTATGTGACAGTTTAATGGGATTTTGGTGACACATGATACTTTAGAAAGAATTTGCCCAAATCGGACAGACAGGACTTTAATAAGGTTTCAGCCTCAAAACAGCAATATTTTCACCCTTTATTTTGCATTTTATCCTACACATACACTGCTCACTCATAGCCCATCTATCTCATTTGCAGGGCATATTTCTATATTGTGAGAACAACAACTCCTCTGCACTTTCTGGTGACATTCTCAGCTAGAGAAACCTCTGCCTATCTGAGATCCCTAAAGGGATCAAGCTGACTTTGCATCTTCAGGGCAGAGCAGCAGAGCTTTGAATTCTGAGCCATAAGCTGCCCATGGGCCACATCCCCAGCTCTGTGGATGTCATTAATAGCTTCTCTGTAGAAATCAAGGGTAGCAGATGGACAGTCTGCAGTAGCGATCACAAACAATAGGATGCACCCAGGGCACACTCCAGGAGTAAACGTCTCTCACGCTGACTTACACCTCAACCCATTTCTTCTCCTTATGAGAGACAGCCTTCACCCCAGTGCAGCATTCCCCTGCCCTTCATTGCCATCACTCAGAGAACAGGCACAGTACCAAAAGTAGTTGCTTAGAACACTCAACTATGGCGAAGCCAGGGTTAACAGGACGAAACTTTGCAGAAGTTGAATATCAGTGAATTATATGGAAGAGTTTCCCCCGTGGAGAAGTAGAAGTTAACATTAAATATACATTGCCCTGAGCACTAGAAGCCATTCTGTACATAACAGCCTCACAGAGGCTGGAGACAGAGATAACCCGACAGGCATTTGTTTTCTTACTCATTCCTATGGATCTACCCCTGAAGCCCTTATTTTTTTCTGGAAAAGCACCTTGTGGGAATCTGGGCAGGTGAGGAACGGTGTGCAAATGATTCAATGTTTTGCCCAGTGTTTCTTTACTCCATGAAGCTAAGATCAGCGTGGGACATGAAATGATACCTGTTGGCCCTACGATGGGCGTGGAAAACAGAGCACCTGTCACTATTTCTTTCACCATTGGGACTACCAGCCAAATTTAACAGGGAAACAAGCTGTGTTGTGTAGTCCCTCGAGCTCTTCTGCTCTACGTGAGACACATTCTGTAGTAAAGAGAAGAATTTAAACCCACCTAATCCCACCAGCAGCATAAAGCAGTGCTCATTCTTAAACATGGGTTGTGTCTTTAAGAGGTACAGATCCATCTCTGCCTCTGACTTGAGGTCTTCCTCAGGGAATGGCTCATAAGAAATGAGATATATTAAAAGGAAGTGAAATCAGAGCCTCCCATTATCAAAGGGATAAAATATCAATTTTTTGTCAAGATAAAAAGCATCGTAGATTGGCTCAGATGGGAAAAATTAAATTCTTGGTCTTCAGTTGATTTGATATTTATCACTCCACCGCTCTAGAAATATTCTGACAGGGAATGTTTCTTAAAATATTATCCTGCATTTCTCCTCAGTTAGCAAGCTGGGAGAGTATGAACTTGTGTGTCTTGTTACACCTAAAAAACTCATAGGAAAAGAGAAAAAGGAAAGAAAACAAAGTCTAGAAAATACACCTTCTAACACTTCATTTCACCAAGAGCTTCTCAATAAAGGACCTCAATTGGGGAATCACTGCTGTCCAAGTCTACCTACCCCATATTGTAGAATATCCCAAAAGCAATTCTCTCTTCCCATATAAAGAGACTAATAAGCAAGAACTGTCTCCCAGTTCATAACAATTAATCTTATCTTGACAGCAAGAGCTCAGATGAACTCAGAGAATTGAGTAAGAAATTGAAAGTAGGGGAATAACGTAGAAGGTCTTTCAGGGAGTCCTGCTGCCCACCCTCCAATGGTGAGGACTGATGTATCCTTCAGCCTGGACAAGCTTACTTCTAGATATACAGTGTTGTCTTGATAAAGAATTAAGTGGAATGAGCCAGTGTTTGTGTCTAAAACATGATTAATGGAACTTGATCACGCACGTAAAAAAAAAAAGTGTTTAGGAGAACTGTCAATTCAATGTTAGTGGCTGCTCCTAATCTGTATTCCCCTGGCTAAAGAGCGACTTGGAAACACTGCAGTGTTTTAACAGCTTGTGTTCAAACCCTCAAATCAAAGGCTCCTCAGTAGCTGTTTAGATCATGGACAGAACATCAGTTTTCCAAGAGAACACGGATGAACCTTGGAGCTCACAGGCAAGCTCAGAACTAAGCAATACTTACATATCATCAAGATGATCAGGCAACTGAGATCCTATGGCATAATCAGAATCTCAGCATACTTGGCAGAAAGATAGATAAAGCAAGATTCGCCATTGCAATAAAGTAGATAGCATGAGGAAATTTCAACCAGTGTGTGTATGCCAAGACACTGTGCAGCCACCATGAGATCAGGAAGATCTTCCATTCAGTGAAGAGATTTCTGATGAATCACACCTTTCTACATCAATCACTATTGGGAGTGGAACATCAAGCCAGGAAGACTACTGGGCAGAGGAAAACTGTCTCCTCTTAGGTCTACTAGTAGGAAGGTTGGACAAATGAAATATATATATATATATATATAATTTTTTGCCCCAGAAGTTGCTACAAAGCATGGAATAAAGGTATACCTGAATAAAGGAGTCAGGTTGTGAAACAGTCTTATCAGCTCCAGAAGGAAAACTAACAGAAGTGAACACAATGTCCAGCACCCAATTGCTTTTCCTTAATAACACGCTATGTATCATTAAAGTGGGAGTTTTCACACAAGAGATCAGTTTGTTCTTTAATTCCTATCTTCATAAGTGATATTCTGTTTTGAATACAATCTCCAGAAGGTTCTTTTTTGTCAAATAATTTAACAGCATGAATGATGGCTGCTGATCAGTTTGAATTTCTGATGCCTACTACAAACAATGCAGACTTACACTATATGTTTGTGAAGCTGATACTGCCTGATATGTTTCTCCAATTCTGGTGCCTCCTTGTATATTCAACCCAACATTTTCCTAGCAGAACTCTTCCAATTTATGTTGCCAAGGAATCCTTCCACTGCAGCTCAGCCATTCTTCACAGTCTGAACAAATCCTTACTTGAAATGAAGCACTTGCAATGAAACAGTTCTATTTCAGAGCATTCGCTGCCACTTCATCTTCCGCTCTGTAAACTATCGGAATGCTTTTAAAGGAAACACTTATTTAAATAAAAGAAAATCCCTGTAAATCACAGTCGTGACAAGCTAACAGCAAGCACTGCAAAGATGATTTATCTTCCTGCTACATCTAACAAAGCTTCGCACATCAACACATTGTTTGTAAAGACTTCTAACTCACGATTTCTAACTACAAGAATATACTAGTAACAAAAACCTTCTTATATCAGTAATCTCTCCCTGTCATCTAATATCCCATCAACCTCAAAATCTGAGAGTCTCCTTCAATTATTTCTGTTTACTGTCTTATCCAGCATGCCTTCTTCATGGATGAAGAAACCAACTATTTAGTCTCACTGCCTGCTTGTAATCCAAATTCATTTCAGAGCTTGCATGCATTAGCTGCATGCTTTAATTTGATTTATTTTATTTGACTTCTATTAAATTACATTTGAGACAGGTTAGCAGATGGCCTCATGGGGAGCATCTCGCCAGCATCACCCCCTGTGCAAACAGCAATTATTGTATCTTAGCTGAGCCCAATTTCAAGTTATATCTTGACAAGCTAACAAATAAGGTCACAGTATCTGCATTGCAAGTAATATCCCAACTGGTGGGAAAGACACTTGACAAGCTTGAAGGTGGGCCCAGAGAGCGTTCTGATTGCAAGGGGAAGATGTAAAGGAAATTAAGCAGCAAGTCACCACTTAAGAGCAGGGATGCTGTTTCAAGTCTATCCACATTCTGCATTGCTTGCAGGCCCGCCACCTATGTTAGTACAGAGACTCCACGTCACTACGTGGATTGCTCATTCACAGTCTGTTAGTGCTAAACACGGGAGATGATGGATAGTGAGGGCACCACAGCCACCGAGGCCCCCTCTTTCTTCATATTTCTCACTCTTCTTTTGCCCCTGGCCAGTCGCTCTTTGTGAAAAACAATTCCTGCACGTTGCATTACCCTCCACGGTGACCCTCGAGCTGTTTTTTTTTTTTTTGCCCTTTCAAAACACTTGACAAAGCTGTCACAGAAGGAGTTCGGCATCTGGAAGCTGTGACAGACACGATATGACCTGATTCATAAAACATAACTAAACAGCTTGGGCTGCCAGAGGCCAGGATTTACAGGACTGCGTTTCAAGAACGGCCTTCAACGCCTGCTCTACCAAACACACTCCTACTCTGCCGCAATACAAATTCCCCAGCTCCGATGGGGTGACCTGCAACACTACAAAATGACAGAGCAGCTGAGACACTAATCTTGTTACAGTCTACCCTGTCTCCTGCTGGTCAAGAAGGGGAAGGGATGACCTTGGTGTTGGCTGCACCTTTTACACCAGGCTACAAGGGAAGGGAATGCTATAAAAATAAAAGACATCATTTTTTTTTTTTCAGAAATGACTCCAGCACAGCAAGTACAAAGGAAACAAATCAAGGCACTGATAGTTTCTGTTATATTATCCCTACAGCCTCACTTTTACAATAAAAGCCTCTCTGCATTTTTATTTCCTGAAGGTGCAACCTGACCGACAGTGTATTTAAGGACTTTCTGCCATCCTATCCATCAACCCTTTTTCCTTCATTTTCCCTTCAATCACTAGTTATAGTCTGTTAGGTGATTGCCATTGTACCAAAAGGCAAACATCATTAACAATTACACTTTCTTATACCATCAAAACAGTTTGTCAAACAGTACAGTTCTTCAGTTCACATAAACTCCCTTAATACAGTCTGTATTCTTCAGTTATAAACACTGTGCCACAGAACCAGCACTGATTGAACCACCTCCCTCACACACTTCCTCACAAGCAGTACATAGTATTACATAAATGGGTTGACATTCATTGGTTGGGTGGAATGTACACCTCTCCTCAGGACAATCTTACTAATCTACAGAGTACAAACTCCCGTCTTCTTACATACAAGCAGAAAGTACATATGAGTGGACAGACAACACAGTCTTTCACTTTGTCCGTGTCTGGCCATTTCCCTCACAGGAGGAAGGAAACATGGATCGGGACTCGGCACTCACCCTGCAGCTGTTCTGTGTCTCACTCACACCACACTCACTCTGACATTTAGATCAAAAAGCATGGTTAATTCATACTACACAATGCTAACAACGTTTTCCAGCTGGAATCTTAATAACACTCATACTCTGGTCGACCAGTTGCAAACGTTAATGTTTTTCCCAGAGTCGGCTTGACACACGGTACCAAACACTTAAAGCAGATGATAATATTGAACATACAACCTATAAGCCCCGTGATTACAACTTGGAGAACCCAGGCTACCATTTGACAGGCTATCCACTATATCCCATACCTGTAGGAGAGACCAACCTAGGCCCCTCCTATTGTCAACTACCTGGGAGAGAGTATTTGTTCTTGTTTCCATTCATATGACATACAGTTCCCTTTCATAGGAACTCACCCAAGGAGTCTTCCTACCCCAGCTGGCAACCAAAGCCATGAGCTCACCTCCCTGGGAGCAGCACGTATGGCTGTAAACTGTGTAGGATGTCTCCTCAAGACATATGGGCTCCACTTACCATACACATACCTGGTCCACCTATGGGTGGTCCTTGTCTGTCCCTGCAGTGATCAGGTGAGGAAGGGAGTCCTTCAGAGAAATCTCAGGGTGCGCCAAAAGTGTCTCCCTCTCAGCTGGTCCTGCAGCGAACAGAGCTGGTCCCACCTGGGCCGCCAAATTGACTACAGGAATTGAACTCTATAACCTCTATAACTGACACAGTCTCCCATGACATACTTATACCAAAGTTGAGGAAGTATGGGATAGGTGAGTGGACAGTGAAGTGGGTCGAGAATTGGCTGACTGGCAAAGTGCAGAGGGTTGTCGTTGGCGGTGCAGTGTCTGGCTGCAGGGCTGTAACTAGCAGCGTCCCCCAGGGGTCTGTGCTGGGTCCGGTCTTGTTCAACATCTTCATCAATGACCACCCTCAGCAAGTTTGCTGATGACACGAAGTTGGGAGGATTGGCTGACACACCTGAAGGCTGTGCTGCCATTCAGCGAGACCTGGACAGGCTGGAGAGCTGGGCAGTAAGAAACCGGATGAGGTTTAACAAAAGCAAGTGTAGAGTATTGCACCTGGGTAGAAATAATTGCATGCACCAGTACAGGCTGGGGGAAGAGCTGCTGGAGAGGAGCTCTGCTGAGAGGGACCTGGGCGTCCCGGTGGACGACAGATTAACCATGAGCCAGCAGTGTGCCCTTGTAGCCAAAAAAGCCAATGGCATCCTGGGGTGTATTAAAAAGAGCGTGTCCAGCAGGTCGAAGGAGGTGATCCTCCCCCTCTACTCTGCCCTGGTGAGGCCTCATCTGGAATATTGTGTCCAGTTCTGGGCTCCCCAGTACAAAAAAGACAGGGATCTCTTGGAAAGAGTCCAGCGGAGGGCCACAAAGATGGTGAAGGGCCTGGAGCATCTCCCCAATGAGGAGAGACTGAGGGAACTGGGTCTGTTCAGCCTTGAGAAAAGAAGGCTGAGAGGGGACCTGATCCAGGTCTATAAATATTTGAGGTGTGAGGGGCAAAGTGGTGAGGCCAGACTCTTGTCAGCAGTGTGTGGAGGAGTGACAAGGGGAAACAGACAGAAACTGGACCATAGGAAATTCTGCACTAATGTGTGCAATAACTTCTTTATGGTGAGAGTGACAGAGCACTGGAACAGGCTGCCCAGGGTGGTTGTGGAATCTCCTTCTCTGGAGATATTCAAAACTTGTCTGGATGCCGAGCTGTGCGACGTGGTGTAGGGAACCTGCTTTGGCGGGGGGGCTGGACTCAGTGGTCTCTGGAGGTCCCTTCCAACCCCTACAATTCTGTGATTCTGTGAATATCATGGGGTGGTTTGGATGAGGAAAGACGACCCCTTTGAATGACCTTTTGTCAGGGCATGTCCTGGGATTCCTAGGATCCTCAAAATGCAGCATTGCTTCTGTCACTGAAAAATGGGGCCCTGTGTGGGATGGAGGGAGGGTCCATGAGTCCCTGGCCCACCTGACTGAGTATTTCCATGGTCTTAGCAAAGACATACGTACAACTTGAGAATGACAGTTAGCTGCGTTCATGGTGGCATGGCCACTGCTGATGGCCTTGAACTGTCTGAACATAACTGAAGAGGCTCAGGCTGATGCAAATCAGCTATTGAATGACAGTGTTGAAAAACTGGAAAGACAGGTGGCAGTTTTGATGGGGAAAAAACCTAATTCAATCATTCTCCTATGGAAGATCAGGAACATCTTTCTGGAAGACCATGGGGAACCTGTACAAGGGAATCTGTATAAAATGGACTCTGTAAATGAAGGCACTAAAAGGTCAGATTTTGAGGTTCCATTTGGACTAGATCTATTTGAGATCTGACTGATTGTAACCCTAAAATGAAAAAAAAAAATGCAGGATAGGCTGGTGGGAGTGCCCTGACCAGTGTCCACCCCCCAAACCCTGCTGCCCATAATACAGCAGCTGAACTGATGGATATAGTACAGTGGTTTAGACAGAAACCAAGAGAGCATGCCAGCATAGCTGCTCTGGTTATGGGACATGGAGGCAGAAAGCGCTGTGGTGAATGGACTGGAAATTTCAAAACTGACATCCATTACTACTCACCCTGCCCTCAGGCAAAGACTGTATGTTCTGTCCAACATAATGAGGATAGCCATTTGATCAGTGAATGATTTATGGTTGTGTGTCATATAACATGGCCAAATAAGAATGACATACCATTAAATATCAGCCTGTGGTCCTCTATGGAGGACTAACAAAATTATATTAGAGAATTAGGCATGAAAGAGGCAATCTATGAAGATGATTTTGAGAGCCCAGTCAATAAATTTTTCATCAGGAACGAGGGATCTCATCCTACAGCCATCACCTTTACATCAGGATGGGTCTATGTTATCCATACTGAACCCCCCAGTGGCCCTCAGGTGCTGTAATACAACAGGCTGCCCAATTGATGGGGAGACAAGAGTGCCTGCAGCCAGATGCAGTCTCTGAATGGTGGTGGAAAGGTCAGAGAACCATCTGCTGCCATGACTTAGGCGTCCAGCCCCTAAGGTAATCCAGTCTGGACCCATTAGGGTCTTGAGACAACCAATGTTTAAAGACCAGATTAGAGCAGGAGTTCAGTTTAAAAAGATCGATGGACAGCATAATCAGGAAAAAATATCTGTTAAACAGGCCCAAGCACTGAGTATTTATAGTCCAACCTTTTCAGCCAAACTAGATATGAATGTAACTCAAGAAGGGTCTGGATGGGGGCTCTGGCAGAGCCAGAGTTCTTTGTGAACCCCTATGAGGTTTTGGTCACAGGTTTGGCATGGAGCAGAATAAAGATACATCACAGTTGAAAAGCATTTATTGGCTACCTATTCTACACTACAGGTGGTAGAACCAGTAACTCAGATTTCAGAGGTTATCGTTAAACAACAAGGCCAGTCCAGGGGTGGGTAAAAGATCTAACACACATCTCTATGATGGGGGTGGCCCAATCACAAGCAGTGGTGCGCTCAGTTGTTCTGCTTGCCTGCTCCTCACGGAGTTAGGAGAAATCTATGCCTGTTGCGTGTTCGAGTGCATGCGCAATGCCATGTGGAGGGCTTATCGCAATAAAGATTGGCGGATTTGCTGCGTAGACCGGTCAGAACTCAGATCTGCGTTGTGCTTCCTGCGGCACCAAACGCCCAACAGTGGCAGTTCCGTGTATTGGCCAGCAGGTGGCAGCAGAGACCACGGAAAGAACGTCTGCGGGACAGACCCTGGGGATCCGTTCTCTTTTGATTATAGGGGAAGAACACAAAGATGGAAGAGGAGGGAAGGGGGAAAAAAAAAAAGAAAAAAAGAAAAAAACAAACCACAGCAAACAAATAAAAACTTCTCCAAACGTAGCAAACGTGAATCTCTGTCAATAAATAAATGAGTAATTGAATTGATTTCTGTTTCCACTCTCCCCCGCCCCCCTCAACTTCCGAGATGAAAAAACACCTGGTATCAATTGGACAAATGCACACAGTGAAGCCAGGGATGGTCTGAAACGCAAAGCAGCTGAGCAGCTTTTAGAAGAAAACAGAGTAGTAACAACTTCTGTACCTACATTCACCACTCTGAGATCCTGTCTGGGTCACCCAAGGCTTGTAAATAACCACTGGGTCGGTTCTGATGTCGAGTGATTTGTTGTCAGTTCTCTCATGGTTCTCCGGTCAGTTCTCCGGTGCCAGGATCTGCCACAGGGCATTCTGACCACGGGCATCATGTTTCTACGCTGCCGCCTGCATTTAACAGGCAATGGGACTGCCCAGCATGTGCAAGGCAGCACCTCTTTCACACCACCAGAATGTTTAAGGCTGTTGGGATTGTTGTTAGCGTCCCATTAACACTGAGGCTAGAGATACCCTTAGGATTGACATTACTATTAGCATTACTTTGATGGTGCCCTATCTGGGTCATTTCCAGGGGATGTCAGGAGTAAGGCACAGTGTCAGGAGAAAAAGAACAGACTCTGTTACTTTATAAAAGTGATAATAGAGAGAGTTCATTGGAAAAAATACAACTCTTAAATAATACAAAGCATGCTTCTGATTGGATGCAGGCATCATCTGGGCTCTGATTAATATTACTTTTAAGGTAAAGATTATTGTTACCTTAATGATTGTTTTTTGGATTATGATCAGGGTTAAGGTTCCTTTTGCTACAAACTTCTAGCATCATTTTTGTTGTTACATTTGGAGTTAGAGACGATTTTAGAATCAGGGTAAGGGTTAGGATTAGAGTTACATTGCGGGTTAATGCTGTTATCTTTACAGCTCCTGTGAGGGTTGGGGTCTGGGTCAGGTGTTTAAAAAATGAAATGAGAAAAGAATAAAAAAAATATATTGAAAGCTTCAGATTTCCTTAATCTTTGTGGGAATCATATAATGTGCAACTCAGATCTACCTCTTTGTGCAGTGAGTGCCTGTAAATTTGCTAGAGCCTAATATAATATGGCCTTGTGCTTTCCGCTAACTCACCTTCATTTCATTTTCATTACATTTGCTTGGTAGTCAGATTTTGGTGTGTGGATATTTTAAAACAATCTAACTGACATTGGCAAAAAATTAAAAATAAATAAATAAATTCACGACAGCATCAATTGTATCAATTTTTATAGATAAGATAAAGAAGAGCAGTTTCCCTTAGTTTTCTGTGCCTCTTTACTTTCTTACCCTCTCCCCTTGTGTGAGAAACTCTCAAAGTCAAAGATTTCTAGTTAGGCAAAGATGGCAGCGATAGCAGCAGTGCTTATTCATTATTGCAATACTGCGCGCACATCCCCTATTGGCAAGGGAGAAACTGCACACCAGTCAGTGAAATCAATTCTGTTCTGTGCCCTAAACCCAATGCAGGTGATGCTCTCATGGCTCTCATTGGTTGAGCATCTCAGGCTCACAGACTCCTCCAGACTGTTGCTAGGTTTCATTTCCATATAAGGTCAATTACCAACCTCTTGTTTTTAGGTCTGCCTTGTACTTTTCTGCAGAGAGAGAAGGGCAATGTTTCCAAAAGTCAGTACATTCATTCTGTCCTGTGCTGGGCTCTACCCACCCTGTGTATTTATCTTGTGCTTGTCTCAATTCTCCCCATGTCAGAATGCCCCCAGTCTGAACTTAACTCTGTTCAGCAACTTTCTTGGTGGAAAAACTACTTATACAGCTGTTTTACAAGAGGGTTATACATTCAGTTAGGGCCTACACTATGTACTGAAAATACTGGAAACTTCCACTGCAAAAACACAATCTACCTCTCCCATCTGTGCAGCCTTGCAGACCCAGAGCACGCCAGGTTATTTCTGCTTTCATAGCATTTGCATGCTGTAGGGTGAGCAAAAGGTTCTGCTGCTTGATTCTTCTGCAAGAGCTGCCTACCGGCAAATGGTTGCAGGGATGGAGGATGTGACAGAAAGCATTTGTCTCCACAAGAGCAGAGTTACATTCAGTGCAGAGTGTGAGAGTCAGGTTGGTGTGGAAAAGCACTGACACGCTGGGGATGATGCAGTGCTCACATGTCTAACACTCACAGACATTACTGTCAGAAGGATGGTGCTGTGTTGTGCTTCTACCTTTGGCAGCCCCTGGAGAAATGCTGTGGCACACAGAACACCTTTGTATTGCACTGACTGCTGCCATGCAGCATGGATTTAACACACCAAATCCAGAGGAGCACGACTGCATCTAACTGCCCTGAGAAAAACTACTGTAGCTGAAGAGATGAGGAGGCAGCTGCTCATCTGCAGAACAAGCAGTACTGCCAGACACTGGGCCAGGTGAGCACCTCCTGCTGCAGCGTGATGATGACAGGGCTGGAGATGATCTGCAAAGCCAGCTTAAAAGTGGGAGACGTGAGTCAACATGGCAGGAGGACAGAGGTGTTAGGGAGCAGCCAAGGCATCAAAGAGTATCAAAAGGCTTTGAAAAGTATCACAAAGCAACAGCCAGGAAGACTGGGATTATCATGAGCAGCAACCTGGATGCTAGAGATTATTTGCTCCCATACAAAATGGTAGAGATCTTGCTGCAGACATCCCAAAGCCAGGCAAAATGGGAACCCAGAGCTCTGCCTGCACGAACCCCACAGCCAGAGTGTTGCAAGCTGAGCTGCCTTGCTGTTTGTTGCATTCATCCCAATCCCTGTGATTGAAGACTCAGAATGCAGTCGAGGCGATGACTGAGCATGAGAGTGACTTTATTCAATAAAAGACAGGAGGGCTTGAGAGGTCAGGGGTGAAGATGGGACTCCTCTTGTCAAGATGAGAGTGGCTCAGAGCTTGTGCTGCTGCCTGGTGCCTGGGACTGGCAGCCTGACTCTAAGTCCCCATCTAAGATGCTCAGCTTCACCTCACTGATGCTGCCCTGCTCCTGCATGGTGGTGCTGCTGTTGGGGCACTCGGGCTGTGCTTGGGATGGGCAGCACTGCAAAGGCGCTGGGTCACAATCCAGGCAGGTGACTGCTGTGTCTGGCAGGCTCAGGTCAGCATCTTCAGCAGAGCCAGGAGATATGAGAGCATGAACGTGGATGAGCCCCTTGTGTCCATCACTGTTACCATGTGGAAGGCTGTCATCCGAATTGCAGCGATTTGTGCTTAAGAAGAACTCTCCATTGATGGAAACACACTGCACATCACTACTTGGTTTGGATCTTTGGGGTTGACAAGGGCTCGAATCACCTAGGAAGGCATAGAAACACAAGGGTTAGTGTCAAACGTTTGCAAGTTGAATCATGAAAGAGGTTGTTGATACTTGGTAATAGAGTGGCGGCAGGAAGAAGCAAATAGGCTTCAAGCAACAGAGCCACTGTCTTGAAAGTGATCCTCGTGCAGGTCCAGCTCGTGTGTTGTTTCACTGTAATCTGCTTCTTTGGGTCTACCTAGTGGGCAGCAACACTCGAGTTGTTACTGATATCATTGAAAAGAACTGGAGACAATTGTTCTATTCCTAAGAGCTTCAAGGTGCCTAGAAGCACAAATAGAAACCAGCAGTATTTCATCACTTCACCAAAAGGAAGGTCAAACACCTGAGCTGTGAAGAGCAGTTACAGAACCTATGCATAAGATCACACCAGACATACTTTGTTCTAACAACAGTTATGGCACATAGTCCATTTCCTTCAATATTCCCAAAATGAAATGATGTGGAGCATTACAGGGAAAGAAACACTGCACACAGACACTATGACCCTGATTATACTCAAGCAGCAGACTTAAAACAAGTCAGAGTTTTAGATTCCAGGATATTGCAGGACCTATCATGTGTGAAATTCAGTTACACAACAGTGCCTAGGTGCCTGCGTTTCAAGCAACTTTCAGATCACAGCCATGTAAAATAAAAACAAATTCAGTGCAGAAATAGCAATCCTGTACTATAATACTCATGAGATTATCCATTTTTTACTGCACTCTGACTAAGTTCTAAAACTTGCTCATCCCAGTTCACTTCAACAAGTTCCACCAGTTCAAGCAATGCAGTTCTGAGATCCTATGTATGTTAGGCAGATAGAATTGAACAGTGCAGGAATAATCTCTGACAGCTTTAAGAGCTCCATTCTGCTTACAAACTCTCAGTCCAAAATTATTCGCAGTTTTAAGGAAATGAACACCTGAAGCAGTTGGATCATCTGCCATTTCCCGCATTCTGCTTCTTGGCATCATGATTAGCACAAAGGGTTTTCTGCTGTCCTGCAGAGATGGACGAAGTCCTGCTTACAAATGGACCAAGTTCCAGTGTACAGCAGAGATTTTACCAGACTAACAAACCACGTCATTCAATTCATTTGCTCAGGTTGTTATGCACTCAGAAAGGAAACAGAACTAACTGTTGAATTCTGAAGGTAATCTGTGGGGTCCTGTAGAGAGTGTTTTTTACAGCTAGTTAGCTGAGAAGGGTCGTAAACACGGTGCGGTTAATCAAGCAGCCATAACACCTGCAAGGACAGTGAGAACATCAGTATGCCTTATGATGGTGAGAAACTAGCCATGGTTCTGGGAACTCAGCAAGGGAGTATCTTTCAGTTGATAACAACAAGCTGTTAAGATACTCGGGGATGGTATGTAATTGGGAACCAATGATGAGCTCCACTTTTGCAATATGTATGAGCTAATTATCCGTATTATAAAGGTACACGCAGCCAAGGAATAAACGAGATTCACTGATCATGTCAATGACAGGTGTGGTCGTCTGCTTTTCTCCCGCCGTTCTGCAACATCGTTGCTGTTTAGTGTCACTGGGTTCGTTAAACTGCTGTTCATTCTCAGATCGTTGGTTTTTTTTCATTTTTTCCCTCCTAGACCCACTCGCAATCTCCCTTCCCTTCCCCTCTCAGCCGCGCCGCGCCGCGCTGTTAGAGAGGGGAGGTTCTTTGTTCCTTCTCTCCCTGGGTTTGTTCCCACTGTCACCGAGTGAGCTCTAGAGAGAACTCCGTGACACAAACTCATTGCAAAGTCTAAGCTAGAAGAAGCGTCACCTCAGTGTATCCCAGAAAAAGAACAGCGTTGAGATTTTAATTGGTTTTGGTTTTTTGTTTTATTGGGGGTGGGTTGTTTTTTGTTGGTTTTTTAGGGTTTTTTTTTTTTTTTTTTGTCTTTTTTTTGGGGGGGAGGGGGGTTGGGGAGGGGGAGGGGTGTAGGGGTACGAGGGGAAGGGAGAGGGAGGGGACAGTTGTTTGGTTGTTTTTAATATACAATAAAGTTATGCAGTTCTGCTGTCAGTCGCCTCAGAGAGTTCCCGAAGGAGCTCAACCACGTTCTGCTCAACATCGAGTTGTTCCATTGAGTGGAGCAGTGGTAGTCTTGCAGATGGAGCAATGCAGGAATTCTGACAGGATCTCCAGGTGTATCCAGTTCATCATCTGAAAGCTCCGCAACCAAATTGGAAGGGACCAGTCCTCTTGTGCCATCTGTCAGCTCTCCCTGAAACCAGCCATTCTCACCCACATCTCCAAAGACATTACGTTTTGTCCGGCAGTCAGAGGCAGCTCGTTTTCTGGGTCCTCATTAGGACCCTCAACAGGAATGTAGCTGTGTCGAGCTAAGAATCTTCAAACTGCTGGTGATACCTGTCCTGGAGTATGCAGGATGAAGGACAAAAGCTCTGCTCTCACATTCAGGGCCATCCTCTGACAGAAGGCAGCACTCAGGACTGTTCCCAAGGATCTCTTTCATGACTTTGAGTTCAAGCTCCTGGTTTTCCAGATGACCTTGAAGACTTCGGGCCTCTTCAATGGCAGAATGGAACGGACTGGAGCTATTACGGAGATTCTTGTTTGACTGGGTCAGAGTCTGTCTCGTTGCCTTCCCCAGCTCCATCTGCTGCTTCTGCTGTTCTCTTTTCCCTCTTGCGTGCTCTGTGAGAATGAGTTTCAGAAAGCACTACTCACTGACAGGAAATAAGGGGAAACTTGAAAGACTTTGCAACCTAAGTCCTGGCAGTGTACTGCCAGCGGCTGATTTGGCCGTCCAGGATCCTGGCACCACAAATGCTTCATTGCCAAATGCAGCAATAAGGTGTTCTGGGGAAAGGCCAACTCACAGGTAGTTTTTGAGCACCCATATCACAGTACCAACAGCCAGCACCAGCGCAGGCAGCAGCATCACTGAGACCGTCATCGGAATGCGGCGCTTCCGCACAGATCTGTGAGCAGCAGCCTCTGTGCTTTTGCCTGTGTTCATCCCTGGAAGAAATGAGACAATGTCCCATGTTACCTTCAGCTGTGCTACAGATAATCTCTCAGTGTGCTTCATGGACCCAAGAGATCATTTTGTCAGTGGGTGCCTCCGTCTCTGGTGCCGAAGCACCGGAGGACAAGAAGGATTGCTTCCACCTCTCGTTGGGTATGGAGAGGCTGCACAGGCACTACCCGTGTCCTCCTCTGGGCCGAGAGCTGGGGCTGTACTCTGGGGTCTGGGCTTGGTCCGTGGGGAGAGCTACAGAGCAGAATCCCTCACACTTTTCCCGGCATGTGTGTCCTGAGCTCCCCCTGTGGGACGCCCCCCAGGCTGAAGGTCAGGCTTCAGCCAGCACAGGGCACAGCCAGAGCCATCCCAGGGGAGAAACACTCCTGCAGGCTCCTACCACACAAGACCCTGCTCATCACCCTCAGGTGGCTTCGTTCCAAAAGGGCAAACTCTGCGATCTGGGAGCGGTGGGAACTGAGCAGGGTCACAGAGGTCTGCAAGTACCTTCCCTGGCACATTGCTGGAACAACTCTCCACACCCCACGAAGGCCAGCCATTTTCAGAGAGCCACCCCTGGCTTCTTTTACATGTGCTCTATGCTCACATGCTCAGGTCTGGCTGCTGACCTGGTGTGCAAGAGCTGGCAGCAAGAGCCTGCAGGCACGCAGTGACTCTGGTTCGTGACACCGTATGATCATAGGACAGAAATTACCTGGCATGCCGGTTGGTGCTGCCTGCATTCCTCTGTCTGGGACGGGCAGTGTGGGATATCCGCCTTCCTGCAGCACATCCGGGACCGGCAGTGTGGGATATCCGCCTTCCTGGAGTGCATCCCTCTCACTTTGTTGGTCCGTTCCTTTAGAAAGAAAGCAGGGCAGTAGGATTGGGATGTCACGTGCCCTCATCGAAAACTGAGCTTCTCCAATCCCGAGCTCAGGTAAAGTCCAGGCCCCCCCCCAAGTACACTGTGAGCCCCTCTGTTACCCAAGGGCATTTGGGCCCTCCCAGCTATTGGACAATGCTGACTCCCTCACACCTCTTGAGAAATCAGCTCCTGTGCAAGGCCCTCACATACTGTGCTGTCACCAGCCCGTCACAGCCAGGTAGTTGCAGGCTGAAATCCAAGATCTAACACACAGTCCAAGCCTTCAGAATTAGCATCTCCACCTCATTTCCAGCATTAGCAAAGGCAGCCAACCCTGCTTAGGACGCTCCTCCTGCCTTGAACTTGCTCAGCTGCACGGAGGGCTTTGGATGAACAGAAGCACAGCGCTTGCCACTTTGCCACTTGCTGCCATCTGGGTGCCAATGACTGCACAAAGCAGCTCTGACAAGTAATGGTTGTGCTGGGGGAGCAGCTGCCTCTGGGTCTTGGCTGGATGCAGACCATCTGGCAGCAGACCAGCTCTGGTGCTTGACAGCACCTGCAAGGTGATACATGGAACACGGCTGCAGCACGGCTCTGACCCATCCCTTCCTGCTGTGCAGGCTACAGCCTGCCCACACCTCTATATCACACCTCAGCTTCCCAGGTCCCACAGTGAACAGACTGAAGTATACCCACCACGCTCTGCCTTCTCCATTTCCTTCAGCAGTCGCTTCAGGAGACGGGATGAGCCCTGAGAGTATTTTCCTCGATTGGATTCATCCTCTTCTCTTTCCGGACCTTAACAGAATGTATGAAGTTAAATATCATGTGCATGAAGATCTGAAGATCAGCGGCGAGTCAGCCAAGTCAGTGAAGACAGAGTACTCACTGCTGGGATTCCAGCTGGGCTCCAGCACAGGAGGAAACCGATGACCGGGCAAGGCCCACACTGGGGGCACTTCTGCAACCAAAGACCCATGAAAAGTTTTAGTCACACACTACAGCATCAACTGAGTAGCAGAGCATACAGGGGACAGGGCCTGCAGACACAAGTGTGATCAGACACAGGTGAGGAGAGCTTCCGGCACATGTGGGGGCCTCCTTTTCCCTGAGTGACCTGTAGGGTCTGGCGGTGGTTGGGGAATGCCACAGCCCAAATACAAAGGTCTGGGCTCCCTCAGCTGCAGAGGGGCAGCGGTAACCTTCCCATTGAAACGTGGCAGCTCTCCGAGAGAAAAAATACTCATGGCTCATCTGTGCAAACCCTTCCGGGCACAAACAGGCTTGGAAGACCTGGAGAGGATCTCCAGTAAAATTGCACCCAGGTAAACCATGAGAGCATGAACGTTTCAGCCTCCAAGGAAACAGACACTCACAACTTACCCCTGGGTTGTCCCCCAGGCACAGGCATGAAGTCCGGATCCAAAGGAGCATCCGGAAAGGGAGCACGAAGCTCATCATCTAGAATCAAGAACAGATGAGAGAAGTTCCCACTTATATGCACTATATGGTGTGATCTCCTTCTCCCTCAGTAACTGGATGTGGAGAATAACTCAGGTCATGATTTCCAAAGTTGCAGGGTGGACGGGATGACCCGTAGGCTGGCACCTGGCAGCGTATGCAGTGCTCTCTCCGGGCCACGTGCCACATCTCTCACAGATTACGTGGAAGAAGATGCCCATCACCCCCTTACCCAGCAACACCCCCATGGAAGGCAGGCCCCAGGCAAGTGTACTACAGGGCCGTGGGGACACAGCCTGACTTCTTGCTCCCAGCGCTGCTCAGTTTGGGTCCCATCTCTACCCACTCACCTGCTCCCCGTGCTCGCCACGGAGCAGCACAGCTCTCCTGAAAACTCATGGCCACCAATAGGAGGAAGAGGACAAGGCGGGCAGGGTCCATGGCCGCCCCCACACTTGCACCACACTTCCAACACCACCGCTGCAGCCACAGTGAGTGTCGCACTGAGCCAAGCCTGCGGCCAGGCCTTGTGAGCTCATGACGGAGCTCAGCACAGTCATAGGATGGGGCATTGTGACCTCACATCTCTGTGATTCCGGGTGGCGGCTCCCCGCAGGCTGCTGCTCTTGTGATGCACTGCACCAGGGCTGTGTGGGGCTGGTGCTTACATCATAGAAATGCAGAATCATAGAATGGCTTGGCTTGCAAGGGACAGTGAAGAACTCAGAACCCCAGCCCCACTGCCTCGGGCAGAGATGCCACCCACAGAGTCTTGCTGCCCAGAGCTCCATCCAGCCTGGCCTTGAACACCTCCAGGGATGGAGCATCCACAACTTTGCTTGGCAAACTTTTGCAGAGCTTCAACAACCCCAAGAAGGCATTATTTCCAGCCTGGTGCACCACCTCAGGCCACAGAGGTAGTGACGCAATATGCACAGGTTATCCACGCGTGTGAAACGTGCTGCAATTAAGCAAGCCAAGCGGATAAATCCTCTCCAGTGTGGAGGATGATGGCTGAAATACAAACACGGAGAAGCTGACCTTCCCACAGACCCGCCAAGTCAAGTGTCACGTGCTTACATTTTTGTTGATAGATCTGCAGTTTCATCATTTTTTGATGGCTAAGGAAATCCCCTTTCCTGCACCAAGTGTATTTCCCACGTGTAACGTGCTTCCAAGTCTGATTTTAGTAGCAGATATTGAAGGCTTGCTAGTTGGCACCTCCCATCCCCAAAGTCCCAGTGAACTCACCCACTGCTGGCAACTGGATGCTTGGTGGCGAGAGAACCATCACCTATAGGATCCCACCTGGGTTTCCAGAAACTGTTGCACCTTTGGATACATGGCGATAAATACTGTGTCCATACAACACCCTCATTGAATCAGAGCCTGCCACCTTCCCTACAACCAGGCAAAGGGCGCAAAGGAAGCTGAACTGCTGAACCAGGCACCAATGGGGCTTACGTGTTTGCATCAAAAGACAAAATACCAAGCAGAGAGCATGGGAATCAGATGTTGTTTCTGGAGCAGAATTAAGATTAAAAAAATTGATTTCACAGTCTGACATCAACCCTCCTCCACCCCTCCCATTCCCCCCCCCAGCGCACCCCTCCCTTCCTTCCCTCTTTGTTTAACAAAGACTTTGAATAAAATCATCATATCAATACTACAATTGCTGGCCTGGGATTATTATCACCTCTTTCGGGTTCCTGGACAGGAGAGGTGCACCCCACTGATTTCAGCGGTCCTGCCTGGGTGGTGAGGTGACTTCACAGAATCACAGAATCACAGAATCACAGAATCACAGAATTGTAGGGGTTGGAAGGGACCTCTAGAGATCATCGAGTCCAACCCCCCTGCCAAAGCAGGCTCCCTACACCACGTTGCACAGCTCGGCATCCAGGCGGGTCTTAAATATCTCCAGAGAAGGAGACTCCACCACCTCCCTGGGCAGCCTGTTCCAGTGCTCCGTCACCCTCACTGTAAAGAAGTTCTTGTACACATTCGTGTGGAACTTCCTATGCTGTACTTTCATCCCATTACCCCTAGTCCTATCCCCACGCACTACTGAAAAGAGACCAGCCTCACCACTATGGCACCCACACCTCAAATATTTATAGACCTGGATCAAGTCCCCTCTCAGCCTTCTTTTTTCAAGGCTAAACAGACCCAGTTCCCTAAGTCTCTCCTCATAGGGGAGATGCTCCAGGCCCTTCACCATCTTAGTGGCCCTCCGCCGGACTCTTTCCAAGAGATCCCTGTCTTTTTTGTACTGGGGAGCCCAGAACTGGACACAATATTCCAGATGAGGCCTCACCAGGGCAGAGTAGAGGGGGAGGATCACCTCCTTTGACCTGCTGGACACACTCTTTTTAATGCACCCCAGGATGCCATTGGCTTTTTTGGCTACAAGGGCACACTGCTGGCTCATGGTCAATCTGTCGTCCACCAGGACGCTCAGGTCCCTCTCTGCAGAGCTCCTCTCCAGCAGGTCTTCCCCCAGCCTGTACTGGTGCATGCAATTATTTCTCCCTAGGTGCAAGACTCTACACTTGCTTTTGTTAAACCTCATCCGGTTTCTTACTGCCCAGCTCTCCAGCCTGTCCAGGTCTCGCTGAATGGCATCACAGCCTTCAGGTGTATCAGCCAATCCTCCCAACTTCGTGTCATCAGCAAACTTGCTGAGGGTGGTCACTATCCCCTCATCAAGGTCGTTGATGAAGATGTTGAACAAGACCGGACCCAGCACAGACCCCTGGGGGACGCCGCTAGTTACAGGCCTCCAGCCAGACACCGCACCGCCAACGACAACCCTCTGCACTCTGCCAGTCAGCCAATTCTCGACCCACTTCACCGTCCACTCATCTATCCCATACTTCCTCAGCTTTGTTATAAGGATGTCATGGGGGACAGTATCAAAAGCCTTACTGAAATCAAGGTAGACTACATCTACCGCCCCGCCCCCTGTCCACCCAGCTAGTGACATCTTCATAAAAGGCCTACAGGTTGGTCGAGCATGACCTCCCCTTGGTGAACCCATGCTGAGGACTGCTGATAACCTCCTTATCACCCAGTTGTCTGGAGATGGCATCCAGAACAAGCTGTTCCATCACCTTCCCTGGGACAGAGGTGAGGCTGACCGGCCTATAATTACCCGGGTCTTCCTTCTTGCCCTTTTTGAAGACTGGACTGACACTGGCCGTCCTCCAGTCTTCAGGCACCTCCCCAGTTCTCCAAGACCTCTGATAGATTACAGAGAGCGGCTCAGCAACGACCTCCGCCAGCTCTCTCAGCACCCGCGGATGCACCCCATCAGGTCCCATGGATTTATGGACCTTAATGTTTCCTAGGCACTCACAGACCACCTCTTCCCCGACTAAAGGGAAATCTCCCATTCCCCGGACTCTCTCATCAACCTCCAGGGTCTGGGATTGCTGAGGGAGAGTCCTTTCACTAAAGACAGAAGCAGATGACCCTGCGGGGTAAAAGCCCACAAAAGGCAAACCACAATTAGTACCGAGACCCTGTTGCTTTTGTTGTAGAAAATACAGCGGTTTAAATGTGATAATGATCCAGATTAGAGAAACAATAGGGTTGTGTTACCTCCGCTTTAACATGTTAACTTTACAAAATTTGTTTTTGAACATTTGCTCCCCCTCCTCGTGTGTGTAGGAACATAAGGGAAAGAGATACCTAAGAAAATCTCTTAGGATGTACATTGGCATATCAGAGGGATATTGCTGGGGAACCGGGAGGGACTCTAAGCAAGAACACCCTCATCTAATAATGTAATCATTGGTGGTTAGTATATAAGTTGGAGGACGGGTTAAAATGATCCCAAAACCAGGAAAAAGGATAGAGAAAAGATGTTTAAATATTGTGTTAGATATGGCCTAGAGATCCACTACAGGGAAAATCAATATTTGGCCAAAATATGGATCTGATGAAGGTTGGGTTTGTCAGATCTCGAATTTATATGTAAAGAACAAAACCCCTTTTCAAAGGAGGAATCAGAATATGCTGCCTGTTGGATACAAGAAATCAGCCTGTTATTAGTAAAAAGAAAAAGGCCCGGACCAGGAAGGAGAGGAATTAGAAAAAGGAACTAATCAATGGGACCCTCCTGAGAATCTCCCCCCCATATAACCCCAATGTAGCACAAAGGGAGACAGGCACTGCCCCAGTAAGAGGAAATGGTAAAGCACACAGGGACATTTCACAGAAAAGAGGGGCATGCTGGGCTCAGGAGAGAATTAAAACAATGTAAAAGGGACATAAAAATTTCTCCTTTCCCAGACACTAGCTGTACCAGCACCTCAGTGTACCCCTTATGGGAGGTCCCATTGGGACAAGGACAAATATGCTATGTAAACTCCCCACTCACTAGTGGAGAAATTAGAAATTTTAAGAAGGAAATGAAATATTTAATTGAAGATTCTATAAGAGTAGCAGAACAATTAGATCAATTTCTGGGGCTTTCAAAACTTTGGTCCCATCAGGACCCCCTGGTAAATATAAAAGTGGGACCTGAGGGGGAAGAAGTTGTGGTTTTAGTTGATACTGGGACAGCTCGTTCATCACTGGCCCGTAAGGTGTCAGGACTCAAATTAACAAATGAGGCCTTAAAGATAACAGGGGTAGAGAGAACTGGGATGACAGTACCACTTTTTGAGAATACTGTATTAAAACTAGGGGATAAAGATGAAATTGGGAATCAAGAAAAACATGAAATAAGGCCATAAAGATAAGGGTGGAACAGCCCAAGGAACTGAATGATATGGATTGCTAAGGGAAAGTTATATGGTATTAAGGGTGTTTGTGGAAACTGAAAAATTGTACTGTTTGATCTGTGGGTTTTGAAGGGAATGGGACAAACTGCTTTGATGGTATAAGAAAGTGTAATTGCTATTGGTAAACAGAAAGTATAATTAAGGGTGTGTCAAAGTGTAACTGAAGGTACAAATAGTGAAATTGTGTACAAAGGAAAAAGGGTTAAAGAGAAAGTGAGTTTATGTGTGCTGGTATGAGAGCAACCCCCTGTATTGTTTCCCCCCCCCCCCCTTGCAAGAACTCTTGGAGTGAGAGAGAGCCGGGTACAGAGACTGTTGCTGTAAGCAGCAAAGGGGGGAGGTGGGGAGGAGGGGGCAATGGAAGTGAGAATAGCCTTCATGTGCAGAGATGTAGGAAACCTGAAATCCCAGTGTTAGCACTGGACACCTGGAGAGAAGGAGGTGAAACTGAAATAGGATGTTAGTAGTTTTTGTAATGATGAGAGTTTGGAAAGTGAGAAAGTTTGGGACAGACACAGGCTGGAGGAGTAAGGACTGGCAAGGTATAACAGGGATGTCAGGACTGAAAAGAGGTGAATGATATGAAAACAAAACAAAACTGATTGACAAACAGATAGTAAGGGAATTGGTGATAATAACAGCTGTTACTGTTGTGGTGCCAGAATAGGGCCGTAGGACCCAGAGATCCCCTCAGGGAGAGGTGGGGGGGAGTGGGGGCTTGAAGTGCCCAGGGAGGGCTCCGCCCCACTGAAAGGAAAGCAGTGTGCAAACTGCAACGGGAAATTGCATCTAGGGAAGCAGGATAAAGAGATTTATTTTCTGGTGGATATGGGTGCTTCTTACTACTCATAGATGGTTTTGTAACAGTAATAGAAGCTACTGCCCAACAAGAAAAGGTTTACGGTTTTTTTTGGATTAATTAAATATAAACTAAGTAGGAATACAGAAATTCTTGTACCTGCCAGGTTGCTCTGGCAAGAAATTTAATAAAACTGGAGCCAAGGGTCCAACAATATTGACTGTTTAAAAACTGTAAGTCTGACATTAGCACAAATGGGGAAAAACAATGTTGTACCCCAGGAGTCACAGCAATATCAAACATGATGCACTTAGGGGTGTGGGCATCAGGGCCAAACATGAAGCCCTGAATAGAAGTTAAAAGCAAGAGATTGCCCAGTCAGGGTAAAGTGGTACCCTATAAGGATACATAACTGTAGAAGGATAGAAGACTTTCTGGAGTTTGGACTCCAATTTTGCAAAAATTTTTGATAGCAAGTGCTGTAGTTTGGTACAACACTTGAAGGCAAGTAATAGAATTGTTGAATGCATACACTCAGTGGTGGCAAATCCATGCACTTTATTAACCCAGTTAAGGAATGAATAGGTGGAGTTTACCTTCTGGATTTGAAGGATGTTTCTTCTGCCTGCTTTCTGTATCACGGCTTTACAAGTCGGTGTGCAGGTTTGGAGGAGCTATCCCCCTTGCACCCGGCGCTGCGCAATGCTGGAATAAACATACCTGCTTTACAACCCATCTCTGGATTATAGAGTTTGATTCCGCAAGTCAGCTAAACATTTGTGGTTGGTTTTTCTTTTCCCTAAACAAAGCAACCTGTTTTCTGCACTTGCTGTGCCTTACGAAAATGCACAGAAATTAGGCAAGCCTGAGACTCACCAAACACCACATGTGACATTTTGTAAAAGGTCAGTTTTGCAGCAGAGAACCACATATAATTATACCAAGTGTGCAACTACTTTTCCCATGCAGCAGCAGGCAGCAATGAGGCTGTTCTCATAATAAAAATACCATTTGAAAAGTAGTGTAATTAAGTGTATATCATGATGTACCCAGTAGCAACGAGAGCTCTGTTAACAGCTTCTGGAACAAGTAGATCACTCCCATCCCCTGCAATGACTTTGCCTCCAATATCGCATGGCTGATAAATTGCAGTCTTCTGGATATGAAATATTTGCAAGTAATTTGCAAACTGCAGCTAATCAGAACCGTCTTCCATATTGTCACCAACCACTTCAGGCAGCATTGTTCCATTTTGACATCTGGCTATGAGGCATTCATGCACGGCATTCACATACATAGGTCAATAAATAGGAGGGAGGGTGATTTCAAGTACTTATGCTTCCATCAGTTTCTTCTGTGTACCTGTGCAGTAGCTGCCCATCTCACCTGGTAGGTACGAATGCTGTTTTCTACTCCAGGTCAATAAAAGCCTCCATGTTGACATCCACATGCAGATTTGTCCAGATAACACCATGGAGAAAAGCTTCTAAAAGTCAGTTCAAGTTTTTAATGAGATTGCTGAGCATAAAACCACATGATTCCCATGATTTTTCACAGATTGTTTTCTGCAAACCTGGATCTCACAAGCCTACAAGCAAGGAGAAAGCTTATCGGCACAGAACAAATAGTACGATTGTGGGTTTTTTTAAATACAATCAGTATATTGTTCTATCACCAGCTGCTTTTAAGGCAATTCACTCCCATCAAACTCTCAAATATTCACCCAAGTCGGCTTTCATCCATGTTTTTACCTCCTGAGCAATTGAATCTATAGGAACTATTGGACTTGGAGACAACACAAGGACATACTGCCAGCTGAGAACCTTTCAGCTAATTCATCCAACAGCATCTAAAGGTTCGAAGCTCACTGAGGGGGAGAACAGTATTTGGGATATTAGAATTCCCCCCAAATGTATTGGGTTTATTTTTCTAAGTTTATTAATTTAAAGCTGAACTTGCACAAGTGAGGGAAAGCACCTTTCTTCCACACTGAGGAATTGGCACCATCTTCTCTCCAAAGAAAATTCTTTAAAAAGGCCCAAAAATTAAGTATACATAAATATTAATGTGTATTCATGCTCTTCTCTCTGCCAGAGTTCTGCTAAGTACACCAGTCACGTGAAAAAAGCAAGCCAGGCCATCCTGAACAAGTACAGTTATTACTGCACAATGGGTAAATAGCAATCAGTCCTAGAGATACTGTTCCTATACAGGGGAGGCAAGACAAAAATAAATAAACCCTTAACCACAATAAAATCCAAACCCAGTTTAAGAAAGCTTGTATTTATTTCAGCCTCAGTGGAGTCAGTTTGAAACTGTCAGAGAGACACTGTACACCTATATACAAATTTAAGAACACAACGGAGTAACTGTTACTGTTTATTAACAACCAGTTTTAATAATACGATAAAAGTATGTCCTGAGAAAGGGGAACAAACACGCTTCTTCAAGGTTTTTTAGCTGTTCTGGATCTCATCCGTCACTTGATGATCAGATGATCACTTTCCTTCTTTTGTTCCTCAGATTCCTGAAGAAAACATTTCAAAAGTTACTCATCTTTTCACACAAGACTGATAAGCTCTTCTTGACCCACGCAAACATATTTCTTCCCCTAAATGGATTTCAGAATGGAATTTGCTTATTATATTTTATTCAGAAAACTAATGGGATACCGAGATCATTTTAATGCAGCTTAATCACAAGGAACAAATATGGAGAATGTACAAAATCCTGTTTATCTTAAAAAAGCACACACATCTGAGGAAAGCCTGAAGGCAGCTTTCATTTTGAAATACTTGTTTTCAAAAGAGTATTATAATACTTGTTTTGTGAAACATGAAGCGTTCAGAAAACATTTTTAGCCTCAATCCCTGTAGCTATGACTTGCCCAGAATTTCAGTTCTCGGTTCAGTTCCATGTTCTCAGAACTACAGTGAGAAAAGAAATTGTCTCATCTTCTTCATCCTCTAACAAAAAAAATAACATTTTGGTTTCTGCCCCTATCATTCGTCAAATCATCAAAAAATTCAGAGGGATATTACAGTATGGGCAAATGATCACTTTGCTGAACAGAAAAAGGACTCTAATATAATTAAAAGATGCAGTTCCAACAGAGCAAGAATGTTCTTAGCACAATAGCTGCCGACAGAGTCATGAAACTGGCACATCAGATCCTTTGCAAGTTGGCTTAGACAGGAGATCATAGTTTAAGCATACCTAAAAAGCTGTCTATGTTGTGCTCTAGAAAAGCGTGTAGTAGAATAATCCCACTCCGACACACTGAAATTATCTATGATTCCAAATTAGAAGACATCTCCGTGATTGCTACATCACCTACTTAGTAAACTGTAAGCCAGCCAAACACAGAGATCTTTGAGGACAAACTAAAACAGAACAGCAGGAAGACCAACAAGAATGACTTGGTAGAATAAAGAAATACCTCAGTACTTTCAACCTCCTCCTGCAAATAGATGAAACCTCCAGTCTGTTTGGACTCCTTAGTAGTTTATTTTAAGCCAAGACTACAGTATAATCGCTTACCGAAGAAGCAGGTATATCTAGAGGGCCAGAAACGACAGTGGAATACAGCTTCCTTTTGCATCGTTTTGGCTTGGTCTCTCCTTCTTCGAGACTTTCAGGTTCATTTGATTTAGGAGAACTTACTGCTGACATCAGCTTCTTGGCTAGAAGAAATTTGTTTTGATACATAAACCAATCAACTAACTGGTTTTGTGAGTCTTTAAATCGCTGAATGCAAAAAAAGCTTCGTAACAAACTTGGTTTATAAATGACACGTAAAATTTAAGTGAAAATACTCAGAAATTGTATTTGTTCATCGAGGTTCTTTATTGCTTCTATAGCTGAAACTGTTTATAGCTTCAGGTACGGCAGATTAAAGCACGCATTAAAATGGAGTATGAAAGACAATCATGGCTCAGAAGTCGCTGGAAGTCAGAAACTTCAGCAGGAGTTAAACAACAGGCCTAACTTTCGTGCTGACAGAAGCACAAGACAGAACCAACTTTCTCTGTATACTTGTAGGTTTTCACAAATGTAATAATGAATCTCTGAAGAGACGAATAAATGCATTTACTTCATAAATCAAAGGACAACTTAACATGGCAGACAAGTCTAAGAACACATACATTAATAGCCTACAGCAGAAACAAGCCATTCTACAATGTCTAGAAAACATGGAATAAAACTTATTCTACACCAACCTTTAGAGTGTATAATAGAAGGAGAGCTTTGAATAAAATCTCCAACTTTTTGCAGTGTTTCATCCTTCTTTTTAGTCAGTCTTGAAGCATGTACTCGCTTTCTCAGGAAGTAGTCTTTTCCGGATTTCTGTTCAACAGAGATGTGAACATGTGAAACAAGAGCATTGTTTAAACTTCATTTTAGTTCAACGTTATTTTAAGTTGACATTTTGAGCTTTACTACTGACACCTCTGTTCATTATGCTGATGATACCACAACGGCAAGTAATGCAGACAATTTTATACCCTTTAGGGAGTTGTCAAAATCTCAGCTATTTCAAGGCATACGTTTCTTAAAGTTTCTTAATAAGGCAGTAGTTTCTTTAAAAGTAGCTCCCAAGCTGTGGAGTTGTTTCTTACATAAGCTGTTCTAATTACATAAAATAAACAAACATACAAAACAGAAGACAACAGATGGGAAAAATCTACTACTCATACTCTGACCATGCCAAGGATACTGCTATCACATGTGAACATCTGTTTTTAATAACTGCCATGCATATTAATGATATGAACCTTAGTTTAATACAAGGGCTTCACTTACAAAAGCACACGATAATACACTAAAGCTTCTCTTCCCAACTATTCAGTGTGCAATATCCTTCCCTCCAAATCATTACACAGTACAGCCATTACACGCTCTGGGGACAGACTGACTTGCCCTTTGGTTAGCTTATGGAATTTAATAGGAAGAGCTCATAAGCATGTAAGATTCCCATTCAGGTATACACATAAGGATAAGACACTGCTTCTTTCGTGTGACCACACAATTACAGGAAGTCCCAAGCTAGCTTCAAAACTAGAACAAAAAACAACCATTTTCTCGTCACTTGCAGAGGGTGAATTAAAAGCCATGACAGATTTTGTATTTTTCGTGTTCTCATTTTTCACAAAATCCTGGGAAAATAAGACAAGTTTCAGCCATGATTCTTTTGGAAAGAACAATTGATGTCACAAAAGTGAACACTTTAAAAACTTTTGCTAATAGTAGGGAAGTATCTGCTAGTGGTAACTATTCCACTGTAAATCAAATAATAAATAAGCATTCAATTATAAAAACAGGACATTAAGATATCAGTATTAGTCATCTCACAATGTCTAAAAAGCTGATTTATGTCTACAGGTTTCAAAGAAAATACACAATGGAGTTAAGAGAAATTCCCTTCTCTTAAACCATTATCACTGAGCTTGGCTATTAGTTTTGTTCATTAAAGCAGTTCATTGATTAAATTCTTCAACTACTTTACTGAGGTAGAAATAGCATTTTTTTAATGCTTAAATGAGAATGGTAAAAAGGCATCAGATATTTTATTTTCTGTTGGGTCTAGGTCATACCTCATCCATGTCATCACTTCTTTTCTTTTTTGCCTTAGGCATTTTCACTCCTAAAGGTATCATGCTGCCGTGCTGCTTTATCTCCATCTTATCAGGTTGCAGAGGTGTCAGTGGGATTTCCAGCTCCGGTTTTGGGAACCGACTAGTTTTGCCATTTTCTGCGGACACTCCAGAAGAGTCGAGGACAGTTTCCAAATGCTCCTGATAGCACAGAAGAATTTTAAGTGCAAGTGTTAAGGTAGCCATGAGATTAAAAAGTTATAAAGCATCTGGAAAAGGATATGTAAGCATTCGATTTTCCTGCTGTAAGAACACTTGTAGGAAGACACAGAAGGAGTCTATTTCAGTTACAGCAGAGTTTTACCCTTCTTTCCTAGAACTTGTTACATTTAAAATTATTTCCAATCTATGATCACAAAAAAAGTTCTCCATGTTAAACTGAGCCTGATACTTTACAAGTCATTTTTTCTCAAGGGCACAGACAACTACACTTTTTTTTTAATAGAGAATGGTGGTAGAACTGACACGATTTTCTTCATCTCAACTCTGCTGTGTCAGAACTGGGCAGGAAAAGGAGCATTTGATTCAAGTGTTCAATTAACTTCCAGCTTAATCTTAGGGAATTTGCCCTTCCTCTTCTACACTAGAGATGTTATTTACATAAGTAAGGTCCAGCTGGCAAGGTGCAAGCCCAGTACAAGTCATTAAAGAACTCCATTGCTATCTTTTCCCTGGAGAGAATACAGGCATTCAAGCAATGACACCGTACTTAAGCTGAAGGCTATCATGTACCTGCTCATGGTCAAATGGCAGCAAATGCACAGCTAAGTGACAGGGAAATGTCAGTATGCATTTCCCCAGCAGCACTTACTGTCCACAATCCACCCAATCCTGTTTTTCTCAACAGGAACAACAAAGTCAGAACTGAGATCACCTGGACTCCTCCTTCTCTATGGCAGGAATTCAGCTAGCATATCAAAAATGAGTTCAGATGCTGGTTGAACACATGGAAGACAGGCTGCTGGGGACATCAGAAAATGGTAGATGGCTGCTTCTACTGCTGCTAGTAACTAGCAAACTCCAGTGTCCCAAACACAGACTAGCAGCTTTTACTACTTACACTGTTCCAACCCCCTGAGGGGAGTCTTCTTCCTCTCAAAAAGTTACCAAAGATTGTAGAAAGACAAAAAGTAGTCAGAGCCACTTTATCAGGCTCTGCTAAGAATCTGAATGGAGTATCACCACCCACTGTATTTCCAAGAATTAAGTTGGTTAATAAATACTTTGTTTTTAAAATATATGTAACTGCTATTTTATGAAAGTTAGCAATTAAAAACTTATATAGGAATGATTAACATCATCTGCTAACAAAACAATATCCAGAAATCCTGCAGAGGAAGAAAATAAGTTCAATTTGCTGTGCCCGTTTCAGTGGCTCCATGAATTTTTTCCAAGTAACTTATCTAATCATGAGCCACTTCATAAGCATTAACATGAGGAGAGTTTTCAACAGCACCTGACAAAAATTCATCACACAATTGTTTCAACAGCTTTTATTCCTATCAAAGGCTATAAAAACAGGTGAACTGATCACCTTGAAAGGGATAAATAAATTAAAACTTGGGAATTGTTTAGAGAACATGAGATCTTTTCCTACTCATTCCTTATCAAAAGCAATACAATCACAACATTTTCAGATCTGAAGTTTCATACTAACCTCAGATTCATTTAATGAAGTGAGGCTCCTAGTACATGGAGGTGACAAATAATTGTCTTCAGCTTTGCATCTTAATGGAATACTTTCTCCAGTTTTAGTTTTGCTTTGTTGTTTCCTAGGCTGTAAATATTTAAAAGGAGTAAAGATTAGGCTATGCATTAGACCTCCAAAATATCTCGAGTTTTCTAAAGTTACAGTGTAAAACCTCAAGCTCAGACGCCACATGAACACGTAAGCTGAAACACAGCACAAGTGTGGGAAGGTAGTAACATCTATTCATTGTGTGATCTTCAGATACACCCTACTGGGTCTCACTAACAGTCTCAGGCAGTATTCTGCCTCCAAAAGAGAGAAAGCGAGACATTATTTAGGGCCAAAATCTGTAATGCTGGTCGTTTTGTCATCCATACCCCCCATACTCTGCACGCTCACAGCTGCTATGTTAGAACACCAAAGGCTAAACCTCTGCCTAATCTTCAGCATCCACATATGAATACATGGAAAACTGCATGGAAAAGTTCCATAATGTACACAGAGAGATGGTGTTCTAGTAAATAAAATATTTTTGAGAAGATGAGAGCTCATGTTTGAGTGGAAGACAAAAAGAACCAACAAGTACTCATCACTGAATATGTAGTTAAAGGACTATATGCTAAGAAAAATGATTCCAGCTCCAGTATCTCCTAGGAAAACAGAAGAACAAAAAGGGGTTAACAAGATGTTAAGTACTTACTTTCTATAAATATAATCATACCTTTTCATTTACAGAGTCATTCCTTCTACTTTGTCTTTCTTCAAGTAAAGGTATTTCTGGCAAACACTGAGGGCTACTGTGGTTAATGCGTTGTTTTAATTCCTTTATAAAGTCATCTTTGTCAGCCAGTTCTTTTCTTAACTCTTCTATCACAGTTGCATTATCCTAATAAACAGTAAAAACTGCTGAGTTGTGGGATTGGCAAAAGGAATTAACACACACAAGCAGTATTGCAATTACTTAGTAGCATCAGTTTTAGAATTGCAGGCTAGAACACTTAACTATTCAAGAACAGTAACATTTCACGGATTTGTACGGTCACTGTTACAAGTGCAGTAGTCACAGAATTGCCTGGGAAGTTGTAATACAATATATTTTGATTCTTCTATTTTACTTATGTGCTTCAGCCTTCATCTCTCTTAAGATATAATAACCCGAGCTTTTATTTGTTCCCAAATCCTCGGTACTGTGAGAAAGTCGGCAGTTGTAGGGGAAGTTTTGCATCTTTCTTCTCAGAGAAAGTGAATCCAAACATTCTCAAAAGAGCACAACTCATTTAGTCTTCTGTTTAGCTTCTGAAATTCTATGCTACGGCTTAGATTGGCTATCCTGATTAAAAGCTGGATGTTGAAATAAGAAATGCAACTTCCAGAGATCATCCCCCCTCTGCTTTTTGATGCTTCCCTTAATCTCTCTCCACATCCCCTTCTGTCTTTTCATGCCATTGTAGATACTACCTCAGAGAAAGCAAAGAAAGTAAGAAACCTGAGACAGAACTACTGTCTGAGTATTGAGCCTAGCCTGGGATCCGGAAATGCTGTGAATTATCAGAAAAAGCTACAGATGTCCAGTCTGACTGTAGGATCATAAGCATCAAACTGACATCTGCTTATCTGAACTACTGAAAAAATTGAAATTTTAGTAATTAACAGAAATTCTGTTTCTGAAGAACAAAAATAAAAGCTGGTGCTTTTTTTGGTTAGTTGCACATGATGTCAATACGACAGTGTTCAAGAACAGAAGCACACCCAGAATACAAAGAGCAGGTACAGGAGTTTTACAGAATTTATGGGTAGCTAATCAGGTAGGAGGAAAGGAGAGCTGACCTTGCTTGAATCCTTTAAGGCAGATTGTCTCAGTTCTGCTATTTCTGTCTCTTTTTGTATGACATTAGAAGCCAAAGTTTTGAGCTGTTCTTCCAAAGCTTCTACTAACTGATCTCTCTCCTCACGCCACTTTTGAAGATTATGGTCCTTTTCCTCCAGCTCCTATATTTCATGATGATAGAAAAGCATACACAGTAGAAACAAGCAGAATTTTTAAGACAGCCTAGAATTAATAAGTTTTTCATATAGCATAAATAAGGACTCAAGCTGATAAAAAGAGTTTATGGTAAGACATTTCAATTAACATATCGTGATGTCACTCAACAAGATCAGGTTACATGCATGTATTACATATGTATTTACTATGCAGATTATTGTATTTAAAGCAATCTGCCAGTGCTCTGTAGTGACTAATTATTTGAATATCTTTCATGGTCTACCACTAATTTCAGTTGGCCACTTTCATTTTGCTCCAATTTTTTTTTTCACCTTTTTCCTGTTGCTTGGAAAACCTGCATCATTCATTTAATAAAAAATAAGAGCAAGAAAAATACCTGTTTAAGTTGTTGGATAGTATAGTCTTTATAATCCAGCTCATCCTTAAACTGGTTATTAATCCTTTCAAGTTCATCCATCCTGTTCCTGAGGGATTCCTCCACAGAACGCATCGTGGACACCTGTAATGTAAGCACAGCTCACGGTTCATTAAAAGACTTCTGTAATCCAACCTGGCCAAATACTTCTTTGTTAAATAAAGAGGAATTCACAAACAAGTGCTGAGTAGGAAAACGACAGCAAGTGCAAGGTTACCAAGGAAGACATGAATTCATTTTTAAGCTTCAATTTTCCACCCCAAGCACACCCAATAAACTTTCAGACTAAGATCCTGCAAAATGGGTTTTAAGATATCTTCTTGTTTAATAATTAAATTTTAACTATTAGCATCACTGAAGCTGAAATTGAAGAAAAAAATATACATGCTTATATTAAAGAGCCTCTGGAAATTAGTCTATTTCTCTTCAAGTAAATAGCATTCTTCTTCCCAGTTATCAGCGTTTTTTCACAAGACTTAGGTTTTAGGCTTTGGAGTTACCACGGATACCAATGGCAAGTCACCAGTAACTTAGAGATAATAACAAGTCCCCTCCAGAGGCAGATTAGCTATTCTCTTCACAAACCTTATTCCAGACTACCAACCAACTTTACTTTCCTCTGTTCATTATCTATGCGAAACCATGTTTTAACTTGTGGTCCCCTCTAGAGCTTCAATGGCAACTTTACCTAAGATTTGCTGCTAGTCACACTAGTGTGAAATTTCCAGCTTCATAGTTAAAGTTTGAGAAGTTTTAACAGCAGAAAGCCAAGCATAATCTTACAGAGAAAAATAGCTCAGTTGATTACAAACCTCGCTTTGTACTTGCTGAATTTGTTTCTCGGCATCAGAATGTTTGTCTTTTAGATCTGCATACTCTTCTTCTTTCCTCTGCAAATCTTTTTTCAAATTCAGTACAAGGGCAGAACTCTCAGAAAGAATATTTTCTAGCCTTATGTTAAAAATAAAGACACAAAGAACTGTTACACATCTCATGGAAACAGCAATTACAGCTTAATCCATGCCCTGCCTGTTGGTTTCTATTTGTAAATAGACTCTTAAATCTATCTAGACCAGTGACAAGATTTAAACAATTACTTTTGAATTTCAGCTTGCTTCTCATAATCAGATGCTGAAGCAATAAATTATTCAGATGCTATTCTGAGGGATGTACAACAAAACCACCAGAAATCCCCATATTATTCTTCATTTCCTTGCACACTCCTGTTTTCCCTTGGAACTCAAGTAGCATACCAAAGCATCCTAAAGTAGTAGTTTGGCCATTGATAAGCATGCAGATGCATTAAGTCGAAGGGATGTTCCCATTAACTATTTTTAACTCTAGTTCATTCTCAAAGGGCTCTAAGTTAACTCAGTGGTTACTTACGATTCTATACGTTGCACTTTCTCCATTTCACTCTTTTCCTTTTCCCGAAGAGAGTGTTTCATCTGCTCCAAGCTGTTTTTCAGCTGCATAACTTCTTGAATCAGATTTGCTTCATTGATACTTAACTCTTCAACCTTTTTGTCTGCATTAGCAGACTTCTCCTGCAGAGTTGCTGTAACTGTCTCTAGATTAACAATAATAGATTCTTTTTCTTTAAGTAATTCATTGAGTTTTGACACATTGTCTTCCATTGTCTTGGAAACCTCCAGGAGATATTCAAGCTCTCTTATTTTTACCTCACAGTTGGCAACTTCCTCCTGAAATTGTGCAATCACTCTCTGATCTTCTGCAGTCTTTTCTTCAAAGTCCTGAGTTTTCTTTTCTATTTGCTCATGTAACTGATTCACAAGATCATCTTCCTGACTAGTGTGAGTTGTAATCTCACATAGCTTCGTTACAAGTTGACGATTATGATTTTCAGCATTATTCAGTCCCGCCTTTAGGTTTTCATTGTCTTGAAGCAGTGCTTTGATGTGCTGACATTTTTGTGAGGAAACATCAACAATACTTCTGCATACCTCCCAAATCCTTTCAAGACTATAGTTAAAGGAGAGGTCCTGCACAAGATCTGAGATGGAAGAAGTCTGTGACTGAATGCATCCAGAACTAATTTGAGATGTCCCTGGCTCATCTTTTTCTGAGTCTGAGGAATCCTTTACACTGACAAAGTCAGTACCGATGGCGTGAAACTCTAAGTGACATTTGTATAATTCATCTAATTTGGTCCGCATTTTTTTTACTTGTGACACTTTATCAATTATATATTCTTTGGCAACTTCTATGTTGTTAGTTACTTGGGCATTTTTGTTTTCAAGTGTCATATTTATAGATTTCTGTTCATCCAGTTTAGAAGCAATTCCCCGATAGTCAGCTTGACCCTGCAGAATTTGTTCACGGAGGGCATCAGCTGTTTCTTCAGAAAAAGAAAGCTCAATACGCAGGCTTGTTACCTGCTTACTGAAATCTTCTTTTTTATTTTGTTCTCTGCTGCATTGTTCTTCAAGCAGAGCTAAATGACGTTCCAAGATTTCAGTTCTTTCCCTCAGTGCTAGTACTTCCTTTCAGTACGTGGAGCACTTTTGTTTCATGTGTTCAATTGTCCTTTGCTCTACAGTGTTCTTTTTCTTTCTCTCATTTATAACTACGGTAAAACAAACAAACAAACAAACAAAAAAGGGAAAAGGAATGTAGCTCAGATTGATTAAAATCATTATTACATAGCAGTTCACAACACCAAGTAGCAACTTCTAAGTGAAAAACTGTCGTAATATGCAAGCCATACCCTCACATCACATAGTATTTGATACTAGTGAAGGAATTAAAGTCCTCTGAACACGTAATCAGGTGCCTCAGATTTCTATACAGAATTAACAGCAAAAGGTTTTCAGTCTGGAAGAACACTTTTACCATGGCACTACTCAAACCTTCCACTCCACACCAGTAGAAAATCTAATTAGATTTAAGAAACATGGGAACGAGATAGATAATTCACAGCTATATTCTTTCTATCTTCCGTGCTTCAGCAATCCCTATAAGGCAGCCAGGAATCACTCCATCTACATCTAAATGGTAGATAAACAGTTCTCTAAGAAATTTCATTCCAACTCACAGTCCTCTTACTTTCAAAAGAAAGATAAAACCCTGGACAAGTTGATCACTTAAGTGTTGATATCTGTCTCTCTTATTCAGTTGATCTCTAAACAAAATATGAGGATTCCTACTTCTGTCCACACTTACTCTTTTGCATATAAAGTTCACTCATAAAGTTGTACAAATTTGCAGATTCAAGTTTCCATAAATATTCCATTAGCTTGGGGCTGTTTTTTCTTTAACTGGTGAGCAATTAGCTAAAATCACATGCATTTTCTTTCTATCAAAAGCGACTTCTGCTGTATTTCATCATTGCTTTAGAATCCAGTTATGTCCATTCCATAATATGCATACTTTAAGTATTAGAAAAATAAATATAAGTCAAGACTTACTAGGGATTGTGTCACCACAACAATATATTCCATGGTGATTCTTGTACAGTCCTATTATTACTACAACTACAGAAATGCAGAATTTCATAGCGCCCACGTGCAGCCTGCATTACATACAGATTCACATGTACTGCATGGAAACAGCCTCTTAACTCATCTAAGTTTTATATACAGCCCTCAACTGATTTAAAAGTCATACTGAAGAAACAGCAGTGGCATATTCCACCCCAAACCAGGTTTTGGGTTTGATTGCTGCTCCCAGCAACACTAGTGAGGGGAATATGATTTATAAGTAATCTAAACACTTTATGCTGAAAACAACAAGCAAGTACTAAAGCAAGATAAATAAGACTAGGGAGAAGATGTGTAATGTTCAGTCTAGAAGCTCCTTACACAGGAAGTAGGGAAAAAGCATTATTACAGAGCATAGGAAACAAGACCTAAAAGCTCAGAGAATGGTGTAAATAGCCTGAACTTGAAGCTGAGATAACCTAGCATCGCCTAAAACACTTTTGCTCGTGCTACTTATATAACTAATTCTACAAAAGAACCAGCACAACATACCTGTGCTCATTGTTCTACTGTGTTTATTTAACATAGCTAAAGAATATATATTAAGCGGTTTTTGAAATTGGATGCTATTAATACTCACAAATAGAAGAAAATTTTAACATGATTGAATACTCAGTACTTCTTAACAGAAAACTTCATGCTGACATTGTGACTATCAGCTACGCATTTTAATTCCTATGTGGAGCATTGCTGTCATTAATTTTTAAATGAGAGCTTTGGTCATATGATTAGAACAAACCCACTACTATTTGGAGTATGGAGGAGTCCACATCCCTCCCTCAGTCTCTGGTAAGATGCTTATATGTGATGCCATTCAGTGGTCACATTAGGATTCAATATTTATGCCAAATAAAGGCAGCAGGGACAAATCATCCAAGAACAGCATCTCATCCAAAGAAGGCCTTGACTTTCTCCCTTGCACATATTTTGCAAGAGGAATACAAGAAAGGAAGGGAATACAGCTAAGTTTTAGATTTTCCCTTCTACATTGTATATGCCTTCCGTAATTCTAGGAACACTGATGCTCAGCTGTGCCCAGAAGTGAAGTTAAATGCATCAGAGCTTATCAAACCATTTTGCTCAAATATTGCCCATGAGCGAGCAATTAGCAGGTCGTCAACAATTTTGATAGTTGCTTCAGGAAAAACAAAACAAACAAACAAAAAAAGGCACTTGAGCAGCCGATGCTACTCAGAAGATCAGCAACAGCAGTTGAAACAATCCTAAAGAAACTGCTTTAAAACTATTACCAAATCTGCAAGTGCATCAACAGATGAGGAAAAAGCAGCAAAAAGGAAAAAAATAGTGCAAAAAACTTTTATTCTTAAGCATTCAAAAATGAACAGCATAGGACCTTCTGAAAAAGGGATATTTACATAACAGTTACTTCTATTTACAGTTTAACACAGTGGCTTTTCTCCTTATACCATAAGGTACGCGCTTCACAGCCTTTTGCTTCCTATCCGGAATAGGAAGCAATTTATTGTTTTGGAAGACACCCTGTTCAAGGATGGAAGAAACTGTACCTTTCTTTGAAGGTGGCTCTTCCACAGTAGGCTTATCCTCGTCAGTACTGTGCTTTCTTCCCACTTCCAACTCAGTTTTCTCTTGTTTCAGTGCTTTAACTGAAAGCACTGAAAATTGGCTGCTTTCAGTTCCTTTATTAGTGTTCTCTTCTGCCGGTTCTGCTTTAATGGTAGTTAAATGGTAGGCAGTCTTTTCCTGTATTGATATAAGATCAGTTACATTGAAGCTTAACAAAAGGAGCACTTAAGTCTCAGTAATCTTCTGTAGGCAAATATTTACACAAAACCATACAGCTAAAATATTTACCCGGTGACTCTATAGACATCAGTTACAAATTTCAATAGCAGACAGAACAAGTACACCTTCAGATAATGACAAGTGCAATACTCGGTAGAGTATACAAGGGAAAGCAAGAGCCTAGCAGGTTACAAAGTAAAAGACTTGCACACAATCAAGAATTTACCAGTTTATCAAAGAATTTCCTGTTTCCAAGAAGTCAACAAAATTACAAACATGGTCAAAGAGCAAATGGTCAGCTCTCATACAAGTTCATCACATCACACTTCTGCAAAGCTGCTAAAATCACTTTCATCGTGACAGATATAATCCAACCTTAAAGCTTAGTCAGCTCTGTCACGCATATTTTAGATTGTGTCCTTGACCACAAGTGAAGCTTCCTTACTTACAAGATGACGATTGTTAAGCCATGCTGGCACTGCCAAGGACTGATTATTCATCTTTAGTAGCTTATGAAAAGAAAAGCCTCAGAAGTGTTCAGGCCACACAACCTCACAGATAGAGTTGGAGCCTTGTTCTTGGAAGAAGTAATAGGTGAGGACATGACTACTCATCACAGTCAGCTTTAATACCATGGAAATACTAAGTTGCAGTGATGCAGACAGTCAAAGACTAAGAAGGGTCAAGTTGCTAAGCTTACAAGGTTAGAGATCTGAGTGACAGAATTAACTATAAATGTTTTCAGAGCTACTTCAGGCTACCAAACATCAAAAAATGAACAAAAACCACCAGAAGTGGTATGCACACATACTTAATCAAGCTAGTCTTCACATATTCAGTAGCTCGCAGTACATTAGTCAGGTTAAAGTTTTATGGACTGCATAGAACGTGGAGATATCCTGACCATTCATACTCGTACTTCCAACTCTACTCAACATACTTTTACTGTTGCTCTTCCTCTGATGTAGGAGTGTGAGGCAGGAGTTAGTGGAACACGCTGATATTTTTGTTGTTTGTGTTAACAACAACTACCTTCAGATAAATTTGAATTGTTCACAATTTCAAGCAAGTACCAGCTACATACAGAAAATCAGTTTTCCAAAAATGTGTTGATTACAAGCATAGAATTAGTGTTTTTCTTTTTTTGTATAAGGATACGGAGATGTGAAAAACTCACATAATCTTTTACTTTTTCTTCTAAATGAGATTTTAAGTCTTGTAGCTCTGTAATAATGTCATCTTTCTGCACCACGATGTCCATTAGCTCTCGAATCCTTTCATTTTGTGCATTCATTTTCTTGGAAATAAAAAATAAAAAAAATTCAGTCATCAGTTTCTAATGTAGTGTTAAGTAGCTGAATTACACAATGCATTAAAGGCAAATTCAGTTAAGCTAAGCTCGGTAAGAAATCTATTAATGGAGCCTACTGGAATAGCATTTTAAGCTACCACAAGTTGGTATTAAAACAATTTTACACAACATCTTCTTGATAAAGTTACCTCAGTTGCTTCTTTAAGTTGCTCAACAGACTCATCCAATTTAATCACCTGCATTTCAAAGTCTGTAACACACAGAAAAGGTTGTATTACATAAGTAGCCAATAGATAGTTTATTAAGTAATCAATTTTTCCAGATATTCTAATGTTTAGGTAGCTTTTGAACAGATTAATTAATTTGCATGTGGTCTTCACTTATTGGGAGTGATTCAAAAGTTTTCTAAATTTCTTGGAACGAAAACATTGCATCAACAAGACATAAAGAAGAGTAGAGATTACAATATAAAAGTAAAAATCAAGATATAGATATATAAGATATATTTAACCCCATACTTATGAAAGCGTAAAGCTGCTAGTTGCAGTTTAAAGGAGAGGGGGGAAAAAAGAAAAGAAATAACCAAAAACCGTGGAATTGCTGAACCTGAATATACACAAGGAACAAACTATCACTTATCTACAGGCTATGGTTCCAAAGGTAGAACATCTCCTCTAATTCCTACTCAAACTGGTTACTTCTCTTTTAGATTAATGAACTATTTCTGTCTTCTACCTTTCACATCGCATAACTCACCTTTGTTCTTCTGCATCAGCTCTTCTTCAGTTTTAAGTAGTTTGGTGTTTTTCTCTGTTAGCTCTTCATTGGTCTCCATCAGTTCAAAGTTAGTTTTCTCCAGCTGCTTTTCAAACCAGCCAGTATCTTCCTTCGGGTCCCCCAGGGATACAATGGAACTATGTGCTGCCTCAGCTTGCTCTTTAATATCCATGACATCATAATGCACAGAATCAAGAATGCCCTCAGGATCAACACAGGTGTCAGGCACTATGCTATGTTCTCCACCCTGAAACGTAATTTATAATCAGTTAAAACTGGTGAATAGCTGACTACATAATAGCTGTTATTTCTACAGATAGTCTGGATAGCCACTATGAAGACAGCCATACAAGAAGTTTTTAATTTCAGCTTCAAAACCCACCTCACAAATTCACATACAACACGACAGTGATTCGTATGGGGGGAAGATAAGTGGCATTCTAGTAACAGCTAATATATTTTATAGTATTTGATGACCACGCTCCCTTTTTTTTTTTTTTTTTTTTTTAAATATTACCCCAGATTGATCTCCTTCAAATTTAACGTATAAGTTCGGACTCCCCTTTTCTTTGTATACAGCGTAAATTTTCATTTTGTGTTGCAGAAACAAGGAAAACGCCCAAATTCCCAAAGCTTTCTGAAACTGTTCTTAAGGCTCAGCAACTATTCCTGCTAGATGAAGAATAGATGTATCTTGCTCATCATACAGCAACACAGCATGCACTTCTTTGTAAACAGCCTTGTGTTTCTACAAGATGTGCCCATAACATTTAAATAGTAAAAAGGAAAATATTTAAGAAAAAAAAAAGAAAAATACCAGGGTGTCATGGTTTAATAATTTTGTAATTTTGCTATCAGTATTCCACATCATAACGTCATATAAAGCATGAATACTTTTACTGCTCCCGAACACTTGCAGTATATTGATGATATTGTCGTGTGGGGCCATACAGCAGCAGAGATTGTCAAGAAAAGAAAACAGATAATCCAAATTCTTTTGCAAGCTGGTTTTGCCATTAAGCGCAGCAAGGTGAAGGGGTCTGCCCAGGAAATCCAGTTCTTAGGTGTAAAATGGCAAGATGGGCATTGACACATCCCAGCAGATGTGATTGAAAAAATCACTGCTATGTCTCCTCCCACCAACAAGACAGAGACCCAATCTTTTCTGGGAGTAGTGGGCTTTTGGAGAATGCATGTCCCAAACTACAGCCACATAGTGAGCCCCCTCTATCAGGTAACATGGAAGAAGAATAATTTCTCATGGGGTCCTGAGCAGCAGCAGGCTTTTGAGCAGAGAAAACAAGAGATAGCCCGTGCCGTGGCCTTGGGGCCAGTACGGACAAGACAGGATGTAAAGAACATCCTCTACACTGCTGCTGGAGAGAAAGGTCCCACTTGGAGTTTGTGGCAAAGAGCTTTAGGAGAAACCCAAGGCCAACCCCCGGGACTTTGGAGTTGAGCATATAAAGGGTCTGAGGAGTGCTACACTCCAACTGAGAAGGAGATCTTAGCCATGTACGAGGGGGTTTGGGCTGCTTCTGAAGTAGTTGGGACAGAGGTTCAGCTCCTTCTAGCACCTCGCTTGCCTGTGGGCCCCCCTGTCACGGACACAGGTAGACTTTTGTTTAAACCGTGACAACTACCCAGAATGCAGCATAAGGGAATTTTTGCCTAGAACTCTGGAGGACTATTTTTAACTCAGAAAGGTCAGAGATAGAAAGTTCACACTGATTTCTGGGTCACCAGCCTCACCGTACATCAGCATTTTTGGTTTTTAAATGATACATAAAGTTCTCAATAGCACTGCTCTAGTCGGTAGTTCTTTCCCTTTCCGTGCAGCTCGCTCTGTGCATGGCTTGTGAACCGCTATTCAGGCCAGACAGCTGCAGCCCCAAAGACCTGCCATAAATGTACAAATTCTACCAGGATAATGTCTTGGTAGTGGAGAAACAGGATGCGCAGTCATATGGCTCTCACACATACCTTGTACAACCAGCTTGGCTCTGGACTGGGCATCACCAATGTCACAGGTGTACACGTCACTGTCACTTTTCTCCAGATTTTTTATGCACAGCTGCAGGTCTCGTCCTTTCTGTGCCCTCTTGTATTTCCTGCCAGGCCTGAGCTCAGCAATGCCTTTCCTCCATATGACGAAGGATGCGGCTTTCTCGCTCTGACATGTAAAAAGTGCACTTCCACTTTCTTCAATTTTCACATCTGAAAGTTCCTTGATAAAGTAATTAGGTTTTTCTGGAAGGAAAAAAAAAAGGATGAGGGTGTAGGACAAAGGGATTTGTTACCACAACAAGTCCCAAGCATACAGAGGTGTCCTGAATCTCCTTTGCCCTCATTTCAGAATATCACATAGAGATGCAAAGAGTCTAAGAAGACCACAGAGTCTACCCATTTACATAGGTTTGATAATTCCAGTAGATATCTGGAAAGTTCAATACCATTATACATGCGCTGGTAGGATCTCATCTGATAAACTGCATATAGTTTTGATTACACATATTCAATAGAGACTAATTCAGATTGACATCTTTTCTTGGCTCACTAACAACCAAGATCATAGAACCATAGAATGATCACAGAATCATAGAGTGGCCTGAGTAGGAAAGGACCTCAAAGAGCTTCTAGTTTTAAACCCCCTGCCAAGGGGCCACCAACCACTAGACCAGGCTGCCCAGATCCACATCACACTGGAGAATCATTCGGTTTCCAGATTATTTTAAGGAAAAGATTTTAATCCACCGTATTTTCTGAAAACTAAGAATTGATCCTGCTCAAGGAAACAGAAGAGAAAAACATCACCCACAGGCTGCAGATATTTACCTCGACTTCTCTACATGCCATCCCCAGTGTGCTTTTCAACTCACCTTGCACAGTGACCCTGGCTTTTGTTATGGAGTCCTCTGTCTCACAGGGGTACTCCCCACTGTCCTTGGCAGTAGAGTCATGGATGATCAGAATGGTCCCACTTCCCTCCTGCTGCAAGTCGTACTTCTGGCTTTTTCTGATTGCTTTGCCATCCTTGTACCACCTGATGTTCAAATCCGGTTTTGACAGCTCACAGCTCAGGCTGATGTCCTGCCCTGCTGCTGCTGTCTTATCCTCCAGCTGTTTTGAAACCTCAGTAGGTTTTCCTGGAAGAAAACATGCTTTTTGAGTAACATACAGTTAGGGTAGGATGCCTCTCTCAAAATACATGCATCTACATGCTGGAGATAAGTTAGAGAGGCACTTGCAACAGACGCCATCCTACAGCCAGCAGTAATCTGCAAAGTACAGACAATAGAATTCCAGGCAGCATTTATTCTCTCTTAAATCTACCCAATTGAGGATGATGAACCATGTCTGAAAACTGCCTCTTTCTTCTCTCCACTCATCACACTGGGAGCCTCGGATGATGCTCTCAGATGCACATGCTCTAGATAGGAATTTGTTGTACAGCTAGATGATGTGAAGGCCATCCCTTCAGCTTATACTTAGAGGATATTTGCTCCCACAGTTCCCTCAACAGAGCATTCCTGATTTACTGTTAATGGAACAAGCTGTAGTGAGATGCCCATTTCCAACACTACCCCAGTGCTTTGGGTAGTTCTCACATTTGTGTAAAATGTTTTGTCATTTTACTTATTTTTAAGAGAAATTCTCAGTGCTTCGAGGTTCAAGTAGAAGGTTGCTATTCACTTTAACCATATTATGAGTTAGCTCTCACGACAATCTTATCAGAAGACAGTTGAAGGAATCAGACCCCAGAATCTCTCCCATCTCATTACCTTTCACAGACAGAGAGGCTTTGGAGGTTAGACCACGGGCAGTAAAAACGACTTCCCCAGCGTCAGTAGGAGTCACACTTTTGATAATGAGAGTATATTTCCGACTCACGTTAGAAGCTTTAAATCACCCACCACTTTCCACTCTGCTTCCATTCAGTGTCCAGTTGAACTCATCAATGCTTTCATGGGACGGAATGCATTCAAAAGTACAATCTTCTCCCTCCTGGATTTCAGTGGTTTTCAGCCGTTTGGTAATGCCACTATTCAGCTCTGGAAGGTAAGAGATACGTTAGTATGAGGTTTATATGGAGAAAAGGCATTTGTGACTGACATGAGTAGCAGTACTGGTGTTTTAACTCAGGATTTGCAGAACATGGCTGCATTCCTTACTGATGTATTCTCTAAGACATTCTCCACTCAGAATTACCAGAAAGCTATAAAAAAAAAGAGACGTGAATCTCTTGGCTTTGCTCTGGAAGAACTACAAGGCGAGCAGCTCAGTCCATGGAGCAGAATGAAGATTCAATGAGCTACAGAGGGAACAACCTAACAGAGAGGACAACTCTAGGATGCTGCGTGAGAAAAAGGGTTTTGCCTATGACAAGAAATTAAATGTTTCTATTAGCTAATTTGTTACCATCCTACCCCTACTGGTATTCAAACCATTTCTCCATTTTAGGGATGTTTAGAAAGGAAATATTTCCAGGACATTCTTGATGTGTTTGGTGATTTTCATGGCAAAATGAGATACATTTACATCAAAAGCAATGAGAATTTTCCAGACATCACTGTGCTAAATTGCAGTAATACACTTCTATTGTAGAAACTATTAAGGCTCAAGGGGGAATAGGTGTAAGACATAGTGACCACACTGAATGTGCTTTCAGCACTCCTTTACTTTCCACAGTACTTACCCTGAATGCCGACCTTTGATTTGGCAACATCACTGCCAATATCACAGGTATAGAAACCTGCATCTGACTTCTCGAAGTCATGGATAAGGGGACATAGGGTCTTCCCAGACTGTACCAGCTCATACTTGTTGCCAGAAGTGAGCAGAACACCGTCCTTCTTCCACACTGGTTTGACCTTCTCTTTAGAGACTTCGCATTCCAATTTAATCACACCCCGCTCCTCACCAAAAACATCATCCAAGGACTTCACGAAGACAGCAGGCTTCTCTGCAATTAAAAGGGCAAAACAGAACAATGTGATACAGAAGTTGAGACATTTCCAGTTGCTTTCAGATTTTTAAAGAGGGATAAATAAATCTTTACCAGCACTGACGACACCAATATAGAACATAAATCAGTTTCATGTGTGTTGACTGAATGCACTTTATGGAATTCTGAACTAATCAGTAGGAGAATACAGGGAATAGGAGGGACAGCCTGCATTGCCTTGGGTGGGACTGATATCATATGAAGTAATTGGGATGCAGCTCTTCTAAAGCTGGAGAGCTGGCATTGCCCTCACATGGAGCAGAGCTCATACAGCAGGCCACAGGATTAAGAGGATAAGCTGCTGAACACTTTTGATTTTCCTCTTTTATTGACTCCTTTTATCTATCTTCTACTTCACACATCAGATGTTTATACTAGGGAAAAACCTTCCACCAAATGCAAAAGAAAGGAGAAAGAGGAAATCCTTCAAACTCTGAGCGCACAGAGTAAAAGAGCTTAATTGCTGGGGAGAGCAGATTAGAATCACAGTACCCTTAGAATTGGAAGAGACCCTTAAAGGCCATCTAGCCCAGCTCCCCTGCAATAAAAAGGGACATTCACAGCTAGATCAGGTTGCTCACAGCCTGGTCATTAGTCATCCCAGAGGCAAAACACACACTGAATGATCTCTCCCTGCAGTCATAAATCCTTGGAGACAACAGCATTGACACTGCATGTTACTGAAGCAGTAAAAGAAATTGCTCTTGTAACTCTTCTTGTGTTAAGTAAAATGATGATAAAAAGCAATGGAATGCTTTGGCAGGACACCAAAACCATCCTCCTTCGTTGATATCTGCTGCAATGGAACCTTCCACTGGAAGAAAGCCTCTGATGACTTGTCACCCCAGAGAGGTGAGCTTTAGAAGCAGGATTGCTGCACAATAGAATGAACTGGTGCTCCTTAGCATCTCTTACATCCAGGAGGGGTGTGATCAGACCCACCTATCACCTTCAGGCACGCGCTTTCTGACACCTTGTCTGACTTCACTGTCACTGTGCCAGCATCCTCAGGCTTAACCTGCTTCATTGTCAGTGTGCAGCAATTGCCAACGTTCTTGATGTCATTGTAATTGTTGGTGTAAAGGAGGTTGCCATTCAGGAACCATTCCACGTCCTCGTCATTATGGGACAGCTCGCAGGAGAAGACAGCAGAGCTCTCTTCTTCAATTTCCACATCCTGCAGGTGCTTCGTTACTTCTACATTGCGGGCTGTGGGGAAACAAGGTGAACTGTTACCACTGTTACTATAAATCATACTGGGATGTGGTAGAATGGTTGGACTAGATCTTTGTGTAATCTTCTCAGTGAAGATAATACATGTATAAAGTTAGCAGGAGAGAACGGCAGAAATCAACCCCAAGAAGAGAAATCTGAGGTGAAATAGGACATGGAAGAGGCCACCCTCCCTGCTCATACCTTCAGCTGTCAGTGTGGCCTCAGTCTCTGCAATTCCTGCCTTGCACTTGTACACACCAGCATCATCGGGCTTCAGCTTCAGAATCATGAGCTCTGCTGAATGCTTATCCCTCTTGATCTTGTACTTCTCAGAGGGCTTGATGAGTGTGTGGCCCTTGAACCATTTCACAACCTTTGGAGAAGGCCTGAAGTCACAGGACAGGATGACAGAATGATGTTCCAAAGCTGTCTTGTCCTCCAACTTCCTGGTGATTTCTATATGGTAATCTGCAAAGCAGGGGTGGAAGAGAAGAAAGGATGAGGACAATTGGAAGAAGAGGAAAGTCTCTTGCGTGTATTCCATTCCAATTAATATCAAGTTCACAATGGTTCTTTGAACGACTCTAAAGATAAAACAAACGATTGTCTATAGGGAATGCCATTGACTACATTTCTATAAAGTAATACTGTACAGTATCTACCAAATGCAAGGTCCAGCTCTTGTTCTGTGCTTATTAAATTGCTCCCAATTGTTGAGGCTTTTATTCAAATAAGAGTGAGTTGAAAATATAACAAGTACTTTAGGATGTGAATGGAGACTCTTATGCTGGGGACAACAGCAGATAAAAAGCCTGGAAGTTTCTTTCAGGTGAAATCAATGACAAACTGCATCAAATTTAGGTGCTACCAAACTTAAACTTGTCTAGTTCAGAAATACAATTAATTTCACCTGATTTGACTTCTTTGGTATAGCCAAGGACAAAACCTCAGCTCTGTAGATCTGAATAGTAAGCACATCACAGCTATTCAAACAGATCTTTTACTGAGATGCAGCTGTCTCATTTAGTGTCCAACGACTTTGAACTGGAAATGGAGCAGACCCTCCAGACACACACACAATATTTCAAAGACCCCAGTGAAGGAAGGCTGTACGTTAATTAATTCTTCATCTTCATGATGTAAACCAAGCCTGGATATGTTACCTCTGACAAGCAGATTGGCTGTGGATTTTGATTTGCCAATTGAGAACTGAATGGTGCTTGTCATATCAGTGGTGGTTTTCGGTATGGTCAGCTGGTGGATGGTGCCTTCTTGCTGCATAATCAAGTTTCTGCCAGCCTGTAAGACTTCCCCACGTAGGAATACCACTTGGGAGGTTTCACAGAAGGAATGGATATCTCGCATTCAAATTTGGCTTTTTCAGTCTCAGTCACATAGTCATCACACAGCTCCTTTACTAGATTAATGGATTGCTCTTTAAGAAGGATGGAACAAGAGAAAGCAGAGATTTAGAAGGAATGTAAAAAACCCTTACATTATCACCCCACTTACTCACGTCAGCATTACTGCACATGAACACTACACCTATCAGCTCAGAATGCCTTGAAACATCATTAAAAAATAATAGAAAGAAAAGAATGTTGTTAAGAAGTCAGACAATAAGACTGACAATCTGAAAAGAGCCCAGATCTTCTGATTCCCAGTCCAACATCTAAATCAAACCATGACCTTCCCATCCCGATATCAAACTCCTCGCATTACGAAATGGAAAAGAGGTTCATTGAAACACGGACATTGATAATTACTTTGGTTAAATACAGCAACTTAGCTCTGAACAACAAGTTTTCACCTAGTAAAGGTCTCTGTAGCTCAAATGTAATGACTCTACTTAGGAGAAATTCATTTTCCAGGATTTTCTTGCCCTTATAATGGTAACAGTGGCAAAGCTGGGGACTGAACTCTTGAGTAGTGTGCTAACTCAAATGTCTCCCTTTTCTTTATCACACTTAACATCATATATATACCCTAACATTGTATATATTAAAAAGAAAACCAAAACCCTGTGTTCTTTTCAAACAGCAAGAGAAAATGAAGAAAAGGTCAAGCTATGTTTTTTATCCCTCAACGTTCAAACACAAATCTGAAGTCTAAACGTAGAAAATCAACCTCCTAAGAAAATAATCGGTCTTACTTTGCAAAAGTAAATTCCAAAAGAGAAGCTGGATATTTTGTGGGCAGAAAGGTAGGTAGGTAGGAGTTTTTATTTCTGTGAAAGGTCCTGGTGGTGTTTAACTTCCTTGACATTAAACCAAAGGATGTTAGCTCGTTTATAACATAAGATAATTTAATCAAAATCGTCATCAGAAGCATAATTACCTTTAACTGTAAGATGGGCACGAGATTCTGCCTTTTCTGCTACAGATTTTATTTCTGCTGCATCCTTGACATGGACACGTGTGTAAGTCAGCGAGTAGCTCTTTCCTGAAGCAGAGAACCACAGAGTCACTAAGGCTGGAAAAGACCACTAAGGTCATCTAGTCCAGCCACCAACTCATCCCTACCAAACTGTGCTCTTGAGAGCAAACCCACAACTACACTTGGCTTCCTTGAGCAAAGAGCTCTGAGGCACATGGCCAGGCTGAGCATCATCCATCTGGTTTCACAGTATCACTGCCTGTTCTCTCATGTCAATGAAACCACCCATTCCCCCACGTCCACATCCCCACCAAAGCGTAATCTAAACATGGCTTCTACAAGGACTGACCAAATGTGGCCGTCGTCACCTTCAAAGTACCTGATACAGAAGGATCACACTCACTGTCAGACAAAACCTCTTTGGAGAGGTGAACTGACTGCTCTGTTCACCCACACTTTGGAAATAACTGCACTCATTTCCTACCTGCTCCCAGCAGTGTGGGATGGTGGGATAGCATCACACTTCCCACACTAAGCATCCCACCATGTCACTTGTTCCACCTAAACCTCAGTCCCAAAACAAAAGGGGAACTCGCTTCTGAACCCTCTTCATTTCAGATGTCTTATATGCTTGATCTCCAACCCACCCCCCACTCAGGAGAAAGATCCCCCTCTTACACCCTACCATCTTGCTGCATTCTAATGTTGTCATCAGCCTTCAGCTTGTTGTCATCTTTGTACCACTGGCTCTGAACCTCATCGTGTGAAATCTCACAGACAAAAGATGCACTCCCATATTCATTCACTTCCACATCTTCCAGTGCTTCAACAATCTTGATATCTCCAGCTGTGAAACAGTAGAGATATATTTGTCAGGGTATTTCCAGAACTGAGTGCAGCATCTTTTCCTTACACATATTTGCATAGAAAATAAGTAGGATTATGTTTTATTCTAAACCATCATCCATTCCTGAGTCATTTCCCTTTTCAACACAGTCAATGCATTATTGCCCTTGAACTTAAAGATAGACTTACTAGCTACAATGGAGCTCCCTGCAAACAGTTTTCATGGAAACCAGAACCTCATTTATTCTAAAACCTTTCAAGCAAAATTAAGGGTAGAAAAACAATAGAACTGAATGAATCTTTAAGGTCATTTAGTTCCAGTCCCCCTGCTATAGGCAGGGACATCTCCCTCCACACCAACTCTTCTCCTCAGGGTCAAGGCTTCTCTCAAATCATTCTCCTCTAAGCCTGTGCCTGTGCTTGGGATTGCCCTGACCCAGGTGCAGGGCCTTGTACTTGGCCACACTCAAGTTCATGAGGCTGCCAAGGGCCCACCTCTCCAGCCTGTCCAGGTCCCTCTGAGTAGCATCCCTTCCCTCTAGCACATCAACAGCACCGCTCAGCTTGGTGTCATCTGCAAACTTGCTGAGGCTGCATTTGATTCCACTGTCCATGTTGCCTACAAAAATGTTAAATAACACTGGTCCCAACACCACCCTCCATCTGGACACTGAGCTATTGACTGCAGCTCTCTGAGTGTGACCATCCAGACAGTTCCCTATCCTGCAACTGGTCCATCCATCAAAACCATTTTTCTCCAGTTTGGTGACCAGGATGTCATGCAGGACGGGATCAAATGCTCTGCACAAGTCCAAGTAGATGATGTCAGTTGCTCTCCCATTATCCACTGATGCTGTTACTCCATCATGAAAGGCCACCAAGTTTGTCAGGCATGGCTTGACCTTGAGGAAGCCATATTGGTTACCACCATCACCTCATCTTCATTTTCCAAACTATGCCAAGGAGAACTAGACAGAACTCTACAATGTCGTGTCACTACAAACCTGTCTGAATCATTGGCTTCTCTGCATGCTCATCACTAGTCTCTCCTTAGCTTGTGTGCCCACAATGTACGGGGATTGTCAGCCACAAATCTTACCTAGGGGACATCTTTGCTTCAAAGTCCCTTGAACATCACACAATCCCTTTTAACTCTCTAGGTCTGCACTTATTTATGTCAGAATCAGACCATATTTCTGTGCTGCTATTTCCCTTTCCTTCTGAAGGGCCTGGATACAACTTGGATTAACCTCAGGAGCAGAGTTCCTGCATAAAACAGCCAGTACTGAAACAGCAACCCAGCCTGGTTGCAGACTGAGAGAGAAAATGAGAGTTCACCGCCTGTGAATAATGAGACTTCTCTTATTTCCCTGGGAAGTAATGCCCACTTTTTTACTTTGACAGAGCTCCTTCCCATCCTAGAAGGGAAAATATCAAGTCAAATCTACATTAGTCCTTCCATCTCTGCACTGGGCAAAGGCAGCCTTCAGATCTATGCTTAATTCACCCAATTCCCTAGAATTAATGGAACTGTACTTACTGGAACATATGCTGAAGCTTAAGCACAGTGCAGTGTTTTCAACATGTAGGAATGGCTATAGAACATGCATAAATTCTGGCTGACATATGACAGCTTAAAGCACTGCAGAGGACTGTTAACAAGCCCGTTTGGACATCACCTTGAATAAATGATGTTATCCCCAAGTAAGGGAAGGAACAGCTGAGCACCGGGGAGGTACACAAAGGGCCAGAGCAAATTCTCACACTGTCAGGTGCAAAGAAAACTGAGATTTCACCCTAAAACCCAGTTCACAACAAGGCTACAAAATCCTGGCTGAGAATTTCTGAATGCTCACCAGTTGTTTCCAGCTCGAAGGTCATCTTCTGGCCAGCAGCCTCGCAGATGTATTCTCCAGCATCTTTCTTCTCCAGCTGCTCCACAACCAGACGCCGTGTTTTGCCCACACATTCCAGTTTGAACTTTCTGGAGGAGGCAAGCAGTCTTCCATCCTTGTACCATTTTACTTTGGTTGTATCCTGTGCTACTTCACATCTGAGGGAGGCACTTGCTGCCAGGGCAGCACTCACCTCTTTCTGCACCTGCTCCTGGTTTATAAACACAGGTTTTGGCTCTGAGGGAAGAAAAGAAAAACAGAAGGACTGAAATGAGACCATCTTGCAGGTTTTTATGTACAGGTTGGAACAGGTTTAGGTTACCACTTGTGCCCAAACTAATAGCCTTCATAGAGAATATCAGCTGTTCTGTTGAAACAAAGTGTCAAATCTAGGCAAGAAAGAACCTAGGAACTGAAGGAACCAAGAGGGTCCTTGAACACCAGTCCCGTGGTTGCAAGTCACTATGCAAACATATTGAACCCAAAAGAACATCTGTCCTGCAGGCAACCAAAACCTGAGTTCCTTTTGCTTAAGACCCACTGTGAAACATCAAAACACATAAACGTGTGATAGTCAAACCACTGGCTGCCTTTTCATGACCCAGAACAGTACTCCTGGCTTCCTGAACAGACTCCTCATGGCCTCTACCATTGCCACAACTGTGACTGTCAAAGGCACAAAGGAAATATGCTCACCAATGCAGTCCTTTGTTCTTTGTGTGTGATTTGCAGATATCTATCTTACTTTGAGCTCTGGGAATAGTCAGCTCTACCAGGTCTCTTACTGTGAGTAGCAGACTCACCTATCCAGATGCAGCCTCCAACATAAAGGCATAGTAAAAAGGCAGTGTACTACTAGGAGAAGTTCCTGCTTCTCCTGCCATGAAAGGCTGCACGTAGAACATGCACTCCAGCCTCACTGCACATACTTATCTTAGTCAAATGTTTAGGTGAAGAAGAATTACAGTTTGGGATCTCAGGCACTGGAGAGATTTGAATAATATCTTGAATATTGCTTCCACTGTACATATATCAGTAATTATTATTCTACAGACAGACTGAAACAGGTCTTTGTGCCATACTAAAACCACATACTTGCTACAAACCCAGGCAATCAAGTATAGGGGAAAAACCTCAGCACAGACTACTGCACCTGGATCACTGTATAATAGAAACTAGATTTTACCTTAGTGATCTCTGCTGTATTTCAGACAACACCTGTCTTACCAGACACCCCTTACCAAGAGCCACCAGTCAGTGGCTCCTGGCTGGCTCGCCAAATGTATTGGCAGTAACTATGCTGGTACTAACAAGGATAACAATTACAAGCAAAATGGTAGAAATACAGAAGATATAAGGAAAAGGGAACTCACCAGAGCTGAGGCAATCCTCCCTGGTGAGCAATCTCCAAGAGATGCTGCCTCAGTGAGGGTCAGCCCTTAAATGAGGTCTCAGAGGAGGTGGAGTTGAACTCCACCCCTCCAGGGAGCACAGCTACATAACTTTCACCTGTGCTCCCACAGCTGACCCCACACTTGCCTCAGCTGATCAATCAGTGGTTCACATTGTGATCTCCCATCCAGAACTGAATGCCAACATCTGAACTATATCAATTGCCAGTGAAGAACTTCCTCCCTGCCAGAACAAAACAGCTTAGATAGCCCTAAACTTGTTTTCATTTCCACCAGTATCATGTTCCAAAATCTTCAAAAATTAAAAAACACCCCTTTCCCCACTGTCCAGCAGCACACCAGCATACGCAGTCATTGAAAAGTCTGTTTCATACAAGGGGACAGGCATTAAATTGTCCAAACAAGCTGACAGCTGTAAGTTGCTTTGCCAGCAAAAGCCAGGTGAGGGTCAAGGTTAAATTCTGTTTGTGATTAAGTCATAGTGAGGAAATGTATTTTTCTCACCTACTTATTTCTGAAAACAGTTCTAATATCTCCTGAGTTTTCAGAGGCAGTAATAAAATGGTTTCCCCTATGGAATCATAGAACGGTTTGGGTATAGAAGGAAGCTTTAAAGATCATCCAATCCAACCTCTTGCCGTGGTCAGGGACATCATTCACTAAATGAGGCTGCCCAGGGTCCCCATCCAGCCTGCCCTTGGACACTCCAATGATGACTCACCCACAACCTTCACTGGACAATCTGTTCCAGTGTATCACCACCCTCATCATAAAGAACTTTTCTCATGTCCAAACTAAGTCTACCCTCTTCACTTTTGAAACCATTGCCCCTTCTTATGTTGCTATAGACCCTGGTAAAAAGCCTTTTTCCACTTTCTTATCAGACTCTCCTAATAAATGAACGCCTGTCTTCCTCCATTTCTGGAAAGAAAAGCATCAGCTTGAAGGCTTTCTATTTTTAAGCATTTCTTTTGTACCTGCTATAGAGAAGAAAACAAAAGAAAATACGGGAAAACCTTTTTAGTTGAAGGTTTCTTTAATTTAATAGAAACCACCAGTGCCGCCGTCTAGCATTGTGACCAAATGCTGTCTCTGAGACTATTTAGGAAGAAGCATTTGCAGGGGTGTGCTTGTGCCCTGAAGATATCTTTAATAACCTTTAATTTCCCCTGTAATTATTGACTTCTCATTTTGCTATCATTGCATCTACTTGAGATCCCCAGGGAAATTCCCAAATTATTTCCAGCCTGTCTTAAGCTGAGGCTACACAAGTCCTAAGTGTTCATAGCTTCGGAAGGCAAACAGAAAACTATATGAATTAAACAGAATTTAAGCAACGTCTACATCACTGAATGCTGGGGTTGAATGTGTCAAACCACTTAAATTTCCCCTCCTTCTTTGTTGGGGGGTTCAATACAGTCGAAACAATTTCTCTCACCTGTGACATGAATCTTGAAGGTGAGTTTCTGGCCAGCAGCCTCGCAGCTGTACTCCCCTGCATCTTACTTCTCCACCTGGCTCACCACCAGCCGACGCTGTTTGCCCTCTGACTCCACCCTGAACTTCTTGCTCCAGGTGATCAGTTTCCCCTCCTTGTACCACTTCACCTCCGTCTTCTCCTGGGTCACCTCGCAGCTCAGCGTGGCATTTTCTGTTGGTGCAGCCTTCACCTCCTTCTGCACCTTCTGCTTGTTGATAAAGGCATCCTCTGCTTCTGGAACTGGAAAACATTGGGTAAAATATACATTAGATATGAACAGCTTGTGACTAGAAGACATTAAAAGTTGCTTCTATGTTGTATTGGACCATTTCCTGGAGCAACACTGCTTCACACTGTTTATCACACATTATAATGCATCCTCAGCACAGTCCCTGTGGTCATCCCATCCCTCTGGGTAGTCTTTACTATCAGCTCGGACTCCTAATTTTCAGATTTCTTCTAATGAAGACAATGACAGATCTTCATCTGTCTGTCTTTTTGATATTGCTGCACTCTACACTGGATATCAGCCAAGTACAGCTCAGTTATGAAGACCTCAAAATCAGGAAACCATAGAAATTTAAGAGCAGAAAACCATCTTTTGACTCTACACTATGGTAATGATATAGCCCTTAATATGGTGAATATTTGGCCTACATTAGGTTTTGTAGCTCGGTTTTATGCATAAAGCATGGTTTTCTACTCTCAGCAACCTCTGATTCTTCAGAGAACTGGCTGAGGTAATCTCCTCTTAATACCTAACACATAAAGAAGAAAGTGTTTAAAGCCCACCTTACCCTTTGTGTCAACAAATGGAGTTAGCATCAGAAAGATATCAAGTGTAATTAGTTAGGCATACACACTTCAGTTAAGGTGATTCAGTTAATCACTTTGCTAAGTGGGATCGATTGATACATTGAATCTTTTATTGATTACTTTAATGACTGTTTTATCTGATTCTCCTTTTACCAACAACTGGTTGCTGAGAGCATTCATGCTAGTTCCTATTTGAGGCGTGGGAGAACAGATAAACCCTAAATAAATGGGCTTCCATTGACATTGCCTTTTATTTGCAGTGGAGACATGGAAGACCACTCATTCAGATCATTCATGCAAGCATATTCAGGCATACCCAGCTCAGGTGACCGGGCAGGCTCCTGCTCCCCAGCAGTCATGGCAAACCCTTCCATGACCTGTCCCCTATCTCCTTCCTCCCCGCTGTCACTCTGTGAAGCCTTCTGCTGCCATCCCTTTCCCTTCCTTCATGACTTTCTCCTCTGCATGCTGTCTGAATTCTGAGTGGCAGCAGCTGCCCAGGAGGGTAAGTTCAGCTCAAGTTGCTGTGCTGCTGACCGTTGCAGTACGTGCAATCCCAGGATTCACACCACAGCTCTACCACCAGCACTGCAGTCCACTGAAGGCGAGGGAGCAGGGCAGCAAGCCAATGCAAGAATGCAGTTGATACACTCTACATTTGACCTCCCTGCTTGTATTGACTGTAGAAGCATCATTCTCTCCGCCCATCTTCAACAGCCCCTGTTTTGACTGATGATTTTCAGAGAAGGTTCAAGTTGGATGTTAAGAAAAACTTCTTCTGAAGAGGAATGGTGATGTGGTGGCACAGCTTTGCAGGGAGGTGGTGGGGTCACCATCCCTGGGAGTGTTCAATAACCATGGAGATGTGGCACTGAGGGACGTGGGCAGTGTGCATGGTGGGGTGGGGTGAGGCTGGATGTGGGGATCTTTGTGGTCTTTTCCAACCACAATGATTTGATGAAGATCAGAAGGGTTGCTTATTAGCAAGACAACAAACATGGCCTAGACCAAACAGGTGATGCAAAACTTCTCACAAATGCAATGGAGCTTTGGCCCACTTCAAATAAGGATTTCAGCATGCACCACAAATACTGAGATAATTAGATGGCAGAATCAGCCCTTTTTACTCTAGTTTTCTATAGGTTTCCAAGGTGTGCAGCACTTGTTTCTTTTAAGCAAGAAGGTCTAATCTGCATCCCATAATGCTCAACACTCAGCACCTAACATTCAACATGTCCTTAAAATGGGATTGTTCTGTGCTACCAGTGGAACCCTGGGGTAGAGGAACCCTGAAAAGCTTTCTGAGTGCAATGGTAAGAGGACAAATTAAGACTCAGAAAGCCATTGCACTTTGGGAGAAGCTAGTAAGATGAGGATTTCTGTAGTGAAAGAGCCAACCACTCCAAGAGTACTCATAATCCCTCCTGACTTTCACACCACATCATTCTGCAGTGAGGGCTGGACCTGCACGTCATGTTACAGTGGTACACATGAGAAACGGTAGCTAAGCAAGCACTCTCCATGTATGGCAGAGGAGGAGGTATTACATTACCCTGTGCAGCCATGAGCTCATCCGGTCTGAAAGAGAACAGAAAACCTTTGGTTTCTGAGGCAAACAGCTAATAATAGCCCTCAGCTAGCAAAATTCAAGTGTAAAAGCACTACATTTCTGGGTTTTCTCCCTACACCTCTGCAATAAGACGTGGGCTGGCTTTGGCTGCTGAGGATTAACTTGGTTGATTCCAGCTGTTGCCATAGTCTTTCTGTCAACGTTCATGTTTCATTTGCTCTGACAGATACCTCCCAAATCTACCCTTTCTGTAATCCACTATTTGCTGAAACTGCCAGTTTCCTGAGCCAAAAGCATGAGCGACACAACTCACGGAACAGATCCAAAGGCCCCAGAATCACATCCACGTGGTGTGGGAACAGTAAGAGCTGATAGTTTAGAGTCTACACCACAGGCAGCAGCAAAACTGTCTACTACAGGAGCAGAGATATATTGCACACCAGGGACTGAAGGAGCAGAATGCCCCAAGATGGAGAGAGCAAAGACTGCAACCTTTACAAGGGAACAGAACGCAAGCTATGCCCTGCAAGGACACCAGGTCTGTGTGAGCAGAAAGGCAGTAGACTCCCAGTACAGTTGCTCCTCCACATAGCTGATCAAATGCCAAACCTTGACCAGGATTAAGCTCCAATGTGTTCACTGCCATAAGAAAGAAGAGGAGAAAACAGATTCCCTGTCCTAATCAGCTCAGAATACAAGATGAGAACTGTAAAGTTAACAGAGAACAAGATGACTTATGAGCAAAAACCTGTAGAGTGCAGCTACAAATAAAACAGAAGACAAACCCTCGTCATCAGCCAGCTCACTAATGGTCACTCAGAATGCAGCTGATGTGCCCATGGCTATCTGGAGTCTAAGTTAAAATTTACCAGATCTTGTGCAAAATATACTGACACCAGAGCAATCTCTACTGCAGCTGGAGTGAGAGATCTACCTCCGTGCTAAACTCTCAGACTAATGAGAAATGTACAATTAGAAAGGTATCAATGGATTCACGACTGATCATTACATTTACAGAACATGGAACGAATGGTCGTCAACGTGGGATTCAACAAACCAAAGGCAAGTGCAATGCCTCTGACTAAAAGTTCTTAGGACACCGACAACCAAACCTCAGTGCAGCCACAGGAGAGATCTGTAACTACTACTGTTGAAATATCAACTGGCAGAGCAGTGTTGCACATTGTACAAATCACAGTTGGACATCCATGGACAGCTGATGATAAAAGTAGTCCTAGGGGAAGAGCTGGATGAAACACTGTTAAAAACAAATAATCATTTTAGCTGCATGTTTGTAAGCATTTATTTTCATCCTCCCCAAAACAGTTTCATGGCAGAATAAAGAGGACACGTTCACACAGACGTTTCCACAGCCAGACTATGGAATAATCAAAGAATATCAACCAAAATGTGTTTCCTACCAGTTACATGAATCTTGAAGGTGAGTTTCTGGCCAGCAGCCTCGCAGCTGTACTCCCCTGCATCTTTCTTCTCCACCTGGCTCACCACCAGCCGACGCTGTTTGCCCTCTGACTCCACCTTGAACTTCTTGCTCCAGGTGATCAGTTTCCCCTCCTTGTACCACTTCACCTCCGTCTTCTCCTGGGCCACCTCGCAGCTCAGCGTGGCATTTTGAGTCAGTACAGCCTTCACCTCCTTTTGTACCTTGTCCTTGTTTGTAAACACGTCTTCTTTCTCTGCAGGGACATCACAACAGTCACACCGTTTTGCTGTAGTCTGCTGCAGAGCTTACTCCAGCTCCCCGTTTTCACTATACTTGCCCTTCACATTGAGCATTGTGATGCCTCATTAAGACAGGAAAATACTTTCCCCTCTATTTTGCTTTAGGAAATGATAGGCATATCACTTCATATCATATCATATCCTATCATATCACATCATATCATATCAGAAAGCTAAACATTTCGCAGTCTGATAGCAGATTTGGACATGAGATTTAGAACACATGCATGCACTGCTGAACCTCCTCCCTTCTCTTTGTTTCTTCTGATGTCTCTCTACATTTCCAGTAAATCAGAAGGGAATGGCCCTCTAGAACAGGTTGCCCAAGGAGACTGTGGATGCTCCATCCCTGCAGGCATTCAAGGCCAGGCTGGATGTGGTTCTGGGCAGCCTGGGCTGCTGCTTGGCAACCCTGCACATAGGAGGGGGCTGGAACTGGATGAGCACCGTGGGCCTTTGCAACCCAGGCCATTTATGAGTCTGATTATTGGCATTTTCCACCTAATTGTGTCATTCAAATTTTGTAACCAGATCTCTTCAAACACCTCCCCTTTTCTCACTCCTTGCATGCCTCGTGTGCTCTTGCACTGTAAACCTGCAGACACAAGCTGACTACAAGAGGTGCACAAGTTACCCTCCTTGCCTATTGTTTGTTGCAGTAATTCATTCCTGGATGGAAAAGCACATGTAGAAAAGTGTAGCTATGACACTAGATGACAAAGAAAGTCCTATAGCCAAAGTGTTTTGCATCAGAGAGGCTGTCAGTTGATCCTCCAAATGCAAGACACACCAAATGAAGCGTTCCTTTATCTCCGGGATTTCAAGCATTTTCTCACCTCTGACTTTCACTTGGAATGTTGCTTTGTCATCTTTTGTTTCACAGCTGTAGCTCCCTTAGTCTTTCAGGGTCACATTTTTGACCATGAGCTTGAGGTGCGTCCCCTGGGAGATGATGGTTGTCCACTGGTCCTGCTTCACCTCTGTTTGATCTTTCTTCCATACGACAGCTCCGCTTGCAGCTGACACCTCACACACCAGCTCCAGGTCTTCAGAAGGACTGACTGATATTTCTGGAGTCGTTTTGGGCTTGTTGACAGAATTAATGGCTTCATCTGAAAAAAAAAGAGAAAGTGGTTTACATCCTGACTCAGGCTTATTCAGCACAGCAAGAAGATACAGTTAGAACTGATTGTAATGTCTCTGCTCATTACATTTGGGTGATCGAGTTTCACCTCTGGGGGTACTCACATACAAACGTCTGTTTGATTCTCCTGTGTAAGGAAAGAGTAAGTTCTATGCAGACATTTCTTATTTCTTTTAATCATTTCTGTATTCTGCACATGTTCTTCTGAATCTAAAATGAAGGTAGCTAAGTAACGTGTTTGCAATACATGAACAAACCTATTCAACACTTTATCTCTAAGCTAACAAGCAGAGTTTGATGAGCACATCAGTATTTCATGCCCTTCATTCCATCCACACAGAACCTGCCTGAGGAGCAAGCTGATGGCTGTCAGCTACAGGCAGACCTAGCTTAGTATTGCATTTCTTAGAGCAACAACTGTTGCTTTCAGTCACTGAATATAACAAGGCCAATTACTATGCCAGGCACATTTATGGCATCAGTGAACAAATAATTCGTTAAAAATTGTAATAGACAGGAGCCATCTATTCTTTTAAAACTAGGTGACCAAAGAAGAACAGTCCCTCTAGAGTCAAGCTTTGAACAACAAATAGCACCAACCAATATCACATAGATAGATTACTTCCCTGCCCTAAGACCATCTTGTGACCATTTGGTGCTCCTAATTAAGCCCTCTTGATGGCATTTTGTCTGAGCCATGTGACATTTTGTGATAGGAGTTACTGCTAGTGTTCCCTTAACCCAACACCAAAGTAGGAGGTATCCATTCTCAGGGAATCATGCAGGCTTCCTCTGTATTTGATGCTCAGAGACAGCCCCAGAACTTTTTAAATCTTAGCTTAGCTCTCATCCAATAATGTTCATCAAACAGTGCAACTTGTCCTTTGGGGATGCCTTTGTTCTGCATCAACCAGTTCCAACGGAGTCTTCTTGCTTGTTTTAGATCAGTTTTTCAACAGATAAAGCCAGAGTCTTTGAATTACAAAGTGAAATTGCAGAATGCATGATTCTCAACCAAACAGAGCAGGAGGTGGGATGCAGGGTGAATACCTGAGCCAACACCACCTGCAAGCAATCCTTCAATATCTTAGGAATCTCTAGCCATCCCAAATCCAGTGTTGTGCTTGATCTATCATCTCTGCTGAGTTTTTAGCTAGCTGATGGTGAGCATCATGGTGGTGATGGGTGAGCAGTCAGACTAGAGGGTCTTAATCAACCTTAAGGATCCTGTGATCAGAGGAACGTGAATGTGCTGTTAGAGGTTACAAGCGCTGCGCTGCAGCATGAGCATACACAGCGAAAGGTTTTCAGTAGAGCTTCAGTTCATAACTGAGGACTGGGTTATGGAAAATAGGCTCAAGATAGAAACCAGAAAACAGATCTTAACGCCAGGTGCTGTGAATGCAGCCAGCTGAATTTCACAGATCTTGAATTTCAATGACAATTTCTTGTGTTATTTTACCCTTCAGCTCCACCCTGAACAGGAACATGTCAGTGACAAGCATTACTCCTCCAGGCTTGACCTGACAGTGCTTGACTTGTACTATGAGCTAATGCCAGGAAGAGCAGGAAAAGAGTTTCATCCACGTGCCTTCTCCTACCTTAGTAAAACCAGTGTGAAACTGCAGCCACATCAGGCTGAAGGAGGCGTCTCAGATGTCCTGCCTGGATGCAGGAGGTCACGTGTCAGAGGATGTCTGGCACGTCAAGTCTCATGGCAGTGCTGTGCATGACAAACTGCAACAACACTTTCCTGTGGGCTCCTTTGGGCACAAGGCCCAGCGGGTGACACACCTCTGGCTGCAGCTCTTCAGAGCCTCCCAGCAGCCACGTGATGCCCATGGGAGAGACACAGCTGACCCGCACAGCAGATGATTTACCAGCTAGCTCTGGTTTACAGCAAGAGAAGATACAAGTGGCGATGCTGAATGGTGAAATACTGCGAGTGTGTGGCATGGGTATAAGATTGGTGAGCCTGAGGATGTTCAAAGTCAGGCTGGACAGGGCTCAGAGCACCTGATGGAGCTGCGGTGCCCCTGTTCATTGCGGGGGAGTCCAACTAGCTGACCCTTCAGGGTCTCTTCCCTATCTATGAGATACACGAAAGCTGATTCTGCAGTAACCAAGCTACCAACAGCAGTTGTTTGTCTTAAAGTTTGCCAGCACATATATTAAAATAACAGCATTGATTACTCATTTGATAGTTACATTACAGTGCAAAGCACATGGAAACGTCCACCAGCTAATTCAATTAATTCTGGGGGCAGACCTGCCAGTATGAAATATTATGCTAACATGACAGAGAGAAGAAAAGCAAAATTAAGACTAGCTGACAAGCCTTGGCAGGAAGTTCTGCTCTCCATCAATTTAGTCCCATTATTCAATTCTGTTGGGAGCTGTCTCCATGTCTCTCTGGAGTTTGTTCTTTGAGAAGAAGCAATTAAGTAAGCTCTCCAATGCCAAAGTGCATACACTACTCTAAAGCTTTGTTGTTTCTCCATGGACCAACAAGGGTGACAAGACAGCAGAAGATGATGAAGAGCCTCATGCATACTCAGTGTGAAAAAAAAAAAAAGCCAACTGTTGCTGGGAAGAAGGTTCATTTGCATTTGTGTCATCTGCAGAGGGTACTGCAGAAATGGAAAGTCTTCCACTGGAGCAAACAAAGGGCTCTCATTTATTGCAATCAAGGCCCAGCGTGTGGATCTCAGAGATCAGACCTACACCCTGCAGCAAAACAGAGACCTGCGTGGGAAAGTTCAGTTTCTCTCTACATCCGTGTCAGAAAAAGCCCACCATGGAATGACAGCTAAGTAAACATCCCTGTGACTCTTCACAGGTCTCTTCTACATTTGGGATCACTGCTACTAAAAGAGATGTTGACATCATCTCTCGTGGCCACCCTGAGAGAAGAGCAGGAAGGCTGGGATGCTCTTTTTCCTCTCTTTCCCTTGACTTCCTCTATATCTTAGGGACGAATCACAGCAGAGATCACAGAAATCAAATGGCTCTACAAAGCAGATTGGCCAGTTCAAGTCAAAACAGCCACTGAAAACACCCCAGATGCTGTCTGACAACAGCTGGACTGTCGGGGAGTCAGGTGAATGCAGTCTGCTGGCCCTGGGCCGGAAGAGCACAGCCCAGACTGTCACATACCTTTCACTGAAAGCTGATAGAGCATTTTATCCCCCTCACAGATGCACTGACAACTTCCAGCATCATCCATTGAGACGCTGTGAATTTTCAGGGTGTGCTTTTTCCCCTCAATGTGCAGTTCATAATTTTCACTGGCCTTGAGCTCCTTCCCATCCTTCATCCACTCCACAGTAGCACCTGTGTCTGAAAGCTCAGCCTGCAGTTTGGCTTCCTCACGCAGCCGAGCGCAGATCTTTTCTACATCTTTGCTCTTCTTGGTAAATCTCACTGCAGCACCTGTCAGGAGCAAAGGCCTCGTTATTTCAATTGATATCAGGCTAACGTGGTCAATGTTTGCTGCAACATCTCTGAAAAAGTATCACCTTCTGTTCCTGCACTCATCATTGTGTCACTGCTGAGCAATTCAAGATATTTCATTTGCTCTTCTTGCCGGATTTACTAAGTAAAAATCAACCAAACATCTCCTTCTACTGATTAAGAATGCTCTAAACATGCTTCTGCAGAGGTTTCCACCCAATGACAAACAGCTCCTCCCATAATGAATGTTTATTTGTTCTATTTTGTCATGCAAAGCTGATTGATAGAGATATTATTGGAATGATTGCTCCCCTACTTCTAAACTATTCCAGCGCAATCAGAAAGGCTGTCTGAACCTGGAGCTGAAAGTACTGCCCTATGGTGATGCAGTGGTAAACATGGTGACTGAATGCACTGGCCAATAGCTGTGAACTGCAGACATTCATCAGCTGGCATGAAGCAATCTGGTTCAGATACCAAGCAGCTGGGTAGATTGGCTTACCCTACACTCAGTGCTATCATGTTTAGGTCATTACCAGGACTCACGTCAGTCCATGGGATGCAATTTCAGGTGTTTGGTACAGTCAGTGAATGCCTACAGCCCCACTTCTAATCATCAGATCACAGCAACTATGCCTTGACTGTAAGAGGAAAGGAGAAGGATCAAAGCAAATACCTCTCACTCTCATCTTGCTGCTGACATCAACATTTTTGGCAACAAATTTCACTTCTGCTCCATCATCGTTCTTGGTGACGTTCTTTATGATTAGGCTGTGAGTAGTTTGGGTTCGCTTGATGATGCAGGTCTCGCTTTCCTGTAAGACTTTACCATTGAGGCATCAAGTGCCGCAACACATTGTTGTAAGGTCAATAGTAAACATGGCATCCCCTCCAGGTACAGCTTCACCAGCTGTTAGGGGGGATTTCACAGCCAGGACTGGGTCTGAGGAAGAACAACGTTTGTCTTAATGCTCTTTAGATGCAAGTCTGGTATCTCATTTAGAGATGGAAGATTAAATCATAGGTGCATTTCTACTTCTCCCTTTGCATGAGTGCTGGAAGAAGCACTTCTGTGCTTAAGATCTGTTACAGAAAGTTCTGCCTCTTGCACATGTGACATATCAAAAGATAAGGATATTCATCTCTCTGTCACAGAAACATAACTCGTATCACTTTAGTGGTATCTGGAGATTGATAGGAGATAGGAGAACTGGGAATAAAGGAAAGCCTTTGGTGTGTTAATGCACTACTGTCCTTAAAGTCAAAGGAAACATCTTTAGGGAACCAACACAGCTGCTCAGCACACACTGACCCATTTCCATTGGGGTTTTTGTGCTTACCAAGGTGCACGCTCCCTGGGAATTCCAGAGACGGGCTCTGTGCATGCGCATTGACTGCAGACACTCGGAACTGATCATCAGCCTCTTCAGACAGATTGCTCACCGTGAACTCTGGGACGGGGACATGAGACTCGTGGCACTCACCCACGTGAAGCCAGTTAGTTTATTGGGTTCCACAATGTAGCCATGGATTGGAATGGGGAGGTGCATCTTCGGAGGGGACCATGCCAGCGTCACTGAGGTTTCTGTTTTATTTTTCACCACGGGGTCAGCTGGGGGCTGGGTGGGAGGTTTTCTGGGAGCTGAACAGAAATAAATACAGAAATATTAGCAGAAGGTCATGTAGGCTGGAAAAGACCTTCAAGATCAGCAGACTCAACTTGCAGCATGACCTACTGAGTCCCACCATTAACTACTGTGCTACCTGAGAACATACATGACAAGCTTATTCCTGCAGGTATTTGCATAGTGAATATATTGACCCTCTGGTTGCTTTGGAACATTTTATAGGTTAAAATCCCATCAGACTTTTTCACTGTGTGCAGCCACTGATACAGGCAGGAGGCTGGGAATTACCTGATAAGCTCTAGTTACAGACTACTGACACAGTAAAGGATTGATTTCATTTCATTTTGGCCATCAGAAAGTTTGGTGTCTGGTTTAAGTCATTCATCTAGACTCCAATTATAATCATATGGAGAACAGCACATTTAGAAGAACTCATCTCATCTTAATAAACCTGAATGAAATCACAGAATCATAGGATCACAGGAGGGCTTGGGTTGGAAGAAAACAACAAGATCATTAAGTTCTAAACACCCTGCCATGGGCTGGCTGCCCACTAACCAGCTCAGGCTGCCCATCACCCATCCAACCTCGCCTTCAACACCAAGGACAGGCATCCACCGCTTCTCTGGGCAGCCTGAAATGGAAGCAATGAGCCACATGTTGAAGATACTCAAATATTCATGACTGTAGAGAGAGCCAAATACTCCATACATATTGCCTGCCTGGTAAATGGCATTAAAATGCCAACAACAGACTCATCCAGCTCATTGAAAATGGTGTGAACATGGCGTACAGGATTCTTCCAGCAGCTAGTTAGACCTGCAAAGTGTAAAAACATGAAATCTCAATGCGATACCATTTTCCCTCATAACATAAACAGACACATAACTGCTTTGGGGTGCACTGTTACCAGCCTGTCAGTTGCTGTTGGTCAGTGCTAGATGCCAAAGGTCCCACTAACACAGCATGAAGCCGAAAGCTAGACGCTGGAATCAGATCTCCTGACCTTACCATCAGAAACTGAGATGTCATATTTTGCTCAGAGGTGCCTGCTTGTAGGAGGGACAGCTTCCGAGCTTTTTCTGCTCCAGGAACCAGCTCGAGCTTCAGAATTTAAACAGCAGTCAGAAATTAAACTGAGCTTTGTCACCTCCATCAAATAGAAGGAGTGGTTGGGTGGTACAGCTTTCCAAATCACTTAGAAACTGGCACAACAATCAGATGCCTACCTTTTCTTTTTGAACTTGTTAATACATAGAGCTTAATAGCATCAGAATGCCCCAAGCACTTCAGATAACACGACAGCTGTAAACCCTTCTTTAAGGATTCCTTTGTTTAACCACTGAGTAACTGTAATTCAGTGGTGCTGGTGGGAGAAGGGAAGTCCTAATCTTCCCAGATGGTGAATGGAGTTGATGTTCACATGCAGACTGGTGCTGCAGCAGAGCCAGAAACCACTCATTTGGGAAACACAGCACCAAGAAAATAATGGGAATAGCTTCATAAAATCAGGCAGCTTCACCCAAATTTCATGTCAGGTCCATTATTCTTCCTATTTTCAGGAAGAAATATTTTCCCTTTTTCTTGTAGTTTTATTTTCTTTTCCTTTCCAGCAAGCAGCTTTGTAGCTTACAAATTGTTTTCTAATCACCTCCTGGTGTGGACAAATCACACAGGTTTGACTCCATGTTTTACATAGTTAGCATTTTATATTTGTTCCAGTATGGGACTGTACAGTCATAGAATGGCCTGGGTTGAAAAGGATCCCAAAGATCATCCAGTTCCAACCCCCTGCGATGTGCAGGGATGCCAACCACCAGACCAGGCTGCCCAGAGCCACATGCAGCCTTTCCTCACAGGAGAGCTGCTCCAGCCCTCTGATCATCACAGTGGCCCTCCTCTGGACCCACCCCAACAGCTCCACATCCTTCCCCGGCCTGGACACAGTGCTGCAAATGGGGCCTCACAAGAGCTGAGCAGGAGGGGACAATCCCCCTCTGCCCCCCCACAGCCCCACACCCCCCTGTCCTCCCCGCACTCCCCATCAGCCCATCCCACCTCAGTGCTGCCTCTGTCTCTTCTCTCCTCTCCCCGTCCCAGCGCCGGCCTCCCCCGGCCTCCCATTGGGCAGCGGCAGCTATGCCGGCTCCGATTGGCTGAGCTGCAGTGCGCGGGAGTGGCCGTTGTGGGGGGGGCAGAGGGGGATGTGGGGCTGCAGTGTGTCAGCGTCAGGAGCGCAGGTGAAGGCAGCTGAGCTGTGTGAGCAGTTGTGTTTGAGTCTGGCTGCAGCTCTCTTAGACCCCACTGAAGGGCTGAGTGCCACTGGGAAAGGATCTCTGTGTGGAGATTGCTTCTACTAGAGGTAGTTCTGTAAGACTGTTCTATAGAGCTGTGCAGGGGCTGTAAAGGGAGTTGAGGGGGACTCTAGGGTGGATATAGGGCTGTGGTGGGCCATAGGAGGACTAGGGGCTCTAGGGGGCTCTGAGGGTGTGTAGGGGTTGTGGGGAGCTATTGGAGGATATGGGCAGGTCTGGGGCTTTAAGGGGTGGTGTATGGAGAGATAGAGGGTTGTGGGGGCCTTAGGGTGATATGGGGCTACTGGGGGCTGTTGGGGGCAAATATGGGAAGGAATATGGATGAGTACTGCTGCCCTGCAGCCAACAATAGCCTGAATGAGATCCTGGAGTCCCAGACGCTGGAGGATGAGCTGGGAAAGAGCAGAGGCTCCCCACAGAAGGGCAAATCACGTCTGATAACGTGAGTGTGGAGCACAGCCAGCCCCTTCCTCACATGTGTGGGGCTTCCATGTTCCTCTGTGCCCATTGCAGTGTGCCACCCCAATCCTGCTGCCCAGCCAGGAGTGGATGGGATGAGCAGGTTGGGATGCACAGAGCAGTGCTCAGACATTGCTGGGACATTTGTGCACTGCTGTTGAGCTTCCCTTTGTGCAGCAGGGGAGAGGATGGAGGTTTACAGGTGGATGGTTGTTCTTTCTATGGCATTGCACAGGTGGTAGAACCTTGTCCATTCCCAAACTTATTCCAGGGCATGCGGGAATTTGTGCAGTTGTAGTTCCTGAATTGTGCTATTTAAAACCCTCCTGTAAATGGGGATGTTTTGTAATGCCTGCTGGGGCTGCAGGCAGCATTGCCTTCCTCCTTAGGGGGCAGGTTTAATCACAAACCTCCCTATTTCCTCTCACAAACATCCTACAAACCATGTCTGGGCATTGCTGTCTCGGCCTGGATCTCAGCTCCTGAGACTGTCAGATGTGAAGCAGCAGCAGCTGGGACAGGGCTGGCTCTGTGTGCCCTCTGTGGGTCTGTGGGCACAGAGTGGGGCAGAGGGATGACTGTGAGAGGGAGGAATTGCCCAGCCACTAGAAAGAGGAAATCAGCTGAAAAGGGGAGATTTGAGAAGCACTGAGGCTGTGGCTGCTTTGACAGTAAGAAGAAACCAAGCTGTCACTGTGCAGATGGGAACTCCAGTAGGAGAGCTGTGGTGGCTTTACAGATGGCAGACAGCAGCTGGAGTGTAGAGCCAAGGGTAGGGGGGGGATTTTCCTCTTAGCAATGCCATGCAAAGAATGACGCAGACTCCTGCAGGGTCGGCTTTGCTGTGTGACCCTGGGTGGAAGCAGCTGGAAGGTCTCAGCCCTTCTGCGTTATCCCAGGAGCTGGGGCAGTGCTCGGTCTCATCCCACCTCTGCTAATAGCAAATGCAGAATCCCTTATCTGAGTGCCCTTTTCTCTCATGTAGAGTCACCGACCCTGGGAAGTTCAAGAAAAGTTTGGATGTTGTGTTGAGGGATATGATTTAACTGGGAAGTATTGGTGATGGTTGGTCTGGATGATCTTATAGGTCTTTTCCAACCTTGATAATTCTATGGAGTTGTAGCAGATTGTGGGGGTGTAGGTGTGGTATGTATATGTACATCTATGGGAATATACGTATGAAAAAGATAGATCCATGCACATAGCAGGGGGTTGGAACTGGATGATCTTTGAGATCCTTTTCAAACCAGGCCATTCTATGACTGTACAGTTCCATACTGGAACAAATATAAAATGCTAACTATGTAAAGCATGGAGTCAAACCTGTGTGATTTGTCCACACCAGGAGGTGATTAGAAAACAATTTGTAAGCTACAAAGCTGCTTGCTGGAAAGGAAAAGAAAATAAAACTACAAGAAAAAGGGAAAATATTTCTTCCTGAAAATAGGAAGAATAATGGACCTGACATGAAATTTGGGTGAAGCTGCCTGATTTTATGAAGCTATTCCCATTATTTTCTTGGTGCTGTGTTTCCCAAATGAGTGGTTTCTGGCTCTGCTTCAGCACCAGTCTGCATGTGAACATCAACTCCATTCACCATCTGGGAAGATTAGGACTTCCCTTCTCCCACCAGCACCACTGAATTACAGTTACTCAGTGGTTAAACAAAGGAATCCTTAAAGAAGGGTTTACAGCTGTCGTGTTATCTGAAGTGCTTGGGGCATTCTGATGCTATTAAGCTCTATGTATTAACAAGTTCAAATAGAAAAGGTAGGCATCTGATTGTTGTGCCAGTTTCTAAGTGATTTGGAAAGCTGTACCACCCAACCACTCCTTCTATTTGATGGAGGTGACAAAGCTCAGTTTAATTTCTGACTGCTGTTTAAATTCTGAAGCTCGAGCTGGTTCCTGGAGCAGAAAAAGCTCGGAAGCTGTCCCTCCTACAAGCAGGCACCTCTGAGCAAAATATGACATCTCGATTTCTGATGGTAAGGTCAGGAGATCTGATTCCAGCATCTAGCTTTCGGCTTCATGCTATTTTAGTGGGACCTTTGGCATCTAGCACTTAATGATCTTGAAGGTTTCCTCCAACCCAAGCCCTCCCGTGATTCTATGATTCTGTGATTTCATTCAGGTTTATTAGGATGAGATGAGTTCTCCTGAATGCGCTGTTCTCTATATGCTTATAATTGGAGTCTAGATGGGTGACTCAAACCAACCACCAAACTTTCTGATGGCCAAAATGAAATGAAATCAATCCTTTACTGTGTCAGTAGTCTGTAACTAGAGCCCATCAGGTAATTCCCAGCCTCCTGCCTGTATCAGTGGCTGCACACAGTGAAAAAGTCTGATGGGATTTTAACCTGTAAAATGTTCCAAAGCAACCAGAGGGTGAATATATTCTCTATGCAAATACCTGCAGGAATAAGCTTGTCATGTATGTCCTCAGGTAGCACAGTAGTTAATGGTGGGACTCAGTAGGTCATGCTGAAAGTTGAGTCTGCTGATCTTGAAGGTCTTTTCCAGCCTAAATGACCTTATGCTAATATTTCTGTATTTCTTTCTGTTCAGCTCCCAGAAAACCTCCCACCCAGCCCCCAGCTGACCCCGTGGTGAAAAATAAAACAGAAAGCTCAGTAATGCTGGCATGGTCCCCTCTGAAGATGCACCGCCCCATTCCAATCGATGGCTACATTGTGGAACCCAATAAACTAACTGGCTTCACCTGGGTGAGGTGCCACGAGTCTCATGTCCCCATCCCAGAGTTCACGGTGAGCAATCTGTCTGAAGAGGCTGATGATCAGTTCCGAGTGTCTGCAGTCAATGCACATGGATAGAGCCTGTTTCTGGAATTCCCAGGGAGCGTGCACCTTGGTAAGCACAAAAACCCCAATGGAAATGGGTCAGTGTGAGCTGAGGAGCTGTGTATGTTCCCTTAAGATGTTTCCTTTGACTGTAAAGATAGTAGTGCATTAACACACCAAAGGCTTTCCTTTATTCCTAGTTCTCCTATCTCCTATCAACATCCAGCTACCACTAAAGTGATACAAGATATATTTCTGTGACAGAGACATGAATATCCTTATCTTTTGATATCTCACATGTGCAAGAGGCAGAACTTTCTGTAACAGATCTTAAGCATAGAAGTGCTTCTTCCAGCACTCATGCAAAGGGAGAAGTAGAAATGTACCTATGATTTAATCTTCCATCTCTAAATGAGATACCAGACTTGCATCTAAAGAGGATTAAGACATAGTAATAGTAATAGTAATAGTCTCGTGCGGGTTGGAAGGGACCTTAGAGATCATCGAGTCCAACCCCCGGGATTCGAGCCTCTGTGCTGCAGACCGGCACTTCTACCACTTGCGCCACAGGGGGGATTCGAACCCGGGGCCCTGGTGTTGCAAGGAAGCATTCCTACCACTTGCGCCACCGGGGCACACTACATGTTGTTCTTCCTCAGAACCAGTCCTGGCTGTGAAATCCCCCCTAACAACTGGTGAAGCTGTACCTGGAGGGGATGCCATGTTTACTATTGACCTTACAACAACGTGTTGCGGCATTTGGTACCTCAATGGTAAAATCTTACAGGAAAGTGAGACCTGCATCATCAAGAGAACCCAAACTACTCACAGCCTAATCATAAAGAACGTCACCAAGAACGATGATGGAGCAGAAGTGAAATTTGTTGCCAAAAATGTTGATGTCAGCACCAAGATGAGAGTGAGAGGTATTTGCTTTGATCCTTCTCCTTTCCTCTTACAGTCAAGGCATAGTTGCTGTGATCTGATGATTAGAAGTGGGGCTGCAGGCATTCACTGACTGTACCAAATACCTGAAACTGCATCACATGGACTGACGTGAGTCCCGGTAATGACCTAAACATGATAGCACTGAGTGTAGGGTAAGCCAATCTACCCAGCTGCTTGGTATCTGAACCAGATTGCTTCATGCCAGCTGATGAATGTCTGCAGTTCACAGCTATTGGCCAGTGCATTCAGTCACCATGTTTACCACTGCATCACCATAGGGCAGTACTTTCAGCTCCAGGTTCAGACAGCCTTTCTGATTGCACTGGAATAGTTTAGAAGTAGGGGAGCAATCATTCCAATAATATCTCTATCAATCAGCTTTGCATGACAAAATAGAACAAATAAACATTCATGATGGGAGGAGCTGTTTGTCATTGGGTGGAAACCTCTGCAGAAGCATGTTTAGAGCATTCTTAATCAGTAGAAGGAGATGTTTGGTTGATTTTTACTTAGTAAATCCGGCAAGAAGAGCAAATGAAATATCTTGAATTGCTCAGCAGTGACACAATGATGAGTGCAGGAACAGAAGGTGATACTTTTTCAGAGATGTTGCAGCAAACATTGACCACGTTAGCCTGATATCAATTGAAATAACGAGGCCTTTGCTCCTGACAGGTGCTGCAGTGAGATTTACCAATAAGAGCAAAGATGTAGAAAAGATCTGCGCTCGGCTGCGTGAGGAAGCCAAACTGCAGGCTGAGCTTTCAGACACAGGTGCTACTGTGGAGTGGATGAAGGATGGGAAGGAGCTCAAGGCCAGTGGAAAATATGAACTGCAAATTGTGGGGAAGAAACACACCCTGAAAATTCACAGCGTCTCAATGGATGATGCTGGAAGTTGTCAGTGCATCTGTGAGGGGGATAAAATGCTCTATCAGCTTTCAGTGAAAGGTATGTGACAGTCTGGGCTGTGCTCTTCCGGCCCAGGGCCAGCAGACTGCATTCACCTGACTCCCCGACAGTCCAGCTGTTGTCAGACAGCATCTAGGGTGTTTTCAGTGGCTGTTTTGACTTGAACTGGCCAATCTGCTTTGTAGAGCCATTTGATTTCTGTGCTCTGTCCTGTGATTCGTCCTTAAGATATAGAGGAAGTCAAGGGAAAGAGAGGAAAAAGAGCATCCCAGCCTTCCTGCTCTTCTCTCAGGGTGGCCACGAGAGATGATGTCCACAGCTCTTTTTGTAGCAGTGATCCCAAATGTAGAAGAGACCTGTGAAGTGTATACACTTTGGCATTGGAGAGCTTACTTAATTGCCTCTTCTCAAAGAACAAACTCCAGAGAGGCATGGAGACAGCTCCCAACAGAATTGAATAATGGGACTAAATTGATGGAGAGCAGAACTTCCTGCCAAGGCTTGTCAGCTAGTCTTAATTTTGCTTTTCTTCTCTCTCTTTGTCATGTTAGCATAATATTTCATACTGGCAGGTCTGCCCACAGAATTAACTGGCACAGGCTGCCCAGGTAGGTGGTGGGATCCCTGGAGGTGTTCAGAACTGTGGAGATGTGGCCCTGATGGATGTTATCAGGGGACATGGTGGGGTGGGTTGGGGTTGGAATCAAAGGAGGACCCCCATGTATTTCATCAGGAAGCACTACTGGTAATAAGACCTTTGGAGCAAATCCTGGTAGGGCCACGCTCAGCTGGTCCAGTCCGGAGGCTGTTCCTCCTTACTGCAGTATCTGCAGTGAAAACCAGCAGCTGCATTTGTGTGGCTGGGCTCACATCCAGCAGTGGTGAGGGGACTACAATGATAAGAGACAGTTCCTGAAAAAATGAATGAAATTTGACAGTATGATAGAATGGAGTTAAATGTATTGACAGGATCTCAGTCATCCCAGTGTCCATCAGCTGGCTCTCGAGCTCCTAAATACAGGCATTCTGTAGAACGTTGTTGAATTTGTATTATACATGCGTGTTCTTGGAACTGCAGAACAAATGCATGCATAATCCAGACTTTGATTTTAGCAGCTCTGACTGCGCTGTCTCAACAGACCCAACTCAGTTGTGTGCGCTGTTTTGAAATGATATGTTAACAAGAAGTTGGAAAACAAGCTCAATTACCCTCAGTAAAATAGGACCGTGGACTTAGGCTTATACTTTTGGCTAAGACAGTGGTGAGATTTTGAATCTTTGAAGTCAATTATTCCACTGTGTGTTAATAGGGGCCAGTTTTATCATCTAACTTTTGCGCTCCAATTAATTTCCATAAAGGAATTCTGTTTTTCTTTTCAGTCCTAAGTGATATCTCCATCTTTTAGGCTCGATTTGTTTGCCAGGGGGTTACAGTGCAGTAATAGATACCCCCTCCATTGATTTCCTTCTAGTTTGCTTGTTCCAGTTCTTTCCTCAGTTTTCCTATTTTAGACATTTTCTTGAAGCCTTGGGCTTCTTCCTTTGGCTCTGTCCCCTGTCCAGTGTATGTCCTTCAACTTGTGGAGATAAGGTAATCTGGTACGTGGTTTATAAAAGCTGCCAATTTGCCAGCTTCTGAATTAGAATCTAGCAATTAGAACTAGGATTAAACGTGCACGTTTGATCTTATGATAAATGAATGCCTCATGGTCACAAATGTCCCTGCAGTTCTTTACCATCATACATATTTTGTGTGTCCATATTTTGTTTCAGCACTGGCAAACTTTGTAATCAAAGAGACAACTGGAGGAGTAATCAGGGCCGTTGCTGGAAAGCAAGCTGAATTTGTTTCTGAGACCTCTGAAGCCAATGTCATGGTGAAGTGGTACAAAAATGGCAAAGAAATCACGACCAGTAAGAAATTCACAATGGAAGATAAAGGGAAACTGCATAAGCTTGTGGCTTCAGCTGTAACGAAAGAAGACGAGGGAACATACATCTGCAAAATTGGAGATGACACTCTGATTTTTGATTGGAAAGTCTCAGGTAAGTTTGTGAGGCAAACACAGGATCACAATCCATATAAAGCACTTCAGACTTAATTCATTTGATTTGTCCAACCCTGTGGGTTTCCAGTATTTAGGACAAAGATTGCATATCTCTATTGAAGTAATTCTGACCTTCCTGTTGTCCCTGTGCAAATCCACAGTATGAGCAAATCATGTAACTGTGTTGTGATGAATTCAGGACAGCCTTAGCTCCAGCTGGGGCTGGAGTCACGACTTGAGCCCTGACATCTGGGCTTCATTCTTCTAGTTCATGAATTGCCTCAGCACTTACATCATCTTTAAACCTATGACTGAAATGTTCCTAAGTTCTTAGCATGGGAATCCTGTCTCCTCTTTGGACAAATTAAACTCCACATTTGGAGAGTTGAGTGTCTCCTGCTGTACCCGAAGGACGTTGTGATCTCTGAGGTGTCTCCCTGAGGTGCTGTAAGCACAGCCATTAGCTCATAGTGCAAGTAAAGCACTGTCAGGTCAAGCCTGGAGGAGTAATGCTTGTCACTGACATGTTCCTGTTCAGGGTGGAGCTGGAGGGTAAAATAACACAAGAAATTGTCATTGAAATTCAATATCTGTGAAATTCAGCTGGCTGCATTCACAGAACCTGGTGTTAAGATCTGTTTTCTGTTTTATATCTTGAGCCTATTTTCCATAACCCAGTTTTCATTTATGAACTGAAGCTCTACTGAAAGCCTTTCGCTGTAATCTATCTATGTGATATTGATTGATGCTATTAGTTCTTAATAGCTTGACTCTAGAAGGACTGTTCTTCTTTGGTCACCTAGTTTTAAAAGAATAGATGGCTCCTGTCTATTACAATTTTTAATGCATTATTTGCATGCATTATTAACCTGGCGTTAAGATCTGTTTTCTGGTTTATTTTCCATAACCCAGTCCTCATTTATGAACTGAAGCTCTACTGAAAGCCTTTCGCTGTGTATGCTCATGCTGCAGTGCAGCTCTTGTGACCTTTAACAGCACATTCACGTTCCTCTGATCACAGGATCCTTAAGGTTGATTAAGACCCTCTAGTCCGACTGCTCACCCATCACCACCATGATGCTCACCATCAGCTAGCTAAAAACTCAGCAGAGATGATAGATCAAGCACAACACTGGATTTGGGATGGCTAGAGATTCCTAAGATATTGAAGGATTGCTTGCAGGTGGTGTTGGCTCAGGTATTCACCCTGCATCCCACCTCCCGTTCTGCTTGGTTGAGAATCATGCATTCTGCAATTTCACTTTGTAATTCAAAGACCCTGGCTTTACCTGTTGACAAACTGATCTAAAACAAGCCAAGAAGACTCCGTTGGAACTGGTTGATGCAGAACAAAGGCATCCCCAAAGGACAAGTTGCACTGTTTGATGAACATTATTGGATGAGAGCTAAGCTAAGATTTAAAAGGTTCTGGGGCTGTCTCTGAGCATCAAATACAGAGGAAGCCTGCATGATTCCCTGAGAATGGATACCTCCTACTTTGGTGTTGGGTTAAGGGAACACTAGCAGTAACTCCTATCACAAAATCTCACATGGCTCAGACAAAATGCCATCAAGAGTGCTTAATTAGAAGCACCAAATGGTCACAAGATGGTCTTAGGGCAGGGAAGTAATCTATCTATGTGATATTGATTGATGCTGTTAGTTCTTAACAGCTTGACTCTAGAGGGACTGTTCTTCTTTGGTCACCTAGTTTTAAAAGAATAGATGGCTCCTGTCTATTACAATTTTTAACGCATTATTTGTTCACTGATGCCATAAATGTGCCTGGCATAGTAATTGGCCTTGGTATATTCAGTGACTGAAAGCAACAGTTGTTGCTCTAAGAAATGCAATACTAAGCTAGGTCTGCCTGTAGCTGGCAGCCATCAGCTTGCTCCTCAGGCAGGTTCTGTGTGGATGGAATGAAGGGCATGAAATACTGATGTGCTCATCAAACGCTGCTTGTTAGCTTAGAGACAAGGTGTTGAATAGGTTTGTTCATGTATTGCAAACACGTTACTTAGCTGCCTTCATTTTAGCTTCAGAAGAACATGTGCAGAATACAGAATTGATTAAAAGAAATAAGAACTGTCTGCATAGAACTTACTCTTTCCTTACACAGGAGAATCAAGCAGATGTTTGTATGTGAGTACCCCCAGAGGTGAAACTCGATCCCCCAGATGTAATGAGCAGAGACATTACAATCAGCTCTAACTGTATCTTAATGCTATGCTCAGTAAGCCTGAGTCAGGATGTAAACCACTTTCTCTTTTTTTCTTCAGATGAAGCCATTAATTTTGTCAACAAGCCCAAAACGACTCCAGAAATATCAGTCAGTCCTTCTGAAGACCTGGAGCTGGTGTGTGAGGTGTCACCTGCAAGCGGAGCTGTCGTATGGAAGAAAGATCAAACAGAGGTGAAGCAGGACCAGAGGACAAGCATCATCTCCCAGGGGACGCACCGCAAGCTCATGGTCAAATATGTGACCCTGAAAGACCAAGGGAGCTACAGCTGTGAAACAAAAGATGACAAAGCAACATTCCAAGTGAAAGTCAGAGGTGAGAAAATGCTTGAAATCCCGGAGATAAAGGAATGCTTCATTTTGTGTGTCTTGCATTGGGAGGATCAACTGACAGCCTCTCTGGTGCAAAACATTTTGGCTATAGGACTTTCTTTGTCATCTAGTGTCATAGCAACACTTTTCTACATGTGCTTTTCCATCCAGGAATGAATTACTGCAACAAACAATAGGCAAGGAGGGTAACTTGTGCAGCTCTTGTAGTCAGCTTGTGTCTGCAGGGTTACAGTGCAAGAGCACACGAGGCATGCAAGGAGTGAGAAAAGGGGAGGTGTTTGAAGAGATCTGGTTACAAAATTTGAATGACACAATTAGGTGGAAAATGCCAATAATCAGACTCATAAATGGCCTGGGTTGCAAAGGCCCACAGCACTCATCCAGTTCCAACCCCCTTCTTCCTATGTGCAGGGTTGCCAAGCAGCAGCCCAGGCTGCCCAGAACCACATCCAGCCTGGCCTTGAATGCCTGCAGGGATGGAGCATCCACAGTCTCCTTGGGCAACCTGTTCTAGAGGGCCATTCCCATCTGATTTACTGGAAATGTAGAGAGACATCAGAAGAAAAAAAGAGAAGGGAGGAGGTTCAGCAGTGCATGCAGGTGTTCTAAATCTCATGTCCAAATCTGCTATCAGACTGCAAAATGTTTAGCTTTGTGATATGATGTGATATGATATGATATGATATGATATGCCTATCATTTCCCAAAGCAAAATAGAGGGGAAAGTGTTTTCCTGCCTTAATGAGGCATCACGATGCTCCCTGTGAAGGGCAAGTATAGTGAAAACGGGGAACTGGAGTAAGGTCTGCAGCAGACTACAGCAAAATGGTGTGACTGTTGTGATGTCCCTGCAGAGAAAGAAGACCTGTTTACAAACAAGGACAAGGTACAAAAGGAGGTGAAGGCTGTACTGACTCAAAATGCCACGCTGAGCTGCGAGGTGGCCCAGGAGAAGACGGAGGTGAAGTGGTACAAGGAGGGGAAACTGATCACCTCGAGCAAGAAGTTCAAGGTGGAGTCAGAGGGCAAACAGCGTCGGCTGGTGGTGAGCCAGGTGGAGAAGAAAGATGCAGGGGAGTACAGCTGCGAGGCTGCTGGCCAGAAACTCACCTTCATGATTCATGTCACAGGTGAGAGAAATTGTTTTGACTGTATTGAACCCCCCAACAAAGAAGGAGGGGAAATTTAAGTGGTTTGACACATTCAACCCCAGCATTCAGTGATGTAGACGGTGCTTAAATTCTGTTTAATTCGTGTGCTTTTCTGTTTGCCTTCTGTAGCTATGAACACAGAGGACTTGGGTAGCCTCAGCTTAAGACAGGCTGGAAATAATTTGGGAATTTCCCTGGGGATCTCATGTAGATGCAATGATAGCAAAATGAGAAGTCAATAATTACAAGGGAAATTAAAGGTTATTAAAGATATCTTCAGGGCACAAGCACACCCCTGCAAATGCTTCTTCCTAAATAGTCTCAGAGACAGCATTTGGTCACAATGCTAGACGGCAGCATTGGTGGTTTCTATTAAATTAAAGAAACCTGCAACTAAGAACGTTTACCCATATTGTCTTTTGTTTTCTTCTCTATAGCAGGTACAAAAGAAATGCTTAAAAATAGAAAGCCTTCAAGCTGGTGCTTTTCTTTCCAGAAATGGAGGAAGACAGGCGTTCTATTTATTATGAGAGTCTGATAAGAAAGTGGAAAAAGGCTTTTTACCAGGGTCTATAGCAACATAACAAGGGGCAATGGTTTCAAAAGTGAAGAGGGTAGACTCAGTTTGGACATGAGAAAAGTTCTTTATGATGAGGGTGGTGATACACTGGAACAGACTGTCCAGTGAAGGTTGTGGGTGACTCATCATTGGAGTGTCCAAGGCCAGGCTGGATGGGGACCCTGGGCAGCCTCATTTAGTGAATGATGTCCCTGACCACGGCAAGAGGTTGGATTGGATGATCTTTAAAGCTTCCTTCTATACCCAAACCATTCTATGATTCCATTGGGGTAACCATTTTATTACTGCAGCAAACAGCATGGGCTGGTGGTGAGCCAGGTGGAGAAGAAAGATGCAGGGGAGTACAGCTGCGAGGCTGCTGGCCAGAAACTCACCTTCAAGATTCGTGTCACAGGTAAGACAGGTGTTGTATGAAATACAGCAGAGAACAGTAAAGTAAAATCTAGTTTCTATTATACAGTAATCCAGGTGCAGTAGTCTGTGCTGAGGTTTTTTCCCTAGACTTGATTGCCTGGGTTTGTAGAAAGTATTTGGTTTCAGTATGAAACAAAGACCTGTTTCAGTCTGTCTGTAGAACAATAATTAGTAATATATGTACAGTGGAAGCAATATTTAAGATATTATTCAAATCTCTCCTGTGCCTGAGATCCCAAACTGTAATTCTTGTTCACCGAAACATTTGACTAAGATAAGTATGTGCAGTGAGGCTGGAGTGCATGTTGTACGTGCAGCCTTTCATGGCAGGAGAAGCAGGAACTTCTCCTAGTAGTACACTGCCTTTTTACTATGCCTTTATGTTGGAGGCTGCATCTGGATAGGTGAGTCTGCTACTCACAGTAAGAGACCTGGTAGAGCTGACTATTCCCAGAGCTCAAAGTAAGATAGATATCTGCAAATCACACACAAAGAACAAAGGACTGCGTTGGTGAGCATATTTCCTTTGTGCCTTTGACAATCACAGTTGTGGCAATGGTAGAGGCCATGAGGAGTCTGTTCAGGAAGCCAGGAGTACTGTTCTGGGTCATGAAAAGGCAGCCAGTGGTTTGACTATCACACGTTTATGTGTTTTGATGTTTCACAGTGGGTCTTAAGCAAAAGGAACTCAGGTTTTGGTTGCCTGCAGGACAGATGTTCTTTTGGGTTCAATATGTTTGCATAGTGACTTGCAACCATAGGACTGGTGTTCAGGACCCTCTTGGTTCCTTCAGTTCCTAGGTTCTTTCTTGCCTAGATTTGACAATTTGTTTCAACAGAAGAGCTGATATTCTCTAGTGAAGGCTATTAGTTTGGGCACAAGTGGTAACCTAAACCTGTTCCAATTTGTACATACAAACCAGCAAGATGGTTTCATTTCAGTCCCTCAGTCAATACTTTTTCTTTTCTTCCCTCAGAGCCAAAACCTGTGTTTATAAACCAGGAGAAGGTGCAGAAAGAGGTGAGTGATTTTGTTCATCTTCGCACGCCTAATCACCTGATCTGTGTCAGTGACCAGTAGCTGAAAGCAGGCATGGGACGTTCTAAAGAGCAGAGAAAGAGATAGGGAGGAAGGTGATTAAGACAATCCCCTCTGCTGCTGTGTGTCCCAGAACTGCCCAGTTCTGTGGCAAAGCGTTGTACAAGATGAGGAGGCCAAGAGAACGGGAGTAGAATGAATAGAAAATATGCCTTAGTTAGGCCATGCTCAGCATATTAATACATCTTATCTCTTCCTAAAGCATTTGGTAGGATGTGTTCAGAGCCTCAGCTCTTCCTGGCTCTGCTAAGACATTGGAAGGTAGTCTTTCAGACTCTTTAAGGCACTGTTCTTACATTGCAGAAATATGATAATATAATTCCATGCTGATAATATCTCCAGATTTCTGTCTTTTGGGTTTCTTTCAGCCTGCCCTGATCCCTGAGTCTGTCTGTTCATGGGGTTTTTTATTTGGTTTTGTAGAACATGTTTCTTAGCTTCTGCATTCTCATAGTTCCTTTCTTTTTTCTGCGTCTTTAGAAATCGCAGTAAAGTTCACTAAGAAGCTCGAAGCTGTTAATGCTGAGATTGGAGGCACAGTCACTTTAACCTACTCACTTTTTAAGTGAGCCATGCCAAAGGGAAGGTGGTGTGGAGCAAGAATGCAGTTGAGGGGGGTTGGACTCGATGATCTCTAGATGTCCCTTCCAACCCCTACAATTCTGTGATTCTGTGAGATCAAACCAAGCAAAGGTTTCCGGGTTGATGAGGAAGGGGTCAGAAGAACCCTGACAGTAACAGGGATCCGGGCTGAGGATGAGGGAGAGTACTTGTGTGAGTCCAGAGATGACAAGAGCAGCATTACCATCACCCCCAAAGGTATGTCTCTGGAAATGAAGGCTGACAGTGTGGAAGGATCCTTGGCTTTCCTCATCAGCCATTACAACACTGCAAAGCTGAGTTCATTTGTGTGTTTATGCTGTTCTTTGTGTTAACAACCAAGTACAAAACTTGTCTTTCTCTCTAAATAACTGTGGAACAACTGCTTCTGAAGAGCACAGCTGTTAAGTGGGCAAATCAGCCTTCAAGGCTGGAATTAAGCATCCCAAATGTAAGATGGGATTTATTTTACCCCTTCTTTGCCTCTTTTCTTCTTGCATCTTTGTAGATGCAAGGAGGATCTCCTCTACAGGCAGGAGATGTGAGTGTGAGTTATGGTGATCACTTCCTGCGAGTCATAAAATCTGATGCTTCCAATGAAATCATTGACTCTGTTGGCTCTTTGAAGGTGCTCATATATAATATGATAGCAGGCTTTGAGTATATAAAAGGCTCTTAGAAAGTGGAAGCAAACAATCTGTTCTCTGTGCAGAAATAAGGGACTTCAATTGCAATGACAAAGATGCAAGTTCTACAACAGAAAAGCTTTTTAATGGCTGGATGACTGGATAAGTCATTTGGAGGGGCTTTGAAGCCTTCACGGTGGATTTCAGAAAAGGTTAGTGAAATATCTGGGGCACAAAGAGCTGAGCATGTCCTGGAGCAATGGAGAAGGGCTGGATGATTTTTGCGGGTATTTTCAGCCATAGAATTTTGTGTTCTGGTGGTGTCAGTACATTCCTTCGAACTACATGGACGGGTTGGTTTGTTGCATTGGTTCAGACTTTTGTACTAGGAGCTCAGCAGTGGTTAAAGCTCACACTTCTGCAAAGTAAACAAGCTCCTGCAATTCGTCTCTACTCTGTTTTAGCTGTGGATTAGCTTGACAGTTCCCTTCCATAAGCTTTATGGTTCCCTTCTGTAAGTCTACTTACATAGAGTGAGTTGCTTAACTTGAAGTCTTGCTCCAGGACTTTAAGCATATTATTAGCAAAAAATATCGCAAATAATTTCACCAACAATTCTCCCCACCCATCTGTAGCTTTCTTTTTTTTCACTGGAAGGGTTTACACTGGCAGATAGGGTGGGCATGTAGAAACAACCGCATTAATTCTGACGAAGCTCTGATTTCTCTGACTGGCCTTTGTTTTGTGATTCTGCATGCATGCCCTGTAGCTAAAGCCTGGATGTCTTCCCCAACACCTTCAGTCTCCCATCCTTACTTAAGTTACTCCATTGTAAATCTCTCTGCTAGTCCAAGAGAGTTTTTATTTTACCCCTTCTGTGAGGCAGCAGCTGGATGGGAAGGATGAGATGAGGACTAGGTTGTTTGGGTGGCTTTTTTTTTTTTTTTGCCTAAGAGCCAACTGGGAATCAAAGATACCAAAAATTGAAGACAAACTGTGTCATACCGAGCAGGGTTTGTCAAATCACTGGCATGCACTGTTAGGACAACTTCATCATCAACATATTCCTGGCTGACAGTTGTCACAAAATTCTGCTTCTGTGTCCCAAAATGTGCACTTATCACTTCTATTGGCAGTTGCTCATCTTTTCTCCAAACTGAATGGTTGTAGGAAATAAAACAGACAAGCAAACAAACCAAACAACCCGCAGATATTAACTTGCAGCTGATTGTCAGTGCTGATCGTTGGGCCATGTGCATCACTTCACATACTTCTGCGGCCAACAGAGATTGGAAAATACAAAGACCTTCAGAGACTACTTGAATTTCTAGATGCACTGAATTACCCTCTAGAGTGTCTTTCTGAATATATAAGGAACCACGGGTGACTATGATCCTGATTTATATCTAGGTTCAGGCTTACTGTTTCAGTTAGGTTAGATGAATAATAGTTCCAGAGAAGATAGGGAAATACAGCACTTCATTGATACCACATGTCGGAAGAATGCAGCTCAGTGCTGGGCAGTTTGCTGCTTCATTCCCTCTTACAAGTTGGACCCAAGGCTGGAAAAGACCACTGAGATAGCTGAGCCCAACCCAGCCCACCCTCACTGGACTTACTAACCACGTCCCCAGTGCCACATACCCGTGGCTCTTGAGCACCTCCAGTGACTGCGGTATATCAGCGTGGTTGCTTCAGCTGTGTGAGTTTTCACCACTGGATGTTGTTCTAGCGAGGCAAAAAACCCAAACTGATGGAAAAGTGTCTATACAGGAAGCAACTGGCTGTCCTGATGGCTGCCAACAGTTTTGCACAAGGTGTGTCATGCAAGCTTGCATGAGTCTAGTTTAAAAACTTGCTGTTCTGATGGAAGGAGAGGATGTTGGTACAGGATAACTGCGGGATTTGTGCTCTCCCGACATCCAGTTGCAATCACAGCTTATTGTTGCTATAGAAAACAGCTTATCTGTAGACAAACTGAGTTAGTACCATTAAGTGGCTGAATCCCTAAGTGATCCAAGGTGAAGCATGATCCAAACTGGAATTTAGCTAATTGTAGTAGGAAATCCAAGCCTTAATGAGCTGAGTTATTTAAAGTATGAGTCTTCCATCTAAAACAGCATTGAACTGTTACCCTGGTTGATGATAGAAGTGAGAGTTCAACAGCAGAAGTCTGAAGTTATGCTCCATATTTCTCATCACTCAAGAGAATATTTGAATATGTGAATTCCTTTGGCTATGTTAGAGCTCATAATGAGGTAAGCTGATGTTCTTTAAATGCTCGGAGTCTAGCAATGTGGGCAAGTGGACTGCTATTTGCTGTTGAGCTTTAGGCTAAGAAGCCTGATTTTAGAGGACAGTGGACTTCCCCTTTCCCTTCCCCTCTCCTCCCCTTCTCCCTGGACTGATCCCGCATGGTTTGTGAATGAGTTCAGAGCAAGGTAAATGAGGAATAGCCATGTGAAAACCTGTTGTTTTACTGCACTGTAAAAGACACTTAGTCAAAAGACAAGTGTGTGTTCCAAGCTTGAGATTGCAGGAGATCCTAGAAACAACTCAGCTGCTCAAACCTGTAGTCTGGCTGAATATTTTATTGTCAGTTTTGGTCAGGAGGAGATGCTTGAGTAAGACAAATAAAAGGTCATGGGTAAGTTGGTCCTTCTTGTGATATACTTCTAGGCTTTCATCAGGGAAAAGCTTAATTAGTCCAAATAATTATAGCAGAAACATCACACCAAGAACATGTGAGTGATATTTCAAATTTCTTGACGTGACGGTAAATTTTACCCCATTCTGCCATTCCCCAAATGTTTGTTTCCTTATGACAAGAAGAACTTTGCAAAAGTAATTTATTTTCAGTCTTGTGTGCAACACAAAAAGGGGTAAAATCTAGGAGGCCACCTGAAATCTTTTTTCCATCTGGAAGAATCCATTTAAGAGCACCCATGGACCTGGTTATGAACAAGTTTTCTTCTTTGCAAAGGCTGTTGCTTAATTAGCAGATACTGTACCTGGGAGAGGAAGAGGGAAGTAACTTGTTTTGGAAGTCCTGATGCTATTCAAGCATTCAAGGCCAGGCTGGATGGGGCTTTGTGCAATCTGGTGTAGAGGGAAGCATCCCTGCCTAAAGCAGGGGGGGGTTGGATCTGGACGATCTCAAAGGTCCCTTCCAACCTAAACCTTTCTCTGATTCCTTTGATGATTCTATTTCTCAGCTGCTGGTGTGAGATCTCCAACCTGTCCCCATTGTCTTTCAGTGTGGCAGATGAAGCTGGTGAAAGGTCTGCAGCCCCTGGAATTCCCTGAGAAGGGAACTGTCACCTTTTCGGTGGAGGTGTCCCATGAGGATGTGGAAGGGACTTGGCAGAAGGACGGCGTGCGGCTGAAGCCTGCACCAAATATCACGATGGGTGTCCAGGGGAAGAAACATTCCTTGACACTTTCTTCTGTGACCCTTGAAGATGCAGGACTCATTTCCTTTAAAGCAGAAGGCATTAATTCATCGGGGAGGCTCACTGTGACCGGTATTGGTTGGTGCAAGGTGTCATTATCTGCTCCTGTCCCAGATTACTTGAACAGCAGAACCAGCTTTCCTTCCAGCTGCAAAGAATGTTATGCACTGGGCCATTGCCACCAGAATATCCCTCCAATATGAAGAGGATTGTTGTAACATGATTGTCCCTAGCACAAGTAATGATAATGGGCTCAGAACTGCAGGTTTTATTGTTGTGAATTACAAGTTCTAGTAAGCATGGAGAGTAGGCACTGCCTTTCATTATTCCTTATGCCAGATGCTCCTAGAGACCTCATTCCCAACTAAATCCACATCCTTCTTTCTACTTCTCAGAATTGCCTGTGAAAATCAGCAGACCATTGGCAGACATTAGCATCACTCAGAAGGACAAGGTCACATTTGAGTGTGAGCTGTCCAGGCCCAAGGTGGACATCAAGTGGTTCAAGGTATGGCATGTAATGGAATTTTCCTTTCTGACTTCTCTGGAAATGAATGAGAGCCTTTAATTTCACTTCCAAGGGATGCGAGTCTGAGCTTTTGCCTGATAGCTTTTGCACTGCTCTCTTTTCTCTATGGTCTTTTACTTGCCCAGATCAGCACTCTTAGTTATTATGTCCTGAGTTCATTTATCAAGTTTAAATTGAAGTTTGTGTTTGGTTTCTTGTGAACTCCTGAGGACTTGCTGTACAAAATATTGTTGGTTGGAGTACAGTCTTGAGCTTCATCTCTAACACAGAAATTGTCAGCCAGGATTTTGTAGCCTTGTTGTGAACTGGGTTTTAGGGTGAAATCTCAGTTTTCTTTGCACCTGACAGTGTGAGAATTTGCTCTGGCACTTTGTGTACCTCCCCGGTGCTCAGCTGTTCCTTCCCTTACTTGGGGATAACGTCATTTATTCAAGATGATGTCCAAACGAGTTTGTTAACAGTCCTCCGCAGTGCTTTAAGCTGTCATATGTCAGCCAGAATTTCTGAATTTTCTATAGCCATTCCTACATGTTGAAAACACTGCACTGTGCTTAAGCTTCAGCATATGTGCCAGTAAGCACAGTTCCATTAATTCTAGGGGAGTGGGTGAATTAAGCATAGATCTGAAGGCTGCCTTTGCTCAGTGCAGAGATGGAAGGACTCATGGAGATCTGACTTGATATTTTCCCTTCTAGGATAGGAAAGAGCTCCATCAAAGTAAAAAAGGGGGCATTACTTCCCAGGGAAATAAGAGAAGTCTCATTATTCACAAGTGGTGAACTCTCATTTTCTCTCTCAGTCTGCAACCAGGTTGGGTTGCTGTTTCAGTACTGGCTGTTTTATGCAGGAACTCTGCTCCTGAGGTTAATCCAAGTTGTATCCGAGCCCTTCAGAATGAAAGGGAAATAGCAGCACAGAAATATGGTCTGATTCTGACATAAATAAGTGCAGACCTGGAGATTTAAAATGGATTGTGTGATGTTCAAGGGATTTTGAAGCAAAGACGTCCCCTAGGTAAGATTTGTGGCTGACATTCCCCATACATTGTGGGCACACAAGCTAAGGAGAGACTAATGATGAGCATGCAGAGAAGCCAATGGTTCAGACAGGTTTGTTGTTTGGAAAATAAAGATGAGGTGATTGGTGGTAACCAATATGGCTTCATCGAGGTCAAGCCATGCCTGACAAACTTGGTGGCCTTTCATGATGGAGTAACAGCATCAGTGGATAATGGGAGAGCAACTGACATCATCTACTTGGACTTGTGCAGAGCATTTGATCCCGTCCTGCATGACATCCTGGTCACCAAACTGGAGAAAAATGGTTTTGATGGATGGACCAGTTGCAGGATAGGGAACTGTCTGGATGGTCACACTCAGAGAGCAGCAGTCAATAGCTCAGTGTCCAGGTGGAGGGTGGTGTTGGGACCAGTGTTATTTAACATTTTTGTAGGCAACATGGCCAGTAGAATCAAATGCAGCCTCAGCAAGTTTGCAGATGACACCAACCTGAGCGGTGCTGTTGATGTGCTAGAGGGAAGGGATGCTGCCCAGAGGGACCTGGACAGGCTGGAGAGGTGGGCCCTTGGCAGCCTCATGAACTTGAGTGTGGCCAAGTACAAGGCCCTGCACCTGGGTCAGGGCAATCCCAAGCACAGGCACAGGCTTAGAGGAGAATGATTTGAGAGAAGCCTTGACCCTGAGGAGAAGAGTTGGTGTGGAGGGAGATGTCCCTGCCTATAGCAGGGGCATTGGAACTAAATGACCTTAAAGATTCATTCCATCCTATTGTTTTTCTAACCTTAATTTTGCTTGAACAGTTTTAGAATAAATGAGATTCTGGTTTCCGTGAAAAGTGTTTGCAGGGAGCTCCATTGTAGCTAGTAAGTCTATCTTTAAGTTCAAAGGCAATAATGCATTGACTGTGTTGAAGAGAGAAATGAATCAGGAATGGATGATGGTTTAGAATAAAACATAATCCTACTTATTTTCCAAGCAAATATGTGTAAGGAAAAGATGCTGCACTCAGTTCTGGAAATACCCTGACAAATATATCTCTAGTGTTTCACAGCTGGAGATATCAAGATTGTTAAACCACTGGAAGATGTGGAAGTGAATGAATATGGGAGTGAATCTTATGTCTGTGAGATTTCACACGATGAGGTTCAGAGCCAGTGGTACAAAGATGACGACAAGCTGAAGGCTGATGACAACATCAGAATGCGGCAAGATGGTAGGGTGTAAGCGGGTGATCTTTCTCCTGAGTGGGGGGTGGGTTGGAGATCAAGCAGAAAGGACATCTGAAATGAAGAAAGTTCAGAAGGGAGTTCCCCTTTTGTTTTGGGACTGAGGTTATGGTGGAACAAGTGACATGGTGGGAAGCTTAGTGTGGGAAGTGTGATGCTATCCCACCATCCCACACTGCCAGGAGCAGGTAGGAAATGAGTGCAGTTCTTTCCAAAGTGGGGGTGAACAGAGCAGTCAGTTCACCTCTCCAAAGGGGTTTTGTCTGACAGTGAGTGTGATCCTTCTGTCTCAGGTACTTTAATGGTGACAGTGGCCGCATTCGGTCAGTCCTTGTAGAAGCCATGTTTAGATTACACTTTGGTGGGGATGTGGATGTGGGGGAATGGGTGGTTTCATTGACATGAGAGAACAGGCAGTGATGCTGTGAAACCAGATGGGTGATGCTCAGCCTGGCCATGTGCCTCAGAACTCTTTGCTCAAGGAAGCCAAGTATAGTTGTGGGTTTGCTCTCAAGAGCACAGTTTGGTAGGGATGAGTTGGAGGTTGGACTAGATGACCTTAGTGGTCTTTTCCAGCCTTAGTGACTCTGTGGTTCTCTGCTTCAGTAAAGACCTACTTGCTGACTTACACACGTGTCCAAGTCAATGATGCAGCAGAAATCGAATTTGTAGCATAAAGGGCAGAATCTCGTGCCCATCTTACTGTTAAAGGTAACTATGCTTCTGATGATGATTTCGCTTAAATTATGTTATAAACCAGCTAACATCCTTTGCTTTAATGTCAAGGAAGTTAAACACCACCAGGACCTTTGACAAAAATAAAAACTCCTACCTACCTACCTTTGTGCCCACAAAATCTCCAGCTTGTCTTTTGGGATTTACTTTTGCTAAGTAAAACAGATTATTTTCTTAGGAGGTTGATTTTCTACCTTTAGTCTTCAGATTTGTGTTTGAATGTTGAGGGATAAAAAACATAGCTTGACTTTTTCTTCATTTTCTCTGTCTGTTTCAGAAGAGCACAGGTTTTGGGTTTTTTTTAATATATACAATGTTAGGGTATATATATGATGTTAAGTGTGATAAAGAAAATGGAGACATTTGAGTTAGCACACTACTCAAGAGTTCAGTCCCCAGCTTTGCCACTGTTAGAATGGTAAGGGCAAGAACATCCTGGAAAAGGAATTTCTCCTAAGTTGAGTCATTACATTTGAGCTACAGAGACCTTTACTAGGAGAAAACTTGTTGTTCAGAGCTAAGTTGCTGTATTTAACCAAAGTATTTATCAGTGTTCGTGTTTCATTGAACCTCTTTTCCATTTTGTAATGCGAGGAGTTTGATATCGGGATGGGAAGGTCATGGTTTGATTTGGATGTTGAACTGGGAATCAGAAGATCTGGGCTCTCTTCAGGTTGTCAGTCTTATTGTCTGACTTCTTAACAACATTCCTTTCTTTCTATTATTTTTTAATGATTTTTTAAGGCATTTTGAGGTGATAGGTGTAGTGTTCATGTGCAGTAATGCTGACGTGAGTAAGTAGGGTGATAATGTAAGAGTTTTTTACATTCTTTCTAAATATCTGCTTTCTCTTGTTCCATCCTTCTTAAAGAGCAATCCATTAATCTAGTAAAGGAGCTGTGTGATGAGGATGTGACTGAGCCTGAAGAAGCCAAATTTGAATGCGAGATATCCATTCCTTCTGTGAAACCTCCCAAGTGGTTTCTACGTGGGGAAGTCTAACAGGCTGGCAGAAACTTGATTATGCAGCAAGAAGGACAGCCCTCCCGCCCACGTGACCGCTACTGTCCAATCACCGTCTCCGCCACCCCCGCCCCTCGTGGTGCTGTGCTGTCCTGTGGTGCATTGTGCGGTGTCGGTAAGATGGCGGCCGTGAGTCTGAGGCTCGGAGACCTGGTGTGGTGAGTTCAGTGCGCTGCGCTGCGGGCGGAGTGCGGTCCGATCCCATCCGATGGAGTAGAAGGACGCTAAAGCCAAACATGGGGCAAAGCAATGGCAATGGCACCTGCAGCACGGACACCCCGCAGCTCTGCCCGGCCCCGCACCTTCATAGATGATCCCGCATCCTCCCCGCTGGGTGGGCGGGGAGGAACGAAAAGGGACGGGATGGGGATGGGATGGGATGGGATGGGATGGGATGGGATGGGATGGGATGGGATGGGATGGGATGGGATGGATGGGGTGGGATGGGATGGGATGGGATGGATGGGGTGGGATGGGATGGGGATGGGGATGGGATGGGATGGGATAGAGATGGGATGGGGATGGGATGGGGTGGGATGGGATGGGATGGGGAACGGGAGGGAATGGAAAGGAACGTAAGGGCTGTGCCAGCAATGCCGCCGCCAGAGGCCGCCCAGGCCCCGACCACCGGGGTACCACGAAGCCACGGCGGCTGCTGGGGCCGCTCCCTGCACAGCGGCTTTGCCCCCAGCTCCTGAATCCCCCGTCGTTGTGTTCCCCCATGAGCCCCTGCCCTGAGTGCTGTGCTTCAGCCTCAGTTATTGAGCCCACTCTTACTGCCTTCTCAAAGGGTTGCCCAAGGAATCAGAACAGCAGAGCTCCCATTGGGCCCAAGGCAGAGTTTTGCTGAGGGTGAAGGAAGGAGGAAGTTTCAGCCCTGGATGGACGCCATTCTGTGCCCACAGAGGAGCTTTGTGCCCTCGATGCTGAAGCAGCACCCAGAGCTGGCGGCGGGTGCAGGACCTGAACTCAGAGCCACAAGGAAATCAGAACAGGATGCAGTCAGTGCTGATTGTCACTGCTTTGACTCGGCTTTAAGACTGTGCAGAGTCTCAGAAATACCCACAGAGTAACAACAAAAAGGAGCAGGGCTGGAAAGGAACAGGGCTGGTTTTAATTGTTGTTGTTTTAAACTGTCCAATCAGGCGATGGTGTTAAGCCGTCATGTCGGACAGGTCCAGAAGGAGCTCATCCACATCCTCAACGTCACATCAGTTTCTCCTTCCAGTTCTTCTGTGAGCTCCATCAGAAGCTCCTCAAGGTTGTTGTCTTCAGTGATGGCTGCTTCCCCCGCCCCTGTGCAGCTCAGCTGCTAATTTTCTGCCCCTTGTGAGGAACATGATGTAGTGTTGGATTCCTCTGGCTGTGCCATGGGGTCTGCATGGCTTCCTGGGAGCAGCTCCAGACTTGTGGGAAGGAAAAGAACAATCTACGTGACATTTCTGAGATGTGCTTTCAGCTCTGAGGTCTGTAGTTGACCCTCCCACCCCTCACACCCACATAGGGATGGTGATTCGATTAACCTGCGGCTGCCTTTGGAGTTAAGGAAACCAGCAGGTGCCTTTTTCATCTGTTCAAGTAGAGCAGTTTGAGTCTGGCAATCAGGGGCTGGGCTTTGTAGCAGAAACACATTGCCACCCTCAATGCTTTGTCTGTAAACATGTCAAGAAATCTTCCTCTGCAAAATCCTGCTTGCTGGCTGAGGTACTTTTCCCCATGAACTCAGCAGAGGTTTTGACAAAGCAGTTTCAATGATCTCAGATGACCTCTTCCTTTGTTGCATTATGCCATGACACATCTCAAACACCCCATTTTCCCCCAGTGTGAAAGAACTTCTGTCTGATGGGAAAAGGGCATTAAGGAAGAACAAGTTGTGGTCATCACCTGCTTGGAAGCTTTATGACTTCGGTGCTGAGCACGGTGTATTCGGGCGGGACTGAAGCAAGAGTCTCCTAGGAAGAAACAAGACAGAGTATGAAGCACAGGTCAGAGTTTCCACAAGTACCTTGTGAGACATCTGCTGCCTTCAAGGGAAACAGAAGAGCTGTAGAACACTTGGAATTTCTTCCTTTTCTTCAAGGGCAATGTAAACCTTTCATATCCACTACTGCTTTTTCCACTGCTCTTACCATTGGTAGTTTTTTAGCTGGGGGCTCATCCGCGTCCTCAGCAGCAGATGGATGAATTTCTGCTGCTTTTCGTTTCTGTCTCCGCGTTGGGGGGAAGGTGTTTTTCCAATCAATGGGCCTCACAGAGACCCTGCGCCCACCTAAAGTAAAAGGAAGAGAGAGCTGGTACTGTCTTGCTGCGCCTCAAGAGAGATCAAGTTCTCTTATCAGTCCCACCACCCTTCCACAAAGTTAAATACATTTGGCCAGTGGAATTGCAATGCCCTGTCCGGGATTCTCAGCCATGTTTTGCACACGGTCATCTCTGTGTACCAACAACGCGTACAAAGGAACAAAGAAACCCAATAGCTGCACTCAGTAATAATCCAGGGCAAGGAAAAGTCTGACAGAGAGCAATGCAAAATGACAGCACTGCTTTTCTGAGGCACCGTAACGAGTTCCTCGTGCTCACCTTTAACTCTTTTCTTGCAGGGTGATTCCCCGGCTTTTCCCTTCTCCTCCTCCGACCGTTTGCGTTTAAGTCCAGCCGGGCCATGGGAGGAAACTGGGATGTCAACTGCAAAGAGTCCCGGGAAAGAACAGTCAGATCTCAGTAGAAAAACAGAGCATCAAACCCAGGAGCCTGTTGAGTATCTGTACCTCTCTCTGGTGCCTTGTCAACCTCTGTCTGGTTCCCCAGACTTTTTGCAAGGCCGCTCTTTGGAGGAAGGCCACTGGTGTCAACTTCTGGCAGAAAAGAAACAAGGAATGATTGATGAGCGTCTCTTTGGAGGCAGGTTTGAGCACAGTCAACCACAAGCTTCACATTTTCAAGCACTGTTTGTTACATTTGCCTTCCGCTGCCCAAATGCTGTGCAGTCAGCACAGACCTGCAGTGCATCTTCCTCACTCCAGAAAAAGCCCAGCGCTGCTCTGACAGCCAAAGCACAGACGGATATTTCACTATCACGACTCTCCCCTGCCACCCCAATGAATGGTGACATGCATCCCGCACCCGCTCAGAACTGACATTCAGAATTGAGCCTTTCATGCTTCACGCCATCGGACACTCACTGTGGCTCAGCAGTGCAGTTGGTCTGTTCCCACCGCGTTCCTTCAGGTGACGAAAGGCGCAGTGTGGTTTCTGGCAGCCTCCGGGCTGGTTCTCCCAGAAGCAGGGAATCAAACTGCGCTGCTTCTGCAGAGAGAAGGAAAGAAAGGGCCATGGAAACGGGCACATCAGGTCTGCAGGGAGATGCTGCGCTCCAACAGCCATCAGAAACCATTGTGTGGAGCCTTAGCTCTGTACCCTCATTTCCTGCCCCTCCTTTCACTACTCCAAGCAGCCAGAATGAACTGCTCTGGAGAAATCCAGGATGGAGAAGGCCCGATAGGGCACAACCGAGCCCTGCTGGCAGGAGGGCAGTGCCACTCTCTCCTACCACCCAGCTCCAGCAGCTTTAGGAGGCTGAGCAATGCGAGCTTTTTGCATCTGGGGAGAAAATGCTTTTGGCTCCTAATGCAAACATCTCCCGCTGTGATATACCTAAGGCACTGGATTCTCTGCCTTCTTTACCTCCTCCCAGTCCCCTCTAGAAACAGAAACCAGTAAGATTTTCACAGCAAACATATCCAGCCTGCAGAAGTGCATTCAGCCCAACCACAGCCATGAAAAGTGGTGTTGTAGACTAAGCTGGAAAGCACATCTTTAGGCAAACACTCACATCAATCCTCATGTGACGGAACTTGCAGTTACTCCTCGAGCAGCCGCCCTCCATCCACAGTCTGCAGACTCGTTCGCTCCCCAGAGCCGCTTCACAGTGGCGGAAGGGGCAGCTGTCTCCCTGCAAGCACAAGGAAACCACAGGAAAATAAGAGCACAGCCTGAAACATGTCCATGCCATTAGCCCAGGCTGTTAGCAGCGCTATGAGGGTAACATCACCAGCAGGTCTCCCCTGCTCCACCACTTTCTCTTCAACATGAGGAAATGGAAGAAAACCCAGGCAGAAGAAAGTCAACCGTACCTTAGTGCAGGTGGAGTAGAAGTAGAAGTAGCAGTCGCCTCTTTGCTGAGACATGGTGAAATTCTTAGAGCCCGTCTGGGTTATCTCCAGAGGAATTCCCTGCTCTTGCAAAGAGACGGTTGTGCTCGAACTGCTTGGATCCCCAAAGAGTCCTCTCGGACCGGAACCCTACAGGAAGTGCCTACAAGGGAAGAATCATGAGGAATAAGCATTTTCCCAGCTTTCTTTTGATGCAGTTTGGGCTCTCGAGGAGGGCAATGCCTTGGAAGCAGCTGATTGCAAGAACTGTGCCAGCTCTGGAACCAATGTGTGTCTAAGTGCCATGACTTCCCCAGCAAGTGCTGTTCTCCATCCCACCAGCAGTTATATACCTTGCAGCATACATTTTGTGTTCCTGCCATGAGAAGGACTCCATCATCTACCCTTGCTGCAGCTGCAGTGGATGCAGCGCTACCACTCACACGTTTGAGAAACCTCCAGTTCTGGCTTACCCGGGCACAGCTGCAGTTCTCCTCCCTTCCAGCTAACACACCAGTGCAATGGCTGGGCAACACCGTCAGTGAGAGCAGGTAGCACCAGCAGCCACCACCACCGTCACTGCCAGCCGGGACGAGGGCTGACACAGCGTGTCCACACTCTGCGCAGCACTCACGGCTCTGGCACTCACTGGTGGCAGCCGTGGCCCCAGGCAGCGCTTGTGAGCTCACTGTGCTTGTGATGTCACTGCACAGCCCACGGCCCAGCTCAGCACCTGGATCTCACCAGGACTTCAGGGGGTTCTGTTAAAAATGTGCTGGATCCGGGGGTCAATAAAGCACAAGTTGCACTCCATGAAGTCTGTGCTCTCCTTCCCTTCTAATGTCTAAAACAAAGGCTGGGGACCAGCAGCAGTTCTGCAGGGCTGTAGCAGCGATGCTCAGTCACGGCTTGAAGCAGAGATTGAGCACCTGGTGGGATGGCAGGGCCAACCCAGGGCAGCTCAGGCACATGCAAACCCCTCCCAGACATCACTGAAAGGTTGGCAGTGCAGGTGAGGGTGTCTGACTGGAGATCACTGCCTGCCTGAGCCCTTCCAATGGTCAGCAGTTTTTTCCTTCCTTTCTGTGCCCCACAGCTGCTGCACTCGGGCTTATCCTCACCTGCTGCAGCCCAGGACTTTGATACCCCATTATCACTGCTGTGCTTTCCATTGCACTGCAGCATCACACAGGGCAGTAATGGCAGTTCATCATCCTCACCAAAACGTGTGACAGAATCTCACAAGGAATCAATTTCCCCTGCAAACAGCCACTCGGAAGGGCCTCCATTGAGCTGGGAGCTCCTCCCCAGCCCAGCTGTTCTGCTCAGACTCCTTCCAGCAGCCGCCCAGCACCAAACCCAGCTCACCTTATTGGCCTGGTCAGTCCGGGCTGTGCCCAGCTCACACACACGCCGCAGCGGTGCCTGCAGTGGGCTCCCAAAGGATGATCTCCAACAAGGAATGCTCACAGCTCAGTGTCTGTGTGCAGTACGCTCACCAGAGCACCAGCTCTGCTCGACAGCTGGGGGCCAAACCCTCCCAACCCAGCAATGACTGTGACCTCACACAGACCCACATCACTGCTGCTCTTTCATCATAAACACAGGCAGCCAGCACCTCCTAGATCCAATTGTAAGAGACCAACACAAGGGTCACCCAGTGGGGTTATCTGAAGTAAAGTAACAGAGAACTGAGGTGACTCTTGTCACAACACTGGGAATGGGGACCAAACCTTCAGGCCAGGTTTCTTGCAGTTAAGATTCCTCAGAGGGAGGTTTGCAGTCCCAGAGAAGCCCATGAGCTCCTCTGCACGATGCTCGGAGCAGAGCTGCCTCGTGATTCATCAGTGCTCCATTCCATAACTAAGTACATCTCAGATGAAATAATAATATTTCATGGTCACTTCTTCCTTTCTGTGAGACAAGCCTTAAATGTGTCTTTTTAAAGTCGTCGTGCACCGAATCTACAGCATGCTAGCAATATAGGTATAATGACATCACATAGAATGGAGTGTTTGCAGGGCTTAAGGCCGTGAATCACGGGTGAGATGTGATATTCCCACTGCAATGATGCTTTTAGGGCAGGTTTAAGTGCCTTCCGCTTTGTGTAACGTGGAGTCTGTAGGATGACAATAATGATTGTGGAATCACACTCATCTTTGAGCTCTAACTCACATCCACGTCAGGAGCCTTCCCAAAGATCAGGCCCTGGTTTGCCTGCCCTGCTGGGCCCAGCTCAGTGCAGGACAGGAGATGGATTTCTGCTGTCCCTGTGCTCAGACTCCAAAGCCCAAGATAAGCTGCAGCTGAGATCTCACAGAGCACTCTGAGGTTTCTCTGCAGCTGTTTTCTGCTGCTGTTACACAGCACGGAATAGCTGGGATCCCCCAGGCACTGCCCTCGCACCAATAACTCCATTGTGCTCAGGATGTGCCAATGTGCTGAAGTCAAACTGTGCCATGTGGGTTTCACACAGATCGAACGCAGGCTGCAGATCTGCTGGCAGCCCTCAGGAGCTCCCCTGCCCTAATCCCACTCTTGCACTCCTTCCCTTCGTGCTCTTGTGGCCTTTAATAACACCGTGACACCTGACAGCCTCCTCCTGTTTGTAAGCTGTCATTTTATGCAGCCGTTTCTCTTCCGTTTACCCCCCAAACTGAAGATGTTTCCCTGCAGTGAATAAGTGATGAGGTTCTTTTCACCTCTCCTTGGACAACTTCCTTTATTGTTTTTTCGGAGCATTAGGGACTCTGAGACCCTGGAGTGTGTCCAGAGAGGAGCAATGGAGCTGAGAAGGGCCTGGAGCTCAGTGGGGTCCTATGGGGGTGACCAAGGGGACGGCAGGCAGCCAGTTTTCCCTGTTTTTCTCTCTGGATCCATCCCCGCCTCAATGGGGCCATCAAACCCTTTTGCTGCAGAACCCGCAGGCACTTCACCTTGAAGGATCATTACCTACATTGAAACTACTGTTACATGCAGGCGCACAGGAGTGCCCTGGTTTTCACAGGCTCTGGGCAGAGACGTTCAGGTCTGGAGGCGTTTGGGGCATCACTAATTGAGCTGCAAAATGAGCTTATAGCTCCTGACTCCTCCCATCCAGAAATATCGCTCCTATATCGGCCCGCGCTGCCGGAGCTCACGGGACTCGGCTCCCCGCCGCCGGGATTGGGTGGTGCGTGCAGGGCTGGGGGTCGGGCTGTATTGTGCTGTTGTGTTGTGTTGTTGTGTTGTGTTATGTTGTGTGTTCCCGGTGTTCCCCTGCCGCTCTCCAGCTCGGCTCGTTCCGGCCCCGCATCGTTCTGTGACTCCCCCCCCCCGCCCCTTGGCGGCTCCATACATGCACACGGCGGCAGCACGGCCCGCACGGCGCACACGGGGATGCCGCAGCTCCACCCCACCCCGCCCGGCTGCAGCTCCGTCCGCTCAGCGCCGCGTCTCGGTGTCGGGGCGGCGCCGCGCGGCTCATTGGGTCCCGTTGGCGGGCAGAGCGCGGTGGGTCTCGGCAGCGGCGGATTGGAACGGAGCGGATCAGAACAGAACGGAGCGGATTGACGCGGGGCGCAGCGCATCGCTGTGGGGCTGGCACGATGCTGGAGATCCAGCTGGATGATGGCGGCGTGGGGGGGTACCCGGGCAACGACTATTGCTCGGGGTCGGTGATGTCGGAGCAGGTGTCGGGCCTGGCCAACAGCATCTACCGCGAGTTCCAGCGGCTCATCCACTGCTACAACGAGGAGGTGGTGAAGGAGCTGATGCCGCTGGTGGTGACGGTGCTGGAGAACCTGGACTCGGTGCTGACCGATAACCAGGAGCACGAGGTGGAGCTGGAGCTGCTGCAGGAGGACAATGAGCAGCTGCTCACACAGTACGAGTGGGAGAAGGTGCTGCGCAAACAGGCCGAGGAGGTGAGTGAGAGCGGCCCAGCGCCAACGGGGCCCGGCATCCATCTTGTGCGCGGCGCCAAAGGCCGGGGATGTGATGCAATGTGATGCGATGATATGATGCGATGCGATGTGATGATGTGATACGATGTGATGTGATGTGCTGCGGCGGTACCCGCATCGCAGGCCGCGCTCCCGGCCCCGCTCCATCTGCTCCGCACAGCCCGTGCGGAGGGGAAGGGGAATGGCTGGGAATGGCTGGGAATAGCTGGGAATGGCTGGGAATGGCTGGGAATAGCTGGGAATGGCTCCGCGTTGCTGCGCTGCCCCGAGCTCGAACACCGGCTGCACGGGGATGACTGGAGGATTCCTGCCGGTTTCGGGTTTAAACGCGGCCCTCAGATGGTTGATGTCTTCCCTGTACTTCCCCTGCCCTGGAGATGGTTCCCTGTCTGATCTCAGCGGCCTTTCCCCGGGTGCTGCGGGTCCCGGGTCCCCGGGGCTGCGGCAGGTGCTGGGAGCGGGCGGCATCGGGGCACAGCGCCTCATGCGGGGACAAAGGAGCTGAGCTGAGCGCGCTGCTCCGCACTGAGCGCTCGAGTCCGCCGACACCACCGGCATCTTTCTGGCCATAGGCACGGCCGGGCGGCTCCGGCCTCCAGCAGGGCCGGTCTGCGACGTGCCGGACACATTGGTACCGCTAGAAGTGTAATGCTGTCGTGTCATCAGCATGTCTTTGCAAAGCTGCTGGGAAAGGAATGTATGCGTCTGTATTGGCTGTGTTTTAACACTGGGAGAGTAGAGGGTTTTTTCCGTCCCAGGAGTCTTGCTCAGAGTCGGGTTTTGATTTGCTTAGATGTGGTAAATGAAATCCCTTCATGACTCCAGAGTAAAGCGCCGTGCAGTATTTCAATGGAGGTGCTCTGGGTGCTGGATGGTGAGGACGTGAGCCCAGGACATTTATCGCCCTGTACTAATGCTGGTCAATTTGGGTTGTAGCCTTAAGTTTTAAGTATGTGTTAATAAAACTTACAGCTGATCTTTTCAAATTCATATGAAGGCAGGGAGGGATTGAAAAGCAATTCCAAGTGTGGGACTTCATTCCACAAGCCGGTATTTTGTAGCTTCTGAGAATTAAATACTTGGAAATGTGCTGCTGCTGGGGAGGAGTGGGGCTCGGGGCGTGGGGTGGAACAGCCCCATGGATGGATCCTGCATCTTTGGACTCGTATCTTTCTGCTCTCAGTTTACCAGGTACAGGGGGTGCTGCTTCCTGCTGTGCCTGCTCCTGGAAGCAGATGTGGTGACAACATTTACGTCCTGCAGGGACGCTCAGACCCACAGCATGGTGCTGTTGGCAGATGTAAAAGCACTCTGTCATCCTCAGGTGCATCTGAGCTGAATGGGCAAAAAAGTATCTGCATAGGGCCTTGTTAGCAGAAAGGAATAGATAATGTGCTTCTATGAGAACAAATGGGTTTTGCCCCCTGTGTAGCCTCTGCTATCAGCTCACGTGTGTGAGATACAGCTGTCATTCCCTTTGTGTGTGACCAAAGCACACCATTACCTGCAGCAGTTTCCTGTGTGCCTCTTCCTGTGCAGTGGATTACGTGTTATGGAAGTGAAAATCTCTTATGCTACAGAGAATTCTGCTGTTCATCAGCTCATTGTAAGCAGAGAAATGCACCCCCCACCAGAGCACGCCTTGCACTTCTGTAGCAGGGGAAGCCCATCTCCGTCCCTGAGCAGCACTCGGCGCTGTGTGCTTTGCCTGTCCTGGGTCTGCAGCTTCCAGCCCCACCTTCAGTGGGGGTTCCACCTCCAGGAGCGATGTTCAATCCCTTGCTGTTGAGTTCTTTGCGTGTATCAATGATCATTTCAACAGCTGCAGCAATGCTGGGGAGCTGGGAGTCGGTGATCACAAAGTAATTTGTTCCTGTATTGCAATATCATGTCATGGGCGTCTGATTACATCGTTAGTTTATTGATGTTAAGTGAACTGAAACCAGCAGTGGATGTTATTCTCTGGCATAAAAGTTGTGTCGTATCCTCCTGTTCCCGCTACTGCAGAACCACCAGATCTTGTTTTACATAAGCGTGCACCCAGCCATGTCCTGCTCCATTGGGGCAGCTTGCACAGCCTTCATTTCCCTTCCTCTGAAGCAGAGGTTTCTGTCTCCATGTTCTGCCACTCATTTCCCCAGGATGGTTGCATTCAGTATCTTTCAAAATACTCTCAGCCAAAAGCGAAGCTTTTCTGGACACTTTGACTGCAGAGTGACTCAATATTTTCCACTTGCTCTAAAATAGGGCAGCAGAAGCACCCGGACAAGAGCACTGAAGTCAGAAGTCCCTTGAAATGAAGCAGTGCAGTCAGTCTGTGATTGCAGGGCTCAGAATGTCACATTTCTTTTCCTTGACCTCCTAAACACTGAAGCTGTGGAACAGCGTCAGCTTTTCAGTATTGCCGTGTTCTTCCACCTGCTTTGCATTGTGTGAGCGCAGGGTAATGGCTGCACCTCTCCTAGAGCCCATTTAGGGGCTGACTGCTGCTGGCAAGGGTCTCTTTCTGGAGATCCCCCCTTGGTGCAGCTTTCCCATGTGAATCCGAGATCTTCTGCTCCAGGTGAGCGATCTTCTTCCCTTCCTTTATAGCACCTCTGTTGTGCCGCTCCTGTCATTGCACAGAGCTGGGGCTGCCCTGTCCCAGTGCAGAGTACAGCACTTCCCTTGTTAATCCTCATGTGGAGCCTAATGCACATCCCACTAACTCGTCAAGCTCTCACTGCAAGGCCTCCCTACACTCCAGGGAGCCAGCAGCTCCCACTATTTAGTGACATCTGCAGCTTATGCATAGGACCTTGCATAGGAATTTTCTTCCTGCTCTGTAGCGGGTGTTAGGATGGCACCCACTTGTAGGAGCACAGAACTGGGAGGGACCTGCTGACTCAGCAGCCCATTCCTCAGCACTGCAGGCAGTTGCATTACAGAAGCTGCTTCATAAATGTATCAGGCTTTGTCTTAAAGCCATTACTTAAACCTCTTGCGTCTGCTCTTCTAAAAGTGACCTCCTCCTGAATTCCACTTTCTTTTTTTTTTTAACTTGCAGCCTGTTTTTACTGGTTTGTTCTTGTGCCAGCATTGACTTTTACTCCAAGTAACTTCTGCCTCCATGAGATATCTGTGCCTTTGAAGTATTAATAGAAACCAGTCCTGCCTTTGGTCTCCATTGTGTTGGTGGCACGAGCCAAGCTCTGCTCGCTGCCTGCTGGAGGAGGGTCAGGTTGGAGTGCCCCATGGAGGGATCTGTGTGCAGCTGGTTTGGGTGACACTTGGCTGTGCCTGGTTTGATCCCTGGGCGTGTGGGGCTGCAATAGCAGGTGGCTTTCCTGGAAGGCTTTAGCATGAATTGGAGTGTTGCACTGTTCAAAATGACAATGGTAGGATTTATCTGGTGTGATCACCCTGCGTGTTCACCTGTGTGACATCCTGTTGGCTGGAGATGGCAGCACGTCTGTCTGTCTCCTCACACTGTGTTGCAGCTGACCTGGGGCTCATCTTTGCTTTGTGCTCAGCTCCCTTCTCTCAAGTCTTCTCATTGCAGTCACGATGTTTGCATGCCCTTGCCCAGTCCCAGCTCCTCTCTGACCATCAGCATCGCTTCGTTCCTCCTGTGTGATGTTTTGATTCTCTTCATGAGTGGCATCTCCCAGTCCGGTCTCATCTGCTGCACTCGAGTAGCACCTCCTGCCCTGTCAGCCCCACTTACCACAAGGCTGCCTTGAAGAGCTCTGTTAGCTGCCCGTGCTCCCTTTGTGCTCCTCTACAGTGATCCATGGTGTGCGGGGGCAGAGCTGTGTCAGGGCTGAGAAGAGCCCATCTGCCTGCCCTGGCTCTGCCATAGCACCAGGCCTGCTTCATGGAGAGCATTTAAAGGGCAGAGCATCTCATTCTTAAAAAAAAAGGCTCAGATCCCTTGGAATAGGAATCCAGGAGATGGTTTTATTGATATATGCCAAAATAACAGCATTTGATTTCACAGAAGCATTTGAAGACCAATCTACAACTATAAAGTAGCTAACACATAAAAGATGTGCTTGTGAATCCTTGAAATTAGCAAGAGAAGCAAAAGCCCTTAAGGGCTGCAGTTGTCAAGGGGATGTTATTTCACTGAGGCTGTGTGCTCCTGTGCAGGTGGAGGTGTTCCTTCAGAGGAGTGTTTCTCTTTGGGGAGGATAGCAAAGATTTGAGCGTGGGGTGTAGCTCAAAGCATCTGCCCACCAGGCAGTACTGCGTCCTGCCACCAGTGGGTTCTGCCCTATTTCTTTGTCTTGGCCTCCTAAGACAGAATACTGTCAACGTAACTTCCCGAATTGCCAGTTAATTACTGCCCCAAATTGTGAGTTGGAGGCTGCACAGCCTGCATTGGCTCCCTGGCTGACAGCCTTCCTGCAGGTGGGGAGTGGAATGCGGTGTGAGTCCTTCCTGCCCTGCAGACAGCCCCCTCCTCACAGGCACCTGTGCATCCAGCTGTGCGTCCAGCTGTGCGTCCAGCTGTGCGTCCAGCTGTGCGTCCAGCTGTGTATCCAGCTGTGCATCCAGCTGTGCATCCTCCCTGTTCTCCCGGGCAGTGCATCCCAGCGCTGCTCTCTGCCCAGCCGCAGGGTAAGGTGACGACTGAGCTGCTGCTGTTACCGTCAGCATGTAATACGTGCTGCCAGCCAGCCCAGATTAAGACCTTATAATAAGATTTCTGCATATATGCACACCTAGCTCACTCTGCCTGATTTATTGTTAATATGATATGATGGTTTCTGACCGCATGCTACTATTTTTAGTCATTTTCTTCCTCTGAAAGCCAGTAATGCAGGAAGCTCAGCCATCTCCAGTGTACCGCTGCTTTGCAGAGGAATACTCGTTCTTTCACTTAAGATGATTTTGTGCTCGTTGTTTTCCATTTAACGATGAGCGTGTGAACCATGGTGCTGGTTGTAACCTTATCCTGAGATGTTAGAGACCAGCGATCCTGCTTGAAATCCAGGGAGAGGCTCCAGCAAGACTAATTTGTATGTGTACAGTAGCATCATGTTCCATCATTACAAACTGTTTAAAATATATCTGGCTCCTATAACTGCTGGAAAATTATCCTTTGAAAGCAAGTATGAAGGGATTGGAAAAAATAGTAATGTTGTGCTCGGCTTTGCTCTCCCAGGACAAGTGGGAGTGGGCTCTTTGTTCTTCCAGTTCACCCATTGATTTCATTGTAGTGGGGTAGAAAAGAAAGGAAGATTTTCCCTTCAACATCATTTGAATTACCTGTTCCTGAGGCCTCACTTCTTGAGCCTGTCCAGGCTCCATGGCATCCCTTCCTTCTGTTCTGGTGCAGTTTGTAAACATATGTGTGGAAAATAGATAGCTGTGTGTTACTGTCAGTTAACATCTGCAATGTTGAAGTCACCCATAAGGACCAGGGCAGCTGGATTTCAGGTCTCTCTCAGTTCCTTAGAGAACAGTGCCTCCATGTCCCCATGCTTGCTGGGTGGCCACTCCCACGGCACCCACTTTATTTGCTTGTCTTGACTTTCTGATGCAGGGGGAGACACTGGCTGGGAGATTCTGATGGAGGAACAGCCAAGAAGCGTTTTGGAGCCAGACAGAGTGAGGAGCCGTTGGGTCCCTGTGCCCAGAGCTGGTGTTCGATCTCCGTAGGAGATGGAGCAGGATATTGCTGCAGTGCACTCACCTGAGATGCTCTTCTTCCCTGAGAACACTTAGAGTGGCATTAATTTTTAATGCTGCTGTCTCTGTTTCTTCTCCACGTGGTCGGCTCATTGCTAGTTTGCAGTTTGTTTGAGTACTTTGAGGCTGCAAGACAGACAGGACTAAGAAGAGCCTTAGTGTGGAATGTTTAATCTTCCAATCGGTTTCACTAAACTAAACCAAAGCAACGGTAGCAAATCCAGGAATCCTATTAAAGTTGACCTACATAGTGGGAATAAAATTGGTCTCCTGCTTTCTTTTGCTTCCTGTTTTACTGTTGAGAGTTCTGTGAATGTTTTCCTTAGAGTCAGTTAAAGTTTATTGCTACTCCAAGCACAATTCCTGCCTGGCTGGGTGGCACACGCCTGGGTGGGGAGCTGGGAAGAGATGGGCACCTTGTGCCAGGAGAGCTGCACAAGAGTGAAAGCCAAGCAAGTGAGAACGGAGAGGGATTTAGCGCTGGGCTGTAATTGGAAGTTTGTCAACAGAGCATTAGCATGGAGTGCTTCCAGCAAACCCTGAGAGGGGGCAGAGGGAAATACTGCTTTTCTTAGCATAGCTTCAACCAGTCCAAACCAGTGAAATGGCTTCTTTAGGCCTGTTGCTCAGTGTGGCTGTCTTGGTTAGAACTTTTTCTTTTTTACTGATGCCCAGAGAAGACTGGCCGGGATTTTCTTGCTGTGAGGTCTCATCACTCACTGCTTCCATTCTGCACCAATTGAGGCATAACTCAACTTACAGAACTGAAAAAGTAAGACTCAAGTTTTTCTTAGCAGCTCTGGAGCTGAATGTGCCATCCTTATAGAATCACCTGTCAAAGTTGCTCTGGTTTTTACCATGTAACTCTCTACCCCTTCTCTGATGTGTGCCTGAAAAAACCTCTGGTCTGAGATCTGGGAAGTGGATTGCAAAGGAGACTGTGAGGTGTGACGGTTGTGGGTTGGTTTTCCACAAGGCTTTTATGTTTCCTGCAAAATTTAGATGCAACATCATTAATAGTGGGAACTTTCTGATGTCTGAAGGAGATTTCTGACGTAGGCACTTCTAAATGCGTGACCGTAGACACAGAATTTGGCTTTTCTGACATAAAACTAACAGGAATCCAAATTCAGCCTAGCATGATAAAGGTGTTGTTGAAGATGATGGAACCGTGTTGGTTTACATAACTTGCATTGGCCAGCAGATTATATCTTAATGATACACAAAGTACATCTTTTACTTTATTTTAGAAGATAAGTATTTCTAGCTTGAGTAAATGCTGTTTTAACTTAAAGCACATAGAAATTCTTATCTCTTGCTTTTTTTCTGTGTGTACATATATATATGTATATATACGCACACATAGTATAGGAGGAGAGAAGAGGAAAAGTCAAATACGTTTAGGTCTGTTCCTCATCCTTGCTTCCTTCTCTGGTTTTTCCCTGTACAGAAGTTCATAGAGTTTGAAGATGCACTGGAACAGCAGAAGAAAGAGCTACAAATCCAAGTGGAACACCTTGAATTTCAGACTCGACAGTTGGAGCTGAAGACCAAAAACTATGCAGATCAGAGTAAGCAAAGCTGTGCACCAGATACAATTATGTAGTTTGCTTTCCATGAGCATATACTTGCAGATATTCTTCATGTGCTGTTTTTTCTTGTTTGTTTTAATGTAGTTTGTGGAAAGCCTGAAATCTGTGGCTGTCCCTTTCTTTGGTATAAAAATCAGAGCAATCTACAGGGTGCGACATATCCACACTAGTGTAGTGCAGGTTTCATTGCTTCTCTTGCATGGAGCATGTCTAGATCTGTATGTTAGCTGATGGGTGGAATCTTTTCTTGGCAGTTTCACGGCTGGAGGAGCGTGAATCAGAAATGAAGAAAGAGTATAATGCTTTACATCAGCGTCACACAGAGGTAAGCTGTTGCCTGATTCCTTCCAAATAAACAAACTCTTACCTTACCCATAAAACCACATCAGAGAATTGGGTTTTTCATCCTGACAGTGACTAGAGCTTCAGAAACTTGAGAGCATCAACATTATCTGAAGGGAGGGTGCAAGGAGGATGAAGCCATGCTCTTTTCAGTGGTGCCCAGTGCCAGAACAAGAATCAGAGGGTGCAAACCGGAACACGGGAGGTTCTGTCTGAACATCAGATAGCACTTTTTTAAAGAAATTTTAAGTAATTGGAAGTAAATGCTGGAAAACAATATTCAAAAACCAGAAATAACAGAATATCCCAAGTTGGAAGGGACCCATAATGATCATGGAGTCCAATGGAGTCTTTTGTTTTATTCTGTTTGCCTCACGTATTTTTTCCTCTTCTCAGATGATCCAGACCTATGTGGAACACATCGAACGATCCAAGATGCAGCAGGTTGTGGGAAATAATCAAACTGAGGGCAGTGTACCTGGGAGAAGGTAGGGCCATAACCTCTCCATATAATGTTTGCCATCCAGGAACTTATCAAATGAGTGCATATTTGCAAGAGAAAGAAACCAAAGGATCTTTCCCTGTGGGCATGGATTGTACCTGAAGCTTTTTGTAATGGGTTGAGGGTGAGTTGTGGATAAGTTCTCTAAGGTTTGACAGAGAGGAGTTTTTTGTGTTCTGTTACAAAGCTTAGACTTCATTGTGCTGCTGCAGATGGACGTCTTCTGGAAAGCAACGTTGGTGTTCTCAGGTATCATGTATAAGACTGATCCATAAAATGGATGGGGATGGAAGAGAGTGTTCATTTGTGTGTGTCTGTGTGCATGTGTGATAGCCAGCGAAACTGGAGTAGTTAAACGCATTAGCCTTTATGTAACTTCTTCCCCAGTTTCTTAAGGGAAGATTTATCTGAGTCAGTCACTCAATAGATCTACTTATGCCCATGAAAGTGCTTTGTTTTTTTCCCCTCTGTTTTCATAGCACCAAAGTGATCAGAGCCAGCCTCTGTTTAAAGGAATGGCAGTAGCAGGAAATGAAGTGCAGTATATAAAACCACTCTATTAAAACCACATATAAAAAGATAATTTCAAATGAAGAAAAGAAGAAATATTCTTCCTATTTTATAAAAATAAGGTTATTTTAGTACCTTCTGTTTAGATCCGTAACATTTAAATACTAGTGTGTCCATTAGGTTTGGGATAAAGAAAGTGGAAGGAAGTGTCAGGTCTTGAAATAAACAATATAAGCTCTCTGGAAGCTGTGGCTTCCTTTTGCTGGGTTGGAGTGCCTGGGAAGGAATTCAGATCATCAAGGTTTTGGTTGTGTATTGTAAAACAGCAGAGGAGAGAGCAAGAGAGACACAAACTGCTCCCCGATTCCTTGCAGACGTGATGTTCCTTCCCCAGCCAGTGCTTGGCCTCCTGCCCGAGCATCGTGCTGTGAGGGGAAGGTTTGGGGGTCAGCCTCTGGTTCTGTGCTGGTGCCTTACTGGTGTGAACACAGGGCTGCTGGGGGGAACAGGAGTTTTGTTCACAGCTGTTGGTAACGTAACATTGTGTTAGAAGGAAGGGAGGATGCTGAAGGAAAATGGGCTCTGTAACTGCAGAACATCCATGTTTGAGACTTCTGCTGGGCTGTGTGCCTCTGCTGTCAGATGTCTCTGTACAAGCTCTTAGGCACACCCATGGTGAAGGAGAAACAGGGTGGATTAGGTCTTTGTTCAGTCCAACTCACCTCTCCCACCTACCTGAAAGGTATGAATGTTTGTAGGAAGAACAGCTGTGCTGATGTGTGCGTTTCTGTCTTGTTGCCATCTCCATGTCTCAGCTGGGAACAGGGGGAGCTGGGAATTGCTGAGCTGGCAGGGTGCAGCATTGCAGGAAGCCAAGTGTCAGTGTGTGGTCCTGTTTCTTTTGTTCTGCAGAGAGCAGCTCAGCTCTCCTGCCATGGAGAATATCCAGCAGTGTTTCAGGGGCAGCAATATAGCAGTTTGAAGCAGTTATACCCTAAACTCCAGAGGCAGAGAGACTTATCTAGGCTTTCTCCTGCACAAACTCTGAAGGACAGCACAAATCTGTAGCGGATCTAAAAGGAACTGGAATAGGAACATTCTGATCTGGCTGAGTTCTTTCCATATAGTAAGTTCTCAGTGCTGTGTTTTCTGCAGAGCAGTAAATTGGTGTCATGTCAGAGAGTGGCTTAGAAAAATAAAACTGATTACAGAATACAGTGTAACCCTTTCCCATCTGAAGGTAATGCTTTTCTAGCAGACCAGTGGAAAAATATAGAAATCTATACAAGGAAAGAAGAGCAGAAGCTGGATGGTGGCCTCTGTAGGTGAATGGAGGCAGGCATGATGGGTATGGAAAGAGAAGATATGGGGTGAAAAGAACCAGTAGGTTGTTAGGATTGTGAGAGTGTGTGTTCCTGACAGCTCCCTCAATAGGTTGTTTCTGTTTTCCTCTGCCCCAAACCAATCCTGATCACAGCTGTAATGGTTGGAGTGTGTTAGGCTGGTTGCCCCCCCACACCCCGTTCTCTGGTATGAAGGACAAACCTTGCACTGAGGATTGTCTCTGTGTTGGAGGGATGCTATTCCATGTAACGTGTTGCTAGTTCCTGGAAGAATGGGAAGAAAGAGCAGCTCTCTGTGTCTGTCACAGCCCTTGCCAGGCCTCCATCTGAATCTGTAGGAACAGCAGCTGGGAAGTGGGTCGTTTTCCTTCATTTCAAGCTTTGGGCTGTTCATGTGTGCTGTATTTGTGTATGTTTGTGCCTTTGAGGGTTGTGTGGTCCTGTGTCTGCACAGCTGCGTGTGGGTGAACACCAGCACTTGTGAGTTGGTACACTGATGTGTTTTGGGGGGGATATGGGTGTAATCTCTCAATGTCTTCCTACATGTTTGTGAGTGCATTTGGTTACCTTCACCTGTGGATGTGCTTGGGTGTGTTTTATATGGTAGACTGTGTAAATACATATTTGCATAAGGCTGTAAATGCACCAAGGGTGCTTCCTTGTCACTTGAGAGAAGATGGTGCAAGAACTGCTGGGGGGTGTGTGTGTCTGCTGCCATCTGAGGAGGGGAATGGGTACAGTGCACACCTCCAAGTAGTATGAATAAAAGTGCATGCATTCGCTGTCTCTGATAGGGCTGCATGTTTGCATGACCTTCATTCTCTAATAGTTGTTGTTGTGTTTTTTTGTTGTTTTTTTTTTGTCTTGCTTTTTGTGCAATTGCTGCTCTGTTTTGGCTGTTACGTTTGTCGCTGCAGTCATCGCCAGTCATGGAGGAAAAGGTAAATCCTACTGCTATTTGTTAATCATAGTTCTGGAGGTTGCTGTTGGGTGGTCGTGGTGTGATGCTGAAAGGTTCTGTGCTGGCCTATTTCCCCTCTTTGTGTACTGACATCTGCATTAGATTCACTCACATGGCACACTTCCCTTGGCTGGTGCAGAGGGAGCCAGCAAGCTGCTACATCAGGAAGGAGCTCATGCACCCAAAGCAGAAGGGGCAGAGGCTGGATTCCAAACTGGGATCATCCCTGTGTGATTGGACATTTGCACTTCACCTTCCAGATTACTTTAAAAAGTTGTCTTTTCTCCTTTAAATTAGAATCATCAAATCACCAAGGTTGGAAAAGATCCCCAATGATCCAAGTGTCCACCTACCACCAATATTTCTCTTCTAAACCATGCCCTGCCTACCGCATCTACACGTTTCTTGAGCACTTCCTATATGAGCACAAAATACACCTCTTTTCTAAGCAGGGCAGGAAATGCGTGTCACCAGTAACTGTCAGAATGCACATCTGACTTTGGCTGAGGCAGTGAGTTCTGCACCCTCAGCCTACAAAGAGGGCTGTTGCCACCTTGCAATGATGGCAAACCTAGTAGTTCTGTTACATTTTCTAAGCTTTAAGGTCTTACAGGAGGAGCATTCTGATCCAGGTTTTGGCTACTGCAAGCCCTTATAGAGGCTTTTGCTGTTTTCCTCACAACATGAGGTGGAACTAACCAAGTGCTCAGAGTCCCCCTGGACCAGAAGGACGTGGGTGTATGAAAGTCACTCCAAAGGGCTGTAGTCAGCACTGAAAATTTATAGCAACCCTGAGGATATTCTGAACTACTCTGGGGACTGGTAACACCAACATCAGGACTGTGAAACTGAAGTTATCTTTCCTGCAGTTTTTCCTTGATGGGGCACAGTAAGCAGCCATTCCAAGCAGGAGCCATGCTGGCACAGCGGTGCAGTGCGCCGTGTCAGCTGGACAGTGCTCAGAATGGAAAGGCTGAGCATTGGTCTCTTCCGTTAGACATTTTGCTTTCACTTTGTAAATGAACTCTTTTCTGCCCCTGCCATGTCAGTGTGTTTGAGTCAGTCCTGGGGCAGCCTCAGATGCAGCTGCAGTTGTTTTTCACCCGTGGTCACAGATCACAGGATCACAGAACAGGTTGGGTTGAAGGGACTGCTGGAGGCTGCCGGTCCCACTGTGTGATGGTGGTAGCTGAGCTGAGTCTTGGTGAAATGATTGCTGTGTCCAGGAGCAGTGCTGTACTGGGCTGGCATGGAGCCTGATGGAGCAGGGAAGCAGATCGGTGTCTTGCAAGGAGGTGTTGACTGCTGCCCTGTTTCTGGAGTGTTCATGCTGACAAGCTACTTTCTTTTTTGAGTTTCCACCTCCACTGCTTGCTCTACATTTTCTCCCACTGGAACTTGGTCCCCAAATCTGTGCCAGCTTCCATATTGAGAATCAAATCCACAGCTTGCTGGTCACCTGCACTTGCCAGAAAGGAGAGTGATAAAGAAAAAGTAATACAGACATCTGGCTTTATGAGTGATGCATTTATTTATAAGTTTGTATAAATTCTGAATTTTGAGAAGACTGTAGTTGGATATGGAGGAGGAATCACAGAATGCAAGTATTACTTCTCTTGCTTAGTATTAGAAGTGATCCAAAACCCACTGATTTCTGCTGTTGGTGCAAACCAGGTTTGGGGTGGAATGTGCAGAAGTGGCGTGTAGGTGACTCACTTCAGCCTCTTTCTTCGTTCAATGATGCCCATTTTGTTGTGGGATTGTCTGCTGTGGCGTTTTCCCACGGTGCACCCATTTCTCAAAGGACACATTGGTTTGAATTTGCTCGGTTTCTTTGCACTTTTGCTTTTCCTTCAAACACTGCATGGGGGTGCTGATGTCAGTTGTGCCTGTCCTGGTCACTTGACCCCCTTTGACTTTCTAGGCAGATGGTTGGCTCTACCTGTAGACACTCTGGGTCTGAACAAACAGCACCATGGAGCTGTGGGTTTGGGAATCCACACAACTGCTAAGCTGGGGCAAGGAGTGCGGTTCAGTTTCTAATGACTAACATTTTGCATGAGCTAGTGTGCTGTTTCTTTTGTGTATGAAGCTCGTAAACAGCTAACAGATTGGCTTTCCCTCTCTCTCTGTTTCTCTGTTTAGCAGGAAGGAGCGTCCTAACTCTCTAAATGACGATTATGATTTTCAGCATTATTCAGTCCCGCCTTTAGGTTTTCATTGTCTTGAAGCAGTGCTTTGATGTGCTGACTTTTTTGTGAGGAAACATCAACAATACTTCTGCATACTTCCCAAATCCTTTCAAGACTATAGTTAAAGGAGAGGTCCTGCACAAGATCTGAGATGGAAGAAGTCTGCGACTGAATGCATCCAGAACTAATTTGAGATGTCCCTGGCTCATCTTTTTCACAGTCTGAGGAATCCTTTACACTGACAAAGTCAGTACCGATGGCGTGAAACTCTAAGTGACATTTGTATAATTCATCTAATTTGGTCCGCATTTCTTTTACTTGTGACACTTTATCAATTATATATTCTTTGGCAACTTCTATGTTGTTAGTTAGTTGGGCATTTTTGTTTTCAAGTGTCATATTTATAGATTTCTGTTCATCCAGTTCAGAAGCAATTTCCCGATAGTCAGCTTGACCCTGCAGAATTTGTTCACGGAGGGCATCAGCTGTTTCTTCAGAAAAAGAAAGCTCAATACGCAGGCTTGTTACCTGCTTACTGAAATCTTCTTTTCTATTTTTTTCTCTTCTGCATTGTTCTTCAAGCAGAGCTAAATGACGTTCCAAGATTTCAGTTCTTTCCCTCAGTGCTAGTACTTCCTTTCGGTACATGGAGCACTTTTGCTTCATGTGTTCAATTTTCTTTTGCTCTACAGTGTTCTTTTTCTTTCTCTCATTTACAACTACTGTAAAACAAACAAACAAACAAACAAACAAACAAAAAAGGGAAAAGGAATGTAGCTCAGATTGATTAAAATCATTATTACATAGCAGTTCACAACACCAAGTAGCAACTTCTAAGTGAAAAACTGTCATAATATGCAAGCCATGCCCTCACATCACATAGTATTTGATACTAGTGAAGGAATTAAAGTTCTCTGAACACGTAATCAGGTGCCTCAGATTTCTATACAGAATTAACAGCAAAAGGTTTTCAGTCTGGAAGAACACTTTTACCATGGCACTACTCAAACCTTACACTCCACACCAGTAGAAAATCTAATTAGATTTAAGAAACATGGGAACGAGATAGATAATTCACAGCTATATTCTTTCTATCTTCCGTGCTTCAGCAATCCCTATAAGGCAGCCAGGAATCACTCCATCTACATCTAAATGGTAGATAAACAGTTCTCTAAGAAATTTCATTCCAACTCACAGTCCTCTTACTTTCAAAAGAAAGATAAAACCCTGGACAAGTTGATCACTTAAGTGTTGATATCTGTCTCTCTTATTCAGTTGATCTCTAAACAAAATATGAGGATTCCTACTTCTGTCCACACTTACTCTTTTGCATATAAAGTTCACTCATAAAGTTGTACAAATTTGCAGATTCAAGTTTCCATAAATATTCCATTAGCTTGGGGCTGTTTTTTTCTTTAACTGGTGAGCAATTAGCTAAAATCACATGCATTTTCTTTCTATCAAAAGCGACTTCTGCTGTATTTCATCATTGCTTTAGAATCCAGTTATGTCCATTCCATAATATGCATACTTTAAGTATTAGAAAAATAAATATAAGTCAAGACTTACTAGGGATTGTGTCACCACAACAATATATTCCATGGTGATTCTTGTACAGTCCTTTTATTACTACAACTACAGAAATGCAGAATTTTATAGCGCCCACGTGCAGCCTGCATTACATACAGATTCACATGTACTACATGGAAACAGCCTCTTAACTCATCTAAGGAGTTTTATATACAGCCCTCAACTGATTTAAAAGTCATACTGAAGAAACAGCAGTGGCATATTCCACCCCAAACCAGGTTTTGGGTTTTGACTGCTGCTCCCAGCAACACTAGTGAGGGGAATATGATTTATAAGTAATCTAAACACTTTATGCTGAAAACAACAAGCAAGTACTAAAGCAAGATAAATAAGACTAGGGAGAAGATGTGTAATGATCAGTCTTGAAGCTCCTTACACAGGAAGTAGGGAAAAAGCATTATTACAGAGCATAGGAAACAAGACCTAAAAGCTCAGAGAATGGTGTAAATACCCTGAACTTTAAGCTGAGATAACCTAGCATCTCCTAAAACACTTTTGCTCGTGCTACTTATATAACTAATTCTACAAAAGAACCAGCACAACATACCTGTGCTCATTGTTCTACTGTGTATATTTAACATAGCTAAAGAATATATATTAAGCAGTTTTTGAAATTGGACGCTATTAATACTCACAAATAGAAGAAAATTTTAACATGATTGAATACTCAGTACTTCTTAACAGAAAACTTCATGCTGACACTGTGACTATCAGCTACCCATTTTAATTCCTATGTGGAGCATTGCTGTCATTAATTTTTAAATGAGAGCTTTGGTCATATGATTAGAACAAACCCACTACTATTTGGAGTATGGAGGAGTCCACATCCCTCCCTCAGTCTCTGGTAAGATGCTTATATGTGATGCCATTCAGTGGTCACATTAGGATTCAATATTTATGCCAAATAAAGGCAGCAGGGACAAATCATCCAAGAACAGCATCTCATCCAAAGAAGGCCTTGACTTTCTCCCTTGCACATATTTTGCAAGAGGAATACAAGAAAGGAAGGGAATACAGCTAAGTTTTAGATTTTCCCGTCTACATTGTATATGCCTTCCGTAATTCTAGGAACACTGATGCTCAGCTGTGCCCAGAAGTGAAGTTAAGTGCATCAGAACTTATCCAAACCATTTTGCTCAAATATTGCCCATGAGCAAGCAATTAGCAGGTCGTCAACAATTTTGATAGTTGCTTCAGGAAAAACAAAACAAACAAACAAAAAAAAGCACTTGAGCAGCTGATGCTACTCAGAAGATCAGCAACAGCAGTTGAAACAATCCTAAAGAAACTGCTTTAAAAACTATTACCAAATCTGCAAGTGCATCAACAGATGAGGAAAAAGCAGCAAAAAGGAAAAAAATAGTGCAAAAAACTTTTATTCTTAAGCATTCAAAAATGAACAGCATAGGACCTTCTGAAAAAGGGATATTTACATAACAGTTACTTCTATTTACAGTTTAACACAGTGGCTTTTCTCCTTATACCATAAGGTACGCGCTTCACAGCCTTTTGCTTCCTATCCGGAATAGGAAGCAATTTATTGTTTTGGAAGACACCCTGTTCAAGGATGGAAGAAACTGTACCTTTCTTTGGAGGTGGCTCTTCCACAGTAGGCTTATCTTCATCACTACTGCGCTTTCTTCCCACTTCCAACTCAGTTTTCTCTTGTTTCAGTGCTTTAACTGAAAGCACTGAAAATTGGCTGCTTTCAGTTCCTTTATTAGTGTTCTCTTCTGCCGGTTCTGCTTTAATGGTAGTTAAATGGTAGGTAGTCTTTTCCTGTATTGATATAAGATCAGTTACATTGAAGCTTAACAAAAGGAGCACTTAAGTCTCAGTAATCTTCTGTAGGCAAATATTTACACAAAACCATACAGCTAAAATATTTACCCGGTGACTCTATAGACATCAGTTACAAATTTCAATAGCAGACACAACAAGTACACCTTCAGATAATGACAAGTGCAATACTCGGTAGAGTATACAAGGGAAAGCAAGAGCCTAGCAGGTTACAAAGTAAAAGACTTGCACACAATCAAGAGTTTACCAGTTTATCAAAGAATTTCCTGTTTCCAAGAAGTCAACAAAATTACAAACATGGTCAAAGAGCAAACGGTCAGCTCTCATACAAGTTCATCACATCACACTTCTGCTAAGCTGCTAAAATCACTTTCATCGTGACAGATATAATCCAACCTTAAAGCTTAGTCAGCTCTGTCACGCATAGTTTAGATTGTGTCCTTGACCACAAGTGAAGCTTCCTTACTTACAAGATGACGATTGTTAAGCCATGCTGGCACTGCCAAGGACTGATTATTCATCTTTAGTAACTTATGAAAAGAAAAGCCTCAGAAGTGTTCAGGCCACACAATCTCACAGATAGAGTTGGAGCCTTGTTCTTGGAAGAAGTAATAGGTGAGGACATGACTACTCATCACAGTCAGCTTTAATACCATGGAAATACTAAGTTGCAGTGATGCAGACAGTCAAAGACTAAGAAGGGTCAAGTTGCTAAGCTTACAAGGTTAGAGATCTGAGTGACAGAATTAACTATAAATGTTTTCAGAGCTACTTCAGGCTACCAAACATCAAAAAATGAACAAAAACCACCAGAAGTGGTATGCACACATACTTAATCAAGCTAGTCTTCACATATTCAGTAGCTCGCAGTACATTAGTCAGGATAAAGTTTTATGGACTGCATAGAACGTGTAGATATCCTGAGCATTCATAGCATTTTAAGCTACCACAAGTTGGTATTAAAACAATTTTACACAACATCTTCTTGATAAAGTTACCTCAGTTGCTTCTTTAAGTTGCTCAACAGACTCATCCAATTTAATCGCCTGCATTTCAAAGTCTGTAACACACAGAAAAGGTTGTATTACATAAGTAGCCAATAGATAGTTTATTAAGTAATCAATTTTTCCAGATATTCTAATGTTTAGGTAGCTTTTGAACAGATTAATTAATTTGCATGTGGTCTTCACTTATTGGGAGGGATTCAAAAGTTTTCTATATTTCTTGGAACGAAAACATTGCATCAACAAGACATAAAGAAGAGTAGAGATTACAATATAAAAGTAAAAATCAAGATATAGATATATAAGATATATTTAACCCCATACTTATGAAAGCGTAAAGCTGCTAGTTGCAGTTTAAAGGAGAGGGGGGAAAAAAGAAAAGAAATAACCAAAAACCGTGGAATTGCTGAACCTGAATATACACAAGGAACAAACTATCACTTATCTACAGGCTATGGTTCCAAAGGTAGAACATCTCCTCTAATTCCTACTCAAACTGGTTATTTCTATTTTAGATTAATGAACTATTTCTTCTACCTTTCACATCGCATAACTCACCTTTGTTCTTCTGCATCAGCTCTTCTTCAGTTTTAAGTAGTTTGGTGTTTTTCTCTGTTAGCTCTTCTTTGGTCTCCATCAGTTCAAAGTTAGTTTTCTCCAGCTGCTTTTCAAACCAGCCAGTATCTTCCTTCGGGTCCCCCAGGGATACAATGGAACTATGTGCTGCCTCAGCTTGCTCTTTAATATCCATGACATCATAATGCACAGAATCAAGAATGCCCTCAGGATCAACACAGGTGTCAGGCACTATGCTATGTTCTCCACCCTGAAACGTAATTTATAATCAGTTAAAACTGGAGAATAGCTGACTACATAATAGCTGTTATTTCTACAGATAGTCTGGATAGCCACTATGAAGACAGCCATACAAGAAGCTTTTAATTTCAGCTTCAAAACCCACCTCACAAATTCACATACAACATGACAGTGATTCATATGGGGGGAAGATAAGTGGCATTCTAGTAACAGCTAATATATTTTATAGTATTTGATGACCACACTCCCTTTTTTTTTTTTTTTTTTTTTTTTTTTTAAATATTACCCCAGATTGATCTCCTTCAAATTTAACGTACAAGTTTGGACTCCCCTTTTCTTTGTATACAGCATAAATTTTCATTTTGTGTTGCAGAAACAAGGAAAATGCCCAAATTCCCAAAGCTTTCTGAAACTGTTCTTAAGGCTCAGCAACTATTCCTGCTAGATGAAGAATAGATGTATCTTGCTCATCATACAGCAACACAGCATGCACTTCTTTGTAAACAGCCTTGTGTTTCTATAAGATGTGCCCATAACATTTAAATAGTAAAAAGGAAAATATTTAAGAAAAAAAAAAAGAAAAATACCAGGGTGTCATGGTTTAATAATTTTGTAATTTTGCTATCAGTATTCCACATCATAACATCATATAAAGCATGAATAATTTTACTGCTCCCGAACACTTGCAGTATATTGATGATATTGTCGTGTGGGGCCATACAGCAGCAGAGATTTTCAAGAAAAGAAAACAGATAATCCAAATTCTTTTGCAAGCTGGTTTTGCCATTAAGCGCAGCAAGGTGAAGGGGTCTGCACAGGAAATCCAGTTCTTAGGTGTAAAATGGCAAGATATGCATCGACACATCCCAGCAGATGTGATTGACAAAATCACTGCTATGTCTCCTCCCACCAACAAGACAGAGACCCAATCTTTTCTGGGAGTAGTGGGCTTTTGGAGAATGCATGTCCCAAACTACAGCCACATAGTGAGCCCCCTCTATCAGGTAACACAGAAGAAGAATAATTTCTCATGGGGTCCTGAGCAGCAGCAGGCTTTTGAGCAGAGAAAACAAGAGATAGCCCGTGCCGTGGCCTTGGGGCCAGTACGGACGGGACAGGATGTAAAGAACATCCTCTACACTGCTGCTGGAGAGAAAGGTCCCACTTGGAGTTTGTGGCAAAGAGCTTTAGGAGAAACCCAAGGCCAACCCCCGGGACTTTGGAGTCGAGCATATAAAGGGTCTGAGGAGTGCTACACTCCAACTGAGAAGGAGATCTTAGCCGTGTATGAGGGCGTTCGGGCTGCTTCTGAAGTAGTTGGGACAGAGGTTCAGCTCCTTCTAGCACCTCGCTTGCCTGTAGCCCCCCTGTCACGGACACAGGTAGATTTTTGTTTAAACCGTGACAACTACCCAGAATGCAGCATAAGGGAATTTTTGCCTAGAACTCCGGAGGACTATTTTTAACTCAGAAAGGTCAGAGATAGAAAGTTCACACTGATTTCTGGGTCACCAGCCTCACCGTACATCAGCATTTTTGGTTTTTAAATGATACATAAAGTTCTCAATGGCACTGCTCTAGTTGGTAGTTCTTTCCCTTTCCGTGCAGCTTGCTCTGTGCATGGCTTGTGAACCGCTATTCAGGCCAGACAGCTGCAGCCCCAAAGACCTGCCATAAATGTACAAATTCTACCAGGATAATGTCTTGGTAGTGGAGAAACAGGATGCGCAGTCATATGGCTCTCACACATACCTTGTACAACCAGCTTGGCTCTGGACTGGGCATCACCAATGTCACAGGTGTACACGTCACTGTCACTTTTCTCCAGATTTTTTATGCACAGCTGCAGGTCTCGTCCTTTCTGTGCCCTCTTGTATTTCCTGCCAGGCCTGAGCTCAGCAATGCCTTTCCTCCATATGACGAAGGATGCGGCTTTCTCGCTCTGACATGTAAAAAGTGCACTTCCACTTTCTTCAATTTTCACATCTGAAAGTTCCTTGATAAAGTAATTAGGTTTTTCTGGAAGGAAAAAAAAAAAAGGATGAGGGTGTAGGACAAAGGGATTTGTTACCCCAACAAGTCCCAAGCATACAGAGGTGTCCTGAATCTCCTTTGCCCTCATTTCAGAATATTACGTGGAGATGCAAAGAGTCTAAGAAGACCACAGAGTCCATCCATTTACATAGGTTTGATAATTCCAGTAGATATCTGGAAAGTTCAATACCATTATACATGTGCTGGTAGGATCTCATCTGATCAAGTGCATATAGTTTGGATTACACATATTCAATATAGACTAATTCAGATTGCCATCTTTTCTTGGCTCACTAACACCCAAGATCATAGAATCATAGAATGATCACAGAATCATAGAGTGGCCTGAGTAGAAAAGGACCTCAAAGATCATCTAGTTTCAAACCCCCTGCCAAGGGGTCACCAACCACCAGACCAGGCTGCCCAGATCCACATCACACTGGAGAATCATTCAGTTTCCAGATTATTTTAAGGAAAAGATTTTAATCCATCATATTTTCTGAAAACTAAGAATTGATCCTGCTCAAGGAAACAGAAGAGAAAAACATCACCCACAGGCTGCAGATATTTACCTCGACTTCTCTACATGCCATCCCCAGTGTGCTTTTCAACTCACCTTGCACAGTGACCCTGGCTTTTGTTATGGAGTCCTCTGTCTCACAGGGGTACTCCCCACTGTCCTTGGCAGTAGAGTCATGGATGATCAGAATGACCCCAGTTCCCTCCTGCTGCAAGTCGTACTTCTGGCTTTTTCTGATTGCTTTGCCATCCTTGTACCACCTGATGTTCAAATCCGGTTTTGACAGCTCACAGCTCAGGCTGATGTCCTGCCCTGCTGCTGCTGTCTTATCCTCCAGCTGTTTTGAAACCTCAGTAGGTTTTCCTGGAAGAAAACATTGCTTTTTGAGTAACATACACTTAGGGTAGGATGCCTCTCTCAAAATACATGCATCTACATGCTGGAGATAAGTTAGAGAGGCACTTGCAACAGACGCCATCCTACAGCCAGCAGTAATCTGCAAAGTACAGACAATAGAATTCCAGGCACCATTAATTCTCTCTTAAATCTACCCCATTGAGGATGATGAACCATGTCTGAAAACTGCCTCTTTCTTCTCTCCACTCATCACACTGGGAGCCTCGGATGATGCTCTCAGATGCACATGCTCTAGATAGGAATTTGTTGTACAGCTAGATGATGTGAAGGCCATCCCTTCAGCTTATACTTAGAGGATATTTGCTCCCACAGTTCCCTCAACAGAGCATTCCTGATTTACTGTTAATGGAACAAGCTGTAGTGAGATGCCCATTTCCAACACTACCCCAGTGCTTTGGGTAGTTCTCACATTTGTGTAAAATGTTTCCTCCTTTTACTTATTTTTAAGAGAAATTCTCAGTGCTTCGAGGTTCAAGTAGAAGGTTGCTATTCACTTTAACCATATTATGAGTTAGCTCTCACGACAATCTTATCAGAAGACAGTTGAAGGAATCAGACCCCAGAATCTCTCCCATCTCATTGCCTTTCACAGAGAGGCTTTGGAGGTTAGACCACGGGCAGTAAAAACGACTTCCCCAGCGTCAGTAGGAGTCACACTTTTGATAAGGAGAGTCTATTTCTGACTCACGTTAGAAGCTTTAAATCACCCACCACTTTCCACTCTGCTTCCATTCAGTGTCCAGTTGAACTCATCAATGCTTTCATGGGACGGAATGCATTCAAAAGTACAATCTTCTCCCTCCTGGATTTCAGTGGTTTTCAGCCGTTTGGTAATGCCACTATTCAGCTCTGGAAGGTAAGAGATACGTTAGTATGAGGTTTATATGGAGAAAAGGCATTTGTGACTGACATGAGTAGCAGCACTGGTGTTTTAACTCAGGATTTGCAGAACATGGCTGCATTCCTTACAGATGTATTCTCTAAGACATTCTCCACTCAGAATTACCAGAAAGCTATAAAAAAAAAGAGACGTGAATCTCTTGGCTTTGCTCTGGAAGAACTACAAGGCGAGCAGCTCAGCCCATGGAGCAGAATGAAGATTCAATGAGCCACAGAGGGAACAACCTAACAGAGAGGACAACTCTAGGATGCTGTGTGAGAAAAAGGGTTTTGCCTATGACAAGAAATCAAATGTTTCTATTAGCTAATTTGTTACCATCCTACCCTACTGGTGTTCAAACCATTTCTCCATTTTAGGGAAATTTAGAAAGGAAATATTTCCAGGACATTCTTGACGTGTTTGGTGATTTTCATGGCAAAATGAGATACATTTACATCAAAAGCAATGGGAATTTTCCAGACATCACTGCACTAAATTGCAGTAATACACTTCTATTGTAGAAACTATTAAGGCTCATGGGGGAATAGGTGTAAGACATAGTGACCACACTGAATGTGCTTTCAGCACTCCTTTACTTTCCACAGTACTTACCCTGAATGCCGACCTTTGACTTGGCAACATCAGTGCCAATATCACAGGTATAGAAACCTGCATCTGACTTCTCGAGGTCATGGATAAGGGGACATAGGGTCTTCCCAGACTGTACCAGCTCATACTTGTTGCCAGAAGAGAGCACAACACCGTCCTTCTTCCACACTGGTTTGACCTTCTCTTTAGAGACTTCGCATTCCAATTTAATCACACCCCGCTCCTCAACAAAAACATCATCCAAGGACTTCATGAAGACAGCAGGCTTCTCTGCAATTAAACAGGCAAAACAGAACAACGTGATACAGAAGTTGAGACATTTCCAGTTGCTTTCAGATTTTTAAATAGGGATCAATAAATCTTTACCAGCACTGACGACACCAGTATAGAACCTAAAGCGATTTCATGTCCGTTGACTGAATGCGCTTTATGGTATTCTGAACTAATCAGGAGGAGAATACAGGGAACAGGAGGGACAGCCTGCATTGCCGGTGGGTGGGACTGATATCATATGAAGTAATTGGGATGCAGCTCTTCTAAAGCTGGAGAGCTGGCATTGCCCTCACGTACAGCAGAGCTCATACAGCAGGCCTCAGGATTAAGAGGATAAGCTGCTGAACAATTTTGATTTTCCTGTTTTATTGACTCCTTTTATCTATCTTCTATTTCACACATCAGATGTTTATAATGGGGAAAAAACACCCACCAAATGCAAAAGAAAGGAGAAAAATGAAATCCTTCAAACTCTGGAGTGCATAGAGTAAAAGAGCTTAATTGCTGGGGAGATCAGATTAGAATCACAGTATCCTTAGAATTGGAAGAGACCCTTAAAGGCCATCTAGCCCAGCTCCCCTGCAATAAACAGGGACATTCACAGCTAGATCAGGTTACTCACAGCCTGGTCATTAGTCATTCCAGAGGCAAAACACACACTGAATGAGCTCTCCCTGCAGTCATAAATACTTGGAGACAACAGCATTGACACTGCATGTTACTGAAGCAGTAAAAGAAATTGCTCTTGTAACTCTTCTTGTGTTAAGTAAAATGATGATAAAAAGCAATGGAATGCTTTGGCAGGACACCAAAACCATCCTCATTCGTTGATATCTGCTGCAATGGAACCTTCCACTGGAAGAAAGCCTCTGATGACTTGTCACCCCAGAGAGGTGAGCTTTAGAAGCAGGACTGCTGCACAATAGAATGAACTGGGGCTCCTTAGCATCTCTTACATCCAGGAGGGGTGTGATCAGACCCACCTATCACCTTCAGGTGCGCTTTCTGACACCTTGTCTGACTTCACTGTCACTGTGCCAGCATCCTCAGGCTTAACCTGCTTCATTGTCAGTGTGCAGCAATTGCCAACGTTCTTGATGTCATTGTAATTGTTGGTGTAAAGGAGGTTGCCATTCAGGAACCATTCCACGTCCTCGTCATCATGGGACAGCTCGCAGGAGAAGACAGCAGAGCTCTCTTCTTCAATTTCTACATCCTGCAAGTGCTTCGTTACTTCTACATTGCGAGCTGTGGGGAAACAAGGTGAACTGTTACCACTGTTACTATAAATCATACTGGGATGTGGTAGAATGGTTGGACTAGATAATCTTTGTGTAATCTTCTCAGTGAAGATTATACATTTATAAAGTTAGCAGGAGAGAACGGCAGAAATCAACCAAGAGAAGAGAAATCTGAGGTGAAATAGGACATGGAAGAGGCTACCCTCCCTGCTCATACCTTCAGCTGTCAGCGTGGTTTCAGTCTCTGCAATTCCTGCCTTGCACTTGTACACACCAGCATCATCGGGCTTCAGCTTCAGAATCTTGAGCTCTGCTGAATGCTTATCCCTCTTGATCTTGTACTTCTCAGAGGGCACGATGGGTGTGTGGCCCTTGAACCATTTCACAAGCTTTGGAGAAGGCCTGAAGTCACAGGACAGGATGACAGAATGACGTTCCAAAGCTCTCTTGTCCTCCAGCTTCCTGGTGATTTGTATATGGTAATCTGCAAAGCAGGGCTGGAAGAGAAGAAAGGATGAGGACAATTGGAAGAAGAGGAAAGTCTCTTGCGTCTGCTCCATTTCAATTAATCTCATGTTCACAATGGTTTTTTGAACCACTCTAAAGATAAAAAAAACGATTGTCTATAGGGAATGCCATTGACTACATTTCTATAAAGTAATACTGTATAATATCTACCAAATGCAAGGTCCAGCTCTTGTTCTGTGCTTATTAAATTGCTCCCAAATGTTGAGGCTTTTATTCAAATAAGAGTGAGTTAAAAATATAACAAGTACTTTAGGATGTGAATGGATAATCTTACGCTGGGGACAACAGCGGACAAAAAGCCTGGAAGTTTCTTTCAGATGAAATCAATGAGAAATGGCATCAAACTTATGTGCTACCAAACTTCAACTTGTCTAGTTCTGAAATACAATTAATTTCACCTGATTTGACCTCTTTGCTATAGCCAAGGACAAAACGTCAGCTCTGTAGATCTGAATAGTAAGCACATCAAAACTATTCAAACAGATCTTTTACTGAGATGCATCTGTCTCATTTAGTGTCCAACGACTTTTAAATGGAAATGGAGCAGACCCTCCAGACACACACACAATATTTCAAAGACCCCAGTGAAGGAAGACTGTACGTTAATTAATTCTTCATCTTCATGATGTAAACCAAGCCTGGATATGTTACCTCTGACGAGCAGATTGGCTGTGGATTTTGATTTGCCAATTGAGAACTGAATGGTGCCTGTCATATCAGTGGTGGTTTTCAGTATGGTCAGCTGGTGGATGGTGCCTTCTTGCTGCATAATCAAGTTTCTGCCAGCCTGTAAGACTTCCCCACGTAGGAATACCACTTGGGAGGTTTCACAGAAGGAATGGATATCTCGCATTCAAATTTGGCTTCTTCAGGCTCAGTCACATAGTCATCACACAGCTCCTTTACTAGATTAATGGATTGCTCTTTAAGAAGGATGGAACAAGAGAAAGCAGAGATTTAGAAGGAATGTAAAAAACCCTTACATTATCACCCCACTTACTCACGTCAGCATTACTGCACATGAACACTACACCTATCAGCTCAGAATGCCTTGAAACATCATTAAAAAATAATAGAAAGAAAAGAATGTTGTTAAGAAGTCAGACAATAAGACTGACAACCTGAAGAGAGCCCAGATCTTCTGATTCCCAGTCCAACATCCAAATCAAAGCATGACCTTCCCATCCCGATATCAAACACCTCGCATTACAAAATGGAATACAGGTTCAATGAAACACAGACATTGATAATTACTTTGGTTAAGTACAGCAACTTAGCTCAGAACAACAAGTTTTCTCCTAGTAAAGGTCTCTGTAGCTCAAATGTAATGACTCTACTTAGGATAAATTCATTTTCCAGGATGTTCTTGCCCTTATAATGGTAACAGTGGCAAAGCTGGGGACTGAACTCTTGAGTAGTGTGCTAACTCAAATGTCTCCCCTTTCTTTATCACACTTAACATCATATATATACCCTAACATTGTATATATTAAAAAAACAAAAACAACCCTGTGCTCTTTTCAAACAGCAAGAGAAAATGAAGAAAAAGTCAAGCTATGTTTTTTATCCCTCAACGTTCAAACACAAATCTGAAGTCTAAACGTAGAAAATCAACCTCCTAAGAAAATAATCTGTTTTACTTTGCAAAAGTAAATCCCAAAAGAGAAGCTGGATATTTTGTGGGCAGAAAGGTAGGTAGGTAGGAGTTTTTATTTCTGTGAAAGGTCCTAGTGGTGTTTAACTTCCTTGACATTAAAGCAAAGGATGTTAGCTCGTTTATAACATAAGATAATTTAATCAAAATTGTCATGAGAAGCATAATTACCTTTAACTGTAAGATGGGCACAAGATTCACGAGATTCTGCCTTTTCTGCTACAGATTTGATTTCTGCTGCATCCTTGACTTGGACACGTGTGTAAGTCAGCGAGTAGCTCTTTCCTGAAGCAGAGAACCACAGAGTCACTAAGGCTGGAAAAGACCACTAAGGTCATCTAGTCCAACCGCCAGCTCATCCCTACCAAACTGTGCTCTTGAGAGCAAACCCACAACTACACTTGGCTTCCTTGAGCAAAGAGCTCTGAGGCACATGGCCAGGCTGAGCATCATCCATCTGGTTTCACAGCATCACTGCCTGTTCTCTCATGTCAATGAAACCACCCATTCCCCCACATCCACATCCCCACCAAAGCGGAATCTAAACATGGCTTCTAAAAGGACTGACCAAATGTGGCCGCCGTCACCTTCAAAGTACCTGATACAGAAGGATCACACTCACTGTCAGACAAAACCTCTTTGGAGAGGTGAACTGACTGCCCTGTTCACCCCCACTTTGGAAATAACTGCACTCATTTCCTACCTGCTCCCGGCAGTGTGGGATGGTGGGATAGCATCACACTTCCCACACTAAGCATCCCACCATGTCACTTGTTCCACCCTAACCTCAGTCCCAAAACAAAAGGGGAACTCCCTTCTGAACACTCTTCACTTCATTTCAGATGTCTTATATGCTTGATCTCCAACCCACCCCCCACTCAGGAGAAAGAACCCCCTCTTACACCCTACCATCTTGCTGCATTCTAATGTTGTCATCAGCCTTCAGCTTGTTGTCATCTTTGTACCACTGGGTCTGAACCTCATCGTGTGAAATCTCACAGACAAAAGATGCACTCCCATATTCATTCACTTCCACATCTTCCAGTGCTTTAACAATCTTGATATCTCCAGCTGTGAAACAGTAGAGACATATTTGTCAGGGTATTTCCAGAACTGAGTGCAGCATCTTTTCCTTACACATATTTGCATAGAAAATAAGTAGGATTATGTTTTATTCTAAACCATCATCCATTCCTGAGTCATTTCTCTCTTCAACACAGTCAATGCATTATTGCCCTTGAACTTAAAGATAGACTTACTAGCTACAATGGAGCTCCCTGCAAACAGTTTTCATGGAAACCAGAATCTCATTTATTCTGAAACATTTTAAGTAAAATTAAGGGTAGAAAAAGAATAGAACTGACTGAATCTTTAAGGTCATTTAGTTCCAGTCCCCCTGCTATTGGCAGGGACACCTTCCTCCAGACCAACTCTTCTCCTCAGGGTCAAGGCTTCTCTCAAATCATTCTCCTCTAAGCCTGTGCCTGTGCTTGGGATTGCCCTGACCCAGGTGCAGGGCCTTGTACTTGGCCACACTCAAGTTCATGAGGCTGCCAAGGGCCCACCTCTCCAGCCTGTCCAGGTCCCTCTGGGTAACATCCCTTCCCTCTAGCACATCAACAGCACTGCTCAGCTTGGGGTCATCTGCAAACTTGCTGAGGCTACATTTGATTCCACTGTCCATGTTGCCTACAAAAATGTTAAAGAACACTGGTCCCAACACCACCCTCCATCTGGACACTGAGCTATTGACTGCAGCTCTCTGAGTGTGACCATCCAGACAGTTCCCTATCCTGCAACTGGTCCATCCATCAAAACCATTTTTCTCCAGTTCGGTGACCAGGATGTCATGCAGGACGGGATCAAATGCTCTGCACAAGTCCAAGTAGATGATGTCAGTTGCTCTCCCATTGTCCACTGATGCTGTTAGTCCATCATGAAAGGCCACCAAGTTTGTCAGGCATGGCTTGACCTTGATGAAGCCATATTGGTTACCACCATCACCTCATCTTTATTTTCCAAACTATGCCAAGGAGAAATAGACAGAACTCTACAATGTCGTGTCACTACAAACCTGTCTGAACCATTGGCTTCTCTGCATGCTCATCACTAGTCTCTCCTTAGCTTGTGTGCCCACAATGTATGGGGAATGTCAGCCACAAATCTTACCTAGGGGACATCTTTGCTTCAAAGTCCCTTGAACATCACACAATCCCTTTTAACTCTCTAGGTCTGCACTTATTTATGTCAGAATCAGACCATATTTCTGTGCTGCTATTTCCCTTTCCTTCTGAAGGGCCTGGATACAACTTGGATTAACCTCAGGAGCAGAGTTCCTGCATAAAACAGCCAGTACTGAAACAGCAACCCAACCTGGTTGCAGACTGAGAGAGAAAATGAGAGTTCACCGCCTGTGAATAATGAGACTTCTCTTATTTCCCTGGGAAGTAATGCCCACTTTTTTACTTTGCCAGAGCTCCTTCCCATCCTAGAAGGGAAAATATCAAGTCAAATCTACATTAGTCCTTCCATCTCTGCACTGGGCAAAGGCAGCCTTCAGATCTATGCTTAATTCACCCAATTCCCTAGAATTAATGGAACTGTACTTACTGGAACATATGCTGAAGCTTAAGCACAGTGCAGTGTTTTCAACATGTAGGAATGGCTATAGAACATGCATAAATTCTGGCTGACCTATGACAGCTTAAAGCACTGCAGAGGACTGTTAACAAGCCCGTTTGGACATCACCTTGAATAAATGATGTTATCCCCAAGTAAGGGAAGGAACAGCTGAGCACCGGGGAGGTACACAAAGGGCCAGAGCAAATTCTCACACTGTCAGGTGCAAAGAAAACTGAGATTTCACCCTAAAACCCAGTTCACAACAAGGCTACAAAATCCTGGCTGAGAATTTCTGAATGCTCACCAGTTGTTTCCAGCTCGAAGGTCATCTTCTGGCCAGCAGCCTCGCAGATGTATTCTCCAGCATCTTTCCTCTCCAGCTGCTCCACAACCAGACGCCGTGTTTTGCCCACAGATTCCATTCTGAACTTTCTGGAGGAGGCAAGCAGTCTTCCATCCTTGTACCATTTTACTCCAGTTGGATCCTGTGCTACTTGACAGCTGAGGGAGGCACTTGCTGACAGGGCAGCACTCACCTCTTTCTGCACCTGCTCCTGGTTTATAAACACAGGTTTTGGCTCTGAGGGAAGAAAAGAAAAACAGAAGGACTGAAATGAGACCATCTTGCAGGTTTGTACGTACAGGTTGGAACAGGTTTAGGTTACCACTTGTGCCCAAACTAATAGCCTTCACTAGAGAATATCAGCTCTTCTGTTGAAACAAAGTGTCAAATCTAGGCAAGAAAGAACCCAGGAACTGAAGGAGCCAAGAGGGTCCTTGAACACCAGTCCCATGGTTGCAAGTCACTATGCAAACATATTGAACCCAAAAGAACATCTGACCTGCAGGCAACCAAAACCTGAGTTCCTTTTGCTTAAGACCCACTGTGAAACATCAAAACACATAAACATGTGATAGTCAAACCACTGGCTGCCTTTTCATGACCCAGAACAGTACTCCTGGCTTCCTGAACAGACTCCTCATGGCCTCTACCATTGCCACAACTGTGACTGTCGAAGGCACAAAGGAAATATGCTCACCAACGCAGTCCTTTGTTCTTTGTGTGTGATTTGCAGATATCTATCTTACTTTGAGCTCTGGCAATAGTCAGCTCTACCAGGTCTCTTACTGTGAGTAGCAGACTCACCTATCCAGATGCAGCCTCCAACATAAAGGCATAGTAAAAAGGCAGTGTACTACTAGGAGAAGTTCCTGCTTCTCCTGCCACGAAAGGCTGCACGTACAACATGCACTCCAGCCTCACTGCACATACTTCTCTTAGTCAAATATTTAGGTGAACAAGAATTACAGTTTGGGATCTCAGGCACAGGAGAGATTTGAATAATATCTTGAATATTGCTTCCACTGTACATATATTACTAATTATTATTCTACAGACAGACTGAAACAGGTCTTTGTGTCATACTGAAACCAAATACTTTCTACAAACCCAGGCAATCAAGTATAGGGAAAAAACCTCAGCACAGACTACTGCAACTGGATCACTGTATAATGGAAACTAGATTTTACTTTACTGTTCTCTGCTGTATTTCAGACAACACCTGTCTTACCTGTGACATGAATCTTGAAGGTGAGTTTCTGGCCAGCAGCCTCGCAGCTGTACTCCCCTGCATCTTTCTTCTCCACCTGGCTCACCACCAGCCGACGCTGTTTGCCCTCTGACTCCACCCTGAACTTCTTGCTCGAGGTGATCAGTTTCCCCTCCTTGTACCACTTCACCTCCGTCTTCTCCTGGGCCACCTCGCAGCACAGTGTGGCATTTTCTGTTGGTTCAGCCTTTACCTCCTTCTGCACCTTCTCCTTGTTGATAAAAGCATCTTCTGCTTCTGGAATTGAAGGCAAATGGGCACATTTAAGACATGAATCTTTTCTACACAGCCTTCCCCAAATGCCCAAATTAGTCTTTGGACTGTACCGTTGAGGACAGCTTTCCCACTCACATTTCCTGACAGTGCTATGAACTTGTATTGGCAGTAACTATGCTGGTACTAACAAGGATAGCAATTACAAGCAAAATGGTAGAAATACAGAAGATATAAGGAAAAGGGAACTCACCAGAGCTGAGGCAATCCTCCCTGGCGAGCGATCTCCAAGAGATGCTGCCTCAGTGAGGGTCAGCCCTTAAATGAGGTGTCAGAGGAGGTGGAGTTGAACTCCACCCCTCCAGGGAGCACAGCTACATAACTTTCACCTGTGCTCCCACAGCTGACCCCACACTTGCCTCAGCTGATCAATCAGTGGTTCACATTGTGATCTCCCATACACTCCACCCCTTCACAACGTGAACCAATGATTAGGTGAGTTCCCCTTACTACAGAGACCCAATCACGACGCTGATACAATCTCCCGTCGCATTAGATGTTGATATTATTCAAATGATGATGATTGGATGGGTGTTTATGATCTTCCATGGGCCAGTGCTTGATAGATGTTACCGGAGACAAATCATCTTGAAGTGCAGGTCCGTCTGCGTTTCATCAGTCCAGAGTAATGGTCCTAGAGGCTTAGAATCAATCTTAAGGGGAGTAATATAGATGTTTCAAGGGTACTAGGAGGGGAAGATCCGCCCTCCAGGGTAAGATACAGGCCGTATTCTTATCTTGGGTCAATACTTCTGCTTGTACTGGATTATGTCCCGGCCTCCGATACCATACCCTCTGGCCAGATATCTGTGGCTGTATAACTATATCTGGCACCAGAGGAGGAGTCTTGATCTGCCATAGGGACATAATAGGTGTTCCTTTAGCAATAAAGGCCGGAGTATTGACCACGATGTCAGTAGGCCATGTACCTATCACCGAGGGGGTGACTGAACCTCCCACCTCCAATAATCTCCCCCAAGGTGCAAGTAGGCCACACCATTTGGGTCCTACCTGCACCTTCCAAGGCCAATTTATCTTATGGATTCCCGGTTCTAAATTCTCAGGGGCAGGGAGCAGAAGATTATTTTCAGTACCAACCTGCGGTTTTACCTTATTATCGGTGCCTGTAATTTGGATCCTAAGAGGGGAGGCCCATATAGTTTGTAACATTTTCAGGGCACTGGGTCTGCCATCCCGAGGTCTTTCATTCAGGTCCCGCACGGTTTCATATAATCTTTTTGTCCACCCCTGCAGGGACTGAGAGTCTGTCTTCAGGGCAGCCTTAAGGATACCATTATAACGTTCAATAAGGCCTGCCCCTGTTGGGTTATATGGCAGGTGGAATCGCCATTCAATGTTGTTTTCTTCTGCCCAGCGCTGTATCATCGCTCCAGTGAAGTGAGTCCATTGGTCACTCTCGATAACTTGAGGTGTCCCGTATGCAGACATCAGTTTAGTAAGTGCCTTAATTCTGTATGCTTGATTTGCCTTTGGTACAGGATAGGCTTGCAGCAGTCCACTTACAGTGTCAACGCAGGTCAGGGCATATCTCGCCCCCTCAGACCGAGGGAGAGGCCCAATGTAGTCGACCTGCCATCTCTGAAGAGGACTATATCCTCTAGCAATGTGGGATGTTGTTTCAGGCAACGGTCTCGGTCTCATCTTTGAGCAAGCATCGCAATCCTGACATGCTTGAATGATATCAGATAGTTGTACAGGCAGCCCCCATGCTTTAGCGGCTGCCCACATTATCTTCTGTCCAGCATGCCGTAGCTTCTGATGTAACCAACGGGCAATATTTTCAGATTGTGAATTCTCAATCCATCGGATTCGGGCCAGTGTGTCAGCTTCATCATTTCCTGGTGACTGCAAGGGTTGATGACCAGAGACATGGTAGACAAATACTGTCCTGTGTTTGACCGTATTCCAAATGTCTACCCACATGTCTTTACCCCAAATCGGTCGGGCGTGGATAGTCCATTCCTGGGTAGCCCATTGCGTAATCCACAGAGTGAGCCCCCGGTACACAGCCCAACTATCTGTACAGATGTTCAGGACGCCGTCACCAGGTTCTTTAGTTATAACCATCCACACAGCTCGCAATTCTACCCATTGGCTGCTTTGACCATCCCCCTCATCAAACCAGATGGTCTCAGTAGAGGGATGGTATGCTATTGCTCGCCACTTGCTCGGGTTGCCTCTGCTGGACCCATCCGTATACCAGGCATCTTCAGGAATAGGATATCTTCCTTCCTGAATGAGACTCTTCTCTGGTGGAGCAACCATTGGTTCTTTTGATGTATCACTGTGATACGTCACTGGGCCTAGGATCTTCTGTAGTTCTTCTTTAAGTGGAGATGAAGACAGACTGCTTCTCTGGCTTAGATAGGCGACCCATCGTGCCACCGTTTGTGCTTGGGCCACCCCCGTCTTAGGAAGGTGAGTCAAATCTCTCACCCACCCCTGGATTGGTAATGAAGTCTTAACTATGACCTCTGCTGTTTGCGTTATCGGCTCTACTGCTTGTAATGCCGAATAGGCAGCCAATAACTGTTTCTCAATCATGCTATATCGTTCTTCTGCTCCGTGCCAAACCTGAGACCAGAATCCAATGGGGGTTCAAACAGAACTCTGGCGTTGCCACAGGCCCCAGCCAAAACCATCTTGAGTAACATGAACATCTAGTTCAGCTGGGAGGGTCGGATCAAATATACCCAACGCCTGAGCTTGTTTAACTGCCAGTTTTGCCTGTTGGAAAGCATCCTGTTCTATCTTTCCCCAATTCCATGATTGACCCTTCTTTGTAAGCTTATATAATGGCCTTAATAGCTGAGCTAAATGAGGTATAAAGGAGCGCCAATACCCCAATATACCCAAAAATTCTTGCAATTGTTTTGATGTTGTAGGGACTGGAAACGCTTGGACTTTATCTACTACCGCACTGGGTAGTACTTTGGTTTTCCCGGACCAAATTACTCCCAGGAATTTTACAGATAGCCCCGGACCTTGCACCTTCTGTGGGTTTATAGCCCACCCTCTTTTCTGCAGATAAGCTATCAACAAATCTGCTGCTTGTCTCACCGCCTCTGACGAATCGGATGTTAACAGGAGGTCATCAATATAATGATATAAATTGACATTATTTGGCTTTTCCCACTTAGCCAGATCACGTGCCACTAAATTATGACAAAAAGTGGGCGAATGTACGTACCCTTGGGGTAGGACCTGGAAAGTCCATTGCCTCCCTTCCCATGTAAATGCAAACTGATCTTGCGATTCTTCACTGATTGGAATACTGAAGAATGCATTCGCCAAATCCAAGACACAGTGATATGTTTTGATTTCCCTGCTTAGTGTGTCCATTAGGGAGGCAATATTGGGTAAAGCCGCATGAACAGGTGGTGTGACCTTATTTAATTCCCTATAGTCTACTGTCATCCTCCATGTTCCATCCGGTTTTCGCACTGGCCATATTGGGGAGTTATATGGGCTATGTGCAGGCCTTATAATACCCACTCTTTCTAATTCCTGCACCGTCTTTGTTATTTCATCCTGCCCACCCGGGAGTCTGTACTGTTTCACATTAGTAATCCGGCGTGGCTTCGGCAAACAAATAGGCTCATGTTTTGCATGGCCTCTCAATATTGTCTGGATTGCCCGGATACTAATGCATCTCTGCCGCAACCGGAACTCTCCCACTGTTGTATGGAGAGCCAGACCCCACAGGATATCAATTCCTAATATATACTCTGGAATTGGGGCAATGGATACCTTGTACTCCCATGGTGGAAGACGCCCGACCCCCAATTTTACCCAGGTTTGGGTGACCGGAATGGTTTGTCCCCCAAAACCTCCAATCATCACTCTATTACCTTTAAATTTAGTTGGGTCTCCATATATTATAGATGTCTCTGCCCCGGTATCAACTAGGGCCATAACCTTCTGTATATTCTTTCAGGACCAGTATATCGTCAGTTCCACATAGGGCCTCCGGTCCCGTCTAGAGGCCCTAGGGGGACTGACATCCCTCGTCATGCCATGAACTGAGCCAGATTCAAGTCTTTTACCTCTGATACCTCCGGTGTCATAACCCGAGGCACCTGAGGTGGCTTCTTTTTCCTATTTGGAACTATAAAATCTTCTAAATTCCATGTTGTTGTTGGTCGCCGCTCTATAAATCTTATCCCTGGCCTTTTGGGTTTATTCTGAAATTTTTGTTCATCCTTCATTTGCTTCCACAACTGAAGGAGAACCTGATTGGGCTGCCCATCAATTTTTGAAAACTGAACGCCTGCCCGGAGCAGATCATTAAACATTTGTTTCCGGGATACCCTAACAGGTCCTGCCCGAGAAGTTCCCGGGGCCGATCTTCTGGCTCGCACTATTGGAAAAGCCTCGGCATCCTCAGTCACCCTGATATTGCGCTTAGCTCGTAAACGCTCAGTTTCTCCGAGGTCTGCTACCAATTGGGCGGCTTGTTGGACTACTGCCTCTGCGGATACTACTGGATTAAGTATGGAAACCAAGGTTCCATACATATGAGAGGGTGCTTGCTGTAAAATTAGGTCCCTCATTCCCGCAGAAAATTTAACCATATCAGGGCTATCGAATGTGTCTTCGTAGATAGCCTCTCTCATACCTAATTCGCGTATATAATTTTGAAGGTCTTCCATAGAAGACCACATCCCTGTGTTTACTGGCATGTCAGTTTTATTTGTCCACACCATGCGGCAAGCAGCCATTATCCATTCTACAATTGAATGGTTTTCTTCAGGGAACTGAGTCCCAGCATACAGTCTCTGCTGAAGGGCAGGATGTATTGTTATTGTGGCCAACTTAGATACTTCGGGGCCACTAACCAGTACACTATCTGCCCCTGAATCCCATAACCGTAATAACCAAGCCGGAAGACTTTCCCTTGGCCTTTGCCTAAATCGTTGCACTAGGTCCATGAGTTCAGTAGGCGTATATGGACGGGCTGTTACATGTAAAACAGATTCGGCAGGGGGCCATTGATCAGGAGGCACTCCTGCTGGTTGATCTTGAATTTTCTTTGTTTTTTGAGTTATTACTGGACGGACTTCTAGTGAGTCCGTCTCAGATGGTTTTTCTAGATCAGATTTAGTGATCTTATTTTGATTCATTTCTTCAGGATCCTGATCGTCATTAAATGAAATGTATCTAATTTGAGGGTTGGAGGAAGAAAATGACGGTTTTTTTCCCGTCAATAGATTGATCTCACCCTCCAATTTTTCAATACGGGCCTTTAACAATTCATTTTCACATGCAATGTTGTTTGATTTTATCTCTGCCAGATTTAAGGCATTTAATAATGGCCAGGCTGCCATAGATGCAGCCATTCGCTTTTCTTTCGCAATTAAGATATCTTTTTGTAGTCCTAGAAAGTAATCAGTTAGACAATAGGCGTCCATGTTATTTGGTACTCTTAAAGGGCCCCATTGTTCAATAATTGTTGCTAATTGGTAATATGGGGATGCCTCAAAACCTGGAATTTGTCCAGGAAGGCATGTCCCTAAGGGGGTGGTCTTCTCCCCCTTGTACCAATTAAAGATTTTCCACACAAAGGACATTTTTTTTTTCCCTTATATTTCTAGATGCCAAGTCAGTGGCTCCTGGCTGGCTCGCCAAATGTATTGGCAGTAACTATGCTGGTACTAACAAGGATAGCAACTACAAGCAAAATGGTAGAAATACAGAAGATATAAGGAAAAGGGAACTCACCAGAGCTGAGGCAATCCTCCCTGGCGAGCGATCTCCAAGAGATGCTGCCTCAGTGAGGGTCAGCCCTTAAATGAGGTGTCAGAGGAGGTGGAGTTGAACTCCACCCCTCCAGGGAGCACAACTACATAAATTTCACCTGTGCTCCCACAGCTGACCCCACACTTGCCTCAGCTGATCAATCAGTGGTTCACATTGTGATCTCCCATACAGAACTGAATGCCAACATCTGAACTATATCAATTGCCAGTGAAGAACTTCCTCCCTGCCAGACCAAAACAGTTTAGATAGCCCTAAACTTGTTTTCATTTCCACCAGTATCATGTTCCAAAATCTTCAAAAATTAAAAAACACCCCTTTCCCCACTGTCCAGCAGCACACCAGCATACGCAGTCATTGAAAAGTCTGTTTCATACAAGGGGACAGGCATTAAATTGTCCAAACAAGCTGACAGCTGTAAGTTGCTTTGCCAGCAAAAGCCAGGTGAGGGTCAAGGTTAAATTCTGTTTGTGATTAAGTCATAGTGAGGAAATGTATTTTTCTCACCTACTTATTTCTGAAAACAGTTCTAATATCTCCTGAGTTTTCAGAGGCAGTAATAAAATGGTTTCCCCTATGGAATCATAGAACGGTTTGGGTATAGAAGGAAGCTTTAAAGATCATCCAGTCCAACCTCTTGCCGTGGTCAGGGACATCATTCACTAAATGAGGCTGCCCAGGGTCCCCATCCAGCCTGGCCTTGGACACTCCAATGATGACTCACCCACAACCTTCACTGGACAATCTGTTCCAGTGTATCACCACCCTCATCATAAAGAACTTTTCTCATGTCCAAACTGAGTCTACCCTCTTCACTTTTGAAACCATTGCCCCTTCTTATGTTGCTATAGACCCTGGTAAAAAGCCTTGTTCCACTTTCTTATCAGACTCTCCTAATAAATGAACGCCTGTCTTCCTCCATTTTGGAAAGAAAAGCACCAGCTTGAAGCCTTTCTATTTTTAAGCATTTCTTTTGTACCTGCTATAGAGAAGAAAACAAAAGAAAATACGGGAAAACCTTTTTAGTTGAAGGTTTCTTTAATTTAATAGAAACCTGTTATGGTTTTGCAATTTGGTTGGTGTTGGTATTCCACATCAGAACACCATGCTAATAATGGGAGTAAAGGGGACAAGTTTTTTTTCTGTGAACTGCCTTAATGGGCATGTGGGGTGGGGCACCGGAAGGGAAGTGAGGAAGGGGACGGCGTTGCTGGACCGGCTCCCTGCGAGGAGACAACGTGGTCAGACCTTCCTGCCTTCCACAGCTCCATCGGTGAGACTGGGGACTTGGTATTCTCTTTGTTGAAACTCTCTTGTTGTTGTTTAGTGTTATTAGGTTATTAAACGGCCATTCGTTCTCAGATCACCTTTTTCCTCCCTTATTTTTTGTTAGACCTAATCGCAATCTCCCTTCCCTTCCCCGTCTCCATAAACGCACGTGGCTGGGCCGCGCCGGGCCGCGCCGCCGTGCCGCTAGAGAAAAAGGGGGGGGGGGGCTTTTGTTCCTGCTGCCCCGGGTTTGTGCCCACTGTCCCGGAGTGAGCACTAGAGAGAACTCCGTGACATTTTTGGTGGAGGATGCGGGCAGAGCTCAGGGCAATGTTTTGGACAGTAATTAGGTGGTTTTTTTCAGCAGCCCTGTATGTAGGACTGGTAGTCCGTAGGTTCCTGTGGTCCTGGCTTAAGGACTTCCTGATGTTGGGGGTAGGGGTAGATTTATTAAGCCGATGGCTGGCAGGGATAGAGATATCTGCCTGGCTCCCTTCCAGACTAACGAACATCACAGGCACCGTGCTTGAACTGGCTCACGAATGCTCTGAATTCCTTAAGTATGACTGGGGTGTCAATTGGAATACTGTGTTGTTAGTCTCTCTGATTGTAGTAGTTTACTATAAATTGCAGAGAGACTTGCAAAGAATAGTGCAGAGAGACTCAGGAAAAGGGCCAGAAGCATCGGAACCCCCAGTATCAGGTAATCTCACCCCTGAACACCAGAGGGACCTTGGGAAATTAATAGAACCCCTGAGTGAGTGTGGGAGATCAGGGGGATCTCAGAACGAATGGCTTATGAAAAAGATAGAGAGTCTCGAGAATGAGATCCAAATCCTAAGGGGAAGGCAACAAGTTAATCCCAGCCCATCACAGGAAGCACAAGCATCAGTGTCAGTCGCCCCAGTGGAAGGCCAGAGATGGGAACGTGTGTCCTCACGTCTGGAACGGATGGAGGAAGTAGAGGAAGATCCGGGCGAGGGACCCTCCCCAAAACCACCAAGGAAGGCAACTCAGAAGACTAACAGACATGGAGAAGATAGTGACGATGAAGGCCAGAGATGGGAACGTGTGCCCTCACGTCTGGAACGGATGGAGGAAGTAGAGGAAGATCCTGTCGAGGGACCCTCCCCAAAACCACTGAGAAAGGCAACCCAGAAGACTAACAGACGCGGAGAAGATAGTGATGATGAGGGAAAAGTCACTGCTTCCTCTACTCGTAAACCTCTGAAAATTACTGAAATCCAAAGTGCGAGAAAGGAGTTTGCCCGACTCCCAGGTGAACGCCTTGTCACTTGGCTGCTCCGGTGTTGGGACAATGGGGCCTCCTGCATGTCCCTAAGCTGCGATGAGGCTCGTCAATTAGGAAACATTGCTCGAGACTCATCTATTGATAGAGGGATCAGCAGATGTCTTGATGGGGCCGCCAATCTCTGGGAGAGGATTCTATCAGCTGTAAAGGCAACCTGTCTTCTCAAAAGTGATTTGGAGCCTGTACTGGAAAAATGGAGTACAGCTGAGGAAGGTATCCAGTACCTGAGAGAAATGGCTGTGGCAGAAATGCTGTTCGATCCCACGTTTGTCCCTGGGGACCCAGAGGATTACCATGACCCAGAAAAGGTGAGCGGTACTCCAGAAATATGCAAGAAGCTCATACGGTCAGCACCAGGGAAGTATTCCAGTGTACTATTAACGAACTCTAACAGGTATGATGAGCTGGATAGGAGACCTGAAATTTTTGAGCTTATCCTTTCACTGCAAAATATCGAATACTCACTACTGCCACACCGTACCACCATCGCAGCCATCTGTAAAATGGTGGATAGAATGGACCAAATGGAGAGAAGACAGGACAACATGCAGAAGAGCTGGTCTGCGGCAAGGAACCACAGTGAACCTGTGGCAGTCTCAGCTGTCAGACGCAAACGCACACCTGTCCGAGTGAAGGACCGCAGTGAGCCTATGTCACGTGGTGCCATGTGGAACTACCTGCGTGACCATGGAGAGGATATGAAGAAGTGGCATGACAAACCCAATTTTGTACTGCGAGCACGGGTAAGAAAATTACAAAAGAGGTCAGCCACTACTGAGGTTGCCTCTACTGCTTCAGACAACCAATAGAGGGGCCCTGCCCTCAGCCAGGGGGGGGGAAAGGGATAATAGAGTGTATTGGACGGTGTGGATTTGGTGGCCTGGCACATCAGAACCACAAAAATATAAAGCACTGGTGGATACCGGTGCACAGTGCACTCTGATACCCTCAGGTTTCAAAGGGACAGAACGGATACATATACATGGGGTGACTGGGGGTTCGCAGGAACTGTCTGTATTGGAGGCCGAGATAAGCCTCACTGGTAGAGACTGGCAGAAACATCGTATAGTGACTGGCCAGGGGGCTCCTTGCATACTTGGAATAGATTACCTAAGAAGGGGACATTTCAAGGACCCCAAAGGATACAGATGGGCTTTTGGAATAGCTGCTATAGAAACAGACAATATTAAGCAGCTGTCTGATTTTCCTGGCCTATCAGGGGACCCGTCTGCTGTGGGGTTACTACAGGTGGAAGAACAACTGGTACCAATTGCCACGAGAACAGTACACAGACGACAGTACCGTACTAATAGGGATTCCTTGCTCCCTATCCATAAGCTCATTCAACAACTAGAAAGTCAGGGAGTAATTAGTAAGACCCATTCACCCTTCAATAGCCCCATATGGCCAGTGCGCAAAGCCAGTGGAGAATGGAGGCTGACAGTAGACTATCGTGGCCTTAATGAGGTCACACCCCCATTGAGTGCTGCAGTGCCAGACATGTTGGAACTCCAGTATGAACTGGAATCAAAAGAGGCAAAATGGTATGCCACCATTGATATTGCCAGTGCATTCTTCTCTGTCCCTTTGGCCACAGAGTGTAGGCCACAGTTTGCTTTTACTTGGAGGGGTGTTCAGTACACTTGGAATCGTTTGCCCCAGGGGTGGAAACACAGCCCGACCATCTGCCATGGGCTGATCCAAGCCACATTGGAACAGGGCGGTGCTCCAGAGCACCTGCAGTATATAGATGATATCGTTGTGTGGGGTGATACAGCGACGGAGGTTTTTAAAAAAGGAGAACGGATAATCCAGATCCTCCTGTCTGCTGGTTTCGCTATTAAGCGAGACAAAGTGAAGGGCCCTGCCCAAGAAATCCAGTTTCTTGGGGTGAAATGGCAAGATGGGCGTCGCCACATCCCAATAGACGTGATCAACAAAATTACTGCAATGTCTGCGCCCACTGACAAAAAAGAGACACAGTCCTTCCTGGGTGTGGTAGGCTTCTGGAGGATGCACATCCCAAATTATAGCCTCATTGTGAGCCCCCTCTATCAGGTGACCCGAAAGAAGAATAGCTTCGCGTGGGGCCCTGAACAGCAGCAGGCCTTTGAGCAAATCAAGCAAGAGATAGCCCGTGCTGTGGCCCTGGGGCCAGTACGGATGGGACAGGATGTGAAGAACATCCTTTACACGGCTGCTGGGGAGAAAGGTCCCACTTGGAGCTTGTGGCAGAGAACCTCAGATGAGACCCGAGGCCGACCCCTAGGATTCTGGAGTAGAGCATATAGGGGGTCGGAAGAGGGCTATACTCCAACTGAGAAGGAGATCCTAGCCGCATATGAAGGGGTCCGGGCTGCCTCTGAGGTAATTGGCACCGAAACGCAGCTTCTCCTGGCACCTCGACTTCCAGTGCTGAATTGGATGTTTAAAGGGCAGGTTCCCTCCACTCACCATGCCACAGATGCCACATGGAGTAAGTGGGTTGCACTAATCACACAGCGGGCCCGGATGGGGAACCTCAGCCGTCCAGGGATCCTAGAAGTGATCATGGACTGGCCCAAAGGTAAAAAGTTTGAAGCACCACCAGCAGAAGAGGTGTCACGTGCCAAAGAGGCTCCCCCGTACAATGAACTTCTGGAAAATGAAAAGAAGTTCGCCCTGTTCACTGATGGATCGTGCCGCATTGTTGGGAAACATCGCAGATGGAAGGCTGCAGTGTGGAGCCCCACACGACAAGTTGCAGAGGCCACGGAAGGAAGAGGAGAATCGAGTCAATTTGCGGAGGTAAAGGCTGTCCAGCTGGCCCTAGACATTGCTGAGTGGGAGAAATGGCCAGTGCTTTACCTCTATACTGACTCATGGATGGTGGCCAATGCCTTATGGGGGTGGTTGCAGCAATGGGAACAAAACAACTGGCAGCGGAAAGGTAAACCTATTTGGGCCGCTGAACTATGGAAGAACATTGCTGCCCGAATAAAGAACATGGTCCTAAAGGTGCGTCACGTAGATGCCCACGTGCCCAAGAGTCGAGCAACAGAGGAGCAACAAAATTAACCACCAGGTAGATCGAGCTGCCAGAATTGAGGTGGCTGAGATAGACCTGGATTGGCAGAATAAGAGAGAGTTATTCCTAGCTCGGTGGGCCCATGAGACCTCAGGCCATCAAGGCAGAGATGGAACACATAAGTGGGCTAGAGACCGAGGGGTGGACATAACTATGGATGCTATTGCGCAGATCATCCATGATTGTGACACCTGTGCCATGATCAAACAGGCCAAGAGGATGAGACCTCTCTGGGGGGAAGGGCGATGGGAAAAGTATAAATATGGGGAGGCATGGCAGATTGATTATATCACCCTGCCAAAGACTCGTAATGGTAAGCATTATGTACTTACCATGGTGGAGGTAACCACTGGGTGGCTTGAGACATATGCGGTACCCCATGCCACTGCCAGAAACACCATATTAGGCCTAGAGACACAAATCCTGTGGCGACATGGCACCCCAGAGAGGATCGAATCAGACAATGGGACTCATTTCAAAAATTCACTGGTGAGCACTTGGGCCAAAGAACATGGCATCGAGTGGATCTATCACATCCCCTATCACGCACCAGCCGCTGGTAAGATTGAGCGCCACAATGGTTTGCTGAAAACCACGCTGAAAGCGATGGGTGGTGGAACATTTAAGAACTGGGAGAAACATCTAGTAGAAGCCACCTGGCTGGTAAACACCCGAGGATCAGCCAACCAAGACGGCCCTACACAGTCCAACTCCCTGCGTACCGTGGAGGGAGACAAGGTTCCTGTGGTGCATGTAAAGAATATGCTGGGAAAAGCGGTTTGGGTCCTTCCAGCCTCTGGAAAAGGGAGGCCCCTCCGTGGAACTGTCTTTGCACAGGGACCTGGGTGCACCTGGTGGGTGATGCAGAAGGATGGGGATGTTCAGTGTGTGCCACAGGGAAATCTGATGCTGGGGGAGTGCAGCCTGTGATTCCATGTGTGTATATATATATATATATCTGTATGTACATATGTAATGCATGTTAACTACTGTTCTGTTTATATGTTGATAAAAGTTAGGCATGATGTGATGATGTGTAATAAGGGGTGGAATGTTATGGTTTTGCAATTTGGTTGGTGTTGGTATTCCACATCAGAACACCATGCCTCATAATGGGAGTAAAGGGGACAAGTTTTTTTTTCTGTGAACTGCCTTAATGAGCATGTGGGGTGGGGCACCGGAAGGGAAGTGAGGAAGGGGACGGCGTTGCTGGACCAGCTCCCTGCGAGGAGACAACGTGGTCAGACCTTCCTGCCTTCCACAGCTCCATCGGTGAGATTTGGGACTTGGTATTCTCTTTGTTGAAACTCTCTTGTTGCTGTTTAGCATTATTGGGTTATTAAACTGCCATTCGTTCTCAGATCACCTTTTTTTTCTCCCTTACTTTTTGTTAGACCTAATCGCAATCTCCCTTCCCTTCCCCGTCTCCCTAAACGCACGTGGCCGGGCCGCGCCGCATTGCCGCTAGAGAAAAGGGGGGGGGGCTTTTGTTCCTGCTGCCCCGGGTTGTGCCCACTGTCCTGGAGTGAGCTCTAGAGAGAACTCCGTGACAATGAGGAATTATAAACTGGAATACCAGATACCTGGCAACGTAACAATGCTTTGGCAATGAAAACAGCTTTATTCATCTCTGTAATAAACCAAACCAAACCAAAACAAAAACAACAATCCAACATGACATTGACAGAGAAACTTGAACAACAACAACAAAAAACTTCAAGGGAAAAAACAGGCATTCAACTTTCAAGTCAGCTAATCGTGTGTTCTCATGGAAATGATCTTATAGGAGTTCTTGTTGAGAAACTCAGCAGGAAGAGCAACCTCAAAAATAAAGCATGAGACACGGTTTTGCAGCACTGGGAACCAGATACAAGCACTCAATTTGCCAGTCCCATGCTATGGAATTAAAGAGGCCTTTACTGAGGTTTCCCATTAGCCACTGAATTAGCCATTTGACAAATCACCTTTTGCATTATTCAGCCTGCTCAGGACAAACATTATCTGTAGAGTGATTTAACCCACAAGAACATGAGAACTGCTACACTGGCTTAGGCCAGCAGAACAGCTCCAGCCCCAAGCCACAGGCAGCAGGCAGCCAGCAAGGCAGGCACGGGGGAATGGAGCCCTGAGGCCAGCGCTGCCACCCTCCTCTGCACCAGGCACTACGTCAATGTGCACTCAGACACAGACCTTCCCCTAGGTCTTACTCCCTTTAGGCATCACAGACTTCACTACACCCTTCTAAATGACAGGACTATTTGGCAGCTAGGACAGCTGTCACTGAAATCCATGACCCCAGTTCATGGCAGGGCAATGGACTCCTCTGACTAACAGTCTGGATCTCAGATTGTCCACCTATGATTGTAGTAAGGGCACTGCACAGGGTGTTCAGAGAAGCTATGGATGCCCCATCCCTGGAGTTGTTCAAGGCCAGGCTGGATGGGGCTTTGGGTAACCTGATCTAGAGAAAGATGTAAGCATTAGAACTAGATGATGACTAAGAGCTTTTCCAACCCATACCATCTTATGATTCAAGGAGCTGAAGATGGCACAGTACCTGTCCCTGAGCATCAGGGGACCAAATACCAGACTTGAGACCTTTTCTGAGAACCATACATTTAACTTCTCTGTGGCCCGTCTCAACATCCTACAGATACCAATTGCTCTCAATTCCTCTACAGGTTTTCTTACTTCAAGAACCATAAGCAAGAGATGCCACAGAAAATTACTATTATTACCATTCCATCATAGTCTGAAGGCCAGTCAGACACAGAATCACCAACGCAACCACTTTTGCAGCAGGGTTAACTGGGAACATTTATGAAAGCTTGGAACTAGAGTATCATCTTTTACCCCTGGATCTGTACTGCCAGTTCCAAAACACTACCTGGACAGCAATTACTATTGCACCACAGCATGCAGTGAGATCAGCCCCTCCACCTGCAATTACTTCCTGGTGTGTCCCTTTGGGGCAGCATACAGCACAGCTCCCACTCACCCAGAGCTCAGGAGCTGACAGATCAGTTAACCTGGTCAGGAGAACCTCATGCTCCTCTCTGTCAGCTCCCCTGCTGCCAAGCACAGGTGGGTACCCACATTAGCGCTGTTGTGGATGAGGGGTGGCCCCAGCAGGAGCACCACTGAAGAACATTGGCTGGCTGCCTGGGCCTGCTGCACACCTACAACAGACAAGAAGGTGCTTCTTCCAGGATTTGTTTCCAAAATGATGTCTCAAACTTCACAGTATTCAGCATGCAGGAACCATGTAGTCAGAAGGTATATCTGACTAATCAGAAGCAAATCTTCCCATTGTATCACAAAGTAAACAATTATTTTATATATATTTATGAAGGGAATGGCTCACTTTTAAGCAACAAAAGCCTGTAGTTGTTTGGATTTGGCCTTAGAGGCTTGAGTATGTCTCCAGTACTGCTTCAATTCAACCGTATTTCTTTTTGCTCTCCATCTGCACCATAACACGCTTTCACTTCCAAAGCATTTCAGGTAACAACTTGAAGAACAATTTTTATTTTAAACATACACACACATCTCTTAGCATAAAACCCATCAAGTAGTGTCAGCAAGCACATTTTAATAGCATAATATCGAAAAGTAATTTTACTACTATCTAAGAGTCTGAAGTCTGCAGAGGATATATTTAGATGCATATAAATAGACAACAGTCGGTGATGTCTGGTCAAAGGAGTACAAATCTTTCCTAATGCATGGAATTTGCCTGGCCCCAAACACTGCAACAGCACTTAGACAAGCCTTTTCTACTTGGCTCAAATTCTGCCAGGCCTGTTAATAACAAAGCTATTAGCATGATTTTCTGGATGGGTTGCTTGCTTAGAGAATATTCAAAGATTGTTCTAATAAACTAAACCCGTTCCCACATCTGAAAGCATAGGAAATATTGATCAACAATGGAAAGCCATTAGCCTTTCAGCATTTAACATATCCCCATGCGCCCCAACAGACCGACAAGCTCTCCAGGTACCTTCGGACGCTCCATCTCCCCACTGCTTGCAGGCACCTTTGCTTGCCCAGACCACACCAGCGGGAACACCATCCCCATCTTCTGAAATTTTTGGAAAAAATGTACACCAAGGCAGCTGCGTGGGGAGCTCAGTTACAGATTGGCCTGGGGAAGCTCCGTTTCCCTCTTTCTGTGCTGTTCTGACACATTTGTTTTTGGGTTCCCACCTGTTTTGCCCCACATACCTCATCAGTCCCTTTCTTAGGTTGGACAACACCTTACCTTCTTCCTCTACCTCATGGTCAACATCTACCAATGTTCATAATGATGCAGCCAAATACAAATCTCTTCAGGCAAAAGATTTGTACAACAAATTCAAAGACAGCACCCAAGAAACCATCTGAATAACACTGCACCTCCTTGAGCATAAACCAAAGATGAGATTGATGAGTGCAAGGAGTCCATTCCTGGACTTGTGTAGGTTTTAGTAAGCCACAAAACTGGTAGACCAGCTCAGCTTCTAACTCATGCGAGACGCTTCAAATAGCCAGGATTTATTTCCACTGACTGCATTGCCATGAGAAAACTGGTAACTGCTTTTTCTGAAAGAAGAAATGCAAGCTAATATACCATGGGAAGCTTCTTAGTAAGCTTTGTGACTGGAGGCCTAGCTGGCAAGCTTGGGTGTGCATTTTGATACAGCCTTAATGCATTAAAATGCATTTATTATGCATTTAAACAAATGCATAATCCCTTGAGAACAGCTTATATTTAGAAATGTAGATCAGAAAGGTGTTTGGGCACTGAGAGCATTCAGTTTCTGGTATGGTTCTTCCTGCAGAATTGAACCTGACTCTCAGACCAACAGAGAGGAATCGCTGCTCCACGTTTTGGAGCACAGCGGCTCCACCCCACCAGGACAGATTCCAGCAGTAAAACACAGCAGTGGGCTGACACCAAGGGGAGACCCACACACAGCCCACGGCTCCAGGGGATGACTCCAAGCTAATGGAACCAGGCAGAGGCCCCACCACACCACGAGGCACACACTGCCCCAACAGCCCTGGGCACTGTGCTCCTGCCGATGGCTGCAGCTAGGATGGGTGCTGCCAGAACCAGCCCAGCCCTCCCAAGGAAGTAGAAACCCTTTGACACACAGTTATCACCAAAAGGCTCCAACAACCCAGGGAGGATCCATCCATCCCACTGCCTTGTTGTCTGTCGACCTTCACTTGAAAAGGGCTGGACATGCAGCATTCAGACAAGGATTCTCAGAAGGAATGAGCAGACACCACCTTACTCTGGGGACATGTAAACGTGAATGGGAAAGATCAGTAACCAGCAACATGACGAGAAAGGCATAGGTATCCTGGGCTGTCAAGCTCTGTAGGAGACAGCCAGAGACCGTGCAGGGACAGCCCCAGCTAAAGGCTCCCAGCTTTCCCCTCCTTGGTTTGGGGGCTGGTCAGATGATGTTCACACCAGCAGCTAAGGCCAACACACCCTCCTGTTCCAGTTGCTCAATGCAATGAAAATTGCCTGCCCTGGAGACATGACAGACCAGGCTAGAGAGAGAAGACAACAGCACAGGAGAGGAAATACTGCTGCCCTGTATCACAGAAGAAAATGACAGAGGGCAGTGGCCGTGATCTGCAGATGCCATGCTGATGCCAAGCCAGCGCCTGGCAAGCAGCAACACCACGAAGGGCTGTGACAGCTCCTCGCCCACCTCTGCCCGTGCTCCCCAGGTGTGGCAGCACTGAACTGCCCCTCCGTGTAGCCGCCCTCCGTGGCTCCCTCCTCAGCTGCAGCCGATCCCTGCAGGGAGGTTTGTTTGTTCCTGACATCAACATGGCTGCAAGGTTTCGGCTGGCTCCTCAACAACTGCCGTGCTGTCTCCCCTAACGGGAACCTTCCATCAGAAAAAAAAAAAAAAAAAAAAAAGGTTGACTGTGTCCTACATTTGCTTTCCCGCAGACGAGGAGCGCTCACTACACACAAAAAGGAGGGGAGGGGAAGGGACGGCACTTAACACAAATCCTGGGATCCCGGGGACAAGCGACAGCCTCCCAGGACAGAGGTGCAATGAGAGGCGTGTGCCGGGCGAGGGCAGCGGGACGGCGCGGCTGACGGGAGCCTCCCGCGGTGAGGGCAGGCGGCAGGAGGGAGCCGGGAGCCGCATCTCCGCACACCCGGTGCGTTCCCTGCGGAGGAGCTCAGGAACCCCCCGCAGCCGGAGGAGCCGAGCCGTGCCCCCGAGCGAGCGCCCGGCAGGACCGCGGGCACGGCCGCGACCCCGGCAGCGCAGGGCTCGGGCGGCACCGCGCAGCCCCGGCCCGGCCCGGCGGTGCCGGCGCTCCCCAGGCGGCGGCAGCACCGCGCCAAGGAGCGGAGGGGGCGGCGGCCGCCGCGGTATCCGCGGCCCTGCAGCACCCCCAGCCGCGGGCGGCCGCCGGCGCCGTCCCGCGGGCAGCGATGGGAGCGCGGCCCGGCCCGGCCCGGCTCGTGGCGCCCACCCCACCCTCGCCCCGCGCGGCCCCGCGGCCGCCGCCCCCCCGGGAGGGGAGTCCCAGGCGCCGGCGGACACCCCGTCCCGTCCCGTCCCGGTGCGATGCGGGGCGAGCCCTGCACGGAGCCGGGCGGGACCCCGCCGCTGGCGCCCTCCCGCGCCCCTTCCCCCATGAATAAGTAACGGCGGCTGCAATGCGGCGGGAGCCGGGCGACGGCCGCCAGCTCCGCGATTACCTGGTGCCTCTCGGGGAAAGACGGCGTCCGGAGCGCTTCCCCTGCAGCGGCGGCCGCGGCCGGGCTCCGGCGGGGCTTCAGACTCTCGCAGCAGGCAGGCTGGCCGCCTCTCTGCCCTGTGCCATGGCTCAGCAGCCGCATCCTAGACCGGCTCCGCGGTGGCGGCTGCCGGCGGCCGCGGAGGGAAGGGCAGCCCGCACGGACGGCCCCATGGAGCGCGGCGGCTCGGCTCCGGCTCCGGCTCCGGCTCCGGCTCCGGCTCCGGCTCCGGCTCCGGCGCGGGCAGCGGCAGCGCACATGCACACACGCACACACCGCGCCGGGCGGGCGGGAGGCGGGGGGACGGCGCGGGCGCGGGGCACGCAGCGGCGCAGCCCTCCGAGCCCGCTCGCATCGCCCCGCCGCGGGCAGCCCGCGCCGCTCCGCTCCGCGCCCGCCGACCTCGCGGTGGAGCCGAGCCGGGTGAATCCTCGCCGAGCGCTGCGTGTCCGCGCTTCGCTGCGGAACGACGGAGCTTTGGGGGGGGGGGGGCGCGGAGCCTCCCCGGGGGCACCTACGGCGCGGCGGGCGGCAGGGCCATGCGGCTCCGCGCTCAGGCGGAGCAGCCGCGGCGCCGCGCGGTGCGGTGGGGCAGGACGGGGTGCTCGGCCCGGCCCTTCGCTGCGCCCATCCTCCGCACACAGCGCTGCCGCCCGGCCCCGGCCCCCGCCAGCGGCGCCGCGCGATGCAGCACGGAGGCGGCCGCCGCCTCCCCCGCGCCGCGCCGGGGCGGGCACGGGATGCGGGCGCTCCCCGCCCCGCACGCACGGCTGAGCCGCAGCCGCCCGACCGCGCGCAGACGTGTCGCGGGCCGGGCAGCCGCGCACCGGGCGGGGCAGCGCCGACAGGGAGCACGGAGCCACGAGTCTGACCAACGCTCGGGTCGGGATGCGGGAGGGACGCGGGACCCCGGGCCCCGTGGGGAGGCGGGTGCGTGAGGAGCGGAGCGGAGCGGAGAGGAGAGGAAAGGAGAGAAGAGAAAAGGAGAGGAATGCTGCTGCCACCGCTCAGGAGCGTGCTCGGCTTTCGAGCGGCTTTTCCGCTGAGGGAACCGGCAGAAACGGCTGCGGCGCCAGGAGGAGCCACGCACGGATTCGAGGCGGCGTTGGAAGCCGAACGCGGAGCTGCGCGGAGCGGAACCGTCTCCTGCCGGCCCGGCCCCGGCCCCGACACGCGGCTGGGTGGAGGAGATGAGCCCGGCGCGGAAATGAGAGGTTACGTTGTCTCCGGGGTCAATAAATTCTGTAGGCGTCAGGGGTTTAGAGGTTGTTTCCTGTCTCCAGGACTCCTAGCAGTGTGCAGCTCTGACATTCTGAAACCTTGGTCCGGTTTTCTCAGAAAATGACAGCGATGTTACAGCACGGCGAGCAGAGCACCGCGACAAACACTGCCTGCCCGGAGAGGAGCCGCCATACCTTGCCAACATGCAGCAACCCTGCGCCTGGAAAGAGGCCCCCACCACTGGCCATGAACCCTGGCCCCTCGGCCACCCTCCCGTGGGGACAGCAGTGGTGCCGCTTGGCTGGGGCTGTCCCCACTCTCATGCTGCCTGCAGCTGGAGGAGCGTGGGGCCAGGGTTACTGTGGAGCATGTGGGTACAGCCCATCGTTGTGCCGGGATGGATGCAATGCTTCTGGATACCTTGTGCTGGGCGTTGTGCTGGGTGCGCACGTGGGGGGGCACAGCCCCAGAAGAAGAAGAAAGCTGCAGCGCTGCACCTCACACCTTCCTCCTGGAAACCTTCCTGCCCTGGGATCCAGCGCCTGGGGTCAGTGTGAGCAAGGAAAGGGAATGCGGCTTTGCTCCCAGACCCATCTCTGTGCAGCCTGAGGACACAGTTCTTGCAACCTCTAAGGGGGAAAAGGAGCATTGTTTTGAGATCAGCACCACAGCTTGTGCCTGTGGACCATCAAAACTGCCCTTCCCAGAGCAGTGGCCACCTCTGCCCTATCAGCAACTGCTGCCTGGGGCTGGGAACTGAGGATTGGCACTGAGGGCAGCTCTCCTCTATCCATTTTCAAGCCCTCTGCTCCATGGATCAGGATCAGGCTGTTACAAGGGCAGAGAGGCCCAAGTGATGAAGGAAGGGAGCAACTGATTCCTCTGCTCCCCTAAGAGAAAAGCCACGTCAGAAAGTTGGCTTTGCCGGGGTTTTCTTGTGCATCCCTAATTTTCAGTTCTATCACTGCTGTCTTTTAGAACTGGAGGGAGTGTGTTTGGTGTTCCTCAGTCCCATGCTTGGCCCTGCTCAGCATTAGCAGTGTGCTCCCTGGAGGGAGCAGACAGACAGGAAGGCGCTCTGTGGTAATGCATCTGCAGTCTTGGCTGACCTCTGCCACATGGAGCAGCCTCCTCAGGCCTCTCATTCCCAGCATTTGCTGCCTTGGCACTCCGTTCTGGCCCAGGAGCAGCAGGGCGGGCACAGCAGCGGTGCCAGCTGTGTTCTGGTGCGAGGAAAGGAAGCAAATGTTTGGGTATGACTTTCTTGGTGACAGGAGAAGCTTGTTCCAAGTCAGGCTCATAGTGGAGGCTGCTCTGCTTTGCTGCCATCCAACACAAACACCAGGTCTGGGTCAGAATCACTCTAAACAGGTACTGTGACAGCACCTCCCAGCAGCTGCCTCCTCACAGGCAGGTTCAGGAACATCCTGCACCCTCTGCTCTCAGGGCTGTGCAGGGGCTACTGCCAGCTCAAAATTCATGCTGGGCATGGGCCTGAAATGGCCCTGCTGCTTTGGTAACATCCCCAGGGAAAAATGCTCTTTTCCAGAGGGTCTGAGAGCGCTGAGAGGCAGGTGGCCATGGGGAGCACCCGCTGTGCCACAGCTCAGCCACTGTACCTGCACTTCCACCCTTCCCCACGAGCCCTTGAGGGAGCTTTGTCTTACTGCAGCCTTCAGGAACAGGATAAATGCCTTCTTTCTGGCAGAAGACCACTTGTTACCCTATATTCTCCTTTCGTAGGTATCATTCAAGAATTATTTGATAGAATCACTGAGTGGCTTGAGTTGAAAGGAACCATTGAAAGTCATCCCATCCACCTCCCCTACAATGCACAGAGACACCCACAGCTCTGTCAGGAGCTCAGAACCCATTTCCTGACCTTAAGGGCCTGCAGGGATGGGACACCACCACCTCTTTGGGCAAATTGTGCAGTGCCAACACCACCCTTATTGTAAAAACTTCCTTATGTCCAATTTAAATATCCCATCTTTCAGTTTGAAATCATTTAACCATTTTCCTCTGGATGAACACACCATCAGGTCTGTGTCTCCCCTGAACTGAGGACTCCACATATGGAGCAGTGCTCCAGGTGACGTCTCACAGAGCAGAGCAGAGGGGTGGGATCACCTCCCTCAGTCTCTGACCACCCTGTTTTTTGTGCAGCCCAGGGTACAGTTGGACTCAATGATCTCTAGAGGTCCCTTCCAACCCCTACAGCTCTGTGATTCTGTGATACAGTTGTCTTTCTGGGCTGTGAGGGCACATTACTGGCTCACGGACATCACTTTGGTCTCTTTTGGCTGAAATAAAGATGGAAGGCTGCAGCTACGTGCTGTACCTGTCATGCTGCCCAAGTGCTTCCTGCCCCCCAGAGCCATGTGCCCCACTCAGCCCTAGGCACAGTGGCTGCTTGTCCCCACCTGCTTCACACCATAACCCCTTGCTGGCCTTGCAGCTGGGGAAGATGCCATCAGTTAGAAGTGCTGCCCAGCAGCTGGGAACGCAGGCGTTTTTCTTGGGGAAAGGAAGGAGAAATACTTTCCTAAGGTGTTGTGTGCAAGCCTGGGGAAGTGACAGATTAGGGAGATAGTCTGGATTGAGCAAAATGCTTAAAAACAAACCAAAACCACCTCTGAGTGCTAATGCAGTGTGCTATGTACACACCCTAAAGGAGACCAACAGCAGTGCAGGGAGGTAGAACAGCAATGGATGGGTGGCTGCAAGGTTTAGCATCCCTGTTGGAACTCTGAAGCAAGAGGGAGTAAATGCTTCTTTTTATGGTAGTCTGTTGTGGCTAATCAAGAAGCGTTTGGGAACTGCGGTTTTTACTCATTTTTACAAGAAGCTCAATGCCTCAGTGACGGAAATGTCGGGGCAGCGCTGCATGCAGTGTGTCCTCCCCTGAGGGCCGGGCAATGGGAGCACTGCGGTTATCGGGCACAGGGGACGCTCTGTCCGGCGGCAGCAGCGCGGTACGTCAGGTTCATCGCTGTTGGTTTCCCACGGTTTAAATTATTCTAGTTTCAGTTCTGCGGTCTGTAAGATGGGGGAGCTGTTGCATTGCACAAGAACCGCGCAGGCTGCTCCTCCCGGTTCCACGCGGTGAGAGCCTCCCGGGCCGGGCTCACCTGATCCATCACCAGCGATGACTCCGCGGGAGCCTGGCCCACGGAAGGGATTGCTGGATAAGCCTCTTCCTTACTTTAATAGCTCTAACGCTATGTAAAGTGGACTGGCGTTGCATTGAAGCCCACAGTGCACATGTTCGCGAGCAGCAGCACGGACTCATTTATTGCCCCTGGATGTGCTTCACTGCTGGGTGATGGTGAAGCAGGCTGGTCCTCAGGTCAGCTTGGTTCCCTGGCTGAAACTAAGCCAGGTGAAATAGATGCTTGGTTGCTGATGTGCACCTTGGGATTCTTAGTTTATGGGTTTGTAGGTTTGTTTGATTGTGGGTTGTTTTGGGCTTTTTTGTTGTTGTTTTGTTTTGTTTTTTAATCTTTTACAAATCTTTTCAGCCTAGATTTACATTCATGATTACAGTATTATACTGTTTGTTCTCTAACAGCCTCGCTTTCTGAGAAAGAAGTAAAACAAAGCACTGTCACCTTTTGGGTTGATTTCTAAATCTCGTCTGCGATAAAATGATTTCTACCAATTGGCACCTGACTTTCAAAATGGTGGTTTATATCTCTCTTTTATCTAACAAATGCCACCCAGCAGATCACTACCAGCACAAGGCCTGTTGGACAGCAGCGTGGCCCCAGCACCAGGCTGCATGGGGGACGGGGAGGATAGGGAGGAACACAGAGCACCACTCCAAGTGCCTCCATCAGCACTGTCCATCTTTCCAGCCTGCTCACCACAGGGTCAGTGCACTCCCACTGCATTCAGGCAGGCAGAGCTGCTGGGTGAGGAGTGCATGGGATGGGACGGGCTGCACCCAGCTGTAGTGAAGTGCCTCTGTCCCACACACTGCAGCGACCCCTGTGCTCATGAAATAAAACCAAGCATCTGGGTTAAGGATGTGCTCCATTGCCCATCTCCTTTTCCCTTCTTCTGGCAGTACTTAGGTGTGCCCTTGGCAGTTATTAATGAGCTCCCTTAACACTTGCACTCTTTTCATGTTGCTGTTTGCTTGGTTGTTTTTATTTTTTTAATGCTTTCTTATTCACATTATTCCATATGTGACTTATCCTTGTGGAGATGACATCTCTATAGGAAGTAGCAAAGTCAGCATCATCAGCCTGCATGAATTGCCTGAGCATCCTTGCTGCTTCTGAAGCAGCCAGGTGAAGGGCTGGTTTACAGCATGAACTGAAAATGGTTTGCTTGTCTCCCAGCTGCTGATTCAAGCATTTACCTTAGGCCAAGACATAAGTGGAGAAGAGAAATTTGAGCCGCTTGCTCCATCTTCCTTCTGCATGTCCTTTCTATTATACCCACCCAATCAGCTGAAGGCTCTCAATTAGCTGATGAGTGGGAGGATGAAGAACCATTTATGCACACAAGTTTAAAAAAAATAAATAATAATCACTCAGTTTACAGTCTTTGTGGTCACAGCTTAAAGCAGAATTTCATTACAGAATTTCATCACTGGCATAACCACACTTCAGTGACAAAGTTGCATCAAAGCAAATCAATTGTTACTCCAAAATTTTACTCACAGGTACTGGCAGGGTCTAATTCTGTCTGATGATTTTCTGACCAGAGAAGGAATATTCCACTGGGCAGGAAAAGGAGTTAGATAGAATGACTTAGGCAGAAACATCCCAAACAAGTAGAAATGGAAAGATGCTGGGGTAACTAATATTGTCAGGAATTTGCCAATGGGGAAAAAAAAATAATGCAGAGGCACATGGGCAAAAGAAGTCTTGTAATAATTCTTCAAAAGAGAGGGAGCTGGAATCTGGCATGGATCCCCATAGCTTCCAAGCTTGTTCAATTAAAATCAACACTGAGTGGGTTTTCTTTCACTTCCATTACTCAAGCTGCATTCTTCAAAGGGATAGCAAATGAGTGATATGCATATGAAAGAACCATGGAGTATGAAATTACAAAATGATACAAGGTTTGGATATTTGCACTTTGAGATATTAAATCTTCTGAAGAAAAATATTTGAGCAAATTCTGAATAAAGGACCCTACAGAGGAGGAAGGAAGAGCTGTGAGATAAATCTAATAAAGATGATACTATGCAATTTCCGAACACTCTTGAATTACTGAGTTTAGCTGTGGCAGTGTTTCCAATGGAGGATTCACTCCCACGTAGTCAGGCAGCAAGCACATTTTAAAGCCCATTTGGAACTATTTTCTACTCATGGTGCCATGGGGCAGTCTATGGGGAATACGTATGTCACAAAATCAGAACCACAGGGGTGGAAAGGGACGTGTGAAGCTCCCTCAGCCCACCCTCTTGCTAAAACCCAGGTGACTTTATTATTTTTATTGTTAAAAGTGGACATCAGAAATTCACTTTTTTCTGCTGTAGCAGCACCAGCCCTTTGGTGCTGACCTGAAACATGTTCCCTAGCCCTCTTCCACTCCTGCTTTGCTGTTCCACTTCTCTCATAGTACTTCACACGCTCCATCAAAACCTCTTCTTACTTTTCTTTTAGAAACCTTTGTTTCCTCTGTGATTTTTATTGAATCCTGGATGCATTTCCCTATGGTCAATAAGCTTTTTTCCCCAGTTCTTGCAAGTTTTCTCATTTCTTATGGCCTCTTTAAAACATTCATCCATTTGAGGCACCATCACTCAAATTTTCCCTTTTGTGGAGGAGCCTAAATGCGCTGCACACAGCTACATGTTAGTAGGAAGGGATTTTTTTAAAATCAAAGTGGGGCTGTCTATGTGCAGTAAAGAAATAAGTACTACTGTCTCCATTTAGTCCATTCTCTTATGACTCCGCTCTCAGATTTCAGGCTGGATAGCAAAAGGGTGTGCTGCCAGAAAAGCTTTTCACCTCCTGGAGAAGTGCAGATACTCATGGACAAGATGTTCTCAGTCAGCACACCCAAAAATGTGTGTCCTGTGTAGTTGGTTCAGAGCCCATCCCCAAGGCTCTGAGCATGTGGGCCCCACTCACTGCAGGCAAAGCCTTTCCTGCTCCCTGCTGCAGAGCCACACATCACCCAGGGACTGATCCACACAGCTGTTTGCTTTCTCAAAAACAAACAACAACAAGAAGAGAAGAAAGAAGTACCTTTAAACACATTCCTAGAAATTTTATTAGCTCTATCCGATTTTAGAATCATTTTTAAAAATAAATTTACCATGGCAATTCGGTAAGCCTGTGTATATTTCCAGCAGAAAAGCAGAGGAGAGTTTTGACATTCCTGGTTTTATCTTCAAACATGATGGGCACCAAAACACACAAAAGAGCACCCACACAAAACACCTGGTCTCATTTCTGATATAGTTCCATACCAAACATGGATTTCACACAAAACATGTACAGGTGCCCTGCTGGGAGACATGCGGCTGCCCCATCCTGCTGTGCAGCACAGACTGTGCGTGAGTGGGCTGAGAAAGAGGAGGGTGAGGAAGGATTCTTAGTTCAGCACGGATCCACTTCATCTTGACTTCACCTGCAGAGTCTGCTGGGATGCTGAGCCGTGCTCTTCCGCAGCTCTGGTGTTATTACAAGCCTGCATTATGTTGAAAGCCAGTAATTAGATGTGTTCTTTAAATTGCTCAAGTGTTTGTATAGTAAGCAATTACCAAATTCTACATCACAATTCTACAATTAGCAATTCTACATTGTTAATAATGAATTTTAGGCTTGTGCAATAGCTCTCAAGTGCTTGGATTCCTCCTGGAAGGATCATGTCTGCTCTCTAAGCACAGGCTGCACACCAGCCTGCCATCAGCAACCAGGTTGTTTGGACAGCGTTGGTCCCTCTGCCCAGCCCAAGGGCCAAGCAGGTAAAGGCCAGGAAACAGCAGCTCCAGCTGCAGCTGTGAAAGTGGGGGCAAAGGGGAAGCTGTGTGAGTCTCTGGTACCTGAGTACGGCCAGGAGGATAGGATCTCCTTCTGTAGGGGAGGGATGTGGGGAGATGCTGCAGAAAACAAGCAGCCTCAGGAGTTTCCTATCCTCCCTGCTCTCCATCTGACTCATATGAGGGGAATGTGCCCCTTTCCACAGTCCCCAGCACCCAATTCCCAGACAGAGCTGGCACTGCTTGCTGAGTGTGGCACCCACATTCTGGGAGGTGGTGAGAACACCTGAAGTCATTTTCTGGTTGTTTTCTCAGATACAGTTTGAAAAATCTTCAAGGTTGAAAAAGCCAGTCACAAGTGGCATCCCTCAGGGGTCAGTCCTGGGACTGGTGCTCTTCAACACCTCAATGACAGACGGTGGCATCAAGTGCAACCTCAGCAAGTTTGCAGATGATACCAAGCTGAGTGGTGCCATCGATACATTGGAAGGAAAGGAAGCCATCCAGAAGGACCTGGACAGGCTGGAGAAGTGGGCCTGTGTAAAATTAATGAAGTTCAATAAGGCCAAGTGCAGGGTGCTGCACTTGGGTCAGGGCAGCCCCAGGTATTTATACAAACTGAGGTAAAATCTCCTTGAGAGCAGCCCTGCGGAGAGGGACCTGGGGGTCCTGGTGGATAAGAAGCTGGATATGAGCCAGCAGTGTGCACTTGCAGCCCAGAAGGCCAGCTGTATTTTGGGCTGCATTAAAAAAGGGGTGGCCAGAAGGGAGAGGGAGGTGATTGTCCCCCCTCTGCTTGGCACTTGTGAGGCCCCCATCTGCAGTACTGTGTCCAGACCTGGGGCCCTCAATACAGGAAGGACATGGAGCTCTTGGAGCAGGTCCAGAGGAGGCCACTAAGATGGTCAGAGGGCTGGAGCACCTCTTCTATGAGGAAAGGTTGGGGGAACTGGGCTTGTTTAGCTTAGAGAAGAGAAGGCTCCAGGGAGACCTCATTGCAGTCTTCCAGTACTAGAAGGGAGCACTTAGGAGGGGGAATGCCTGTTTATGAGGATGAATAGGGATAGGGCAAGAGGGAATGTTTTTAAACTAAGACAGGGGAGGTTTAGATTAGAGATTAGGAGAAAGTTTTTCACCCAGAGGGTGGTGATGCACTGGAACAGGTTGCCCATGGAGGTCGTGGATGCCCCATCCCTGGATGTGGCTCTGGGCAGCCTGGTTTAGAGGCTGGCGGCTCTGCATGTGGTGGGGGGATTGAAACTAGATAATCATTATGGTCCTTTCAAACCCAGGCCTTTCTGTGACTTTGTTATTCTACGATTCAGACTCAGCTCACAGTAGATAGATGTTAGTGGGCTTTTGATTAGAACCAATTGCATCATCTGCTGCATTTCGCAACACATAAAATGTGATTAGTTTTCCATGTTGCAGAGGTAAAGCAATGGCAGCCCTCATCTAAACACTAAAGATGATAAAGGATGTGTTGAGAGATTTTATTTCTTAATAGAACCACTGATACGGTTGGTGAAGTTTCAGATCTGAAGAGCTTTTTTTTCTGAAACATTGCCAGTGTTCTTCCAGTGCATTAGGCAGCAAAGCACAGGATCCTGCCTCTGCTGTGAACATTCAGCGCCTCTGTCCTCATAGCACCACAGCCCCAGTGCTGTGCTTCACATGGGCAGCGGTGCTTCTGTCCTGAGGAAGGGCACAGCCAGTGGGGAATCCCAGTCAATGGTTTCTACAACTGCCTCACAAAGCTGACTCTTCTGCAAGTGTCAATTTGATTAAAAAATATAATAATAATAAAAATCCTTTGTAAGACAGAAACATTTGTGTTCTCTTGCTTTAGAATTGCAAAACAATGCATCCAGGAAGAAGTTCCTTTCACCCTGAGCTGAGCTGCTGATAATGCATCTAAGCCTTAAACATGTAAGGGATTGCTCTGGCTAATTACGTGTTTCACACTTTTTAATTGCAAGACAGAATGAAAAGTAAAAAGGCCAAAAATACAAAATGTTCCTGTGATTTTCAGAACAGCTCCATAAGCAGAGCTTTGCTGTGCTCTAACATAGGGTGTGCCAAATGAAAACAGCAGCACATTGCACACAGAATGGCAGAGTGGCTGTGGGTGAAGCTCAGGGAGCATCATGGCCCAGGAACCAACACTTACTGCTGCACAGGTGTTAATTCAAGCTTTCGGTTGTGGGTACAGTTAATAATGCATCAAAGAAGATCTGATGTATTACAGACATCGTATAAACTATTACTGAAAACTTGTCCTCCATATTTTCCCAAGGCTCACAATCCACTTTATGAACCATGTTTGTATCCTGTAAAGTCTCGCTTTTGCAAACAAGATTTACTTGCAGGTGCTAAGCTAGCATCTCCTGCCATATATTTACAAGATAAGATTGCTTAACCAGATCCTTGGGGCTGAAATTCTTCTTTTCAGCTTTTTCTATGTCTTGTTTTGAGGGGACCCCATATCCTTCCCAAATTTTATTTTGCAAGGACACTTCATTCTTGTTTCTCCTTCAATAGATAACCTGGAAAACTCAGTACATAGTGGGAACACAAAGCCTGCAGATGATTCAGCCTATGCTGAAAAACTTCCATTGCTAGTGGACTTCATCACTTTCTCTCTTGATACTTAGTTGTGTGAGGTCCTTCTTTCATGCCTTTGGTGTCGGCTTTAAATAATCAGGTATAAAATCACTGATGAAGTTTATACTGCTGAAACAAAAGGCAGGGGTTTATAGTGAACTGTACACAGTGCATAACTAGGTATCTGGTATTTCTGCAGCAAGCAAATGAAATGTCATCACTGCAAATATTTGATACTGAATCAGGTCTTGGAGACAGCAAGAGGCAAATTGAATACTCAGAGTTTGAGGCAGCGCTGTCTGGTTTGGCCTCTGCCCTGCTCTGTGCAGCCATGATCCTGCCAAGCTGGAAAATGTGGTGGTGAACTTCACAAAGGACATAACCAAATGTAATGGAGTTCTTCAGCACAAGGAAGAGGTGTCTATGCAAAAGATAAGGTATGGGAAGAGGGAAGGAAAACAATTGAGAAACATTCTGCACTGCATCTTGCAGCACATGAACAAAGCAGACCAGCAGCAGCACTTCTTGAAGCAGTCTCTGCTGCTTGCCTGGAAATTCACTGTTAGAAATACAGATTGCTCCTCTTCTGGGCAGGGCTGATAAACAATCTCAGTGCGGATTCCTTTTCTCTCATTAGGCCTCGTTCCTTCTGCTATATTATTTATGACTTATCTGAAAGAACAGTAATTGCAGGATTGTTCAGTGATTTATGTGTCACGAGTAGTGCACATTTACTGTTTCCTTTGTACTTCCCTCTTGCTTCACTGGGAGAGCAAGATGTTGATTGCATTTCAAATGGAAAGGACGTTGTGCAGCAGCACAGCGCATAGAGGCCTGTTGGCTGAGCATGTCCCGATGTCACTCCAGGACAGCAGCCCCCAGCCTTGCAAAACTCATCTGAGCACTGAAACACCTGGTGGGGCAACCCAAGGACTCCTGTGGAACTTTTCTGCAGAGGCAATGGGGGGAGGGGGTGAAGATTGAGTTGGGGTCCTGTGGCACAAGCGGGGGGACTGGGGGTAGACCTCTGCCTTCCCTGAGCTGCCTTGTTCCTTCTCCTAGACCTTGTAGGGGGTTGGGTCTGGGCAGTGCTGGGGGCTGCCCTTCCTGCCACCTCCCACTGCTTCTCTGTGAGCGTTCTGTGGTGCAGTCCACAGGTGATCAGCTTAATGAAGGAGATGCGTGTTGCTCTTGGCAGGTACCACTAAGCAGTTACTAGGAACCCAAACCTGCCATTATGGTGGGTCTTTTTATTTGGTTGGTTAGTTTTTTGTTTTGTTTTTAATTTATTTTTATCTCACATCTTTCTCACTGAAAGACTGAGCCTGGGCTGAGAATACGATGATTTCCCTGTGATTAACTGCCTTCAGGCAATGGGACCTCAGCCCCTGGCCTGGTCCTGGCTCCCATTTCCCACCCCTCAAATGACCCTCTGGTTCAGTGCTGATCCCCAACTCCAGTGCAGTCACTCTCCATTGGTGTTTTCATTTTTTTTTTCTATTTCAGAGACTTCATAAAGATGGACTGAGGCTTTTGTAGCATGACAAAGACAGAAAGAAATGTGGGTAATAGGAAATAGGAGCGTGTGAATGGAGAAAGCTTGATTTCACAAACTTTGAGATAATTAGAGAATGCATGAATAAAGTCTTAGGCCCAGAATGCGGTTTGCAACTAAATTCATTTTTTCTGAAAAAGAGGCAAAATTGGATGACTTTTCTCTGTGTGGCATCATTAATACTTGAATGTTACACAAGTCTGTAAGCATCATCCTCTAATAATGGCTTTTCAATTGCTGTAGCAATGCAACAAACTGCCTGTTGCTGAGAAGTGGGTCTCTGACTGTGCTTTCCCATCCCATCAGCTGTGTGTTGTTTCGGCACTGGCTTTGTGCATTCAGCTCCCACAGCCCGTTAGTGTCTGTCACACCCTCCCCACCACCTCGCAGCCCCATCTGTGTGCTGGCAGCACTTACTCCCTTCCACTGTTGTGTAACTGCAGACCTCTGCGTTCAGAGGTGATGAAGTCACAGAGTCACCCGCACAGAGTGCAATTGGTTTTCATAAATACCATTCATTATGCAAATTCTGTATTTACAGACAGCATTAAGGTAAAGTGAATGTGAGGAGCAGAGTAATAGAAACTGTGCTTTTGACATCAGGCAAGAATATTTGACAGAAATGGATTAGTAAATGAGTACAAAGATGTTTAGAGAATGGTTGCATGGCCCTTTTTGGCTGAGAAGTGCCACAGCCTGAGCAGAGCAGAGTGGCAGTGGGTGGGTGTGCAGGTTCTGCTGAGGAGGGTCTGTCCCCCCCCACTCCACTGCTGAGCTGCAGGATCCAGATCTTCCTTCATCCTTCCGGAGTCACACATGTCAGTACCCACCCAAATGTATGAACCATTCAACTAATGTCATTGCAAGCATCCTGTAGCTTCATAGTCTAGAATCTTAACCATGGTCTCCATTCTTTAAAGCAAACAAATCTACTGCTCTGGCTGTGCATATTTGTTTTGATTTTGTTTGTCTCCTTATCTGCTCCTTCCTGTGGAGGAATCAAACATACCAATTTACTCAGTGTAAAGGGATCAGCTGGAGCCTTGTAAAAGTGAGGCAAACGCTCCATTTCCCTCTCTTCATGGCTGCATTAGGTATGGCTCTGCGTCCCATGGCACCTGTACCTCTACACACTGTTGGTGTTAGGGCAGGATGTGATACAGATGTGGTGCAGGTGCTTGGTGGTCAGTGCAGGGGGTCCCACAGAGCCATGTCAGTGGGGTTCTTGTCCTGGCAGCCCCCCAAAGGGCCATCAGTGGAGGAGAGATGTCAGAGCCATCCCTCCCTCAAAGAAGTGCCTCCACTCCAGGCCCTCCCCATGGGACACTGCAGCCCTGGCCAGAGCTCTGGGCCAGAATGGGGTGGGGGCCCCGATGCTCCAGTTGTGCCCCAGGGGGCTGCCAGGGCTCTGCTCCCCACTCTCGGAAACCATGTGGAGCTGCCCATAAATCCTGCTATGGCTGCAATGGTGCTGCACCATCACCTTCAAGCCTCTGTGGCCTCGAAGGACCGTGGCTGGTGATTAAAGCTACATAGAAATCTGCTTCCCGTGCTCACGTATTTTTTGCCTGCAATTATAACTTCAGGCCTGACGTATAAATTACTTTTTACTGCTGGAGCAGAAAATGTCTCCATTAATTTTGATATAGTATAAGTGCAGGCAAGGCGGATGTGATTTACAAAATGTGATTTTGTCTATGAGGTTTAAAACTATAGTGTCATCTCTGGGTTTTATTTAGCAGCACTGAAGTCAGAGTGTGATGGAGGTGAGCATTATCTTTTCCTCTATCAGCGATTGTGCAGCCTATGAGTGCATTCCTTATCAACCTTACCTAATTTTATTTTAGGAATCCAAAAATACCAAACTGAAAGTACCATTAGAAATAACAGTAGTTTTAAAATGAGAGTAGGGTTATTCTCTTCACAGTTACTGACCTTATTTCTTGCTGACACCTGACAAAGGTGGGACTAAGAGAATCTTCTCATCACCTTTGTGGGGGATGTAGGAGTTGAGAGCATATAGAATCTTCTGTCCTTCTGACATTGAAACTGCCCGCAGTTTAATAAAACTATTAGAAGTTACACCAGAAATCATAAAATTTCCCTTCTCCTTTGCGTTATTGACCTGGCTTTACCAATCTCCAGAAGAGGGTTCTGGGCTTTAGCATCTGCCAGGCTCTGCCTCAACCCCCACCACTGTGCAGGATCTGTACCAACATCCGAGGTGACAGTGTTTTTGTATGGAACCATCATGGTCTTTGGTCAGACAGGAAGATGTGAAATGACTGATGACTCAGAAATGTACATGCTCATCATGCAAAATTACCTCGCAGCCACCTGTGTAGGGCACATTTCCTTTTCCCTGGGGCTCTACATGTAATATCCTATTACAAGGAAGCAGTAAGAGAACAGAGCATGCTATCTATAAAATCTCTAAATATAGTTCAGCAATAATGCTGCTGCTTTCTGCAGATTAAAAAATGGACTGTTCAATCTGTAACACTAATACAATCAAGCACAATCACGAGCAGCATCATTCACACTGACTTGATTAGTGAAAAACAAAGCAGAGTGCTAATGAAGGCTCTGACAGCATTTGTCTCTGTGTTAGGATGGGATGATGTGTCTCTTCTGCAAGGCTGTTTAACTCTTATGGACTTCCTGATCTTAGGAAAATTTTCTTCTCTTTGTTTGAAGAACAGTGGAAAGATGTTATGAGCAGCCCGAAAGACTTCTGCAGATCAAAACATGGAACAGTTTAAGGGAATCCTGTTCTGCTTTATGGTTCTGGAGCAGGGTGGATTTGGGACAGTTTGGGAGGATTGGGTGGGATGGCTGCATGTGTGATCCATGAGCACCCTGGAAACAGCTTGCACTGATAAAACTGGTAAACAAATCCAACTGTGAGAAAAAAAAAATTAAAAAGTTAAAATCATAGAATCATGGAACCACCAAGGCTGGAAAAGACCTCCAAGATCATCCAGCCCAAACATCCATCCACCACCAATATTTCCCCACCGAACTATGTCCATTAGTGATGCACTACATGTTGCCTCCAGGCAAGGTAACTCCATCACCCTGGCAGTCAATTCCAGTGCCACTCATTCAGAGAATATTTTTTTCCTGACATCCAACCTGAACCTGCCCTGGTGCAACTTGAGGCCAGCCCCTCTTGTCCTATTGCTAGTTATGTGGGAGAAGAGGCCAACCCTCACCTGAATCAACTAAGTTAGTTGATAAATCAATTAAGTCAATTGACAAGATGTACTAGAACATGACAATGAGTAGTTACCCCCAGAAATAATTCACCTGCTGTAACAAGCCCAGCAAAGGAAGTACCTGCTTGGGACTGATGACAAAAAGGACAAGACAGACCTCTCCCCAACCTGCAGAGCACTGCCTGCACAGCTCTGCTGTAGGGCACAGCTCCTTGGGTCGCTCCTGCACAGTGCCATCCCCACTCACTGCTCTGCCCACTCAATGCAAGGATCACACCATGCACCACCACTGTCACAGCAGGGTCAGGCTTCAGGACTGGTTTTGTGGTGAGGAAGCACATCACTGTGATGATGACTCCTTGCACATATGAGTGGCATTTCCCTGTGCATTCAGTGCCTCAAGACATGGCTGTTATCCTTCCCCCGGCTCCCTGAAATGTGTTTGCTCACCTGGCTACAAGAGGTGAGTTCCTTCATGGCTCACAGCTGTTGGCTGCTGAGGGCACAGCACTGCCTCACATCTGACGTGCCTTCCCCTCAGCAGTTTGTGAGCAATAATGTGAGTGCTGTATCAGCCCAGCTGTGTGCTTGACATAAGCAATGAGATACGGGGGGGCCACAGCTGAGGGTGCAAACTGCGTAACCTTTGTGTGTTTTCCAGAAAAAACAGCTGTCCTGTGCAAGATCTGCACACGATGCTCTGAGCTGGAACTGGGCCCTGAGCAGTGCAACGTGGGCATGCCCTGTAACCAGCTGACACTGCCCGGCTCCATGCGTGGTGTTTGTCCTGGCAGAGCTCATCTCTAAACTCTCACCAGTGCCTGGTCCTCAGCTGAGGGTGGTTCTGTTTACCCACCTACAAACTTCATCTTAAGCCCAGTCTGAGCACACATCAAGCTGCCAACAACCCTCACATTGGCTTCAGACTGTTTATTGGACCAGGTGTGATTTTTTTCCCTTTTCTGTAGTATCCACCCAATTTTGTCTGCCCAAAGTCTTGATACTAGTGCAGATCAGGGGCACACTCTTTCCCCGTTGGAGAGGTTTTTGCCTAGATACATACATCAGGATCAGTTCTTTTTGTCCCATCGTGTGTTGTATTTTTCAGTCCTCAGAGAATTTACTATTTCTCCTGGCTTGTTTGAAATATTCAGTTTGTGCTGTTTTCCCTTCACTTGATTGTGCTCCTCTGGTGCTGCCTTTGCTCCATTATCTGTCTGATGCAGAGACACAAGGCACTGGACAGTGGTTTCCCTCAGCCTTTGAACCCTTCACTCAAATACCCGTCTGCGTTTGTCAGACACCTCCATCGCACCACTCACAGGTGCAGTAATAACAGTCTGGATCCTTTCAAGTATCAAAACTGACTCCCACTGAAAATCAGTCATCAGACAGACAAGAGACAGGCAGGATAGCAGAGAGCTGCCTGCCAACATTTTTTTCTATAAAAGCTCATGGAAGCAGGCAAAATATAAATGACTTGTCAAAGACAGCTTAAGGAGAGATACTGAGAATATAATTATGGCCACACAAATTGCAAAGATTGCTGCTGTGTGCTCAGAGAAGGATGTGTGTGAGGTACATGCTGGGGGTCAGAGCTCTGCTTTGCTCCCATGTCATGCCCACAGTACTATCTTTTCATTTATACATGAATGACTGAAGTCTTTCCTTATTAATATTTCAATTAACATTTATTATATATATGTATATATATATTAATCATCTTTTTCTCCCAATCTTAGGCTATCTTCATAAGGTGTTTGACTACCTATTTCCTTTCCTGTCACTTGCATGAAGAGAGGAAAAAACACGTGGGGATGTCCTCAGAACAGCCACTGCTGGAAAACAGGGCACTGACTTTTCCTTAAAGTTCTCCTACACTGGTGACTTCTGCCACCACTAAGTTCTCTGTTGGGAAGCTTAGTGCACTTTGTCCTGTCTTGCTGCAGCGCCTCCCATCTCTTATAGCCATCTCTTGCCTGAGGGACTCAGATCTCTTCCCTTGGCTCTAAATGAGAAACACCAGGAAACAAGCCCTCCTCTGGGGCAGGCCAGGTGAGAGCCAGTGGGTGCCTCCCTGCTGCTAAGTAGTTCAGGACATTGTTCTCCCAGCACAGACCTCCAAACAGTGATAACGTGTGGAAGATAAGGCTGAAGGACTTTGTCAAGGCAAGCTTGGATTACTACATTTTTTCTGAGGGGGAAATAAACCACCACCACCACCAACAATAACAACAACAACAAAGCTTTATGACTGAGAGGACGTAAATGAGCTTCTGTCATGCTGCTGCTCCCTGAGCTGGGGTGCTGTGCAGCACTCTTACATCCATCACCATAATCATGCAACACCTGACCTCCTGCTTAGAAAAGCCACCTGATTACCAGGTGAGGCATTCCAGGTTTTATCTGTTGTAGCTCTGGCCTCCAGTTAGTACTTGTGGGTAACCTCTGCTCCTTCTTCAGGAAGGTGCAGCCAGAGCTGCCCACAGACAATAGTTGTGATCCATACTCCTTGTCTCTCATCAGGGTGTCATCAGCACTCTCTATGCCTGCTTTGGAGAAGTGGTTTGCATGTACTTGATAAGAGCCCTATAATCATCCCCAGTGGTGAAACTGGCTCCAGTGGGGATGAGGCAGCTCCTGCAGGTGATGCAAATGAAAGCAATGAGAAGAGGTAAGATGGAAAGGTGTAAACATCTGCTCCAAAGTAATCCCCTCTTCTCTGCTCTCTACATTACCGATGACCCTCCTACCAACCCTGGGGTGTGTCAGCCAGACAACCACTGGTGTGGGTACATCTGGCAGCCCTGCTGCCCAGCAGAGCAGTGGGGCTTTGCTGGCACCTTCTGTTTGCAAGGCAGGAGCACAAGCTCACCCACCCTTCCCCCTTCTAATCTCTTTCACATCTGTTCTATCGTGGGCTGTGTTGCAACAAGCAGAAGCTACACTTACCTTCGCCTTATGTACCAAAACCTGCCTGTGTGCAGTCACAAAATTCAGCAGTGTGAGGAAATGAGAAAATTGACACCAAAGAAAACAAGTGCAATCACGGAACTTCCCTTTGCCTATCTGGCTGCAAATGTTCCAGCTGGTATGAAGCTTCAGACAGTGACGTGGGCCCAAGATTGTGGTGTTTTTCAGTTTTTCAGTGGTTTTCTTTCTTTTGTTTGGTTGCTTGGTTGTTTTTTTCTTTTTAATTATTATCTTATTAGAGACTCCATGCATTTCAGTTCTCCCTTCTATACACTGACTTCTGCCTGGAGCAGTGTAGGTGTGCCTCATGCAGCTGACAGGGACTCCCTTACACACCTTTGTAGCTGCTCCATCAAGCAGTGGGCTCCCTTACCCCATGTTGTTTGCAGTGAAGGACCTACCCTGGGCTGCTGGTGGCTTTTATTCATTTCAAACACTTTAATGACTACAGAAAGTACCAGGTAAAAATTAGGTGACTGCCACCTCCACTAAAGCAGTTTTTTGCATACAAATTAAATGTTGACAAGTGATAATGGCAGGCTTGCTTCTGGACTCAGAGCCAAAGGCAGAAGACTACTGCCTAATTGGGAAAAACAGCAGAAAATGAATTAAATAATAGGGATGAGGAAGATATTTCATTAGCTGATCACATATGCCAAGCAATTCATCTTCAACATTTGTCACTTTTCCAACATGAATTTTAAAAGTACGGTGCTTTATCAAATGTGTGAGGCTCTTCCAGAGTGAGTGGTGTCTGACCACTCACAATGAGTTCATTAAAGCAGTTTCACACTAAAAAGAACAAATATTGGTGGAGATTAATTGATTTCCTGTTATCATACATTCAGTCTGAATGATGTAGCTGAGATGCTTTAGTTACATCCACTTCATCTAAGTCAAGTGCAGCCTTCAGTGTGCTATTCATTTAAGTTTTCCATGAGTAATGAGTGTTAGAATAAAGTTAAATACTATAACTGTCCAAGCTGTCGTTCCAGCTTTTCCTCAGCTTGCCCTGCATTCTTTGGCTAAGAGCAGATCTTACACCAAGCCACTCTTGCTGGAAAGTACTGAAGGTTCATTCACATTTCTCTGTCCCCTCAGCTCTGCCAATTACATTTTCTACATGCACCATGTCATCCTCATTACTTGCACTCACTGGATGATTTCTGATGGCTGAAGAATGAGAGAAAGCTTTACAGATGCTTTCCTCAGAGCACAAGACCTCTCCATCCCCAAGTATAGCAAGTCAGGAAAGGAAGGTAAGAGACCAGCATAGCTGTACTGGGACCTGCTTGTCAAACTGGAGAACAAGAAGAAAATGCACAGGCAGTAAAAACTGGGACAGGTCCTGTATGAGGAGTATGAGGATGCTTGTGTAGGGATGTAGTCAGGAAAGCCAAGGCCCAGCTTGAACTAAACTTGATGAGAAGAACAAGAAAGTCTTCTACAGGTACCTCAATAAGAAAAGGAAAGTCCACAAAGGTGTACCACCCCCCCCCCCCCCCCCGCCTCCTCCCTCTCCCCCTTCCACCCCCCCCCCCCCCCCAAGTAGTGAGTGACACAGGCAAGCTGGTAACAACAGGCAAGGAGAAGGCTGAGGTGCAGTGAAATGGCATGTAAATTCAGGTCCAATATAGCAGTGAGCTTTCTGTATGGGAGAGGAGCATGCTCTTGCAGTGCTTCTCTATTCTCCTTGCAGCTGGATCTGAAATGTGCTGCTTGCAGCTTGCATTCACATCTGTCTGCTGTGGTTCTGTGCCTCTGTGTCTGCACTTTGCACTCTTGGTAGGGATGGCCTTTGGGCTGTTCTGTTACATTTTCATTTGAAGAGAGAAGTGCAAATGTTTAATCTCAGAGATCCAGCCCTCAGGGAGCGCGCAAAAGGGCAAGAGTTTGAGCAGCATGTCTTCCCATCCCACATAGCCATGTGCCAGTCTGAAAGAACACAGACACAGCAAGCAGTGCAGCTCCAGTGACCCTTCTGTGTGGCTGTCCCAGGGTCCTTTCTCCTTTGGTTTCTGATCCCAAGAACTTTACACGGCATGCCTGGCATGAATCTGATATCTTAAAGATTATTAGGGACCCTTCAGTCACCAGCTCAGTTCTTAACTCTGGGTTACATCATCTGAAGGGGGAAAGTTCTCCATTGTAAGCTCTGGTATCTAAAGGCCAGTTTGGAGGGGAGGCAACACAGCCTGCATCTCTGGTACAAACTAATTTTGTTTTGGATTTTAGTGTGCAGGATTGTAAATATTTTAATTGCATTAAATTTCTCCTTTAATGAACAAACAGCTATATAATTACAGGAGCATATTCACATCTCTGCTGTAATGGTTGTTTAAGCATTTTAATTCTGCACTATGTTTGCAGGGTTGGACTCCTCTCTGAGAAAGTAATTTTGGGTGCAGAACAGTTCACAAGCCCTTACCTTAGGAGTGTATTTTCCCTTTAATTTACCCAGGAATATTGTGAAAGTTTGGGTATGTGCCCAAAGCCAAGCTTTGTCTTTCTGTCCTTTGATTACCTTGTCTGCACCTCCCTAAAGCCCAGCAGCCTTTGCAGATGGTCAAAAGCAAATTTCCAGCCTTCCACAGAAGGCCTGTGGCTGTAAGTTCCCTGCTATTCCTTGGTAGATCACATTATTTGGTTTTATAAACACTGAAGTAGAAAGCACTCAGATGCTGCACTTAGCAGCGCTGGTGTCTGGCACAAGATGGGCTGTATGATTTTGTACTGACACACACACCCACTACCACTTCCACTCAATGCAACTTCCTTGTGTCTCACCAAGTAACAGCCTGTTCTTGTCCAGTAATGTCTTCATCTTCCTTTTCTCCTGCTGCCCTTCCAGCAGTGACCATTACACATAGCTTTGCCTATGAGGGTCTGCTGCATCTTCAGTCCTGCAGTGTGCTACAAACTGCACTTTGTTAAGAATGGTCTCAGGATGTGTATCCTTTCATGCCAAAATCAGTTTTATAGTTTTCTTTTGTTGTTTCTTTAAATACTACATATGATTTCTTTAGATACAATATTAGCCTAATTAATGAGTGTGAGAAGAGAAACATTTATCCAGTGCCCCTTACTACCATAACATACACCTTTCAGCAGTTTTAACATTCTTGGCACAACACATATGGAGCTGGAAGGAATCAGTGGCCTGAGAGCAACTCACATCATATTGCTCCATAGGTTTGCATATAGAGCAGTGAAACAAAAACACAGGAGCTAAAGCACTGAGGTATTTTTTTCCTGGGCTTGATAGCTTAAAAAATGAATGAATAAATCACCGCATTGTTGAATGAAATGATGCAAGTATTGTGCCATCTGGCTCAGCAAGGAAGTTACTCACAACAACTGTTTTAAAGTGAAAATTGCAGTGACTGTCCACAAGCAGTAGCAGTAGACAGTTTCAGAAACAGTTTGTATCTTTAGTTATAAAAAAGATGTTAGCCCTTCATCCTACTGAAAATGTCAGACATGTATGTGTTGAATTTCTTGTTCTGTGAATCTAATGTGACCTACCAGGCTGTCACGGACTGAAGCTTGTACAGATGGAATCCCTTGCTGTCAGGCCCAGTTATTGTCAAGTCCACCAAAAAACCTTGCTGGTCATTCTCTTGTACTTCTTCCAAAACACAGGAATTCCCAGTTTCCTCAGGTCCTGCCCAAAGCACCTGGCACAGTTTAACTGCGATGGGCTTTGCCCAGTGCCAGGGGATCTTGTAGGCACGAGGAGCAGATGGATGTTGAAACTGGAAGGGACAAAGGAAATAGCCCCTGGTCTCCTGTTAGCACACTGGAGTAACCATTTATACTGTCAAATACTGCTGAGATTTAGTAAGTGCTTCAATAAGCAAATGATGGGAGGCACCTGTTAATTCTTCTTCTAAAGCAGAATTATTTTCCTTCTGACTTGGGAAACAGACATATGAGCCCAACTTTTCCCTCATAACTGTCAGTTTCATCAGATTCATTTTGGAATAACAGATCTAGCTGAAATCAGAAATAGAAAGCACCAGCCATATTTCAGACAGTGGATCCTATGTTAATTCTTTGTTGTTGCTTTGTTTTTTATTTTTGAAAAACAGAAGTTAATTTACTTATTTGGCTTTTAGATTCACAGTCGATATAACAGAAGATGGATAGGAGATTAAGTGTGGATTCCAAGGGGAGTTTTTCAGAGATTTTCATATGAGCAGTTTCTGTGGCTAATGGAGTTACTAACAGTACATTTAGGACTTGGTTAGTGTAGGCATTATAAAAAATCAAAGTGTGAAAGTTGAGCAGAGACCATAGGGCAAATGGGAATTAACTTGCTCAGGTAGACAGTTGTAAGATGAAAATTCAAGGCAGTAGCTGGATCTAAACACATTCAGGCAATGACAGAGTGCAGAGGTGAGTACGGAAATAGGGAGATGTAAATAGCTGATGGCATAAACAGTGCCAAGCTTGATTATTAGTTGAGAAATACATGGAAGAGATGGGCTGGCAGGGAATCAATTGCCCATTCATTCCTTATGCTGATGAGCTGATTACTCAGTGGGCTTTTGTGAGAGGAATCCATCGCTCTCCACTGTGCTGTGTTTTTGGGGAATCAAACTAACTGGGAACAGCTGGGACAAAGTTTTCAAGTGTTTGGTCATTGGTATAAAACAGATGAAAGTCAGTCTGTATTGCTTGTAAAGTAATTTTCCAGCTGGTGGAAGTATGAATTATGATAGGAAAGGCAAATAGGATCAGTTATAGGATTATATTTAGAATAAGAGGGATTAATGCATGTAATTTTGATGCAAAATAATGAACCAGACAAATGTGAGGAGCAAAGGGGGAATGGCAGAGGAGCAGTGAAAGCAAACCAAGATCATAGAGGGTACATACAGATGTGGCCGAGTAGACGGAAGGGAGGAAAGTAGATGAGAAATTTACTGAGGGTCATAACAAAATGAGACTTTTACAAGAGGTGGTGAAGTCCTGTGCTCCAGTTTTGGCTTCTATTGACTCCATGTGAAGATGAAGGCAGTGAAATGTCTCTGATAGGCACAGCAGGTCTCCCATTGGCATGAGGGGTTCCCTTGTTGTGAGGGAAAGGTTTGCGATCAAAGAGTTTGCCTGCCTGAATTCTTTTGAACTTATCTGTTGCCTGTAGCCTTGCCAAATTAGGCAACACCATGGTTAGCCTGTGCAGGCAGTTCTACCCCACTGTCAGAAGCTTCTTATGAATGAGATCAGAGACAAAAATTTCAGTAGGTCTTCTCACAACAAAGTGGGAACCCTAAACAGAGCCTATAACACTGGGGAGGCAAGAATTCTGGCTCATGTGAGGGCTGAGCCCCATAATTTGCCAGACTGGACATACTGTAACTCTAAACCCATTTCCAGATTAATTACACAAAATCTGCAAACCACTGTAAAATCATTTTCATCTGCAGAAAATATATTATGGTATTTCCTCTTCTTCTCAGATTCAGTGAAAGCAAATTTTCACATTCTCCTCTGAACAGACATTGCCAGGAAAACACTTTTGAATGTGATGTGTGTTATTCTCCCATAATTCAATCCTGTACTCTGAATGCCACAAGTGTCTCTGTTATTTTGTCTTTCATTAGGCTGCGAACTCAGATCAGGAACAGTGTCTCCCCATGCACTTGCAAAGTACCAGGAAAACCAATGACTGTGTGCTGTGAATGATGAATGTGAAGCTCACTTGACCGCAGACAGTGTAGGCCAAGGGCAGTTCTAAAAAACAACTGCCTGATGAAATACTTGTGTTTCTTTGTGACGCTGAGTTCAAAATGCTGTATAAGAACCAACAGCTTGAAAGAAAATAAATATTTCTATTCTTCATTTGCTTCAGGTTTAGGAGAGGGTGACCCAAGACTTCAATTAGGGTTACATCTATTCCAGAGTGAAGAACAAGCAAAGCAAATAAGCAGGCAGGCCTGGGAACAGACTTCTCAGAATGATGCAAAGATGATACACAAAAAACTTACAGGAACAATGTGTCCTAAGACACCTTCTATTTCTATGAATGTAGATCAAGTATAATAATGTGAGATTTTTAAATGAGTTAGTCTGATGGAGACCTTTATATTGCACATCTTTACTTCCATATTCCTTGCTCTCGGATTTCTGGTTATATACTGCTGGTTAAATGCTGCTAGCATTCTTCTTCTTGATATTTCTCTGGCTTGAATAACTTCTGCCATTACAGAATCAGTCTTGTCTGGAATAGAGGAGTCCTATTTCTATGATTTCACTATGTGTCTTTATGAAAGAAACATGTACCAGTCTTCAATTTGTTTTTGTTTCAATCTATATAGGACTTTCAGGACCCATTCCCAGATACAAATATTTGAGATTTTCAGTTCTGAATATCCTGTCTCAAAATACCCTGCAATATTAACTTAAAATTCCGTGCTTCAGTAGGAAGCCTCATGAATACCTGAATTAACTGAATACTTATAGAAAGCTGATACATGCAAAACTCATCCTATGAATTACACAAATGTTACCTAAAAGTGATCCTCACATGGTGCTTTCCCAGATTTTTACATGTATGTTACCAGTGCATCCAATGATGTGATTTACGTTGGAATGGTTTTATTGGTCAGTTTTTGCAACTTTGGTCTTTTTTCTTGATCAAAGAATTTCCATTCTTCTCCACTAGAAAACAGACACATTGAAGACTGCTTCAGTGTCCTAAAGATGTATTGAATCGAGCTAACACAGTATTTTCTGGGTAAACTAAGCACGTGAAAAGTGATCTTGCTTTTTTATTTAAAATTAGACAAATGCTCATGAGCTCTGGGTCTGCTTCCAAGTTGAAGAGAAATAGTTTTATTGATTTTAGTGCTCTCGATAAATTAGGAACGTGCTGAGAAAAATGCTCCACTCCCATGAGTTTGGAATTTATTTTCAAACTGAAGGGAATGTTTGCTGTGTTTACTGTGGTATTCAGGCACTGGGTTCCTTTCATCTTTCTCAAGATGCAGCTATATACAACTAGAGGATGCAAAGACTGTGAAGCATTTGTTGCTTTGTTTGTTTTGTTTTTGCATATACTGAAGGTTTTATTTCATCACCCACTTTCATGGAAGAATAATTCAGAATTAGTTCAAAGTAAAGGAGGCCTGAACTCCTTCCTTCCTCTAGCTCAGCAGAAACCAACATTTTTGGAAGATTTGCAGAGGAAGGAGCGCAATGAAAAATGATCCCACTGAGTCTGGAGTCCAACCTGTCATTGATGCAATCCACACAAAAAATCAAAGCCAACCTTCCACAGACATTCTTTGACTGAGATGAGCACCACATGCAGATTGAGGAGCAGACCTCGGTGATTACATTGCTCTGGTTGTGATAAAAGAAGGCAGCACTGGGAGGGATTCCCTCTGCTGGTCCTGGGGGGCCACAGTGATTCTTAGAAGGTCATCCTGCCTCTCTGGCCTGGGCTTGAGGGTGAAGGAGAGCAGTGTTGTGTAGATGAGCAAATCTATCTCATTTACCATTTCATGTTTTGAGAATGAATGAAAACAACTGAAAATCTGTCTCCACAACATTCTCATATAAATTATTTATATCAGGATTGTTTTCAGCCCATAGAGACTGCAAAGCAGTGAAGGTTCATCCGATCCCACAGGGATGGGCTGGCTGCTCTGATGGGGCACTGCCTGGGCTCAGCTCCATGCTCCCCCAGCAGCCCGTGCAGGCAGGCAGCAGCCAGTGCCTGCAGTCCATGCAGCCCCAGCACAGCACAGCCGGCGCACAGAAGGCTCAGCAGGTGCCGTTTCCCCCTCCTCCTCCTCCCAGCTCAGCACCCCGCAGTTGTCTCCACCAACTCTCCCGTGCAGCGTTAATGTGAGGGAAAACTGTGGCATCACCATGGTGCAACTCTGACTTCCCCTCATCCCTGATCAGTTCTCAGACAGGTGTCAAAAGAAACATGATTTCAGGAAAAAAGGGCATTAAGATGTCAGTATAGAGACAAACTCAACTTAGACTGTGAGCACATCTGTATATTCTTGATTATCTTTTTAAGAAAACTAAAAGAAATATTCCTGAGTGCTCCACTGGAAATAGTCAGCAAATAAGATTCAGTGTTCATGGAAGAAACCTCTATTATCTCTGAAACAAGTTAGCATAGCACGGGCAGTCAGCAGCCAGTGCTGCATTTACACACTTAGAATGAGAAAAGGAAAACCTGAAATTTCAGGTGAAATTTGATTTCACCTGAAATCAAAACTACTTTTGATATCTTAAGGCAGATGCTGGGTCGTGGTCTGATGTGTTGTGGTTCAGAAATAAAATAGGTCTTTAAAAGGAACAACAGCTCTCTTTTCTCTGGAGGAGAAGTTCAGTGAATCCTTTCAATTTCCAAAGGCGTAGAGGTCAGACTGCCCCGTGCCCTCACTGTGTGCTTTCTGCATGAGGCTGAGATGACTTGTGTGATCTCATAGGCATGGGCTGCTTTAAAGACTGCTTTATGCAGTACATTCTGCCTGGAAAAGCAAACTTACTTTTAGTATTCCTTCACACATGATTTTGCACAGACGGCTTCCCAGGGAGTTGAACTCAGCCTGCACTGTGACTGGTTTGAAAAATGTCTATTATTTAAAATTTTCATTGTTAGAACTAAACCCGAACTGTTAAGAAGGAGCCTCAGCCACAACCAAGAACAAGTTCAAACTCAACAAAAAGAATTCCTGGCCATCTCTCCCGTTCTTGTCTTTTAAAGCTACAATAACAACAGAAAAACAATAAAACACTTTCCAAGCTTGGGAGCACTTTAGCATCAGTCTTGCTGACAGGAGCACCTTCCTCAATTATATTTTCATCATCAGAGAAACTATGAGCCCACTGTAACTGGATAAAAGCCCTTCAAAATGAGAGCTTCCTTCAGTGTCTCACTCCCAATCAGAGGTGCTTCCACGTGGCAGCCTCCAGACCTCACAGTTTATAACAACACAATGACACTTAATGACATTTCTCATCGCATTTCTGTCTCACATGGGGAGTGCACCACTGGAGGGGATGCACTAGGCCATGTGTGAACTGACTGGAGAAGAACTGGAAATACGTCATCACTGTTTTGTTTAGAAAAGTACTTCTGACAAAAAATCACAGGTTTTTTGTGACTTCATAGAAAGATTTCTTTCAAAAATATGAAGTAAGACCTGCATAAAAACTTGAACAAGATAAGCATGATTTTCAGGTTAGTGAAAATCAAGCACATTAATAGACAGCTCCTGGTTTCTGCATACAGAGCTGATTTTCTCTCCGTTGTCTCACTTGAGGGAAATTGAGCAATAAATGATGGGAACCAGTGGAGAGCATCCTCCTTCCAGGGCTGCAAACTACATTTGTCTCAGTTGTGCACACAGTCTGCATTCACACTGTGGTGAGTGCTCACCTGTGAGTGTGCAGTTCAAGTGCTTGTCCGGATTTATTTCTTGGTTGTTAATGAGTATTCAGTTTAGTTGTTTACCTGAAATGCAAAAAGTAGAGATTGGAAGTTTATTGTCATGTGCAAAATTATTGAGGGTGCACTGGATAGATGCATAATGCAAGGGGCTTTGACTGGTTTGCCTACAGAGGAACCCACATTGGTGATTCTCTGAGCAGCAGCAGCAAAGCCTCACATGTGGAGGCTGACCAGATTGCAGAAGGGGAACAGGATACAAACAGTTTGAGGAGCTGCTTCACTGACATTTCCAACACTGTTTTGGTAAAGGCCTTCGCTAAGCACAGTGACCTGAGATAAGCACAGAGTCAAGTTTAACATGCCTGAGAGGAGGATCTGGAGAGGAGGATGTCAGAAGTGCTCCAGTGTTACCATGATGACTGGCTTCCCACTTGCCCCCCATTGTAGTTGCACTGCTTGGCACTGGAAGGCACCAGCCTGGAGCTCCGGCTGCAAGGCTCCGCCAAATGCAGGAAACAACAGACACCCAGAGACTGGTGAAGTACAGAAATCTGAATGCTGAATTCAGATTCAGGAAAGAATAGGTCCTGTTTCACTGGGTTACACAGCTTCTGTTGGTTAATAATATTTATTGATGTCCTTGTTACCGGAAACAGAGAAGAAGAGTGATTATCTTCTGTGGAGAAACCTACACTAGGGAACCTGCTGTAGCAGGGGATTTGGTCTAGGGGATCTCGTGAGGTTCAAATGACTTCCAACCCTGTTGATCTGGGATCTCCCCTGGCTTCAGGAGGTGACTCTGGCCTTACCTCCCAGAAGTCAATACAGCCATGGCTGGGAGCCTTGTGCTGCAGGCAGCAAGGTATGCAGGTGAAGCACAGCTGGTCTGACAGCTGCCATCACGCTCCTGTCCTACAGGGCTGTCTCCTTACCTACCAGACCACTCTGTGCCTGCAGGGCTGCCTTGGTTCAACACCCACAGGCTCCCAGCCAAGCCTTTCTCTGTTGGCCTTTGAGAAATATTCCTGCCTCGTGCACATGTGATTTTGCAACATGGGGTAGACAGCAGTTGCTCCTGCTGTTTTCTCTACAGCATAAGCTCACCCAAAGGAGCCAGAGCCCATGCAGCTGAAGAGGCTGCTGCACATGTGGGCATCCTAATCATCATTGTTAGAGCCCCTTTGAGCTGCTTGGATCGAGCCATCTGGCCTTTTGCTCAGAGGACGTTCAGACCACCGGTGGCTGAGGGAGCAATCAGCAAAGGGCTGTGTGATGTCAGGTGCTGAGACTTTGACATGACCGGCACTGATCTTCAGCTTTGTGGCATTTCAGCACTAAAATGAGTTTCTGCATATGCTGCAAATTCTTATGTTTCCTCAGGAGCAGTAGTTTTGATTTTCCTTTTCTGTCCAAATGATTTTCCAGGGACAGTGTGTTTGGAACATAACCTGTGGGGTGGCACATGAGGAGCACAGCATCCATGGGAAATACCACCCCATTTTATTTTAAAGAAAGGCCCGGGCAGCTCCCACCTGCTTAGTAAAGAGCGTCCCCAGGAGCTCTGTCCAGAGATATGCCTCCAAATTGAGGCAGTGCCGTGGCTCAGTGGCCATGTGCCCACCCTGGGCAGCTGAGAAGGGTGGAGTCGGGCAGCCCATTTGTGACATCAGCAGGAATGCATTGCATGACAATGCAGGGGATGGGTTTAGGGCCACAGGCAGGCAGCGCTGCTGCATTTTTGACCTGGGCCAATGGTGAGTGCAGCAGCAGGGGAAGGTCGGGCTGGACGAGGGATGTGGTGCAAACACCGGCCCCTGTGGGAGCACCACGGGCAGTGCTTGGAACTGTCCCTGCCAGCGCTGGCCTCGGTCCCTGCTGCCACCCAGCTCCCTCGTACCCACTGCTCCTACCTGAGCACAGGGCCACGCGGCTCCTGGCCCCGCTCCCTCCCAGCCCCACTGAGCCCCTCTCTCCCATCTCTTGCAGATCATGGCTTTGGTGTTTGTTCTCGCATTGTTGGTGCGGGCGCTAAGTGTCAGTGTCAATACTGATGTGCTCATGCTCGAGAACGTGCAGCGGCGCGAGGTTGATCTGCAAAAGCACATGATACCTCCGCAGCACGAGATTGAGCAGAGGAATGAGCAGCAGAGCTGGGTGGACATGTCATCTCTGCTCTTTGCTCTGCTGCAGCACTGGAAGATCTGTTTCAGTATGGGACTGATTCTGTTGCTCTTTTGGAACATGGTGCAGTCCCTAAAAATGAAAAAGCGTGATGAAAGCAGCAGTGAAAATGACAGCTCCAGTGGCAAGGAGGAGGCATCGGGAGTGAAGGAAGAGGAAGAGGAAGAGGTGGAAAAGGAGGAACAGGAGGAACATCAGGAGGAACAGGTGGAACAGCAGGTGCAGGAGGAAGAGGAACAGGTGGAACAGGAGGAACAGCAGGTGCAGGAGGAACAGGAACGGGTGCAGGAGGAACAGGTGGAACAGGAGGAACAGCAGGTGCAGGAGGAGCAGGTGGAACAGGGCGGACAGCAGGAGCAGGTAGAACAGCAGGAGCAGGTGGAATTGGTGGAAAAGGAGGAACAGGAAGAAGAGGAGGATGACGAGGAAGAAGACTTCAAAGATTCAGCACTGACAAAATTTCTCACAAGGCGTGCCCTGGAAAAGGTGGAAGGAAGGGCCACCAGGTGCCCTATAGTGGAGGAGCTGATGAACGAGCTCGTGCAGACCTTCAGATTCATCTGGTCCAACAGCTTCTTCCCGGTGCTGCAGCCTGCCATTGGGGTGGGCAGTGCCTTTGAAGGCTGGAGTCCCCAGGAGTGGGACAATGTGTACTGCCTGCTCGTGCCCATAGAGCCTCCCCCCGGGCACACCTTCCTCCTGGAGCTGGGAGATGAAGGGCACGGGCTGGCAAGGAACTCCCGCGTCCGCGTGGAGCTTCAGTGCATGTGCCAAAGGGAGAAGCAGCTGGGGAATGTGCTGTGCTTCCTCCACCACCATGAGGAAGAGCTGAGCCAAAATCAGGACCCCAGCCTGCTACAGACTCTCTGCACTGACTCCTACCTGGATGTGGAGAGAACTGTCACCTGGTTCACCGTACAGGTGGCAGCAATCTGGAAGACCACCCACCACGCGCACGCCTACAGCCTGAAGGTGCTGCCTTCCAGACGCTCCTGCAAGCTCCAGCTGACAGAAGCCTACAGCGGGGAAAAAGTCCTCGTCGAGCTGCTGTTCGGGGTGCAGCAAGAATACTCGGACATCTACCTGACCAGCCAGAACACAGACGCCGGCTTTACGCCCAGCACAACATGGCCACAGAGCTGTGCTGTGGCAGAAAAGAAGTTCTTCCAGCACACGGCCAGGAGTACCGGACAGGACAGCTCCCACCTGCACTGCCTGACGTTGCTTGCCAGCATCTTAGTGGGCATGGGCTTTTCCACCTATGTCATCAAGACTCTTGTCCTCCACAGTTTGGTCATCATCCCTTTGAAGAAGTGGCGCAGGAAGTATTTCCTGAATCGGATGGAGAATCTCCTGCGGTACCTGCGCTTCTGCCTGGATGAGAAATGCCTGAACCACTTCTTCCTTGGCAGCAAGTCGGTGCACAGCACGATTGTCCTGCCGCAGTCCTTCCGATCCGCCAAGCCGCTCAACCTCTTCCAGCACCTGGAGGAGGACCCGGACGCCCACTCCATAGCGCTGCGTGAGTTCAGGGAGCTGAAAGATCGCTACATCAGACTGCTGCTGTTCGGACGCTGAGAGAGACCTTTGTCCGAACCCTTCTCTTGTTTTGGCTGCAAGCTCACATCCTGTGAGCAATAAGACTCTGAGACCTATTTAGGAGGCCAGAGGTGGCTGTGTCCTTGTGGCAGTCAGTGTCACGTTGGAGAGAGCTTACCAGTGGAAGATCCGGCCTGTGACCAAATGACTCCATCTTGGTATGGGAGATCTGGGGATGGAACCATTGTATCTTGTGAAGGCAAGATGCAAACAGATGCTTCCCTGCTCCCTCTGACGACCATCTCTACTGAAGATCAACATCTGAACTACGAGTCATGCTGGAAACCCAGTGGTGACTAATTCTCTCTTGCTTTCTACAAAGACTCTTTGCTTTTATTTCCTATCTCTTTTCTATCACCCGACTTCCCTTCCCCATTTCCCTAAACAACAACAACTTTTAATAAACTCTTATAAACTATATATCCTGTTGTGTCTCAATCTCGCCGTCGTGTGTACGTATATTGAAAGAATATAGAGGCCACTAAGATGGTCAGGGTGCTGGAGCAGCTCTCCTGTGAGAAATGGTTGAGGGAACTGGGCTTGTTTAGCTTAGAGAAGGCTCTGGGGAGATCTCGTTGTGGCCTTGCAGTACTTGAAGGGAGCGTATACAGAGGAGGAATTGCTGTGTCACGGTGTTATCTAGATCAATCTATGTCTGTGACGGGGAGGGGCAGTAGGCTCCTGTTCCCCCTGGCTCCCAGCGTATAGGAATAGAAAATAAGAAAGGGGTAGGGAGATGGGAGCTGGACTCAAGGAAACAAACAGAGAAGTGGCAACGATCTAAGGAGGAAAACTTATTATTTTACTAATTACAATCTAATGGAAATTGAGGCTAATAAGCCAAGTAAAATAAAAGGGAAAGAGAGAGAGAGGTTTTCCGAAGACCGAGAAGCCTACTTTGAAACTGAAGGTGCCACGGCTTGGAAGCACACCCAGACTCGCTACCAGGCAGTTTGAGAGAGAGACAGCATCACTTCCGTGATGTGTTTCCCTCTCTGACTGTGAGACCCTCTGGGACATGTACTTGTTCTCTGTGCTCTATATGATGTTATGATGTGGAATACCAATAGAAAAATGTACAAAACCATGACATTGTGAGGGTGGGCAGTGATAGGACAAGGGGGAATGGCTTTAAATTCAGACAGGGAAAGTTTAGGTTGGATCTTAGGAGGAAGTTTTTCACTCAGAGGCTGGTGACGCACTGGAACGGGTTGCCCAAGGAGGCTGTGGATGCCCCATCCCTGCAGGCATTCAAGGCCAGGCTGGATGTGGCTCTGGGCAGCCTGGGCTGCTGGTTGGTGACCCTGCACACAGCAGGGGGTTGGGACTGGATGAGCACTGTGGACCTTTGCAACCCCGGCCATTTCATGATTGTATGATGGGTGACATAAATCGCTGTCTGATTATTGTTGCAATATGCTTCTTTTCATGTGCTCTTAACCAAATACTGCTGGTGTTGCCCTGGGTGTCCTGTTTGGGGTCGTATCCTGGTAGATGCTTTACGAATACAAATGGTGCATAAAGGCCTGTATAGTTCATTAGGACCAGATCTCATGTCCATCGATAGCAGTATTATATAGAAATAATATACCTTTACATATATAAAAATGATAGACCTTTCAGAAGGGTATATAAATGCAGCACAGTGGACAAACATATATTACTCTGTCCACCTGTTTGACAAAAATGTATATATTATTTTATACCCTGAAGCAGGGGTTTTAATATTCCTTCAACAATATTTTGATATAATCATCAATGACTATAACTGCTCTGCTCTGGATCTTCTTGTCATCTTTCTAAATGTCTGCTCCATTTTTTCATCATGTTGGACCAAAAATATAGCGTGGTGATGAACTACACAGGTCTGTTTTGTGCTGTAGATGCTTAGCCCTGGAAGTTTATCAGTAAATAAGAGAGATGAAAAATCCACTTTAGAGAGAGGATTAGGTAAAAAATTCAGCTTCTTGAAAGTAATCTGAGAGGTACTACTGACGTATTCGCCAATTAACCTGACTTATCCCAGGACTTCAACTGTCCCGGGGAGAGAGACACAAACATGGATGCCATCATGTCTTCTCTCAATATATTGCTCTGTCACACACCTTATATGCCATCCTAAATCCCGCGCAGACACGTACACCCGCTACGCAAAACCCGATGCACGCGAGAGAACCTATACACACACCTACCTAAACCCGCAGCCCACTAACTCTTAACCTACAGGCCTAACTCAGCTATTCTAGAACACTCCATCTACTCAGAACTACTGTATGCACTCATAAATCCTCGCAAAGACAACTTAGCACCCCAACATACTACAGAACTCTGTGATCAGTGGGAGGTTGGCACAGGTTTGCTGTTAAAAATGGCACTTTCTGCCCTTCTGTGTCCATGGGCTCCTGAAGGATTTGTAAATCCTTGTGCTAAAGGTGGATGAGGCTTGCACATCTCCTGCCACCTGATTATTACCTGTGCAGATGGAACATATCTCTGGGTTCTGCCTGCAGGTAGCAAGGACAGAGCAATCCCACATGGACAGGGACTTGCCAAGGTATAGCTGAAAGCAGGTGGTAGATAAGATGAATTGCCTTCCAGCAATTTGCAACCAGAACGAGGAGAAATTTCATATGATAGTGAGCTGCAGTTCCTCCTATCAAACCTGACCTGGTGCTAAGCCTTCTAACAGCTATTGTCTCGGACCATTTAGAAGAGAGAGTCCCATTCAGCATTTCCTGTCCCTGCTGTTACCTGGAGGCTTTTTGCTGTGCTCTCACTGCTCCTTTCCATGCTGATCTTTGGGATGCTGCATTGCTGTAGCATCACTGAGGAGCAGTTAGAGAATCACAGAATCATCATCATAGACTCATAGGATGGCTGGGGCTGAACAGTACCACAATGATCATCTAATTCCATCGCTGGTGGCACCGCAAAGATGAAAGGAAGAGGCTTTGTGTTATAGGAGCATTGCCATGCAGTGCTGATTGCCTATAGGGTTTCAAGCAAGGAAACACCAAAATAATAGATCAGAGCACCCATGATTTTGTGTTGTGTTCACGACAGTATTTGGCCCCTTATTTGCTATGGTGAGTTTCATTTGCTGGAAACCTTCATCTCTCTTTTAAATGATCATTCTTTGGTTTGAATCAAGCTTTAAATGGGAGTCAGTGAATGCGCTCCTGGATTTCTGTATGTGTTTGCCCGGTGGGATAGGTTGTAGTTAAGTGAAATGCATGGTGTAAGCAAAGAGAAATTGCTGTATGCAAACCATAATTTTTGCGTACTTACTGTTTGGAGTGCTGATGAAAGGGATGTATCACAGCATTTTTATCATGTCGGCTGCTCTCCCTGTCTCACTGCCTGAAGGGTGGCAAAGGGCCCCTTTCATCTGGAGGATTATGAGGCCATCATGGTAAACAGCAACACCTGGTTGGGTTGACATTGTTGGAGCTTTCATCTTTTGTTCGAAGTTTTGAAGTGTTCCTTGTGGTTCTTTTGTTCCCCGAGTCATGACTTGATGTTTAGCGAGATCAGGGAGGAGCAGCTTCTTGCTGGAGTCATTAATGTGGATGGGGAGGGGAGAAGACAGTGGCCAGCTGAGTGCTTCCAGAGTCCCAAGGTTGGGGATGGCCCTACAGGTTTGGAGCTCAGTTCTGGCTGCACAGAGGGTGCCTGGATCTCTGCTTCTGCTGCTTTCACCCCAACAAATGCTCCTTAAGAATGAAATGCAACATGCCGCTTGGCTTCATACCTCTTAATCCCAGAACAGGAGTCCATCCACAAGCGGATGAGAGAAACTGACAACAAAGGACTTAGCAAAGAGACACTGACAGAGTCAGTGGGCAGTGCTGCCAGTTTCTGCCTGCACTTGTAACCAACCACCCAGCCTTGCCACCATCACACTGGCTTCCTGAGCTCATTCATTTACTCTGGGGGGTGCCTGCAGGGCCTGGAGCGTGCAGGAGTGGAACGGGAGGCTGTCCATGAGGCACTGTGCTCGGGGGGATTTCCCTGGCTGGACCATTGCATGTTCTCTGCCTTGCAGCCTCTGAATGCAGACAGAGCCGGATCCTGGTGGGCGAATGCCAAAGAAATCTCTTAGTTGGTAGCCGAGTCTCATACTTGCCTTTATGATATTCTTTTAACATCAAAGTAAGATTCATATATAAAGCAGAGCACCCAAGAATATATCTCTAGTAATGGTGACAGTGAAATGTCATTTTTGGATGGAATGTTTTTATTTCCCTTCCTTTTTAGTCTCACCTTTTTTAGTTTTCTATCCACTGATTTTGCCCAGAATTTCCAACCTGTGGAAATATATTCCCGTGTTTATTTAGCACTGCTGCTTTTCCTGTGCTAGCAGTATGGATTTAGACATTGGCTCATCCTTTATGCAGTTCAGAGAATGACTTCAGGAAAAGTCCTAATCCAGCAAAGGTGGATTCTTCAATAAGGAAAAATACAGCTCAGATTGCAAGAATAAAGATGGAATGGGTCTTTGCTGTGTTCTGCCTCTTCCAAGCATGTAAGATTTTTCACTCAGGGGTGGTGACCCCAGCACTTGCTCTTGTTGAACCTCATCCCATTGGCCCCAGCCTATTGATCAGCCTGTCCTGGTCTCTCTGTGGGGCCTGTTTACCCTAAGGCAGATCAGCACTTCCTAACAACTTGCTGTCATGTGCAAAATTATTGAGGGTGCACTGGATAGATGCATAATGCAAGGGGCTTTGACTGGTTTGCCTACAGAGGAACCCACATTGGTGATTCTCTGAGCAGCAGCAGCAAAGCCTCACATGTGGAGGCTGACCAGATTGCAGAAGGGGAACAGGATACAAACAGTTTGAGGAGCTGCTTCACTGACATTTCCAACACTGTTTTGGTAAAGGCCTTCGCTAAGCACAGTGACCTGAGATAAGCACAGAGTCAAGTTTAACATGCCTGAGAGGAGGATCTGGAGAGGAGGATGTCAGAAGTGCTCCAGTGTTACCATGATGACTGGCTTCCCACTTGCCCCCCATTGTAGTTGCACTGCTTGGCACTGGAAGGCACCAGCCTGGAGCTCCGGCTGCAAGGCTCCGCCAAATGCAGGAAACAACAGACACCCAGAGACTGGTGAAGGGTCCTAAACCAACAGGCGGTACCACCCTCATTTGTAAATACAAGTCACCAAGCCCTGGCTTAGGTGAGCCAGGATCCTGTTCACAGGACTACAGACTTCTGTGGAATAGCCATGTTCTTCTTTCTTTTTTTCTTCCTATTATAAATTTTGCAAACAGATCACTTAACCCAGAGCAGAACAAAACCACGTGTAATTAGCTGTGAAGTAAGTGACACCATTCAATTCATGAGAATTTTGTTTTCTGCTTGCTCAGAAGCACAGCACTCAGCACAGGAGATGATCTGCAGTAAGAAAGGAACACATCTGACACATTGGAGTCCTACTGGGATTTGGCAGTTTATTTCCATGAGCTGATTGTCAACAGTGGGGGAATTAATGACCACGTTATAAGCAGTGTGCATCTGCACACAAGCACTTATGTTTGGCATGTATAGTGTCACACGTGGAATGAAATTAATTACAGAATTATGTGCAATTATGGTTATAAGTGTAACACATTAAGCAGTCTCTTGCCAACTATTTAATGTATGTACTCTCAGTAAACTAATTTCTTTCAAGGATTCACAACTCTTTTCAAACATATACTTCAATTTAAGCAGTTCCTGGAGTTAAAGTGGTTGACTTGTGATTTATACTCTGCTGATGGGGACATTTTTTTTTATTTTCATGTCCTTTTAAACTGCTTATTGTAAAGATTTCTTCCCATTGCAGTGTCACTTCTTGTGCCACTGTGCCACTTCTTCTTACTCTGTTCCCTCATTTTTTAACTGACTTTCCCTTTGTATTGTCCTGTCATTATACGTACCCAGAACAAACAAGGTATGGAACAGTGTCTGTGGCCTAGTATTGTTCCTGTGAGTGCTCAGATAAGAAGTGCAGAAGGCAAGCAGCACCCTCACCCAGCATCCCCATGTCTTATCAGTAAGATGAACAGTTACCTAGTTCAAACATACAGCCAAATTTTAAAAAGAATTTAGGTACAAAATTATACATGGCTGCTTAATACTGTTAGGATTTATGGGATGTCACTGGTTGTGCTACATCATCCAGCACAACTCTATCACACACAGCCGTCTGCCATTGGTTTGTGTCTTACTGTATTGTGGTTGGGATGGAGTAATTAAGGTGAATAGACCCAGGGTTCCAACACCCCCCAGGGGCAGCCCCAGGTCCTGCAAGAGCAGCTCCGGCCCTGCTGCAGCCCTCACCATGCCACTCACGTCACACTCTCAAAGAGCAGCTGCAATTCCAAGGAGGGTTATTTCATTTGGCACAGAATCTTTTTTAAATGGGTCGCTTCCCAGACTTATGCTGAACAGCAACGAACAAAATTAACTTGTAGAATTGTGTGTAGAATTATCATGACCAGTGTTCTAGCTGTATCAGCCAGCAACTACATCCCTAAGATGCAATCGTTATTTCATTTTTGTAAGCCCCTTCCCCATTTTCAGATGTCACAGAATGACAGAATTGTAGGGGTTGGAAGGGACCTGCAGAGCTCATCGAATCCAGCTCCCCTGCAAAGCAGGCACTCTACAGCAGGCTGTACAGGTTGGCATCCAGATGGGTCTTGAATATCTCCAGAGAATGAGACTCCACAACTCCCCTGGGCAGCCTGTTCCAGTGCTCCATCACCCTCACTGTGAAGAAGTTCCTTTGTATATTGGTGTGGAACTTCCTATGCTCCAGTTTGTGGCCATTTCCCCTTGTCCTGTCCACACAGACAAATGAAAAGATGGTGGCCATGTGCCTTTATCTCCCACACTTAAATGCTTATAAACATTAATCAGATCCCCTCTGAGTCTTCTTTTCTCAAGGCTGCACAGACCCAGGTCACCCATTTCCTCATAGGAGAGATGTTCCAGGCCCTTTATCATGTTTGTGGCCCTCAGCTGGACTCTTTCCAGACGATCCCTGTCTGTTTTGTACTGGCAGCCCAGAACTGGATACAGTACTCAAGAACCGGATACAGTACCATATACGTATTTTTTACTTCCATAACTCAACACAACCTTCTGTTTGGGAGACAAACAGCAACTGTTTGTGATACACACCTGCAGTGTGTATCGGTGCTTTTGACTGAGTGAAAATTCATACATTCAAAATATGATTGCCAAGAATATAAAAGGGATCTTAGGCAGCTTCTCTTCCCAGAGTTTCATCACTGGCTGCTGAGCTCATAGACAGAGCTGTGTTTGACGGGGGCAGTGCCTGAGCACTTCACACAAAGTGGCCAAGGAGCAGTGCTGCATTTCTGCATGGCTGCATTTCTGCATGGCTGCATGGCTGCCTTCAGTGCTGCAGGAGCTGTCAGTGCTGGTTGTCTCCTGGCAGTTGGAGCCATTTGGGCTCCCCAGGAGTAATTTTGCAGAAAGCCTAAGAAAAGAGAAAAAGCAGTGTGTTTTTACAGACAGCCTTCTAGGGAGAACAAAGCGCTTCCCTTGATTTCTGCACATAATTTAGGGATAACTTAATTAGTTTCACTGAAGTCATGCTAATTTACCTTAGGTAAAAATGATTCTCTTTCTCCTTTTGTGGAAAGGCAACAGTGTAAATTTCCTGATGTTAATTAAAACAGAAGCAGACTATACCTTCATGTATTCAGTGCAAAATAAGCAAGACTAGAACACAGCCCAAATTCCAGATTACAATCACTGGCATGGTCACTGTTTGGCACAGGCATCCGCAGCAGCTGGGATTTCTGCAGCTGGCTGATAGAACAGCATAAGGAGGAACGTGTTACAGAGGTGCTTGAGAACTGCGTGGGTTTCTTTCCATGAAAATATCAGAGATTTGGGAAAGCTTTTTTGAGGGGCAGGTGCTACAGAGAGCCACTGTGCCAGGACCGTGGGGAGCTGCGTGGTGGGGTCACCATAGGACATAGAAGGTTCCAAGTTGGAAGGGACCCACAGGGATCACACAGCACCACCCAGACCTGGTGTCAGAGTGGTGTCCCAACACTCCCTGAGCTCCGGCAGCTCGGGGCTGTGCCTGCTGCCCTGGAAGCTGTGCCATGCCCACCGCCCTCTGGGGCACAGCCTTTCCCTCACCCCCACCTGCCCTCCCTGACACAGCTCCATGTGTTCCCTCAGACCCTGTGGCTGTCAGAGAGCAGAGCTCAGTGCTACCCCTCCACTCCCTGTGAGGAGCTGCAGGGTGCCATGAGGAGCTGTAGGGATGCCATGGGGAGCTTTAGGCTGCCATGGAGCTGCATTCTGACATGAGGAGCTGCTATGAGGGAGTCATAGGGCTGCCTTGAGGGATAACTAAACACAAAGACTACTAATACGTTTCTGTTATTGTTTCATCTGAGGATCTCTATAAAACAGTGTAAGAGATTATTCTTTCACACCATTGTCTCAAAGTTTGCTGAGGACACAGATGGACAAGTCCTGGTCAAGGGTTGAGAAATCCTTTGTCTAAATCATAGAATCATAGAATTACCCAGGTTGGAAAAGATCTTGAAGATCAAGTCCAACAGCAGCCTAACAATAGTACCCTAACACTAACAACCCTTTGCTAAATCATATCCCTGAGCACCACATCCAAATGGCTCTTAAACACATCCAGGGATGGCGATTCAACCACCTCCCTGGGGAGCCTATTCCAGTATTTAACAACCTTTCTGTAAAGAAATGTTTCCTAATATCCAACCTAGGGACACATATGGACAAGTCCAGGCAAATCACAGTCAGAGTTGATGAAATATTTTGTCTGAAGATTTGCAGTCCAAGGGCAACGATAGAGAAAGAGATAAGCCACAGCTTAGTGGCTGGGAAGCAGTCTTTTCTCAAGGGAGATGCCATCTCGGGGGTTCTGCACATGGCTCTTACCCAAGTACCCAGGAATACCACATTGGCAGAAGAAGGATAAAAAAGGGACCAATAAACATGACATCAGGTGCTTCACAACATGATTCCTGCATGCTGATAGACTCTCCTGAGCCTGCTACCTGAAACCTGCCCCTTCCTCTTGGGCCTGCTCTGTCTCTACCTGCTTGCTGCCTAAGGCCGGCCACTCTGCTGCTGCTCTTCCCTGCACTTTTGCCTTGGGGCATTGCAATGGCATGCAACAGAACACTGCTAGGTCTTGGTGGTGACTATCCCTGCTTTATGCAATTTTTGCTTCTTTCCTATATTTCCTATTGCCCACTTTCCCTTCCCCATCACCCTAATTCATAATAGTTGCCAGTCCTCCCCTTCCCCATCTCCCTGATTAAGATTTGTAATAAGCTGGTTGGACCACCATTTGAACTCTTTGTTTCTTAATCTCATGTCAGGTATACATATATCAAAGAACCTCCTCTCCTTCCTATGAATTGGAGCAAGACAAACAGCTGTAATAAATAATGGTTTTCCTTATCAACATGTGTGGGATCGCAACCTTCCTTCCTTGCAATTACCCTAGAATAACGATTTTCTGCTAACTCCAAGTGGGCCTCAGCGTGAGTTTCTCAGATCTGAACTTTACTTGAGGATAATCAGGGTTGTTTAATTTCTGAGCAGCAGCTTCACTGAGGTAATTGATTTGTTCTTGAAATCGTGGTTTCAGGGAAATGCTCTTTGTAATTTCCTCAGCTGATATTTCATGTTGTGTAAAATTGCAGCTGTCACACTGCTTTGTATCACAATATGGTTTTCAATGGAAACATATCACCAGCTACAAGTGATTGTTGAAGGAAGTTTAAAAAAGGCACAGAGAAAAAGAACCCTGGAACTGTGTATTCTTTGAAAAGCTATAGAAAAATTCATGGCAAAATACACTGAAGTCTATGGACAGCAACTGTACTAATCGCAGTTCATGGAAGTAATATTTTTTTGATGAATAATGTATGCAGAATGAAACTTATTCAGTACAGTTCATCCTTTAAACAATGCCTGCAAAGATATGACAAGCAGCTGGAGAGATCTTTGTGGTGTGTGTTAGCCATGAACACAAACTACCAGTAAGCTATTAGGGAAAGTGCAAATCGTCCTTTACCTTACAAAATCTGTGTATTACAGAAACACACAAAAGGCTTAACTGGAGCTCTGCTAGCCAAGCGATGGTACATATTTTCAACATCTATGCCCTTGTGTATTTTCAAAAACCTCCTAATTTGTAGCACTTAGAGACCAAGGCATGATGGGCAATGGGTGGAGTGAAGCAATGCTGCGTGAATGAGTATTGGCAGCTGGGTGAGAGGTGTAGAATGGGCATTTTATTCCTCTATCCAGTTGCCCTCTGGGATGCCAGGCCCTTGGCAGATGGACATGGAAGGACATAGAAGAGACAGAGGGCACAGCTGAAGTGAGGTACATTTTGAGCAGGCACAAGATGACGCTATTGGCGAGAGGATGGCCAGGCACTCTGCTGGAGCCCAAGGAAGCTGTGGGTTCTCCATCCCCAGTCAGAGTCGGAGCTGGACTGGCCCACGTCTGCAGTGGAAGCAAACCTCCAGGCTGGCCACATCTGAGCAGAGGACTGGAATTGCATTCTTCCAAAATTTGTCTAACATTTTTTTTGTGTGTGATTTGCTGTTCTTAAATATACGTATATATTACACATGTTATATAAACATTTAATTATTGTGTATTTGTATACTTAGAATATATCATAGAATCACAGAACAGTTGTCTGGAGGGACCTTTCAAGATCATGTAATTCCAGCCCCTCCAGAATTGATTGCCATGTGCATACTAAATATGTATACATCAGCTATGTAGTTGCTCGTTTCTCAAAGGACGCCATGAGTATTGAACTGAAAATCTATCTGTAAAATGGAAGTATGATTGAAAACCACACCAAGATATTTTGAATCCAGTGATGTTTCTTATAATAGAACTAAAAGAAATCAGGCTTGCATGTCACCCACAATCTAACAAAACGTGTTTCTATCACATAATCTCTAATTCTAGGGTTTGACCAGTTTCATTTTATTATTTCAGCTTCTGCTTTTAGCTGTAATGTTTTAAAACTTCCATTGGAGATCTCTTGGTTTGCTTCATTTCATCTCATTCTATTCCTCAGTTTTAGACAGTGACTATAGCAAAGAATGTTTCTGATTTTCCTGAAAGTCGTCATTTACTCACAGTGATTTCTGACAAATGCTCTGTTGTACAGTTTCTTTTTTATGATGATTGCATGGAATGTGCATATCACCATTATTTCCTTTAAGCCATTTGGATGAAGATTTGCTTGTACATAGACAAAAGCTGTATACCTTGGCTTTCTGAGTTTTGGTTGCATTTATCTTGCTTCATTTTTCCATTTAAGGATTACTCCATGTTTAACCAGCATGGAAATAGCACAGAATTTGGAGGTTTATTAATATCTATAATACAGAGCATTTGTGTCTGTCTCATGCATTGAATAAGATGATAGAAATGGGAAAAGATAAATGACAGGATTTTACAACTGATGTAGCAGCTGTTTTTGTGATGGAAAGCAAAGCCATTTCAGTCACTCTTTAATATGATTGGGCGTAGCAAGGTTATGCACTTGAGGAAGAACTGACAGAGGGAGCACTCTTAATAAGGGACAACTGAATTGTTGTGTACGAAAGAAGTGTGAAGCAGAAAGAGAGCAGTGAGACTGAGCCAGAGGAAAGCCTGGAGCCTGAACCTGTTGAGCGTTAAATCCCCTTCCCAGGAATGTGACTCATTTGTAGCAATCCATGTTCCAAATCAAACCATCAGCAGACACATCTGCCTTAATCAGGGAGTATCTTTTCCAGACATTTTCTGCACTAATGGGACACATTTTCTGTTCATATTTTGATGGACAGAGCAGTGCAAAAAACAGTCATCCTAAGTGAATATTTATTGTTGTATCTGACATTATTAAATGCCAAGCAGACATTATTTTACTGCTAGATTTTTAAAAAGATTCAGAAACACTCTGCAGATTAATGCAATTCAAATATAGGTATTTCAAATGCATAGTGATATTCACAGTAATCAGTATAAAAAAAAAATCAAATCAAGTCAAATCAAATCAAATCAAGCATTACTCCTCCGTTTTCACATACTGAGTTTCCTGGTAAGGCTTACAGCGTCAGGATACGATGAAATTCTTTAAAAGACCAAAATGAACAGCCACTTGTTTAATTGCTGTAGACTTTTATGCCAGGTTAGACCTATATTTGTTTCATCATATGGGAACAGTCCCATTCTATCCCAGACAGCCATTTTATTGTGAACATTGCTCTGCACTGCGAGACCACACCTATGCCAGAGGTACTTGTTTTCTTCCTACACATTAACTAACTTTGGTTGTTGAGCAGCATTGACACCAGAGGCTGTTGGGCTCCTTACCACAAAACCATTCCTCAAGAGAGGCTGAAATACAGTCTTACCCATCACTCTATGATACAGTGCACAGAGGGAGAGAACAAAGAGGGAGACAAAAAACTGAAAAAGAGAGCAAGAAAGAATATCCTCCATGTGATCTTCTGCTTTGTGTTGATTAATAGCATTGCTTGTTCTGCATGACAGTTACTTCCAGTGTGAACTGATAGATCATCCAGGGATCTTACCCAAGCCAGTTACCCATTAACTCGTAAACAAAGTATAAATATTAATTAATAATTCTTGGTTTTACAAAGTAAAGGACCCATTAAAATCAGGCAGCATGGAGATTTCATTTAGAAACACCTGCTGTCTCTCTGACTAGGCTCCCATAGGCAAGGTTCAGTGCGACGGCAGTGTCTTTTGAGGGTCGTTGGATGCCTGGGAAGCAGCAGCAGCACTTCTGTACCAAAGTGTTTCCCTTCCCCTATGCATATTTTAAATAAGGTGAACGTGCCCTGTCACTCACCAGCTCCATCAGCTCCTTATCTTAGCAGCTAATCTTGCTGCAGGTAGTAAAAAAAATTACTGCAAGCTATTAAGTTTCTACTGAAATGTCAAATTCTGTGGAGTCTTGAAAAGAAAATGAGTGTATAGTCCCATTCCAGCTAGACAGATTGAGTTTGGTGTCCACTATGAACTTAAAGATTCACTCTCCAGATTGGCTAATTCCTTGAGCATTAAATGCCCCAAGAAAGGGAGCAAACATACTATTAATAACTCTAATGGCTAAAAAGCATATTATTTTCAAGTGATTTGTTAATCAGCATGAGTTCTGCCTACAGCTATTGCAATCAGTCATCTTTCTCCAGTAGTAGCTAGTGTCTTAATAAGGAACAACAAGGGATTTGGAGGAGCTAAAATTGTTCAGGCTCGAAGGACGATAACAGAAATTATTAACCAACTTGGATAAAAGCCACCAAACAAGATGGGAATACTATTGGAAGGGCAGATTGTAAAGCCTCATTGGAAACAGACAGAGCCAAAGAATGAGTTTGTGAGAACGTCTGTTCCGAAGCTGCTTCCCTCTGATGAAATTCTCATCCATAGTTTAAAATGGGAAGAGGAATTTTCTTGCATAAGACATCAGTGAGTCATGGCTGTGGCTGCAGGAGGGACCTTGGATTTCTGGTTGAGCCTGGGGTGATGAAGCTGAGCCTGGAGTCCCCTGCAGTGCCCTCAGAGCTGCCCGCCAGACCTTGGTTGAGTTCTCAGCTAAGCAAACAAAATGATGATAATTTGTTCCTTAAAAAAAGAAGAAGAAAAGAAAAAGAAAAGGAAAAAAAGGAAAAGAAAAAAAAAGGAAAAGAAAAAAAAGGAAAAAGAAAAGAAAAAGAAAAAGAAAAAGAAAAAGAAAAAGGAAAAGAAAAAGAAAAAGAAAAAGAAAAAGAAAAAGAGAAGAAAAAAGAAAAGGAAAAAGAAAAAGAAAAAGAAAAAGAAAAAGAAAAAGAAAAAGAAAAAGAAAAAGAAAAAGAAAAAGAAAAAGAAAAAGAAAAAGAAAAGAAAAAAGAAAAGGAAAAAGAAAAAGAAAAAGAAAAAGAAAAAGAAAAAGAAAAAGAAAAAGAAAAAGAAAAAGAAAAAGAAAAAGAAAAAGAAAAAGAAAAAAGGAAAAAAAGAAAAAGAAAAAAAAGGAAAAAAAAAAGAAAAGGAAAAGAAAAAGAAAAAGGGGGGGGAAAAAAGGAAAAAATAAAGAAGGTTCTTTGCTGTTTATGCTTCTTTTTGTCCTTCAAAGCAAAAAATAAAAATAAAAATAAATAAAAAATTTGGGCTTGGCCCCAAAACTCCAGCATCCAGGAAGGGTTGTTATGACAGATGTGGTGAGCACCAGAATATCTGTGGGCAGGGGAAGTGAAACCATTGGAAGAAATTGCCCAGAAGTTGTCTAATTAAACAATTTGTGAAAACATTGTTGTCGTTGCCTCAGACAGCCTGGTTTGTGTGAGTAATTCAACGTTGTGTGAAGGCTGGATGAATGAATCTAATCTGTTTGAAGCTTCTGGCTTTATTGGTAACATTTTATAAATAAAATAGCAATACAGAGGGCTGTAGAATCCCAGTGCTCAGGTGGGATGCACATGATGAGATGCAGGTAGTGGACTGTAGAACACCTTCTGGGCAGGCACCCAGCACCCAAACCACAGGACTGAAGGACACAGCCCAGAACCAACGAGGCCACTTTGCAAAGCACAGATGGGCTTTCTAGGATGTATTTTTTTCTCCTGCACTTTTTAATTACTTCTTAAATCTGGGATCTTTTTAAAGCAAGTCAGGAACATTGAATTACCATTTTAGGTTTTTTGTTTGTTTGTTTGTTTGTTCATTTGTTTGTTTAGAATTATTAAACTGTTTTTATTACATTTTCAGACTTTCTATGGAATAATAAAAATTAAAAAGCTTAGATTGAGAAACAACTCTACAACATTTATTAGATGACTGGCATCTATGAACATAAGATTTCTTCATGAAATTTTGTTAATGAACCCACAACAAGCAGGGGAGCATTTTGGTGCCCTGATGTACACAGGTGGTTTCCCAGCAGGTGGCCAGCACTGGCATTCCTGCAGTAATTGATTAGCTCAGGTGTACAAGTACAGCACTGATTGATTACCTATTAAATAACACTCCATTGCATTTCTTTCAATTATACAACACAGGATAGCTGTTGCCAGCCAAGAATTCCATGATATCAGACATATTGATGACTTATAATTGTTTATTTGCATTTGGAGCTGAGGACTTGGAGCAAACCTCTGTGAATGGCCACGAGGAGCACGTCTGTATCACACAGACAGTGTGCTGGGCTGGAGGACGAGGGCTTGGATGGGTCACTGGGCTTTGTGACAAAGTACTGTGAACAAAGGGGACAGTCCTCCTGAGCAGGGCTGAGCACAGGATCCTGCCCTGGGCTCCAGGTGGAGACACAGCAGCTCAGGACAGGCTCTAAGGAGGTGGTTCCAGTTGGGGAGGCCCTGCACTGCACACCCACCTGTTGATTTAATGCAGCTGAAAGCTGACACTGCGCCTTGCATTGCTCGTGCAGTTTTAAACACACACAACTCCCAGATACTGGAATTTTACAAGGCCACATGCACATGTAAAGCAATCCTCTTGCTATTCTGAGGCAAAGGGAAGCTCTGTTCTAAAAATCTAACAGCTCTTTATGGCCATGTCTCTCATCTGATTGCTTTGCATCATTTCTGTGATCTCACTTCAGGATGCATTTTGGTTGGCTGTTTGTGAGAGCTTTTGTTAGTGGTGCTATTCTGGGACTGCATCCAACTTGCTCCTGCTCCTCATCAAGACCTCTGAGAGAAGTTTCCACATGAACCAAAGCCCTTAGAAGTCAGAAGTTTGAAGAGGAGATGCTGCAGCCAGTGAGCGGTGGGACATCCAGGGTCAGAACTATCATTACAGGTACAACAACAACTCCACTGCTGTTCCTACAGCCTAGACATGGCTGGGGGGGGGGGGGCGAGAGAAGGGTGGGGAAAGGGGGATCACACATGCCCCATTCTAGCAGCCCCACTATCTGTACCAGGTTGGCAGAGGCTTGAACCCCCTGAGCAGTGCTGGGTCTGCTGGCCTCTGACACACTCCTATCCAGGGCTGACCTCCAGAACAATTCGGCATGAACAGGGGCACCCAGAGCATCAGCAACATAACGAGAGGAGGGGTTGTTCTACACATGCTTCTTTTTCTGAAGAAATCTTTTCGCCATCATCTCCCAGTGTGCTTTTTTTTTCCCCGCAAAGCTGTGATCAAAGTCTTCAAACATATGGCTCCATGGCAAGGCAAGGATTTCCACAAGCTCCTGGACTCATCCTACCGCTCCAGACATCAGCTTCTTGGGCAGTCATACACATGGCTGGGATCCTTTGGGCTGTTTCTACAGAAGGTTGCAGCACTACATTACAGAGCCGAACCACTGCCTTAGGAAAACTATTCAGCAGAAGCAGCTAACTAGTGATAGGATGAGAAGTAATGGCTTCAAAGGTGCGCCAGAGGAAGATTTAACAGCCCTACAAAGTCCATCCTCCTGAAGATAAGAACAGGGGAGAGACCTGAAGAACATTCAGAGCCATACCAGGACTGCATGGTGCAGTGCAGCACAGTCAGGGCGCTCAGCATGGCCACAGTCATTGGGCAATTCCCAGCCCCAGCACCAAGGACTCAGGCTGTGCTGGTGCTACAGAGTCATGAGAGAGGCACTGCAACAGTGGGAGCTCTGCACAGGGGCTGTGCTGAGGGGTGGGCTGTAGGAATGCAGGAGTCATGCAGCCTCAACATGTGTTGGTAGCCATGGCAGGGGGGGATTTGATTCTGCCAGAAGCATCATAGCAGGGTACAGCTCAGGTATGAGGAGACAACAAGGTGTGTGCTGCAGAAGACTGCAAGAGTAAGAATTCGTGAGTAGCCATAGTTATACATCTTGCTGAACAGATTCATTTCCCAATTTTAAAATGGCATTTGTTTTGTCATGTTTCTCATCACCATTAGTGCATAATGGGACACTGTGCATCAGTTTAAATGAATTCATAATGAGTGCTGTAGCAAGTCTATTGAATAGGAGATAAATAGGTGATTATTCTGACTCTGCTCTGATGAATGGGATTACTTATGGAGTTATGTGCCACTTCCACAACCTCTTATGGAGAGAGATACCATAAATCAGAGCAGACTGGGTGACCCATTAGATGTCATAGCCAAAAAAGAGGAGGACTGACTACAAGAAGTAAACCAGAAAGGACTGACAATGCTAGATGCCAGCTAGCACAGATCAAAGAAGACTGATGAAATGTGAAGACATAATGTGGAGACTTGGGTGACCAGGACCCTCTTAAGGGAGTAATGTAAGGATGCAATGAGAAAAGGAAAGAAATGAAGGACTTGAGACTGGTACAAGGCAAGCTTTAGGAGAGTCATGGGCACATTCACAGGAAGGTGCATCCTTCCAGCATTTACCTCTGGGCTTGAGGGAAATGAAATTAATGGTGGGGAAAGGAAGGGAAAGAGCAGGGAGATGCCGTAATATGTATGTTCACTTTTACACAAAGGTAGAAGAAATGAATTAGTGAGAATTTAGCAATGGTATCTAGAAAGTTAGAAGGTAAATGATGTGAAGTGGCCACAGATGTATGATTATTTCCTGAGGACATCAGCTGAATGGATGATGGATATTGTTGCCCAACATTTAAAGAGGGGATGCAGGCTGTAAGAAACACAGAAATGGCTGTGCTTTGGACAGATGATCAGGAACAAGGGAGAATGGACCTGAGGTCCTGGAATCAGAGATGAGAACAGATATCTTGGGTGGAAGGAACACAACAGACAAGGTATAACATCCAGGACACAGTCTGACCTGCTAGCATTAAGAGAAAATGGCATGAGTAGGAGGAGGTGCTGGGCATAAAGTGTGTGATTTGTACCATACAGGATAATAGTTCTGAGAAAAGCACTTCACAGGGAGCATGTCACATTGCAAGGCATCACAGGAGACAGGTAAAGCTGTCATTCAACTACTTACAAAGGCTGACAAAGATAAAGAAAAATTTTCCAAAGTACCCTCTGAAAGCAAAATAAAACTCAATTTCAGACAGCTTAACGATATTTCATCACGTTTTTGTGGACACTGAAGCATGATCAGAACTAAAATTCAACTTGGTTAAGAAGTGAGAAGAGAGATGGGAGTTCCTAGGAAGAGCCCGGCTGATTCATCTGCACTTTGATGCTGGAAGGAGAGCTGATACTAATGTGCAATGAGTAGTTTTGGGACAGTCTCTGGAGATACAGAAAGATCGGCTGAACTTTGGTGGCAAGGACATGCCCCAGGGAACCACCATGTGCCAAGGGAGAGGGGACTCACATCAGGGGATGAGGTCACTTCCCACTTGGAGAGATTTGTTTCACATTTGAAATATTGTAATAAAAACTCTGAAGTTTTTGCTGTGCTGTAAGAGAGATCCTTCTCATATTGGCAATTGTGACATTGTGGGAAACTTCTAGAACTGACTGAGAACAGGTGGTCTAAATGGCAGTGCAGGCTGGCCACAGGATATGTAGCATAGTCTCTGGTGCAAAAAGTAGCAGTGACTTTAGTTTGGCAAATAGCATGGGTGGCATGGAAAGCCTGAAACCACAGAAAAATGCTGAATCATTAATAGTAACTATAAATGACTGGAATGAGTGTATATAAGGGAGAACTCATACATATATTTTAAGAAAACATAAGCATTACTGTACAGGCCTTACTAACAATGAAGTTTGGTTGTATAATGCTGAAATTTTATGTTTGACTAAGAGATTCCCGCAGGAATGAAAATAGAGAAGGGTTACGGCTGCAGTCAGTGACTGTCTGGACTTAATGAGCCAGAAGATATGAACAGAAGAGCTTCTGCGTCAACACGATGAGCCACTGGTCAGACTCAGTATGGATCACATTTGAGTCCCAAAGGCACTGAGCAGTGTACATTCCTCCGGTGTCACAGGCTGGGCAAACTGCTCAGATGTTTTCCTTCTGGATGAATGTCAGTTTTCCAGCTGCAGGGTATATCCCATACTCAGAGAGTCGGCCTGGTATTGTCCCCCATAGCACTTCTGACCAGAGCTTCTGTCCTTCCCAAACACTGCTCTAAATACATGTCTGGCTCCTGACCCACAGAGCAAGTGGGTCGCAGTCAGACTGCAGTGATATGCCCCCACCTGGAGATGAGCAGGATCTCATGGTCACAGCAGGATATACCCCAGACTGCCAGCACCCTGACAGGCAGAAAAGATGTTCAGGCAGAGACAGACAGTCAATGAAGTAGTCCCTCAGAGACTGAATACATGTCCCAGGTGTAAGGGATACTACAAGAGGACCATGAGAGATTGCTTGACAAGTTGGCAGTGCGGTGCTGCCTGAGATGGAGCTCACATCTCCTTACTGAAGGAGTGACAGATACGGTTAAAAAGAGTTGGAAGATGCACATTGCACTGTGTCCTAGGGTCCTAGCAGCAAAGACTGCCCTTATTTCTGTTGTCAAATACACATTCTCCCCCAAGGGCAGCTGGTATCTTACATATGCCAAGCACTCAAAAATGCCGCTCTGTCACCGTGTCATGGTCTGGTCTCATAGAGAAGTTTATTAGAGTGCCTCTCTATTCTTCAAAGAATAACTCTGTATCATTTACAGAAGGCTTAGGAATGCCATGTGTAATGTGTGCTTTAAGTATTTGTTTGTTCTTACTTGAGCGTGGCTTTTGATGTAGGTCTACCCATTACATAAAAGCCAGTAAGCTAGAAAAGGATGAAAGAAAATGAAATGGTCTGTATCATATCATTCTGTATAGTATTTGTGTATACTGAATATTTCATTTATTCTGTAATCTGCAGATAGTTTGAAATTGAAAAGCCAGGCTATTGCAATGGCAGCCCTTTTGTTCTTGGAATGAGTTTGGCTTACTCAAGCAAAGCAAGTGAGCACCTGATTAAAGGCAATATCTATCTTTAAGGAAAAAGGCTGTCATTCTGTTGAGCTATTGAGCAACTCCCAAATTTATTTAGCACTGTACATGACAGGAGCATGAATGGACTTCTTCCTGTGAGATGCACTCACATCCATGGCAAAGTCAAGTCCCCACTGTCCTGTCACTGGAGGGGAGCCCAGGAGCAGTGGGGGCTCTGGGGCATATGCAGACACAGCACTTGGGATGTGAGCACACAGAGCAATGCCCAGAGTCCATGGGGTAGGAGAACCATACTCAGGACACAGGTTCAGGGAAAACCCGAAGTGATGTGCCAGAAGAAATACCACATGGGTAGATGAGTGGGATGTGCAGCCTCAGAGCAGTAATCCTCGGGGCTGGAAATGAGAGGATCTGGATAGGAAATGTCCCATCCCTGGAGACAGCCCTGGGAAACCTGATCTAGCTGTGGATTTCCTCATTCACTGCAGGGGGGGTTGAACTAGATGGCCTTCAGAAATCCTTTCCAACTCTAAGGATTCTATGATTCCAAAAAGGAGAACCAAGTCACAGAAAACAACCCAGTGCATGGGATACTGGCTGAGCAGGACCATAGGCAACCCAGTGCCCTCAAAGTCTATGGTGGTAAGAAACTCTTTACTCACTGCAATATTCCTGGAAATCTGGTGTTGTTCCTAAAATGCAAAGCATGGCTGAGATTTCCTGGAATGAGAGAAGAGAGTGAATGTCTGGAGAACAAGTGGTGCTTCCCTCCTCCCATATATATACATATGTAAATAGCTTGTGACCCTGAGAAAGGCAATTCACAAGGAAAAGTGAAGAAGATACATAAAAACCTTTTAATCTTAGCAGGAAAAGATGCATTATGGAGAATGAACAAAAGTGTTCTTTCCATAGCAAGAGCTTCTATTTTATTTACTTACTTCGGTTTAAACAATAACTTGTTGCTTTCTTATTTTGAGACAAGATGTAGGATTCAGAACTATGATGATCAGAAACGTGGTTAATATTCAGCACAAAAGTGCAGAAGGCTGATTTTTTTCACTGAGAGAACTTCACACACCCCAGCACTTCACTGGAGGCTGCTAACCCTGCAGACAGTCCCACAGCCAGAGTAGCACCGCCCCTCATCTGCTGGGAGGGGCACTTCAAGTTCTGAATGCTGAGGTACAAGTAAGCAAAGAGCACAAGGAAGAGGAACAATCCCCACCTTCTGGAATTCGCACCCAGCAGGGGGCCAAGGCACTCTAGGACTCCTCTCTCCACTCATTGCTTCCTTGGCAGCTGGAGAAGAGAAGGAGAGTCACAAGGAGCCACGTGAAAGCACTGCAGCATCTCTCCAGACTGCATTCATCAAATCCCACAAGCTGAACCTAGCTCTCTTCTATAGCGTGAACTGTGTGCTCAAGAGCAATGCTCTATGCAGGCAGGATGCAGAGGCAGGTAGTCAAGTAGAAAAAGATGGACTGTACAGGATTAGCACAAAAGACACCAAGCTGAGTGTTACGGTTGACATGGAGGAAGGAAGGGATGCCATTTGGAGGGACCTTGACAGACTTGAAAGGTGGGCCCGGGTGAACCTAATGAGGTTCAACACAGCAAAGTGCAACGTTTTGCACTAGGGCCAGAAGAACCCCAGGCACCTGTACAGGCTGGGAGGAGTGGTCCTTGAGAGCAGCTCGGCAGAGAAGGACCTGGGGGTCCTGATGGACAAGAGACTCAACATGAGCCAGCAGTGCGCTCTGGCAGCTTGGAAAGCAAATGGTATCCTGGGCTCCATCAGGAGAAGGGTGGTCAGCAGGGATAGGGAGGTGATTATCTCTCTCTACTCTGCTCATGTGAGGCCCCATCTGGAGTACTGTGTCCAGGTGTGGAGCCCTCAGTACAAGAAAGACATGGAGATTTTGGAAAGGGTCCAGAGGAGGGCCACGAAGATGATCAGGGGGCTGGAGCACCTCCCCTATGAGGACAGGCTGAGGGAGTTGGGTTTGTTCAGCCTGGAGAAGAGAAGGTTGCGGGGTGACCTCATTGCAGCCTTTCAGTACCTGAAGGGAACCTGTAACCAGGAGGGGAGTAAACTCTTTGAAAGGACCACTAATAGCAGGACAAGGGAAAATGGTTTTAAGTTGAAAAAGAGGGAAGATTCAGGTTGGATGTTAGGGGGAAGTTCTTTACTAGGAGAGTGGTGAGGTCCTGGAACAGTCTGCCCAGGGAGGTTGTTGATGCCCCGTCCCTGGAGGTGTTCAAGGCCAGGTTGGACGGGGCCCTGGGCAACCTGATCTAGTAAATGTGGAAGTTTGGTGGCCCTGCCAGGCAGGGGGGTTGGAGCTTCATGAACCTTGAGGTCCCTTCCAACCCAGGTCATTCCGTGATTCTGTGAAAAGAGACTGAGTTGGGGTATCTGAGATCCTCATGAGAACCAGCAGTCAGATCTGGCACACCCAGACCAGTCTGGTTACAAGAGAGGGGAAGAGGCCAGAGAAGTCCCATTTTTAATCTCACAGGTTTTATAGGATTTTAGGCAATATCCATGAGATTTTATTGAGCAGAAAGAATTTTTACATTTCTGATTGCAACAGTTTCTGAGATCATTCTGCTCAAATCTCATCAGACCTCTGTATTCAGAAGTTCATCTGCTTGCAGAAAGTGATCAGACTTCAGCAAAGTGAGAGTACAAATGGGAGGAAACAAACATGTCAGCTAATGGACAATGGAGCCAGGAGTCTTAGCAGTAATCAAAGAAAAGCACTGTGAGCAGTGCAGGAAAGTGACATACCCCTCTCAATATTATAGATCAGCTTTTACTGAACTCAGCAGAGCTGTCTCAAGCTTTAACTCCAATGATATCTGCAGAGCTATCACTACTTTCAGTGTACCTTTCAGTGAAGGTGAAATAACGTCCACAAAGAAAGTGTAACTCCAAAGCGAAAGGCTGAGCAGACACTTCATACAGAAGCACAGCTCCTGGCCCATGCACTACTCACTGCTTGGTCCCACTGGGTGCAGGACTCACCTGCAGGCCAGACCTAACACATCTGGCAAGCACGGTTCATCAGACTGCTAATGGAAAGCAAAGCTGCCCATTACATGCTCTCTGATGTGCTGCAGATACAGAAAAATGAACATATAAAATAAGATCACTATCAACTAATTTCCCATTGGTGTTTTTTGTTTTTTTGTTTGTTTGTTTTTGTTTGTTTGTTTGTTTTTTAAATAGAGAAAACTCTCTGGAGAAGGGAGAAAGAATGTTTAAATATTGATTTAATACAGAGAATGGTCTGATGGTAATACATTTTCAGAAACACTCTTAATGGAAGGCTCCATCACAGTCATACACTGCTTCTAACAAATGCTTGGGCAGAGTGTTTCTCTCATTCCTGAGGTATAAGCACACAGAACAAAGCAGAAATTTTTCTCTAACTCCACAGTTATACTATGTTCCATGGGCTGCATCTGGCCTGTGGATTGTTGTTCCTGATCTATATGTTATTTTACCTCACTTTATATTATCTTGCTCCTGTTTCTTTAAGATATTCCATATTTTAAAATGTCATGTTTGTGTCCTTTAGATTTGGCATAAGAAGCAGCTGGAACTGGGCTATCTCCTCTAGCTGAAGTAGGGCTCATTTAACACAACATATTTCACTTCTTCCCATATGCTGCACACCCACAGCATTACACAGCTATTTTTCCTCCAAGAGAAAGCACACCCAACTCACAGCCTCCACACCTGTTTTAGCTCCTGTATCCAGACTAATCAAAAGAGGCTCCACAGAAGATAAGAGAGCAGTCAGACATCCTCTGTTTACTGATTTACACATCACACAGCCTAGCCTTGTGAAAGCAATGTTGAAGAAATGTAATCGGTTTATTTGCACTGTGACAGCCGCGTAAACCACAGAAAGGAATGTGACAAATGAAGCCATCAGCTGTGCTGTGCAGGGAGTGAATACATTACACTTCCAATTACCAAAGTAGATAATACATTCCTTAAATAGGCTGGCACTGAAGCCCAGAGCCATTGTCATGGCACCACTGAGCATCCCTAGCAAGGCACTGGGTGAGAGCACTTCCCCTGAGGACAGGCCCCAGATGAGGCAGGAGGTGATGGCCAATCTGGGCTCATGAGGTGCTATCAGGGATGGGGCTGACACCACACATAGGGGTGGCAGGAGAACAGGGGCTACACAGTGCATATCACTGCTGGAGCAGTTGGGGTTGCTGTAGGGAGAAGTCCTGGATCCAATGATCCTGACATCAGAGATACTCTTGTGGCATTTAAACTGATAGGACCCATATACAAAACGATTCAGGCAGCTTTTGCTCATTAAGGGATACAGTGTGGTACACAGCAGCCCTGAAAAATCTCTGCTTCTGTCTAGCAAACACTAAGGGCCTCTGAGCCACTAATCTGACTTTAAAGTTAAGAAGTTAAAGCATAGTGCCACTTAACCTTGCTGTGAGGAGACTGCATGCCTTCATGCATCTCAGCAGCTATGCTCCTTGGTGCTCTGTCAGTGAACCCCATGGCTATGCAGTGCAATGGGCACTATGTGCTTGGGGCTGCATGGACACTGCACCCACCCGTCTGAAGTAAGAACCCTGACCTCCTAGTAGCCACCCCATGCCCCCATCTCTCCAGCTCCTGAATTCTTCTTCACACTGCACTGTGTTCCTCCAGCTGGGACCCACAGCTCAGAAACTGGACAAGAAATGTCAGAGCCATGTGGATTAAAAGGCACCTCAGGAAATTCCCCCGCTTTGTACAGGCCAGCAAAAGTTCTGCTGCCACCGAAGTTGTCATTGGCTGTGGAGGGTGGAGGAGGGGGGAAGGCTGGGCAGTGTTTCTAGAGGCACACAGCATACTTGTGCTGCTCACAGCAAAGAGGACCTTAGAGAGACTGAAGCTGTGCAGCCTCTTAGCTTCTCGTTTCATAACCCATTAACTTTACACTGTCCAGACTGCCTGATCCAGATGAAAGGTCTCTGATTATCTTTCCAGGTAAATTAATGCCTGACATATTTTGTTATTAGGCTTTGAAAGGCCTAATAAATAAATTTACTAGACAATTTCTTCATTCAGTATTGCATTTTAAACCAACAGACAACAGCAGAGAAATGGTTCATTGAAGCTAACTGCCAAATAGCTGGTATCATGATGCAAATCAACCCTGAACAGTGCCCAGCAACACTTCTGGTCCACCTCACAGCACACAAATACAACTCCTGCACACTGCCTTCTTTGTGCACAGGCTGCTGCAGTCTCCATTCAGCTGAGCAAAGGCTCAGAGTTTCTGTCCTCCCCCTTTCAGTACAGTTATCCCTCACTGGGGGCACAGAGCACGTACAGTCCAGTGGTCCAGTGGAGAGGCCACAGCCCCCAGAAGTGTGAGGAAGGGACTGGGCTGCACCACAGCAGAGGTGGGTGCTGTGCTGGGAATCATCTTTTCTAAGCTGATATTGCAAATGGACCACTGAGATGATCCCTCATACATCAAAGCCTGAATTCCCATTAGCTGTTGAAAACTATTTAAAAATTACTCTCAAAATACTTCTCCTTAGTTCAAAAGTAGACAAGGCAGATATTAGAGATGTCAGAGAAGACACTTCTTTATTCCCAGTGGAAATGTTATTTGTACCTTCTAAACACCAGAGCTATTACAATAAACAATTCCATGCAAATAGGAGATATTTATGAGCAAAGAGGCACTCATGGGAATGAAATTATGAACACAGGTTCTTATTCTTAAAATAGTCCCTATTTTATGCAGATTAAAATTCTCCCTTGAACTATTCCCGTCCCTGTTCCCACCCCAGCACAGGTCAGGAGGAGTCAGCCCCAGGCCATGCCACCCAGCCCCTGCCTGGCACAGCTGGGCTCCTACCAGCCGGATCACCAGCTGCTCCAGGCTGCAACCAAACCTGCTGCCTCTGGTGTGCCTGTCATGCTTATCACTGGTTAACAGGCCAAGAGAAGCTGCTGAACCAATGTTCTTGGCCTGTCTCACAGCAATCTCATGCAAGTCTCAAGTAGTAGTAGCCATAAATGATTAATTTTCAGCAACATGAGACAGGACTCCATCTGCATTGCTCTATACCATGGCTGTTACTATATTCTGTTCTACAAGATTTAGTATTAGCCTCATGCATCTGTGAGAAAGATTAAACAAACAAACAAAAAAATAAAAATAATTAAAATATCAACCAACACAAATGACCATGTCTAACTGAGAAGCAATGATTTTGAAGGAAATGAGTTTTAAGATACCACTGAAAGTTGCTAACAAATCTGAACCCTTACAAATACATCATCAAAATGCATCAGGAAGAGATACTTCTACTCAACAATTCCATTTGATTGTTTTGAATTTGGTTCTAGGAAGGCTGTTTTTTTGTTGTTGTTGTTGTTTGTTTTTTTGAGGGAGAAACAGAAAGAGAGAGGAATACTTAAACAAAATATCTTGATAATCCATGAGCTTATGTTTGGAAGAAAAAAAGGGTACTTTGAAAGAGTGACCTTACAGCAAATTTGCCAGTAACAGTGGTATTTCCCAGGCAACCAGCACTGCACGTGCCCTCAGCTCTGCCCTGGGCAACAACTGGCACAAGCAGGTCAGGACCTGGGCAGCAGACATCCACACTGCCATCAGGCTCCCACCTGAGGGTAGCCTTCCATCCCTCCAAGATGGTTTTTACTTGGGCACCTGCATCTTCACTGTAGAACATGTGCTCAGCTTTGAAGTCTATGGAAGGGGGTGACTTTTTCTGCAACATAGCCATAGCCTAAAAATGAGCATAATATAATAACCACATGAACTTTGTTCTTTAATACCTTTGGTGTTCTCAAAAATCATGCTATTCACAAATAAAAGCACAGTTGACAACATCAAATTACCAAAAGGGAATGAGCTCTGAACATAAACAGAAGCTGGGGGACACAAATACATCTTGATACCTAAGGACATTTTGTACAGACAGAACAGCTACATTCCTGGGACGGGGACATGAAATTAAATGACTTTATGTAGTCAACTACAACTCTGTATTCACAGACAGGGAACAACTGGACATTGCATTTCACCATGCTGGAGTGGACAAGCTGTTCTCCCACACCGTATACTCAGACCTTTCTACTACCACAGTGTTGCTCATCATTCTCTTCCCTGCTTGCCTTGCTGCCCCAGCACCTTGCTGTCTTGGAGATGTGTAAGAAACATTCCTTGGAGACAGTAACTACAAGACAGACAGAGCTCTCCAGTTAAACCTTCAACTTGACAGCTTTTCCCACTGGAAAGATCATTTTGTAGGTCCTTTCCAACCTTGTGATTCTATAAGTCTATGAAAGGGCACAGTGGGAATAGCACAGTATCTCCTGGGCTCAAAGGACCCTTTTAACTCCCAGAGCCCCTGCAAAAGGCTTGGGAGTGTCTGTCACACTGCATCCTTATGGTTGTTCTCCCACGGCAAAGAGGTGGCTTGGTTGATGATAGCACTGTTGGATTAAAGCTCACTGGCCTTTGGTCACTTACACTGCACCTGGTACTGAGCTGGTGTTCAGAAGGGCCACCCACAGTCCCCATTTCTGCCAAGTGGTTTTCCCCATTTATCTGAGCTTGAACTCCTGTATCCATAAAACAGGATTAAAACAGACCTATGCTGTTGTGCACAGAAATCCATAAAGAAACAATGCTGGTTATTGGAAAGACACAAATGCTCTCAAGTATGTGTGCAAAACAGTAGTAAATATTTTAATAAGGTATTAATGGTTGACTTAAAAGGCACTATGCTAATCTACAAAGAGCAAGACCGATGTGACTACTTTCAACACAGGATTCTACACTCCTAATGGTCCTGTAATTTTCAGCTAAAGCCTGTTTCTGGAGGATTATCAATTGTCTCTCATAGGCATTACTTATAGAAAATTCTCAGGAACACTGTGCATATTTTAGCAGAGCCTGAATTATACAGAGAACATGCCTTATTTTCGTATCTATAGGAATAACTGGCTTCTGTGTTATTGTGTGCATAGGTTTTAAATTGTGGATCATCACATCAGTATCCTCCATGAACCTTAAATGCTTGTAAACATTCTACTTAGTAATGAATCTACATTTAATATAAATGTTTTTTTTCCTGAAGTTTATTCTAGGAAGAAAAGAACAGAAATTCTCATAATAAAAAATAAATTGTAGGTAAATCATATTCTTAAACTTCATATACTATTATATTTCATAACTTAAATTCTACAAATCTTGTATTAATTAAGCAAATTTTAAGAAAATGAGATCAAAGCAGAGAGTACACAAAGCCAAGCATTTGTAGTTATAGCCTATGAAAGTCTAACAGTTCTCTCCTTATTTCCTTAAGGTAGTAAAGAGAACCATAAAACCACTGGTTGGAAGGGCTACCAGCCTGTTCAGTTGCTCACACTATGTTATGAACTCTCAGAAAGGCCTGATAAGGCATTGCCCAGGCAGACGATCTGCCCAGAACCAGACGATCTATATTAAAATACACGGCCTAACGCCATTGGCACCGTCTGGGAACCCCGGCTCTCTCCCAGCGGTGAACCGAGCCCAGCCCTGAGCCCGGCACAGAGCGACGGAATTTTCTTCTCCTTTGCAAGAAGCTCCGGAGCTGCTGCGCTCCACGAGTGCCATCTGCTGGCACTGCTGCGCATTGCCCGGGCGGCCCCGGCTCGGCTCAAGGGCAAATTGTTGTGAACTCCCTCGGATAGACAGCTATGTTAGCTGGATAATCACAGCTGCGATGCCACCAAGAGGCATTTTGCCATCCGGCTGTAATTCTGTTATTCAAAAGGTAACTGTCAAATCACTGAAATCACATCCAGTTTAATTTAAACCAACTCTCTACTGCCCCCACCCTTTATCTGCAGAAGAAATCAATTTAGAAGGCTAGAGGAAACCTAGAAAAGTATCTCATCGCTTTAGTTATGCCAAGAAACTAAAACCTGTTTTGGTAGTCTCTGTTTCACAGACTTCCAAGAGTATTGTGGAATATTACTGCCTTGGAATGGAAAGATTTACAACCAGAAAGCCTACGAGTTATTACAAAAACAACACATTAGTTAGAGGATTTACTGTTGCAATTAGGCTCTCATATGTGCGACATTTGGGCAAAACAAACAAACAAACCAAAACAGAAGGAAGTGCAATTGCCATACATACAGACAGCCAGAACAACAAGAATACGTTTTCTTTAACAGAAGAAGAATTGCTGTAGAAGGTAAGTAAAATAGTGAAAGAGAATGGCTACGCTCATGTCAGTAGATTTGAACAAATTATACTGGATATGGCTCAATAAATTTGTTAGCGCATTTCTGTATGGAACATCTGAAAAAAGGTGTATCCAAATCCAGAATTATCTTTAAAATGCTAGCTAGCAAACAGCAAAACTATTGCATTTATCTTACTGAAAACACAGATGCAGCACAAGTCAGCATTACACTGTACACAATCAGGAGGTGCTACATTTGATTTTCAGCTTTCCCCTGGAAATGAACCCACAGATTTGCAGAGAATGACACACTCATAACATCAGGCACTATCCCAATCACCTCATCCAAGTATAACTCAAAACAAGGCCTGACTTGATGTCCTCCGAGTTCATATAGAAACGCACTGCTTCAGTAGTATATTCATAGACTGTAGTCCATGATCCCCCACCCCCCTTCCACACATAAAAGACAGAATACCTTCTAAGATTAATGTAACCAATTAATTGCTGATAGGAACCTCCTCCTTTACCCAGCTGCCTCTGAGAGCATCTGTATTTGAAACACCATGCCAGAACAACTTCATCTCACTTTATAGTGAACCTGTTCTGAGGAACAGATGGTACATAGAGGATGTGCTGCACTGCACCCACAAAAATCCACTGCCTGCAAGCACAGCAGATTAATGGCCTTTCACAAATTATTAGTACATCCCCATTTTTCAGGTGTCAGATAGATGTTGCCTGAAATGTTATTGCTAGTACTCTAGAAATCCAACATCTACTCTATTTTCTTTCTTGTTATTTCTGGCAAAATATGTAATTTATGTCTTCCAAGCCATCTAAACTGCAATGTATTGACAGCCAGACAAACAAATGTGCTGGAAAGCAGATGCAAACAGACACATTCTTAATATATCTATAGTTAGGAAGAAAGAGGTGAAGTAAAGCCAACTGTTGCACAAGATACACTTTGGATTTAGTTCAGAGAAAGCTATGAGGAAGTTTTAATGTCACTTTCTTCATTAACTATAATCTGGTCCACCTGAGGAGAAATGTGGAAGTCAACAAAAGCTAAGGTAAGAGCTTGCTCCTTCAGTCTTCCTGGCTCTGAATGAAAAGAAGAAGAACATACCAAGAAATCTTGCAGAGGAAAAAATAATCAGCTGGGATTTCAGTGAGAATTCCCAAGTGTACCTCAAGTTCAGGTTTCTGGGCATTACTTACACTGAACCCTGTGCAGTCAGATGTACAGTTGGAATAAGGCAAGAATAGTTATGTATGATTAGAATAATACAAGAACAGTAATGTACAGTTGGAATAACACAAGAACAGTTGTAAATAAATAATCAGATGGGATCTATGGGAAAAACTCATCAACTCTGAGGCCTTCAGACAAGATGGAAAAGGTTGAGTCTTGCCACAACGGAGCGATCTCCAGAAAGAGATGCTGCCTTAGTGGTCAGCCCTTAAATGAAATCTAGGAGAGATCTCTGTCCTTTTCCTCAAAGGCAATACCAGCTGATCAATAACTGTTCCACACTTTGGACAGCCAGAGCTAATGATATTGTATATAGCTACATAGTATCAACCTTCTATTTCTATCCAGTTATAATCTTATGCGCACTTATTAAAATTAAATTGAATGCAATCACTTACAACTCCTGACCTGAATTATCTCTGCTTCACGTCAGACCTCTTCAGCACAGCACTAGGGATTAACTAGCATTGTAGACGCACAGTATGGGCAAGGAGTCCAGGACATTGAGAGTGTAGCCTCCCTGACTGCTTGGTGTCCCACTACAGTGCTGTGACCTTCCTGACAGCATGAAGAAATCCTGGAACAAGAGAATAGCTTCACTGCATTAGTAATAGTCATTACACTCATTTTTCCTCATATATTTCCCTCCTAGCCTTTAGAAATCTACAGGAATATTTTCAGAGCATCAAGCCTAAACTCATACTTGCAAAATCCATCCACATTTCTCCTGTAATTACAGCACACAGAGCAGTGCTGACAACCTGAAGTCTTTTGAGGCTCCTGTCCCATTGATCTGGACACTAAACAGGGGAAAGCTACTGTGGACGTTAGTGGATTCACAGCTGTATACCCAAATTTTCCTGTGCTCAAACTCATTTCTTTGTTTGGGAAGCTGAAAAGGAATTGAAGAGCATCAGTTAAATATTTCATGTTGTGCTGGAATGTATAATTCATGATCAAATCCTTGAGAAAGAAACAGATAAGATGGAGCTGCAAAAGCTTTAAATGAAGTATTTTCTTTTTGTAGTAAACTGACTGCTGAAAAAGTGCTTTTCTTCTTTTCTATTGGTATTATAGTGAGAATTAAAAACGTGATAGAAGTAAGAAATGCACTAAATGGATTTGAACAGTTATTCACTTATACATTTTGTTGATTGATGCAATTAATGTTTTATACATGCTTTTCCAAAGGTACCCTGTTGTACTGAGTTCCTCCACATATCACTACCTCCCATAGGAATGGGATGCATTGGCCTCAACATTTAAACAACCCCATGTGTTGTTCTTTTATTGTAGCAAGCTCGAGGAGTCACAGGGGCTATTTAGCAGTGCTTTTGGAACACAGCTTTTGGAACTGGTTCACTCCGTTAAAGCTGATGTGGTGGTTTCCAAAATCTGAACTTTCCTCCCCTTCTCCAGCTGGACACCCCTATCTCCCTCAGCCTCTCCTGATAGCAGAGTTGCTCTAACTTCTGTATCTTCTTGGTGGCCCTGCAGTGGACTCTGCAGCAGCTCCGTGTCTCTCTTGTACTGGGGAGTAGAAGACATAAGCAGACTACTTCAGATACGGCCTCACCAGTGTGGAGTAGAGGGGAAGGAGCTCTTCCCTCCTGCTTGCTTGAGCACTGAACTTAACAAAAACACTGGGATATGAACATTTCTTGTTTTCTGGTTGTTGGGCTTTTGGGGTCTGTTGTTGTTTATTTGGCTGGTTGGCTTGGAAAGTTCAATACCATTATACATGCGCTGGTAGGATCTCATCTGATAAACTGCATATAGTTTTGATTACACATATTCAATATAGACTAATTCAGATTGCCATCTTTTCTTGGCTCACTAACAACCAAGATCATAGAACCATAGAATGATCACAGAATCATAGAGTGGCCTGAGTAGGAAAGGACCTCAAAGAGTATCTAGTTTTAAACCCCCTGTCAAGGGGCCACCAACCACCAGACCAGGCTGCCCAGATCCACATCACACTGGAGAATCATTCAGTTTCCAGATTATTTTAAGGAAAAGATTTTAATCCATCATATTTTCTGAAAACTAAGAATTGATCCTGCTCAAAGAAACAGAAGAGAAAAACATCACCCACAGGCTGCAGATATTTACCTCGACTTCTCTACATGCCATCCCCAGTGTGCTTTTCAACTCACCTTGCACAGTGACCCTGGCTTTTGTTATGGAGTCCTCTGTCTCACAGGGGTACTCCCCACTGTCCTTGGCAGTAGAGTCATGGATGATCAGAATGGCCCCACTTCCCTCCTGCTGCAAGTCGTACTTATGGCTTTTTCTGATTGCTTTGCCATCCTTGTACCACCTGATGTTCAAATCCGGTTTTGACAGCTCACAGCTCAGGCTGATGTCCTGCCCTGCTGCTGCTGTCTTATCCTCCAGCTGTTTTGAAACCTCAGTAGGTTTTCCTGGAAGAAAACATGCTTTTTGAGTAACATACACTTAGGGTAGGATGCCTCTCTCAAAATACATGCATCTACATGCTGGAGATAAGTTAGAGAGGCACTTGCAACAGACGCCATCCTACAGCCAGCAGTAATCTGCAAAGTACAGACAACAGAATTCAAGGCAACATTTATTCTCTCTTAAATCTACCCAATTGAGGATGATGAACCATGTCTGAAAACTGCCTCTCTCTTCTCTCCACTCATCACACTGGGAGCCTCGGATGATGCTCTCAGATGCACATGCTCTAGATAGGAATTTGTTGTACAGCTAGATGATGTGAAGGCCTTCCTTTCAGCTTATACTTAGAGGATATTTGCTCCCACAGTTCCCTCAACAGAGCATTCCTGATTTACTGTTAATGGAACAAGCTGTAGTGAGATGCCCATTTCCAACACTACCCCAGTGCTTTGGGTAGTTCTCACATTTGTGTAAAATGTTTCCTCCTTTTACTTATTTTTAAGAGAAATTCTCAGTGCTTCGAGGTTCAAGTAGAAGGTTGCTATTCACTTTAACCATATTATGAGTTAGCTCTCACGACAATCTTATCAGAAGACAGTTGAAGGAATCAGACCCCAGAATCTCTCCCATCTCATTACCTTTCACAGACAGAGAGGCTTTGGAGGTTAGACCACGGGCAGTAAAAAACAACTTCCCCAGCGTCAGTAGGAGTCACACTTTTGATAATGAGAGTATATTTCCAACCCACGTTAGAAGCTTTAAATCGCCCACCACTTTCCACTCTGCTTCCAGTCAGTGTCCACTTGAACTCATCAATGCTTTCATGGGACAGAATGCATTCAAAAGTACAATCTTCTCCCTCCTGGATTTCAGTGTTTTTCAGCCGTTTGGTAATGCCACTATTCAGCTCTGGAAGGTAAGAGATACGTTAGTATGAGGTTTATATGGAGAAAAGGCATTTGTGACTGACATGAGTAGCAGTACTGGTGTTTTAACTCAGGATTTGCAGAACATGGCTGCATTCCTTACTGATGTATTCTCTAAGACATTCTCCACTCAGAATTACCAGAAAGCTATAAAAAAAAAGAGACGTGAATCTCTTGTCTTTGCTCTGGAAGAACTACAATTAGAGCAGCTCAGTCCATGGAGCAGAATGAAGATTCAATAAGCTACAGAGGGAACAACCTAACAGAGAGGACAACTCTAGGATGCTGCGTGAGAAAAAGGGTTTTGCCTATGACAAGAAATTAAATGTTTCTATTAGCTCATTTGTTACCATCCTACCCCAATTGGTGTTCAAACCATTTCTCCATTTTAGGGATGTTTAGAAAGGAAACATTTCCAGGACATTCTTGATGTGTTTGGTGATTTTCATGGCAAAATGAGATACATTTACATCAAAAGCAATGGGAATTTTCCAGACATCACTGTGCTAAATTGCAGTAATACACTTCTATTGTAGAAACTATTAAGGCTCGTGGGGGAATAGGTGTAAGACATAGTGACCACACTGAATGTGCTTTCAGCACTCCTTTACTTTCCACAGTACTTACCCTGAATGCCGACCTTTGATTTGGCAACATCAGTGCCAATATCACAGGTATAGAAACCTGCATCTGACTTCTCGAAGTCATGGATAAGGGGATATAGGGTCTTCCCAGACTGTACCAGCTCATACTAGTTGCCAGAAGTGAGCACAACACCTTCCTTCTTCCACACTGGTTTGACCTTCTCTTTAGAGACTTCGCATTCCAATTTAATCACACCCCGCTCCTCACCAAAAACATCATCCAAGGACTTCATGAAGACAGCAGGCTTCTCTGCAATTAAAAGGGCAAAACAGAACAATGTGATACAGAAGTTGAGACATTTCCAGTTGCTTTCAGATTTTTAAAGAGGGATAAATAAATCTTTACCAGCACTGACAACACCAATATAGAACATAAAGCGGTTTCATGTCTGTTGACTGAATGCACTTTATGGAATTCTGAACTAATCAGTAGGAGAATACAGGGAACAGGAGGGACAGCCTGCATTGCCTTGGGTGGGACTGATATCATATGAAGTTATTGGGATGCAGCTCTTCTAAAGCTGGAGAGCTGGCATTGCCCTCACATGGAGCAGAGCTCATACAGCAGGCCTCAGGATTAAGAGGATTAGCTGCTGAACAATTTTGATTTTCCTGTTTTATTGACTCCTTTTATCTATCTTCTATTTCACACATCAGATGTTTATACTAGGGAAAAAACTTCCACCAAATGCAAAAGAAAGGAGAAAGAGGAAATCCTTTAAACTCTGAGCGCATAGAATAAAAGAGCTTAATTGCTGGGGAGAGCAGATTAGAATCACAGTACCCTTAGAATTGGAAGAGACCCTTAAAGGCCATCTAGCCCAGCTCCCCTGCAATAAAAAGGGACATTCACAGCTAGATCAGGTTGCTCACAGCCTGGTCATTAGTCATCCCAGAGGCAAAACACACATTGAATGATCTCTCCCTGCAGTCATAAATCCTTGGAGACAACAGCATTGACACTGCATGTTACTGAAGCAGTAAAAGAAACTGCTCTTGTAACTCTCCTTGTGCTAAATAAAATGATGATAAAAAGCAATGGAATGCTTTGGCAGGACACCAAAACCATCCTCCTTCGTTGATATCTGCTGCAATGGAACCTTCCACTGGAAGAAAGCCTCTGATGACTTGTCACCCCAGAGAGGTCAGCTTTAGAAGCAGGACTGCTGCACAATAGAATGAACTGGAGCTCCTTAGCATCTCTTACATCCAGAAGGGGTGTGATCAGACCCACCTATCACCTTCAGGTGCGCTTTCTGACACCTTGTCTGACTTCACTGTCACTGTGCCAGCATCCTCAGGCTTAACCTGCTTCATTGTCAGTGTGCAGCAATTGCCAACGTTCTTGATGTCATTGTAATTGTTAGTGTAAAGGAGGTTGCCATTCAGGAACCATTCCACGTCCTTGTCATCATGGGACAGCTTGCAGGAGAAGACAGCAGAGCTCTCTTCTTCAATTTCCACATCCTGCAGGTGCTTCGTTACTTCTACATTGCGGGCTGTGGGGAAACAAGGTGAACTGTTACCACTGTTACTATAAATCATACTGGGATGTGGTAGAATGGTTGGACTAGATGATCTTTGTGTAATCTTCTCAGTGAAGATTATACATTTATAAAGTTAGCAGGAGAGAACGGCAGAAATCAACCTCAAGAAGAGAAATCTGAGGTGAAATAGGACATGGAAGAGGCCACCCTCCCTGCTCATACCTTCAGCTGTCAGCGTGGCCTCAGTCTCTGCAATTCCTGCCTTGCACTTGTACACACCAGCATCATCGGGCTTCAGCTTCAGAATCTGGAGCTCTGCTGAATGCTTATCCCTCTTGATCTTGTACTTCTCAGAGGGCTTGATGAGTGTGTGGACTTTGAACCATTTCACAACATTTGGAGAAGGCCTGAAGTCACAGGACAGGATGACAGAATGATGTTCCAAAGCAGTCTTGTCCTCCAACTTCCTGGTGATTTCTATATGGTAATCTGCAAAGCAGGGGTGGAAGAGAAGAAAGGATGAGGACAATTGGAAGAAGAGGAAAGTCTCTTGCGTGTATTCCATTCCAATTAATGTCATGTTCACAATGGTTCTTTGAACCACTCTAAAGATAAAACAAACGATTGTCTATAGGGAATGCCATTGACTACATTTCTATAAAGTAATACTGTATATTATCTACCAAATGCAAGGTCCAGCTCTTGTTCTGTGCTTATTAAATTGCTCCCAATTGTTGAGGCTTTTATTCAAATAAGAGTGAGTTGAAAATATAACAAGTACTTTAGGATGTGAATGGAGACTCTTACGCTGGGGACAACAGCAGATAAAAAGCCTGCAAGTTTCTTTCAGATGAAATCAATGACAAACTGCATCAAATTTAGGTGCTACCAAACTTAACCTTGTCTAGTTCAGAAATACAATTAATTTCACCTGATTTGACTTCTTTGGTATAGCCAAGGACAAAACCTCAGCTCTGTAGATCTGAATAGTAAGCACATCACAGCTATTCAAACAGATCTTTGCACAGTGCAGTGTTTTCAAAGCCTGGATATGTTACCTCTGACAAGCAGATTGGCTGTGGATTTGGATTTGCCAATTGAGAACTGAATGGTGCTTGTCATATCAGTGGTGGTTTTTGGTATGGTCAGCTGGTGGATGGTGCCTTCTTGCTGCATAATCAAGTTTCTGCCAGCCTGTAAGACTTCCCCACGTAGGAATACCACTTGGGAGGTTTCACAGAAGGAATGGATATCTCGCATTCAAATTTGGCTTTTTCAGGCTCAGTCACATCCTCATCACACAGCTCCTTTACTAGATTAATGGATTGCTCTTTAAGAAGTATGGAACTAGAGAAAGCAGAGATTTAGAAGGAATGTAAAAAACCCTTACATTATCACCCCACTTACTCACGTCAGCATTACTGCACATGAACACTACACCTATCAGCTCAGAATGCCTTAAAACATCATTAAAAAATAATAGAAAGAAAAGAATGTTGTTAAGAAGTCAGACAATAAGATTGACAATCTGAAAAGAGCCCAGATCTGATTCCCAGTCCAACATCTAAATCAAACCATGACCTTCCCATCCCAATATCAAACTCCTCGCATTACGAAATGGAAAAGAGGTTCATTGAAACACGGACATTGATAATTACTTTGGTTAAATACAGCAACTTAGCTCTGAACAACAAGTTTTCACCTAGTAAAGGTCTCTGTAGCTCAAATGTAATGACTCTACTTAGGAGAAATTCATTTTCCAGGAAGTTCTTGCCCTTATTTTAACAGTGGCAAAGCTGGGGACTGAACTCTTGAGTAGCGTGCTAACTCAAATGTCTCCCTTTTCTTTATCACACTTAACATCATATATATACCCTAACATTGTATATATTAAAAAAAAAACCAAAACCCTGTGTTCTTTTCAAACAGCAAGAGAAAATGAAGAAAAGGTCAAGCTATGTTTTTTATCCCTCAACGCCGCTTTGCAACACTGGGGCCCGGAGTTCGAATCCCCCCTGTGGCGCAAGTGGTAGAAGTGCCGCTCTGCTACACAGAGGCTCGAATCCCGGGGGATGGACTCGATGATCTCTAAGGTCCCTTCCAACCCACACGAAACTATGAAACTATGAAATCTGAAGTCTAAACGTAGAAAATCAACCTCCTAAGAAAATAATCCGTCTTACTTTGCAAAAGTAAATTCCAAAAGAGAAGCTGGATATTTTGTGGGCAGAAAGGTAGGTAGGTAGGAGTTTTTATTTCTGTGAAAGGTCCTGGTGGTGTTTAACTTCCTTGACATTAAAGCAAAGGATGTTAGCTCGTTTATAACATAAGATAATTTAATCAAAATCGTCATCAGAAGCATAATTACCTTTAACTGTAAGATGGGCACGAGATTCTGCCTTTTCTGCTACCGATTTTATTTCTGCTGCATCCTTGACTTGGACACGTGTGTAAGTCAGCGAGTAGCTCTTTCCTGAAGCAGAGAACCACAGAGTCACTAAGGCTGGAAAAGACCACTAAGGTCATCTAGTCCAGCCACCAACTCATCCCTACCAAACTGTGCTCTTGAGAGCAAACCCACAACTACACTTGGCTTCCTTGAGCAAAGAGCTCTGAGGCACATGGCCAGGCTGAGCATCATCCATCTGGTATCACAGCATCACTGCCTGTTCTCTCATGTCAATGAAACCACCCATTCCCCCACGTCCACATCCCCACCAAAGCGTAATCTAAACATGGCTTCTACAAGGACTGACCAAATGTGGCCGCCGTCACCTTCAAAGTACCTGATACAGAAGGATCACACTCACTGTCAGACAAAACCTCTTTGGAGAGGTGAACTGACTGCCCTGTTCACCCCCACGTTGGAAATAACTGCACTCATTTCCTACCTGCTCCCAGCAGTGTGGGATGGTGGGATAGCATCACACTTCCCACACTAAGCATCCCACCATGTCACTTGTTCCACCTAAACCTCAGTCCCAAAACAAAAGGGGAACTCGCTTCTGAACCCTCTTCACTTCATTTCAGATGTCTTATATGCTTGATCTCCAACCCACCCCCCACTCAGGAGAAAGATCCCCCTCTTTACACCCTACCATCTTGCTGCATTCTAATGTTGTCATCAGCCTTCAGCTTGTTGTCCTCTTTGTACCACTGGCTCTAAACCTCATCGTGTGAAATCTCACAGACAAAAGATGCACTCCCATATTCATTCACTTCCACATCTTCCAGTGGTTTAACAATCTTGATATCTCCAGCTGTGAAATACTAGAGATATATTTGTCAGGGTATTTCCAGAACTGAGTGCAGCATCTTTTCCTTACACATATTTGCATAGAAAATAAGTAGGATTATGTTTTATTCTAAACCATCATCCATTCCTGAGTCATTTCTCTCTTCAACACAGTCAATGCATTATTGCCCTTGAACTTAAAGATAGACTTACTAGCTACAATGGAGCTCCCTGCAAACAGTTTTCATGGAAACCAGAACCTCATTTATTCTAAAACCTTTCAAGCAAAATTAAGGGTAGAAAAACAATAGAACTGACTGAATCTTTAAGGTCATTTAGTTCCAGTCCCCCTGCTATAGGCAGGGACACCTCCCTCCAGACCAACTCTTCTCCTCAGGGTCAAGGCTTCTCTCAAATCATTCTCCTCTAAGCCTGTGCCTGTGCTTGGGATTGCCCTGACCCAGGTGCAGGGCCTTGTACTTGGCCACACTCAAGTTCATGAGGCTGCCAAGGGCCCACCTCTCCAGCCTGTCCAGGTCCCTCTGAGTAGCATCCCTTCCCTCTAGCACATCAACAGCACCGCTCAGCTTGGTGTCATCTGCAAACTTGCTGAGGGTTCATTTGATTCCACTCTCCATGTTGCCTACAAAAATGTTAAATAACACTGGTCCCAACACCACCCACCATCTGGACACTGAGCTATTGACTGCAGCTCTCTGAGTGTGACCATCCAGACAGTTCCCTATCCTGCAACTGGTCCATCCATCAAAACCATTTTTCTCCAGTTTGGTGACCAGGATGTCATGCAGGACGGGATCAAATGCTCTGCACAGGTCCAAGTAGATGATGTCAGTTGCTCTCCCATTATCCACTGATGCTGATACTCCATCATGAAAGGCCACCAAGTTTGTCAGACATGGCTTGACCTTGAGGAAGCCATATTGGTTACCACCAATTACCTCATCTTTATTTTCCAAACTATGCCAAGGAGAACTAGACAGAACTCTACAATGTTGTGTCACTACAAACCTGTCTGAACCATTGGCTTCTCTGCATGCTCATCACTAGTCTCTCCTTAGCTTGTGTGCCCACAATGTATGGGGAATGTCAGCCACAAATCTTACCTAGGGGACATCTTTGCTTCAAAGTCCCTTGAACATCACACAATCCCTTTTAACTCTCCAGGTCTGCACTTATTTGTGTCAGAATCAGACCATATTTCTGTGCTGCTATTTCCCTTTCCTTCTGAAGGGCCTGGATACAACTTGGATTAACCTCAGGAGAAGAGTTCCTGCATAAAACAGCCAGTACTGAAACAGCAACCCAACCTGGTTGCAGACTGAGAGAGAAAATGAGAGTTCACCGCCTGTGAATAATGAGACTTCTCTTATTTCCCTGGGAAGTAATGCCCACTTTTTTACTTTGACGGAGCTCCTTCCCATCCTAGAAGGGAAAATATCAAGTCAAATCTACATTAGTCCTTCCATCTCTGCACTGGGCAAAGGCAGCCTTCAGATCTATGCTTAATTCACCCAATTCCCCAGAATTAATGGAACTGTACTTACTGGAATATATGCTGAAGCTTAAGCACAGTGCAGTGTTTTCAACATGTAGGAATGGCTATAGAACATGCATAAATTCTGGCTGACATATGACAGCTTAAAGCACTGCGGAGGACTGTTAACAAGCCCGTTTGGACATCACCTTGAATAAATGACGTTATCCCCAAGTAAGGGAAGGAACAGCTGAGCACCGGGGAGGTACACAAAGGGCCAGAGCAAATTCTCACACTGTCAGGTGCAAAGAAAACTGAGATTTCACCCTAAAACCCAGTTCACAACAAGGCTACAAAATCCTGGCTGAGAATTTCTGAATGCTCACCAGTTGTTTCCAGCTCGAAGGTCATCTTCTGGCCAGCAGCCTCGCAGATGTATTCTCCAGCATCTTTCTTCTCCAGCTGCTCCACAACCAGACGCCGTGTTTTGCCCACAGATTCCATTCTGAACTTTCTGGAGGAGGCAAGCAGTCTTCCATCCTTGTACCATTTTACTTCGGTTGTATCCTGTGCTACTTCACAGCTGAGGGAGGCACTTGCTGCCAGGGCAGCACTCACCTCTTTCTGCACCTGCTCCTGGTTTATAAACACAGGTTTTGGCTCTGAGGGAAGAAAAGAAAAACAGAAGGACTGAAATGAGACCATCTTGCAGGTTTGTATGTACAGGTTGGAACAGGTTTAGGTTACCACTTGTGCCCAAACTAATAGCCTTCACTAGAGAATATCAGCTCTTCTGTTGAAACAAAGTGTCAAATCTAGGCAAGAAAGAACCTAGGAACTGAAGGAACCAAGAGGGTCCTTGAACACCATCCCATGGTTGCAAGTCACTATGCAAACATATTGAACCCAAAAGAACATCTGTCCTGCAGGCAACCAAAACCTGAGTTCCTTTTACTTAAGACCCACTGTGAAACATCAAAACACATAAACATGTGATAGTCAAACCACTGGCTGCCTTTTCATGACCCAGAACAGTACTCCTGGCTTCCTGAACAGATTCCTCATGGCCTCTACCATTGCCACAACTGTGACTGTCAAAGGCACAAAGGAAATATGCTCACCAACGCAGTCCTTTGTTCTTTGTGTGTGATTTGCAGATATCTATCTTACTTTGAGCTCTGGCAATAGTCAGCTCTACCAGGTCTCTTACTGTGAGTAGCAGACTCACCTATCCAGATGCAGCCTCCAACATAAAGGCATAGTAAAAAGGCAGTGTACTACTAGGAGAAGTTCCTGCTTCTCCTGCCATGAAAGGCTGCACGTAGAACATGCACTCCAGCCTCACTGCACATACTTATCTTAGTCAAATGTTTAGGTGAACAAGAATTACAGTTTGGGATCTCAGGCACTGGAGAGATTTGAATAATATCTTGAATATTGCTTCCACTGTACATATATCAGTAATTATTATTCTACAGACAGACTGAAACAGGTCTTTGTGCCATACTGAATCCAAATACTTGCTACAAACCCAGGCAATCAAGTATAGGGAAAAAACCTCAGCACAGACTACTGCACCTGGATCACTGTATAAAGAAACTAGATTTTACTATACTGTTCTCTGCTGTATTTCATACAACACCTGTCTTACCTGTGACATGAATCTTGAAGGTGAGTTTCTGGCCAGCAGCCTCGCAGCTGTACTCCCCTGCATCTTTCTTCTCCACCTGGCTCACCACCAGCCGACGCTGTTTGCCCTCTGACTCAGCCTTGAACATCTTGCTCGAGCTGATCAGTTTCCCCTCCTTGTACCACTTCACCTCCCTCTTCTCCTGCACCACCTCGCAGCTCAGCGTGGCATTTTCTGTTGGTGCAGCCTTCACCTCCTTCTGCACCTTCTCCTTGTTGATAAAAGCATCTTCTGCTTCTGGAATTGAAGGCAAACGGGCACATTTAAGACATGAATCTTTTCTACACAGCCTTCCACAAATGCCCAAATTAGTCTTCGGACTGTACCATTGAGGATAGCTTTCCCACTCACATTTCCTGACAGTGCTATGAACTGAATTTCAACATCTGAACTATATCAATTGCCAGTGAAGAACTTCCTCCCTGCCAGACCAAAACAGCTTAGATAGCCCTAAACTTGTTTTCATTTCCACCAGTATCATGTTCCAAAATCTTCAAAAATTAAAAAACACCCCTTTCCCCACTGTCCAGCAGCACACCAGCATACGCAGTCATTGAAAAGTCTGTTTCATACAAGGGGACAGGCATTAAATTGTCCAAACAAGCTGACAGCTGTAAGTTGCTTTGCCAGCAAAAGCCAGGTGAGGGTCAAGGTTAAATTCTGTTTGTGATTAAGTCATAGTGAGGAAATGTATTTTTCTCACCTACTTATTTCTGAAAACAGTTCTAATATCTCCTGAGTTTTCAGAGGCAGTAATAAAATGGTTTCCCCTATGGAATCATAGAACGGTTTGGGTATAGAAGGAAGCTTTAAAGATCATCCAGTCCAACCTCGTGCCGTGGTCAGGGACATCATTCACTAAATGAGGCTGCCCAAGGTCCCCATCCAGCCTGGCCTTGGACACTACAATGATGAGTCACCCACAACCTGCACTGGACAATCTGTTCCAGTGTATCACCACCCTCATCATAAAGAACTTTTCTCATGTCCAAACTGAGTCTACCCTCTTCACTTTTGAAACCATTGCCCTTTGTTATGTTGCTACAGACCCTGGTAAAAAGCCTTTTTCCACTTTCTTATCAGACTCTCCTAATAAATAGAACGCCTGTCTTCCTCCATTTTGGAATGAAAAGCACCAGCTTGAAGCCTTTCTATTTTTAAGCATTTCTTTTGTACCTGCTATAGAGAAGAAAACAAAAGAAAATACTGGAAAACCTTTTTAGTTGCAGGTTTCTTTAATTTAATAGAAACCACCAGTGCCGCCGTCTAGCATTGTGACCAAATGCTGTCTCTGAGACTATTTAGGAAGAAGCATTTGCAGGGGTGTGCTTGTGCCCTGAAGATATCTTTCATATTCTTTAATTTCCCCTGAAATTATTGACTTCTCATTTTGCTATCTTGCATCTACTTGAGATCCCCAGGGAAATTCCCAAATTATTTCCAGCCTGTCTTAAGCTGAGGCTACCCAAGTCCAAAGTGTTCATAGCTTCGGAAGGCAAACAGAAAAGCACATGAATGAAACAGAATTTAAGCACCGTCTACATCGCTGAATGCTGGGGTTGAATGTGTCAAACCACTTAACTTTCCCCTCCTTCTTTGTTGGGGGGTTCAATACAGTCGAAACAATTTCTCTCATCTGTGACATGAATCTTGAAGGTGAGTTTCTGGCCAGCAGCCTCGCAGCTGTACTCCCCTGCATCTTTCTTCTCCACCTGGCTCTGGGGCCAGTCAGAGGGCCGACGCTGTTTGCCCTCTGACTCCACCTTGAACTTCTTGCTCGAGGTGATCAGTTTCCCCTCCTTGTACCACTTCACCTCCGTCTTCTCCTGGGTCACCTCGCAGCTCAGCGTGGCATTTTCTGTTGGTGCAGCCTTCACCTCCTTCTGCACCTTCTGCTTGTTGATAAAGGCATCCTCTGCTTCTGGAATTGAACTGGAAAACATTGGGTAAAATATACATTAGATATGAGCAACTTGTGACTGGAAGACATTAAAAGTTGCTTCTATGTTGTATTGGACCATTTCCTGGAGCAACTCTGCTTCACAGTGTTTATCACACATTATAATGCATCTCAGCACAGTCCCTATGGTCATCCCATCCCTCTGGGTAGTCTTTACTATCAGCTTGGACTCCTAATTTTCAGATTTCTTCTAATGAAGACAATGACAGATCTTCATCTGTCTGTCTTTTTGATATTGCTCCACTCTGCACTGGATATCAGCCAAGTACAGCTCAATTATGAAGACCTCAAAATCAGGAAACCATAGAAATTTAAGAGCAGAAAACCATCTTTTGACTCTACCCTTTGGTAATGATATAGCCCTTAATATGGTGAATATTTGGCCTACATTAGATTTTGTAGCTCAGTTTTATGCATAAAGCATGGTTTTGTACTCACAGCAACCCCTGATTCTTCAGAGAACTGGCTGAGGTCATCTCCTCTTAATACATAACACATATAGAAGAAAGTGTTTAAAGCCCACCTTACCCTTTGTGTCAACAAATGGAGTTAGCATCAGAAAGATATCAAGTGTAATTAGTTAGGCATACACACTTCAGTTAAGGTGATTCAGTTAATCACTTTGCTAAGTGGGATCGATTGATACATTGAATCTTTTATTGATTACTTTAATGACTGTTTTATCTGATTCTCCTTTTACCAACAACTGGTTGCTGAGAGCGTTCATGCTAGTTCCTATTTGAGGCGTGGGAGAACAGATAAACCCTAAATAAATGGGCTTCCATTTCTATTCCATGGTTTTCCCTACAAAAGTCTGTAGAAGTGCAGAATATTTCTGACGCACTTACATCATGGACTTCTCTAGTGCTAGCCAGCTTCTAACAGCAGAGCAATTTTGAATAAGCTTCCTATGCTTGTTTGGGTCCCAGGAAAGATCCCAGGGTCCTGATGCTGATACCAAGACAGAGGCTCCAAGCATGAATGCAGGACTAGCAGGTGTGAGGGGGATTGACATTGCCTTTTATTTGCAGTGGAGACATGGAAGACCACTCATTCAGATCATTCATGCAAGCATATTCAGGCATACCCAGCTCAGGTGACCGGGAAGGCTCCTGCTCCCCAGCAGTCATGGCAAACCCTTCCAGGACCTGTCCCCTATCTCCTTCCTCCCCGCTGTCACTCTGTGAAGCCTTCTGCTGCCATCCCTTTCCCTTCCTTCATGACTTTCTCCTCTGCATGCTGTCTGAATTCTGAGTGGCAGCAGCTGCCCAGGAGGGTAAGTTCAGCTCAAGTTCCTGTGCTGCTGACCGTTGCAGTACGTGCAATCCCAGGATTCACACCACAGCTCTACCACCAGCACTGCAGTCCACTGAAGGCGAGGGAGCAGGGCAGCAAGCCAATGCAAGAATGCAGTTGATACACTCTACATTTGATCTCCCTGCTTGTACTGACTGTAGAAGCATCATTCTCTCCGCCCATCTTCAACAGCCCCTGTTTTGACTGATGATTTTCAGAGAAGGTTCAAGTTGGATGTTAAGAAAAACTTCTTCTGAAGAGGAATGGTGATGTGGTGGCACAGCTTTGCAGGGAGGTGGTGGGGTCACCATCCCTGGAAGTGTTCAATAACCATGGAGATGTGGCACTGAGGGACGTGGGCAGTGTGCATGGTGGGATGGGTTGAGGCTGGATGTGGGGATCTTTGTGGTCTTTTCCAACCGCAATGATTTGATGAAGATCAGAAGGGTTGCTTATTAGCAAGACAACAAACATGGCCTAGACCAACCAGGTGATGCAAAACTTCTCACAAATGCAATGGAGCTTTGGCCCACTTCAAATAAGGATTTCAGCGTGCACCACAAATACTGAGATAATGAGATGGCAGAATCAGCCCTTTTTACTCTAGTTTTCTATAGGTTTCCAAGGTGTGCAGCACTTGTTTCTTTTAAGCAAGAAGGTCTAATCTGCATCCCGTAATGCTCAACACTCAGCACCTAACATTCAACATGTCCTTAAAATGGGATTGTTCTGTGCTACCAGTGGAACCGTGGGGTAGAGGAACCCTGAAAATCTTTCTGAGTGCAATGGTAGGAGGAGAAATTAAGACTCAGGAAGCCATTGCACTTTGGGAGAAGCTAGTAAGATGAGGATTTCTGTAGTGAAAGAGCCAACCACTCCAAGAGTACTCATAATCCCTCCTGACTTTCACACCACATCATTTTGCAGTGAGGGCTGGACTTGCACGTCATGTTACAGTGGTACACATGAGAAATACAGCAACAGTAGCTAGGCAAGCACTCTCCACGTATGGCAGAGGAGGAGGTATTACATTACCCTGTGCAGCCATGAGCTCATCCGGTCTGAAAGAGAACAGAAAACCTTTGGTTTCTGAGGCAAACAGCTAATAATAGCCCTCAGCTAGCAAAATTCAAGTGTAAAAGCACTACATTGCTGGGTTTTCTCCCTACACCTCTGCAATAAGATGTGGACTGGCTTTGGCTGCTGAGGATTAACTTGGTAGATTCCAGCTGTTGCCATAGTCTTTCTGTCATCGTTCATATTTCATTTTCTCTGACAGATACCTCCCAAATCTACCCTGTCTGTAATCCACTCTTTGCTGAAACTGCCAGTTTCCTGAGCCAAAAGCATGAGCGACACAACTCACGGAACAGATCCAAAGCCCCCAGAATCACATCCACGTGGTGTGGGAACAGTAAGAGCTGATGGTTTAGAGTCTACACCACAGGCAGCAGCAAAACTGTCTACTACAGGAGCAGAGATATATTGCACACCAGGGACTGAAGGAGCAGAATGCCCCAAGATGGAGAGAGCAAAGACTGCAACCTTTACAAGGGAACAGAACGCAAGCTATGCCCTGCAAGGACACCAGGTCTGTGTGAGCAGAAAGGCAGTAGACTCCCAGTACAGTTGCTCCTCCACATAGCTGACCAAATGCCAAACCTTGACCAGAATTAAGCTCCAATGTGTTCACTGCCATAGGAAAGAAGAGGAGAAAACAGATTCCCTGTCCTGATCAGCTCAGAATACAAGACAAGAACTGTAAAGTTAACAGAGAACAAGCTGACTTACGAGCAAAAACCAGCAGAGTGCAGCTACAAATAAAACAGAAGACAAACCCTCGTCATCAGCCAGCTCACTAATGGTCACTCAGAATGCAGCTGATGTGCTCAAGGCTATCTGGAGTCTAAGTTAAAATTTACCAGATCTTGTGCAAAATATACTGACACCAGAGCAATCTCTACTGCAGCTGGAGTGAGAGATCTGCCTCCATGCTAAACTCTCAGACTAATGAGAAATGTACAATTAGAAAGGTATCAATGGATTCATGACTGGTGTCACGGGTTACTTAGATTTACCTATGCCCGTGACAGGGGAAGCCACCCCGTGGCCCCCCCCCCCCGGGGCCCTGAAAGGAGGGGGAAAAAGGGAGTGGGATAAAACAGCGACAATCTAAGGAGGAAAAACTTATTTTACTAAATATGATACCGAAATACAAGATAACACATATAATATAATTGAGGCTAACAAATCGAACGAAACAGAGAGAGAGAGAGAGTCCCCGAAAACCGAGAGGCCTACTGTGAACTCTAGGCGACACGGCTGGAACGCTTCCCACTCTCCGAGAATTTCGAGAGAAGAAGGAGGGCACTCCAGCCTGGAAATGAGATTATATAGAGTCCTGGTCCCGTGACTTATCATTAACCCTGTTGTTCTCTGGGATATGTAGTCTTCTTCTGTGGACTGCACATTCAATAGAAGTATCCATACTTTACATGATGTTATGATGTGGAATACTGATAGCAAAATTACAAAATTACATTGCAATTAGTTGATGGAAACAATTTCTTGCACATTTCATCTACTCGGTTTTCTAGCCGTGAGATGGCAGAAACTGCGGCATGCAGTTGAGGGAGCTGCTGATCGGTGGTTTGAAGCATTATAATCAGCTCAACAACTCGGGGCCATCTGTCCCCGAATCCTTTAGAACCTGTTACCAATGACTGTGCAATTCTCTCTGGTGCTGTACTTATGATTTTCTGCCACATGTCAGGATCGGCCCTCACTCTCTCAGGGTCAAGTTCGCTTGGATCAGGGCTGTACAACATTTTCGCCATGGCCAATTCCCTCAAGCGCTGAATACCTTTTTGGACGGTATTCCAACTATCAAATTTAGGCTTCAAAGCATCCTTATAGGGGTACCTTTCTCTCACGGCTTCTAACAGCCGCAACCAGAGAGTGGCAGCTCCATCCGAACATCTGCTAATCCCTCTGTCGATACCTGCATCTTGGGCAATGCTTCCTAGTTGGCGAGCTTCATTACCATCTAGAGACAAGCTGTTGGCCCCGTTGTCCCAGCAGCGAAGCAACCAAGCAAGGATACCTTCATCTTGACGCCGTGTGAACTCCTTTCTTGAGCCTTGGATTTCAGTCAGCTTCAGAGGTCGACAATAGGTGATTTCCTCCTCATCATCAGTCTCTTCTTCATGCCTCTTGGTTTTTGCCTTTGCTTTTTTCAGTACTGCTCCATGCCCGGCACCTGGGTCTTCTGCTGCCCCCCCCTGTGCTTCTCCTTCTTTTCGTTCTAGACGCATGGACACCCGTTTCCATTTCTTGCCTTCCACAGGGGCAACTGATATTGCTACTGATGCCTCCTGTGACTGATCAGAATTAACTTGGGCTTGAATCTCAGATCGGAAACTCTCTCTCTCCAGAATAGTATGATACAAAGCACGGTATGCATAAGCCAAACCCCACATAAGGTTTACCTCCTTAGATCTCTGACCCAAATACTCACTTAATTTCTTAGGGTCCCTTAGGTGTTCAAGAGTGAAATCCCATGACACTGCGGGTCCCCATGCTTCTAAGACTTTTCCTAAACCTTTCCATATTCCCTGCCAGTCATCATTCTCTGGTTCTGGAGGAGACTTCCGCATAGAACGAATGCATAGGAACATATATGCATTCATTAATAGTGATAACATGGATGCAAGTATGAACCCTATCTCAGTTACTGAAAGGCGTGTGGAAACCTGAGAGTACAACCTAAATAAAAAGGGTTTTTTTAGCCTGTACAATGAATTAAACATGGTGCTGTTTGTAAAATTGCCTGTTCCATCTGGGATGCAAGTACTTGTAAGATTCGCAATTCCATCTGGGGTGTAGGTGCCAAAATTCTGACCATACCACATCTCATAAAAGTACCAGGCAGGTGTCTCCATCAGTATCCACCTTATTAGGCTATATACCTGCACAATTCCACAACACCAAATTATGGTGTTAATAGTTGACCAATACTTTAAGAAGATCATAATTGCTTTCAATCCCTTAAACAGAGCAACTGGGATGAAGAGTGGATTCATAGCTGGCAGGCTCTGTAAAAGTCAGAGCTAGCTAGCTTTGCTCTAAGGGAGAAAGAAATCCCTTTGTTTTCTACACAAAAGTTAGATAGCAGTGCTGAGAATGTACAGCAGCCCTTAATGCTGACAATTTGTCTGGTATTTCAAGGTCACGTTCTCAGTGAGCAGCTACGAAAAGATAACACTCCCCTAACGAAGCTCTTTAAGAGTAAAGAGAGAGTCGTTCTAAAAGCTAAAAAGCTCTATGCCCGCATCCTCCACCAAAAAATCTGTCACGGGTTACTTAGATTTACCTATGCCCGTGACAGGGGAAGCCACCCCGTGGGCCCCCCCCCCCCGGGGTCCGGAAAGGAGGGGGAAAAAGGGAGTGGGATAAAACAGCGACAATCTAAGGAGGAAAAACTTATTTTACTAAATATGATATCGAAATACAAGATAACACATATAATATAATTGAGGCTAACAAATCGAACGAAACAGAGAGAGAGAGAGAGTCCCTGAAAACCGAGAGGCCTACTGTGAACTCTAGGCGACACGGCTGGAACGCTTCCCACTCTCCGAGAAGTTCGAGAGAAGAAGGAGGGCACTCCAGCCTGGAAACGAGATTATATAGAGTCCTGGTCCCGTGACTTATCATTAACCCTGTTGTTCTCTGGGATATGTAGTCTTCTTCTGTGGACTGCACATTCAATAGAAGTATCCATACTTTACATGATGTTATGATGTGGAATACTGATAGCAAAATTACAAAATTACAAAACCATGACAACTGGTCATTACATTTACAGAACATGGAACGAATGGTCGTCAACGTGGGATTCAACAAGCCAAAGGCAAGTGCAATGCCTCTGACTAAAAGTTCTTAGGACACCAACAACCAAACCTCAGTGCACCCACAGTAGAGAACTGTAACTACTACTGTTGAAATATCAACTGGTAGAGCAGTGTTGCACATTGTATAAATCACAGTTGGACATCTATGGACAGCTCATTATAAAAGTAGTCGTTGGGGAAGAGCTGGATGAAACACTGTTAAAAACAAATAATCATTTTAGCTGCACGTTTGTAAGCATTTCTTTTCATCCTCCCAAAAACAGTTTCATGGCAGAATCAAGAGGACACATTCACACAGACGTTTCCACAGCCAGACTATGGAATAATCAAAGAATATCAACCAAAATGTGTTTCCTACCAGTTACATGAATCTTGAAGGTGAGTTTCTGGCCAGCAGCCTCGCAGCTGTACTCCCCTGCATCTTTCTTCTCCACCTGGCTCACCACCAGCCGACGCTGTTTGCCCTCTGACTCAGCCTTGAACTTCTTGCTCGAGGTGATCAGTTTCCCCTCCTTGTACCACTTCACCTCTGTCTTCTCCTGGGCCACCTCTCAGCTCAGCGTGGCATTTTGAGTCAGTACAGCCTTCACCTCTTTTTGTACCTTGTCCTTGTTTGTAAACACATCTTCTTTCTCTGCAGGGACATCACAACAGTCACACCGTTTTGCTGTAGTCTGCTGCAGAGCTAACTCCAGTTCCCCGTTTTCACTATACTTGCCCTTCACAGAGAGCATCGTGATGCCTCATTAAGACAGGAAAATACTTTCCCCTCTATTTTGCCTTGGGAAATGATAAGCATATCATTTCATATCACATCATATCACATCATATCACAAAGCTAAACATTTCTCAGTCTGATAGCAGATTTGGACATGAGATTTAGAACACCTGCATGCACTGCTGAACCTCCTCCCTTCTCTTTTTTTCTTCTGATGTCTCTCTACATTTCCAGTAAATCAGAAGGGAACGGCCCTCTAGAACAGGTTGCCCAAGGAGACTGTGGATGCTCCATCCCTGCAGGCATTCAAGGCCAGGCTGGATGTGGTTCTGGGCAGCCTGGGCTGCTGCTTGGCAACCCTGCACATAGGAAGAAGGGGGTTGGAACTGGATGAGCACTGTGGGGCTTTGCAACCCAGGCCATTTATGAGTCTGATTAGTGGCATTTTCCACCTAATTGTGTCATTAAAATTTTGTAACCAGATCTCTTCAAACACCTCCCCTTTTCTCACTCCTTGCATGCCTGGTGTGCTCTTGCACTGTAACCCTGCAGACACCAGCTGACTACAAGAGCTGCACAAGTTACCCTCCTTGCCTATGGTTTGTTGCAGGAATTCATTCCTGGATGGAAAAGCACATGTAGAAAAGTGTTGCTATGACACTAGATGACAAAGAAAGTCCTATAGCCAAAATGTTTTGCACCAGAGAGGCTGTCAGTTGATCCTCCCAATGCAAGACACACCAAATGAAGCGTTCCTTTATCTCTGGGATTCCAAGCATTTTCTCACCTCTGACTTTCACTTGGAATGTTGCTTTGTCATCTTTTGTTTCACAGCTGTAGCTCCCTTGGTCTTTCAGGGTCACATATTTGACCATGAGCTTGAGGTGCGTCCCCTGGGAAATGATGGTTGTCCTCTGGTCCTGCTTCACCTCTGTTTGATCTTTCTTCCATACGACAGCTCCGCTTGCAGCTGACACCTCACACACCAGCTCCAGGTCTTCAGAAGGAGTGACTGATATTTCGGGAGTCGTTTTGGACTTGCTGACAAGATTAATGGCTTCATCTGAAGAAAAAAAGAGAAAGTGGTTTACATCCTGATTCAGGCTTATTCGGCACAGCATGAAGATACAGTTAGAACTGATTGTAATGTCTCTGCTCATTACATTTGGGTGATTGAGTTTCACCTCTGGAGGTACTCACATACAAACATCTGCTTGATTCTCCTGTGTAAGGAAAGAGTAAGTTCTATGCAGACAGTTCTTATTTCTTTTAATCAATTCTGTATTCTGCACATGTTCTTCTGAAGCTAAAATGAAGGCAGCTAAGTAACGTGTTTTCAATACATGAACAAACCTATTCAACACCTTGTCTCTAAGCTAACAAGCAGCGTTTGATGAGCACATCAGTATTTCATGCCCTTAATTCCATCCACACAGAACCTGCCTGAGGAGCAAGCTGATGGCTGTTAGCTACAGGCAGACCTAGCTTAGTATTGCATTTCTTAGAGCAACAACTGTCGCTTTCAGTCACTGAATACACCAAGGCCAATTGCTATGCCAGGCACATTTATGGCATCAGTGAACAAATAATTCGTTAAAAATTGTAATAGACAGGAGCCATGTATTCTTTTAAAACTAGATGACCAAAGAAGAACAGTCCCTCTAGAGTCAAGCTGTGAAGAACTAATAGCACCAACCAATATCACATACATAGATTACTTCCCTGCCCTAAACCATCTTGTGACCATTTGGTGCTATTAATTAAGCCCTCTTGATGGCTTTTTTGTCTGAGCCATGTGACATTTTGTGATAGGAGTTACTGCTAGTGTTCCCTTAACCCAACACCAAAGTAGGAGGTATCCATTCTCAGGGAATCATGCAGGCTTCCTCTGTATTTGATGCTCAGAGACAGCCCCAGAACTTTTTAAATCTTAGCTTAGCTCTCATCCAATAATGTTCATCAAACAGTGCAACTTGTCCCTTGGGGATGCCTTTGTTCTGCATCAACCAGTTCCAACGGAGTCTTCTTGGCTTGTTTTAGATCAGTTTTTCAACAGATAAAGCCAGGGTCTTTGAATTACAAAGTGAAATTGCAGAATGCATGATTCTCAACCAAACAGAACAGCAGGTGGGATGCAGGGTGAACACCTGAGCCAATACCACCTGCAAGCAATCCTTCAATATCTTAGGAATCTCTAGCCATCCCAAATCCAGTGTTGTGCTTGATCTATCATCTCTGCTGAGTTTTTAGCTAGCTGATGGTGAGCATCGTGGTGGTGATGGGTGAGCAGTCGGACTAGAGGGTCTTAATCAACCTTAAGGATCCTGTGATCAGAGGAATGTGAATGTGCTGTTAGAGGTCACAAGCGCTGTACTGCAGCATGAGCATACACAGCGAAAGGCTTTCAGTAGAGCTTCAGTTCATAAATGAAAACTGGGTTATGGAAAAGAGGCTCAAGATAGAAACCAGAAAACAGATCTTAACGCCAGGTTCTGTGAATGCAGCCAGCAGAATTTCACAGATATTGAATTTCAATGACAATTTCTTGTGTTATTTTACCCTCCAGCTCCACCCTGAACATGAACATGTCAGTGACAAGCATTACTCCTCCAGGCTTGACCTGACAGTGCTTTACTTGTACTATGAGCTAATGCCAGGAAGAGCAGGAAAAGAGTTTCATCCACGTGCCTTCTCCTTCCTTAGTAAAACCAGTGTGAAACTGCAGCCACGTCAGGCTGAAGGAGACGTCTCAGATGTCCTGCCTGGATGCAGGAGGTCACGTGTCAGAGGATGTCTGGCACGTCAAGTCTCATGGCAGTGCAGTGCATGACAAACTGCAACAACACTTTCCTGTGGGCTCCTTTGGGCACGAGGCCCAGCGGGTGACACACCTCTGGCTGCAGCTCTTCAGAGCCTCCCAGCAGCCACGTGATGCCCATGGGAGAGACACAGCTGACCCGCACAGCAGATGATTTACCAGCTAGCTCTGGTTTACAGCAAGAGAAGATACAAGTGGCGATGCTGAATGGTGAAATACTGCGAGTGTGTGGCATGGGTATAAGATTGGTGAGCCTGAGGATGTTCAAAGTCAGGCTGGACAGGGCTCAGAGCACCTGATGGAGCTGCGGTGCCCCTGTTCATTGCGGGGGGAGTCCAACTAGCTGACCCTTAAGGGTCTCTTCCCTATCTATGAGATACACGAAAGCTGATTCTGCAGTAACCAAGCTACCAACAGCAGTTGTTTGTCTTACAGCTTGCCAACACAGGTTTTAAAATAACAGCATTGATTACTCATTTGATAGTCACATTACAGTGCAAAGCACATGGAAAAGTCCATCAGCTAATTCAATTAATTCTGGGGGCAGACCTGCCAGTACAAAATATTATGCTAACATGACAAAGAGAGAGAAGAAAAGCAAAATTAAGACTAGCTGACAAGCCTTGGCAGGAAGTTCTTTTCTCCATAAATTTAGTCCCATTATTCAATTCTGTTTGGAGCTGTCTCCATGCCTCTCTGCAGTTCGTTCTTTGAGAAGAAGCAATTAAGTAAGCTCTCCAATGCCAAAGTGCATACACTGCTCTAGGGCTTTGTTGTTTCTCCATGGACCAACAAGGGTTACAAGCCAGCAGAAGATGATGAAGAGCCTCATGCATACTCAGTGTGAAAAAAAAAAAGGCAATTGTTGCTGGGAAGAAGGTGCATTTGCATTTGTGTCATCTGCAGAGGGTACTGCAGAAATGGAAAGTCTTCCACTGGAGCAAACAAAGGGCTCTCATTTATTGCAATCAAGGCCCAGCGTGTGGATCTCAGAGATCAGACCTACACCCTGCAGCAAAACAGAGACCTGCGTGGGAAAGTTCAGTTTCTCTCTACATCTGTGCAAGAAAAAGCCCACCATGGAATGACAGCTAAGTAAACATCCCTGTGATTCTTCACAGGTCTCTTCTACATTTGGGATCACTGCTACAAAAAGAGCATTTTACATCATCTCTCGTGGCCACCCTGAGAGAAGAGCAGGAAGGCTGGGATGCTCTTTTTCCTCTCTTTCCCTTGACTTCCTCTATATCTTAGGGACGAATCACAGGACAGAACACAGAAATCAAATGGCTCTACAAAGCAGATTGGCCAGTTCAAGTCAAAACAGCCACTGAAAACACCCCAGATGCTGTCTTACAACAGCTGGACTGTCGGGGAGTCAGGTGAATGCAGTCTGCTGGCCCTGGGCAGGAAGAGGACAGCCCAGACTGTCACATACCTTTCACTGAAAGCTGATAGAGCATTTTATCCCCCTCACAGATGCACTGACAACTTCCAGCATCATCCATAGAGACGCTGTGAATTTTCAGGGTGTGTTTCTTCCCCTCAATGTGCAGTTCATAATTTTCACTGGCCTTGAGCTCCTTCCCATCCTTCATCCACTCCACAGTAGCACCTGTGTCTGAAAGCTCAGCCTGCAGTTTGGCTTCCTCACGCAGCCGAGCGCAGATCTTTTCTACATCTTTGCTCTTATTGGTAAATCTCACTGCAGCACCTGTCAGGAGCAAAGGCCTCGTTATTTCAATTGATATCAGGCTAACGTGGTCAATGTTTGCTGCAACATCTCTGAAAAAGTATCACCTTTTGTTCCTGCACTCATCATTGTGTCAGTGCTGAGCAATTCAAGATATTTCATTTGGTCTTCTTACAGGATTTACTAAGTAAAAATCAACCAAACATCTCCTTCTACTGATTAAGAATGCTCTAAACATGCTTCTGCAGAGGTTTCCACCCAATGACAAACAGCTCCTCCCATAATGAATCTTTATTTGTTCTACGTTGTCATGCTAAGCTGATTGATAGAGATATTATTGGAATGATTGCTCCCCTACTTCTAAACTATTCCAGTGCAATCAGAAAGGCTGTCTGAACCTGGAGCTGAAAGTACTGCTCTATGGTGATGCAGTGGTAAACATGGTGACTGAATGCACTGGCCAAGAGCTGTGAACTGCAGACATTCATCAGCTGGCATGAAGCAATCTGGTTCAGATACCAAGCAGCTGGGTAGACTGGCTTACCCTACACTCAGTGCTATCATGTTTAGGTCATTACCAGGACTCACGTCAGTCCATGGGATGCAATTTCAGGTATTTGGTACAGTCAGTGAATGCCTGCAGCCCCAGTTCTAATCATCAGATCACAGCAACTCTGCCTTGACTGTAAGAGGAAAGGAGAAGGATCAAAGCAAATACCTCTCACTCTCATCTTGGTGCTGACATCAACATTTTTGGCAACAAATTTCACTTCTGCTCCATCATCGTTCTTGGGGACGTTCTCCATGATTAGGCTGTGAGTAGTTTGGGTTCTCTTGATGATGCAGGTCTCGCTTTCCTGTAAGACTTTACCATTGAGGCATCAAGTGCCGCAACACGTTGTTGTAAGGTCAATAGTAAACATGGCATCCCCTCCAGGTACAGCTTCACCAGTTGTTAGGGGGGATTTCACAGCCAGGACTGGGTCTGAGGAAGAACAACGTTTGTCTTAATGCTCTTTAGATGCAAGTCTGGTATCTCATTTAGAGATGGAAGATTAAATCATAGGTACATTTCTACTTCTCCCTTTGCATGAGTGCTTGAAGAAGCACTTCTATGCTTAAGATCTGCTACAGAAAGTTCTGCCTCTTGCACATGTGACATATCAAAAGATAAGGATATTCATGTCTCTGTCACAGAAACATAACTCGTATCACTTTAGAGGTATCTGGAGGTTGATAGGAGATAGGAGAACTGGGAATAAAGGAAATCCTTTGGTGTGTTAATGCACTACTGTCCTTAAAGTCAAAGGAAGCATCTTTAGGGAACCAACACAGCTGCTCAGCACACACTGACCCATTTCCATTGGGGTTTTTGTGCTTACCAAGGTGCACGCTCCCTGGGAATTCCAGAGACGGGCTCTGTCCATGCGCATTGACTGCAGACACTCGGAACTGATCATCAGCCTCTTCAGACAGATTGCTCACCGTGAACTCTGGGACGGGGACATGAGACTTGTGGCACTCACCCACGTGAAGCCAGTTAGTTTATTGGGTTCCACAATGTAGCCATGGATTGGAATGGGGAGGTGCATCTTCGGAGGGGACCATGCCAGCGTCACTGACGTTTCTGTTTTATTTTTCACCACGGGGTCAGTTGGGGGCTGGGTGGGAGGTTTTCTGGGAGCTGAACAGAAATAAATACAGAAATATTAGCATAAGGTCATTTAGGCTGGAAAAGACCTTCAAGATCAGCAGACTCAACTTTCAGCATGACCTACTGAGTCCCACCATTAACTACTGTGGTACCTGAGGACATACATGACAAGCTTATTCCTGCAGGTATTTGCATAGTGAATATATTGACCCTCTGGTTGCTTTGGAACATTTTAGAGGTTAAAATCCCATCAGACTTTTTCACTGTGTGCAGCCACTGATACAGGCAGGAGGCTGGGAATTACCTGATGGGCTCTAGTTTCAGACTACTGACACAGTCAAGGATTGATTTCATTTCATTTTGGCCATCAGAAAGTTTGGTGTCTGGTTTCAGTCAGCCATCTAGACTCCAATTATAATCATATGGAGAACAGCGCATTTAGGAGAACTCATCTCAATAAACCTGAATGAAATCACAGAATCATAGGATCACAGGAGAGCTTGGGTTGGAAGAAAACATCAAGATCATTCAGTTCTAAACACCCTGCCATGGGCTGGCTGCCCACTAACCAGCTCAGGCTGCCCATCACCCATCCAACCTCGCCTTCAACACCAAGGACAGGCATCCACAGCTTCTCTGGGCAGCCTGAAATGGAAGCAATGAGCCACATGTTGAAGATACTCAAATATTCATGACTGTAGAGAGAGCCAAATACTCCATACATATTGCCTGCCTGGTAAATGGCATTAAAATGCCAACAACAGACTCATCCAGCTCATTGAAAATGGTGTGAACATGGCGTACAGGATTCTTCCAGCAGCTAGTTAGATCTGCAAAGTGTAAAAACATGAAATCTCAATGCGATACCATTTTCCCTCATAACATAAACAGACACATAACTGCTTTGGGGTGCACTGTTACCAGCCTGTCAGTTGCTGTTGGTCAGTGCTAGATGCCAAAGGTCCCACTAACACAGCATGAAGCCGAAAGCTAGACGCTGGTATCAGATCTCCTGACCTTACCATCAGAAATTGAGATGTCATATTTTGCTCAGAGGTGCCTGCTTGTAGGAGGGACAGCTTCCGAGCTTTTTCTGCTCCAGGAACCAGCTCCAGCTTCAGAATTTAAACAGCAGTCAGAAATTAAACTGAGCTTTGTCACCTCCATCAAATAGAAGGAGTGGTTGGGTGGTACAGCTTTCCAAATCACTTAGAAACTGTCACAACAATCAGATGCCTACCTTTTCTTTTTGAACTTGTTAATACATAGAGCTTAATAGCATCAGAATGCCCCAAGCACTTCAGATAACAGGACAGCTGTAAACCCTTCTTTAAGGATTCCTTTGTTTAACCACTGAGTAACTGTAATTCAGTGGTGCTGGTGGGAGAAGGGAAGTCCTAATCTTCCCAGATGGTGAATAGAGTTGATGTTCACATGCAGACTGGTGCTGCAGCACAGCCAGAAACCACTCATCTGGGAAACACAGCACCAAGAAAACAATGGGAATAGCTTCATAAAATCAGGCAGCTTCACCCAAATTTCATGTCAGGTCCATTATTCTTCCTATTTTCAGGAAGAAATGTTTTCCCTTATTCTTGTAGTTTTATTTTCTTTTCCTTTCCAGCAAGCAGCTTTGTAGCTTACAAATTGTTTTCTAATCACCTCCTGGTGTGGACAAATCACACAGGTCTGACTCCATGTTTTACATAGTTAGCATTTTATATTTGTTCCACTATGGAACTGTACAGTCATAGAATGGCCTGGGTTGAAAAGGATCCCAAAGATCATCCAGTTCCAACCCCCTGCTATGTGCAGGGTCGCCAACCACCAGACCAGGCTGCCCAGAGCCACATCCAGCCTGGCCTTGAATGCCTGCAGGGATGGGGCATCCACAGCCTCCTTGGGCAACCTGTTCCAGTGCGTCACCACCCTCTGAGCGAAAAACATCTTCCTAAGATCCAACCTAAACCTCCCCTGTCTCAGTTTAAAACCATTCCCCCTTGTTCTATCACTGTCCACCCTCATAAACAGCCATTCCCCCTCCTGTTTATACGCTCCAATCAAGTACTCAAAGGCCACAATGAGGTCTCCCCACAGCCTTCCATTCTCCAGGCTAAACAAGCCCAGATCCCTCCACCTTTCCTCATAGGAGAGCTGCTCCAGCCCTCTGATCATCACAGTGGCCCTCCTCTGGACCCCCCCCAACAGCTCCACATCCTTCCCAGGCCTGGACACAGTGCTGCAAATATGGCCTCACAAGAGCTGAGCAGGAGGGGACAATCACCTCCCTCTCCTGCTGGCCACCCCTTTTTCAGTGCAGCCCAGAACACACATGGATCTATCTTTTCCATACGGATATTCCCATCTGTGTACATATATATACCACACCTACACCCCCACAATCTGCTACAACTCCATAGAATTTTCAAGGTTGGAAAAGACCTGGATGATCTTATGATCTTATGATCTCAGATCTTATGATCTGGATGATCTTATGATCATCCAGTCCAACCATCACCAATACTTCCCAGTTAAATCACATCCCTCAACACAACACCCAAACTTTTTGTGAACTTCCCAGGGTCGGTGACTCTACATGAGAGAAAAGGGCACTCAGATAAGGGATTCTGCATTTGCTATTAGCAGAGGTGGGATGAGACCGAGCACTGCCCCAGCTCCTGGGATAACGCAGAAGGGCTGAGACCTTCCAGCTGCTTCCACCCAGGGTCACACAGCAAAGCCGACCCTGCAGGAGTCTGCATCATTCTTTGCATGGCATTGCTAAGAGGAAGATCCCCCCCCTACCCTTGGCTCTACACTCCAGCTGCTGTCTGCCATCTGTAAAGCCACCACAGCTCTCCTACTGGAGTTCCCATCTGCACAGTGACAGCTTGGTTTCTTCTTACTGTCAAAGCAGCCACAGCCTCAGTGCTTCTCAAATCTCCCCTTTTCAGCTGATTTCCTCTTTCTAGTGGCTGGGCAATTCCTCCCTCTCACAGTCATCCCTCTGCCCCACTCTGTGCCCACAGACCCACAGAGGGCACACAGAGCCAGCCCTGTCCCAGCTGCTGCTGCTTCACATCTGACAGTCTCAGGAGCTGAGATCCAGGCCGAGACAGCAATGCCCAGACATGGTTTGTAGGACGTTTGTGATAGGAAATAGGGAGGTTTGTGATTAAACCTGCCCCCTAAGGAGGAAGGCAATGCTGCCTGCAGCCCCAGCAGGCATTACAAAACATCCCCATTTACAGGAGGGTTTTAAATAGCACAATTCAGGAACTACAACTGCACAAATTCCCGCATGCCCTGGAATAAGTTTGGGAATGGACAAGGTTCTACCACCTGTGCAATGCCATAGAAATAACAACCATCCACCTGTAAACCTCCATCCTCTCCCCTGCTGCACAAAGGGAAGCTCAACAGCAGTGCACAAATGTCCCAGCAATGTCTGAGCACTGCTCTGTGCATCCCAACCTGCTCATCCCATCCACTCCTGGCTGGGCAGCAGGATTGGGGTGGCACACTGCAATGGGCACAGAGGAACGTGGAAGCCCCACACATGTGAGGAAGGGGCTGGCTGTGCTCCACACTCACGTTATCAGACGTGATTTGCCCTTCTGTGGGGAGCCTCTGCTCTTTCCCAGCTCATCCTCCAGCGTCTGGGACTCCAGGATCTCATTCAGGCTGTTGCTGGCTGCGGGGCAGCTCCATGAAGAGCCGCCCCTCCACCGACCGGCACACAACAGCCGCTCCCGCGCACTGCGGCTCAGCCAATCGGAGCCGGCGGAGCTGCCGCTGCCCGATGGGACCCCCCCCCCCCCACGTATTGACCCCCCAGACGAGGAAGAGGAGGAGGAGAGCGACGAGGAGCTGCCGCAGGAGCTGACGTTGGGGCGGGGGGGCAACGCGGGGGGGGGTCGGCAGTGGGGGGTGGGGTAGGGGAGGGGGTGGGGCAGCATTACCCCCGGACCCCGTGGACCCCCCCCCCCCCAGCCAAAGTGCTGCTCTCCGACCCCCGCGGGCTCTTTGTGCAGCCGCTGCCCTCCAGGTAAAGACCACGCCCCAATTTGTGACCCCCCCCCCCATATTGCGCTTTGCCCACCCCCTCCCCCAACCCCGCAACCCCCCCCCCTCCCCACATCGCCCCCCTCCCCCCCCCGGGTGGGGTTGGTGGGGGGGGTGTTGTCGACGATGTGCCTTAAGCCGCGCCGGGGTCGTGTGCCAAACCCCCCCCCCCCTCCATCAAGATGAATGGGGCGCTGAGGGGGGGGGGGCTCAGCCGTGAGGATAAAGGGGGGGGTTACAGGGGGGGGGGGGGGCGGCGCTATAGGGAACGCAACTGATTTAAGCCCCCCCCCCACATTAACACCCCATTGTGTGTGGGGGTGAAGCACCCAATAACCCAATAACCCCCCCCCAGTGCCAAACAGCCCCAACACCCCCCTCAAAGCCGCTGCCTTACGCTGTGCCCCCCCCGCATGAAGGCAAAATAGAGAGGAAAGTGTTTTCCTGTCTTAATGAGGCATCACGATGCTCCCTGTGAAGGGCAAGTATAGTGAAAACGGGGAACTGGAGTAAGCTCTACAGCAGACTACAGCAAAACGGTTTGACTGTTCTGATGTCCCTGCAGAGAAAGAAGACGTGTTTACAAGCAAGGACAAGGTACAAAAGGAAGTGAAGGCTGTACTGACTCAAAATACCACGCTGAGCTTGCCCAGGAGAAGACTCACCAAGATTCATGTCACAGGTGAGAGAAATTGTTTCGACTGTATTGAATCCCCCAACAAAGAAGGAGGGGAAAGTTAAGTGGTTTGACACATTCAGCCCCAGCATTCAGTGATGTAGACGGTGCTTAAATTCTGTTTATTTCATGCACTGTTTTGTTTGCCTTCTGAAGCTATGAACACTTAGGACTTGGGTAGCCTCAGCTTAAGACAGACTGGAAATAACTGGGGAATTTCCCTGGGGATCTCAAGTAGATGCAATGATAGCAAAATGAGAAGTCAATAATTTCAGGGGAAATTAAAGAATATTAAAGATATCTTCAGGGCACAAGCACACCCCTGCAAATGCTTCTTCCTAAGTAGTCTCAGAGACAGCATTTGGTCACAATGCTAGACGGCGGCACTGGTGGTTTCTATTAAATTAAAGAAACCTGCAACTAAAAAGGTTTTCCTGTATTTTCTTTTGTTTTCTTCTCTATAGCAGGTACAAAAGAAATGCTTAAAAATAGAAAGGCTTCAAGCTGGTGCTTTTCTTTCCAAAATGGAGGAAGACAGGCGTTCTATTTATTAGGAGAGTCTGATAGGAAAGTGGAAAAAGGCTTTTTACCAGGGTCTGTAGCAACATAACAAAGGGCAATAGTTTCAAAAGTGAAGAGGGTAGACTCAGTTTGGACATGAGAAAAGTTCTTTATGATGAGGGTGGTGATACACTGGAACAGATTGTCCGGTGAAGGTTGTGGGTGACTCATCATTGGAGTGTCCAAGGCCAGGCTGGATGGGGACCTTGGGCAGCCTCATTTAGTGAATGATGTCCCTGACCACGGCAAGAGGTTGGACTGGATGATCTTTAAAGCTTCCTTCTATACCCAAATCGTTCTATGATTCCATAGGGGAAACCATTTTATTACTGCCTCTGAAAACTCAGGAGATATTAGAATTGTTTTCAGAAATATGTAGGTGAGAAAAATACATTTCCTCACTATGACTTAATTACAAACAGAATTTAACCTTGACCCTCACCTGGCTTTTGCTGGCAAAGCAACTTACAGCTGTCAGCTTGTTTGGACAATTTAATGCCTGTCCCCTTGTATGAAACAGACTTTTCAATGACTGTGTATGCTGGTGTGCTGCTGGACAGTGGGGAAAGGGGTGTTTTTTAATTTTTGAAGATATTGGAACATGATACTGGTGGAAATGAAAACAAGTTTAGGGCTATCTAAGCTGTTTTGGTCTGGCAGGGAGGAAGTTCTTCACTGGCAATTGATATAGTTCAGATGTTGGCATTCAGTTCATAGCACTGTCAGGAAATGTGAGTGGGAAAGCTGTCCTCAACGGTACAGTCCAAAGACTAATTTGGGCATTTGGGGAAGGCTGTGTAGAAAAGATTCATGTCTTAAATGTGCCCGTTTGCCTTAAATTCCAGAAGAAGAAAATGCTTTTATCAACAAACAGAAGGTGCAGAAGGAGGTGAAGGCTGCACCAACAGAAAATGCCACGCTGAGCTGTGAGGTGACCCAGGAGAAGACGGAGGTGAAGTGGTACAAGGATGGGAAACTGATCACCTGGAGCAAGAAGTTCAGGGTGGAGTCAGAGGGCAAACAGCGTCGGCTGGTGGTGAGCCAGGTGGAGAAGAAAGATGCAGGGGAGTACAGCTGCGAGGCTGCTGGCCAGAAACTCACCTTCAAGATTCATGTCACAGGTAAGACAGGTGTTGTCTGAAATACAGCAGAGAACAGTAAAGTAAAATCTAGTTTCTATTATACAGTGCTCCAGGTGCAGTAGTCTGTGCTGAGGTTTTTCCCCTATACTTGATTGCCTGGGTTTGTAGCAAGTATTTGGTTTTAGTATGGCACAAAGACCTGTTTCAGTCTGTCTGTAGAATAATAATTACTGATATATGTACAATGGAAGCAGTGTTCAAGATATTATTCAAATCTCTCCTGTGCCTGAGATCCCAAACTGTAATTCTTGTTCACCTAAACATTTGACTAAGATAAGTATGTGCAGTGAGGCTGGAGTGCATGTTCTACGTGCAGCCTTTCATGGCAGGAGAAGCAGGAACTTCTCCTAGTAGTACACTGCCTTTTTACTATGCCTTTATGTTGGAGGCTGCATCTGGATAGGTGAGTCTGCTACTCACAGTAAGAGACCTGGTAGAGCTGACTATTGCCAGAGCTCAAAGCAAAATAGATATCTGCAAATCACACACAAAGAACAAAGGACTGCGTTGGTGAGCATATTTCCTTTGTGCCTTTGACAGTCACAGTTGTGGCAATGGTAGAGGCCATGAGGAGTCTGTTCAGGAAGCCAGGAGTACTGTTCTGGGTCATGAAAAGGCAGCCAGTGGTTTGACTATCACATGTTTATGTGTTTTGATGTTTCACAGTGGGTCTTAAGTAAAAGGAACTCAGGTTTTGGTTGCCTGCAGGACAGATGTTCTTTTGGGTTCAATATGTTTGCATAGTGACTTGCAACCATGGGACTGGTGTTCAAGGACCCTCTTGGTTCCTTCAGTTCCTAGGTTCTTTCTTGCCTAGATTTGACACTTTGTTTCAACAGAAGAGCTGATATTCTCTAGTGAAGGCTATTAGTTTGGGCACAAGTGGTAACCTAAACCTGTTCCAACCTGTACATACAAACCTGCAAGATGGTCTCATTTCAGTCCTTCTGTTTTTCTTTTCTTCCCTCAGAGCCAAAACCTGTGTTTATAAACCAGGAGCAGGTGCAGAAAGAGGTGAGTGCTGCCCTGGCAGCAAGTGCCTCCCTCAGCTGTGAAGTAGCACAGGATACAACCAAAGTAAAATGGTACAAGGATGGAAGACTGCTTGCCTCCTCCAGAAGGTTCAAACTGGAATGTGTGGGCAAAACACGGCGTCTGGTTGTGGAGCAGCTGGAGAAGAAAGATGCTGGAGAATACATCTGCGAGGCTGCTGGCCAGAAGATGACCTTCGAGCTGGAAACAACTGGTGAGCATTCAGAAATTCTCAGCCAGGATTTTGTAGCCTTGTTGTGAACTGGGTTTTAGGGTGAAATCTCAGTTTTCTTTGCACCTGACAGTGTGAGAATTTGCTCTGGCCCTTTGTGCACCTCCCCGGTGCTCAGCTGTTCCTTCCCTTACTTGGGGATAACGTCATTTATTCAAGGTGATGTCCAAACGGGCTTGTTAACAGTCCTCCGCAGTGCTTTAAGCTGTCATAGGTCAGCCAGAATTTATGCATGTTCTATAGCTATTCCTACATGTTGAAAACACTGCACTGTGCTTAAGCTTCAGCATATGTTCCAGTAAGTACAGTTCCATTAATTCTAGGGAATTGGGTGAATTAAGCATAGATCTGAAGGCTCCCTTTGCTGAGTGCAGAGATGGAAGGACTAATGTTGATTTGACTTGATATTTTCCCTTCTATGATGGGAAGGAGCTCCGTCAAAGTAAAAAAGTGGGCATTACTTCCCAGGGAAATAAGAGAAGTCTCATTATTCACAGGTGGTGAACTCTCATTTTCTCTCTCAGTCTGCAACCAGGCTGGGTTGCTGTTTCAGTACAGGCTGTTTTATGCAGGAACTCTGCTCCTCTGGTTAATCCAAGTTGTATCCAGGCCCTTCAGAAGGAAAGGGAAATAGCAGCACAGAAATATGGTCTGATTCCGACACAAATAAGTGCAGACCTGGAGAGTTAAAAGGGATTGTGTGATGTTCAAGGGATTTTGAAGCAAAGATGTCCCCTAGGTAAGATTTGTGGCTGACATTCCCTATACACTGTGGGCACACAAGCTAAGGAGAGACTAGTGATGAGCATGCAGAGAAGCCAATGGTTCAGACAGGTTTGTAGTGACACGACATTGTAGAGTTCTGTCTAGTTCTCCTTGGCATAGTTTGGAAAATGAAGATGAGGAGATTGGTGGTAACCAATATGGGTTCCTCAAAGTCAAGCCATGCCTGACAAACTTGGTGGCCTTTCATGATGGAGTAACAGCATCAGTGGATAATGGGAGAGCAACTGACATCATCTACTTGGACCTGTGCAGAGCATTTGATCCCGTCCTGCATGACATCCTGGTCACCAAACTGGAGAAAAATGGTTTTGATGGATGGACCAGTTGCAGGATAGGGAACTGTCTGGATGGTCAGACTTAGAGAGCTGCAGTCAATAGTTCAGTGTCCAGGTGGAGGGTGGTGTTGGGACCAGTGTTATTTAACATTTTTGTAGGCAACATGGCCAGTGGAATCAAATACAGCCTCAGCAAGTTTGCAGATGACCCCAAGCTGAGCGGTGCTGTTGATGTGCTAGAGGGAAGGGATGCTACTCAGAGGGACCTGGACAGGCTGGAGAGGTGGGCCCTTGGCAGCCTCATGAACTTGAGTGTGGCCAAGTACAAGGCCCTGCACCTGGGTCAGGGCAATCCCAAGCACAGGCACAGGCTTAGAGGAGAATGATTTGAGAGAAGCCTTGACCCTGAGGAGAAGAGTTGGTGTGGAGGGAGGTGTCCCTGCCTATAGCAGGGGGACTGGAACTAAATGACCTTAAAGATTCATTCAGTTCTATTGTTTTTCTACCCTTAATTTTGCTTGAAAGGTTTTAGAATAAATGAGATTCTGGTTTCCATGAAAACTGTTTGCAGGGAGCTCCATTGTAGCTAGTAAGTCTATCTTTTAGTTCAATGGCAATAATGCATTGACTGTGTTGAAGAGAGAAATGACTCAGGAATGGATGATGGTTTAGAATAAAACGTAATCCTACTTATTTTCTATGCAAATATGTGTAAGGAAAAGATGCTGCACTCAGTTCTGGAAATACCCTGACAAATATATCTCTAGTGTTTCACAGCTGGAGATATCAAGATTGTTAAAGCACTGGAAGATGTGGAAGTGAATGAATATGGGAGTGCATCTTTTGTCTGTGAGATTTCACACGATGAGGTTCAGAGCCAGTGGTACAAAGAGGACAACAAGCTGAAGGCTGATGACAACATTAGAATGCAGCAAGATGGTAGGGTGTAAAGAGGGGGATCTTTCTCCTGAGTGGGGGGTGGGTTGGAGATCAAGCATATAAGACATCTGAAATGAAGTGAAGAGGGTTCAGAAGCGAGTTCCCCTTTTGTTTTGGGACTGAGGTTTAGGTGGAACAAGTGACAGGTGGGATGCTTAGTGTGGGAAGTGTGATGCTATCCCACCATCCCACACTGCCGGGAGCAGGTAGGAAATGAGTGCAGTTATTTCGAAAGTGGGGGTGAACAGGGCAGTCAGTTCAGCTCTCCAAAGAGGTTTTGTCTGACAGTGAGTGTGATCCTTCTGTATCAGGTACTTTGAAGGTGACGGTGGCCACATTTGGTCAGTCCTTGTAGAAGCCATGTTTAGATTACGCTTTGGTGGGGATGTGGACGTGGAGGAATGGGTGGTTTCATTGACATGAGAGAACAGGCAGTGATGCTGTGAAACCAGATGGATGATGCTCAGCCTGGCCACGTGCCTCAGAGCTCTTTGCTCAAGGAAGCCAAGTGTAGTTGTGGGTTTGCTCTCAAGAGCACAGTTTGATAGGGATGAGCTGGTGGTTGGACTAGATGACCTTAGTGGTCTTTTCCAGCCTTAGTGACTCTGTGGTTCTCTGCTTCAGGAAAGAGCTACTCGCTGACTTACACACGTGTCCAAGTCAAGGATGCAGCAGAAATAAAATCTCTAGCAGAAAAGGCAGAATCTCGTGCCCATCTTTCAGTTAAAGGTAATTATGCTTCTCATGACAATTTTGATTAAATTATGTTATAAATGAGCTAACATCCTTTGCTTTAATTTCAAGGAAGTTAAACACCACCAGGACCTTTCACAGAAATAAAAACTTCTACCTACCTACGTTTCTGCCCACAAAATATCCAGCTTCTCTTTTGGAATTTACTTTCGCTAAGTAAAACAGATTATTTTCTTAGGAGGTTGATTTTCTACGTTTAGACTTCAGATTTGTGTTTGAACGTTGAGGGATAAAAAACATAGCTTGACTTTTTCTTCATTTTCTCTTGCTGTTTGAAAAGAGCACAGGGTTGCTTGTTTTTTTTTTAATATATACAATGTTAGGGTATATATATGATGTTAAGTGTGATAAAGAAAACGGAGACATTTGAGTTAGCACACTACTCAAGAGTTCAGTCCCCAGCTTTGCCACTGTTAACATTATAAGGGCAAGAACTTCCTGGAAAATGAATTTCTCCTAAGTAGAGTCATTACATTTGAGCTACAGAGACCTTTACTAGGTGAAAACTTGTTGTTCAGAGCTAAGTTGCTGTATTTAACCAAAGTAATTATCAATGTCCGTGTTTCATTGAACCTCTTTTCCATTTCGTAATGTGAGGAGTTTGATATCGGGATGGGAAGGTCATGGTTTGATTTGGATGTTGGACTGGGAATCAGAAGATCTGGGCTCTTTTCAGGTTGTCAGTCTTATTCTCTGACTTCTTAACAACATTCTTTTCTTTCTATTATTTTTTAATGATGTTTTAAGGCATTCTGAGCTGATAGGTGTAGTGTTCATGTGCAGTAATGCTGACGTGAGTAAGTGGGGTGATAATGTAAGGGTTTTTTACATTCCTTCTAAATCTCTGCTTTCTCTTGTTCCATCCTTCTTAAAGAGCAATCCATTAATCTAGTGAAGGAGCTGTGTGATGAGGATGTGACTGAGCCTGAAGAAGCCAAATTTGAATGCGAGATATCCATTCCTTCTGTGAAACCTCCCAAGTGGTATTCCTACGTGGGGAAGTCTTACAGGCTGGCAGAAACTTGATTATGCAGCAAGAAGGCACCATCCACCGGCTGACCATACCGAAAACCACCACTGATATGACAGGCACCATTCAGTTCTCAATTGGCAAATCAAAATCCACAGCCAGTCTGCTCATCAGAGGTAACATATCCTGGCTTGGTTTACATCATGAAGATGAAGAATTAATTAACGTACAGCCTTCCTTCACTGGGGTCTTTGAAATATTGAGTGTGTGTCTGGAGGGTCTGCTCCATTTCCAGTTCAAAGCCGTTGGACAATCAATGAGACAGCTGCATCTCAGTAAAAGATCTGTTTGAATAGCTGTGATGTGCTTACTATTAAGATCTACAGAGCTGAGGTTTTGTCCTTGGCTATACCAAAGAAGTCAGATCAGGTGAAATTAATTGTATTTCTGAACTAGACAAGGTTAAGTTTGGTAGCACCTAAATTTGAAGCAGTTTGTCATTGATTTCATCTGAAAGAAACTTGCAGGCTTTTTATCTGCTGTTGTCCCCAGCGTAAGAGTCTCCATTCACATCCTAAAGTACTTGTTATATTTTCAACTCACTCTTATTCAACTCAACTCACTCTTATTTGAATAAAAGCCTCAACAATTGGGAGCAATTTGTTTTGTGGGAGCACAGAACAAGAGCTGGACCTTGCATTTGGTAGATAATATACAGTATTACTTTATAGAAATGTAGTCAATGGCATTCCCTATAGACAATCGTTTGTTTTATCTTTAGAGTGGTTCAAAGAACCATTGTGAACATGACATTAATTGGAATCGAATACACGCAAGAGACTTTCCTCTTCTTCCAATTGTCCTCATCCTTTCTTCTCTTCCACCCCTGCTTTGCAGATTACCATATAGAAATCACCAGGAAGTTGGAGGACAAGACAGCTTTGGAACGTCATTCTGTCATCCTGTCCTGTGACTTCAGGCCTTCTCCAAAAATTGTGAAATGGTTCAAGGGCCGCACACTCATCAAGCCCTCTGAGAAGTACAAGATCAAGAGGGATAAGCATTCAGCAGAGCTCAAGATTCTGAAGCTGAAGCCCGATGATGCTGGTGTGTACAAGTGCAAGGCAGGAATTGCAGAGACTGAGGCCACGCTGACAGCTGAAGGTATGAGCAGGGAGGGTGACCTCTTCCATGTCCTATTTCACCTCAGATTTCTCTTCTTGGGGTTGATTTCTGCCATTCTCTCCTGCTAAATTTATAAACGTATAATGTTCACTGAGAAGATTACACAAAGATCATCTAGTCCTACCATTCTACCACATCCCAGTATGATTTATAGTAACAGTGGTAACAGTTCACCTTGTTTCCCCACAGCCTGCAATGTAGAAGTAACGAAGCACCTGCAGGATGTGGAAATTGAAGAAGAGAGCTCTGCTGTCTTCTCCTGCGAGCTGTCCCATGATGACGAGGACGTGGAATGGTTCCTGAATGGCAACCTCCTTTACACCAACAATTACAATGACATCAAGAACGTTGGCAATTGCTGCACACTGACAATGAAGCAGGTTAAGCCTGAGGATGCTGGCACAGTGACAGTGAAGTCAGACAAGGTGTCAGAAAGCGCACCTGAAGGTGATAGGTGGGTCTGATCACACCCCTCCTGGATGTAAGAGATGCTAAGGAGCTCCAGTTCATTCTATTGTGCAGCAGTCCTGCTTCTAAAGCTGACCTCTCTGGGGTGACAAGTCATCAGAGGCTTTCTTCCAGTGGAAGGTTCCATTGCAGCAGATATCAAGGAAGGAGGATGGTTTTGGTGTCCTGCCAAAGCATTCCATTGCTTTTTATCATCATTTTATTTAGCACAAGGAGAGTTACAAGAGCAGTTTCTTTTACTGCTTCAGTAACATGCAGTGTCAATGCTGTTGTCTCCAAGGATTTATGACTGAAGGAGAGATCATTCAATGTGTGTTTTGCCTCTGGGATGACTAATGACCAGGCTGTGAGCAACCTGATCTAGCTGTGAATGTCCCTTTTTATTGCAGGGGATCTGGGCTAGATGGCCTTTAAGGGTCTCCTCCAATTCTAAGGGTACTGTGATTCTAATCTGCTCTCCCCAGCAATTAAGCTCTTTTACTCTATGCGCTCAGAGTTTGAAGGATTTCCTCTTTCTCCTTTCTTTTGCATTTGGTGGAAGTTTTTTCCCCAGTATAAACATCTGATGTGTGAAATAGAAGATAGATAAAAGGAGTCAATAAAACAGGAAAATCAAAATTGTTCAGCAGCTAATCCTCTTAATCCTGAGGCCTGCTGTATGAGCTCTGCTCCATGTGAGGGCAATGCCAGCTCTCCAGCTTTAGAAGAGCTGCATCCCAATAACTTCATATGATATCAGTCCCACCCACCGGCAATGCAGGCTGTCCCTCCTGTTCCCTGTATTCTCCTACTGATTAGTTCAGAATTCCATAAAGTGCATTCAGTCAACAGACATGAAACCACTTTAGGTTCTATATTGATGTCATCAGTACTGGTAAAGATTTATTTATCCCTCTTTAAAAATCTGAAAGCAACTGGAAATGTCTCAACTTCTGTATCACATTGTTCTGTTTTGCCCTTTTAATTGCAGAGAAGCCTGCTGTCTTCATGAAGTCCTTGGATGATGTTTTTGGTGAGGAGCGGGGTGTGATTAAATTGGAATGCGAAGTCTCTAAAGAGAAGGTCAAACCAGTGTGGAAGAAGGACGGTGTTGTGCTCACTTCTGGCAACAAGTATGAGCTGGTACAGTCTGGGAAGACCCTATATCCCCTTATCCATGACTTCGAGAAGTCAGATGCAGGTTTCTATACCTGTGATATTGGCAGTGATGTTGCCAAATCAAAGGTCGGCATTCAGGGTAAGTACTGTGGAAAGTAAAGGAGTGCTAAAAGCACATTCAGTATGGTCACCTATTCCCCCACGAGCCTTACTAGTTTCTACAATAGAAGTGTATTACTGCAATTTAGCACAGTGATGTCTGGAAAATTCCCATTGCTTTTGATGTAAATGTATCTCATTTTGCCATGAAAATCACCAAACATGTCAAGAATGTCCTGGAAATATTTCCTTTCTAAACATCCCTAAAATGGAGAAATCGTTTGAACACCAGTAGGGGTAGGATGGTAACAAATTAGCTAATAGAAACATTTAATTTCTTGTCATAGGCAAAACCCTTTTTCTCACGCAGCATCCTAGAGTTGTCCTCTCTGTTAGGTTGTTCCCTCTGTAGCTCATTGAATCTTCATTCTGCTCCATGGACTGAGCTGCTCTAATTGTAGTTCTTCCAGAGCAAAGACAAGAGATTCACGTCTCTTTTTTTTTATAGCTTTCTGGTAATTCTGAGTGGAGAATGTCTTAGAGAATACATCAGTAAGGAACACAGCCATGTTCTGCAAATCCTGAGTTAAAACACCAGTACTGCTACTCATGTCAGTCACAAATGCCTTTTCTCCATATAAACCTCATACTAACCTATCTCTTACCTTCCAGAGCTGAATAGTGGCATTACCAAACGGCTGAAAAACACTGAAATCCAGGAGGGAGAAGATTGTACTTTTGAATGCATTCTGTCGCATGAAAGCATTGATGAGTTCAAGTGGACACTGACTGGAAGCAGAGTGGAAAGTGGTGGGCGATTTAAAGCTTCTAACGTGGGTCGGAAATATACTCTCATTATCAAAATTGTGACTCCTACGGACACTGAGGAAGTCGTTTTTACTGCCCGTGGTCTAACCTCCAAAGCCTCTCTGTCTGTGAAAGGTGATGAGATGGGAGAGATTCTGGGGTCTGATTCCTTCAACTGTCTTCTGATAAGATTGTCGTGAGAGCTAACTCATAATATGGTTAAAGTGAATAGCAACCTTCTACTTGAACCTCAAAGCACTGAGAATTTCTCTTAAAAATAAGTAAAAGGAGGAAACATTTTACACAAATGTGAGAACTACCCAAAGCACTGGGGTAGTGTTGGAAATGGGCATCTCACTACAGCTTGTTCCATTAACAGTAAATCAGGAATGATCTGTTGAGGGAACTGTGGGAGCAAATATCCTCTAAGTATAAGCTGAAGGGATGGCCTTCACATCATCTAGCTGTACAACAAATTCCTATCTAGAACATGTGCATCTGAGAGCATCATCCGAGGCTCCCAGTGTGATGAGTGGAGAGAAGAAAGAGGCAGTTTTCAGACATGGTTCATCATCCTCAATTGGGTAGATTTAAGAGAGAATAAATGCTGCCTGGAATTCTATTGTCTGTACTTTGCAGATTACTGCTGGCTGTAGGATGGCGTCTGTTGCAAGTACCTCTCTAACTTATCTCCAGCATGTAGATGCATGTATTTTGAGAGAGGCATCCTACCCTAAGTGTATGTTACTCAAAAAGCAATGTTTTCTTCCAGGAAAACCTACTGAGGTTTCAAAACAGCTGGAGGATAAGACAGCAGCAGCAGGGCAGGACATCAGCCTGAGCTGTGAGCTGTCAAAACCGGATTTGAACATCAGGTGGTACAAGGATGGCAAAGCAATCAGAAAAAGCCAGAAGTACGACTTGCAGCAGGAGGGAACTGGGGCCATTCTGATCATCCATGACTCTACTGCCAAGGACAGTGGGGAGTACCCCTGTGAGACAGAGGACTCCATAACAAAAGCCAGGGTCACTGTGCAAGGTGAGTTGAAAAGCACATGGGGATGGCATGTAGAGAAGTCGAGGTAAATATCTGCAGCCTGTGGGTGATGTTTTTCTCTTCTGTTTCCTTGAGCAGGATCAATTCTTAGTTTTCAGAAAATATGATGGATTAAAATCTTTTCCTTAAAATAATCTGGAAACTGAATGATTCTCCAGTGTGATGTGGATCTGGGCAGCCTGGTCTGGTGGTTGGTGACCCCTTGGAGGGGGTTTGAAACTAGATGATCTTTGAGGTCCTTTTCTACTCAGGCCACTCTATGATTCTGTGATCATTCTATGATTCTATGATCTTGGGTGTTAGTGAGCCAAGAAAAGATGGCAATCTGAATTAGTCTATATTGAATATGTGTAATCCAAACTATATGCAGTTTATCAGATGAGATCCTAACAGCGCATGTATAATGGTATTGAACTTTCCAGATATCTACTGGAATTATCAAACCTATGTAAATGGGTGGACTCTGTGGTCTTCTTAGACTCTTTGCATCTCTATGTGATATTCTGAAATGAGGGCAAAGGAGATTCAGGACACCTCTGTATGCTTGGGACTTGTTGGGGTAACAAATCCCTTTGTCCTACACCCTCATCCTTTTTTTTTTCCTTCCAGAAAAACCTAATTACTTTATCAAGGAACTTTCAGATGTGAAAACTGAAGAAAGTGGAAGTGCACTTTTTACATGTCAGAGCGAGAAAGCTGCATCCTTCGTCATATGGAGGAAAGGCATTGCTGAGCTCAGGCCTGGCAGGAAATACGAGATGGCACAGAAAGGACGAGACCTGCAGCTGTGCATAAAAAATCTGGAGAAAAGTGACAGTGACGTGTACACCTGTGACATTGGTGATGCCCAGTCCAGAGCCAAGCTGGTTGTACAAGGTATGTGTGAGAGCCATATGACTGCGCATCCTGTTTCTCCACTACCAAGACATTATCCTGGTAGAATTTGTACATTTATGGCAGGTCTTTGGGGCTGCAGCTGTCTGGCCTGAATAGCGGTTCACAAGCCATGCACAGAGCAAGCTGCACAGAAAGGCAGCTACCGACCAGAGCAGTGCCATTGAGAACTTTATGTATCATTTAAAAACCAAAAATGCTGATGTACGGTGAGGCTGGTGACCCAGAAATCAGTGTGAACTTTCTATCTCTGACCTTTCTGAGTTAAAAATAGTCCTCCAGAGTTCTAGGCAAAAATTCCCTTATGCTGCATTCTGGGTAGTTGTCACGGTTTAAACAAAAATCTACCTGTGTCCGTGACAGGGGGGCCACAGGCAAGCGAGGTGCTAGAAGGAGCTGAACCTCTGTCCCAACTACTTCAGAAGCAGCCCAAACCCCCTCATACACAGCTAAGATCTCCTTCTCAGTTGGAGTGTAGCACTCCTCAGACCCTTTATATGCTCGACTCCAAAGTCCCGGGGGTTGGCCTTGGGTTTCTCCTAAAGCTCTTTGCCACAAACTCCAAGTGGGACCTTTCTCTCCAGCAGCAGTGTAGAGGATGTTCTTTACATCCTGTCCCGTCCGTACTGGCCCCAAGGCCACGGCACGGGCTATCTCTTGTTTTCTCTGCTCAAAAGCCTGCTGCTGCTCAGGACCCCATGAGAAATTATTCTTCTTCCGTGTTACCTGATAGAGGGGGCTCACTATGTGGCTGTAGTTTGGGACATGCATTCTCCAGAAGCCCACTACTCCCAGAAAAGATTGGGTCTCTGTCTTGTTGGTGGGCGGAGACATAGCAGTGATTTTGTCAATCACATCTGCTGGGATGTGTCGATGCCCATCTTGCCATTTTACACCTAAGAACTGGATTTCCTGGGCAGACCCCTTCACCTTGCTGCGCTTAATGGCAAAACCAGCTTGCAAAAGAATTAGGATTATCTGTTTTCTTTTCTTGAAAATCTCTGCTGCTGTATGGCCCCACACGACAATATCATCAATATACTGCAAGTGTTCGGGAGCAGTAAAATTATTCATGCTTTATATGATGTTATGATGTGGAATACTGATAGCAAAATTACAAAATTATTAAACCATGACACCCTGGTATTTTTCTTTTTTTTTTTCTTAAATATTTTCCTTTTTACTATTTAAATGTTATGGGCACATCTTATAGAAACACAAGGCTGTTTACAAAGAAGTGCATGCTGTGTTGCTGTATGATGAGCAAGATACATCTATTCTTCATCTAGCAGGAATAGTTGCTGAGCCTTAAGAACAGTTTCAGAAAGCTTTGGGAATTTGGGCGTTTTCCTTGTTTCTGCAACACAAAATGAAAATTTACGCTGTATACAAAGAAAAGGGGAGTCCGAACTTGTACGTTAAATTTGAAGGAGATCAATCTGGGGTAATATTTAAAAAAAAAAAAAAAAAAAAAAAAAAAAAAGGGAGCGTGGTCATCAAATACTATAAAATATATTAGCTGTTACTAGAATGCCACTTATCTTCCCCCCATACGAATCACTGTCATGTTGTATGTGAATTTGTGAGGTGGGTTTTGAAGCTGAAATTAAAAACTTCTTGTATGGCTGTCTTCATAGTGGCTATCCAGACTATCTGTAGAAATAACAGCTATTATGTAGTCAGCTATTCACCAGTTTTAACTGATTATAAATTACGTTTCAGGGTGGAGAACATAGCATAGTGCCTGACACCTGTGTTGATCCTGAGGGCATTCTTGATTCTGTGCATTATGATGTCATGGATATTAAAGAGCAAGCTGAGGCAGCACATAGTTCCATTGTATCCCTGGGGGACCCGAAGGAAGATACTGGCTGGTTTGAAAAGCAGCTGGAGAAAACTAACTTTGAACTGATGGAGACCAAAGAAGAGCTAACAGAGAAAAACACCAAACTACTTAAAACTGAAGAAGAGCTGATGCAGAAGAACAAAGGTGAGTTATGCGATGTGAAAGGCAGAAGACAGAAATAGTTCATTAATCTAAAAGAGAAATAACCAGTTTGAGTAGGAATTAGAGGAGATGTTCTACCTTTGGAACCATAGCCTGTAGATAAGTGATAGTTTGTTCCTTGTGTATATTCAGGTTCAGCAATTCCACGGTTTTTGGTTATTTCTTTTCTTTTTTCCTCCCTCTCCTTTAAGCTGCAACTAGCAGCTTTACGCTTTCGTAAGTATGGGGTTAAATGTCTAAATCTTGATTTTTACTTTTATATTGTAATCTCTACTCTTCTTTATGTCTTGTTGATGCAATGTTTTCGTTCCAAGAAATATAGAAAACTTTTGAATCACTCCCAATAAGTGAAGACCACATGCAAATTAATTAATCTGTTCAAAAGCTACCTAAACATTAGAATATCTGGAAAAATTGATTACTTAATAAACTATCTATTGGCTACTTATGTAATACAACCTTTTCTGTGTGTTACAGACTTTGAAATGCAGATGATTAAATTGGATGAGTCTGTTGAGCAACTTAAAGAAGCAACTGAGGTAACTTTATCAAGAAGATGTTGTGTAAAATTGTTTTAATACCAACTTGTGGTAGCTTAAAATGCTATTCCAGTAGGCTCCATTAATAGATTTCTTACCGAGCTTAGCTTAACTGAATTTGCCTTTAATGCATTGTGTAATTCAGCTACTTAACACTACATTAGAATCTGATGACTGAATTTTTTTTATTTTTTATTTCTAAGAAAATGAATGCACAAAATGAAAGGGTTCGAGAGCTAATGGACATCGTGGTGCAGAAAGATGACATTATTACAGAGCTACAAGACTTAAAATCTCATTTAGAGGAAAAAGTAAAAGATTATGTGAGTTTTACACATCTCCATATCCTTATACAAAAAAAGAAAAACACTAATTCTATGCTTGTAATCAACACATTTTTGGAAAACTGATTTTCTGTATGTAGCTGGTACTCGCTTGAAATTGTAAACAATTCAAATTTATCTGAAGGTAGTTGTTCTTAACACAAACAACAAAAATATCAGCGTGTTCCACTAACTCCTGCCTCACACTCCTACATCAGAGGAAGAGCAACAGTAAAAGTATGTTGAGTAGAGTTGGAAGTACAAGTATGAATGGTCAGGATATCTCCACGTTCTATGCAGTCCATAAAACTTTATCCTGACTAATGTACTGCGAGCTACTGAATATGTGAAGACTAGCTTGATTAAGTATGTGTGCATACCACTTCTGGTGGTTTTTGTTCATTTTTTGATGTTTGGTAGCCTGAAGTAGCTCTGAAAACATTTATAGTTAATTCTGTCACTCAGATCTCTAACCTTGTAAGCTTAGCAACTTGACCCTTCTTAGTCTTTGACTGTCTGCATCACTGCAACTTAGTATTTCCATGGTATTAAAGCTGACTGTGATGAGTAGTCATGTCCTCACCTATTACTTCTTCCAAGAACAAGGCTCCAACTCTATCTGTGAGATTGTGTGGCCTGAACACTTCTGAGGCTTTTCTTTTCATAAGCTACTAAAGATGAATAATCAGTCCTTGGCAGTGCCAGCATGGCTTAACAATCGTCATCTTGTAAGTAAGGAAGCTTCACTTGTGGTCAAGGACACAATCTAAAATATGCGTGACAGAGCTGACTAAGCTTTAAGGTTGGATTATATCTGTCACGATGAAAGTGATTTTAGCAGCTTAGCAGAAGTGTGATGTGATGAACTTGTATGAGAGCTGACCATTTGCTCTTTGACCATGTTTGTAATTTTGTTGACTTCTTGGAAACAGGAAATTCTTTGATAAACTGGTAAACTCTTGATTGTGTGCAAGTCTTTTACTTTGTAACCTGCTAGGCTCTTGCTTTCCCTTGTATACTCTACCGAGTATTGCACTTGTCATTATCTGAAGGTGTACTTGTTCTGTCTGCTATTGAGATTTGTAACTGATGTCTATAGAGTCACCGGGTAAATATTTTAGCTGTATGGTTTTGTGTAAATATTTGCCTACAGAAGATTACTGAGACTTAAGTGCTCCTTTTGTTAAGCTTCAATGTAACTGATCTTATATCAATACAGGAAAAGACTACCTACCATTTAACTACCATTAAAGCAGAACCGGCAGAAGAGAACACTAATAAAGGAACTGAAAGCAGCCAATTTTCAGTGCTTTCAGTTAAAGCACTGAAACAAGAGAAAACTGAGTTGGAAGTGGGAAGAAAGCACAGTACTGACGAGGATAAGCCTACTGTGGAAGAGCCACCTCCAAAGAAAGGTACAGTTTCTTCCATCGTTGAACAGGGTGTCTTCCAAAACAATAAATTGCTTCCTATTCCGGATAGGAAGCAAAAGGCTGTGAAGCACGTTACCTTATGGTATAAGGAGAAAAGCCACTGTGTTAAACTGTAAATAGAAGTAACTGTTATGTAAATATCCCTTTTTCAGAAGGTCCTATGCTGTTCATTTTTGAATGCTTAAGAATAAAAGTTTTTGCACTATTTTTTTCCTTTTTGCTGCTTTTTCCTCATCTGTTGATGCACTTGCAGATTTGGTAATAGTTTTAAAGCAGTTTCTTTAGGATTGTTTCAACTGCTGTTGCTGATCTTCTGAGTAGCATCAGCTGCTCAAGTGCTTTTTTTTGTTTGTTTGTTTAGTTTTTCCTGAAGCAACTATCAAAATTGTTGACGACCTGCTAATTGCTCGCTCATGAGCAATATTTGAGCAAAATGGTTTGGATAAGCTCTGATGCATTTAACTTCACTTCTGGGCACAGCTGAGCATCAGTGTTCCTAGAATTACGGAAGGCATATACAATGTAGAAGGGAAAATCTAAAACTTAGCTGTATTCCCTTCCTTTCTTGTATTCCTCTTGCAAAATATGTGCAAGGAAGAAAGTCAAGGCCTTCTTTGGATGAGATGCTGTTCTTGGATGATTTGTCCCTGCTGCCTTTATTTGGCATAAATATTGAATCCTAATGTGACCACTGAATGGCATCACATATAAGCATCTTACCAGAGACTGAGGGAGGGATGTGGACTCCTCCATACTCCAAATAGTAGTGGGTTTGTTCTAATGATATGACCAAAGCTCTCATTTAAAAATTAATGACAGCAATGCTCCACATAGGAATTAAAATGGGTAGCTGATAGTCACAATGTCAGCATGAAGTTTTCTGTTAAGATGTACTGAGTATTCAATCATGTTAAAATTTTCTTCTATTTGTGAGTATTAATAGCGTCCAATTTCAAAAACCGCTTAATATATATTCTTTAGCTATGTTAAATATACACAGTAGAACAATGAGCACAGGTATGTTGTGCTGGTTCTTTTGTAGAATTAGATATATAAGTAGCACGAGCAAAAGTGTTTTAGGAGATGCTAGGTTATCTCAGCTTAAAGTTCAGGGTATTTACACCATTCTCTGAGCTTTTAGGTCTTGTTTCCTATGCTCTGTAATAATGCTTTTTCCCTACTTCCTGTATAAGGAGCTTCTAGACTGAACATTACACATCTTCTCCCTAGTCTTATTTATCTTGCTTTAGTGCTTGCTTGTTGTTTTCAGCATAAAGTGTTTAGATTACTTATAAATCATTTTCCCCTCACTAGTGTTGCTGGGAGCAGCAATCAAAACCAAAACCTGGTTTGGGGTGGAATATGCCACTGCTGTTTCTTCAGTATGACTTTTAAATCAGTTGAGGGCTGTATATAAAACTCCTTAGATGAGTTAAGAGGCTGTTCCCATGCAGTACATGTGAATCTGTATGTAATGCAGGCTGCACGTGGGCGCTATAAAATTCTGCATTTCTGTAGTTGTAGTAATAAAAGGACTGTACAAGAATCACCATGGAATATATTGTTGTGGTGACCCAATCCCTAGTAAGTCTTGACTTATATTTATTTTAATACTTAAAGTATGCATATTATGGAATGGACGTAACTGGATTCTAAAGCAATGATGAAATACAGCAGAAGTCGCTTTTGATAGAAAGAAAATGCATGTGATTTTAGCTAATTGCTCACCAGTTAAAGAAAAAAACAGCCCCAAGCTAATGGAATATTTATGGAAACTTGAATCTGCAAATTTGTACAACTTTATGAGTGAACTTTATATGCAAAAGAGTAAGTGTGGACAGAAGTAGGAATCCTCCTATTTTGTTTAGAGATGAACTGAATAAGAGAGACAGATATCAACACTTAAGTGATCAGCTTGTCCGGGGTTTTATCTTTCTTTTGAAAGTAAGAGGACTGTGAGTTGGAATGAAATTTCTTAGAGAACTGTTTATCTACCATTTAGATGTAGATGGAGTGATTCCTGGCTGCCTTATAGGGATTGCTGAAGCACGGAAGATAGAAAGAATATAGCTGTGAATTATCTATCTCGTTCCCATGTTTCTTAAATCTAATTAGATTTTCTGCTGGTGTGGAGTGGAAGGTTTGAGTAGTGCCATGGTAAAAGTGTTCTTCCAGACTGAAAACCTTTTGCTGTTAATTCTGTATAGAAATCTGAGGCACCTGATTACGTGTTCAGAGGACTTGAATTCCTTCACTAGTATCAAATACTATGTGATGTGAGGGTATGGCTTGCATATTACGACAGTTTTTCACTTAGAAGTTGCTACTTGGTGTTGTGAACTGCTATGTAATAATGATTTTAATCAATCTGAGCTACATTCCTTTTCCCTTTTTTGTTTGTTTGTTTGTTTGTTTTACAGTAGTTGTAAATGAGAGAAAGAAAAAGAACACTGTAGAGCAAAAGAAAATTGAACACATGAAACAAAAGTGCTCCACGTACCGAAAGGAAGTACTAGCACTGAGGGAAAGAACTGAAATCTTGGAACGTCATTTAGCTCTGCTTGAAGAACAATGCAGCAGAGAACAAAATAAAAAAGAAGATTTCAGTAAGCAGGTAACAAGCCTGCGTATTGAGCTTTCTTTTTCTGAAGAAACAGCTGATGCCCTCCGTGAACAAATTCTGCAGGGTCAAGCTGACTATCGGGGAATTGCTTCTAAACTGGATGAACAGAAATCTATAAATATGACACTTGAAAACAAAAATGCCCAACTAACTAACAACATAGAAGTTGCCAAAGAATATATAATTGATAAAGTGTCACAAGTAAAAAAAATGCGGACCAAATTAGATGAATTATACAAATGTCACTTAGAGTTTCACGCCATCGGTACTGACTTTGTCAGTGTAAAGGATTCCTCAGACTCAGAAAAAGATGAGCCAGGGACATCTCAAATTAGTTCTGCATGCATTCAGTCACAGACTTCTTCCATCTCAGATCTTGTGCAGGACCTCTCCTTTAACTATAGTCTTGAAAGGATTTGGGAAGTATGCAGAAGTATTGTTGATGTTTCCTCACAAAAATGTCAGCACATCAAAGCACTGCTTCAAGACAATGAAAACCTAAAGGCGGGACTGAATAATGCTGAAAATCATAATCGTCAACTTGTAACGAAGCTATGTGAGATTACAACTCACACTAGTCAGGAAGATGATCTTGTGAATCAGTTACATGAGCAAATAGAAAAGAAAACTCAGGAGTTTGAAGAAAAGACTGCAGAAGATCAGAGAGTGATTGCACAATTTCAGGAGGAAGTTGCCAACTGTGAGGTAAAAATAAGAGAGCTTGAATATCGCCTGGAGGCTTACAAGACAATGGAAGACAATGTGTCAAAACTCAATGAATTACTTAAAGAAAAAGAATCTATTATTGTTAATCTAGAGACAGTTACAGCAACTCTGCAGGAGAAGTCTGCTAATGCAGACAAAAAGGTTGAAGAGTTAAGTAGCAAAGAAGCAAATCTGATTCAAGAAGTTATGCAGCTGAAAAACAGCTTGGAGCAGATGAAACATTCTCTTCGGGAAAAGGAAAAGAGTGAAATGGAGAAAGTGCAACGTATAGAATCGTAAGTAACCACTGAGTTAACTTAGAGCCCTTTGAGAATGAACTAGAGTTAAAAATAGTTAATGGGAACATCCCTTCGACTTAATGCATTTGCATGCTTATCAATGGCCAAACTACTACTTTAGGATGCTTTGGTATGCTACTTGAGTTCCAAGGGAAAACAGGAGTGTGCAAGGAAATAAAGAATAATATGGGGATTTCTGGTGGTTTTTTTGTACATCCCTCAGAATAGCATCTGAATAATTTATTGCTTCAGAATCTGATTATGAGAAGCAAGCTGAAATTCAAAAGTAATTGTTTAAATCTTGTCACTGGTCTAGATAGATTTAAGAGTCTATTTACAAATAGAAACCAACAGGCAGGGCATGGATTAAGCTGTAATTGCTGTTTCCATGAGATGTGTAACAGTAATGTTCTTTGTCTCTTTATTTTTAACATAAGGCTAGAAAATATTCTTTCTGAGAGTTCTGCCCTTGTACTGAATTTGAAAAAAGATTTGCAGAGGAAAGAAGAAGAGTATGCAGATCTAAAAGACAAACATTCTGATGCCGAGAAACAAATTCAGCAAGTACAAAGCGAGGTTTGTAGTCAACTGAGATATTTTTTTCTGTAAGATTATGCTTGGCTTTCTGCTGTTAAAACTTCTCAAACTTTAACTATGAAGCTGGAAATTTCACACTAGTGTGACTAGCAGCAAATCTTAGGTAAAGTTGCCATTGAAGCTCTAGAGGGGACCACAAGTTAAAACATGGTTTCGCATAGATAATGAACAGAGGAAAGTAAAGTTGGTTGGTAGTCTGGAATAAGGTTTGTGAAGAGAATAGCTAATCTGCCTCTGGAGGGGACTTGTTATTATCTCTACGTTACTGGTGACTTGCCATTGGTATCCGTGGTAACTCCAAAGCCTAAAACCTAAGTCTTGTGAAAAAACGCTGATAACTGGGAAGAAGAATGCTATTTACTTGAAGAGAAATAGACTAATTTCCAGAGGCTCTTTAATATAAGCATGTATATTTTTTTCTTCAATTTCAGCTTCAGTGATGCTAATAGTTAAAATTTAATTATTAAACAAGAAGATATCTTAAAACCCATTTTGCAGGATCTTAGTCTGAAAGTTTATTGGGTGTGCTTGGGGTGGAAAATTGAAGCTTAAAAATGAATTCATGTCTTCCTTGGTAACCTTGCACTTGCTGTCGTTTTCCTACTCAGCACTTGTTTGTGAATTCCTCTTTATTTAACAAAGAAGTATTTGGCCAGGTTGGATTACAGAAGTCTTTTAATGAACCGTGAGCTGTGCTTACATTACAGGTGTCCACGATGCGTTCTGTGGAGGAATCCCTCAGGAACAGGATGGATGAACTTGAAAGGATTAATAACCAGTTTAAGGATGAGCTGGATTATAAAGACTATACTATCCAACAACTTAAACAGGTATTTTTCTTGCTCTTATTTTTTATTAAATGAATGATGCAGGTTTTCCAAGCAACAGGAAAAAGGTGAAAAAAAAAATTGGAGCAAAATGAAAGTGGCCAACTGAAATTAGTGGTAGACCATGAAAGATATTCAAATAATTAGTCACTACAGAGCACTGGCAGATTGCTTTAAATACAATAATCTGCATAGTAAATACATATGTAATTCATGCATGTAACCTGATCTTGTTGAGTGACATCACGATATGTTAATTGAAATGTCTTACCATAAACTCTTTTTATCAGCTTGAGTCCTTATTTATGCTATATGAAAAACTTATTAATTCTAGGCTGTCTTAAAAATTCTGCTTGTTTCTACTGTGTATGCTTTTCTATCATCATGAAATATAGGAGCTGGAGGAAAAGGACCATAATCTTCAAAAGTGGCGTGAGGAGAGAGATCAGTTTGTTGAAGCTTTGGAAGAACAGCTCAAAACTTTGGCTTCTAATGTCATACAAAAAGAGACAGAAATAGCAGAACTGAGACAATCTGCCTTAAAGGATTCAAGCAAGGTCAGCTCTCCTTTCCTCCTACCTGATTAGCTACCCATAAATTCTGTAAAACTCCTGTACCTGCTCTTTGTATTCTGGGTGTGGTTCTGTTCTTGAACACTGTCGTATTGACATCATGTGCAACTAACCAAAAAAAGCACCAGCTTTTATTTTTGTTCTTCAGAAACAGAATTTCTGTTAATTACTAAAATTTCAATTTTTTCAGTAGTTCAGATAAGCAGATGTCAGTTTGATGCTTATGATCCTACAATCATACTGGACATCTGTAGCTTTTTCTGATAATTCACAGCATTTCCGGATCCCAAGCTAGGCTCAATACTCAGACAGTAGTTCTGTCTCAGGTTTCTTACTTTCTTTGCTTTCTCTGAGGTAGTATCTACAATGGCATGAAAAGACAGAAGGGGATGTGGAGAGAGATTAAGGGAAGCATCAAAAAGCAGAGGGGGGATGATCTCTGGAAGTTGCATTTCTTATTTCAACATCCAGCTTTTAATCAGGATAGCCAATCTAAGCCGTAGCATAGAATTTCAGAAGCTAAACAGAAGACTAAATGAGTTGTGCTCTTTTGAGAATGTTTGGATTCACTTTCTCTGAGAAGAAAGATGTTCTCATAGCAAAACTTCCCCTACAACTGCCGACTTTCTCACAGTACCGAGGATTTGGGAACAAATAAATGCTCGGGTTATTATATCTTAAGGGAGATGAAGGCTGAAGCACATAAGTAAAATAGAAGAATCAAAATATATTGTATTACAACTTCCCAGGCAATTCTGTGACTACTGCACTTGTAACAGTGACCGTACAAATCCGTGAAATGTTACTGTTCTTGAATAGTTAAGTGTTCTAGCCTGCAATTCTAAAACTGATGCTACTAAGTAATTGCAATACTGCTTGTGTGTGTTAATTCCTTTTGCCAATCCCACAACTCAGCAGTTTTTACTGTTTATTAGGATAATGCAACTGTGATAGAAGAGTTAAGAAAAGAACTGGCTGACAAAGATGACTTTATAAAGGAATTAAAACAACGCATTAACCACAGTAGCCCTCAGTGTTTGCCAGAAATACCTTTACTTGAAGAAAGACAAAGTAGAAGGAATGACTCTGTAAATGAAAAAGTATGATTATATTTATAGAAAGTCAGTACTTAACATCTTGTTAACCCCTTTTTGTTCTTCTGCTTTCCTAGGAGATACTGGAGCTGGAATCATTTTTCTTAGCATATAGTCCTTTAACTACATATTCAGTGATGAGTACTTGTTGGTTCTTTTTGTCTTCCACTCAAACATGAGCTCTCATCTTCTCAAAAATATTTTATTTACTAGAACACCATCTCTCTGTGTACATTATGGAACTTTTCCATGCAGTTTTCCATGTATTCGTATGTGGATGCTGAAGATTAGGCAGAGGTTTAGCCTTTGGTGTTCTAACATAGCAGCTGTGAGCGTGCAGAGTATGGGGGGAATGGATGACAAAACGACCAGCGTTACAGATTTTGTCCCTAAATAATGTCTCGCTTTCTCTCTTTTGGAGGCAGAATACTGCCTGAGACTGTTAGTGAGACCCAGTAGGGTGTATCTGAAGATCACACAATGAATAGATGTTACTACCTTCCCACACTTGTGCTGTGTTTCAGCTTACGTGTTCATGTGGCGTCTGAGCTTGAGGTTTTACACTGTAACTTTAGAAAACTCGAGATATTTTGGAGGTCTAATGCATAGCCTAATCTTTACTCCTTTTAAATATTTACAGCCTAGGAAACAACAAAGCAAAACTAAAACTGGAGAAAGTATTCCATTAAGATGCAAAGCTGAAGACAATTATTTGTCACGTCGATGTACTAGGAGCCTCACTTCATTAAATGAATCTGAGGTTAGTATGAAACTTCAGATCTGAAAATGTTGTGATTGTATTGCTTTTGATAAGGAATGAGTAGGAAAAGATCTCATGTTCTCTAAACAATTCCCAAGTTTTAATTTATTTATCCCTTTCAAGGTGATCAGATCACCTGTTTTTATAGCCTTTGATAGGAATAAAAGCTGTTGAAACAATTGTGTGATGAATTTTTGTCAGGTGCTGTTGAAAACTCTCCTCATGTTAATGCTTATGAAGTGGCTCATGATTAGATAAGTTACTTGGAAAAAATTCATGGAGCCACTGAAACGGGCACAGCAAATTGAACTTATTTTCTTCCTCTGCAGGATTTCTGGATATTGTTTTGTTAGCAGATGATGTTAATCATTCCTATATAAGTTTTTAATTGCTAACTTTCATAAAATAGCAGTTACATATATTTTAAAAACAAAGTATTTATTAACCAACTTAATTCTTGGAAATACAGTGGGTGGTGATACTCCATTCAGATTCTTAGCAGAGCCTGATAAAGTGGCTCTGACTACTTTTTGTCTTTCTACAATCTTTGGTAACTTTTTGAGAGGAAGAAGACTCCCCTCAGGGGGTCGGAACAGTGTAAGTAGTAAAAGCTGCTAGTCTGTGTTTGGGACACTGGAGTTTGCTAGTTACTAGCAGCAGTAGAAGCAGCCATCTCCCATTTTCTGATGTCCCCAGCAGCCTGTCTTCCATGTGTTCAACCAGCATCTGAACTCATTTTTGATATGCTAGCTGAATTCCTGCCATAGAGAAGGAGGAGTCCAGGTGATCTCAGTTCTGACTTTGTTGTTCCTGTTGAGAAAAACAGGATTGGGTGGATTGTGGACAGTAAGTGCTGCTGGGGAAATGCATACTGACATTTCCCTGTCACTTAGCTGTGCATTTGCTGCCATTTGACCATGAGCAGGTACATGATAGCCTTCAGCTTAAGTACGGTGTCATTGCTTGAATGCCTGTATTCTCTCCAGGGAAAAGATAGCAATGGAGTTCTTTAATGACTTGTACTGGGCTTGCACCTTGCCAGCTGGACCTTACTTATGTAAATAACATCTCTAGTGTAGAAGAGGAAGGGCAAATTCCCTAAGATTAAGCTGGAAGTTAATCGAACACTTGAATCAAATGCTCCTTTTCCTGCCCAGTTCTGACACAGCAGAGTTGAGATGAAGAAAATCGTGTCAGTTCTACCACCATTCTCTATTAAAAAAAAAGTGTAGTTGTCTGTGCCCTTGAGAAAAAATGACTTGTAAAGTATCAGGCTCAGTTTAACATGGAGAACTTTTTTTGGGATCATAGATTGGAAATAATTTTAAATGTAACAAGTTCTAGGAAAGAGGGGTAAAACTCTGCTGTAACTGAAATAGACTCCTTCTGTGTCTTCCTACAAGTGTTCTTACAGCAGGAAAATCGAATGCTTACATATCCTTTTCCAGATGCTTTATAACTTTTTAATCTCATGGCTACCTTAACACTTGCACTTAAAATTCTTCTGTGCTATCAGGAGCATTTGGAAACTGTCCTCGACTCTTCTGGAGTGTCCGCAGAAAATGGCAAAACTAGTCGGTTCCCAAAACCGGAGCTGGAATTCCCACTGACACCTCTGCAACCTGATAAGATGGAGATAAAGCAGCACGGCAGCATGATACCTTTAGGAGTGAAAATGCCTAAGGCAAAAAAGAAAAGAAGTGATGACATGGATGAGGTATGACCTAGACCCAACAGAAAACAAAATATCTGGTGCCTTTTTACCATTCTCATTCAAGCATTAAAAAAATGCTATTTCTACCTCAGTAAAGTAGTTGAAGAATTTAATCAATGAACTGCTTTAATGAACAAAACTAATAGCCAAGCTCAGTGATAATGGTTTAAGAGAAGGGAAATTCTCTTAACTCCATTGTGTATTTTCTTTGAAACCTGTAGACATAAATCAGCTTTTTAGACATCATGAGATGTCTAATACTGATATCTTAATGTCCTGTTTTTATAATTGAATGCTTATTTATTATTTGATTTACAGTGGAATAGTTACCACTAGCAGATACTTCCCTACTATTAGCAAAAGTGTTTAAAGTGTTCACTTTTGTGACATCAATTGTTCTTTCCAAAAGAATCATGGCTGAAACGTGTCTTATTTTCCCAGGATTTGGTGAAAAAAGAGAACACGAAAAATACAAAATCTGTCATGGCTTTTAATTCACCCTCTGCAAGTGACGAGAAAATGGTTGTTTTTTGTTCAAGTTTTGAAGCTAGCTTGGCACTTCCTGTAATTGTTAATTAATTATTAATTAATTGATCCTGTAACAGGAAAGAAGCAGTGTCTTATCCTTATGTGTATACCTGAATGGGAATCTTACATGCTTCTGAGCTCTTCCTATTAAATTCCATAAGCTAACCAAAGGGCAAGTCAGTCTGTCCCCAGAGCGTGTAATGGCTGTACTGTGTAATGATTTGGAGGGAAGGATATTGCACACTGAATAGTTGGGAAGAGAAGCTTTAGTGTATTATCGTGTGCTTTTGTAAGTGAAGCCCTTGTATTAAACTAAGGTTCATATCATTAATATGCATGGCAGTTATTAAAAACAGATGCTCACATGTGATAGCAGTATCCTTGGCATGGTCAGAGTATGAGTAGTAGATTTTTCCCATCTGTTGTCTTCTGTTTTGTATGTTTGTTTATTTTAGTTAATTAGAACAGCTTATGTAAGAAACTACTCCACAGCTTGGGAGCTACTTTTAAAGAAACTACTGCCTTATTAAGAAACTTTAAGAAACGTATGCCTTGAAATAGCTGAGATTTTGACAACTCCCTAAAGGGTATAAAATTGTCTACATTACTTGCCATTGTGGTATCATCAGCATAATGAACAGAGGTGTCAGTAGTAAAGCTCAAAATGTCAACTTAAAATAACGTTGAACTAAAATGAAGTTTAAACAATGCTCTTGTTTCACATGTTCACATCTCTGTTGAACAGAAATCTGGAAAAGACTACTTCCTGAGAAAGCGAGTACATGCTTCAAGACTGACTAAAAAGAAGGATGAAACACTGCAAAAAGTTGGAGATTTTATTCAAAGCTCTCCTTCTATTATACACTCTAAAGGTTGGTGTAGAATAAGTTTTATTCCATGTTTTCTAGACATTGTAGAATGGCTTGTTTCTGCTGTAGGCTATTAATGTATGTGTTCTTAGACTTGTCTGCCATGTTAAGTTGTCCTTTGATTTATGAAGTAAATGCATTTATTCGTCTCTTCAGAGATTCATTATTACATTTGTGAAAACCTACAAGTATACAGAGAAAGTTGGTTCTGTCTTGTGCTTCTGTCAGCACGAAAGTTAGGCCTGTTGTTTAACTCCTGCTGAAGTTTCTGACTTCCAGTGTCTTCTGAGCCATGATTGTCTTTCATACTCCATTTTAATGCGTGCTTTAATCTGCCGTACCTGAACCTATAAACAGTTTCAGCTATAGAAGCAATAAAGAACCTCGATGAACAAATACAATTTCTGAGTATTTTCACTTAAATTTTACGTGTCATTTATAAACCAAGTTTGTTACGAAGCTTTTTTTGCATTCATTGATTTAAAGACTCACAAAACCAGTAAGTTGATTGGTTTACGTATCAAAAAAAATTTCTTCTAGCCAAGAAGCTGATGTCAGCAGTAAGTTCTCCTAAATCAAACGAACCTGAAAGTCTCGAAGAAGGAGAGACCAAGCCAAAACGATCCAAAAGGAAGCTGTATTCCACTGTCGTTTCTGGCCCTCTAGATATACCTGCTTCTTCGGTAAGCGATTATACTGTAGTCTTGGCTTAAAATAAACTACTAAGGAGTCCAAACAGACTGGAGGTTTCATCTATTTGCAGGAGGAGGTTGAAAGTACTGAGGTATTTCTGTATTCTACCAAGTCATTCTTGTTGGTCTTCCTGCTGTTCTGTTTTATTTTGTCCTCAAAGATCTCTGTGTTTGGCTGGCTTACAGTTTACTAAGTACGTGATGTAGCAATCACGGAGATGTCTTCTAATTTGGAATCATAGATAATTTCAGTGTGTCGGAGTGGGATTATTCTACTACACGCTTTTCTAGAGCACAACTTAGACAGCTTTTTAGGTATGCTTAAACTATGATCTCCTGTCTAAGCCAACTTGCAAAGGATCTGATGTGCCAGTTTCATGACTCTGTCGGCAGCTATTGTGCTAAGAACATTCTTGCTCTGTTGGAACTGCATCTTTTAATTATATTAGAGTCCTTTTTCTGTTCAGCAAAGTGATCATTTGCCCATACTGTAATATCCCTCTGAATTTTTTGATGATTTGACGAATGATAGGGGCAGAAACCAAAATGTTATATTTTTTTTGTTAGAGGATGAAGAAGATGAGACAATTTCTTCTCTCACTGTAGTTCTGAGAACATGGAACTGAACCGAGAACTGAAATTCTGGGCAAGTCATAGCTACAGGGATTGAGGCTAAAAATGTTTTCTGAACGCTTCATGTTTCACAAAACAAGTATTATAATACTCTTTTGAAAACAAGTATTTCAAAATGAAAGCTGCCTTCAGGCTTTCCTCAGATGTGTGTGCTTTTTTAAGATAAACAGGATTTTGTACATTCTCCATATTTGTTCCTTGTGATTAAGCTGCATTAAAATGATCTCGGTATCCCATAGTTTTCTGAATAAAATATAATAAGCAAATGCCATTCTGAAATCCATTTAGGGGAAGAAATATGTTTGCGTGTGTCAAGAAGAGCTTATCAGTCTTGTGTGAAAAGATGAGTAACTTTTGAAATGTTTTCTTCAGGAATCTGAGGAACAAAAGAAGGAAAGTGATCATCTGATCATCAAGCGACGGCTGAGATCCAGAACAGCTAAAAAACCTTGAAGAAGCGTGTTTGTTCCCCTTTCTCAGGACATACTTTTATCGTAGTATTAAAACTGGTTGTTAATAAACAGTAACAGTTACTCCGTTGTGTTCTTAAATTTGTATATAGGTGTTTGTTGCAGAACGGCGGGAGAAAAGCAGACGACCACACCTGTCATTGACATATGATCAGCGAATCTCATTTATTCCTTGGCTGCGTGTACCTTTATAATACGGATAATTAGCTCATACATATTGCAACATATCTCTGTTTCGTTCGATTTGTTGGCCTCAATTATATTATATTGTGTTATCTTGTATTTCGATATCATATTTAGTAAAGTAAGTTTTTCCTCCTTAGATTGCCGCTGTTTTATCCCATTCCCCTTTTCCCCCTCCTTTCCGGGCCCCGGGGGGGGGGGCCCACGGGGTGGCTTCCCCTGTCACAGGCATAGGTAAATCTAAGTAACCCGTGACACCATCCAAAGCCAATCTTCCCTCTTTCTGCCTGAAACTGTTTCCCCTCCTCCTATCCCAAGTGACCCTGCTAACAGCTTTAGAAAGCCTTCATGCAGCATGAAAACGTGCCTGTGAGCAAACAAGCAGAGAGAGCAGCAAGGATTGCTGTTGCACTGTGTCACGCCGCTCACTGCCCTCTCCTCCCTTACAGGTTTCAAATGGAATTGGTCCCCAAACTGCCGCCCCTGATACACCGCAAGTCCTCCGGGAGCTTCTCTGGGGCACGGAAGCCAAAAAAAAATGAGATTTTGCCACCTCTTTCCAAGGGCAGGAAAGGTAAAGTGGCTTCCAGCTCCTTTCCACGGCACAGGCAACCAACTGGAGGTGGGCAGTCTCTTGCTGACCATCATCCCAGGGCTCTCACTTGTTTCAAACCTTCCTGCTGGCTCAGCATGGCTTCTTCCCCTTAGATAATGGTTGGCCTGTCCAAAAGGGAAGTGCTGGGTGTGACGTACCCCCATCCCTGGCTATGGCAGGAGGATGTGGGGATCTCAGGCCCTGCCCTCCCCCAGTGGAAGGGCAGGGACCCCAAAAGTCATTCTGCTGCCTTCTTGTCACCAGCCAGGTCGTCTTTCCCATAGCCAACGTCCCTCCTGCAGCCCCAAAACAGAGCTGAGCTGCAGAAAGGAGGCCCTCCTGTTCATATGCTCCCTTCAAATACTACAAGGCCGCAGTGAGGTCTCCCTGAAGCCTTCTTTTCTCCAAGCAAAACAAGCCCAGTTCCCTCAACCTGTCCTCGTAGGAAAGGTGCTCCAGCCCTCTGATCATCTTCGTTGCCGCCCTTAGCATTATTTGCATTTCTCTTTTGCCTTCCTAAAAAACACACCTGCTTCCGGGCACATTTCATCCCACTGTTAGGCCTTGTAAGAAGCACTATGGCAAGTCCACATGCAGAAAACACTGTCATTCCATTCAGTAACAGAGAAACCATTCTGCCCTTGCTCATGACTCTCGTCCCTGTTTCCTCCTGAACTGGGCAGTGTTTGTGGGCAATGAAAGAAATCCCCATATTCCAGAAAATAAAGACAAATAAGAAATAGGCAGAAAAGCGGCACTAATACTTTGTCACTGGTGGGAATCTCCACAGAATGTGTTGTGCTGAAGGTGTGAGGTTAAGGGATCATCACTCTCAAGATAAAAGTCATAGCATGGAAGATTTAGGGATGGCGTGCTGACTAGAAGGAATAAACAACACTTACCTTGTATCTTATTCATTTTCTCTCTCTTATCATCGGATATCTTATCATCATCTACGTAGCTCTGAGGTTGTCCAAAGCCTGTTGCCATGAGCTTTGCTAAACGCAGCAGTGCTGTGGCTCAGAGGTATTACACTGGCACATCGCAAAGGAGAACTCCATAACCCAAGTGTAGAGGGAAGAAGAAAGGGGAACTGTTACAATTAATTACCTCCTCTAAATTGGTAACTGTAGGCTTCTTGTCACACACTCGTGCCTTAAAGCAGAACACCACAGATGATGACAACCATGACAGGGATTTCTGCATACAAGCAACCACACGAGGCTGGGCACACTCTCCTGTCTCTTTGCCATTCCTAGAAAGACCCAAAAGAGCTCAGTGTTCTCTTGCTGTTAGTTTACATCCTCCAAGCACTTCCAAAGGCACGCTGCTCTGTAGAAAAAGCTGAGCTGTCCAGAAAGTTTGTTCAGGAAGAATGCAGCAGTGTCAGTGCACGTCATCCTGGGGGATCTGAATGCATTTGTGAAGAGAACAGGGAAAGTAGAGCTAAGAGAGCAAAAAACCAGGCACTAGCAGTGCTGCCCACAGGGGGCGGGGCTTGAGGCAGGGCCTGTGCCAGAGGGGGGCCTGGCACAGTTAGGGCCAGCTCAGGGCCCAGAGCAGAGGGGGAGCAGGCAGAGGCAGGGCCTTGGGGCCCAGGATGGAGGAGGACCAGGCACAGCTGGGGCCAGCTCAGGGCCCAGACTGGAGAGGGACCCAGCACAGTTGAGGCCACTGCAGGGCCCAGGTGAGAGGGGAACCCAGCACAGTCGGGGCTGCTTTGGGGCCCAGGCTGGAAAGGGGCCTGGCACAGCCAGGGCCTTGTGGCAGCACTCAGACTCTCCAGTTCAACCGTTAACCATAACCTCAAATGGTAACTGTAGTGGAAGGCAGGAGCTGATACAGCTGCTTTACTCTGTTTTAATTTTCCAAAGAATGGTGAAGGACTCGAGCTAGTATCCAAAAAAAGGAATTTCTGAAAAAAAAACCCAACACAAATCTAAACAAAAAATCCCAAATACACTTTTCTGAAGAACAGGATTCACAAAATGTTGCTATGGAGCAGATCTCCAAATAGAGACTCTTTCTCTTAGACAGCCAGCTCTAACATGAGATTAGGGAGGGCAGCAACCAGGCTCTCCCCCTTTTTTGCACATATGAAGTGCTTCCAGCTGTGCTCCACAGCAGAACATCTTTCAATGAAGATTAAAGCCTGTGAAATGAAAGAATCCATTCCTATTTCTTTCACATTTGTGTTCATTGACTTCAGTTCCAACCAGGTGGACTCGCAGTGTCTTGCAAGTGACACCTGGAAGCAGGTACAGAGTGGAGACCCAGCACCCTCAATCTCCAGGTGAGTAACAGCAGCCAAGGAGGCCTTTGGGCTCTGCAGGGTCCAAGTGTGGAGCATTACACACAGGAACACCTGAGTATAAAGACAGTGGCAGAGCTGTAGAGCTAGCCATAACAGAGAGGCACAGTGGCTCAGTTAATTTCCTGCAGTAACACAGAAAAAAAGAGCCATGAGGGAAATGCAGATGCTTTCTGCCTTCCTCTTTTGTCTCATGCCTTCTGCCCCCATCAGAGGGGAGGAATGAGCTGCACTTCCACAGAGACATTCCCCTCACAGCCACTCACACCTCAGGTGTGGAGGAGCTAGCTGGGGCTGCTGGTGGCAGCTGTGGAACACTGCCATCTGTGGTGCCCCATCCTACCTTTGACACTGTGCAAATGACTGCAAGCAGAGATGTAGCAGAGGGAACACAAAGCATTTAATAGCTTATCAAACAAAGCAATGAGTAATAGAAATGACAGTATTTCCAAAGAAGTGGCAGGGAACTGGGGTTCTGTAGCAGGCTTTAGAGGCTCTGCATGGAACACAGCCCCAGGACACAACCCATCAGCTGCTGGGGCAGCAGCATCCTTGTCAGTGGGGGATGTCGCCAGTGGTGGACAGGGACAGAGTGAAGCCACACCTTGATGTAGCTCTGCATCTGCTCCTTTCCTGCTCATGTCCAGTCCTTTCATCTATTGCACTTTCGATCTTCTGTCCTTCTTTCTTACCTTTATCCTTTCTTCTTTTCTGCTCTTTTCCTCTTCTTAAGTTGTTTTACCTGTATCTGCTTTTCCCCTCTTCTGTTGTTTTACTGCTCTGGTCTGCATCCGGTGTCTGCACCACAGCTCTAGGTTGGACTTTGTGTTGGGATGGAGAAAGGTTCACAGGGCATAGATTTGTACAAGAAGAGCTCTCGTGCTGTGCCCAACAGGTGATGAAAAGGAGCCCTCAGGACCCAGGACCACAAAGGCAGCTTTTTTTCCCAAAGGCCACAGCGTAAGCTCGTGTAACTGGGAAGGATTCTGTTGTATATCTCCTGGAAGTGCCTTTGAATGAATAATTTTCTGATTTGTTCCCAATTGTTGCTCAGAGGAAATGAGGCTTTTATCCTTGTATCTTTGCAGGAAGACAGAGAGGAGGGAGCCTGTCTGGTGAAATGCTCAGGTGCCATTTCCTTCCTTGCACCAACAGCCTGTTTGTGTCCACGCGATGCCAGTTGTCCTCCTGACAGTTTCTACTGATGTTTCCCTGAGACCTTCTGCTAAGCTCTACTGTTTCTGTTTTCTCAAAGCTTTGTTAGGACTAAAAGAGGAGTGGATAACAGATGGAAGGATCTGGCCTTCTGCTGGATGATAGCCACCTGCATGTCATGTTCCTGCTTTCTCTTTTCCACAGGTGGCATTGTGCTTCCCAAGGAGCATATGGACCTTTTAGATGGGAGTGCACAGCAATGATCCAACAGGGTCTCAGCTTCCTTCCTGCTCTGCACCTGAGTGAGGGACACCGTGACCTGCTTAGGAGGCAAGATGTCATGTCAGGGAGGTTGTTTTTTTTTTGTCATCTGTGCTTTGCTGTGCTGTGATATTTTTTTGCGTTGCAGTGCTATGGTTTTCTTTCCTATTTGGTGTTTTCTATGTCTTATTCATTTATTTATTTTTATAATTTTTTTCTTGTCTTTCCTTCTTTTGACTTGAAGGGGTGGAGCCTGGCTGCACCTCTCTTACAGCTCATTTCAGGGGGCTGACTGCCCTTGGGTGGGATTTTTTTCTGTTGATTTCTCCTCTGTGGAGTTTGTTCTGTGCACTTCCATCCTCAGAGGTGGGTGAGCCATTCTTTCCTTGCCTTTGTAATATTGTGCTAGTCTTTCTGCTGCTACAGATAGTATGTGGTTGTTTTTTCTGGGTTTTTTTTTTTTTTCTGGGTTTTTTTATACTTAGATTCCCTGGTCTTTGGCTTGCTTTTTTCTTTATTTTTCTTTGTATTGCTTTTTTTTTTTTTTTTTTTTTTTTTCCTTAATTTGCTGTGTCATGTTCTCCTTTATGGTGACATTTGCAAGAGACTGTGAATTCTCCTGGTTCAAACTGCAGTCGGCTTCATCAAATGTGTAAGAAATATATAAGGGCTGCTGAGGCCAGGCTAGATTTCCATTTCTTTATGAACTGGGGTGTTGCTGCGGATGCGTTTATCTCCTGTTTTGTCTCTTGTGCTTGTTCAAGAATTTTAGAACATACTATGTCAGTGTTTGTTTCTATCCTGCTTTCTCTTCTCTCTGGCAGGTCAGCTCATGCTAGAAGTTGATGGCATCACTGTATGAATCGAGGTCAGTTTAGGAGCAGCTGCTGGTGGAAGGAATCAAGTCCAGGCTAATAAATGGAAGCATCTCCTGGTAAGGTGTCAGAGGCGGCAGTAATGATGTCTGTCATCGTAAAAACCAGAGGGCAGGCTCATCCAAGTTCTTGCTGGCTGATGTTTGGGAGTATCTTGTTTTCCAGCTGAAAGATAAGAAAGCTAAACATGCTGAGCCGTTACAGCTTGAGCTGAAGTTGTGAATGTGCTCCCGGATGTTTCCTTTAGTGGTAAATCATGTTCTGGCACTGTGGTAGTCCTATCTCTGTCATGATTTGGAGCACAGTGTCTGGTTGCGAGCCTTGTGTGCCTGTTTCCATGAACCTTGCTTTCTTTCTGTCTTCAGAGTAAGTGCAGGGTGCTTCCTTGCTTTTGGTGGATTCATCCAGGAGGCTTTCAGAAGGCCAATTGCAGTATTCATAACACAGAGGGACACAATGGGAATGGACTGTTGTTACCACCAGGCAAAAGTTTCTTATGTCATGAACAATATAAACAAAATTCTTACTTCTGGCCTGGCCCTGAGCTGCTGCAGCTTAAAGGCTGTTTGCTTTTGGGTGGCCCTTCGTGGAATTACCTGATGAATTTTCCCCCAATTTTTTAATGGCATTTTTAATGGCACTCATAGCTACTAAATTTGGGAGAGGAGTTAGATAAGGTTAGGGTAAGCTGCTTCTTTTTTTTTCTATTCTCCTAGGTGACTGTATTTTCTGCCAGTGCTGTGCTAGCTCTGTAACCGGGGATGGTCCTAATGCTCATGAAAAGGCTCTACTGGCAGCACAGAATTTGACCATTGGGCTGCCTGCTGGATTAATTTCTGTAGATTGAACAAACCATCTCAAAAAGCATACAATCAGTTTATTTTTTGAAAGGCTGTCAGCTTTTGAGGTCGCTGAGAAGTCTTGGTTTATCAGTCACTAGCAGCTTGCTGGAGCTTGAAGTAGTTGAATCGTCCCTTACAGAGCTGTTAAATAAAACCTTCTAATTACTTTGGCATTGTAGCTCTGAGCTAGGCTATACCGCTGGTGTGTGTGCCTGTGCTGCAGATGCCATCCTTCCTCATCCTTCTCCTCCTCCTTGGCAGAAGGTATCACCATCAGCTTTCTACCTCACCCAGCAGTTGTTCTCTGAGCAGAGACTTGGTCGCTTCCCAGTTTCTCTGTGGCACCCCCCTAGGCTGTTAGTTCTCTCTTTTTCTATTGGTGTTCTGTGTAGTCTTCAGTTTGCCCTTAGATGCCAGGCCACTTGAAAAGAGTTTTCAAATCATATCCATCCTGATTTCTTTACGTGTTGTCCTTTTTAAAAACAAACAAACAAACAAAAAATCAGCAACAACAACAACAAAAACCAAGAGGAATACTCTGGAATTTTCTATAGCAATCACCATTTCAGACTTGTCCATTATTCCTTTTGAGGCTGTTCTCTAATTTATTTAGTTCAAGATCAGTCCCCGTCCTTTGTTCTCCCTGCTTTTCTGTCCTGTCTGTATTTATTTGTTTTTCTCTTCAGCCTGCTTTCCTTCCAGTGCTGACAGTCATGGGGAACTCCTAGTTGTGTCAAGGAAAATGAATGCCACAGCACACATTCCTTCTTGATGTATAGCGGGTGCTGGTGATAGCAGAGCCCCTGTTCTCTGTGAGCAACTTGTGCTTAGCCTGCATTCGTTGATCTCTGATCTGCTAACCTTGTGAGAAGATGAAACAGAGCATCCAGCTACTTCACTGGGATTGTGGTTTGCACTGCTTTGACTTTAGTCCTGCAGGCCAGTGATGGACAAGGCAGAGGTGTTGGGATACTGAGAGAAGTGTTTGTGTTTGGAACTCTGCATTTTTTTATTTTTATTTTTTTCTTAACCATCACTGGGGACTGCTTCAGTTTAGCAGAGGAGCCTTAGTGGCGTGGTTGCCTCAGGTGTACCTGATCTCATGATGGTATGTGGCCTTTTGGCAGAGTTTGGGAACTGACCCCTCAAAACAGTGTTTAGAACTAGTTGCAGGTGATAGCAAGGCTAATCCAGTAAGGTTTTGATGAATCTGTCACAGAAGAGTTACCTGTCCTTATGAGCATGGCTGGTGTGTGGTATGTTGCTGCGACCTTCCTCCTTCTGTGTTTGATGAAGTAGATGCTTTTTGGTAGGGACGTTAAGGCTTTGGATGTGATAAGTTGGAATCCTATTGTGAGCCCAAATTCAGCAAACAGTTACTGCTTAACAGGGGCCTCAGGCATATGTTTTAAGTTTCTCTGTTTCCTGTAGGACTTAAAAACATGTTTATAGCTTTGCGGAGTATATATGGCACAAGGTGTGCTTGAGTATCTTGTGTTCTCTTTGGCAAGGACGTAATAAAAACCAGTCCTGGATGTTTGGTGAGGGAGCAGTGTTGAGAGGGGCGAGCCAAGTGGTGGTAGGAGTCCTGAGCCACCTAGTTTCTGTGCCTCTGTGTGGAGCTTTGTGCTTTGGAAATGCCCAGATTAGCTTTGGCTAAGCCTCTGAGCTTCTGGATGCTTCTCATAACCAGCTCAAACCTCTCAAAAGCTTGAGGATTGTCCATCGCTAATTTTCAAATGAATTGCATGGGGAAATGAAGATAAAAACCAAAACCCTCAAGTAGAAGTACTTGTTATTTTAAGAATAGAAAGGATAATGAATATGCCAGTAGTGTTTGATTGTTATGGAGGAGCACAAAGTAGTGGCCAGGAGATAGGAGAAATAAGGAGGAATGTCTCTTGGTTCTTTTCTCTAGGATCTTCAGGAACTGTTGATAAACATAAAGATGGGTAATACACACATAAAGAATGATAGTGGTTTTAAGGGTTGGAAAAATATTGTGAAGCACCCGTGTTTCGCCCCAGATTAAAAGATTTGGAACTCTCCCAGAGTAGAGAACAGTTTGTCTGATTTCCATTTTGCTGAGCAGTTCAGGCCATCAGAGAGGACTTGCTGGCCTCTGGACAAAGGGAGAGTGTGAAGGAGAGGAGGAAATAAAGATGTTAAGATCTGTGAAGAAGGATGAATGGCAATGGTTGTTTGTCACCTTACTGCCCTTCTTGTCTCCCTAGAGCCCAGCTGACTTCCTGGGATTGCTGAATAGCTGCCTCTTGCTGCCTTTTGCTGCCTCCTACCTATCAGACTAAAAACCAGTGGTGTAAAACTGAGTGTGAATTTAGTGGGGTAAGTCCTTGAGTAATCGTTATTTCCGTAAAAGGCATTGGATGTCTCAGGATGGAAGTCCAGGTACCTGCCCAAGTGTATTACAGCAGTCATGGAATTTCTATTTCAGAGACTTTTTCAAAGCCCTTCAGATGGAAAGGCAAAGGGATGTGCAACTTTGGAGTAGTAAATGGTGCATATCAAAATGTAAAGAGGGCTAATTAATGTAAACAGACTCCAGTCATGTCGGTGTATAGCTTTCTTTAGGAGGGTACTCAGGAATTCTTTTCTGACAATGAGTGATAGTGTCCCAACTCCAGGTGCGTGCTCAGCTTGGAAATGCATGCACATAGCTTTTGCTTGGCCAGCTGCTTTGAATGCATCGCACTACATCATCTTGTCTTGACCTCTTTGCTCCCTCCATCAAAAGTTTTGCTCGGTCTAGACTCGTTGCAGGTGCTCACTGTGTTATCTTGACCCACGTGAGATCAATACAGAGATGAATACAGAAAATTAAGTAGGGTTGTGCAGCACTAATTTGAACGTCTTAGGGGAATGATCGTGCTTAGGATAGGGTATCTTCCACACTGCTGATTGTCATCGTCGCCCACCCTTTGTGGGACTCAGACTTGTAGAACTAGCTCTTTGAAGAGAGGGCTCCCAAGGTATTAACCCATGTAAACTTCAGAGTACCAGGTTGTGTGATGGCATTTATGGGGCAGAGCCCACAGGGAATATGCCTCTGTGTCACTCAGTCTTGTGATGACACAGCGCCCGCTGCAGCCTGGGGTCAGTGGGACTGCAGGCACAGCGGCATGGAAGCTGAGCCAGCCACAGCCTGGTGCGTGCTGTGCAAGTTGCCCTGCCTGGTGCTGGGCTTAGTGCTGCCCTGTGCTGATGAAGGCAGCCTCGGAGTGGTGTGGGGCAGCACTTTTTGCAGCTCCCTGCCAATCAGGACCCCGACCAGCAGCAGGTTACTTGTGTGAGCAGGGGCGTGGGGGGGAGCCCATTTCACTTGCTGTTACAGCCTCAGAGAAATGTGGTTATTTTTAAAATGAAGCTTCTGACTGCCGGAGGACTCGTGTCATTCTCGCATCCCACTTTAGTGGATCCTGTCATGTGACTTGAAAGCACAGGCTGAGAGTGCAGGCTTATTGGATTTCATTTGATCTTTCCTGACGACAGGAACCAATGGGTGGCTTCCAGAATAGTTCAAGATGTCTCTGTTAAGAGCGAGTTTTACTACACGTAACTGGAACACCAAGCTCTTGATATTGTGCTGGTGATTAAAGCATTCTTTCCAATCAGCTGAAGAAATAGGCTTAGGAACACAGAGCATAATTCCTAGCTGCAGTAGATGATAGTGTAGCTTGAAGAAGTGTTCCCGTGGCGGCTCAGGTAGTTTAGATCTTAGTAGCATCTGGTAGTCTAAAGTGTGACTAATTCAGCTGATGTACTTCTCTTTGTATTTTTGGCTCTTCATTGTTGGTGGGTAATTTCAGCAACCAGCCCAGCAAAGACTACTGGTTGGCAGATAGGCTTCTGTACTTAGCCTTGGAAGGCAGAAGGATGCAGAGAGTAACATTTTGCAGAGTGCAGAGTGATTATAGAAACTGCAGAAGGTCAGCTTTGATAGGGATCATAGAGTCATAGAATTGCTCAGGTTGGAAAAGACCTTAAAGATGGTCAAGTCCAACCATAACCTGACCAAACGTACCCTAAACCTGACAACCTGCTGCCAAATCATGTCCCTGAGCACCACATCCAAATGGTTCTTAAACACATGCAGGGGTGGTGACTCAACCACCTGCTTGGTTTTTCCTTTGAGGAGCAAGCTGTCAGAGATGTCACTGCAGGAGCTGGTGCGGAAGCTGGACAGAGGTGTGTACTTGGTTTTCAAGAAGTTGCAGGGCCTAAGAATCTGCCTGGAGAAAGTGATTGTGGGGAAGCCAGAGACACTGCAAGTTCCATCACAGCTGCCACAAGGACTGTGGTGTTAAATCTCATAGAATCATAGAATTGCTCAGGTTGGAAAAGGCATTAAGGATCATCAAGTCCACCCACAACCTAACCGTACTAGCCTAACTCTAACAGCCCTCCACTACACTTTGTCTCTGAGCACCCCATCAAAATGATTTTGATGATACCTTTTGCATACCCCTTTTACCTTTGCCTTTTCTTCTATGTCACTTACCTTTTGCCTTTCCTCTGTTGAATTTGCCCTCAGGTTTTTGCTTTTCGCACTGCCATTTGCTTTTGCCCTTTGCCTTTGAATTTTGCATTTTGCTTTTGGTGTTTTCCTTTTGTCCTATGTCATTTGCCGTTTTCCTTTACCTTTGGCATTAGCTTTTTCACTTTACCTTTTGCATTTCCCTTTTGCCTTTGTCTTTTGTCCTCTGCAATTTTCCTTTTGCCTTTGCCTTTTGCTTTTTCTTTTGCCTTTGTTGTTATGCACTGTCTTTAGCCATAGCCATTTGCATTGACAAGTTGCCTTTGCATTTTCAGTTTTCCTTTTGGCTTTTGCCTTTGCCTTCTCTCCTGTGCCATTTGCCTATTTCCTTTGCTTTGTCATTTTGCCATTTTCAGTTCCCTTTTGCCTTTGCCTTTTGTACTAACTGTCCCACTTAGCTTTTGCCTTTGCCTTTTGGAATCTGCCACTTACCTTTTGTCTGTGCATTTTTCTTTTGCCTTTCGCCTTTTCCTTTATGCTTTGTCTTTTGCTCTTTCCATTAGCTTTTACCTGTTGTCTTTGCATTTTCAGTTTTTATTTTGTCATTTCCCGTTGCCTTCTGTCGTATGCAATTTGCCTTTTCCTTTACTCTTTCAATTTTCCTTTTTCATTTCCCTATTGCCTTGGCCTTTTGATCTATGCCACGTACCATTTTCCTTTTGTTTATTGCCTTTTACCTATTGCATTTTACATTTGTCTTTGCCTTTTGCATACATATTACATTTTCCCGTTGGCCTTGGTGGGTGCATCTGCCCTTGTGTTTTGTATTTTCCCTTTGCCTTTTGCCTCAGCCCTTGGCTTTTGACCTTCCGTTTGCCCGTTGCCTTTTTCTTTTGCCCTTGCCTTATAGCTTTGCCGTTGCATTTTGTCTTTTCCCTCTGCCATTTGCTTTGGCCTGTTGCATTTGCCTGTTGCCTTTGCCTTTGGCAGTTTGCTTTTGCTTTTGCCTTTGCCTTTGCCTTGTGTCCTATGCCATTTTGTTTTGCCATTGCCTTTACCGTTGCCTTTTGCCCTTTTTATTTTTCATGTCTTGCTTTGCTGCTCCGTCTATGTTGCCATGGATTGCTTTTGAGTTTTGGTTTTTTTTTTTCATATCTGTGGATTCCTTTATTTTTTTTTCCTTTTCCAGTCTTGGCATTCTTTTATCCTTCACTATGCGGTATTCCTTTTTGTTACTCAGTATTTCAAGCCATTTTGCTTTCTTTACCTTGGCTTCTTAGTTCTTCAGCTTTCATTTCTCTTTTTTGTTTTATCTTTGCTCTTTAGTTTTTCTTTTGAATCTTTACCTGCCCTTGTTTTTGAGTGTTCTTTGTTTCTTTCCAGTGCTCAGCACTGGTGAGCTTTTTTATTGTTTCTTTGATATGGACTCTTTGCTTTGACATGATCTTGTGTTCAGGTGATTTGCTTTACTCTTGCATTTCTAGACCTTTTTTTGCTTTGCTCTGTTTTCCTTCCATGTTTCGTTTTCCCCTGTTTGATTTTTTATAGTGCTCCTTTTACTTTACTTTCCATGGTCCTTGTTTCATTATTGTTGCCTCTTTGTCTTTCCTGTTCCTTTATTTTCCTTAGTGATTTTTGATATTGTTTTTCTTTCGTTTCCTCTTTGTGTGTCCTGCCATTCTGTCTCCTGCCAGTATGTGTTTCCTGCTATTGCGTGTTTGTCTCCTGCCAGTGTGTTTTTTCTTTCTGTCTTATAATACTTCTCTGTTTACTCTCATGGCTGCTTAAATCCATCCCTTACCTCCTTCTTGGCATGACTGCAGATGCTTTGCATTCCTACAAAGATATGTTTTGTTCTAAATGTCATCCGGAGACCCAATCTGGGCTTGTCACCCTGATGTAGCATCTCTGGTTGAGGCAGCAGCATGCCCTGTAGCTACCCATTCCTCCTCCCTGGCATGGATGTATTACTTTTTGTGTCCTCGAGACTCTGTTTGCATGTCTGCATTCTGTCTTTGATACTACTTTTCCCTAGTGCTTTCCCTTCGTACATTTCCTCAGAGTTTTTCCTCATTGATTTTTCTTAGTGTTGTTGCTTATTGTTTTTCCGTACTGTTGTGTTTTTTTTATTTTATTTTTTCTTTTTTTTTTTGTTTGTGTTTGTTACCTGCCAGTGTATGCCTCCGGTCAGTTCGTGTCTCCTGCCAGTGCTTGTGTCCTGCTACTTTATGTTTCCTGCCTGTGTTCCTCTCCTTCCAGTCTGTTTTTTTTTTTTCTTTCTTTCTTTCTCTCTTTTCTTTTTCTTTTCCTCTTGTCACTTCTGAGATTCATTTCCCAGTATTTAGCCTTACCTTCTCTGGTGGAGGTAGCAGCATGCCCTGTAGCTACCTATTCCTCTTCCCTTGTATTGTTGGTGATATCTTAGCCTTTTTCTGGCTCTGTTGTCATCTCTGCATCACCATGGGAGTGCATTCTTTTCCTTATCCTTTGTTTGATCTGTATTCCTTTGTTTGTTTCAGTTGTTGTTGAATTGTTATTTTGTTGTTGTTGTTTTTTACTTATGCTGTTTTTTTCATTTCTCTTAATCTCTGAATTTTATCTCGTTATCACTTAGCCTAATTTATAGCCTGCAGTTCTTTTCCCCGTGTCACGTTCAGGTTTGGAACCAGTCAGCCTGGGGTTACACCTCCCCATGTTGCATCTTTGTTGTTGCTAGGGAAAAGGAGTGGTTCCTTTTCTACAAGATACTCTGAAAACATCTGTACTAAATGCACGGGGTTTGATTTTGGTTGGGGAAAACAAACTGCTTCCCGTCTTACTCCCCCGTCACTTCCTTGGAGCCTTTCCTACTGCTTGCATTTGCAGTTCGTCTTGTAGACATGTAGTTAGATAAGAGCATCTCTGCTTTCCTCGTCCCTTTCCAGCTTGCCCTGATTCTTCTGCTGCTGTCCTGCCTCTTCTGCTTCTTTCTCTGGTTCTCCTTGTTAAATAAATTGCAGCCCAACCTTCAAAAAGGAAAGAAGAATTTAACTGCAGTGACCCATGTCCTTATCCCACTGTGGTCTGTGCTGAAATGGCTATTGACTGAATTGGGAACAAGGCTGCCTTCCCCCTGCTTTCACATAGCCTCTCTATGGCATACAATAAGTGGGGTTTCACAGGTTGCGTGAAGAGCAGCCAGGTCCAAACCTTCCCTCCTTGTCAATGCAGTGGCTGGGGAGGTTTCAAAGCTCCTTGGAGCCAGGGAGCTCTTTGGTGGAGCTGACGGAGGAAGGTCCCACCTCCATCAGGGGAAATAAGAAGGAACTCTGCCATGCAAAATAAGGAATAACATACCAAGTGGGGATTGTACAGTGAAGCAGGAAACTGATGCTCTGTTGGAATATGGAATAAAGGGGGACTAAAAGAGGGAAACTTAAAGCTAGTTTATAGAAACAAGTAAAGGATAGTTAAATTTTACAAGTAAAAGAAACAGGGGGCATAGGAGAGCAAAGAGGATGCAGCTAAGGAGTGAGACCTCACGGACGACATCAGGCAAGGAGGAGAATAACTACTTGTAAACTACCAGAAGAGGAGTTTCATCCCCCAGATAAGAACAAGAGGGGGTCTTCATGCTAAAGACCTACTGAATATGTATCAGAATTCCGAGAACTACTGACTATGTATTAGAATTCTGAGAAATCATTGACTATGTATTAGATGTACCTATATCTGTGTCACGATTTTACAAGTTGGTGTGCAAGTTTGGTGGAGCTATCCCCCTTGCACCCGGCACTGGAATAAACATACCTGCTTTATAACCCATCTCTGGATTATAGAGTTTTATTCCGCAAGTCAGGATGAAATGCATTCATTTGGCTATGGCTTTTTGGATGCAGCACTGCTCAGTAGCCCTGGGCTGTGGGAGCACTGACATGATGCAGCGGGATGCCACTGGGATGCAGGGACAATTCCTGCTTTTCCGCAACCCAAACTCAGGTCTTGTGGAGGCCCCGGAAGGAAGAGTGCAGTGCTGTGCAGTGTTACTGGGCTGGGGATGAAGGCTGAGGATGACTCATCCCCACTCAAGGGAAGTGCTGTGTGTGGCTGGTCTCATGCGTGTGCCATGGACTCTTTCCTTACCGGAACACACAGGAGTTTTGAGGCACAGCACTGAATGACTGTGCTGGGTTTTCCAGAGCCCCCAGGGCTTTGGGGACATTACTGCCACCATGTTGCTGTGCCCTGGCTGCTGGTGGGTCTCAGTTCATTGCTGTCCCTTTACCCCCCACCGCTGCCATCCCTAGAATTGATCCCTAGCTTGATGCCTTGTTCCATCCTCTTCCTGGTGACTCTTTAGGACAAATAGGGACAGAGCCACTGGTGTCTCCCCGCCTTGTAGGCCTGGGGATTGTCCTGAGTACCCAGCATCACTCTGCTGATGAGAACCAGTTTCTAGGGTCTGTCCCCTGTCCTCAGCTTGGCTGGGGTCCACCCGTATGGAATCACCTGTAAATAAGGGATAATAGGGACAGCAGCAGGACTGGGGGCTGCTGCAGCACCCATGTGCATCCAACCCCTCAGCATCACATAGGAGACCCCCTCTACTTGCTCAGTGAAGAAATAGCCCCCCCCCCCCCCAAAAAAAAAATCCCCGAGTGACTCATTTGGGGCTAAAAAGGCAGCAAAAAGCAGAAGCTTGGGAAGTGTGGGAGGGGCATGGGAGGCCTTTGCTCCTGTCCCCATTTGGGGTAAGAAAAGGGGCTAAAGGGTTGCAGAGTGGGACCCCCTCAGCTGTCTGCCCCCAGAAGCTGGAGGGGGAGGAAAGGAGAGGGAGAAGTGGAAGATGAGGGGGGAAATGAGGACACTTTGAGTTTGACAAAAAGCCTTTCATTCCAGGAAAGAAACGCTTGGCTTTGACTCAGCAGCACTCAGAGCAAAAGCCATCCCCGTGCCCGCTGTGACATCCTGCCAAACTTCTGCCCTGCAGCGCTTGGCTCACCTTGTTGCCTCTGTTTCCCCTCGTGCGACGTGCAGTGGTGCCACCCCCAGCCATCCTCAGGACCCACAGTGAGTCTGTTGGTGGCCAGTGTGTCACTGAGTGACAGCATCAGGTGGGAATGCATCAACATAGAGCCAGGGGAGAGCTGAGCAGCGCTGGGGTGGGGGGGAAGTCAGCCCCAAGGGGAAAGTCTCCCCCGTGAAAAAAGTGGGTCATTTAATACCTTGCGTGAGATGCTGGAGAACAGGAAATGAATGAGCTTAATATGTGCCACCTGGGTACTTCCTGAACGTCCTCCAACACCACAAGTGCTGTCCAGAGCTCTCCAGTGTCCGCTCGTGCTCCTTGCAGTTCCCCAGTAAGCTCCCATTGCTTCCCAGTATTGTCTAGACTCTCTTTGTGCAAACTCTGTATCCCCCAGTACTGCCTGGAGCCACCACAGTGCTGTCTGCGTCCTTCAATAGCCTCCCAGTGGCACCAGTACTGCCCAGTGCCCCCAGTTAACACAGCCATTGTACAGTACATGACCATCTCCTTCCACGAGAACAACACAAGGCCACAGAGACGTTGACAGCAACGATGGTGCTGGAGACATTCAGTCTGGAGGAGCTGCAGCTCTTGGTTCACTGCAACCACTCCAGCATCCCCAGAGGTGGGCATGGAGGTCTGGGTGGCCTTTGGTGCTGCAGGAATGACTGCAGGCAGAGATGTACCCAAGTGAGCACCAAACATTTAACACATTAACAGTCTAAACAGTAAAGAAATGACAATATTCCCAACCATTTCCAGGTAAAGGCAGAAATCTTCCTTTTACACTTTGTACCTATTAAACAAAGAAACAAACACGTGCTGAAATCACAAGTGATAACCTTGCTGCCAGTACTGGTTGACCTGAGTGATCTCTCCAGAGGTGCTTTGAAGTGGTTGTTCCCTTGGCAGAGGAGAGAAGTAAGCTTCGTGCTTGGGTACTTAAAATAAAGTTCAGTGTTCTGGGTCTTCCAGTGCGCCTGCCTGGGGAAGCAAGCAATTCTTTGGGAGAAACCATCACATTTCTCTTTCATTTGACAGAACTCGGTGCAGTATCAGCTTAATGTGAACACTGAGGTCCATCTGCAATTATTTTAGAGAGTTTTGTGCCACACAACCCGACTGTTTGTTTCATCTTGCTTCAGATGGAATGGCTGACTTCCTGACTGGCATCCTCACTCGAGCAGAGAGCCACTTGGGCTCCTGTCCCCGTGACCTGGATGCTGAAAAGAAGCTGTGGGACTCAGCCAGGAGGGATCTGTCATTTCATTTGCTGGGAGGAACCAGCAGGCCTACCTTGCCAGTGTCCAGAGTGCCTGCCTCATTTTTGGCCAAAGTCAGCAGTAGATGGACTCAGAGCTCTGTGCATGTGCCTCTTCACTGTCCTGCTTGGCTGGTGGCACTCAGGGGGGATTTTGTGAGGTGAGGTCTCTGCTGGGCGATTCAAGCCCAACACATTTGAAGTTGAGTGGCAGACAGTATGTATTTTGATTTCCAGGCTTGTGACTTGGTCACAGGGACTGGCAAGTAGGATGGAGAGGGCTCTCTGGAGATTTTGCCCTGTTGCTGCACATTGCTGCCAGCACCACAGCAGGAGGCAGATGGCCATACATCAGTGGTGGGATGCACAGAGAATGAACACCTGCCTGCCCATCAATAATTCCCCAGAGACCACAGTCTGCAACTAAGGAGACAGAGTGACAGAAAGCATGCTGTAGGTTTGCAGTCCACTTTATGTCTAGCACTTAGAGGTATGTTTTGTCTGAACTGTCTGATACTTTGGTCAGTTAGTGCTACAGAACAGAAGCAGACAGTGACTTCTGTATGGGCATTTGATTCTAACAAAGAGAAAAGCACTGCAGGAAGCCTTACCTCCACCTGCAGAGAAATCAGTTCCCAGCCCTATGTCAGTTCAGTTAAGCATCACTGCTCCTTCCCCAAGGAGGATCCTCTATGAAATGCAACAGGACAAAATGTGAACCTTTCACAATGTATCAATCCTTTCAAACCAAGGCATCTAGCATCTCAAAATGACTACTGCTCGACTACCAGGTCGTTTCAGATCACATAGGCTTCAACATCTGGGAAGCCTCTGTTATTAAAGGAGAAAAGGGCTCATGCACTTGAATAAGGGCCACAACTTTGGGGACAGCAGCTACTCCCATTCTTTTCCATCTAAAGCTGTAATTTAGCTTTCACTGCATCTACTTCATGCAGCCATTCATTAGTTCTGCAGTGCACTGAATGGTGCAAAGACTGTGGATCAAGGGAACCAATCTAACCAGTCCTTAATTTCCTGATGAGAAATCTCTCTCAGTCTCTTGGAATAGCACTGATCACTTGGAGCACATTAAAGTAAAGCACCCAGGAAAAAGGTGGCAAAAGTTGAATCACAGCGCCGCCTGCTGGAGACCGACATCTCGAGGGAAGCAGGATGGATGTTGCAGCCAAATGTGCTCCTCCACCACTGGTTTTCTGAGACGTACCCGTGAGCACCACACATTTGTACGGTCTGTCTGTCCGTAGAGCTACAAAGGCAGAAGCAGAACATCTATATGGTTTGTTGCAGCTGTGGGTTGTGACTGATATCAGTCCTTGGATCTGTTACACTTCACAATTGCGTTCAGAGTTTTTTCAGGTCATCCTGGCTTTCTGGTGCTCCCTGCACAGTGACACCATCTCTTCTGTCACCCCATTTAGTCAAACTGACTGTGATTTGCATGTAGCTCCTCCACGGTGCTTCCAAATTCCTAACAAATTGGGAAATGAGCCAAGGGACCCATCTGATATCTGATAGATGCTGACACAAAAGCAATCTGTCATAAAGCCCTTTGCACTGATGCGATTCAGTGTAATACCTAGCATGGGTTTGTTTACCTTTCCTTGAGACTGCAGGTCATTTCTAGCAGTAACAATGCTTACTGCAGGTCACTCAACACCACGTTATGACTATGAGTCTTACTTGAAATCCATTCCTAGCCATGAGAGCTGGGCAGTATTTAAATAGCGCTTCTTTGGAGCTCAGGATTGGTTCATCCCTAAAGGTAGGAAATAGGGAAGGGGGGTGTCCTGGAAATGGGTGATGCTGAGATGGTGGAGATGCTGAACGCCTTCTTTACTTTGGTTTTCACTTCAAAGACTGCCCCTTGGGACTCCTGGACCCTGGAGGGAAGAGAGAAAGCCTGGGAAATGGAGAGCTTTCCTCTGGGTGAGGACGGGGTGATCTGGGAGCATCTGGGTGGGATCAGTGTGCACAAATCCATAGACTCTGATGGGATGCATCCACATGTGCGGAGGGAGCTGGCAGAGGTAATTGCCAAACACTGTCATCTTTGACAGGTCTTGGAGAAGAGAAGTGCCTGAAAGCTGGAGGAGAGCCTGTGACTCTGCAGTCTTCAGAAAGGAGCAGGAGGAGGATCTGGTAAACTGCACGGCAGTCAGTTTCACCTCTGTCCCTGGAAAGGTGCTGGAACAGTTTGGTCTGGATGCCTTCTGCGAGCAATTGGAAAGGAAGAAGTTTATCAGCAGTATGCAGCTTGGATTCACCGAGGAAAAGTCATGCTCAACCAACCCTGCAGCCTTCTATAATGGCATCACAGCACAGAGTCCATTTGGAGACCTGTGGCCTGCAGTGTTCCCCAGGGCTTGGTGCTGTGTCTGATCTTGTTCAGTATCTTCACTGATGACCTTGAGGAGGGGATAGTGTCCATGCTCTGTAAGTACGCCTATGATACAAAGCTGGGAAGAATGGCTGGCACACCTGAAGTCTGTGCTGCCATTCAGCAAGACCTGGACAGACTGGAGAGCTGGGCACCAATAAACGTGAAGAGGTTTAACAAAAGCAAGTGCAGAATCTTCAGCCTGGGAAGGAGTAGCAGCAAGTATCAGTACAAGGGCATGGAATGTTGTGTGGGCACCTGGGTGTGCAAAGGAGGCATGGTGGCACACATAGATGCCCATGCACATGGGTAGACAGAAGGACAGGGTTGCACATCAATGTGTGTGCACAGTGTTATTCAAATGGCTGGGGTCATACAAGTATGAGCAGGCATGTGGCTGTGTGCAAGAGAGGAGCTGCCCATGTTTGTGTGCAGGGCTGTGCAATGGAGTGGGGTTGTACAGCTGTGTGCGGGGGCCAGGTCCTGTGTGCCATGGAGCTCCATGGGAAACCTCTATGAGTGCTAGCAACAGCAGGAGCACTTGGAGCACTGCCTGGAAGAACGGTGCTGGGATGGGCTGTGGTGGGCGCCGAAGATGCATAGTGGACCGAAGATGCGTAGATGCTACTCTGGACCAAATGTCGGGCAGCTGCTCATGGAATGCCACTGGACAAATCAGGCTGTGCAGTCTTTGTGAATATGTAATTATGATAGTTTATTGATTGAATGCATTAAAGAAAAAAAAAAAGGAAAAAAAAATAAAAAAATAAAAATAAATAAATAAATAAATAAATAAATAAATAAAAGAAATCCCAGAATGTAGTAAAACATGGAATGCTGAGTTGGGCTGCAACTGAAATGCTGTGCACTGCAGCCGCTGCCTTGTGACGCTTTTCCTCTCAGTCCTTCATGTGCACCTTCTGCATCATCTCTGCAAGGCTGTTCATCTCTGCGAAGAACTGGAAAGAAACAAAGCAAGCGTAGAAGTAGGACAGAAACAATCTAGGGAGATCTCATGAAGAAAGCCTGACCAGTAAACATCCAGAATGGCCCCGTGTGGAACAGCATGTTCCTTTCATTCAGGTCACTGACACTACTTCCCATGACACGTTGTCTATGGTAAGATTCATGCTCTGTCATGGGAAGGTCGTTTCAAAGGTTGCAGTGCCCAACATGGCAAGCTTCTTTATCACAGCAAAACCTTCTGGCTGTTACCAACCACATTGTTCTCAAGCCAGAGGAAGGCGTCCAAGCTCCCCATGGCAGCTCTCACTGACAGTGTCATTTCCTCAAACACACAATTTTTCTATTCCATCGCTTCTCTCAGGATTTTGCCATCTCTTTTATGTCTGACAGATGTAGGCACTGAGACCAACAAGAGAATGCGTGTCTGTGTTCACCAAGGACTCACCTCTGCACGTGCAGCTCTCAAAGAAGCCTTTCTCATTTCCCTTTTCCTTTCTTTTTGTTGTTGTCTTCTTGCTGGAAAGCAAGAATACCAATGAATTCATTTTGTCTACAGCAAAGCTGCAGAAATATGGGTGCCGAGAAAACAAATGGCAGTCCAAAGACAAAGCAAATGGGACTAGGAAGCCTCTCAGTGAGTAACATTTCCAGGGGGAAATACGGAAGAGCATAATGATGTTAATGGAAAGAGATGCGTTTAGGTATTCTGGCACCTCGCTGCCTTTGGACTTTGTAGCCTTCAACTCCTTTCCCCTCCACAGAGAAGGAAAAGGTAAAGCAAGCCCTAAGCAAACTCAATGTGTTTGATAAGGACAGCACTTCACCGGGACGGTGCCACAGCACCTTCTTACCTCTTTGCTTGGAGCTCCGTGGTGGGGTTGGGGCCGGCACACTGCCGGTGCTCTGGCCCCTGGCTCTTTTGTTAGCAGGCAACTGCGCTGCTGCCTGTTGCTCTTCGTCCAAGCCCTTGCGTTTCCCTCCAGCCAGGGTCTTGGAGACAGAGCGGGGGCACACAGCCAGGGAAGGTCTTCTCCCTGAGCTGGGACCTGCTGTTACTGGAAGCCCTCCAGCCTGGAGATGATCTCTCCCAGAAAGCACTTCCTGCACTGCTTTCACGTAGATCATTCCATTTGGCTCACATTGTACATCTGTTATAATCAAGAAAGGAGAAGCAGTTAGACTTCAAGGGAGCCCAAGGCTACTTTCAGTCTGCAGAATGGGCCACAATACTAGGAAATCTCATCTTGAGTGTTCACAGCAGCAGATCTTGGGTGAAGTGTGGGTTTGCATTTCAAATCTGGACAGGGAAGGTACTTGTAAATCCCAGGGACAAAGACCTCAAGCAACATGCAGCAACAACACTCCCAGGAAAGAACAGACAGAAAGCCTGACTAGAACGACATTGAATCAAACCCCGATGCCTGTTGTGCCTCTGTACCTCTCTTGGGTGCCACGTCACAGGCTGCAGTCCTACCCAGACCTGCCGCAAGGCTGCGCTTTGCTGGAAGGCCGCTTGCGTCATCTTCTGGCAGAAAGAAACAAGAAATACTTGAAGAGCATCTCTTGGGAGGAAGATTTGAGCACAGCCAACCACCAACTTCAACTCTCCAAGTGTAGTTCCTACCATTTTCCTTTTTGCTGCTACAGCATGGTGCCATTTCTGCAGTCAGCACAGATCTGCAGTGGGCTTTCTTCACTCTTCCATCACACATGCACCCCTTCATGCAGCCCTATTTAGTGGCAGGTACCCACACCACAGCTCTTACCTGCATGGGCTTTCCGTTTCCCACCTTGCCCAGCACCATTGCATGGACGCACGGGCTCTGTCCCTAAAAGAAGAGATCGTGTGTTGATTTCACAGATGACAGTAGCAGTATTGTCCTGTTAGCCCGTGTCCACCCCCCACTAAAGAAAGACCCTGTTTTACAGACAGAAGAGAAACTCACTTTTGCGTGGCAGTAAAGACAGTCCATCCCCATTGTGTCCCTCTGCGCGCTGAAAGGTGCAGCTGGATGTCTGGCAGCTGCGCCGCCTCTGAAGAGAGAAAGGAAGAAACTCAGGTCGGAACGGGCAGCTGAGAGCTTCCAGATCGTGCCAGAGATGGGATATCAGAGTGCTGAGACATCATTGATCTCTAAGGGAAAATACAGCCTGAGCCCTGCCCGTGCCATTAGCCCAGGCTGTCAGCAGTGAGCTCAGGATCCAACCACTTACTGAGGTCCCAAAGGACCAGCAGGGCTCCCCCTGCTCCACTCCTTCCCTTTACAAATGGGAACAAAGAAGAAAAGTCAAGCCAAAGGAACCCAGCCATACCTTTCCGCTCACAGAGCAGGCATTGGATCCGCACTTGTCTCCTTGCTGAGACATGATCGCTCAAGTGTCAGAGGAAGCACAAGTTCTCTCACAAGCTCTCTCCACAGGAACTTTCCCTGCTCTTGGAAAGAGCTGGCTTCACTCTTCCTAAGACTGCCTCGATCCTCCAAATCTCCCTGCAAACAGGAACCCTGCAGAAATCATCCACAAGAGAAAAGTCAATGGGAGAAGTATATTCCCAGCTTTGTTCTGCCATGCAATTGAGTCTCTTGTGGAGGAAAAGGTCTGGGAATCAGCTGGCTGCAAGAACGTCCCAACGCTAGCTGCAGCTTGTGTCTGACTGCCATGGCTTGTGTCAGCAAGTGCTCTTCTCCATCTCCTCAGGAGCTCTGCACCCAGCCATCCATGTGGTAGTGAGGCACAAGTTGCGCTTTGTTTCCTTATGAATGGTGTTTCATCATCCTCACCAAAACACGGGTTGGAATCTCCACAAGAACCTCTTTCCCCTGGGAACAGCCATGTGGAGGGGCACTGCTGGAGCTGGGGACTTCTCCCCGGCCTAGCATTTCATGTCTGTAGAGACACCTCCCAGCAGCCAGCCAGCACCAAACCCAGCTCACCTGTTGGGCCTGTTCAGCCTAAGCTGCGCTCAGCTCACCAACACAGCACAGCAGTCCTTCGGACAGGCTCTGCCAGGGTGATCTGTTCCACGAAATGCACAGAGCTCAGTCTCCGCGTGCAGCACGCTCGCCAGAGCACCAGCTCTGCTCACCACCTGTGGGACACGTGCTCCTCCCACCGTGCCAACCATTGAGACCTCAGCAATGCTCGCATGACTTCTGCGCTTTCATCATAATGGAAGTGGACGCCTCCTAGATCCGAATTTAAGGAAACCAATGCCAGGGTCAGCCCATGGGGTGATCTGAAGTCAAACAACAGGGAAGTGAAGGTGACTCTTGCGCAGCTGTCATGGTTTTGTAATTTTCATTAAAAACCAGTCAAGACTAATGTGGCCTCATAGTGCTCAATGGAGTCCCAGGGGAGATCGTGGGAAGGAATAGGGGTGCACATCTGTATGCCCCGAGGCTGGTGCTCACCTCTCTGATTGTGGCTTTAGGCTCCAGAGCCGATGTTGACTTCCCTTACTGTGGCTTTATGGCCCAGGGCCAGTGCCGGCCTCATGGGCTGGGGTTTGAGGCCCTTGGACCATTGCTGGCCTCACTGAGTGGGGCTTCTGCCAGTTGGATACAGCTGCTGGCTGAACTGGCCAGGATGGAGCCTTCCCTGTGCAGCCTCCCATGTGCATATCCACCCCAAGAATGGAAGTCCTCCTTCTATATGTACTCCTTTCAACCACAATGTGGAAAGCAAACCATTTAGGCACCTGAAATGCTTCTGCTCCTGCAGTCTGGCAGAAAGCAATGCCCTCTGTTTCATGCCACCTCTGCACAAACTGGAAGGGAATGGGGAGACGTATGTCAGAACCAATGGGACAGGACTTCACTGGATGCAGTTTAAAAGCAAATCACCCCAGCTCTTGGTTGGGCTGTTGCCCTCTATTGCTGGGGATCCCTGACCCCTGGCCACTGGCTTTCCACCCATGCATCCTTCCTTGGAGCCAAGTGTGCCTTTCCCAGCAGCAAGCACCAGGCTGGAGTCAGCACCAAAACCAAAACCTCCTTGCACCTTTCCCGTCCTTCTTTCACACATCGTCTTTTAGTTTCAGAAAATAGGGCCAGACCCCAGTGAAACAAGAGCTCTAGGACAAAGCAGCTGCTTTATTTTCCTCTTTCCCTTTCCTCATCTACACCCCACAGAAAGACCATTTGCCAAGTAAGGGATGCAGTGATCAGGTGTATGAGGGGCAAAGCAAATCAAGCTTAATTTCAAAGGCTTGCCTCTTCCATGTGACTTCCCTGAGGTCTGATACAATCATAGACTCATCTGATACAGTCATAGATTCATAGAATAGCCTGGGTTGAAAAGGACCACAGCGTGCAGGGTCATAAACCACCAGACCAGGCTGCTCAGAGTCATATCCTCCCTGGCCTGGTCCTATCACTATCCACCCTCAGGAGTGGGGACAGAGATGGTTTCAGGGCTGGCTCTGGGAACAGGCCTGATTGCTGCTAGTGAGCGAGCCAAAGGCTTGATGGCGAATCTCCTCTTCCTTCCCAACTGCAGTGAGATTTGACATGACTCCAACCTACACCAGAAGCCTGAGCACTGCAAGTGTTGACAGCGGGCAGTTGCGAAGGAGACGGAGCTCTCTGCAGAGGGAGAGCATTGCCTACAGGTGAGGCTGGAGGCTGTGGGCTGGGATGTGCATGGGGGTGACCCAACGAGAGCCCATTCCCTAACGCCAAAGGGTCGCTGCTTGTTTGTGGCTGCCCGAGAGAGGGATGGGGAGGCCAGGAGCCCCCCAGTTCACAGGGCTGGTCCCTCTCCACGTCTCCAGAGAGCCATGGGACAGCCCATCAGCTGTCTGTGGGGAAGGCTGCATTACAGCCCAGGCTCCTGGCTCAGGCTGGCGGGATGCGGCCCCAAAGCCATCAGCCACTCAGGCAGACCCCTCCCGCTCTGTCCTTTCAGTCTTCTGCCACCCATCGGGGCTGTGCTTGAAGCCCCAAAGCAGCCGATGAGCTGCCAGCTGCAAGGCCAGGAGGGAACAGAGAGCCAAGAAGAGCTGGGCCCAACAGGATGGGTGGACGTATCCAATCTGTTCAATCTGTTCAGACGTGTCCAATCTGTTGATGTTGTTGCTGCAGCCCCTTTGCTGTGTCTGCGGCGGTCTGTAGGGAAAAGGGGGATCAGGTCAGATGAAAGCCCCTTTAGGGCTCATGGCGGGGGCAGTCCCGCTTTGGGTTGGGGGTTGTTGTTGATTATGGGACGGGGGTCTGCTCACATCCCCTGTGAGCCCCTCCCCCCCAACCCCATCCCATAACCCCTGTGACCCCCCCAACCCCATCCCATTCCAGCTCCCTGCAGGTCACACAATGGAGCTGCTGCTGCTGGTCCTGTAGGAGGATGGTCCTATGCCCACATCCCCAACATCCTCAGCTTCACCCCGTGAGGTTTTTGGGGTCCACATCCTCAGCTTCACCCCAAGGTTTTGGGGTCCACATCCCCACCGGGTGTCCCCAATGTGTCCACAAGGATTTGGGGTCTCATGTCCCCATAGAACCCCAAGTGTCCCCCCAAGGTTTTGGGGCTCACAACCCTGTTGGATATTGGGGAGGTGGTGCCTGCATGCAGCAGGGCTGGAGTCAGGGAGGTCACAAGTGTCTGACAGGGGTGGTCACCTGTAGCACAATATAGGGTTATACACCCCCCATAACCCCCCACCCTTCTTTTGTGTATATGTTGATGTTATTTAATGGGGGGGGTGGGGGTCTTCACTCACCACTCCCCCCCCCCACCCCCCTGAGCAGAACTTCCTCCAGCTCCGCTTTGAATCGCACTTTGGCCGCCCGTTTCCCCACACGCTGCAGCCGTTTCCACACCGAAGCCATCGCAAACCCCCCAAAATAAAGCCCCCCCCCCCCTTCAATATATACTCATTAATAACACACACACACACACCCTTTATATAGAAACTCAGAACGCAGCGTTGGGTGCGGCACAGCCCCGGGGCAGGAAGCGCTGATGATGGGAGGGGGCTGGGCCATATACACTCATATGGGCCCACCCCTAAGCTCTGCCCCCCTGCACGGAAGGACACGAAGTTCCCCTGTCGTGGCTGTGGGTGACCACTAGGGGGCGCCGTAGGCATAAAGATTGCCCCCCACGCCCCTTCCCCTTCAACCCAATTTGGTTCCAAAGAGACCCCCCCGCCCCCCGCATTAAACTGGGGTCTTAGAGTGCCCCCACTGACTCCAAATACCTCCCCCAACCCACCCTATAGACCCCAAACCCACCCCACTGCACCCTAATCCCACCCCACAGCCCCCAAAAACCCCCCCAAGCCCACCTTAAAACCCCCAAAGGCCACCCCATAACCCCCAGATACCCCCCAAACCCACCCTATGGACCCCAAATCCACCCCTCAGCCCCCAAATACACCCAAAACCCACCCTATGGACGCCAAATCCACCCCTTAGCCCCAAAATACCCCCTTAAACCATGCTGGGGCCTTGGGGGCGGCTGTTGGCGGCCCTCAGCCCACAAACCTCTTCCGCTCCCTCTGCCGTTCCCCCCCCTCCGCCCCACGCAACCAGGTCAGGCCTCTCCGGTCTCCACTCCCCCTTCCCCCCATTATCCCCAATGGGTCCGTGCCGTAACCCGCTCCCCCGGAGGGAACGCGTGCTCTGCGGAAATGAGTCCCCTGGGAAACGCGATCTGCTTCACTGGCGTTCCGCCCTCGCTTTGGTTCCTACGGTCTACAGAGCCGGAGGAAGGCGATCCCGGGGAGGGGGGGGGGGTGTCCTCAGAGGGGTGGGGACGTGTCAGCTGTGTCTCCACGGAGAGCTGTGTGTCCCCCCCCTACAGGTGGAGCTGCTGCTGCTGCTGCTCGTGTACCCCCGTGGGCGCCCCCACCACCACCACCCAAAACGAAGGGGGGCTGCGGGGATACCTGAGAGTATTGGCTCAGGCGCCCGGCCCCCCCCGGCCCAAAGCGTGCAGCCGCTACCTGCGGCGTTTGGCCGCCCGGAGCCTGGGGGGGTTACGGGAGGGCTTTGGCACGATGGGGAGCCCCGGAGGGGGGTTACGGCTTTGCCTCCGTTTGGAGCCCGACGACGCGACCCCCCCTCATCGCCTCCACATCCTGGCGCTGCTGCTGCAGGTGGGGGGGGGGCGGCTCAGGGCTGATCGGTGCGGTTGGAGTCGGGGGGAGCAGAATTAAGGCTCACCCTGCGCCCCTCCCGCTTTCCCCCCCCCCCACTCACCATGTGGGAAACGCTGGGGGTGGGACCTGAAAGCCGGTTGGTGTGGGAAGGGGCTCGGCCCCCCACCGCCATCACCCCCTTCGTGTTGGATGAAGGGGACGGAGATGGGGGGTGGGTGGCGGCTGCCTCGTTGCCCCCCCGTGGTCTGGCCATAGGAAATAATTCATCTCAATTGTTTTCTTATGGATTCATTTGCTTCCTCGAGGTTGTCCTGACATTCGGCAATTTCCTTCAGTAGCGTTTCGAGCCTTTTCACTTCTGCATCCTTCTGCTGTAGAAATATCACATTCAAAACAGGACGAACCAGATCATTTTAGAAACAATTACAAGCCAAGTTGCATTTTGGTGTTAAAAACAGCCATAGACTCATAGAATAGCCTGGGTTGAAAAGGACCACAGTGTGCAGGGTCTCCAACCAGCAGACCAGGCTGCCCAGAGCCACATCCAGCCTGGCCTGAAATGCCTCCAGGGATGGAGCATCCACAACCTCCCTGGGCAACCTGTTCCAGTGCGTCACCACCCTCTGTGTGAAAAACATCAACCTAATATCCAACCTAAACTTCCCCGTATCACTTTAAAACCATTCCCCTTGTCCTATCACTGTCCACCCTTGTAAACAGCCATTCCCCTGCCTGTTTATATGCTCCTTTCAAATACTAGAAGCCAACAGTGAGGTTTCCCTGGAACCTTCTCTTCTCCAAGCACAAGCCCCGTTCCCTCAACCTGTCCTCATAGGAAAGGTGCTCCAGCCCTCTGATCATCTTACTGGCCCCCCTTAGCAATATTTGCAATTCTCTTTTGCCTTCCTGCAAGCACACCTGCTTCAGGGCACATTTCATCCCACTGTTAGGCCTTGTAAGAAGCACTATGGCAAGTCCATATGCAGAAAACACTGGCATTCCATTCACTAACAGAGAAACTATTCTGCCCTTGCTCCTGACTCTTGTCCCTGCCTCCTCCTGCACTGGGCAGTGTTTGTGGGCAATGAAAGAAATACCCACATTCTGGAAAATACAGACAAAAAAGAAACAGGCAGAAAAGTGGCACTAATACTTTGTCACTGGTGGGAATCTCCACAGAAAGTGCTGTGCTAAAGGTGTGAGGTTAAGGGATCATCACTGTCACGATAAAAGTCACAGCATGGAAGATTTAGCGATGGCGTGCTGACTAGAAGGAAAAAACAACACTTACCTTGGAGCTTGTTCATTTTCTCTCCTATCATCAGATATCTTATCATCATCTACGTAGCTCTGAGGTTGGCCAAAGCCTGTTGCCATGAGCTTTGCTAAACGCAACAGTGCTGTGGCTCAGAGGTATTACACCGGCACATAGCATAGGAGAACTCCATAACCCAAGTGTCAAGGGAAGAAGAAAGGGGAACTGTTACAATTAATTACGTTCACTAAATTGATAATTGTAGGCTTCTTGTCACACACTACTGCCTACAGCAAAACAGCACAGATGTTGACAACTGTGATTTCTGCATACAAGCAACCACTCGAGCCTGAGCACATTCTCCTGTCTCTTTGCCATTCCTAGAAAGACCCAGAAGAGCTCAGTGTTCTCTTGCTGTTAGTTTACATCCTCCAAGCACTTCCAAAGGCACGCTGCTCTGTAGAAAAAGCTGAGCTGCCCAGAAAGTTTGTGCAGGAAGAATGCAGCAGTATCAGTGCCCGTCATCCTGGGGGATCTGAAAGCATTTGTGAAGAGAACAGGGAAAGAAGAGGGAAGAGAGCAAAACCAACAGGCACTAGCACTGCTGCCCACAGGGGGCAGGGCTTGAGGCAGGGCCTGTGCCAGAGGGGGGCCTGGCACAGTTAGGGCCAGCTCAGGGCCCAGAGCAGAGGGGGAGCAGGCAGAGGCAGGGCCTTGGGGCCCAGGATGGAGGAGGACCAGGCACAGCTGGGGCCAGCTCAGGGCCCAGAGCAGAGGGGGACCAGGCACAGCTGAGGCCACTGCAGGGCCCAGGTGAGAGGGGAACCCAGCACAGTCGGGGCTGCTTTGGGGCCTGGGCCGGAAGGGGGCCGGGCACAGCCAGGGCCTATCCCCCTTTTTTGCACATATGAAATGCTCCCAGCTGTGCTGCACAGCAGAACATCTTTCAATGGAGATGAAAGCCTGTGAAATGAAAGAATCCTTTCTTATTTCTTTCACATTTGTGTTTGTTGACTGCAGTTCCAACCAGGTGGAATCGCAGTGTCTTGCAAGTGACACCTGGAAGCAGGTACAGACTGGAGACACAGCACCCTCAATGTCCAGGTGAGTAACAGCAGCCAAGGAGGCCTTTGGGCTCTGCAGGGTCCAAGTGTGGAGCTTTACACACAGGAACAGCTGAGTCTAAAGACAGTGGCAGAGCTGCAGAGCTTGCCATAGTAGGGAGGCACAGTGGCTCAGCTCATTTCCCACAGTAACACAGGAAATAAGAGCCATGAGGGAAATGCAGATGCCTTCTGCCCCCATCAGAGGGGAGGAATGAGCTGCACTTCCACAGAGACATTACTCTCACAGCCACTCACACCTCAGGTGTGGAGGGATGAGCTGGGGCTGCTGGTGGCAGCTGTGGAACACTGCCATCTGTGGTGCTCCATCCTACCTTGGAGGTGGGCATGTAGAGCTGAGGACCTTTGTCACTGCACAAATGACTGCAAGCAGAGATGTAGCAGAGGGAACATAAAGCATTTAATAACTTATACAAAGCAATGAGTAATAGAAATGACAGTATTTCCAACCAAATATCCCCCATCCTAGCAGTCATATCTGATCTCTACAATCCCACCCAAACAATTTCCCAGCCCCCTCCAATTCCTCCTCACTATCCCACCCCTGAATTTCCCTCCCCCAATTCCCACACAGTAATTGCCCACACTAATTACCAGCATGCAGGGCATGGGGAACACCTGTTCCTTGTGTGCAGACACCTGAAAAAAAGAAGTGGCAGGGAACTGGAGGTCTGTAGCAGGTTCTGGAGGCTCTGCATAGAACGTAACCCCAGACCACAACCCCATCAGCTGCTGGAGCAGCATCATCCCTGTCATTGGGGGATGTTGCCAGTGGTGGACAGGGACACAGGGAGAAGCCACACCTTGGTGTAGCTCTGATCTGCTCATGTCCAGTCCAATCCTCTATAGCACTTTCCATCTTCTGTCCTTTGTTCTTAACCGTATCCTTCCTTCTCTTCTGCTCTTTTCCTTTCTTTTAGGTGTCTTACCTGTATCTGCTTTTCCCCTCTTCTGTTCTTTTACTGCTCTGGTCAGCATCCAGTGTCTGCACCACAACTCTAGGTTTTGGGATGGAGAAAGGTACACGGGGCATAGATTTGTACAAGAAAAGCTCTCTTGCTATGCCCAACAGGTGACAAAAAGGGGCCCTCAGGACCACAAAGGCAGCTTGTTTCTCCAAAAATAAATAAACTTAATTCTTTTCTTTATAAGAAGCATTAGAATCTTACAGAGGAGATGAAAATCATCTTCACTATGCTTTTAGACTGTACATAGACTAGACCAAGATGTGTGGTGTTGCTTTGATACCTTATGAGGAGCACCGGTATCAGTGGATGAAGCTAACATTGTCTCAGAAGCACAATAATGGAGTACTTTTGTTCATAGTTGGCCTGAATGCAGTACAGGAGTGTGTTGCAGTAGTACTTGTTCTGAAATTCTAGGCTCTGACAAAGAAGTTTAGCAGGGTCCAAAGCACTTGTGAAAACAGTAAAATATTATTACTTCCTGTGTTAACAAATGAGTCTGTTACAATAGGATGATGAAAATAATACTGCTTTAATGTGCTAATCATCAAACAGAGGATCTAGTCAGATTTCTAACTTCCAGCTCTTTAATTTTAGAGGTCTAGTTTGGAGCCTAGGGGACGCATACAAGTTTGCCTGCGTATTAAACCCTTTACGGCACGGGAGAGAGCAAATGGATCGCAGGTAAGGCATTTATTTAATCATAAACAAAAAAACAACCCTTAAATTATATATGTTTTCTTTCCTGTAAGATGACCTTTTAAAACTTTTTTCATGCCTGCATTACTTGTGCTTCCTTGTAATAGGGATGTGTTTCACTTGAGGACTCAACAAGCATCATACTGAAGTCCCCTAAGAGCTCATTGGGAAGAATGAGCAATAAAACTTTAGGACAGACAACACAGAAGTTCACCTTTTCACGGGTAAATTAATTGTCTTTAAATGATATTAAGTTATTTGTGGAAAAAGTTGCTTGTCTTCTGTTACTTCATATAAAGCAAACAAGTTTTTCTTAACTGTCTTTAGAATTATCAACGTGTATCTGACTCCTTACAAGTACTTAAATATTGCTTAAACAAAATAAAGAGATTAACCAGCTTCTTGGTAACATTCAGGTGTTTGGACCTGAAGCAACTCAAGAAGAATTCTTTGAAGGTACTGTGAAGCAACCAGTGAAAGAGTTCTTAGAAGGATGTAATTGCCTTGTTTTTACGTATGGCGTTACAAATGCTGGGAAAACTTACACATTCCAAGGTATGAGCAGAAATGCTTTTTCCTTGAATTAATTTCTTAAAGTGAGAACTACTTCTAGAAGAGAGAGATGTTATGACTTCTTACCTAGTTACTCAACAGGCCTTGTACGTTGCCTTCTTTTGAATACTAGTAGCCTTGAAAAGTCATCTTCTTCCATAACAAATATTACTAAATTTACAAGTGTGTAAGACAGCATACACTACAATAACTTTGGTTTTTGTTCCTACTATAAATGCGTGCATCTTAAATGCTGTTCTTTATTTGAAGGCAAAGTATGTCTGAGTTTGTTTGATTTATTGTAGGCAGAAATTAAACATTCTGAAACATTTGATCAAGGTATTTCAATCTTTTTTCAAATTTCTGATTTTAGTAATAACAGCAGCATAGAAGATTGTGTTCCCTGAGCTTTAGTAGTACAGAAATAATACATCAATCTCCTTTCTGGCTGGGAGCAGTTGTTTTTTATGTTTAATATTGTCATAACAAATGAAACGATTGGGTTCACAGGAAACAAATTCCCCTTATTTCTGTTATTTAGTGTTCTGTTACTATGTATTTCCAATAGTTTTATATGCGTGGAGCTGAAGACTTTCCCATAGTAATACCTTTTTAGGACTTAAATATTAAGAATCAACAGGGTAGTATGTTCAAAAATTATCTTTCTATGCACCTTCCATACAGCACTATAGAAATTCTTCTGCGTATTGTCCTCTCTTGTGTTCATGACTGACTTTAAAACACTGAAGCTTGCTTGGTATTTAGTGACAGTGGAAAAACTAAGGCGTGAAGTAGGCAAGATGTGGAGGTAGTTGTGTGCTCCAAGAAAAGGCAATGGGAAAGGAGCTGAGTTACTTTAACAGTTTTTATGAGACTTGTAGATATTTCTAAATAGGGTTTGTGGGACGAACGGGATGTTGTAGCAGAGACATCACTCTGGTTGTTATTTCAGGGTTGTTTCAGAGCGGGAAGGGAGCCTGGTAAACAGTTGAAAATCTGCACGTCTGTTAAATGTGGGAGTTTGCTGTGGGTTATTTTTTCTTCTTAAGGCTAAGCTTATGCAGAATATTCTGGCTGTTTTAAAGTGATGCCCTGTAATGTCTAAGGAATGGGATGTGAGCTGTTGCTTAAAGCCAGTATTTTTCAGGGAACAGTCTAGTAACACTGCAAACATTGCTTCAGACTGTAACTGGCCTCTAAATTCTTTGTGTATACTTTGAGATTAGAATCAGTTATCTTTGTCTTCATTTATGTTTATATGTTGCTTACAATAGTAACCTGGCCCTTCTTTTGTGTATTGCTTACAGGGACAGAAGATGATGTTGGTATTTTGCCAAGGACGATGGATATGTTGTTTAAAACTGTTGGAGGAAGGCTATACACAAAAATGGATCTGAAACCTATTCGGTGGAGAGATTACGTAAAACTGACTAATGACAAAGTGAGAGAAGAAATTGCTCTTAAAAATTTGTTGCTTCGTCTGACAAAAGAGGTAGGAAACTACTTTATAAAGAAATGATGAGTACATGCATCTTGTGATAGTTCAGTGTTATCCTTTCCATTCTGTAATGAAAGAGGGTTCTGTATTTACACACAGTTTTCTATTTGTCTTTCTGTTCTTGCTGAAAAAGAATGAAGCATCTTATTAGTGGTGTGCTACACCACACTGGGGTATTTTAGTTGTGGAGTATGTTAACTTGATCTTACTGATGAGGTGGTTAAGTGTGGACTTCACAGTGTGAAAGGCAGGTGGCAGTAAAATTCCTTCTGAATTATTTCAAGAGCACAGCTGAGTATGAAGTCTGGCTCCAATGATCTTTAAGTATTTCGGGGAAAAACAACACCTGTCTTCTACATGAACCAAAGATGTGTAAAACTGTTCTAGGTTTAGTGAGTATGTGGAAAGAAAATGCAGTGAACAGCTATATGCTGATCTCATCCTACTCCATTAGAGAGTTAAGATGTGGTCGTGCGATATAGGTGCCTCCTCTAGTTTCAAGACCCGTGTTCCTAGGTAAAATACTTGACCTTATAAGCTAAGTAGGTACAAGCTTTGCTGACTATACAAAGCCAGATCTGGGTGAGTGTCATGTAGATGAAAACTTCTATGTTAAAAGTTTTACTTCTAAGCATACTGTATCTGGTAGGTGAGATTCCTCCTCTTCAGTAGATGAGAATTTCTTTCTACTTTTGTGCTCTATAAAAAAGCAACACAACCTGAAGCCTGGGAACTGAGTATACATCTATGAACATCATGAGATCTACATGTTGGGAGCTATTCTGTATTTTCTATGACCAAACTACTTAAAAATATTATATTTACAAAATTTAGTCATAACTTCATTTGTGTAACACTTTGATAGCCTGAGTTAAGAAATAATAAGCTGCTTATCTACATTAAGTGATCAAGTATTCTACCTTAACTTCCTTTTCTGAGAGTTGACCTAATAAGCCATAGGATATGGAAGTCCTGAATTAAGAAAATCCCAATAAGAAAAATATTTCAGGAGTCCAAGATTCATGAAGGGTAAAATGCAGATTATAAATGGGCTATTGAAAATCATCTTATTAAATAACTCCTTTTCCTGTTGGGGATTCTCTCCCTATTTGTTCTTTTTCTTTCTGAATCAGGAAGCTGAAATGCATCAGATCTTATAGTAAAGGAATTGTCAGAAATGAGTAGTAAGGTGAAACCAGTCAAAATGTGTAGCCAGGATTTTTGTGTTGGCACCTTGGAACTATACTGTATTGTTTTCTGGTAGAGCAATACAGCTGCTTTTAAAATAAATAAATAAATAAATAAATAAAAGCAACCAGTGGTGTATTGGTGCTGTACATCAATAATAAATCCTAAAGTCTCTGTTTTCTTTCGTAGGTAGACCATCACAACAGCACTAATGACAAATCCCCATCTGATTCTAAGGGTATGTTTTATATTAAACAGTAGCAATTAGAAAAGCTTCTGTAAGGTCAACGACTGGCTTTTTTGGCTAATGCTGATAATAAAAGGATTATTTAGCTTTTATTTGTAACAGAACGGAATAATGGGCAGGACATCTGGGCAGAAAACAGAAGGAATAAAATGGCTAGGAGACTACTGGGACATCTATCATAACCTGGTTTTATGAGGTGAAAGTAAAACAAAGAAAAAGAGTATGATTTCTGATAAGATCCCTAGTGGTTTTCCGACAGGCCTTTAGGGCACTTAAGAACTCACTAAATACTTTTTTTTCCCTAAAAAGTCAGAACGAAGTGTCCTTACTAGTTCAGTTCTCTATATTGTAAAGACTGAAGAGTTCTGAATATTTCTAACCCAACTATAGATGTTAGATTGGGTTTTGGAAGTGAAAAAGCAAGCTTTATAGCAGGCGTGTCTTTGCAAATGTGTAGGGCACGCGTCTTGACTTCCAGATACTTGGTGTTTGTATGAGAGGTGGGGATTCTCTGTGTTTATGTTCTGGGAAAAGTTTTAAGCTGTAAGCTTAACTATTACTTATTTTTAAATGCAGCTAGTTTTACTGTCTCTACATTGACTTGTAATATTTTCTACTTTGCAGGTGCAGAAAATCTCTCAGAAGGATCAGACCAACTTAGCAGATTATCTATAGATGATTTTGTGAAGTTCTCTGGGTTTCATTTTTTGAGATTTACAATGAATGTTTTTATGATTTACTGGCTCCTTTATCAAATGACAGAAAAAAAAGGACACTTCGCCTTGCTCAAGACATCAAGGGATATTCTTACGTAAAAGGTAACTAGAATACTTTGCAAACTGCCAAGCTTGTCATGGAATAGTGTAACATGTTTCTTCTGAGATAGAAAACTCTTAAATGTGTTCAGTGTAGCTCTAGAAGTGTCTGCTTGAATGTGAAGGCAACAAGCTACATGTACGTATCTGCATCTTCAACAGTATTCTCCTTATTCCTGTACTTTGCCCATAAAGCCTGTGTGAACTCCACTGCCTTCATCATCCTTGAAAATGAGAGCCATACAGTCGTTATAATGCAGACAGAATCCAGATAACCCATCCCCAATAAAAACTACAAGCTAAAACAAAAAACTTCTCAGATTGACTTCTGCACCAATGAATACAAACTTTCGGCTTCTGTAGTTTAAGAACTTAGCTTTTGTACTTTCAGTACTAAGGCTGCTTGCTTAATTTGGATGGAACATACTTTAGTATACTGGTAGGATAAACTGTTGTGCTATACTATACCTTGCCCTTTTCTGTGGGAGGAAGAATCTTAGTCTTATCTGCCATCAGCTTGTCGTATGTTTGAGGCAGAGTTAATGAAGTATTTTATTGTCTTAACTAAATGTTCTTAGTTTGTATACCTTATTTCTTGTTCACTTTCTCTTTTGCTAGCAAAGCTTGCAAAAATCACTTTTCCTTCTTTTGAAAGGTTTGCAGTGGGTTCAGATTTCTGATTCTAAAGAAGCTTTCAGACTTTTTAAACTGGGACAGAAACACCAGAGTTTTGCAAGCACAAAGCTAAATACTTGCTCCAGCTGAAGGTGGGAAACTTTCACTAACATTGGGTGTAACATAGTGTGGGGAAGAGGGATGAATGAAAATATTGTTTATGGCTTTTTTTCGGGGAAGAGGCTTTAAAAAGGCTTGATATCTAGTGTTCCATGTGATATTTTGTGACAGTTTGTGATTCTAGTGCTTTGAACTAGAAGGATTAGTCCTTCAAGCAGATAAGTGCATACAAAAGCTAAGTGTTTTATCAAAAACTCTCAACAAAACAACTAAGCCTTCTTCCATGTAAGTAATGGTGGTTCATGAGGGGGAAGAAAAGCAAAATAAACCAAGACGGAATGTCTCCTTAAAAGGTTTAATGCATCTAGTAGAATTATTGTTAATTGAATCTGGAATAAATCCAGCAGTGTTTTGAACAGATGTTACAGATTTTAGAAAATGTGTGTATTTCTGGCTATTGACCTTGCTTCATTTCTCCTTTTAGCCACAGTATATTTACAATTAAGGTACTAAGAATTGAAGACCTTGAAATGCCACGAGTGACACGAGTCAATGAGTAAGTTCAGAGCAGAGTTCCCTTCTTCTTTTATGATGAAATTGTCAGTTACTTTCAGTATTGATGTATTGATATTGGGCTACGGACACTAGGTTCCCTGATACAGCCTCCTGTATGAGTGGTGGTTCCCCATTTCCTGTCATTATGCAGTACTAAACCATCAAGTTGTAATGCTGTTCTATATCTTGTGCCCACTGTTCCACACAGTGTTCCTTTATCCTTCTCACTCAACTTCTGAACTAAATCCTCAGAAGGAAGAATATGGCAGAAAAATGGAAGCTGTGTTGGAAAAGAGTTTGGCAGGAAGTAGTGTGCAACTTCACTAGGAAAGCAACATTAAAAAGCATGAAAGGGTTCAAGAAATTGATTGTGGTTGTGTTGGAAATGATAAATAATCAATGTACATTCAAAGGCAAGAAAACTTAATTTTCCTATCTGCCTTCAGATTATCACTGTGTGATCTTGCTAGTTCAGAAAGGAATACCAAGACGTGCAATGAAGGTGACAGACTGAAAGAGAGTGGAAATATCAATGCATCTCTCCTAACTCTAAGCAAGTGTATTAGTGCACTCAAGATCAGTCAGCAGTCAAAGTAAGTCCTTGTACAAACTGTAAACTAGTTGTAGATTTCAGATATCATGTACAATGTTTAAACTATTGTTTAAAATGCAGAGTACGAAACTATGTTATGAGTGAAAACTATCTGTAGGCTTCTGCAGATGTGTGAAGACTTAATGATCTAAGAAAGTGATCTATAAACTTGCCTTCTTTTTGTTGTTGTTTTTTGTTTGTTTGTTTGTTTTTTCAAATAAAACCATTCCAGTTCTAAATTTCTGAATGTGTTTTCATAGACTTAAGCAAATTAGCGTTGTGGTTTTTTTTTTTTTTTTTTTTCTGGCCTTGCCTTCTCAAACAAGTCCTGGGGGAGATTATAAAATTTGTTTTCACTATTTTCACTTTAAATGTGTGAAGTGTTAGACCTTTTCCTCCTTTGTTAGTTAGTTGCATTTATCATTTAGTTCTGCTGTAACAGTTTTCCTCAGGGATATTGCTGTGCTTTGTCCTAGCCAAGAGACATGGTCAGAATATATATATTATATATATATAATTTGGAAAAGAAAAATTATATATAGATATATATAATTACATATATACATATAAATATATATAATTACATATATACATATATACATATATATATATATTTTTCCAAACCTTGATGCAACTTCATCATTCTTTCTGATCTAGCTAACCAAATTCAGAGAGAAGAAAGCCTGCTTGCTACTTCTGTCTGAGGTTGTGCTCTAAATGAGTGCAGACAGAGCTTTCTGTATTTTAAACAATGTAGTATTTATTTACAGTCACAGCTGGATATAATTGCAGAATTCTCTGCTGATTCTCATTTGAAGGTGTCTTTCTGTCCCAAAGATTAGGTGAGCTCTGTGTTCATGAAATGCCACACTGTGCCTGGTAGCCTATTCAAATTCTGTTATGCTTAAAAGTAGATGAAAATAGGCCTTGCTACTGGATTAGTCTCTTATCTGTCTGTCCTTTCTAGGGAAGAAGGATTCCTTAAAATTAGCTGCTGCTTAAAGTGCTTTGATTTATTCAGAACTGTTTTATTTGTTGGTCCTGATCACTTGAAATTTTAACAATATGGGGGAAATGTAGTGATGACTTTGATAGTAATTTTCTTTAAAATAAGAACTCATTTACCACTCCTGCACTAAAGCTACTTATGGGTCACGTGTGTTGTGACAGGAGCGTAGCTATGTGAAGCTTTTAGCTCTGTTGGCAGAATTCAGTAGCTGTAAAGAGTCCAGCAGGTAACCTCACTAGAGAACAGTGTGTTTAGTCACGCTTTAGGAGTTCTCTCCTAATTTTCTGTACATCACCAGCTGTTTGATTCAGTGGCTTAACCTTGGTTTAGGAAACACCAGAGATGTTGTGATAAGTATATGCTTCTTTATTTCCAAAGTATTTACTATTGTCCTTTCCTAGAGACAATATACTGAGAGAGTGGTTATCTCTGATTTTGTTGGGTACTGTTTTCTTAGAAGTAGATAGGTCAGTTTGCCAGATGTGGTAAGGGAAAGAGAAAGGTGAGAGAGAATTTAAGCTAACGTGAGGCTGTATGACCTATCTTAGGCTGGATGTTGAATGTACTTTTTGTTTTAAATGTTCTCGTGGGTTGTCTAAGAAGATAATGGCTGCATAGTAGCTGGAACAATCATACAACCTGACTGCAAACTAGCAAAAAGATTAAATTTAAAACAACCCACAACTCAAAATGATTTAAAGACTAGTGCAGTTATTAATGTGTTGTCTTCCACTTGGATAGCTCTCACATTGAAATGAAGCTGTTAACTTCTGCTAATGGGATTTGTTGTGGTTTTTGTCTTCAAAGGGTGCAGCAGTACATACCGTTTAGTGAAAGTAAGTTAACACACTTTCTTCAGGGATTCTTCAGTGGAAAAGGGAAGATACACATGTTAGCAAACATCAGCCAGTGTGCTTCAACCTATGAAGAAACACTCAATGTGCTAAGATTCTCAGCTATTGCACAAAAAGTGAGTATGTTGTAGTCTATTTTGTTGATCAGTACTTATGATTTGCATTTAAAGAAAAAATTCTGTTCTTCTAAGAATATGAATCTATTTGTGTAGTATCTGTAGTGAATCTGGGTGTTTGTCTCCATACAGCAGTCAGGTTTTTTAATTTAGTGTTTTAGTTGAGCTTAATTTTCCTACAGAGTTTTCTAAAAATCTCTACTGGGGTCTTTGTGTTTCTTTGGGGTGTGAGGGCAGAAGCATCTTCTGAGAATCTCATTCCTAAAAAGTATTCAACCTAACAAGAAGCCACTTGTTACATCTGGAGGAGATTTTATGCTATTTACTTAATTTTTCTCTCTTCTCAAAATATGATCCCATGTAGGAAAGCAAATCCAGCTACCCCATATGTTGCTGCTGTTGTAATTTTGAATATTGTCCAGTTCAAGTGTTGACAAAAGAAGTGGAGCAGTAAAGAGTTTGAAAAGCTGTGTTATGGCCATCAGATGCTTCAGTGGGAAAGTGGGGGTTAAGCGGAATGGGTAGGAGTGAGTGCTATGATATAACACTGAAGAAGTTAAGCTGTCAGATCAGTGCTACAGTCTTGATGGAAAACTTTGAAGTGCTGAGAGTTTGTGTTTGAAGCACAACTGATGGATGTGTGCCCTTGGATTGTGACCTTATCTGAAAGAGGTTAAGTGTGAAAGTAGAGGGAGCAGCCTATGAGGGTGATGTGGCGCTGCAAGACAAAGAACTGAAAAGATGATGATCAGTTGCACTGAATGCAACTGGAAACTCAAAACATAAAAAAAGCAGAAATCTATGGCTGCATGAAGTGGCAGTTCTTGTACATTGTTTGCCTAGTGAAACTCTTGAGGTTAAAAGCAGGATTGGAGTCTGCAATAACTCTTTTGTACTTTCTTGAAAACTGGTTTAAGTAGTGACCAAACATCAAATACTATAAAATATATTAGCTGTTACTAGAATGCCACTTATCTTCCCCCCATATGAATCACTGTCATGTTGTATGTGAATTTGTGAGGTGGGTTTTGAAGCTGAAATTAAAAACTTCTTGTATGGCTGTCTTCATAGTGGCTATCCAGACTATCTGTAGAAATAACAGCTATTATGTAGTCAGCTATTCACCAGTTTTAACTGATTATAAATTACGTTTCAGGGTGGAGAACATAGCATAGTGCCTGACACCTGTGTTGATCCTGAGGGCATTCTTGATTCTGTGCATTATGATGTCATGGATATTAAAGAGCAAGCTGAGGCAGCACATAGTTCCATTGTATCCCTGGGGGACCCAAAGGAAGATATTGGCTGGTTTGAAAAGCAGCTGGAGAAAACTAACTTTGAACTGATGGAGACCAAAGAAGAGCTAACAGAGAAAAACACCAAACTACTTAAAACTGAAGAAGAGCTGATGCAGAAGAGCAAAGGTGAGTTATGCAATGTGAAAGGTAGAAGACAGAAATAGTTCATTAATCTAAAATAGAAATAACCAGTTTGAGTAGGAATTAGAGGAGATGTTCTACCTTTGGAACCATAGCCTGTAGATAAATGATAGTTTGTTCCTTGTGTATATTCAGGTTCAGCAATTCCACGGTTTTTGGTTATTTCTTTTCTTTTTTCCCCCTCTCCTTTAAACTGCAACTAGCAGCTTTACGCTTTCGTAAGTATGGGGTTAAATGTCTAAATCTTGATTTTTACTTTTATATTGTAATCTCTACTCTTCTTTATGTCTTGTTGATGCAATGTTTTCATTCCAAGAAATATAGAAAACTTCTGAATCACTCCCAATAAGTGAAGACCACATGCAAATAAATTAATCTGTTCAAAAGCTACCTAAACATAGAATATCTGGAAAAATTGATTACTTAATAAACTATCTATTGGCTACTTATGTAATACAACCTTTTCTGTGTGTTACAGACTTTGAAATGCAGATGATTAAATTAGATGAGTCTGTTGAGCAACTTAAAGAAGCAACTGAGGTAACTTTATCAAGATGTTGTGTAAAATTGTTTTAATTAATTAATTAATTAATAGCAACTTGTGGTAGCTTAAAATGCTATTCCAGTAGGCTCAATTAATAGATTTCTTACCGAGCTTAGCTTAACTGAATTTGCCTTTAATGCATTGTGTAATTCAGCTACTTAATACTACATTAGAAACTGATGACTGAATTTTTTTTATTTTTTATTTCCAATCTCAATCAAGGTGCAGAAAGATGACATTATTACAGAGCTACAAGACTTAAAATCTCATTTAGAAGAAAAAGTAAAAGATGATGTGAGTTTTACACATCTCCGTATCCTTATACAAAAAAAGAAAAACACTAATTCTATGCTTGTAATCAACACATTTTTGGAAAACTGATTTTCTGTATGTAGCTGGTACTCGCTTGAAATTGTAAACAATTCAAATTTATCTGAAGGTAGTTGTTGTTAACACAAACAACAAAAATATCAGTGTGTTCCACTAACTCCTGCCTCACACTCCTACATCAGAGGAAGAGCAACAGTAAAAGTATGTTGAGTAGAGTTGGAAGTACAAGTATGAATGGTCAGGATATCTCCACGTTCTATGCAGTCCATAAAACTTTATCCTGACTAATGTACTGCGAGCTACTGAATATGTGAAGACTAGCTTGATTAAGTATGTGTGCATACCACTTCTGGTGGTTTTTGTTCATTTTTTGATGTTTGGTAGCCTGAAGTAGCTCTGAAAACATTTATAGTTAATTCTGTCACTCAGATCTCTAACCTTGTAAGCTTAGCAACTTGACCCTTCTAAATCTTTGACTGTCTGCATCACTGCAACTTAGTATTTCCATGGTATTAAAGCTGACTGTGATGAGTAGTCATGTCCTCACCTATTACTTCTTCCAAGAACAAGGCTCCAACTCTATCTGTGAGATTGTGTGGCCTGAACACTTCTGAGGCTTTTCTTTTCATAAGCTACTAAAGATGAATAATCAGTCCTTGGCAGTGCCAGCATGGCTTAACAATCGTCATCTTTTAAGTAAGGAAGCTTCACTTGTGGTCAAGGACACAATCTAAAATATGCGTGACAGAGCTGACTAAGCTTTAAGGTTGGATTATATCTGTCACGATGAAAGTGATTTTAGCAGCTTAGCAGAAGTGTGATGTGATGAACTTGTATGAGAGCTGACCATTTGCTCTTTGACCATGTTTGTAATTTTGTTGACTTCTTGGAAACAGGAAATTCTTTGATAAACTGGTAAACTCTTGATTGTGTGCAAGTCTTTTACTTTGTAACCTGCTAGGCTCTTGCTTTCCCTTGTATACTCTACCGAGTATTGCACTTGTCATTATCTGAAGGTGTACTTGTTCTGTCTGCTATTGAGATTTGTAACTGATGTCTATAGAGTCACCGGGTAAATATTTTAGCTGTATGGTTTTGTGTAAATATTTGCCTACAGAAGATTACTGAGACTTAAGTGCTCCTTTTGTTAAGCTTCAATGTAACTGATCTTATATCAATACAGGAAAAGACTACCTACCATTTAACTACCATTAAAGCAGAACCGGCAGAAGAGAACACTAATAAAGGAACTGAAAGCAGACAATTTTCAGTGCTTTCAGTTAAAGCACTGAAACAAGAGAAAACTGAGTTGGAAGTGGGAAGAAAGCACAGTACTGATGAGGATAAGCCTACTGTGGAAGAGCCACCTGCAAAGAAAGGTACAGTTTCTTCCATCCTTGAACAGGGTGTCTTCCAAAACAATAAATTGCTTCCTATTCCAGATAGGAAGCAAAAGGCTGTGAAGCGCGTACCTTATGGTATAAGGAGAAAAGCCACTGTGTTAAACTGTAAATAGAAGTAACTGTTATGTAAATATCCCTTTTTCAGAAGGTCCTATGCTGTTCATTTTTGAATGCTTAGGAATAAAAGTTTTTTGCACTATTTTTTTCCTTTTTGCTGCTTTTTCCTCATCTGTTGATGCACTTGCAGATTTCATAGTTTCATAGTTTCGTGCGGGTTGGAAGGGACCTTAGAGATCATCGAGTCCAGCCCCCGGGATTCGAGCCTCTGTGTAGCAGAGCGGCACTTCTACCACTTGCGCCACAGGGGGGATTCGAACCCAGGGCCTCCAGTGTTGCAATGCGGCATTCCTACCACTTGCGCCACCGGGGAACACATTTGTCCCTGCTGCCTTTATTTGGCATAAATATTGAATCCTAATGTGACCACTGAATGGCATCACATATAAGCATCTTACCAGAGACTGAGGGAGGGATGTGGACTCCTCCATACTCCAAATAGTAGTGGGTTTGTTCTAATCATATGACCAAAGCTCTCATTTAAAAATTAATGACAGCAATGCTCCACATAGGAATTAAAATGGGTAGCTGATAGTCACAATGTCAGCATGAAGTTTTCTGTTAAGAAGTACTGAGTATTCAATCATGTTAAAATTTTCTTCTATTTGTGAGTATTAATAGCGTCCAATTTCAAAAACCGCTTAATATATATTCTTTAGCTATGTTAAATATACACAGTAGAACAATGAGCACAGGTATGTTGTGCTGGTTCTTTTGTAGAATTAGTTATATAAGTAGCACGAGCAAAAGTGTTTTAGGAGATGCTAGGTTATCTCAGCTTAAAGTTCAGGGTATTTACACCATTCTCTGAGCTTTTAGGTCTTGTTTCCTATGCTCTGTAATAATGCTTTTTCCCTACTTCCTGTGTAAGGAGCTTCTAGACTGAACATTACACATCTTCTCCCTAGTCTTATTTATCTTGCTTTAGTGCTTGCTTGTTGTTTTCAGCATAAAGTGTTTAGATTACTTATAAATCATTTTCCCCTCACTAGTGTTGCTGGGAGCAGCAGTCAAAACCAAAACCTGGTTTGGGGTGGAATACGCCACTGCTGTTTCTTCAGTATGACTTTTAAATCAGTTGAGGGCTGTATATAAAACTCCTTAGATGAGTTAAGAGGCTGTTTCCATGCAGTACATGTGAATCTGTATGTAATGCAGGCTGCACGTGGGCGCTATAAAATTCTGCATTTCTGTAGTTGTAGTAATAAAAGGACTGTACAAGAATCACCATGGAATATATTGTTGTGGTGACCCAATCCCTAGTAAGTCTTGACTTATATTTATTTTAATACTTAAAGTATGCATATTATGGAATGGACGTAACTGGATTCTAAAGCAATGATGAAATACAGCAGAAGTCGCTTTTGATAGAAAGAAAATGCATGTGATTTTAGCTAATTGCTCACCAGTTAAAGAAAAAAACAGCCCCAAGCTAATGGAATATTTATGGAAACCTGAATCTGCAAATTTGTACAACTTTATGAGTGAACTTTATATGCAAAAGAGTAAGTGTGGACAGAAGTAGGAATCCTCATATTTTGTTTAGAGATCAACTGAATAAGAGAGACAGATATCAACACTTAAGTGATCAACTTGTCCAGGGTTTTATCTTTCTTTTGAAAGTTAGAGGACTGTGAGTTGGAATGAAATTTCTTAGAGAACTGTTTATCTACCATTTAGATGTAGATGGAGTGATTCCTGGCTGCTTTATAGGGATTGCTGAAGCACGGAAGATAGAAAGAATATAGCTGTGAATTATCTATCTCGTTCCCATGTTTCTTAAATCTAATAAGATTTTCTACTGGTGTGGAGTGGAAGGTTTGAGTAGTGCCATGGTAAAAGTGTTCTTCCAGACTGAAAACCTTTTGCTGTTAATTCTGTATAGAAATCTGAGGCACCTGATTACGTGTCCAGAGGACTTGAATTCCTTCACTAGTATCAAATACTATGTGATGTGAGGGCATAGCTTGCATATTACGACAGTTTTTCACTTAGAAGTTGCTACTTGGTGTTGTGAACTGCTATGTAATAATGATTTTAATCAATCTGAGCTACATTCCTTTTCCCTTTTTTGTTTGTTTGTTTGTTTGTTTTACAGTAGTTGTAAATGAGAGAAAGAAAAAGAACACTGTAGAGCAAAAGAAAATTGAACACATGAAACAAAAGTGCTCCACGTACCGAAAGGAAGTACTAGCACTGAGGGAAAGAACTGAAATCTTGGAACGTCATTTAGCTCTGCTTGAAGAACAATGCAGCAGAGAACAAAATAAAAAAGAAGATTTCAGTAAGCAGGTAACAAGCCTGCGTATTGAGCTTTCTTTTTCTGAAGAAACAGCTGATGCCCTCCGTGAACAAATTCTGCAGGGTCAAGCTGACTATCGGGAAATTGCTTCTGAACTGGATGAACAGAAATCTATAAATATGACACTTGAAAACAAAAATGCCCAACTAACTAACAACATAGAAGTTGCCAAAGAATATATAATTGATAAAGTGTCACAAGTAAAAGAAATGCGGACCAAATTAGATGAATTATACAAATGTCACTTAGAGTTTCACACCATCGGTACTGACTTTGTCAGTGTAAAGGATTCCTCAGACTGAAAAAGATGAGCCAGGGACATCTCAAATTAGTTCTGGATGCATTCAGTCACAGACTTCTTCCATCTCAGATCTTGTGCAGGACCTCTCCTTTAACTATAGTCTTGAAAGGATTTGGGAAGTATGCAGAAGTATTGTTGATGTTTCCTCACAAAAAAGTCAGCACATCAAAGCACTGCTTCAAGACAATGAAAACCTAAAGGCGGGACTGAATAATGCTGAAAATCATAATCGTCATTCAGAGAGTTAGGACGCTCCTTCCTGCTAAACAGAGAAACAGAGAGAGAGGGAAAGCCAATCTGTTAGCTGTTTACGAGCTTCATACACAAAAGAAACAGCACACTAGCTCATGCAAAATGTTAGTCATTAGAAACTGAACAGCACTCCTTGCCCCAGCTTAGCAGTTGTGTGGATTCCCAAACCCACAGCTCCATGGTGCTGTTTGTTCAGACCCAGAGTGTCTACAGGTAGAGCCAACCATCTGCCTACAAAGTCAAAGGGGGTCAAGTGACCAGGACAGGCACAACTGACATCAGCACCCCCATGCAGTGTTTGAAGGAAAAGCAAAAGTGCAAAGAAACCGAGCAAATTCAAACCAATGTGTCCTTTGAGAAATGGGTGCACCGTGGGAAAACGCCACAGCAGACGATCCCACAACAAAATGGGCATCATTGAACGAAGAAAGAGGCTGAAGTGAGTCACCTACACGCCACTTCTGCACATTCCACCCCAAACCTGGTTTGCACCAACAGCAGAAATCAGTGGGTTTTGGATCACTTCTAATACTAAGCAAGAGAAGTAATACTTGCATTCTGTGATTCCTCCTCCATATCCAACTACAGTCTTCTCAAAATTCAGAATTTATACAAACTTATAAATAAATGCATCACTCATAAAGCCAGATGTCTGTATTACTTTTTCTTTATCACTCTCCTTTCTGGCAAGTGCAGGTGACCAGCAAGCTGTGGATTTGATTCTCAATATGGAAGCTGGCACAGATTTGGGGACCAAGTTCCAGTGGGAGAAAATGTAGAGCAAGCAGTGGAGGTGGAAACTCAAAAAAGAAAGTAGCTTGTCAGCATGAACACTCCAGAAACAGGGCAGCAGTCAACACCTCCTTGCAAGACACCGATCTGCTTCCCTGCTCCATCAGGCTCCATGCCAGCCCAGTACAGCACTGCTCCTGGACACAGCAATCATTTCACCAAGACTCAGCTCAGCTACCACCATCACACAGTGGGACCGGCAGCCTCCAGCAGTCCCTTCAACCCAACCTGTTCTGTGATCCTGTGATCTGTGACCACGGGTGAAAAACAACTGCAGCTGCATCTGAGGCTGCCCCAGGACTGACTCAAACACACTGACATGGCAGGGGCAGAAAAGAGTTCATTTACAAAGTGAAAGCAAAATGTCTAACGGAAGAGACCAATGCTCAGCCTTTCCATTCTGAGCACTGTCCAGCTGACACGGCACACTGCACCGCTGTGCCAGCATGGCTCCTGCTTGGAATGGCTGCTTACTGTGCCCCATCAAGGAAAAACTGCAGGAAAGATAACTTCAGTTTCACAGTCCTGATGTTGGTGTTACCAGTCCCCAGAGTAGTTCAGAATATCCTCAGGGTTGCTATAAATTTTCAGTGCTGACTACAGCCCTTTGGAGTGACTTTCATACACCCACGTCCTTCTGGTCCAGGGGGACTCTGAGCACTTGGTTAGTTCCACCTCATGTTGTGAGGAAAACAGCAAAAGCCTCTATAAGGGCTTGCAGTAGCCAAAACCTGGATCAGAATGCTCCTCCTGTAAGACCTTAAAGCTTAGAAAATGTAACAGAACTACTAGGTTTGCCATCATTGCAAGGTGGCAACAGCCCTCTTTGTAGGCTGAGGGTGCAGAACTCACTGCCTCAGCCAAAGTCAGATGTGCATTCTGACAGTTACTGGTGACACGCATTTCCTGCCCTGCTTAGAAAAGAGGTGTATTTTGTGCTCATATAGGAAGTGCTCAAGAAACGTGTAGATGCAGTAGGCAGGGCATGGTTTAGAAGGGAAATATTGGTGGTAGGTGGACACTTGGATCGTTGGGGATCTTTTCCAACCTTGGTGATTTGATTATTCTAATTTAAAGGAGAAAAGACAACTTTTTAAAGTAATCTGGAAGGTGAAGTGCAAATGTCCAATCACACAGGGATGATCCCAGTTTGGAATCCAGCCTCTGCCCCTTCTGCTTTGGGTGCATGAGCTCCTTCCTGATGTAGCAGCTTGCTGGCTCCCTCTGCACCAGCCAAGGGAAGTGTGCCATGTGAGTGAATCTAATGCAGATGTCAGTACACAAAGAGGGCAAATAGGCCAGCACAGAACCTTTCAGCATCACACCACGACCACCCAACAGCAACCTCCAGAACTATGATTAACAAATAGCAGTAGGATTTACCTTTTCCTCCATGACTGGCGATGACTGCAGCGACAAACGTAACAGCCAAAACAGAGCAGCAATTGCACAAAAAGCAAGACAAAAAAAAAAAACAACAAAAAAACACAACAACAACTATTAGAGAATGAAGGTCATGCAAACATGCAGCCCTATCAGAGACAGCGAATGCATGCACTTTTATTCATACTACTTGGAGGTGTGCACTGTACCCATTCCCCTCCTCAGATGGCAGCAGACACACACACCCCCCAGCAGTTCTTGCACCATCTTCTCTCAAGTGACAAGGAAGCACCCTTGGTGCATTTACAGCCTTATGCAAATATGTATTTACACAGTCTACCATATAAAACACACCCAAGCACATCCACAGGTGAAGGTAACCAAATGCACTCACAAACATGTAGGAAGACATTGAGAGATTACACCCATATCCCCCCCAAAACACATCAGTGTACCAACTCACAAGTGCTGGTGTTCACCCACACGCAGCTGTGCAGACACAGGACCACACAACCCTCAAAGGCACAAACATACACAAATACAGCACACATGAACAGCCCAAAGCTTGAAATGAAGGAAAATGACCCACTTCCCAGCTGCTGTTCCTACAGATTCAGATGGAGGCCTGGCAAGGGCTGTGACAGACACAGAGAGCTGCTCTTTCTTCCCATTCTTCCAGGAACTAGCAACACGTTACATGGAATAGCATCCCTCCAACATAGAGACAATCCTCAGTGCAAGGTTTGTCCTTCATACCAGAGAACGGGGTGTGGGGGGGCAACCAGCCTAACACACTCCAACCATTACAGCTGTGATCAGGATTGGTTTGGGGCAGAGGAAAACAGAAACAACCTATTGAGGGAGCTGTCAGGAACACACACTCTCACAATCCTAACAACCTACTGGTTCTTTTCACCCCATATCTTCTCTTTCCATACCCATCATGCCTGCCTCCATTCACCTACAGAGGCCACCATCCAGCTTCTGCTCTTCTTTCCTTGTATAGATTTCTATATTTTTCCACTGGTCTGCTAGAAAAGCATTACCTTCAGATGGGAAAGGGTTACACTGTATTCTGTAATCAGTTTTATTTTTCTAAGCCACGCTCTGACATGACACCAATTTACTGCTCTGCAGAAAACACAGCACTGAGAACTTACTATATGGAAAGAACTCAGCCAGATCAGAATGTTCCTATTCCAGTTCCTTTTAGATCCGCTACAGATTTGTGCTGTCCTTCAGAGTTTGTGCAGGAGAAAGCCTAGATAAGTCTCTCTGCCTCTGGAGTTTAGGGTATAACTGCTTCAAACTGCTATATTGCTGCCCCTGAAACACTGCTGGATATTCTCCATGGCAGGAGAGCTGAGCTGCTCTCTGCAGAACAAAAGAAACAGGACCACACACTGACACTTGGCTTCCTGCAATGCTGCACCCTGCCAGCTCAGCAATTCCCAGCTCCCCCTGTTCCCAGCTGAGACATGGAGATGGCAACAAGACAGAAACGCACACATCAGCACAGCTGTTCTTCCTACAAACATTCATACCTTTCAGGTAGGTGGGAGAGGTGAGTTGGACTGAACAAAGACCTAATCCACCCTGTTTCTCCTTCACCATGGGTGTGCCTAAGAGCTTGTACAGAGACATCTGACAGCAGAGGCACACAGCCCAGCAGAAGTCTCAAACATGGATGTTCTGCAGTTACAGAGCCCATTTTCCTTCAGCATCCTCCCTTCCTTCTAACACAATGTTACGTTACCAACAGCTGTGAACAAAACTCCCGTTCCCCCCAGCAGCCCTGTGTGCACACCAGTAAGGCACCAGCACAGAACCAGAGGCTGACCCCCAAACCTTCCCCTCACAGCACGATGCTCGGGCAGGAGGCCAAGCACTGGCTGGGGAAGGAACATCACGTCTGCAAGGAATCGGGGAGCAGTTTGTGTCTCTCTTGCTCTCTCCTCTGCTGTTTTACAATACACAACCAAAACCTTGATGATCTGAATTCCTTCCCAGGCACTCCAACCCAGCAAAAGGAAGCCACAGCTTCCAGAGAGCTTATATTGTTTATTTCAAGACCTGACACTTCCTTCCACTTTCTTTATCCCAAACCTAATGGACACACTAGTATTTAAATGTTACGGATCTAAACAGAAGGTACTAAAATAACCTTATGTTTAGAAAATAGGAAGAATATTTCTTCTTTTCTTCATTTGAAATTATCTTTTTATATGTGGTTTTAATAGAGTGGTTTTATATACTACACTTCATTTCCTGCTACTGCCATTCCTTTAAACAGAGGCTGGCTCTGATCACTTTGGTGCTATGAAAACAGAGGGGAAAAAAACAAAGCACTTTCATGGGCATAAGTAGATCTATTGAGTGACTGACTCAGATAAATCTTCCCTTAAGAAACTGGGGAAGAAGTTACATAAAGGCTAATGCATTTAACTACTCCAGTTTCGCTATCACACATGCACACAGACACACACAAATGAACACTCTCTTCCATCCCCATCCATTTTATGGATCAGTCTTTTACATGATACCTGAGAACACAAACGTTGCTTTCCAGAAGACGTCCATCTGCAGCAGCACAATGAAGTCTAAGCTTTGTAACAGAACACAAAAAACTCCTCTCTGTCAAACCTTAGAGAACTTGTCCACAACTCACCCTCAACCCATTACAAAAAGCTTCAGGTACAATCCATGCCCACAGGGAAAGATCCTTTGGTTTCTTTCTCTTGCAAATATGCACTCATTTGATAAGTTCCTGGATGGCAAACATTATATGGAGAGGTTATGGCCCTACCTTCTCCCAGGTACACTGCCCTCAGTTTGATTATTTCCCACAACCTGCTGCATCTTGGATCGTTCGATGTGTTCCACATAGGTCTGGATCATCTGAGAAGAGGAAAAAATACGTGAGGCAAACAGAATAAAACAAAAGACTCCATTGGACTCCATGATCATTATGGGTCCCTTCCAACTTGGGATATTCTGTGATTTCTGTTTTTTGAATGTTGTTTTCCAGCATTTACTTCCAATTCCTTAAAATTTCTTTGAAAAAGTGCTATCTGATGTTCAGACAGAACCTCCCGTGTTCCGGTTTGCACCCTCTGATTCTTGTTCTGGCACTGGGCACCACTGAAAAGAGCATGGCTTCATCCTCCTTGCACCCTCCCTTCAGATAATGTTGATGCTCTCAAGTTTCTGAAGCTCTAGTCACTGTCAGGATGAAAAACCCAATTCTCTGATGTGGTTTTATGGGTAAGCTAAGAGTTTGTTTATTTGGAAGGAATCAGGCGACAGCTTACCTCTGTGTGACGCTGATGTAAAGCATTATACTCTTTCTTCATTTCTGATTCACGCTCCTCCAGCCGTGAAACTGCCAAGAAAAGATTCCACCCATCAGCTAACATACAGATCTAGACATGCTCCATGCAAGAGAAGCAATGAAACCTGCACTACACTAGTGTGGATATGTCGCACCCTGTAGATTGCTCTGATTTTTATACCAAAGAAAGGGACAGCCACAGATTTCAGGCTTTCCACAAACTACATTAAAACAAACAAGAAAAAACAGCACATGAAGAATATCTGCAAGTATATGCTCATGGAAAGCAAACTACATAATCGTATCTGGTGCACAGCTTTGCTTACTCTGATCTGCATAGTTTTTGGTCTTCAGCTCCAACTGTCGAGTCTGAAATTCAAGGTGTTCCACTTGGATTTGTAGCTCTTTCTTCTGCTGTTCCAGTGCATCTTCAAACTCTATGAACTTCTGTACAGGGAAAAACCAGAGAAGGAAGCAAGGATGAGGAACAGACCTAAACGTATTTGACTTTTCCTCTTCTCTCCTCCTATACTATGTGTGCGTATATATACATATATATATGTACACACAAAAAAAGCAAGAGATAAGAATTTCTATGTGCTTTAAGTTAAAACAGCATTTACTCAAGCTAGAAATACTTATCTTCTAAAATAAAGTAAAAGATGTACTTTGTGTATCATTAAGATATAATCTGCTGGCCAATGCAAGTTATGTAAACCAACACGGTTCCATCATCTTCAACAACACCTTTATCATGCTAGGCTGAATTTGGATTCCTGTTAGTTTTATGTCAGAAAAGCCAAATTCTGTGTCTACGGTCACGCATTTAGAAGTGCCTACGTCAGAAATCTCCTTCAGACATCAGAAAGTTCCCACTATTAATGATTTTGCATCTAAATTTTGCAGGAAACATACAAGCCTTGTGGAAAACCAACCCACAACCGTCACACCTCACAGTCTCCTTTGCAATCCACTTCCCAGATCTCAGACCAGAGGTTTTTTCAGGCACACATCAGAGAAGGGGTAGAGAGTTACACGGTAAAAACCAGAGCAACTTTGACAGGTGATTCTATAAGGATGGCACATTCAGCTCCAGAGCTGCTAAGAAAAACTTGAGTCTTACTTTTTCAGTTCTGTAAGTTGAGTTATGCCTCAATTGGTGCAGAATGGAAGCAGTGAGTGATGAGACCTCACAGCAAGAAAATCCCGGCCAGTCTTCTCTGGGCATCAGTAAAAAAGAAAAAGTTCTAACCAAGACAGCCACACTGAGCAACAGGCCTAAAGAAGCCATTTCACTTGGTTTGGACTGGTTGAAGCTATGCTAAGAAAAGCAGTATTTCCCTCTGCCCCCTCTCAGGGTTTGCTGGATGCACTCCATGCTAATGCTCTGTTGACAAACTTCCAATTACAGCCCAGCGCTAAATCCCTCTCCCTTCTCACTTGCTTGGCTTTCACTCTTGTGCAGCTCTCCTGGCACAAGGTGCCCATCTCTTCCCAGCTCCCCACCCAGGCGTGTGCCACCCAGCCAGGCAGGAATTGTGCTTGGAGTAGCAATAAACTTTAACTGACTCTAAGGAAAACATTCACAGAACTCTCAACAGTAAAACAGGAAGCAAAAGAAAGCAGGAGACCAATTTTATTCCCACTATGTAGGTCAACTTTAATAGGATTCCTGGATTTGCTACCGTTGCTTTGGTTTAGTTTAGTGAAACCGATTGGAAGATTAAACATTCCACACTACGGCTCTTCTTAGTCCTGTCTGTCTTGCAGCCTCAAAGTACTCAAACAAACTGCAAACTAGCAATGAGCCGACCACGTGGAGTGGAAACAGAGACAGCAGCATTAAAAATTAATGCCACTCTAAGTGTTCTCAGGGAAGAAGAGCATCTCAGGTGAGTGCACTGCAGCAATATCCTGCTCCATCTCCTACGGAGATCGAACACCAGCTCTGGGCACAGGGACCCAACGGCTCCTCACTCTGTCTGGCTCCAAAACGCTTCTTGGCTGTTCCTCCATCAGAATCTCCCAGCCAGTGTCTCCCCCTGCATCAGAAAGTCAAGACAAGCAAATAAAGTGGGTGCCGTGGGAGTGGCCACCCAGCAAGCATGGGGACATGGAGGCACTGTTCTCTAAGGAACTGAGAGAGACCTGAAATCCAGCTGCCCTGGTCCTTATGGGTGACTTCAACATTGCAGATGTTAACTGACAGTAACACACAGCTATCTATTTTCCACACATATGTTTACAAACTGCACCAGAACAGAAGGAAGGGATGCCATGGAGCCTGGACAGGCTCAAGAAGTGAGGCCTCAGGAACAGGTAATTCAAATGATGTTGAAGGGAAAATCTTCCTTTCTTTTCTACCCCACTACAATGAAATCAATGGGTGAACTGGAAGAACAAAGAGCCCACTCCCACTTGTCCTGGGAGAGCAAAGCCGAGCACAGCATTACTATTTTTTCCAATCCCTTCATACTTGCTTTCAAAGGATAATTTTCCAGCAGTTATAGGAGCCAGATATATTTTAAACAGTTAGTAATGATGGAACATGACGCTGCTGTACACATACAAATTAGTCTTGCTGGAGCCTCTCCCTGGATTTCAAGCAGGATCGCTGGTCTCTAACATCTCAGGATAAGGTTACAACCAGCACCATGGTTCACACGCTCATCGTTAAATGGAAAACAACGAGCACAAAATCATCTTAAGTGAAAGAACGAGTATTCCTCTGCAAAGCAGCGGTACACTGGAGATGGCTGAGCTTCCTGCATTACTGGCTTTCAGAGGAAGAAAATGACTAAAAATAGTAGCATGCGGTCAGAAACCATCATATCATATTAACAATAAATCAGGCAGAGTGAGCTAGATGTGCATATATGCAGAAATCTTATTATAAGGTCTTAATCTGGGCTGGCTGGCAGCACGTATTACATGCTGACGGGAACAGCAGCAGCTCAGCCGTCACCTTACCCTGCGGCTGGGCAGAGAGTAGCGCTGGGATGCACTGCCCGGGAGAACAGGGAGGATGCACAGCTGGATGCACAGCTGGACACACAGCTGGACGCACAGCTGGACGCACAGCTGGACGCACAGCTGGACGCACAGCTGCCTGTGAGGAGGGGGCTGTCTGCAGGGCAGGAAGGACTCACACCGCATTCCACTCCCCACCTGCAGGAAGGCTGTCAGCCAGGGAGCCAATGCAGGCTGTGCAGCCTCCAACTCACAATTTGGGGCAGTAATTAACTGGCAATTCGGGAAGTTACGTTGACAGTATTCTGTCTTAGGAGGCCAAGACAAAGAAATAGGGCAGAACCCACTGGTGGCAGGACGCAGTACTGCCTGGTGGGCAGATGCTTTGAGCTACACCCCACGCTCAAATCTTTGCTATCCTCCCCAAAGAGAAACACTCCTCTGAAGGAACACCTCCACCTGCACAGGAGCACACAGCCTCAGTGAAATAACATCCCCTTGACAACTGCAGCCCTTAAGGGCTTTTGCTTCTCTTGCTAATTTCAAGGATTCACAAGCACATCTTTTATGTGTTAGCTACTTTATAGTTGTAGATTGGTCTTCAAATGCTTCTGTGAAATCAAATGCTGTTATTTTGGCATATATCAATAAAACCATCTCCTGGATTCCTATTCCAAGGGATCTGAGCCTTTTTTTGAAGAATGAGATGCTCTGCCCTTTAAATGCTCTCCATGAAGCAGGCCTGGTGCTATGGCAGAGCCAGGGCAGGCAGATGGGCTCTTCCCAGCCCTGACACAGCTCTGCCCCCGCACACCATGGATCACTGTAGAGGAGCACAAAGGGAGCACGGGCAGCTAACAGAGCTCTTCAAGGCAGCCTTGTGGTAAGTGGGGCTGACAGGGCGACAGGGCAGGAGGTGCTACTCAAGTGCAGCAGATGAGACCGGACTGGGAGATGCCACTCATGAAGAGAATCAAAACATCACACAGGAGGAACGAAGCGATGCTGATGGTCAGAGAGGAGCTGGGACTGGGCAAGGGCATGCAAACATCGTGACTGCAATGAGAAGACTTGAGAGAAGGGAGCTGAGCACACAGCAAAGATGAGCCCCAGGTCAGCTGCAACACAGTGTGAGGAGACAGACAGACGTGCTGCCATCTCCAGCCAACAGGATGTCACACAGGTGAACACGCAGGGTGATCACACCAGATAAATCCTACCATTGTCATTTTGAACAGTGCAACACTCCAATTCATGCTGAAGCCTTCCAGGAAAGCCACCTGCTATTGCAGCCCCACACGCCCAGGGATCAAACCAGGCACAGCCAAGTGTCACCCAAACCAGCTGCACACAGATCCCTCCATGGGGCACTCCAATCTGACCCTCCTCCAGCAGGCAGCGAGCAGAGCTCGGCTCGTGCCACCAACACAATGGAGACCAAAGGCAGGACTGGTTTCTATTAATACTTCAGAGGCACAGATATCTCATGGAGGCAGAAGTTACTTGGAGTAAAAGTCAATGCTGGCACAAGAACAAACCAGTAAAAACAGGCTGCAAGTTAAAAAAAAAAAGAAAGTGGAATTCAGGAGGAGGTCACTTTTAGAAGAGCAGACGCAAGAGGTTTAAGTAATGGCTTTAAGACAAAGCCTGATACATTTATGAAGCAGCTTCTGTAATGCAACTGCCTGCAGTGCTGAGGAATGGGCTGCTGAGTCAGCAGGTCCCTCCCAGTTCTGTGCTCCTACAAGTGGGTGCCATCCTAACACCCGCTACAGAGCAGGAAGAAAATTCCTATGCAAGGTCCTATGCATAAGCTGCAGATGTCACTAAATAGTGGGAGCTGCTGGCTCCCTGGAGTGTAGGGAGGCCTTGCAGTGAGAGCTTGACGAGTTAGTGGGATGTGCATTAGGCTCCACATGAGGATTAACAAGGGAAGTGCTGTACTCTGCACTGGGACAGGGCAGCCCCAGCTCTGTGCAATGACAGGAGCGGCACAACAGAGGTGCTATAAAGGAAGGGAAGAAGATCGCTCACCTGGAGCAGAAGATCTCGGATTCACATGGGAAAGCTGCACCAAGGGGGGATCTCCAGAAAGAGACCCTTGCCAGCAGCAGTCAGCCCCTAAATGGGCTCTAGGAGAGGTGCAGCCATTACCCTGCGCTCACACAATGCAAAGCAGGTGGAAGAACACGGCAATACTGAAAAGCTGACGCTGTTCCACAGCTTCAGTGTTTTGGAGGTCAAGGAAAAGAAATGTGACATTCTGAGCCCTGCAATCACAGACTGACTGCACTGCTTCATTTCAAGGGACTTCTGACTTCAGTGCTCTTGTCCGGGTGCTTCTGCTGCCCTATTTTAGAGCAAGTGGAAAATATTGAGTCACTCTGCAGTCAAAGTGTCCAGAAAAGCTTCGCTTTTGGCTGAGAGTATTTTGAAAGATACTGAATGCAACCATCCTGGGGAAATGAGTGGCAGAACATGGAGACAGAAACCTCTGCTTCAGAGGAAGGGAAATGAAGGCTGTGCAAGCTGCCCCAATGGAGCAGGACATGGCTGGGTGCACGCTTATGTAAAACAAGATCTGGTGGTTCTGCAGTAGCGGGAACAGGAGGATACGACACAACTTTTATGCCAGAGAATAACATCCACTGCTGGTTTCAGTTCACTTAACATCAATAAACTAACGATGTAATCAGACGCCCATGACATGATATTGCAATACAGGAACAAATTACTTTGTGATCACCGACTCCCAGCTCCCCAGCATTGCTGCAGCTGTTGAAATGATCATTGATACACGCAAAGAACTCAACAGCAAGGGATTGAACATCGCTCCTGGAGGTGGAACCCCCACTGAAGGTGGGGCTGGAAGCTGCAGACCCAGGACAGGCAAAGCACACAGTGCCGAGTGCTGCTCAGGGACGGAGATGGGCTTCCCCTGCTACAGAAGTGCAAGGCGTGCTCTGGTGGGGGGTGCATTTCTCTGCTTACAATGAGCTGATGAACAGCAGAATTCTCTGTAGCATAAGAGATTTTCACTTCCATAACACGTAATCCACTGCACAGGAAGAGGCACACAAGAAACTGCTGCAGGTAATGGTGTGCTTTGGTCACACACAAAGGGAATGACAGCTGTATCTCACACACGTGAGCTGATAGCAGAGGCTACACAGGGGGCAAAACCCATTTGTTCTCATAGAAGCACATTATCTATTCCTTTCTGCTAACAAGGCCCTATGCAGATACTTTTTTGCCCATTCAGCTCAGATGCGCCTGAGGATGACAGAGTGCTTTTACATCTGCCAACAGCACCGTGCTGTGGGTCCGAGCGTCCCTGCAGGACGTAAATGTTGTCACCACATCTGCTTCCAGGAGCAGGCACAGCAGGAAGCAGCACCCTGTACCTGGTAAACTGAGAGCAGAAAGATACGAGTCCAAAGATGCAGGATCCATCCATGGGGCTGTTCCACCCCACGCCCCGAGCCCCACTCCTCCCCAGCAGCAGCACATTTCCAAGTATTTAATTCTCAGAAGCTACAAAATACCGGCTTGTGGAATGAAGTCCCACACTTGGAATTGCTTTTCAATCCCTCCCTGCCTTCATATGAATTTGAAAAGATCAGCTGTAAGTTTTATTAACACATACTTAAAACTTAAGGCTACAACCCAAATTGACCAGCATTAGTACAGGGCGATAAATGTCCTGGGCTCACGTCCTCACCATCCAGCACCCAGAGCACCTCCATTGAAATACTGCACGGCGCTTTACTCTGGAGTCATGAAGGGATTTCATTTACCACATCTAAGCAAATCAAAACTCGACTCTGAGCAAGACTCCTGGGACGGAAAAAACCCTCTACTCTCCCAGTGTTAAAACACAGCCAATACAGACGCATACATTCCTTTCCCAGCAGCTTTGCAAAGACATGCTGATGACATGGCAGCATTACACTTCTAGCGGTACCAATGTGTCCGGCACGTCGCAGACCGGCCCTGCTGGAGGCCGGAGCCGCCTGGCTGCGCCTATGGCCAGAAAGATGCCGGTGGTGTCGGCGGACTCGAGCGCTCAGTGCGGAGCAGCGCGCTCAGCTCGGCTCCTTTGTCCCCGCATGAGGCGCTGTGCCCCAATGCCGCCCGCTCCCAGCACCTGCCGCAGCCCCGGGGATCCGGGACCCGCAGCGCCCGGGGAAAGGCCGCTGAGATCAGACAGGGAACCATCTCCAGGGCAGGGGAAGTACAGGGAAGACATCAACCATCTGAGGGCCGCGTTTAAACCCGAAACCGGCAGGAATCCTCCAGTCATCCCCGTGCAGCCGGTGTTCGAGCTCGGGGCAGCGCAGCAACGCGGAGCCATTCCCAGCTATTCCCAGCCATTCCCAGCTATTCCCAGCCATTCCCAGCCATTCCCCTTCCCCTCCGCACGGGCTGCGCGGAGCGGATGGAGCGGGGCCGGGAGCGCGGCCTGCGATGCGGGTACCGCCGCAGCACATCACATCACATTGTATCACATCATCACATCGCATCGCATCATATCATCGCATCACATTGCATCACATCCCCGGCCCTTGGCGCCGCGCACAAGATGGATGCCAGTCCCCGTTGGCGCTGGGCCGCTCTCACTCACCTCCTTGGCCTGTTTGCGCAGCACCTTCTCCCACTCGTACTGTGTGAGCAGCTGCTCATTGTCCTCCTGCAGCAGCTCCAACTCCACCTCGTGCTCCTGGTTATCGGTCAGCACCGAGTCCAGGTTCTCCAGCACCGTCACCAACAGCGGCATCAGCTCCTTCACCACCTCCTCGTTGTAGCAGTGGATGAGCCGCTCGAACTCGCGGTAGATGCTGTTGGCCAGGCCCGACACCCGCTCCGACATCACCGACCCCGAGCAATAGTCGTTGCCCGGGTACCCCCCCACGCCACCATCATCCAGCTGGATCTCCAGCATCGTGCCAGCCCCACAGCGATGCGCTGCGCCCCGAGTCGATCCGCTCCGTTCCGTTCCGATCCGTTCCAATCCGCCGCTGCCGAGACCCACCGCGCTCCGCCCACCAACGGGACCCAATGAGCCGCGCGGCGCCGCCCCGACACCGAGACGCGGCGCTAAGCGGACGGAGCTGCAGCCGGGCGGGGTGGGGCGGAGCTGCGGCATCCCCGTGTGCGCCGCGCGGGCCGCGCTGCCGCCGTGTGCATGTATGGAGCCGCCAAGGGGCGGGGGGGGGGGGAGTCACAGAACGATGCGGGGCCGGAATGAGCCGAGCTGGAGAGCGGCAGGGGAACACCGGGAACACACAACATAACACAACACAACAACACAACACAACAGCACAATACAGCCCGACCCCCAGCCCTGCACGCACCACCCGATCCCGGCGGCGGGGAGCCGAGTCCCGTGAGCTCCGGCAGCGCGGGCCGATATAGGAGCGATATTTCTGGATGGGAGGAGTCAGGAGCTATAAGCTCATTTTGCAGCTCAATTAGTGATGCCCCAAACGCCTCCAGACCTGAACGTCTCTGCCCAGAGCCTGTGAAAACCAGGGCACTCCTGTGTGCCTGCATGTAACAGTAGTTTCAATGTAGGTAATGATCCTTCAAGGTGAAGTGCCTGCGGGTTCTGCAGCAAAAGGGTTTGATGGCCCCATTGAGGCGGGGATGGATCCAGAGAGAAAAACAGGGAAAACTGGCTGCCTGCCGTCCCCTTGGTCACCCCCATAGGACCCCACTGAGCTCCAGGCCCTTCTCAGCTCCATTGCTCCTCTCTGGACACACTCCAGGGTCTCAGAGTCCCTAATGCTCCGAAAAAACAATAAAGGAAGTTGTCCAAGGAGAGGTGAAAAGAACCTCATCGCTTATTCACTGCAGGGAAACATCTTCAGTTTGGGGGGTAAACGGAAGAGAAACGGCTGCATAAAATGACAGCTTACAGACAGGAGGAGGCTGTCAGGTGTCACGGTGTTATTAAAGGCCACAAGAGCACGAAGGGAAGGAGTGCAAGAGTGGGATTAGGGCAGGGGAGCTCCTGAGGGCTGCCAGCAGATCTGCAGCCTGCGTTCGATCTGTGTGAAACCCACATGGCACAGTTTGACTTCAGCACATTGGCACATCCTGAGCACAATGGAGTTATTGGTGCAAGGGCAGTGCCTGGGGGATCCCAGCTATTCCGTGCTGTGTAACAGCAGCAGAAAACAGCTGCAGAGAAACCTCAGAGTGCTCTGTGAGATCTCAGCTGCAGCTTATCTTGGGCTGTGGAGTCTGAGCACAGGGACAGCAGAAATCCATCTCCTGTCCTGCACTGAGCTGGGCCCAGCAGGGCAGGCAAACCAGGGCCTGATCTTTGGGAAGGCTCCTGACGTGGATGTGAGTTAGAGCTCAAAGATGAGTGTGATTCCACAATCATTATTGTCATCCTACAGACTCCACGTTACACAAAGCGGAAGGCACTTAAACCTGCCCTAAAAGCATCATTGCAGTGGGAATATCACATCTCACCCGTGATTCACGGCCTTAAGCCCTGCAAACACTCCATTCTATGTGATGTCATTATACCTAGCTATATTGCTAGCATGCTGTAGATTCGGTGCACGATGACTTTAAAAAGACACATTTAAGGCTTGTCTCACAGAAAGGAAGAAGTGACCATGAAATATTATTATTTCATCTGAGATGTACTTAGTTATGGAATGGAGCACTGATGAATCACGAGGCAGCTCTGCTCCGAGCATCGTGCAGAGGAGCTCATGGGCTTCTCTGGGACTGCAAACCTCCCTCTGAGGAATCTTAACTGCAAGAAACCTGGCCTGAAGGTTTGGTCCCCATTCCCAGTGTTGTGACAAGAGTCACCTCAGTTCTCTGTTACTTTACTTCAGATAACCCCACTGGGTGACCCTTGTGTTGGTCTCTTACAATTGGATCTAGGAGGTGCTGGCTGCCTGTGTTTATGATGAAAGAGCAGCAGTGATGTGGGTCTGTGTGAGGTCACAGTCATTGCTGGGTTGGGAGGGTTTGGCCCCCAGCTGTCGAGCAGAGCTGGTGCTCTGGTGAGCGTGCTGCACACAGACACTGAGCTGTGAGCGTTCCTTGTTGGAGATCATCCTTTGGGAGCCAACTGCAGGCACCGCTGCGGCGTGTGTGTGAGCTGGGCACAGCCCGGACTGACCAGGCCAATAAGGTGAGCTGGGTTTGGTGCTGGGCGGCTGCTGGAAGGAGTCTGAGCAGAACAGCTGGGCTGGGGAGGAGCTCCCAGCTCAATGGAGGCCCTTCCGAGTGGCTGTTTGCAGGGGAAATTGATTCCTTGTGAGATTCTGTCACACGTTTTGGTGAGGATGATGAACTGCCATTACTGCCCTGTGTGATGCTGCAGTGCAATGGAAAGCACAGCAGTGATAATGGGGTATCAAAGTCCTGGGCTGCAGCAGGTGAGGATAAGCCCGAGTGCAGCAGCTGTGGGCACAGAAAGGAAGGAAAAAACTGCTGACCATTGGAAGGGCTCAGGCAGGCAGTGATCTCCAGTCAGACACCCTCACCTGCACTGCCAACCTTTCAGTGATGTCTGGGAGGGGTTTGCATGTGCCTGAGCTGCCCTGGGTTGGCCCTGCCATCCCACCAGGTGCTCAATCTCTGCTTCAAGCCGTGACTGAGCATCGCTGCTACAGCCCTGCAGAACTGCTGCTGGTCCCCAGCCTTTGTTTTAGACATTAGAAGGGAAGGAGAGCACAGACTTCATGGAGTGCAACTTGTGCTTTATTGACCCCCGGATCCAGCACATTTTTAACAGACCCCCTGAAGTCCTGGTGAGATCCAGGTGCTGAGCTGGGCCGTGGGCTGTGCAGTGACATCACAAGCACAGTGAGCTCACAAGCGCTGCCTGGGGCCGCGGCTGCCACCAGTGAGTGCCAGAGCCGTGAGTGCTGCGCAGAGTGTGGACACGCTGTGTCAGCCCTCGTCCCGGCTGGCAGTGACGGTGGTGGTGGCTGCTGGTGCTACCTGCTCTCACTGACGGTGTTGCCCAGCCATTGCACTGGTGTGTTAGCTGGAAGGGAGGAGAACTGCAGCTGTGCCCAGGTAAGCCAGAACTGGAGGTTTCTCAAACGTGTGAGTGGTAGCACTGCATCCACTGCAGCTGCAGCAAGGGTAGATGATGGAGTCCTTCTCATGGCAGGAACACAAAATGTATGCTGCAAGGTATATAACTGCTGGTGGGATGGAGAACAGCACTTGCTGGGGAAGTCATGGCACTTAGACACACATTGGTTCCAGAGCTGGCACAGTTCTTGCAACCAGCTGCTTCCAAGGCATTGCCCTCCTCGAGAGCCCAAACTGCATCAAAAGAAAGCTGGGGAAATGCTTATTCCTCATGATTCTTCCCTTGTAGGCACTTCCTGTAGGGTTCCGGTCCGAGAGGACTCTTTGGGGATCCAAGCAGTTCGAGCACAACCGTCTCTTTGCAAGAGCAGGGAATTCCTCTGGAGATAACCCAGACGGGCTCTAAGAATTTCACCATGTCTCAGCAAAGAGGCGACTGCTACTTCTACTTCTACTCCACCTGCACTAAGGTACGGTTGACTTTCTTCTGCCTGGGTTTTCTTCCATTTCCTCATGTTGAAGAGAAAGGGGTGGAGCAGGGGAGACCTGCTGGTGATGTTACCCTCATAGCGCTGCTAACAGCCTGGGCTAATGGCATGGACACATTTCAGACTGTGCTCTTATTTTCCTGTGGTTTCCTTGTGCTTGCAGGGAGACAGCTGCCCCTTCCGCCACTGTGAAGCGGCTCTGGGGAGCGAACGAGTCTGCAGACTGTGGATGGAGGGCGGCTGCTCGAGGAGTAACTGCAAGTTCCGTCACATGAGGATTGATGTGAGTGTTTGCCTAAAGATGTGCTTTCCAGCTTAGTCTACAACACCACTTTTCATGGCTGTGGTTGGGCTGAATGCACTTCTGCAGGCTGGATATGTTTGCTGTGAAAATCTTAGTGGTTTCTGTTTCTAGAGGGGACTGGGAGGAGGTAAAGAAGGCAGAGAATTCAGTGCCTTAGGTATATCACAGCGGGAAATGTTTGCATTAGGAGCCAAAAGCATTTTCTCCCCAGATGCAAAAAGCTCGCATTGCTCAGCCTCCTAAAGCTGCTGGAGCTGGGTGATAGGAGAGAGTGGCACTGCCCTCCTGCCAGCAGGGCTCGGTTGTGCCCTATCGGGCCTTCTCCATCCTGGATTTCTCCAGAGCAGTTCATTCTGGCTGCTTGGAGTAGTGAAAGGAGGGGCAGGAAATGAGGGTACAGAGCTAAGGCTCCACACAATGGTTTCTGATGGCTGTTGGAGCGTGGCATCTCCCTGCAGACCTGATGTGCCTGTTTCCATGGCCCTTCCTTTCCTTCTCTCTGCAGAAGCAGCGCAGTTTGATTCCCTGCTTCTGGGAGAACCAGCCCGGAGGCTGCCAGAAACCACACTGCGCCTTTCGCCACCTGAAGGAACGCGGTGGGAACAGACCGACTGCGCTGCTGAGCCACAGTGAGTGTCCGATGGCGTGAAGCATGAAAGGCTCAATTCTGAATGTCAGTTCTGAGCGGGTGCAGGATGCATGTCACCATTCATTGGGGAGGCAGGGGAGAGTCGTGATAGTGAAATATCCGTCTGTGCTTTGGCTGTCAGAGCAGCGCTGGGCTTTTTCTGGAGTGAGGAAGATGCACTGCAGGTCTGTGCTGACTGCACAGCATTTGGGCAGCAGAAGGCAAATGTAACAAACAGTGCTTGAAAATGTGAAGCTTGTGGTTGACTGTGCTCAAACCTGCCCCCAAAGAGACGCTCATCAATCATTCCTTGTTTCTTTTCTGCCAGAAGTTGACACCAGTGGCCTTCCTCCAAAGAGCGGCCTTGCAAAAAGTCTGGGGAACCAGACAGAGGTTGACAAGGCACCAGAGAGAGGTACAGATACTCAACAGGCTCCTGGGTTTGATGCTCTGTTTTTCTACTGAGATCTGACTGTTCTTTCCCGGGACTCTTTGCAGTTGACATCCCAGTTTCCTCCCATGGCCCAGCTGGACTAAAACGCAAACGGTCGGAGGAGGAGAAGGGAAAAGCAGGGGAATCACCCTGCAAGAAAAGAGTTAAAGGTGAGCACGAGGAGCTCGTTACGGTGCCTCAGAAAAGCAGTGCTGTCATTTTGCATTGCTCTCTGTCAGACTTTTCCTTGCCCTGGATTATTACTGAGTGCAGCTATTGGGTTTCTTTGTTCCTTTGTATGCGTTGCTGGTACACAGAGATGACCGTGTGCAAAACATGGCTGAGAATCCCGGACAGGGCAATGCAATTCCACTGGCCAAATGTATTTAACTTTGTGGAAGGGTGGTGGGACTGATAAGAGAACTTGATCTCTCTTGAGGCGCAGCAAGACAGTACCAGCTCTCTCTTCCTTTTACTTTAGGTGGGCGCAGGGTCTCTGTGAGGCCCATTGATTGGAAAAACACCTTCCCCCCAACGCGGAGACAGAAACGAAAAGCAGCAGAAATTCATCCATCTGCTGCTGAGGACGCGGATGAGCCCCCAGCTAAAAAACTACCAATGGTAAGAGCAGTGGCAAAAGCAGTAGTGGATATGAAAGGTTTACATTGCCCTTGAAGAAAAGGAAGAAATTCCAAGTGTTCTACAGCTCTTCTGTTTCTCTTGAAGGCAGCAGATGTCTCACAAGGTACTTGTGGAAACTCTGACCTGTGCTTCATACTCTGTCTTGTTTCTTCCTAGGAGACTCTTGCTTCAGTCCCGCCCGAATACACCGTGCTCACCACCGAAGTCATAAAGCTTCCAAGCAGGTGATGACCACAACTTGTTCTTCCTTAATGCCCTTTTCCCATCAGACAGAAGTTCTTTCACACTGGGGGAAAATGGGGTGTTTGAGATGTGTCATGGCATAATGCAACAAAGGAAGAGGTCATCTGAGATCATTGAAACTGCTTTGTCAAAACCTCTGCTGAGTTCATGGGGAAAAGTACCTCAGCCAGCAAGCAGGATTTTGCAGAGGAAGATTTCTTGACATGTTTACAGACAAAGCATTGAGGGTGGCAATGTGTTTCTGCTACAAAGCCCAGCCCCTGATTGCCAGACTCAAACTGCTCTACTTGAACAGATGAAAAAGGCACCTGCTGGTTTCCTTAACTCCAAAGGCAGCCGCAGGTTAATCGAATCACCATCCCTATGTGGGTGTGAGGGGCGGGAGGGTCAACTACAGACCTCAGAGCTGAAAGCACATCTCAGAAATGTCACATAGATTGTTCTTTTCCTTCCCACAAGTCTGGAGCTGCTCCCAGGAAGCCACGCAGACCCCATGGCACAGCCAGAGGAATCCAACACTACATCATGTTCCTCACAAGGGGCAGAAAATTAGCAGCTGAGCTGCACAGGGGCAGGGGAAGCAGCCATCACTGAAGACAACAACCTTGAGCTTCTGATGGAGCTCACAGAAGAACTGGAAGGAGAAACTGATGTGACGTTGAGGATGTGGATGAGCTCCTTCTGGACCTGTCCGACATGACGGCTTAACACCATCGCCTGATTGGACAGTTTAAAACAACAACAATTAAAACCAGCCCTGTTCCTTTCCAGCCCTGCTCCTTTTTGTTGTTACTCTGTGGGTATTTCTGAGACTCTGCACAGAGTCTTAAAGCCGAGTCAAAGCAGTGACAATCAGCACTGACTGCATCCTGTTATGATTTCCTTGTGGCTCTGAGTTCAGGTCCTGCACCCGCCGCCAGCTCTGGGTGCTGCTTCAGCATCGAGGGCACAAAGCTCCTCTGTGGGCACAGAACGGCGTCCATCCAGGGCTGAAACTTCCTCCTTCCTTCACCCTCAGCAAAACTCTGCCTTGGGCCCAATGGGAGCTCTGCTGTTCTGATTCCTTGGGCAACCCTTTGAGAAGGCAGTAAGAGTGGGCTCAATAACTGAGGCTGAAGCACAGCACTCAGGGCAGGGGCTCATGGGGGAACACAACGACGGGGGATTCAGGAGCTGGGGGCAAAGCCGCTGTGCAGGGAGCGGCCCCAGCAGCCGCCGTGGCTTCGTGGTACCCCGGTGGTCGGGGCCTGGGCGGCCTCTGGCGGCGGCATTGCTGGCACAGCCCTTACGTTCCTTTCCATTCCCTCCCGTTCCCCATCCCATCCCATCCCACCCCATCCCATCCCCATCCCATCTCTATCCCATCCCATCCCATCCCCATCCCCATCCCATCCCACCCCATCCATCCCATCCCACCCCATCCATCCCATCCCATCCCATCCCATCCCATCCCATCCCATCCCATCCCATCCCATCCCATCCCATCCCATCCCATCCCATCCCATCCCCATCCCGTCCCTTTTCGTTCCTCCCCGCCCACCCAGCGGGGAGGATGCGGGATCATCTATGAAGGTGCGGGGCCGGGCAGGGCTGCGGGGTGTCCGTGCTGCAGGTGCCATTGCCATTGCTTTGCCCCATGTTTGGCTTTAGCGTCCTTCTACTCCATCGGATCGGATCGGACCGCGCTCCGCCCGCAGCGCAGCGCACTGAACTCACCACACCAGGTCTCCGAGCCTCAGACTCACGGCCGCCATCTTACCGACACCGCACAATGCACCACGGGACAGCACAGCACCACGAGGGGCGGGGGCGGCGGAGACGGTGATTGGACGGTAGCGGTCACGTGGGCGGGAGGGCTGTCCTTCTTGCTGCATAATCAAGTTTCTGCCAGCCTGTAAGACTTCCCCACGTAGATACCACTTGGGAGGTTTCACAGAAGGAATGGATATCTCGCATTCAAATTTGGCTTCTTCAGGCTCAGTCACATCCTCATCACACAGCTCCTTTACTAGATTAATGGATTGCTCTTTAAGAAGGATGGAACAAGAGAAAGCAGATATTTAGAAAGAATATAAAAAACTCTTACATTATCACCCTACTTACTCACGTCAGCATTACTGCACATGAACACTACACCTATCACCTCAAAATGCCTTAAAAAATCATTAAAAAATAATAGAAAGAAAGGAATGTTGTTAAGAAGTCAGACAATAAGATTGACAACCTGAAGAGAGCCCAGATCTTCTGATTCCCAGTCCAACATCCAAATCAAACCATGACCTTCCCATCCCAATATCAAACTCCTCGCATTACAAAATGGAAAAGAGGTTCAATGAAACACGAACATTGATAAATACTTTGGTTAAATACAGCAACTTAGCTCTGAACAACAAGTTTTCTCCTAGTAAAGGTCTCTGTAGCTCAAATGTAATGACTCAACTTAGGAGAAATTCCTTTTCCAGGATGTTCTTGCCCTTATCATTCTAACAGTGGCAAAGCTGGGGACTGAACTCTTGAGTAGTGTGCTAACTCAAATGTCTCCCTTTATCACACTTAACATCATATATATACCCTAACATTGTATATATTAAAAAAAACCCAAAACCTGTGCTCTTCTGAAACAGACAGAGAAAATGAAGAAAAAGTCAAGCTATGTTTTTTATCCCTCAACGTTCAAACACAAATCTGAAGACTAAAGGTAGAAAATCAACCTCCTAAGAAAATAATCTGTTTTACTTAGCAAAAGTAAATCCCAAAAGACAAGCTGGATATTTTGTGGGCACAAAGGTAGGTAGGTAGGAGTTTTTATTTCTGTCAAAGGTCCTGGTGGTGTTTAACTTCTCTGACATTAAAGCAAAGGATGTTAGCTGGTTTATAACATAATTTAAGCAAAATCATCATCAGAAGCATAGTTACCTTTAACTGTAAGATGGGCAAGAGATTCTGCCCTTTATGCTACAAATTCGATTTCTGCTGCATCATTGACTTGGACACGTGTGTAAGTCAGCAAGTAGCTCTTTCCTGAAGCAGAGAACCACAGAGTCACTAAGGCTGGAAAAGACCACTAAGGTCATCTAGTCCAACCGCCAGCTCATCCCTACCAAACTGTGCTCTTGAGAGCAAACCCACAACTATACTTGGCTTCCTTGAGCAAAGAGCTCTGAGGCACATGGCCAGGCTGAGCATCACCCATCTGGTTTCACAGCATCACTGCCTGTTCTCTCATGTCAATGAAACCACTCATTCCCCCACGTCCACATCCCCACCAAAGTGTAATCTACACATGGCTTCTACAAGGACTGACCGAATGCGGCCGCTGTCACCTTCAAAGTACCTGATACAGAAGGATCACACTCACTGTCAGACAAAACCTCTTTGGAGAGGTGAACTGACTGCCCTGGTCACCCCCACTTTGGAAAGAACTGCACTCATTTCCTACCTGCTCCTGGCAGTGTGGGATGGTGGGATAGCATCACACTTCCCACACTAAGCTTCCCACCTGTCACTTGTTCCACCCTAACCTCAGTCCCAAAACAAAAGGGGAACTCACTTCTGAACTTTCTTCACTTCATTTCAGATGTCCTTTCTGCTTGATCTCCAACCCACAACCCACTCAGGAGAAAGATCTCCCTCTTACACCCTACCATCTTGCCGCATTCTGATGTTGTCATCAGCCTTCAGCTTGTCGTCATCTTTGTACCACTGGCTCTGAACCTCATCGTGTAAAATCTCACAGACAAAAGATGCACTCCCATATTCATTCACTTCCACATCTTCCAGTGGTTTAACAATCTTGATATCTCTAGGTGTGAAACAGTAGAGATTTATTTGTCAGGATATTTCCAGAACTGAGTGCAGCATCTTTTCCTTACACATATTTGCATAGAAAATAAGTAGGATTATGTTTTATTCTAAACCATCATCCATTCCTGAGTCATTTCTCTCTTCAACACAGTCAATGCATTATTGCCCTTGAACTTAAAGACAGACCTACTAGCTACAATGGAGCTCCCTGCAAACAGTTTTCACGGAAACCAGAATCTCATTTATTCTAAAACTCTTCAAGCAAAATTAAGGTTAGAAAAACAATAGGATGGAATGAATCTTTAAGGTCATTTAGTTCCAATGCCCCTGCTATCGGCAGGGACACCTCCCTCCAGACCAACTCTTCTTAACAGGATCAAGGCTTCTCTCAAATCATTCTCCTCTAAGCCTGTGCCTGTGCTTGGGATTGCCCTGACCCAGGTGCAGGGCCTTGTACTTGGCCACACTCAAGTTCATGAGGCTGCCAAGGGCCAACCTTTCCAGCCTGTCCAGGTCCCTCTGGGTAGCATCCCTTCCCTCTAGCACATCAACAGCACCGCTCAGCCTGGTGTCATCTGCAAACTTGCTGAGGCTGCATTTGATTCCACTGGCCATGTTGCCTACAAAAATGTTAAAGAACACTGGTCCCAACACCACCCTCCACCTGGACACTGAGCTATTGACTGCAGCTCTCTGAGTGTGACCATCCAGACAGTTCCCTATCCTGCAACTGGTCCATCCATCAAAACCATTATTCTCCAGTTTGGTGACCAGGATGTCATGCAGGATGGGATCAAATGCTCTGCACAAGTCCAAGTAGATGATGTCAGTTGCTCTCCCATTATCCACTGATGCTGTTACTCCATCATGAAAGGCCACCAAGTTTGTCAGGCATGGCTTGACCTCGATGAAGCCATATTGCTTACCACCAATCACCTCATCTTTATTTTCCAAACAACAAACCTGTCTGAACCATTGGCTTCTCTGCATGCTCATCATTAGTCTCTCCTTAGCTTGTGTGCCCACAATGTATGGGGAATGTCAGCCACAAATCTTACCTAGGGGACGTCTTTGCTTCAAAATCCCTTGAACATCACACAATCCCTTTTAAATCTCCAGGTCTGCACTTATTTATGTCAGAATCAGACCATATTTCTGTGCTGCTATTTCCCTTTTATTCTGAAGGGCTCGGATACAACTTGGATTAACTTCAGGAGCAGAGTTCCTGCATAAAACAGCCAGTACTGAAACAGCAACTCAACCTGGTTGCAGACTGAGAGAGAAAATGGGAATTCACCACTTGTGAATAATGAGACTTCTCTTATTTCCCTGGGAAGTAATGCCCCCTTTTTTACTTTGATGGAGCTCTTTCCTATCCTAGAAGGGAAAATATCAAGTCAGATCTCCATGAGTCCTTCCATCTCTGCACTGAGCAAAGGCAGCCTTCAGATCTATGCTTAATTCACCCACTCCCCTAGAATTAATGGAACTGTGCTTACTGGAACATATGCTGAAGCTTAAGCACAGTGCAGTGTTTTCAACATGTAGGAATGGCTATAGAAAATTCAGAAATTCTGAAATTAAAATTTACCGTCACGTCAAGAAAGTTGAAATATCACTCACATGTTCTTGGTGTGGTGTTTCTGCTATAATTATTTGGACTAATTAAGCTTTTCCCTGATGAAAGCCTAGAAGTATATCACAAGAAGGACCAACTTACCCATGACCTTTTATTTGTCTTACTCAAGCATCTCCTCCTGACCAAAACTGACAATAAAATATTCACCCAGACTACAGGTTTGAGCAGCTGGGTTGTTTCTAGGATCTCCTGCAATCTCAAGCTTGGAACACACACTTGTCTTTTGAATAAGTGTCTTTTACAGTGCAGTAAAACAACAGGTTTTCACATGGCTATTCCTCGTTTACCTTGCTCTGAAATCATTCTCAAACCATGCGGGATCAGTCCAGGGAGAAGGGGAGGAGAGGGGAAGGGAAAGGGGAAGTCCACTGTCCTCTAAAATCAGGCTTCTTAGCCTAAAGCTCAATAGCAAATAGCAGTCCACTTCCCCACATTGCTAGACTCCGAGCATTTAAAGAACATCAGCTTACCTCATTATGAGCTCTAACATAGCCAAAGGAATTCATATATTCAAATATTCTCTTGAGTGATGAGAAATAGTACATGATATGTGGAAGAAGGGTCTGACCACTTGGGAACAATACAAGAATGTTGTCAGGGACTGCAGAGATGCAACCAGGAAGGCCAAAGCCCACCTGGAGTTGAATCTAGCTAAGGAGATAAAGAATAATAAAAAAGGCTTTTTTAAATACGTTAACAGCAAAAGGAAGGCTAGGGAGAATGTGGGCCCCATACTAGGTGAGGGTGGCGCTCTGGTAACAGGGGATGCTGAGAAGGTGGAAATACTGAATGCCTTCTTTGCTTCTGTCTTTAGTGAAAGGGCTCTCCCTCAGGAATCCCGGACCCTGGAGGTTGATGAGAGAGTCCGGGGAATGGGAGATTTCCCTTTAGTCAGGGAAGAGGTGGTCTGTGAGTGCCTAGGAAACATTAATGTCCATAAATCCATGGGACCTGATGGGGTGCATCCGCAGGTGCTGAGAGAGCTGGCGGAAGTCATTGCTGAGCCGCTCTCTGTAATCTTTCAGAGGTACTGGAGAACTGGGGAGGTGCCTGAAGACTGGAGGACAGCCAGTGTCAGTCCAGTCTTCAAAAAGGGCAAGAAGGAAGACCCGGGTAACTATAGGCCAGTCAGCCTCACCTCTGTCCCAGGGAAGGTGATGGAACAGCTTGTGCTGGATGCCATCTCCAGATAACTGGGTGATAAGGAGGTTATCATGAGTACTCAGCATGGGTTCACCAAGGGTAGGTTGTGCTCGACCAACCTGGTGGCCTTTTATGAAGATGTCACTAGCTGGGTGGACAGGGGGAGGGCGGTAGATGTAGTCTACCTTGATTTCAGTAAGGCTTTTGATACTGTCCCCCATGACATCCTTATAACAAAGCTGAGGAAGTATGGGATAGATGAGTGGACGGTGAAGTGGGTTGAGAATTGGCTGACTGGCAGAGTGCAGAGGGTTGTCGTTGGCGGTGCGGTGTCTGGCTGGAGGCCTATAACTAGCGGTGTCCCCCAGGGGTCTGTACTGGGTCCGGTCTTGTTCAACATCTTCATCAACGACCTTGATGAAGGGATAGTGACCACCCTCAGCAAGTTTGCTGATGACACGAAGTTGGGAGGATTGGCTGACACACCTGAAGGCTGTGCTGCCATTCAGTGAGACCTGGACAGGCTGGAGAGCTGGGCAGTAAGAAACCGGATGAGGTTTAACAAAAGCAAGTGTAGAGTCTTGCACCTGGGTAGAAATAATTGCATGCACCAGTACAGGCTGGGGGAAGACCTGCTGGAGAGGAGCTCTGCTGAGAGGGACCTGGGTGTCCTGGTGGACGACAGATTGACCATGAGCCAGCAGTGTGCCCTTGTAGCCAAAAAAGCCAATGGCATCCTGGGGTGCATTAAAAAGAGCGTGTCCAGCAGGTCGAAGGAGGTGATCCTCCCCCTCTACTCTGCCCTGGTGAGGCCTCATCTGGAATATTGTGTCCAGTTCTGGGCTCCCCAGTACAAAAAAGACAGGGATCTCTTGGAAAAAGTCCAGCGGAGGGCCACTAAGATGGTGAAGGGCCTGGAGCATCTCCCCTATGAGGAGAGACTTAGGGAACTGGGTCTGTTTAGGCTTGAGAAAAGAAGGCTGAGAGGGGACTTGATCCAGGTTTATAAATACCTGAGGTGTGGGAGCCATAGTGGTGAGTCTGGTCTCTTTTCAGTAGTGCGTGGGGATAGGACTAGGGGTAATGGGATGAAAGTACAGCATAGGAAGTTCCGCACAAATGTGTGGAAGAACTTCTTTACAGTGAGGGTGACGGAGCACTGGAACAGGCTGCCCAGGGAGGTGGTGGAGTCTCCTTCTCTGGAGATATTTAAGACCCGCCTGGACGCCTTCCTGTGTGACATGGTGTAGGGAACCTGCTTTGGCAGGGGGGTTGGACTCAATGATCTCTAGAGGTCCCTTCCAACCCCTACAATTCTGTGATTCTGTGATTCTGTGAAATATGGAGCATAACTTCAGACTTCTGCTGTTAAACTCTCACTTCTATCATAAACCAGGGTAACAGTTCATTGCCGTTTTAGATGGAGGACTCATATTTTAAACAACTCATCTCATTAAGGCTTGGATTCCCTACTACAATTAGCTAAATTCCAGTTTGGATCATGCTTCACCTTGGATCACTTAGGGCTTCAGCCACTTAATGGAACTAACTCAATTTGTCTACAGAGAAGCTGTTTTCTATAGCAACAATAAGCTGTGATTGCAACTGGATGTCGGGAGAGCACAAATCCCGCAGTTATCCTGCACCAACATCCTCTCCTTTCATCAGAACAGCAAGTTTTTAAACCAGACTCATGCAAGCTTGCATGACACACCTTGTGCAAAACTGTTGGCAGCCATCAGGACAGCTAGTTGCTTCCTGTATAGACACTGTTCCATCAGTTTGGGTTTTTTGCCTCGCTAGAACAACAGCCAGTGTCTGAAAACTCCCACAACTGAAGCAACCACGCTGGTATACCACAGTCACTGGAGGTGCTCAAGAGCCACGGGTATGTGGCACTGGGGACGTGGTTAGTAAGTCCAGTGAGGGTGGGCAGGGGTTGGGCTCAGCTATCTCAGTGGTCTTTTCCAGCCTTGGGTGCAACTTGTAAGAGGGAATGAAGCAGCAAACTGCCCAGCACTGAGCTGCATTTTTCCGACACTTGGTATCAATGAACTGCTGTATTTCCCTATCTTCTCTGGAACTATTATTCATCTAACCTAACTGAAACAGTCAGCCTGAACCTAGATATAAATCAGGATCATAGTCACCCGTGGTTCCTTCTATATTCAGAACGACACTCTAGAGGGTTATTCAGTGCATCTAGATATTAAAGTAGTCTCTGAAGGTCTATGTATTTTCCAATCTCTGTTGGCCGCAGAAGGATGTGAAGTGCTGCACATGGCTCGACGATCAGCACTGACAATCAGCTGCAAGTTAATATCTGCAGGTTGTTTGGTTTGTTTGCTTGTCTGTTTTATTTCCTACAACCATTCAGTTTGGAGAAAAGATGAGCAACTACCAATAGAAGTGATAAGTGAACATTTTGGGACACAGAAGCAGAATTTTGTGACAACAGTCAGCCCGGAATATGTTGATGATGAAGTTGTCCTAACAGTGCATGTCAGTGATTTGACAAACCCTGCTGGGTATGACACAGTTTGTCTTCAATTTTTGGGATCTTTGATTCCGAGTTGGCTCTTAGGCAAAAAAAAAAAAAAGCCACCCAATCAACCTAGTCCTCATCTCATCCTTCCCATTCAGCTGCTGCCTCACAGAAGGGGTAAAATAAAAACTCTCTTGGACTAGCAGAGAGATTTATAATGGAGTAACTTAAGTAAGGATGGGAGACTGAAGGTGTTGGGGAAGACATCCAGGCTTTAGCTACAGGGCATGCATGCAGAATCACAAAACAAAGGCCAGTCAGAGAAATCAGAGCTTCGTCAGAATTAATGGGGTTGTTTCTACATGCTCACCCTATCTGCCAGTGTAAAACCTTCCAGTGAAAAAAAAGAAAGCTACAGATGGGTGGGGAGAATTGTTGGTGAAATTATTTGTGATATTTTTTGCTAATAATATGCTTAAAGTCCTGGAGCAAGACTTAAAGTTAAGCAACTCATTCTGTGTAAGTAGACTTACAGAAGGGAACCATAAAGCTTATGGAAGGGAACTGTCAAGCTAATCCACAGCTAAAACAGAGTAGAGACGAATTGCAGGAGCTTGTTTACTTTGCAGAAGTGTGAGCTTTAACCACTGCTGAGCTCCCAGTACAAAAGTCTGAACCAATGCAACAAACCAACCCGTCCATGTGGTACAAAGGAATGTACTGACACCACCAGAACACAAAATTCTATGGCTGAAAATACCAGCAAAAATCATCCAGCCCTTCTCCATTGCTCCAGGACATGCTCAGCTCTTTGTGCCCCAGATATTTCACTAACCTTTTCTGAAACCTACCGTGAAGGCTTCAAAGCCCCTCCAAATGACTTATCCAGTCATCCAACCATTAAAAAGCTTTTCTGTTGTAGAACTTGCATCTTTGTCATTGCAATTGAAGTCCCTTATTTCTGCACAGAGAACAGATTGTTTGCTTCCACTTTCTAAGAGCCTTTTATATACTCAAAGCCTGCTATCATATTATATATGAGCACCTTCAAAGAGCCAACAGAGTCAATGATTTTATTGGAAGCATCAGATTTTATGACTCGCAGGAAGTGATCACCATAACTCACACTCACATCTCCTGCCTGTAGAGGAGATCCTCCTTGCATCTACAAAGATGCAAGAAGAAAAGAGGCAAAGAAGGGGTAAAATAAATCCCATCTTACATTTGGGATGCTTAATTCCAGCCTTGAAGGCTGATTTGCCCACTTAACAGCTGTGCTCTTCAGAAGCAGTTGTTCCACAGTTATTTAGAGAGAAAGACAAGTTTTGTACTTGGTTGTTAACACAAAGAACAGCATAAACATACAAATGAACTCAGCTTTGCAGTGTTGTAATGGCTGATGAGGGAAGCCAAGGATCCTTCCACACTGTCAGCCTTCATTTCCAGAGACATACCTTTGGGGGTGATGGTAATGCTGCTCTTGTCATCTCTGGACTCACACAAGTACTCTCCCTCATCCTCAGCCCGGATCCCTCTTATTGTCAGGGTTTTTCTGACCCCTTCCTCATCAATCTGGAAACGTTTGCTGGGTTTGATCTCAACTGCATTCCTGCGCCACACCACCTTCCCTTTGGCATGGCTCACTTCACAGCTTAAAGTGACACTGCCTCCAATCTCAGCATTAACAGCTTCGAGCTTCTTGGTGAACTTCACTGGGATTTCTAAGATGCAGAGGAAAGAAAAGAACTATGAGAATGCACAAGTTAACAAACATGTTCTACAAAACCAAATGAAAAACCCCATGAACAGACACACTCGGGGATCATGGCAGGCTGAAAGAAATCCAAAAGATAGAAATCTGGAGATATTATCAGCATGGAATTATATTATCATTCTAATTCTGCAATGTAAGAACAGCGCCTTAAAGAGACTTAAAGACTACCTTCCAGTGTCTCTAATCTTCTATTTAATGAGATGTGTGGTGGTTTTTTGCTGCTATTGTCGGTTGGTTGGGATTGTCTCTTGTTGCTGCTTTTATTGTTCTGTTTTTTAGCATCAGAGTCTAATTTGCCTGACTACCATTAAAAATCTGTACAGATGGAAGAACCCCAGCAGCCACCGCTGTATTTCATGTCACTGGAGACACAGCCAATGGAATCAGAGATCTGGGAATGTGACACATTCAACCTGATGACATGACCTGCTAGCAACCACTCCCATGCAGTAACAGCCAAAGGGAGCTGGTGGGGTGCATGCCAGCTGCAGATTTCTCCAGTGTGGGTGTCTGAAGGGACACAAACCCCATTCTACATCCTCCTCATCAGCTCTGACATGCTTAGCAGAGTCAGGAAGAGCTGAGGCTCTGAACACAACCTACCAACTGCTTTAGGAAGAGATAGAAACTGGGTGATGACAGTGAAGAGCAAACACCAGAAAAGAACCCATCATAGTCCCTGAGGTCTCTCAGGCTCTCAAGTGGCCAGCAGAGGACAAACTTGGATCTCTGGAGGCAAGAAGGTCTTTTCTGGTCTATGCTGGGGATACTACAGCAGCTGCAACAGCAAATCAAGAGTAAAGGTTGGAACAGCTTGTAGAATAGACCAATCTTCTTCACTTCATCCTCCCATAAGAAAAGAGCAGCTGTAAAAAAAAAGGACACAACTTGCAGGCTTCTACCTCCTTACCTTTCACTTCTAGAATTCTAAAACTAACTGAGAAGTATTAATACGCTGAGTATGGCCTAAGTAAGGCATATTTTCTATTCATTCTACTCCCAATCTCTTGGCCTCTTCATCTTGTACAACACTTTGCCACAGAACTGGGCAGTTCTGGGACACACAGCAGCAGAGAGGATTGCCTTAATCACCTTCCTCCCTATCTCTTTCTCTGCTTTTCAGAACATCCCATGCCTGCTTTCAGCTTCTGCTCACTGACACAGATCAGGTGATGAGGCATGCAAAGATGAACAAAATCTATATAGAAGTTCCTTAGTCAAAAATATTCCACAGCCACATTTTCACCTCGCTACCACTACATTAAAAAGGAGAATCCAATTAGTGGTGTGGGTCATTGATGTTGTTCCAGGGGGAATTGTGGCTGTTCCATGCCCACAGGGTAGAAGACAGACAGTCTTCCTCTAAGCCACATAAACAGCTGCTTAGTGCTCCCAAAGCGAATATCAGCTCTTCTGTTGAAACAAAGTGTCAAATCTAGGCAAGAAAGAACCTAGGAACTGAAGGAACCAAGAGGGTCCTTGAACACCAGTCCCATGGTTGCAAGTCACTATGCAAACATATTGAACCCAAAAGAACATCTGTCCTGCAGGCAACCAAAACCTGAGTTCCTTTTACTTAAGACCCACTGTGAAACATCAAAACACATAAACATGTGATAGTCAAACCACTGGCTGCCTTTTCATGACACAGAACAGTATTCCTGGCTTCCTGATGGAAGGTTGGGAACATGCAGCCAAAGGGACAGGATCAAAGGCCTCCCTGAAATCTAGAAAGATTACATCCTTTTCCTTCATACACTGAGTCGGTGGCCTTATCATAGAACAAGATTTGATGACCAAGACTGGTTGCACACACGCTCCCTCACCGATGTTTAGGCCACCAGACTGTTTACCCGGGCAGAGCTTCAGCACACAGAGGCATTTTGACCTGAACCTTGTGCTGAACTCTAAAACTTACCCCCAGGCTTCCTGACTGTGTGGTACTGGCACGTCCTGTTTGGGATGGAATTCTCAAGGGAATGTGCTTGCCACGAGCCTTCTTAGACTGAAGCAAGAGATAGGTTGCCACAACTGGTCGTAATTCTGCTAGAAAACAAGAGGATGTAGATCTCTTCAGAAACATTGTCAGTACAAAGAAAATTTCTGCATGTCTGCCATATTTTCCCCTTGATGTGCAACCTTCACGTCTGATCACATTAGGGTAGTTTCAGGCCTCCACTGATTCACACAATATGTCTGAGATAAAGAAGCAGACTATTCTTGTTTTTGCTTGAAAGTTAGTGTATTGTACAATTGCTGGAAGTGAAATCTAAAGCTGGTGCCAGAATCTCTCTACTGAAGTGAATGGCAAAGCTCCTACTAATTCAGTTTGCACAGCATTTCAGCTGGACTCCCATTTCTGGGGGCAAGTTTCAGCCCAGCTCCAAGGAGCATTGACATTCAGCTGGACTTTCAGCAGCTTTTTGACTACTATGAGAACCGTGGGTACAATGCTTGACAGACTCAGTGTAGTATAATAAGCTTGAATTACTTATCAGGCATTAGAAGTCCTTTGAATTAAGACTGTGAAAATATCACAGACTTGAACTGAAGAACTTTTTCCCCTTGTAGGTCGATCGTTCTCTTTATTCCCTGTACCGAAAAAAGAAGTAACAGTGACTCCACAATTGATCTTGCCTAGATAAAACTTACATTTTACATCTAGTCTTACTAAGGTTATATGGAAATCTTAACAATCCTTCAAATTCTACCGCTTTCTATTTAACAGAAAGACAACTCAATTTCAAGAGACAACTTTCAGATTCAGGTTAAAGCCAGAGTACCCATCATGTTTTAAATCTCTTCTACAGCTTGGAATGTCATTATTGACATTTATACAGCATCTCTAGAAGCATGCAGTTCAGCTTTTCTCATTTATTTTCTAAAGTTACTGGAATTAATTTATTTCCTGAAGTATTTGTGAACTGTAATTCCCCAAATTTGCTTGGTTGTCCTACCTGATGTGTTGATATTTTCCACCTATCAGTGAATCATTTCAAAGCAGGGAGTTAAGCCAGCATGTGACATCTGCTGTTCATCCATCAGTTTCTGTTTTGAGTCTGCCTGGACTTCCAGAGATTCATAAGGATTTCAGCATGGTAAAAAAATAACAAAAAGGCTGAGAAAACACAATTAAAGGAGAAAAAAGGAATGAATGTGAACTTCAGAAATGCAGTTATTAGGTAGACTATGAAGTTCTGCAGTGGTAACTTACCTCTGAAAAGTGTGAAATATTTCATGTTTGAGAATAAGTGAGTGTTAGAGTCTGTTAATACAGTAAGGTTATTTACTGTAGGAGTGGGCTTAAATACAGAGAATTACTGACATACGTTTATTACCTCTGACGTTAATGCTGATCTACTCTCTCTTCTCTTGTTGTGAAACACAGAAAGCTGTTACACAGTCTTCATCAAGGTGTCCCAGCTGCAAGAATAAGACCTATAGTGAGGAAACAGCTTTCAAGTCATCTCACAGCCCAGTCTCACCGTGGTAGTGTTCTGCTGTGCAGCAGTCAATAATTAGCCATGATTTCAGATTCTTTTTTAAATAGTGTTATGGCTACATATTACAAGGAGTAAACAGAAAGAGTCGTCCAACTTCAGCAACTAGTCCCTCTGTGGCAACAGGTCCTGAGTTCTGAATTCAAGTACAAAAGCCTGTCAGCAGATGAGACCTTTTACTAGAGCAGAAGTGACGCTTCTATCTCTTCTTGATTCCTAGTTCCATGGCGCGCACAGCATGCTGTGCTGCATGCACAGCACAGCTGTTCTTCAGAGCAACAGTGGCACCCAGTGACCAACAGCAGCCATTGTCTGCAAATACACAGCAACTTCCCAGGATCTGCAGCAACAATCTCCCCACACACTCCACTTCACACAGACACTATGACCCTGATTAGACTCAAGCAGCAGACTTAAAACAAGTCAGAGTTTTAGATTACAGAATATTTCAGGATCTATAATGTGTGAAATTCAGTTACACAACAGTGCCTAGGTGCCTGCGTTTCAAGCAACTTTCAGATCACAGCCATGTAAAATAAAAACAAATTCAGTGCAGAAATAGCAAGCCTGTACCTTAATACCCATGAGATTATCCATTTTTTGCTGCATTCTGACTAAGTTCTAAAACTTGCTCATCCCAGTTCACTTCAACAAGTTCCACCAGTTCACGCAACGCAGTTCTGAGATCCTGTGTATGTCAGGCAGATAGAATTGAACAGTGCAGAAATAATCTCTGACAGCTTTAATAGCTCCGTTCTGCTTACAAACTCTCAGTCCAAAACTATTCACAGTTTTAAGGAAATGAACACCTGAAGCAGTTGGATCATCTGCCATTTGCCGCATTCTGCTTCTTGGCATCATGATTAGCACAAAGGGTTTTCTGCTGTCCTGCAAAATGGACAAAGTCCTGCTTACAAATGGACCAAGTTTCAGTGTACAGCAGAGTTTGTACCAGACTAAAAAGCCAGTTCATTCAATTCATGTGCTCAGGTTGTTATGCACTCCGAAAGGAAACAGAACTAACTGTTGAATTCTGAAGGCAATCTGTGGGGTCCTACATTACCTCCTGATTCTGGAAGAGGAAATTCTAATAGCAAATGCAGAACTTTGATCTTTGTAGACATGAGAAGAGCTGGCATTTAGGAACATTCATTTCAGGGAAATCAAATGATGTGTCTATATTTTTACTACAGATAGTATAGGGAGCAGCCAGTTGAAGAACCAGATACAAAAAATCCAGCCCATTGGCAAGAAAATACTTCTCCTTAAATTCTGTATGCTATCATGGTGTACAATCAGGCTACAGTGCCACATAGGCCAACCAAGCGTAGAACCAAATCCACAAAATACTGGTAGACAAAGCAGCAAAAACAGGGACAATATTCAGCAGACAGGCCTTTCTACCCACAGCTCAGCATGTTCTGCCATCCGAAAAGCAAGGCCTCTTGTCAAGCTCAGCTATTTCCCTTCTCAGTGTATTCTAGCACCACTGATACCCACTGGTATCCTCCTGTAGAGTGCCATCATATTGTCATCATCCAAAGGGAAAACCCACACAGCAGAGCATACAGCACTACACCCATGCTCCAAATATCCACCTGAAAAAAAAAAGACAAGCTTACAAACCTGAAGCACCTCAAATGGCTTCCTGACAGACTGGATTGTCTGCCCTTGCCAAAGCCCACATATAGCCCATGAAAAGCTGGCTCTTTCCCTCAGGAAAAAAAGCCTTATCGTCCCAGAGAAAGCATATAACCCTCATTCAATTGCCCTTCCACTCAGCTTAGAGCACTACTAAAACCAGCATCTTCACCTTAGCTCATCACACTGCTGCAGTTCCTTTTACAAGGATCTCACTGGCAAAAAAGAAATCAAAGCCGTCACAAGGGATTTAGCACAGTTACGTGTTACTGGCTACGAGAGCTGTCAGCACAGTCACCTGTCAGGCTTTGCTGCTGTTCTCTTTATGTAGAGGCACAACAAAGTTCAGACACCTCACAGTGCAATTCTCACTTTGACTGTAAAGAAAAAGGAAGCTTGAAAAGCAGCGTGTGGAAAACAAAGAAACAAGAATTAGAACAACAGTGGGGCCATGGCACTTGTAGGAATTGCTCCGCCTTTAACAGCAGAGCGATTCAAGAAGTACGAGGGCATTCCAAACCAGACCAGTTTGGACAGATTAACAACTGCAAGTAGTGGGTTCCAAAATTACAGACATGAAATCAAAGCTGGAAAAACTCTTCACATTTTCATCTCTCAATTTTTAGTTCATTGTGCATTACAACGGAAACAATTCTTCACATACAACTTGGAAGCTAAAGACAAGTCTGACAAAACAGACTGCACAGAAATGATGGATAATTAACAGAGCAAATTGCTCTTTCAAACACTTAGTAATAGAAAGAGATCTCTGAAGTTGCTGTTCTGTAGAGACCCAAAGCAGTCGCTTGAGGCAGTTCAGGATTAGCCAGAGACAAACCAGCCAGCTGTGTGAACTGAGACCAATTGCACTTTTCTACTCTGTGGCCACTGACAGCTTCTGAGAGCTACCAAGCAATGCAACCTAGCAGAATTCAGAAGGGAAACCAAGAGAGCCTACCTGAGCTCCACTGCCTTTAAATGCTCTGTGGAGAGGGAAGGGAAAGAGGGGAAAACAAACACCGCTCTACATCCCTCTGAGCCAATAGACACTTTGCCCTGGATTAGCTCTGGTGCTGCATAAGCTGGGCTTCCACAGCATGTGTTCAGGTGGTAATAAAGGCCTGCCTGGAATAACACAAAAAAGAGAGAGAAACGTTTGCTTTAACAGAGTTCATGTCTTCTGGTCATAACACTTCAGAAGCCTCAGAGGCTTCTTCTCCTGTGCATATTTTCATTCATCTTAGATTTTGCTTTCATTCAATGTGACCTCTCTAGGCAAATATTGTCTAAGACCATGAGCATCACATAAATGTGCAGATCTCAAGCTGCTCACTTATCTAGTACCCTTCGCATGATGCTTTATTTTCCTCAGCTGATCATCTAGATTGTGCCTGTTGATTGTGCAACAACAGCCTGTTGGTCTCGATTACCTGTGAGAGGCTCTAACTTTGGCCAGGAAAAATCATTTGAGGATAAGTAATTATCTGGGACTCAGTAAGGCAGTCTTCCCATGCTTTCATAACAGCAGAGATACACACACACACAAACTTGTGGAACCCCACTGCTTTGCACAATCCTGTGCACACTCACATGTGTCATGCACTGATTTCCCAGCCAGTCCTCGTAGGGTCTCTTACTTAGGACGGGAGTGCAGGGGAGCAGCCAGAAGCTGTTTGCATTCCCTGCTGTCTGCTGGGCAGCTTTGCTGGAGATGCTTGGGTTGCTTTGTTTTTCCTTGGGAGGTGGGAAGGAGCTTTGGGTTGGAGGCACATCCCGTGCCAGAGCATCCCAATGGCACGTGTGGGGCACTGATCTGCAGCAGATGAAGGGGAGGAGGTCCCAGCACAGCTCTGCACCATGCTCTGCCACACTGGGCAGCTTGTTCCTGGCTCAGCAGCGCCATCAGACAAGAAGCAGGGAAGGAAATCAAGGATGGGGGGTACCATCAAACGCAGTTAGTGCATGCCTGTGCAAGACAAACAGACCCAGAGCTTGCAGGTTGTTCCTGCTTTTGTAGCATTTGTGTGCTGTAGCTGAGCAAAAGGTTCTGCTGCTTGAATCTTCTTCTGCAAGAGCCGACAACCGGTAAATGTCTGCGGGGATGTACTCAGTGTGCACGTCTGAAGCCATTTGAGAACCTAGTCGTTCTTGCTGCAGGACCCCTGTCTTCTGTTAAAAGCTGAACAGTCCCCAGAGCACCTGTTTCCATCAGCTACCACCATCCAAAGCAGCCAGCCTTCTTACAGTCACTTGGCCCAAACATCCCATTTGCTCTACACTTGATTCCTGCAAGAGATGGGAGCTCGGCACGCACACCATCCTTCCAACACCCCATCCCAGCAGAAAGGGATCACAGCGCTGGCACAGCTGAAACAAAAAGGGTGTGCGAGTTTCCTGTTAGCACTCAGTGTGAACAAATCTACCACTGAGCAACACTGTGAGCCCCCACTCACCTCAGCACAGGTCAACCTGTAACCCCAGCCTTCCCCTATCCACGTGCACACACACACCCGTGTGCCACCCTGCCTGCTTTGCACACCCCCATGCACACACTGCATCGTGTGCCCTCCTTTGCATTCACAGACATGTGCCAACCACCCCTGGGAACACGTATGTGCATACACCTTCCACAAACACCCATTTGTGTGCACCTGTGTGCAACCCAACTCCTCAGCACACGCACGCGTTTGTGCCACCCTGTCCACGCACTCACCATGTGCCCTCCAGCACCCAAGGATTGCAGAGATGCTCCAGACTGTGCCAGAAATGGAATCTCAGAGTGCTGGGACATTATTGATCACTAAGGAAAACACTTGGAAGCATATTCAATCTGCAGAAGCTGTAATTACTGGGCACAGTTAGCTTTCCTATGGCTCAGCTGGAGGAGGCGGGTGCTCTCATACATCTGAGACACTCGCACAATGTTGGGATCATTCTGATGGAAACTATGTCTTCAGATATCATGGTTAAAACCATCCAAGATGATCATGCAGAACCTTAGCTCTTGAGCAGTACTTCTTCCCCACCCTTCACTACTCCAAGCAGCTCCAACAAACTTCTCAGAAGAAATCCAGGCCAGCACAGACCTGGCAGACCAGAACCAAGTGCAGCTTGTGGGATGGCAGTGCCCACTCCTTGCTTCCACCCTGCTCCAGCAGGTTAAGGAGTCTGAGCCTCACTGGCCTTTGACAGCTCAAGACTTTCAGCACCTCATGCCAACATTTCTCACTAAGATACACCTAAGGCATTGAATTCTCTTCTCACTACCTCCTCCCAGTCCTCCCGTAACAACAGAAACCATTCAGATTCTACAGCAAACTACAGCATCTGCACTGCAAGAGCACACTGAACCACCTGCAACAATGAAACATGGTTTTGGAGAGTGGGTATGAAAACACACCTTTAGACAGCTGTCTCCCTGTAGCCAAAAGGAAACCAAGAAGGAAAAGTCCAGCCTGAAACATGCCCATGCTACTAGCCCAGGTTTTTCACAGTCAGTGCAGAATCCATCCTGTTCTTGAGGTAACAAATGACCAGTGAGTCTCCCGTTGCTCCACCCCTTCTCCTTCAAAGCCCGAAAAAGAAAGAATAAACAAGCAGAAGAAACCCAGACGTACCTTTCCACACACAGAGCAGAAAGTGGAACAGCAGTTGTCTCCTTCCTGAGACATGGTGGGGAGCATCCCAGAGGAAGCCCAAGTTCTTTGCTTCTCTCCACAGGGACTTCAAGCACTCTTGGCAAGAGCTGCTTTGGTTCTTTCTTCAACTGCTTCCATCACCAGAATCTCCTTTGGAAAAGGAACCCGAATGAAAGAATCAGCAAATGAAAAAGAATGAGCAATAGCCACTTTACCAGCTTTCTTCTGACACTCAATTTAGACTCTTGACTCGGGCAAGGTCTTAAAATCAGCTGGTTACAAGAACTGTCCCAAAATATATCCAGCTTCTGTACAGCTGCCGTTCTTTCTGACAGCGAGTGTAATCACAGAATCATAGAATGGCCCGGGTTGGAAGGGACCTCAAGGATCATGAAGATCAATCACCTCCCTGTCCCTGCTGGCCATCCCCTCTTCTGATGGAGCCCAGGGGACCATTTGCTCTCTGAGCTGCAAGAGCACGCTGATGGCTCACGTTCTGTTTTTCATCCACCAGGACCCCCAGGTCCTTCTCTGCGGGGCTTCTCTTAAGGACTGCTCCTCCCAGTCTGTAGAAATGCCTGTGATTCCTCCAGCCCAAGTGCAAAACCTTGCACTTTGCTGTGTTGAACCTCATTAGATTCACGTAGGCCAACCTCTCGGTTGAGCTCCCTCTGAATGGCATCCCTTCCTTCCACTGCGTCAGCCGCACCACTCAGCAAACAGCAGAGGGTGCACTCCATTGCATCATTGGTGTCTCTGATAACCATGTAAAAAAGCACTGGTCCCAAGACAGACTCCTGGATGACACCACTTGTTATCGGCCTCCACCTGGACATCAAACCATGAGTCACCACCCTCTGTCCTCTACAAAACCTCTTTGTCTTCTACTCCTGCTGCAGCTGCAATGGCTGCACCAGCATGACTCACGTGTTTGACAATCCTCCAGCTCTGGCCTAGCCATGCACAGCAGCAGTCCGTCTCCCTCCCAGCTCACTCACCAGTGTGCTGCTGTGCCCCAAATTCAGTGCAGCAGCACTTAGAGCAGGCAGCACCCATCACCCTCCTCTAACTCTCTCTGCCAGCTGCGATGAGGACTGACACAGCACGCCCACCCCAGCCCAGCTTTTCTGCTGAGACACCTCCCAGCAACCACCCAGCACCAATCCCAGTTGCTGCAAGCTGTCTGAGAGCCTGCTGGAGTGCACTGACAATAACTTTGTGGGTCAAGTATTAAGCACACCAAGCAGAAGGGAAGCATTACTGGACATGGTGCACAGCAGGGGTTAAGACTGGAGGTGGTCAGGGCTGTAGTGACCATGCCCTCCTAGAGTTCCTCATCTCAAGGAATGCGGGCCTGGCAAAAAGCAAAGTCAGGACCCTGAGCTTCAGGAGAGTCAGCTGCAGGCTGTTCAAAGAATTCTTGCATGAGAGACACTGGAAAACTGTTTTTAGGGGTAAAGGAATGGAAAAAAGATGGTAACTTTCTCAGAAAACCTTTCTCAGAGCTGGAGCTCTGAGCTCCATCCCGACCACACGAAACACAGCAGAGGAGGCAGGAAAGCAGCATGGCTGAACCTGCTGGTTACAGGGAGCAACAAGAAGGAAATGGAGAAACAGCGGAAATGGAGACATGCAGCCTGGTCGCTTTGGTGGCCTTCTACAGTGGAGTGACAGCATCAGTAGGGAAAGGAAAAGCAACTGACATCACTCAGCCAGACTTTTGCAAGGCCTTCGATGTTGAGCAAGTTTCCTGTTAGAACTCAGTGTGAACAAATCTACCACTGAGCAACACCCTGAGCCCCCACTCACCTCAGCAGAGGTCAGCCTGCACCCCAGCCTTCCGCCTATTCTGCTTCATTGATGGAAGCACACCGGGCATCATTGCTACTCACCCGACCAATGATGATAGGGGCAGAAAAGGGAATTCCTCTTTACCTTTCAGATGAAAAATTGATGACTGTGTGGAATCTTCCCAGTACAGCTGCGGGGCCTTCCTTTACTTGTATCCTGCTGCTCCGTGTCACAGTGGGAGAGCTGCTCTGGCCTCTCCTCTCAGCCTGTGCCTCCTGCAGTGTGAGCAGCTTTGTGGATAGAGGAGACACCCACACAGACTTGGGCCTGGATAGAGAACTGTGCCCTACAACATAGGTACATTTACATCACGCTCTTTTCCTTGTGTGTGAGCAATCCTTGCTCTTTTCAGATGGTACTATGAGCGTGTGACACCCCAAACACATAGTTAGCATCTGTCCATATCATTAAGGCTCTCGTCAAGGCAGTTATTTCAGCCTTCTGAGGGGTAGTCCCCACGGCTGATGGTTGTGCTTCCATTCCCTGCTCAGTAGCAGTTACTGCATGTCCTGCCTTACAGCCTCCTTGTCTCACAAAACTGCAGCTGCTGGTAAACCAGGCGTCTTCTGCATCTTCTAAGGGTTCGTCCTTCAGCTCCGACTGACTGGATGTAATGTGCAGCATCAGTTGTTTCAAAGCAGTGATGTCATCCTGGTTCTCCACCAGGGGAGTTCCGCTAAGGAAAGATACTGGGTTGGCAATAGTAGTTACAATTATTTCTATATCACCCTGCTCTACCAGGATGGCCTGGTATTTCGGGAATCTTTGGGGTGAAAGCCAGTGTCCCCCTTTTGCCTCCAATACAGTAAACACTGCATGAGATATTAAAACTGGTATCCTTTGGCCCAGTGTAGATTGATGGGCTTCTTGAATATTGAGCACCAGTGCACCCTGGATATCCCTTACTCACTTCAAGCTGTTTCAAGTTTACCATCAGTCCGTAGCTGTGTATCCATGGTCGGCACCCTCCTGTCATCCCTGGCAACGTATGGAGTTCCTTGGCAGTTTGCAGCTCAGGGGTTGAGCAGATGGCTTCTTTCTTGGCAGTCCTAAAGGTTCAAAGTCCAGCTGTCATCTCCTATCCCAAATACGTCACTTGCTGCTGAGTTAGTTGTGCTTTCTGTCAACCAAGAAACTCAGCAAACTCTCAGTCTATTGTACACAGTCCTTTTGTTGCTGTGGCACCCACGTGCTCCAGTAAAGTTCCACCCTAGGATGGAGGATCCCAGGTCTCAGGCTCACGAGTTGACCAGTTCTCAACAATCATTTAGCTGTTCTCACAACCCTGGGTAACACTGTCCAGGTTCACTGAGTCTCTTCTCCCTCTATTAGGGAGAACAGATACACGCAAGTACTCGTATGCTATCATGAGGAATCCAGTAGGTTACATTTAATTTAGAAGCATGATGCAATCAAAAGCTCGCTTAAATAAAAGCATACCCTTTTCTTTCACTCAAAATAATAGCCCAGAAAAAAATAAAAACAAAACAAAACCCTCATCATAATTGTTAAAGAAATTATCTACTAGATCTCGATGGAGAGTGGAGACACATGCTAGTTTTAGGAACACAGTGCTTATCTCATTATCTGAATGCATCTCAAGGCATGCTCCTTGTGAAACTGTGAGAACCGCTTGCAGTGCACTGTCAGATGTACAGGATGGCAGCTGTATGTGCTGTGACCAAATAAACCCCACACTGAAACCTTTCAGAATTTTAGGACCTACAAGTATTCCATTCATATTAAAAGTAAAAAATTCCAAAGCTACACATGTTCTAGGTTTCCATTTGTTAGATACAACATACCTTTGGAAGTAGGCGCCTGAAAGGATATGCCTTCTACTTGCTTCTCTGTCTGGCTCTTCGAAAAGAAGGCCTTTGGAGCAGGAAATGCAAAGGGCAGCTCATTTCTTAACGCTGACTCTGCATCAACATTCTCTGTGTTTCCACGCTTCTTAGATGCCACTTTTCTTGTCACTGGAGTTGACAGTGTGAATTCCATATCACCCAGTTGAGTATCATGCCTCGAATGGAGCCAGAGACGGAACAAAAGGTTTTCTGATCACAGCCGGAGAAGTTACTGTCAAAGAAATTCTAACAGCTGAGAAGGTCAGACACAATGCTTATAAAAATATCATACATTATTTGGCTATTGAACAAAACAGTTGAAAACTCTGATTCTCTCTTAGAATAAGTTCGTTTCTTATAGACTGTCAAACGCCATTTTTTGATTTGTTCATCTCAATTCTCCATTGAGGATTAACCCTCACCAGCTTATCTAAACATAAATATGAATTATCACTTGGTTTAGTTAAAAATTTGAATAATATCACAGTGGATTTTTTTGTCCAACACAGTAAGATTGAATTTCTTTCGGTACCTTTCAACCTCTGCCTACCTCCAGCCTAACTCCAGAATCTTATTAACTGTGCCTTATCGCTTCCCATTGTGTTTTAAAATCCTCACTGACTCCTTTACTTGTTTCCTTGCTTGCTGTTTCTGTGCAAACCAAACACTGGAGTTAGGGATCACGTCAAACCAACCATGGCCTACAGGTAGAAGGCAACAAAATTTATGCTTAACATACTTCTTTGCTCTATCTTTATCTTCCTTTGGTCAAGGTCCACTAAATACTTAAATATGGAGTAAGCACTAGATACAATGAGAAGCAGATTTCTAGATTAAGAGCTGTATTTTTTCTGTAAGAAACTAGCTGTACATCTTCACACACCTGCTTTGTTTTCTGAGTATTTAGATCTAGTGGAGATTCTTCAAACACTGAAGCTACATCAGAAAATTCCATGGATCCAAACGCATCTGGCACATGGCTGCAGTCTGGCACATCTTCATATGCCAGAGCCTTTTCAGACAGAAATGTTCCATCGAGATTCTTTTGCAGAATTAGAAGGAAGATTTCATCAGAAGATTTCACCACTAAAGTCTAAATAAGATTGGTTTGCAAGTTCCAAACTATGGCTAACAGCTAATGGAAGTCCACAGGCCAGCAGCAACAACTTTTATATTATGTTCTTAATATTCTAATTGTTGATATGACGTTCATATCAAGAGCAGAAGGGAAATTACTCTTAGAGCTCAAGTCATCTTTCACAGCCTGTGTCAACAAGAGCAGCACCTCATAGCCTTTGGTTTCAAGACCCGGACCACAAGCTAGCTAATGATTTTACACAGAATTCCAGAGTTCAAGTCATTGTTTATGTTAGGGCTGCAATTCTACTGAAAGCCTTCTAGTTCATCACACTTCATTATCAATGGCACCACAGATACCTCACAAAGAAGCATTATGACATCCCAAAGGGGCATTATGACGTCAGAAAGGCCATTATGACATCACAAAGGGCATTAGGAATCACAAAGGAGCATTATGACATCACAAAGGAGCATTATGACGTCTCAAAGGGCATTATGACATCACAAAGGGCATTATGATGTCACAGAGTAGCATTATGACATCACAAAGAAGCATTATGGCATCACAAAGGGGAATTATGACGTCAAAAAGGGTCATTGTGACGTCTGAAAGGGGCATTATGATGTCACAAAGGGGTGTTATAACATCAGAAAGGGGTATTGTGACATCACAAAAGAGCATTAAGACATCACAAAGGGGCATTAAGACGTCACAAAGGGCATGTATCAACTGCATTCTTGCATTGGCTTGCTGCCCTGCTCCCTCGCCTTCAGTGGACTGCAGTGCTGGTGGTAGAGCTGTGGTGTGAATCCTGGGATTGCACGTACTGCAGCGGTCAGCAGCACAGGAACTTGACCTGAACTTACCCTCCTGGGCAGCTGCTGCCACTCAGAATTCAGACAGCATGCAGAGGAGAAAGTCATGAAGGAAGGAAAAGGGATGGCAGCAGAAGGCTTCACAGAGTGACAGTGGGGAGGAAGGAGATAGGGGACAGGTCCTGGAAGGGTTTGCCATGACTGCTGGGGAGCAGGAGCCTTCCCGGTCACCTGAGCTGGGTATGCCTGAATATGCTTGCATGAATGATCTGAATGAGTGGTCTTCCATGTCTCCACTGCAAATAAAAGGCAATGTCAATCCCCCTCACACCTGCTAGTCCTGCATTCATGCTTGGAGCCTCTGTCTTGGTATCAACATCAGGACCCTGGGATCTTTCCTGGGACCCAAACAAGCATAGGAAGCTTATTCAAAATTGCTCTGCTGTTAGAAGCTGGCTAGCACTAGAGAAGTCCATGATGTAAGTGCGTCAGAAATATTCTGCACTTCTACAGCCTTTTGTAGGGCAAACCATGGAATAGAAATGGAAGCCCATTTATTTAGGGTTTATCTGTTCTCCCACGCCTCAAATAGGAACTAGCATGAATGCTCTCAGCAACCAGTTGTTTGTAAAAGGAGAACTAGATAAAACAGTCATTAAAGTAATCAATAAAAGATTCAACATATCAATCGATCCCACATAGCAAGGTGATTAACTGAATCACCTTAACTGAAGTGTGTATGCCTAACTAATTACACTTGCTATCTTTCTGATGCTAACTCCATTTGTTGACAGAAAAGGTAAGGTGGGCTTTAAGCACTTTCTTCTATATGTGTTAGGTATTAAGAGGAGATGACCTCAGCCAGTTCTCTGAAGAATTAGGGGTTGCTGAGAGTAGAAAACCATGCTTTATGCATAAAACCGAGCTACAAAATCTAATGTAGGCCAAGTATTCACCATATTAAGGGCTATATCATTCCCATAGGGTAGAGTCAAAAGATGGTTTTCTGCTCTTAAATTTCTATGGTTTCCTGATTTTGAGGTCTTCAGTTCATAATTGAGCTGTACTTGGCTGATATCCAGTGCAGAGTGGAGCAATATCAAAAAGACAGACAGATGAAGATCTGTCATTGTCTTCATTAGAAGAAATCTGAAAATTAGGAGTCCCAGCTGATAGTAAAGACTACCCAGAGGGATGGGATGACCACATGGACTGTGCTGAGGATGCATTATAATTTGTGATAAAAACTGTGAAGCAGTGTTGTTCCTGGAAACGGCCCAGTACAACATAGAAGCAACTTTTAATGTCTTCCAGACACAAGCTGTTCATATCTAATGTATATTTTACCCAATGTTTTCCAGTTCCAGAAACAGAGGATGCCTTTATCAACAAGCAGAAGGTGCAGAAGGAGGTGAAGGCTGCACCAACAGAAAATGCCACGCTGAGCTTCGAGGTGGCCCAGGAGAAGACGAAGGTGAAGTGGTACAAGGAGGGGAAACTGATCACCTTGAGCAGGAAGTTCAAGGCTGAGTCAGAGGGCAAACAGCGTCGGCTGGTGGTGAGCCAGGTGGAGAAGAAAGATGCAGGGGAGTACAGCTGCGAGGCTGCTGGCCAGAAACTCACCTTCAAGATTCATGTCACAGGTAAGACAGGTGTTGTATGAAATACAGCAGAGAACAGTAAAGTAAAATCTAGTTTCTGTTATACAGTGATCCAGTTGCAGTAGTCTGTGCTGAGGTTTTTTCCCTAGACTTGATTGCCTGGGTTTGTAGAAAGTATTTGGTTCTAGTATGGCACAAAGACCTGTTTCAGTCTGTCTGTAGAATAATAATTACTGATATATGTACAGTGGAAGAAATATTCAAGATATTATTCAAATCTCTCCTGTGCCTGAGATCCCAAACTGTAATTCTTGTTCACCTAAACATTTGACTAAGATAAGTATGTGCAGTGAGGCTGGAGTGCATGTTCTACGTGCAGCCTTTCATGGCAGGAGAAGCAGGAACTTCTCCTAGTAGTACACTGCCTTTTTACTATGCCTTTATGTTGGAGGCTGCATCTGGATAGGTGAGTCTGCTACTCACAGTAAGAGACCTGGTAGAGCTGACTATTGCCAGAGCTCAAAGTAAGATAGATATCTGCAAATCACACACAAAGAACAAAGGACTGCGTTGGTGAGCATATTTCCTTTGTGCCTTTGACAGTCACAGTTGTGGCAATGGTAGAGGCCATGAGGAGTCTGTTCAGGAAGCCAGGAGTACTGTTCTGGGTCATGAAAAGGCAGCCAGTGGTTTGACTATCGCATGTTTATGTGTTTTGATGTTTCACAGTGGGTCTTAAGTAAAAGGAACTCAGGTTTTGGTTGCCTGCAGGTCAGATGTTCTTTTGGGTTCAATATGTTTGCATAGTGACTTGCAACCATGGGACTGGTGTTCAAGGACCCTCTTGGTTCCTTCAGTTCCTGGGTTCTTTCTTGCATAGATTTGACACTTTGTTTCAACAGAAGAGATATTCTCTAGTGAAGGCTATTAGTTTGGGCACAAGTGGTAACCTAAACCTGTTCCAACCTGTACATACAAACCTGCAAGTTGGTCTCATTTCAGTCCCTCAGTCAATACTTTTTCTTTTCTTCCCTCAGAGCCAAAACCTGTGTTTATAAACCAGGAGAAGGTGCAGAAAGAGGTGAGTGCTGCCCTGGCAGCAAGTGCCTCCCTTAGCTGTGAAGTAGCACAGGATACAACCGAAGTAAAATGGTTCAAGGATGGAAGACTGCTTGCCTCCTCCAGAAAGTTCAGAATGGAATCTGTGGGCAAAACACGGCGTCTGGTTGTGGAGCAGCTGGAGAAGAAAGATGCTGGAGAATACATCTGCGAGGCTGCTGGCCAGAAGATGACCTTCAAGTTGGAAACAACTGGTGAGCATTCGCTTTGGGAGCACTAAGCAGCTGTTTATGTGGCTTAGAGGAAGACTGGCTGTCTTCTACCCTGTGGGCACGGAACAGCCACAGTTCCCCCTGGAACAACATCAATGACCCACACCACAAGTTGGATTCTCCTTTTTAATGTAGTGGTAGCGAGCTGAAAATCTGGCTGTGGAATACTTTTGACTAAGGAAATTCTACCTTAATTTCTAGATGCACTGAATTACCCTCTAGAGTGTCTTTCTGAATACATAAGCAACCACAGCTGACTATGATCCTGATTTATATCTAGGTTCAGGCTTGTGATAAAGTGTTTGCTCATTAAGACCAGGATGTGGCAACAATGTTTGTAAAGCTCACGAATTTACAGGTAGATTTTGCAAGTCTCAGCAAGTCTCAAGGAAGGACCAATCAACTAACGACCCACTAGCCTAACGACCAAGGCCGACCAGTCGGATACCAGCACACCCGGGACCTGACAATACAAAAGAAGTTGCAAGGAACAGGAACGCGCGGCAGTTGGAGGAGCGATGATCCCCCTGTCGTCCAGCGCTGAATTGCCTTTTTGTTTTACCCGCTACAATTAATAAAATTTTCTGATTGGAATATCGTTGACTCATTGGCGTATTGCTTATAAATTGATGACAATTTGGTGCCGTGACTCGGATGGGAATACTGGCGTAGGTATAAGGAGCCTGAGGGGGCGCCCCGCCTAAATAGGTGGCCTCGGCTCCTATCCTCCCGCCCTACTCCCGCCGACGATCCGAAATTTAAAACACAAAGGCAAGGAAAAACCGGTTAACCCTTTAAATTTCGTGCACGAAAGTCCGGACGAAGACACAGGACAAGTGAGTATAGTCCGGTCTGGGTTGGGAATCCAGCGTGTGGCGAGTGTTGTGTGCTTGTGAAGGGGGGCCGGGCAGCCGGCACTAACCCGAGCGAGTGTGGACCCCACAGTAGTGCGGTTCCCATTGCCCGCGAGGGCGTGGGCCACGACCTGGGGGAAGCGAGTGAATGCAACACTGACTGAAGGCACGCTGAAGGGTGGGTACAGGGTATAAGCGGGACCCTTTCACCACCACAACCCCTAGGGCTACGGGCACTAGGGAGGATTACTATTAGGTATTCCCCTAGAGCTACGGGCACTAGGGAGGGTTACTATCAGATATTCCCCTAGAGCTACGGGCACTAGGGGGGGTTATTCTTACGTATTCCCCTAGAGCTACGGGCACTAGGGAGGGTTATTCTTACGTATTCCCCTAGAGCTACGGGCACTAGGGAGGGTTATTCTTAGGTATTCCCCTAGAGCTACGGGCACTAGGGAGGGTCACTAGGTGAGGCAAGAGATCAAGAAGTAGGAAGTGAGATGGGGCAAAGTAAAACCAAACCATCTGCCCCTCATAAGCGGCCACCCGTTCCTAGAGATTCGCCTCTAGGATTCATGTTAAGTGTCTGGACACATTACCCAGGGACGAAAAATAAGGATAAGGCAAAGATGATATATTATTGCGTAGAAATTTGGGGTGGGCAACAAATTGGCCCAGCAGTATGGTGGCCTAAATACGGTTCCAGTGAAGACTGGGTACAACAACAGTTAAATTTTTGGGTAAATTCCAGAACCCCTTTCAATGAGGAAGAAAGCGACAATGCAGCCGTATGGGTCACACGTCCAGAAGGTTCAGGGGTCTCAATTTTTAATTTGACACAAACAGAAAAAGGCATTGAAAAACGTAGATCCCGAAAGGAAGAGGATGGCCCACTTGCTTACAAGCAATTGTTGGGTGTGCGTTATTGGTAGAAGAAGCCAGGAAAATTACTTTTAACAGCAATATAAAGGTACTATCTCCCCACAATATTAGAAATGTGCTCCAACAAAAAGCTGAAAAATGGATATCTGATTCTCGTCTTCTAAAGTATGAGGGTATCTTACTGGAAGCCCCTAACTTAACCCTGGAGACCACAAGTCTCCAGAATCCTGCAGAATTCTTATATGGAAAACCCGAAAATGTGGGACTCATTCATAACTGTTTACATACGATAGAAGAACAAACAAAAATCAGACCAGATTTAGAGGAAGAAGAATTAAGGGAAGGGGAAAAATTATTTGTGGATGGATCCTCTAGAGTAGTGGAAGGAAAGAGAAGATCAGGTTATGCAATAGTAGATGGAAAGACCCTCCGGGTATTGGAATCAGGACCCTTGAATAACACTTGGTCAGCTCAAGCTTGCGAGCTGTATGCTGTTTTACAGGCACTAAAAAGATTACAGGGAAAAGAGGGCACTATCTATACCGATTCCAAATATAGTTATGGGGTAATACATACCTTTGGGAAGATTTGGGAAGAAAGGGGATTGATAAATTCCCAAGGAAAGGACTTAATACATCAAGAATTAATAAAGCAACTCTTAGTGGCCCTACGAAAACCAAAGAAGATAGCGGTGGTACACCTTAGAGGACACCAACAGGAGACCGATTACAAGACTAGAGGAAATAATGCAGCAGACCTAGAAGCTAAGCAAGCTGCCCTCAGGGAATTGGTCCTGAGGCAGGAGAGGCAGGAAGAATTGACACATGATGAGGCCCCTTCGTTTACTCCGAAGGAGGAACAAAAACTTAATCAAATGGGAATAACAAAAACGCAGAAGGGAAGTGGCACTTAGCTGATGGGAGAGAGGTACTGCCTAAGTCAATAGCATCTCAGGTGCTGACCCAGTTGCACGAACGGACCCACTGGGGAAGCCAAGCTTTAATAGATCATTTTGCCACTAAGTACATGTGTATAGGCCTACATAATTTAGCTAGACATATTACTCAAGGATGTATTACGTGCTTAAAGATAAACAGAGCCGTACAAAGAAAACTGCCTATAGGGGGAAGACCCTTGGCCACTAGGCCATTTTCTAGAGTCCAAATTGACTTTACCGAATTTCCTAAAGTAGGAAGATATAAATATGTATTAGTCATAATAGACCACCTCACACATTATGTAGAGGCATTCCCCACAACTAAAGCAACAGCTCAGGTAGTAACAAAAATATTACTCGAACAAATCATCCCTAGGTATGGGGTAACAGAAGTGATAGATTCGGATCAAAGACCACACTTTACATCAAGAATCACTAGAAATATAGCTGAAGCCTTGGGAATAAAATGGGAAGAACATACTCCCTGGCACCCACAGAGTTCAGGGTGAGTAGAGAGAATGAATGGAGAACTAAAGAAGCAATTGGCCAAATTAACGTTAGAAACTAAACTCTCATGGATAAAATGCATCCCCCTGGCCCTCTTAAACCTTAGGGCCCAGCCCCGGGCTGACATAGGGATATCTCCCTTCGAAATGTTATACGGAATGCCATATGATGCGAGAACCCCTAAAGATCACCCGGGGGTGTTAGATAAGAACATTCAAGCTTATATCAAGGAATTAATGAAGTATAAACAGGAATTGTGGAAAAAGGGACAATTGACTCAAAGACCCCCTCTGGACATTACCCTCCATCAAATAAAGCCTGGAGATTGGGTTCTGATAAAGACCTGGAGAGAAACCACACTGCAGCCTCGATGGGAAGGTCCCTATCTGGTACTATTGACTACTAATACGGCCATCAGGACTGCCGAAAAAGGATGGACACATGCTAGTCGTGTTAAGGGCCCGATACGAAATCACGAATGGAGAGTCACTAGTCCAGCGGGTGATTTGAGAGTAAAACTGTCACGAAGACCTCCGATGGGGAACATAAAAATATGAGTTAGTGTATTGTTGGTGGTTCATTGATTATATAAGTGTACCAGAGTGGAATACTTAGACTTAGCATGTATAAATAACTTGTAATACGTTTATTGTAGATACAATTGCCATTTATCTGTATACTTAGAGAGGTGGTGGACCCATTGCAGAAACGGGGATTCTCTTAGAAGGGAAAATTTAAAAGAAAAGAGGTAAATCCGGATCCTGACTAGCATTACGTGGGTGTGTCATCGGTGGGTAAAAGGAGCAGGTTGTGGCATCCTAAAGATCGGGGATTAGAACTGAAGTACTTGTACCTTAAGACCCACTTAGAAGGAGAGCAAGCAACTGCCCCTCCTGAAGAATACACTTGCTGCCGAGAAGATGATACACCCCATGTCTCGAGGCAACCGAGTCGATGGGCGAGGCAGAGGAGATAAAGTGTGTGGAGGGGTTTGCTCCATTACGAATGGATCCAAAGACTCAGGATCCAGGAAACGCCCCAAGGCTGGGAATAACCCCCCTAAACAATTAAAGACCTGCTACTGCAGTGGGGAAACCGCCTATCTAAGACTATTTCACTTAATAATGGCATTAAGTCTCATTAATGGAGGATGGGGCACAGAGGTACAGATAAGTACAAATGTGACCCCAGGCGCTCCCGTTCTCAAATGTCAAGTATCTGGTATGAAAATTGGTTTAATAGTTCCCCTTGGTTCACCACCTTATTATCAACAATAATGGGACCGGTAGTTATAATAATATTGGGGCTGACTTTCGGACCTTGTATCTTTAATAAACTAATAACTATCGTTAAGAATCGACTTGAGGCAGCCCACCTAATGGTGGTTAGGGAAAAATATGAACCCATTAATGGGGAACCAGAAGAGGATGCTCTAGAATGGAGTCGACAAGAACTAAAACGGTTTAATGAGCAAAACAAAATGGTACAATAAAAGAAAAGGGGGGACTGTGATAAAGTGTTTGCTCATTAAGACCAGGATGTGGCAACAATGTTTGTAAAGCGCGCGAATTTACAGGTAGATTTTGCAAGTCTCAGCAAGTCTCAAGGAAGGACCAATCAACTAACGACACACTAGCCTAACGACCAAGGCCGACCAGTCGGATACCAGCACACCCGGGACCTGACAATACAAAAGAAGTTGCAAGGAACAGGAACGCGCGGCAGTTGGAGGAGCGATGATCCCCCTGTCCTCCAGCGCTGAATTGCCTTTTTGTTTTACCCGCTACAATTAATAAAATTTTCTGATTGGAATATCGTTGACTCATTGGCGTATTGCTTATAAATTGATGACAAGGCTTACTGTTTCAGTTAGGTTAGATGAATAGCTCCAGAGAAGACAGGGAAATACAGCAGTTCACTGATACCACGTGTCAGAAGAATGCAGCTCAGTGCTGGGCAGTTTGCTGCTTCATTCCCTCTTACAAGTTGCACCCAAGGCTAGAAAAGACCACTGAGATAGCTGAGTCCAACCCCAGCCCACCCTCACTGTACTTACACAGCTTATTGTTGCTATAGAAAACAGCTTCTCTGTAGAGAAACGGAGTTAGTTCCATTAAGTGGCTGAAGCCCTAAGTGATCCAAGGTGAAGCATGATCCAAACTGGAATTTAGCTAATTGTAGTAGGGAATCCAAGCCTTAATGAGATGAGTTATTTAAAATATGAGTCCTCCATCTAAAACAGCATTGAACTCTTACCCTGGTTGATGATAGAAGTGAGAGTTGAACAGCAGAAGTCTGAAGTTATGCTCCATATTTCTCATCACTCAAGAGAATATTTGAATATATGAATTCCTTTGGCTATGTTAGAGCTCATAATGAGGTCAGCTGATGTTCTTTAAATGCTCAGAGTCTAGCAATGTGGGGAAGTGGACTGCTATTTGCTGTTGAGCTTTGGGCTAAGAAGCCTGATTTTAGAGGACCGTGGACTTCCCCTTTCCCTTCCCCTCTCCTCTCCTTCTCCCTGGATCGATCCCACATGGTTTGAGAATGATTTCAGAGCAAGGTAAATGAGGAATAACCATGTGAAAACCTGTTGTTTTAGTGCACTATAAAAGACACTTATTCAAAAGACAAGTGTGTGTTCCAAGCTTAAGACTGCAGGAGATCCTAGAAACAACTCAGCTGCTCAAACCTGTAGTCTGGCTGAATATTTTATTGTCAGTTATGGTCAGGAGGAGATGCTTGAGTAAGACAAATAAAAGGTCATGGGTAAGTTGGTCCTTCTTGTGATATACTTCTAGGCTTTCATCAGGGAAAAGCTTAATTAGTCCAAATAATTATAGCAGAAACACTACACCAAGAACATGTGAGTGATATTTCAAATTTCTTGACGTGAAGGTAAACTTTACCTGGTTCTGCCATTCCCCAAATGTTTGTTTCATTATGACAAGAAGAACTTTGCAAAAGTAATTTTTTTTTTCAGTCTTGTGTGCAACACAAAAAGGGGTAAATTCTAGGAGGCCACCTGAAATGTTTTTTCCATCTGGAAGGATCCATTTAAGAGCACCCATGGACCTGGTTATGAACAAGTTTTCTTCTTTGCAAAGGCTGTTGCTTAATTGGCAGATACTTTACCTGGGAGAGGAAGAGGGAAGTAACTTGTTTTGGAAGTCCTGATGCTATTCAAGCATTCAAGGCCAGGCTGGATGGGGCTTTGTGCAATCTGGTGTAGAGGGAAGCATCCCTGCCTAAAGCAGGGGGGGGTTGGATCTGGATGATCTCAAAGGTCCCTTCCAACATACACCTTTCTCTGATTCCTTTGATGATTCTATTTCTCAGCTGCTGGTGTGAGATCTCCAACCTGTCCCCATTGTCTTTCAGTATGGCAGATGAAGCTGGTGAAAGGTCTGCAGCCCCTGGAATTCCCTGAGAAGGGAATTGTCACCTTTTCGGTGGAGGTGTCCCATGAGGATGTGGAAGGGACTTGGCAGAAGGACGGCGTGCGGCTGAAGCCTGCACCAAATATCACGATGGGTGTCCAGGGGAAGAAACATTCCTTGACACTTTCTTCTGTGACCCTTGAAGATGAAGGACTCATTTCCTTTAAAGCAGAAGGCATGAATTCGTGGGGGAGGCCCACTGTGACAGGTATTGGTTGGTGCAAGGTGTCATTATCTGCTCCTGTCCCAGATTATTTGAACAGCAGAACCAGCTTTCCTTCCAGCTGCAAAGAATGTTTTGCACTGGGCCATTGCCACCAGAGTATCCCTCAGATATCAAGAGGATTGTTGGAACGTTATTGTCCCTAGCACAAGCAATGATAATGTGCTCAAAACAATAGGTTTTTTTGTTGTTAATTACAAGTTCTAGTAAGCATGGAGAGTAGGCACTGCCGTTCATTATTCATTATGCCAGATGCTCCTAGAGACCTCATTCCCAACTAAATACACATCCTTCTTTCTCCTTCTCAGAATTGCCTGTGAAAATCAGCAAACCATTGGAAGACATTAGCGTCACTCAGAAGGACAAGGTCACATTTGAGTGTGAGCTGTCCAGGCCCAACGTGGACGTCAAGTGGTTCAAGGTATGGCATGTAATGGTATTTTCCTTTCTGACTTCTCTGGAAATGAATGAGAGCCTTTAATTTCACTTCCAAGGGATGCGAGTCTGAGCTTTTGCTTGATAGCTTTTGCATTGCTCTCTTTTCTTTGTGCTCTTTGACTTGCCCAGATCAGCACTCTTTGTTATTATGTCCTGAGTCCATTTATCAAGTAGAAATTGATGTTTGTTTTTGGTTTCTTGTGAACTCCTGAGGTCTTGCTGCACAAAATATTGTTGGTTGGAGCACAGTCTTGAGCTTCAACTCTAACACAGAAATTCTCAGCCAAGATTTTATAGCCTTGTTGTGAACTGGGTTTTAGGGTGAAATCTCAGTTTTCTTTGCACCTGACAGTGTGAGAATTTGCTCTGGCACTTTGTGTACCTCCCCGGTGCTCAGCTGTTCCTTCCCTTACTTGGGGATAACGTCATTTATTCAAGGTGATGTCCAAACGGGCTTGTTAACAGTCCTCCGCAGTGCTTTAAGCTGTCATAGGTCAGCCAGAATTTATGCTAGTTCTATAGCCATTCCTACATGTTGAAAACACTGCACTGTGCTTAAGCTTCAGCATATGTTCCAGTAAGCACAGTAAGCACAGTTCCATTAATTCTAGGGGAGTGGGTGAATTAAGCATAGATCTGAAGGCTCCTTTTGCTCAGTGCAGAGATGGAAGGACTCATGGAGATCTGACTTGATATTTTCCCTTCTAGGGTTGGAAGGAGCTCCGTCAAAGTAAAAGAAGTGGGCATTACTTCCCAGGGAAATAAGGGAAGTCTTATTATTCACTAGTGTGAATTTGAAGATCAGGGAACATGCACATGCCAAGCAGCTGAAGACAAGACATCAGCTACCCTAAAGGTTCATGGTAGATTCCACCTTCCTAAGGGACATCTGAAAGGATGCTTTTTTTCTGATTTCCTACTAGATGCTGTCCTCATGTGGCCACTTGGGTTCAGTGTTAGCATGAACATGAACATGTGTCCTGTCCCATGACTTTGGTGAACTCTCATTTTCTCTCTCAGTCTGCAACCAGGTTGGGTTGCTGTTTCAGTACTGGCTGTTTTATGCAGGAACTCTGCTCCTGAGGTTAATCCAAGTTGTATCCAGGCCTTTCAGAAGGAAAGGGAAACAGCAGCAGAGAAATATGGTCTGATTCTGACACAAATAAGTGCAGACCTGGAGAGTTAAAAAGGATTGTGTGATGTTCAAGGGATTTTGAAGCAAAGATGTCCCCTAGGTAAGATTTGTGGCTGACATTCCCCATACATTGTGGGCACACAAGCTAAGGAGAGACTAGTGATGAGCATGCAGAGAAGCCAATGGTTCAGACAGGTTTGTAGTGACACGACACTGTAGAGTTCTATCTAGTTCTCCTTGGCATAGTTTGGAAAATGAAGATGAGGAGATTGGTGGTAACCAATATGGCTTCCTCAAATTCAAGCCATGCCTGACAAACTTGGTGGCCTTTCATGATGGAGTAACAGCATCAGTGGATAATGGGAGAGCAACTGACATCATCTACTTGGACATGTGCAGAGCATTTTATCCTGTCCTGCATGACATCCTGGTTACCAAACTGGAGAAAAATGGTTTTGATGGATGGACCAGTTGCAGGATAGGGAACTGTCTGGATGGTCACACTCAGAGAGCTGCAGCCAATAGCTCAGTGTCCAGGTGGAGGGTGGTGTTGGGACCAGTGTTCTTTAACATTTTTGTAGGCAACATGGCCAGTGGAATCAAATGCAGCCTCAGCAAGTTTGCAGATGACACCAAGCTGAGCGGTGCTGTTGATGTGCTAGAGGGAAGGGATGCTACCCAGAGGGACCTGGACAGGCTGGAGAGGTGAGCCCTTGGCAGCCTCATGAACGTGAGTGTGGCCAAGTACAAGGCCCTGCACCTGGGTCAGGGCAATCCCAAGCACAGGCACAGGCTTAGAGGAGAATGATTTGAGAGAAGCCTTGACCCTGAGGAGAAGAGATGGTTGGGAGGGAGGTGTCCCTGCCTATAGCAGGGGGACTGGAACTAAATGACCTTAAAGATTCAGTCAGTTCTATTGTTTTTCTACCCTTAATTTTGCTTGAAAGGTTTTAGAATAAATGAGATTCTGGTTTCCATGAAAACTGTTTGCAGGGAGCTCCATTGTAGCTAGTAAGTCTATCTTTAAGTTCAAGGGCAATAATGCATTGACTGTGTTGAAGAGAGAAATGACTCAGGAATGGATGATGGTTTAGAATAAAACATAATCCTACTTATTTTCTATGCAAATATGTGTAAGGAAAAGATGCTGCACTCAGTTCTGGAAATATCCTGACAAATAAATCTCTACTGTTTCACACCTAGAGATATCAAGATTGTTAAACCACTGGAAGATGTGGAAGTGAATGAATATGGGAGTGCATCTTTTGTCTGTGAGATTTTACACGATGAGGTTCAGACCCAGTGGTACAAAGATGACAACAAGCTGAAGGCTGATGACAACATCAGAATGCGGCAAGATGGTAGGGTGTAAGAGGGGGATCTTTCTCCTGAGTGGGGGGTGGGTTGGAGATCAAGCATATAAGACATCTGAAATGAAGTGAAGAGGGTTCAGAAGGGAGTTCCCGTTTTGTTTTGGGACTGAGGTTAGGGTGGAACAAGTGACATGGTGGGATGCTTAGTGTGGGAAGTGTGATGCTATCCCACCATCCCACACTGCCGGGAGCAGGTAGGAAATGAGTGCAGTTATTTCCAAAGTGGGGGTGAACAGGGCAGTCAGTTCACCTCTCCAAAGAGGTTTTGTCTGACAGTGAGTGTGATCCTTCAGTCTCAGGTACTTTGAAGGTGACAACGGCCACATTTGGTCAGTCCTTGTAGAAGCCATGTTTAGATTACACTTTGGTGGGGATGTGGACGTGGGGGAATGGGTGGTTTCATTGACATGAGAGAACAGGCAGTGATGCTGTGAAACCAGATGGATGATGCTCAGCCTGGCCATGTGCCTCAGAGCTCTTTGCTCAAGGAAGCCAAGTGTAGTTGTGGGTTTGCTCTCAAGAGCACAGTTTGGTAGGGATGAACTGGCGGTTGGACTAGGTGACCTTAGTGGTCTTTTCCAGCCTTAGTGACTCTGTGGTTCTCTGCTTCAGGAAAGAGCTACTCGCTGACTTACACACGTGTCCAAGTCAAGGATGCAGCAGAAATAAAATCTGTAGCAGAAAAGGCAGAATCTCGTGAATCGTGTGCCCATCTTACAGTTAAAGGTAATTATGCTTCTGATGACGATTTTGATTAAATTATGTTATAAACGAGCTAACATCCTTTGATTTAATGTCAAGGAAGTTAAACACCACCAGGACCTTTCACAGAAATAAAAACTCCTACCTACCTACCTTTCTGCCCACAAAATATCCAGCTTCTCTTTTGGAATTTACTTTTGCTAAGTAAAACAGATAATTTTCTTAGGATGTTGATTTTCTACGTTTAGACTTCAGATTTGTGTTTGAACGTTGAGGGATAAAAAACATAGCTTGACTTTTTCTTCATTTTCTCTTGCTGTTTGAAAAGAACACAGGGTTTTTGTTTTTTTTTTTTTTAATATATACAATGTTAGGGTATATATATGATGTTAAGTGTGATAAAGAAAAGGGAGACATTTGAGTTAGCACACTACTCAAGAGTTCAGTCCCCAGCTTTGCCACTGTTACCATTATAAGGGCAAGAACTTCCTGGAAAATGAATTTCTCCTAAGTAGAGTCATTACATTTGAGCTACAGAGACCTTTACTAGGTGAAAACTTGTTGTTCAGAGCTAAGTTGCTGTATTTAACCAAAGTAATTATCAATGTCCGTGTTTCATTGAACCTCTTTTCCATTTCGTAATGCGAGGAGTTTGATATTGGGATGGGAAGGTCATGGTTTGATTTAGATGTTGGACTGGGAATCAGAAGATCTGGGCTCTTTACTTTTTCTTTCTATTATTTTTTAATGATGTTTCAAGGCATTCTGAGCTGATAGGTGTAGTGTTCATGTGCAGTAATGCTGACGTGAGTAAGTAGGGTGATAATGTAAGGGTTTTTTACATTCCTTCTAAATCTCTGCTTTCTCTTGTTCCATCCTTCTTAAAGAGCAATCCATTAATCTAGTAAAGGAGCTGTGTGATGAGGATGTGACTGAGCCTGAAGAAGCCAAATTTGAATGCGAGATATCCATTCCTTCTGTGAAACCTCCCAAGTGGTATTCCTACGTGGGGAAGTCTAACAGGCTGGCAGAAACTTGATTATGCAGCAAGAAGGCACCATCCACCTGCTGACCATACTGAAAACTACCACTGATATGACAAGCACCATTCAGTTCTCAATTGGCAAATCAAAATCCACAGCCAATCTGCTTGTCAGAGGTAACATATCCTGGCTTGGTTTACATCATGAAGATGAAGAATTAATTAATGTACAGCCTTCCTTCACTGGGGTCTTTGAAATATTGTGTGTGTGTCTGGAGGGTCTGCTCCATTTCCAGTTCAAAGTCGTTGGACACTAAATGAGACAGCTGCATCTCAGTAAAAGATCTGTTTGAATAGCTGTGATGTGCTTACTATTCAGATCTACAGAGCTGAGGTTTTGTCCTTGGCTATACCAAAGAAGTCAAATCAGGTGAAATTAATTGTATTTCTGAACTAGACAAGGTTAAGTTTGGTAGCACCTAAATTTGATGCAGTTTGTCATTGATTTCATCTGAAAGAAACTTGCAGGCTTTTTATCTGCTGTTGTCCCCAGCATAAGAGTCTCCATTCACATCCTAACGTACTTGTTATATTTTCAACTCACTCTTATTTGAATAAAAGCCTCAACTGGGAGCAATTTAATAAGCACAGAACAAGAGCTGGACCTTGCATTTGGTAGATAATATACAGTATTACTTTATAGAAATGTAGTCAATGGCATTCCCTATAGATAATCATTTGTTTTATCTTTAGAGTCGTTCGAAGAACCATTGTGAACATGACATTAACTGGAATGGAATACACGCAAGAGACTTTCCTCTTCTTCCAATTGTCCTCATCCTTTCTTCTCTTCCACCCCTGCTTTGCAGATTACCATATACAAATCACCAGGAAGTTGGAGGACAAGACAGCTTTGGAACGTCATTCTGTCATCCTGTCCTGTGACTTCAGGCCTTCTCCAAAGGTTGTGAAATGGTTCAAGGGCCACACACCCATCGAGCCCTCTGAGAAGTACAAGATCAAGAGGGATAAGCATTCAGCAGAGCTCAAGATTCTGAAGCTGAAGCCCGATGATGCTGGTGTGTACAAGTGCAAGGCAGGAATTGCAGAGACTGAGGCCACGCTGACAGCTGAAGATATGAGCAGGGAGGGTGGCCTCTTCCATGTCCTATTTCACCTCAGATTTCTCTTCTTGAGGTTGATTTCTGCCGTTCTCTCCTGCTAACTTTATAAATGTATTATCTTCACATAGATGATTACACAAAGATCATCTAGTCCAACCATTCTACCACATCCCAGTATGATTTATAGTAACAGTGGTAACAGTTCACCTTGTTTCCCCACAGCCCGCAATGTAGAAGTAACGAAGCACCTGCAGGATGTGGAAATTGAAGAAGAGAGCTCTGCTGTCTTCTCCTGCGAGCTGTCCCATAATGACGAGGACATGGAATGGTTTCTGAATGGCAACCTCCTTTACACCAACAATTACAATGACATCAAGAACGTTGGCAATTGCTGCACACTGACAATGAAGCAGGTTAAGCCTGAGGATGCTGGCACAGTGACAGTGAAGTCAGACAAGGTGTCAGAAAGCACACCTGAAGGTGATAGGTGGGTCTGATCACAGCCCTCCTGGATGTAAGAGATGCTAAGGAGCTCCAGTTCATTCTATTGTGTAGCAATCCTGCTTCTAAAGCTGACCTCTGGGGTGACAAGTCATCAAAGGCTTTCTTCCAGTGGAAGGTTCCATTGCAGCAGATATCAACGAAGGAGGATGGTTTTGGTGTCCTGCCAAAGCATTCCATTGCTTTTTATCATCATTTTATTTAGCACAAGAAGAGTTACAAGAGCAGTTTCTTTTACTGCTTCAGTAACATGCAGTGTCAATGCTGTTGTCTCCAAGGATTTATGACTGCAGGGAGAGATCATTCAATGTGTGTTTTGCCTCTGGGATGACTAATAACCAGGCTGTGAGCAACCTGATCTAGCTGTGAATGTCCCTTTTTATTGCAGGGGAGCTGGTCTAGATGGCCTTTAAGGGTCTCTTCCAATTCTAAGGGTACTGTGATTCTCATCTGCTCTCCCCAGCAATTAAGCTCTTTTACTCTATGCGGTCAGAATTTGAAGGATTTCCTCTTTCTCCTTTCTTTTGCATTTGGTGGAAGTTTTTTCCCCAGTATAAACATCTGATGTGTGAAATAGAAGAGAGATAAAAGGAGTCAATAAAACAGGAAAATCAAAAGTGTTCAGCAGCTTATCCTCTTAATCCTGTGGCCTGCTGTATGAGCTCTGCTCCATGTGAGGGCAATGCCAGCTCTCCAGCTTTAGAAGAGCTGCATCCCAATTACTTCATATGATATCAGTCCCACCCAAGGCAATGCAGGCTGTCCCTCCTGTTCCCTGTATTCTCCTACTGATTAGTACAGAATTCCATAAAGTGCATTCAGTCAACACACATGAAACCGCTTTAGGTTCTATCTTGGTGTCGTCAGTGCTGGTAAAGATTTATTTATCCCTCTTTAAAAATCTGAAAGCAACTGGAAATGTCTCAACTTCTGTATCACATTGTTCTGTTTTGCAGAGAAGCCTGATGTCTTCATGAAGTCCTTGGATGATGTTTTTGGTGAGGAGCGGGGTGTGATTAAATTGGAATGCGAAGTCTCTAAAGAGAAGGTCAAACCAGTGTGGAAGAAGGATGGTGTTGTGCTCACTTCTGGCAACAAGTATGACCTGGTACAGTCTGGGAAGACCCTATGTCCAATTATCCATGACCTCGAGAAGTCAGATGCAGGTTTATATACCTGTGATATTGGCACTGATGTTGCCAAGTCAAAGGTCGGCATTCAGGGTAAGTACTGTGGAAAGTAAAGGAGTGCTGAAAGCAAATTCAGTGTGGTCACTATGTCTTACACCTATTCCCCCACGAGCCTTAATAGTTTCTACAATAGAAGTGTATTACTGCAATTTAGCACAGTGATGTCTGGAAAATTCCCATTGCTTTTGATGTAAATGTATCTCATTTTGCCATGAAAATCACCAAACACATCAAGAATGTCCTGGAAATATTTCCTTTCTAAACATCCCTAAAGTGGAGAAATGGTTTGAATACCAGTAGGGGTAGGATGGTAACAAATGAGCTAATAGAAACAGTTAATTTCTTGTCATAGGCAAAACCCTTATTCTCACGCAGCATCTTATAGTTGTCCTCTCTGTTAGGTTGTTCCCTCTGTAGCTCATTGAATCTTCATTCTGCTCCATGGACTGAGCTGCTCTAATTGTAGTTCTTCCAAAGCAAAGACAAGAGATTCACGTCTCTTTTTTTTTATAGCTTTCTGGTAATTCTGAGTGGAGAATGTCTTAGAGAATACATCAGTAAGGAATGCAGCCATGTTCTGCAAATCCTGAGTTAAAACACCAGTACTGCTACTCACGTCAGTCACAAATGCCTTTTCTCCATATAAACCTCATACTAACGTATCTCTTACCTTCCAGAGCTGAATAGTGGCATTACCAAACGGCTGAAAAACACTGAAATCAGGAGGGAGAAGATTGTACTTTTGAATGCATTCCGTCCCATGAAAGCATTGATGAGTTCAACTGGACACTGAATGGAAGCAGAGTGGAAAGTGGTGGGCGATTTAAAGCTTCTAACGTGAGTCGGAAATATACTCTCATTATCAAAAGTGTGACTCCTACTGACACTGAGGAAGTCGTTTTTACTGCCTGTGGTCTAATCTCCAAAGCCTCTCTGTCTGTGAAAGGTAATGAGATGGGAGAGATTCTGGGGCCTGATTCCTTCAACTGTCTTCTGATAAGATTGTCGTGAGAGCTAACTCATAATATGGTTAAAGTGAATAGCAACCTTCTACTTGAAACTCAAAGCACTGAGAATTTCTCTTAAAAATAAGTAAAAGGAGGAAACATTTTACACAAATGTGAGAACTACCCAAAGCACTGGGGTAGTGTTGGCAATGGGCATCTCACTACAGCTTGTTCCATTAACAGTAAATCAGGAGTGATCTGTTGAGGGAACTGTGGGAGCAAATATCCTCTAAGTATAAGCTGAAGGGATGGCCTTCACATCATCTAGCTGTACAACAAATTCCTATCTAGAACATGTGCATCTGAGAGCATCATCCGAGGCTCCCAGTGTGATGAGTGGAGAGAAGAATGAGGCAGTTTTCAGACATGGTTCATCATCCTCAATTGGGTAGATTTAAGAGAGAATAAATGCTGCCTGGAATTCTATTGTCTAAACTTTGCAGATTACTGCTGGCTGTAGGATGGCGTCTGTTGCAAGTGCCTCTCTAACTTATCTCCAGCATGTAGATGTATGTATTTTGAGAGAGGCATCCTACCCTAAGTGTATGTTACTCAAAAAGCATGTTTTCTTCCAGGAAAACCTACTGAGGTTTCAAAACAGCTGGAGGATAAGACAGCAGCAGCAGGGCAGGACATCAGCCTGAGCCGTGAGCTGTCAAAACCGGATTTGAACATCAGGTGGTACAAGGATGGCAAAGCAATCAGAAAAAGCCAGAAGTACGACTTGCAGCAGGAGGGAACTGGGGCCATTCTGATCATCCATGACTCTGCTGCCAAGGACAGTGGGGAGTACCCCTGTGAGACAGAGGACTCCATAACAAAAGCCAGGGTCACTGTGCAAGGTGAGTTGAAAAGCACACTGGGGATGGCATGTAGAGAAGTCGAGGTAAATATCTGCAGCCTGTGGGTGATGTTTTTCTCTTCTGTTTCCTTGAGCAGGATCAATTCTTAGTTTTCAGAAAATATGATGGATTAAAATCTTTTCCTTAAAATAATCTGGAAACTGAATGATTCTCCAGTGTGATGTGGATCTGGGCAGCCTGGTCTGGTGGTTGGTGACCCCTTGGAGGGGGTTTGAAACTAGATGATCTTTGAGGTCCTTTTCTACTCAGGCCACTCTATGATTCGGTGATCATTCTATGATTCTATGATCTTGGGTGTTAGTGAGCCAAGAAAAGATGGCAATCTGAATTAGTCTATATTGAATATGTGTAATCCAAACTATATGCAGTTTATCAGATGAGATCCTACCAGCGCATGTATAATGGTATTGAACTTTCCAGATATCTACTGGAATTATCAAGCCTATGTAAATGGGTGGACTCTGTGGTCTTCTTAGACTCTTTGCATCTCTATGTGATATTCTGAAATGAGGGCAAAGGAGATTCAGGACACCTCTGTATGCTTGGGACTTGTTGGGGTAACAAATCCCTTTGTCCTTGTCACGGGGTTCTCTCTAGAGCTCACTCCGGGACAGTGTGCACAAACCCAGGGCAGCAGGAACAAAAGCCCCCCCCCCCTTTTCTCTCACGGCACGGTACGGCAAAGTGCGGCGTGGCCCGGCCCGGCCACGTGCGTTTAGGGAGACGGGGAAGGGAAGGGAGATTGCGATTAGGTCTAACAAAAAAATGAGGGAGGAAAAAGGTGATCTGAGAACGAATGGCAGTTTAATAACCTAATAACACTAAACAACATCAAGAGAGTTTCAACAAAGAGAATACCAAGTCCCAAATCTCACCGATGGAGCTGTGGAAGGCAGGAAGCTCTGACCACGTTGTCTCCTCGCAGGGAGCCGGTCCAGCAACCCCGTCCCCTTCCTCACTTCCCTTCCGGTGCCCCACCCCACATGCTCATTAAGGCAGTTCACAGAAAAAAAACTTGTCCCCTTTACTCCCATTATTAGCATGGTGTTCTGATGTGGAATACCAACACCAACCAAATTGCAAAACCATAACAGTCCTACACCCTCATCCTTTTTTTTTTCCTTCCAGAAAAACCTAATTACTTTATCAAGGAACTTTCAGATGTGAAAATTGAAGAAAGTGGAAGTGCACTTTTTACATGTCAGAGCGAGAAAGCCGCATCCTTCGTCATATGGAGGGAAGTCATTGCTGAGCTCAGGCCTGGCAGGAAATACAAGAGGGCACAGAAAGGACGAGACCTGCAGCTGTGCATAAAAAATCTGGAGAAAAGTGACAGTGACGTGTACACCTGTGACATTGGTGATGCCCAGTGCAGAGCCAAGCTGGTTGTACAAGGTATGTGTGAGAGCCATATGACTGCGCATCCTGTTTCTCCACTACCAAGACATTATCCTGGTAGAATTTGTACATTTATGGCAGGTCTTTGGGGCTGCAGCTGTCTGGCCTGAATAGCGGTTCACAAGCCATGCACAGAGCAAGCTGCAGGGAAAGGGAAAGAACTACCGACTAGAGCAGTGCCATTGAGAACTTTATGTATCATTTAAAAACCAAAAATGCTGATGTACGGTGAGGCTGGTGACCCAGAAATCAGTGTGAACTTTCTATCTCTGACCTTTCTGAGTTAAAAATAGTCCTCCAGAGTTCTAGGCAAAAATTCCCTTATGCTGCATTCTGGGTAGTTGTCACGGTTTAAACAAAAATCTACCTGTGTCCGTGACAGGGGGGGCACAGGCAAGCGAGGTGCTAGAAGGAGCTGAACCTCTGTCCCAACTACTTCAGAAGCAGCCCAAACCCCCTCGTACATGGCTAAGATCTCCTTCTCAGTTGGAGTGTAGCACTCCTCAGACCCTTTATATGCTTGACTCCAAAGTCCCGGGGGTTGGCCTTGGGTTTCTCCTAAAGCTCTTTGCCACAAACTGCAAGTGGGACCTTTCTCTCCAGCAGCAGTGTAGAGGATGCTCTTTACATCCTGTCCCGTCCGTACTGGCCCCAAGGCCACGGCACGGGCTATCTCTTGTTTTCTCTGCTCAAAAGCCTGCTGCTGCTCAGGACCCCATGAGAAATTATTCTTCTTCCGTGTTACCTGATAGTGGGGGCTCACTATGTGGCTGTAGTTTGGGACATGCATTCTCCAAAAGCCCACTACTCCCAGAAAAGATTGGGTCTCTGTCTTGTTGGTGGGAGGAGACATAGCAGTGATTTTTTCAATCACATCTGCTGGGATGTGTCGATGCCCATCTTGCCATTTTACACCTAAGAACTGGATTTCCTGGGCAGACCCCTTCACCTTGCTGTGCTTAATGGCAAAACCAGCTTGCAAAAGAATTTGGATTATCTGTTTTCTTTTCTTGAAAATCTCTGCTGCTGTATGGCCCCACACGACAGTATCATCAATATACTGCAAGTGTATTTACGGGAGCAGTAAAATTATTCATGCTTTATATGATGTTATGATGTGGAATACTGATAGCAAAATTACAAAATTATTAAACCATGACACCCTGGTATTTTTCTTTTTTTTTTTTTTAAATATTTTCCTTTTTTTTTCCTTAAATATTTTCCTTTTTTTTTTCTTAAATATTTTCCTTTTTACTATTTAAATGTTATGGGCACATCTTATAGAAACACAAGGCTGTTTACAAAGAAGTGCATGCTGTGTTGCTGTATGATGAGCAAGATACATCTATTCTTCATCTAGCAGGAATAGTTGCTGAGCCTTAAGAACAGTTTCAGAAAGCTTTGGGAATTTGGGCGTTTTCCTTGTTTCTGCAACACAAAATGAAAATTTATGCTGTATACAAAGAAAAGGGGAGTCCGAACTTGTACGTTAAATTTGAAGGAGATCAATCTGGGGTAATATTTAAAAAAAAAAAAAAAAAAAAAAAAGGGGGGGGAGTGTGGTCATCAAAAACTATAAAATATATTAGCTGTTACTACTAGAATGCCACTTATCTTCCCCCCGTACAAATCACTGTCATGTTGTATGTGAATTTGTGTGGTGTGTTTTGAAGCTGAAATTAAAAACTTCTTGTATGGCTGTCTTCATAGTGGCTATCCAGACTATCTGTAGAAATAACAGCTATTATGTAGTTAGCTATTCACCAGTTTTAACTGATTATAAATTACGTTTCAGGGTGGAGAACATAGCATAGTGCCTGACACCTGTGTTGATCCTGAGGGCATTCTTGATTCTGTGCATTATGATGTCATGGATATTAAAGAGCAAGCTGAGGCAGCACATAGTTCCATTGTATCCCTGGGGGACCTGAAGGAAGATATTGGCTGGTTTGAAAAGCAGCTGGAGAAAACTAACTTTGAACTGATGGAGACCAAAGAAGAGCTAACAGAGAAAAACACCAGACTACTTAAAACTGAAGAAGAGCTGATGCAGAAGAACAAAGGTGAGTTATGCGATGTGAAAGGTAGAAGACAGAAATAGTTCATTAATCTAAAATAGAAATAACCAGTTTGAGTAGGAATTAGAGGAGACGTTCTACCTTTGGAACCATAGCCTGTAGATAAGTGTTAGTTTGTTCCTTGTGTATATTCAGGTTCAGCAATTCCACGGTTTTTTGGTTATTTCTTTTCTTTTTTCCCCCCTCTCCTTTAAACTGCAACTAGCAGCTTTACGCTTTCGTAAGTATGGGGTTAAATGTCTATATCTTGATTTTTACTTTTATATTGTAATCTCTACTCTTCTTTATGTCTTGTTGATGCAATGTTTTCGTTCCAAGAAATATAGAAAACTTTTGAATCACTCCCAATAAGTGAAGACCACATGCAAATTAATTAATCTGTTCAAAAGCTACCTAAACGTTAGAATATCTGGAAAAATTGATTACTTAATAAACTATCTATTGGCTACTTATGTAATACAACCTTTTCTGTGTGTTACAGACTTTGAAATGCAGATGATTAAATTGGATGAGTCTGTTGAGCAACTTAAAGAAGCAACTGAGGTAACTTTATCAAGAAGATGTTGTGTAAAATTGTTTTAATACCAACTTGTGGTAGCTTAAAATGCTATTCCAGTAGGCTCCATTAATAGATTTCTTACCAAGCTTAGCTTAACTGAATTTGCCTTTAATGCATTGTGTAATTCAGCTACTTAACACTCCATTAGAAACTGATGACTGAATTTTTTTTATTTTTTATTTCCAAGAAAATGAATGCACAAAATGAAAGGATTCGAGAGCTAATGGACATCGTGGTGCAGAAAGATGACATTATTACAGAGCTACAAGACTTAAAATCTCATTTAGAAGAAAAAGTAAAAGATTATGTGAGTTTTACACATCTCCGTATCCTTATACAAAAAAAGGAAAACAGTAATTCTATGCTTGTAATCAACACATTTTTGGAAAACTGATTTTCTGTATGTAGCTGAAATTGTAATTGTAAACAATTCAAATTTATCTGAAGGTCATTGTTGTTAACACAAACAACAAAAATATCAGTGTGTTCCACTAACTCCTGCCTCACACTCCTACATCAGAGGAAGAGCAACAGTACAAGTATGTTGAGTAGAGTTGGAAGTACGAGTAGGAATGGTCAGGATATCTCCACGTTCTATGCAGTCCATAAAACTTTATCCTGACTAATGTACTGTGAGCTACTGAATATGTGAAGACTAGCTTGATTAAGTATGTGTGCATACCACTTCTGGTGGTTTTTGTTCATTTTTTGATGTTTGGTAGCCTGAAGTAGCTCTGAAAACATTTATAGTTAATTCTGTCACTCAGATCTCTAACCTTGTAAGCTTAGGAACTTGACCCTTCTTAGTCTTTGACTGTCTGCATCACTGCAACTTAGTATTTCCATGGTATTAAAGCTGACTGTGATGAGTAGTCATGTCCTCACCTATTACTTCTTCCAAGAACAAGGCTCCAACTCTATCTGTGAGATTGTGTGGCCTGAACACTTCTGAAGCTTTTCTTTTCATAAGCTACTAAAGATGAATAATCAGTCCTTGGCAGTGCCAGCATGGCTTAACAATCGTCATCTTGTAAGTAAGGAAGCTTCACTTGTGGTCAAGGACACAATCTAAAATATGCGTGACAGAGCTGACTAAGCTTTAAGGTTGGATTATATCTGTCACGATGAAAGTGATTTTAGCAGCTTAGCAGAAGTGTGATGTGATGAACTTGTATGAGAGCTGACCATTTGCTCTTTGACCATGTTTGTAATTTTGTTGACTTCTTGGAAACAGGAAATTCTTTGATAAACTGGTAAACTGTTGATTGTGTGCAAGTCTTTTACTTTGTAACCTGCTAGGCTCTTGCTTTCCCTTGTATACTCTACCGAGTATTGCACTTGTCATTATCTGAAGGTGTACTTGTTCTGTCTGCTATTGAGATTTGTAACTGATGTCTATAGAGTCACTGGGTAAATATTTTAGCTGTATGGTTTTGTGTAAATATTTGCCTACAGAAGATTACTGAGACTTAAGTGCTCCTTTTGTTAAGCTTCAATGTAACTGATCTTATATCAATACAGGAAAAGACTACCTACCATTTAACTACCATTAAAGCAGAACCGGCAGAAGAGAACACTAATAAAGGAACTGAAAGCAGCCAATTTTCAGTGCTTTCAGTTATAGCACTGAAACAAGAGAAAACTGAGTTGGAAGTGGGAAGAAAGCACAGTACTGACGAGGATAAACCTACTGTGGAAGAGCCACCTCCAAAGAAAGGTACAGTTTCTTCCATCGTTGAACAGGGTGTCTTCCAAAACAATAAATTGCTTCCTATTCCGGATAGGAAGCAAAAGGCTGTGAAGCGCGTACCTTATGGTATAAGGAGAAAAGCCACTGTGTTAAACTGTAAATAGAAGTAACTGTTATGTAAATATCCCTTTTTCAGAAGGTCCTATGCTGTTCATTTTTGAATGCTTAAGAATAAAAGTTTTTTGCACTATTTTTTTCCTTTTTGCTGCTTTTTCCTCATCTGTTGATGCACTTGCAGATTTGGTAATAGTTTTAAAGCAGTTTCTTTAGGATTGTTTCAACTGCTGTTGCTGATCTTCTGAGTAGCATCAGCTGCTCAAGTGCTTTTTTTTGTTTGTTTGTTTTGTTTTTCCTGAAGCAACTATCAAAATTGTTGACGACCTGCTAATTGCTCGCTTATGGGCAATATTTGAGCAAAATGGTTTGGATAAGCTCTGATGCATTTAACTTCACTTCTGGGCACAGCTGATCATCAGTGTTCCTAGAATTACGGAAGGCATATACAATGTAGAAGGGAAAATCTAAACCTTAGCTGTAGTCCCTTCCTTTCTTGTATTCCTCTTGCAAAATATGTGCAAGGGAGAAAGTCAAGGCCTTCTTTGGATGAGATGCTGTTCTTGGATGATTTGTCCCTGCTGCCTTTATTTGGCATAAATATTGAATCCTAATGTGACCACTGAATGGCATCACATATAAGCATCTTACCAGAGACTGAGGGAGGGATGTGGACTCCTCCATACTCCAAATAGTAGTGGGTTTGTTATAATCATATGACCAAAGCTCTCATTTAAAAATTAATGACAGCAGTGCTCCACATAGGAATTAAAATGGGTAGCTGATAGTCACAATGTCAGCATGAAGTTTTCTGTTAAGAAGTACTGAGTATTCAATCATGTTAAAATTTTCTTCTATTTGTGAGTATTAATAGCGTCCAATTTCAAAAACCGCTTAATATATATTCTTTAGCTATGTTAAATATACACAGTAGAACAATGAGCACAGGTAAGTTTGTGCTGGTTCTTTTGTAGAATTAGTTATATAAGTAGCACGAGCAAAAGTGTTTTAGGAGATGCTAGGTTATCTCAGCTTCAAGTTCAGGGTATTTACACCATTCTCTGAGCTTTTAGGTCTTGTTTCCTATGCTCTGTAATAATGCTTTTTCCCTACTTCCTGTGTAAGGAGGAGATATCAGCACTTAAGTGATCAACTTGTCCAGGGTTTTATCTTTCTTTTGAAAGTAAGAGGACTGTGAGTTGGAATGAAATTTCTTAGAGAACTGTTTATCTACCATTTAGATGTAGATGGAGTGATTCCTGACTGCCTTATAGGGATTGCTGAAGCACGGAAGATAGAAAGAATATAGCTGTGAATTATCTATCTCGTTCCCATGTTTCTTAAATCTAATTAGATTTTCTACTGGTGTGGAGTGGAAGGTTTGAGTAGTGCCATGGTAAAAGTATTCTTCCAGACTGAAAACCTTTTGCTGTTAATTCTGTATAGAAATCTGAGGCACCTGATTACGTGTCCAGAGGACTTTAATTCCTTCACTAGTATCAAATACTATGTGATGTGAGGGCATGGCTTGCATATTACGACAGTTTTTCACTTAGAAGTTGCTACTTGGTGTTGTGAACTGCTATGTAATAATGATTTTAATCAATCTGAGCTACATTCCTTTTCCCTTTTTTTTTTTTTTTTTTTTGTTTGTTTGTTTGTTTTTCAGTAGTTGTAAATGAGAGAAAGAAAAAGAACACTGTAGAGCAAAGGACAATTGAACACATGAAACAAAAGTGCTCCGTGTACCGAAAGGAAGTACTAGCACTGTGGGAAAGAACTGAAATCTTGGAACGTCATTTAACTGTGCTTGAAGAACAATGCAGTAGAGAACAAAATAAAAAAGAAGATTTCAGTAAGCAGGTAACAAGCCTGCGTATTCAGCTTTCTTTTTCTGAAGAAACAGCTGATGTCCTCCGTGAACAAATTCTGCAGGGTCAAGCTGACTATCGGGAAATTGCTTCTGAACTGGATGAACAGAAATTTATAAATATGACACTAGAAGACAAAAATGCCCAACTAACTAACAACATAGAAGTTGCCAAAGAATATATAATTGATAAAGTGTCACAAGTAAAAGAAATGCGGACCAAATTAGATGAATTATACAAATGTCACATAGAGTTTCATGCCATCGGTACTGACTTTGTCAGTGTAAAGGATTCCTCAGACTCTGAAAAAGATGAGCCAGGGACATCTCAAATTAGTTCTGCATGCATTCAGTCACAGACTTCTTCCATCTCAGATCTTGTGCAGGACCTCTCCTTTAACTATAGTCTTGAAAGGATTTGGGAAGTATGTAGAAGTATTGTTGATGTTTCCTCACAAAAAAGTCAGCACATCAAAGCACTGCTTCAAGACAATGAAAACCTAAAGGCGGGACTGAATAATGCTGAAAATCATAATCGTCAACTTGTAATGAAGCTATGTGAGATTACAACTCACACTAGTCAGGAAGATGATCTTGTGAATCAGTTACATGAGCAAATAGAAAACTCAGGACTTTGAAGAAAAGACTGCAGAAGATCAGAGAGTGATTGCAAAATTTCAGGAGGAAGTTGCCAACTGTGAGGTAAAAATAAAAGAGCTTGAGTATCTCCTGGAGGCTTCCAAGACAATGGAAGACAATGTGTCAAAACTCAATGAATTACTTAAAGAAAAAGAATCTATTATTGTTAATCTAGAGACAGTTACAGCAACTCTGCAGGAGAAGTCTGCAAATGCAGACAAAAAGTTTGAAGAGTTAAGTAGCAAAGAAGCAAATCTGATTCAAGAAGTTATGCAGCTGAAAAACAGCTTGGAGCAGATGAAACACTCTCTTCGGGAAAAGGAAAAGAGTGAAATGGAGAAAGTGCAACGTATAGAATCATAAGTAACCACTGAGTTAACTTAGAGCCCTTTGAGAATGAACTAGAGTTAAAAATAGTTAATGGGAACATCCCTTTGACTTAATGCATCTGCATGCTTATCAATGGCCAAACTACTACTTTAGGATGCTTTGGTATGCTACTTGAGTTCCAAGGGAAAACAAGGAGTGTGCAAGGAAATAAAGAATAATATGGGGATTTCTGGTGGTTTTGTTGTACATCCCTCAGAATAGCATCTGAATAATTTATTGCTTCAGCATCTGATTATGAGAAGCAAGCTGAAATTCAAAAGTAATTGTTTAAACCTTGTCACTGGTCTAGATAGATTTAAGAGTCTATTTACAAATAGAAACCAACAGGCAGGGCATGGATGAAGCTGTAATTGCTGTTTCCATGAGATGTGTAACAGTAATGTTCTTTGTCTCTTTATTTTTAACATAAGGCTAGAAAATATTCTTTCTGAGAGTTCTGCCCTTGTACTGAATTTGAAAAAAGATTTGCAGAGGAAAGAAGAAGAGTATGCAGATCTAAAAGACAAACATTCTGATGCCGAGAAACAAATTCAGCAAGTACAAAGCAAGGTTTGTAGTCAACTGAGATATTTTTTTCTGTAAGATTATGCTTGGCTTTCTGCTGTTAAAACTTCTCAAACTTTAACTATGAAGCTGGAAATTTCACACTAGTGTGGCTAGCAGCAAATCTTAGGTAAAGTTGCCATTGAAGCTCTAGAGGGGACCAGAAGTTAAAACATGGTTTCACATAGATAATGAACAGAGGAAAGTAAAGTTGGTTAGTAGTCTGGAATAAGGTTTGTGAAGAGAATAGCTAATCTGCCTCTGGAGGGGACTTGTTATTATCTCTACGTTACTGGTGACTTGCCATTGGTATCCGTGGTAACTCCAAAGCCTAAAACCTAAGTCTTGTGAAAAAACGCTGATAACTGGGAAGAAGAATGCTATTTAGTTGAAGAGAAATAGACTAATTTCCAGAGGCTCTTTAATATAAGCATGTTTTTTTTTTTTTCTTCAATTTCAGCTTCAGTGATGTTAATAGTTAAAATTTAATTATTAAACAAGTAGATATTTTAAAACCCATTTTGCAGGATCTTAGTCTGAAAGTTTATTGGGTGTGCTTGGGGTGGAAAATTGAAGCTTAAAAATGAATTCATGTCTTCCTTGGTAACCTTGCACTTGCTGTCGTTTTCCTACTCAGCACTTGTTTGTGAATTCCTCTTTATTTAACAAAGAAGTATTTGGCCAGGTTGTATTACAGAAGTCTTTTAATGAACCGTGAGCTGTGCTTACATTACAGGTGTCCACGATGCGTTCTGTGGAGGAATCCCTCAGGAACAGGATGGATGAACTTGAAAGGATTAATAACCAGTTTAAGGATGAGCTGGATTATAAAGACTATACTATCCAACAACTTAAACAGGTATTTTTCTTGCTCTTAATTTTTATTAAATGAATGATGCAGGTTTTCCAAGCAACAGGAAAAAGGTCAAAAAAAAAAAAAAAATTGGAGCAAAATGAAAGTGGCCAACTGAAATTAGTTGTAGACCATGAAAGATATTCAAATAATTAGTCACTACAGAGCACTGGCAGATTGCTTTAAATACAGTAATCTGCATAGTAAATACATATGTAATACATGCATATAACCTGATCTTGTTGAGTGACATCACGATATGTTAATTGAAATGTCTTACCATAAAATCTTTTTATCAGCTTGAGTCTTTATTTATGCTATATGAAAAACTTATTAATTCTAGGCTGTCTTAAAGATTCTGCTTGTTTCTACTGTGTATGCTTTTCTTTCAACATGAAATATAGGAGCTGGAGGAAAAGGACCATAATCTTCAAAAGTGGCATGAGGAGAGAGATCAGTTAGTAGAAGCTTTGGAAGAACAGCTCAAAACTTTGGCTTCTATTGCCATACAAAAAGAGACAGAAATAGCAGAACTGAGACAATCTGCCTTAAAGGATTCAAGCAAGGTCAGCTCTCCTTTCCTCCTACCTGATTAGCTACCCATAAATTCTGTAAAACTCCTGTACCTGCTCTTTGTATTCTGGGTGTGGTTCTGTTCTTGAACACTGTCGTACTGACATCATGTGCAACTAACCAAAAAAAGCACCAGCTTTTATTTTTGTTCTTCAGAAACAGAATTTCTGTTAATTACTAAAATTTCAATTTTTTCAGTAGTTCAAATAAACAGATGTCAGTTTGATGCTTATGATCCTACAATCAGACTGGACATCTGTAGCTTTTTCCGATAATTCACAGCATTTCCGGATCCCAAGCTAGGCTCAATACTCAGACAGTAGTTTTGTCTCAGGTTTCTTACTTTCTTTGCTTTCTCTGAGGTAGTATCTACAATGGCATGAAAAGACAGAAGGGGACGTGGAAGAGATTAAGGGAAGCATCAAAAAGCAGAGGGGGGATGATCTGTGGAAGTTGCATTTCTTATTTCAACATCCAGCTTTTAATCAGGATAGCCAATCTAAGCCGTAGCATAGAATTTCAGAAGCTAAACAGAAGACTAAATGAGTTGTGCTCTTTTGAGAATGTTTGGATTCACTTTCTCTGAGAAGAAAGATGTTCTCATAGCAAAACTTCCCCTACAACTGCCGACTTTCTCACAGTACCGAGGATTTGGGAACAAATAAAAGCTCGGGTTATTATATCTTAAGAGAGATGAAGGCTGAAGCACATAAGTAAAATAGAAGAATCAAAATATATTGTATTACAACTTCCCAGGCAATTCTGTGACTACTGCACTTGTAACAGTGACCGTACAAATCCGTGAAATGTTACTGTTCTTGAATAGTTAAGTGTTCTAGCCTGCAATTCTAAAACTGATGCTACTAAGTAATTGCAATACTGCTTGTGTGTGTTAATTCCTTTTGCCAATCCCACAACTCAGCAGTTTTTACTGTTTATTAGGATAATGCAACTGTGATAGAAGAGTTAAGAAAAGAACTGGCTGACAAAGATGACTTTATAAAGGAATTAAAACAACGCATTAACCACAGTAGCCCTCAGTGTTTGCCAGAAATACCTTTACTTGAAGAAAGACAAAGTAGAAGGAATGACTCTGTAAATGAAAAGGTATGATTATATTTATAGAAAGTCAGTACTTAACATCTTGTTAACCCCTTTTTGTTCTTCTGTTTTCCTAGGAGATACTGGAGCTGGAATAATTTTTCTTAGCATATAGTCCTTTAACTACATATTCAGTGATGAGTACTTGTTGGTTCTTTTTGTCTTCCACTCAAACATGAGCTCTCATCTTCTCAAAAATATTTTATTTACTAGAACCCCATCTCTCTGTGTACATTATGGAACTTTTCCATGCAGTTTTCCATGTATTCGTATGTGGATGCTGAAGATTAGGCAGAGGTTTAGCCTTTGGTGTTCTAACATAGCAGCTGTGAGCGTGCAGAGTATGGGGGGAATGGATGACAAAACGACCAGCGTTACAGATTTTGTCCCTAAATAATGTCTCACTTTCTCTCTTTTGGAGGCAGAATACTGCCTGAGACTGTTAGTGAGACCCAGTAGGGTGTATCTGAAGATCACACAATGAATAGATGTTACTACCTTCCCACACTTGTGCTGTGTTTCAGCTTACGTGTTCATGTGGCGTCTGAGCTTGAGGTTTTACACTGTAACTTTAGAAAACTCGAGATATTTTGGAGGTCTAATGCATAGCCTAATCTTTACTCCTTTTAAATATTTACAGCCTAGGAAACAACAAAGCAAAACTAAAACTGGAGAAAGTATTCCATTAAGATGCAAAGCTGAAGACAATTATTTGTCACGTCGATGTACTAGGAGCCTCACTTCATTAAATGAATCTGAGGTTAGTATGAAACTTCAGATCTGAAAATGTTGTGATTGTATTGCTTTTGATAAGGAATGAGTAGGAAAAGATCTCATGTTCTCTAAACAATTCCCAAGTTTTAATTTATTTATCCCTTTCAAGGTGATCAGATCACCTGTTTTTATAGCCTTTGATAGGAATAAAAGCTGTTGAAACAATTGTGTGATGAATTTTTGTCACGTGCTGTTGAAAACTCTCCTCATGTTAATGCTTATGAAGTGGCTCATGATTAGATAAGTTACTTGGAAAAAATTCATGGAGCCACTGAAACGGGCACAGCAAATTGAACTTATTTTCTTCCTCTGCAGGATTTCTGGACATTGTTTTGTTAGCAGATGATGTTAATCATTCCTATATAAGTTTTTAATTGCTAACTTTCATAAAATAGCAGTTACATATATTTTAAAAACAAAGTATTTATTAATCAATTCTTGGAAATACAGTGGGTGGTGATACTCCATTCAGATTCTTAGCAGAGCCTGATAAAGTGGCTCTGACTACTTTTTGTCTTTCTACAATCTTTGGTAACTTTTTGAGAGGAAGAAGACTCCCCTCAGGGGGTCGGAACAGTGTAAGTAGTAAAAGCTGCTAGTCTGTGTTTGGGACACTGGAGTTTGCTAGTTACTAGCAGCAGTAGAAGCAGCCATCTCCCATTTTCTGATGTCCCCAGCAGCCTGTCTTCCATGTGTTCAACCAGCATCTGAACTCATTTTTGATATGCTAGCTGAATTCCTGCCATAGAGAAGGAGGAGTCCAGGTGATCTCAGTTCTGACTTTGTTGTTCCTGTTGAGAAAAACAGGATTGGGTGGATTGTGGACAGTAAGTGCTGCTGGGGAAATGCATACTGACATTTCCCTGTCACTTAGCTGTGCATTTGCTGCCATTTGACCATGAGCAGGTACATGATAGCCTTCAGCTTAAGTACGGTGTCATTGCTTGAATGTCTGTATTATCTCCAGGGAAAAGATAACAATGGAGTTTTTTAATGACTTGTACTGGGCTTGCACCTTGCCAGCTGGACCTTACTTATGTAAATAACATCTCTAGTGTAGAAGAGGAAGGGCAAATTCCCTAAGATTAAGCTGGAAGTTAATCGAACACTTGAATCAAATGCTCCTGTTCCTGCCCAGTTCTGACGCAGCAGAGTTGAGATGAAGAAAATCGTGTCAGTTCTACAACCATTCTCTATTAAAAAAAAGTGTAGTTGTCTGTGCCCTTGAGAAAAAATGACTTGTAAAGTATCAGGCTCAGTTTAACATGGAGAACTTTTTTTGTGATCATAGATTGGAAATAATTTTAAATGTAACAAGTTCTAGGAAAGAAGGGTAAAACTCTGCTGTAACTGAAATAGACTCCTTCTGTTACAAGTGTTCTTACAGCAGGAAAATCGAATGCTTACATATCCGTTTCCAAATGCTTTATAGTTTTTTAATCTCATGGCTACCTTAACACTTGCACTTAAAATTCTTCTGTGCTATCAGGAGCATTTGGAAACTGTCCTCGACTCTTCTGGAGTGTCCGCAGAAAATGGCAAAACTAGTCGGTTCCCAAAACCGGAGCTGGAAATCCCACTGACACCTCTGCAACCTGATAAGATGGAGATAAAGCAGCACGGCAGCATGATACCTTTAGGAGTGAAAATGCCTAAGGCAAAAAAGAAAAGAAGTGATGACATGGATGAGGTATGACCTAGACCCAACAGAAAACAAAATATCTGATGCCTTTTTACCATTCTCATTTAAGCATTAAAATGCTAGTTCTACCTCAGTAAAGTAGTTGAAGAATTTAATCAATGAACTGCTTTAATGAACAAAACTAATAGCCAAGCTCAGTGATAATGGTTTAAGAGAAGGGAATTTCTCTTAATTCCATTGTGTATTTTCTTTGAAACCTGTAGACATAAATCAGCTTTTTAGACATCATGAGATGTCTAATACTGATATCTTAATGTCCTGTTTTTATAATTGAATGCTTATTTATTATTTGATTTACAGTGGAATAGTTACCACTAGCAAATACTTCCCTACTATTAGCAAAAGTGTTTAAAGTGTTCACTTTTGTGACATCAGTTGTTCTTTCCAAAAGAATCATGGCTGAAACTTGTCTTATTTTCCCAGGATTTTGTGAAAAGTGAGAGCACGAAAAATACAAGATCTGTCATGGCTTTTAATTCACACTCTGCAAGTGACGAGAAAATGGTTGGTTTTTGTTCTAGTTTTGAAGCTAGCTTGGGACTTCCTGTAATTGTGTGGTCACACGAAAGAAGCAGTGTCTTATCCTTATGTGTATACCTGAATGGGAATCTTACATGCTTATGAGCTCTTCCTATTAAATTCCATAAGCTAACCAAAGGGCAAGTCAGTCTGTCCCCAGAGCGTGTAATGGCTGTACTGTGTAATGATTTGGAGGGAAGGATATTGCACACTGAATAGTTGGGAAGAGAAGCTTTAGTGTATTATCGTGTGCTTTTGTAAGTGAAGCCCTTGTATTAAACTAAGGTTCATATCATTAATATGCATGGCAGTTATTAAAAACAGATGTTCACATGTGATAGCAGTATCCTTGGCATGGTCAGAGTATGAGTAGTAGATTTTTCCCGTCTGTTGTCTTCTGTTTTGTATGTTTGTTTATTTTATGTAATTAGAACAGCTTATGTAAGAAACAACTCCACAGCTTGGGAGCTACTTTTAAAGAAACTACTGCCTTATTAAGAAACTTTAAGAAACGTATGCCTTGAAATAGCTGAGATTTTGACAACTCCCTAAAGGGTATAAAATTGTCTACATTACTTGCCGTTGTGGTATCATCAGCATAATGAACAGAGGTGTCAGTAGTAAAGCTCAAAATGTCAACTTAAAATAACGTTGAACTAAAATGAAGTTTAAACAATGCTCTTGTTTCACATGTTCACATCTCTGTTGAACAGAAATCCGGAAAAGACTACTTCCTGAGAAAGCGAGTACATGCTTCAAGACTGACTAAAAAGAAGGATGAAACACTGCAAAAAGTTGGAGATTTTATTCAAAGCTCTCCTTCTATTATACACTCTAAAGGTTGGTGTAGAATAAGTTTTATTCCATGTTTTCTAGACATTGTAGAATGGCTTGTTTCTGCTGTAGGCTATTAATGTATGTGTTCTTAGACTTGTCTGCCATGTTAAGTTGTCCTTTGATTTATGAAGTAAATGCATTTATTCGTCTCTTCAGAGATTCATTATTACATTTGTGAAAACCTACAAGTATACAGAGAAAGTTGGTTCTGTCTTGTGCTTCTGTCAGCACGAAAGTTAGGCCTGTTGTTTAACTCCTGCTGAAGTTTCTGACTTCCAGCGACTTCTGAGCCATGACTGTCTTTCATACTCCATTTTAATGCGTGCTTTAAGCTGCCGTACCTGAACCTATAAACAGTTTCAGCTATAGAAGCAATAAAGAACCTCGATGAACAAATACAGTTTCTGGGTATTTTCACTTAAATTTTACGTGTCATTTATAAACCAAGTTTGTTACGAAGCTTTTTATGCATTCAGTGATTTAAAGACTCACAAAACCAGTAAGTTGATTGGTTTATGTATCAAAACAAATTTCTTCTAGCCAAGAAGCTGATGTCAGCAGTAAGTTCTCCTAAATCAAACGAACCTGAAAGTCTCGAAGAAGGAGAGACCAAGCCAAAACGATGCAAAAGGAAGCTGTATTCCATTGTCGTTTCTGGCCCTCTAGATATACCTGCTTCTTCGGTAAGTGATTATACTGTAGTCTTGGCTTAAAATAAACTACTAAGGAGTCCAAACAGACTGGAGGTTTCAGTCTGTTCTGTTTTAGTTTGTCCTCAAAGATCTCTGTGTTTGGCTGGCTTACAGTTTACTAAGTAGGTGATGTAGCAATCACGGAGATGTCTTCTAATTTGGAATCATAGATAATTTCAGTGTGTCGGAGTGGGATTATTCTACTACACGCTTTTCTAGAGCACAACTTAGACAGCTTTTTAGGTATGCTTAAACTATGATCTCCTGTCTAAGCCAACTTGCAAAGGATCTGATGTGCCAGTTTCATGACTCTGTCGGCAGCTATTGTGCTAAGAACATTCTTGCTCTGTTGGAACTGCATCTTTTAATTATATTAGAGTCCTTTTTCTGTTCAGCATAGTGATCATTTGCCCATACTGTAATATCCCTCTGAATTTTTTGATGATTTGACGAATGATAGGGGCAGAAACCAAAATGTTATTTTTTTTTTGTTAGAGGATGAAAAAGATGAGAATTTCTTTTCTCACTGTAGTTCTGAGAACATGGAACTGAACCGAGAACTGAAATTCTGGGCAAGTCATAGCTACAGGGATTGAGGCTAAAAATGTTTTCTGAACGCTTCATGTTTCACAAAACAAGTATTATAATACTCTTTTGAAAACAAGTATTTCAAAATGAAAGCTGCCTTCAGGCTTTCCTCAGATGTGTGTGCTTTTTAAAGATAAACAGGATTTTGTACATTCTCCATATTTGTTCCTTGTGATTAAGCTGCATTAAAATGATCTCGGTATCCCATAGTTTTCTGAATAATATATAATAAGCAAATGCCATTCTGAAATCCATTTAGGGGAAAAAATATGTTTGTGTGGGTCAAGAAGAACTTGTCAATCTTGTGCGAAAAGATGAGTAACTTTTGAAATGTTTTCTTCAGGAATCTGAGGAACAAAAGAAGGAAAGTGATCATCTGATCATCAAGCGACGGCTGAGATCCAGAACAGCTAAAAAACCTTGAAGAAGCGTGTTTGTTCCCCTTTCTCAGGACATACTTTTATCGTATTATTAAAACTGGTTGTTAATAAACAGTAACAGTTACTCCGTTGTGTTCTTAAATTTGTATATAGGTGTACAGTGTCTCTGTGACAGTTTCAAACTGACTCCACTGAGGCTGAAATAAATACAAGCTTTCTTAAACTGGGTTTGGATTTTATTGTGATTAAGGGTTTATTTATTTTTGTCTTGCCTCCCCTGTATAGGAACAGTATCTCTAGGACTGATTGCTATTCACCCATTGTGCAGTAATAACTGTACTTGTTCAGGATGGCCTGGCTTGCTTTTTTCATGTGACTGGTGTACTTAGCAGAACTCTGGCAGAGAGAAGAGCATGAATACACATTAATATTTATGTATACTTAATTTTTGGGCCTTTTTAAAAAATTTTCTTTGGAGAGAAGATGGTGCCAATTCCTCAGTGTGGAAGAAAGGTGCTTTCCCTCACTTGTGCAAATTCAGCTTTAAATTAATAATCTTAGAAAAATAAACCCAATACATGTGGGGGGAATTCTAATATCCCAAATACTGTTCTCCCCCTCAGTGAGCTTCGAACCTTTAGATGCTGTTGGATGAATTAGCTGAAAGGTTCTCAGCTGGCAGTATGTCCTTGTGTTGTCTCCAAGTCCAATAGTTCCTATAGATTCAATTGCTCAGGAAGTAAAAACATGGATGAAAGCCGACTTGGGTGAATATTTGAGAGTTTGATGGGAGTGAATTGCCTTAAAAGCAGCTGGTGATAGAACAATTGTCATGGTTTTGTAATTTTGTAATTTTGCTATCAGTATTCCACATCATAACATCATGTCAAGTATGGATACTTCTGTTGAATGTGCAGTCCACAGAAGAAGACTACATATCCCAGAGAACAACAGGAGTAACAATAAGTCACGGGACCAGGACTCTATATAATCTCGTTCCCAGGCTGGAGTGCCCTCCTTCTTCTCTCGAACTTCTCGGAGAGTGGGAAGCGTTCCAGCCGTGTCGCCTAGAGTTCACAGTAGGCCTCTCGGTTTTCGGAGACTCTCTCTCTCTCTGTTTCGTTCGATTTTGTTAGCCTTAATTATATTATATTGTGTTATCTTGTATTTCGATATCATATTTAATAAAATAAGTTTTTCCTCCTTAGATTGTCGCTGTTTTATCCCACTCCCCTTTTCCCCCTCCTTTCCAGGCCCCGGGGGGGGGGGCGTGGGGTGGCTTCCCCTGTCACGGGCATAGGTAAATCTAAGTAACCCGTGACAGATTTTTTGGTGGAGGATGCGGGCATAGACCTTTTTAGCTTTTAGAACAACTCTCTCTTTGCTCTTAAAGAGCTTCGTTACCGGAGTGTTGGGAGTGTTATCTTTCCGTAGCTGCTCACGGAGAACGTGACCTTGAAATACCAGACAAATTGTCAACATTAAGGGCTGCTGCACATTCTCAGCATTGCTATCTAACTTTTGTGTAGAAAACAAAGGGATTTCTTTCTCCCTTAGAGCAAAGCTAGCTAGCTCTGACTTTTACAGAGCCTGCCAGCTATGAATCCACTCTTCATCCCAGTTGCTCTGTTTAAGGGATTGAAAGCAATTATGATCTTCTTAAAGTATTGGTCAACTATTAACACCATAATTTGGTGTTGTGGAATTGTGCAGATATATAGCCTAATAAGGTGGATACTGATGGAGACACCTGCCTGGTACTTTTACGAGATGTGGTATGGTCAGAATTTTGGCATCTACACCTCAGATGGAATTGTGAATCTTACAAACACTTGCATCCCAGATGGAACAGGCAATTTTACAAATACTTGCATCCCAGATGGAACAGGCAATTTTACAAACACCACCATGTTTAATTCATTGTACAGGCTAAAAAAACCCTTTTTATTTAGGTTGTACTCTCAGATTTCCACGCGCTTTTCAATAACTGAGATAGGGTTCATACTTGCATTCATGTTATCACTATCAATGCATGCATATATGTTCCTATGCATTCGTTCTATGCGGAAGTCTCCTCCAGAACCAGAGAATGATGACTGGCAGGGAATATGGAAAGGTTTAGGAAAAGTCTTAGAAGCATGGGGACCCGCAGTGTCATGGGATTTCACTCTTGAACACCTAAGGGACCCTAAGAAATTAAGTGAGTATTTGGGTCAGAGATCTAAGGAGGTAAACCTTATGTGGGGTTTGGCTTATGCATACCGTGCTTTGTATCATACTATTCTGGAGAGAGAGAGTTTCCGATCTGAGATTCAAGCCCAAGTTAATTCTGATTAGTCACAGGAGGCATCAGTAGCAATATCAGTTGCCCCTGTGGAAGGCAAGAAATGGAAACGGGTGTCCATGCGTCTAGAACGAAAAGAAGGAGAAGCACAGGGGGGGGCAGCAGAAGACCCAGGTGCCGGGCATGGAGCAGTACCGAAAAAAGCAAAGGCAAAAACCAAGAGGCATGAAGAAGAGACTGATGATGAGGAGGAAATCACCTATTGTCGACCTCTGAAGCTGACTGAAATCCAAGGCTCAAGAAAGGAGTTCACACGGCGTCAAGATAAAGGTATCCTTGCTTGGTTGCTTCGCTGCTGGGACAACGGGGCCAACAGCTTGTCTCTAGATGGTAATGAAGCTCGCCAACTAGGAAGCATTGCCCAAGATGCAGGTATCGACAGAGGGATTAGCAGATGTTCGGATGGAGCTGCCACTCTCTGGTTGCGGCTGTTAGAAGCCGTGAGAGAAAGGTACCCCTATAAGGATGCTTTGAAGCCTAAATTTGATAGTTGGAATACCGTCCAAAAAGGTATTCAGCGCCTGAGGGAATTGGCCATGGCGAAAATGTTGTACAGCCCTGATCCAAGCGAACTTGACCCTGAGAGAGTGAGGGCCGATCCTGACATGTGGCAGAAAATCACAAGTACAGCACCAGAGAGAATTGCACAGTCATTGGTATCAGGATCTAAAGGATTCGTGGACAGATGGCCCCGAGTTGTTGAGCTGATTATAATGCTTCAAACCACCGATCAGCAGCTCCCCCAACTGCATGCCGCAGTTTCTGCCATCTCACGGCTAGAAAACCGAGTAGATGAAATGTGCAAGAAATTGTTTCCATCAACTAATTGTAATGATCCCGTAATAGTATCAGAAACAACTGATGAAGGTCAATCCTCGTACGGGCCACCAGGTCTAATGAAGGATCTGATCAAACTAGTCCAGTCCTACTCCCCACCTGCATCATCAAAAGTCTCAGCTGTTAAACGCACACGCTTCCCAGCTCGAGCAAAGAACAACAGTACGATTGCACCGCGTGTTTCCATGTGGTGCTACCTACGTGACCGTGGAGAAGACATGAGGAAGTGGCATGATCAGCCTACTTCTGCACTACGAGCACGGGTGAAAGAACTGCTAGACATACCAACCACCAGTGGAGTTGCTCCAGTCATCACAGGTAACCAATAGAGGGGCCCTGCCCTCAGTCAGGGGAGGGAAAGGGATAATAGAGTTTATTGGACTGTGTGGATTCGATGGCCTGGCACATCAGAACCACAGGAATATAAGGCGCTGGTGGATACCGGTGCACAGTGCACCCTAATGCCCTCCAGTCATGAAGGGACAGAATCAATCCATATTTCTGGAGTGACTGGGGGCTCCCAAGAATTGACTGTGCTGGAGGCTGAAATAAGCCTCACTGGCAAAGACTGGCAAAAACATCCTATTGTGACTGGCCCAGGGGCTCCATGTATACTGGGTATTGATTACCTCAGAAGGGGGCATTTCAAGGATTCTAAGGGGTATCGATGGGCCTTTGGGATAGCTGCTGTAGACATGGACAACATTAAGCAGCTGTCTGTTTTGCCTGGCCTGTCAGAGGACCCGTCTGTTGTGGGGCTGCTACGAGTAAAAGAGCAGCAGGTACCGATTGCTAAAAAGACAGTGCACAGACGGCAGTATCGCACCAACAGGGATTCCTTGCTCCCCATTCATGATTTGATTCGCCAGTTGGAGAATCAGGGAGTGATCAGTAAAACTCACTCACCTTTTAACAGTCCCATATGGCCAGTGCGTAAAGCCAGTGGAGAATGGAGGCTGACAGTAGACTACCGTGGCCTGAATGAGGTCACACCCCCATTGAGTGCTGCTGTGCCGGACATGTTGGAACTCCAGTACGAGCTGGAGTCAAAAGCAGCCAAATGGTATGCCACCATTGACATTGCCAATGCCTTCTTTTCTATTCCTTTGGCCGCAGAATGCAAGCCACAGTTTGCCTTCACCTGGAGGGGCATTCAGTATACTTGGAACCGTTTGCCCCAGGGGTGGAAACACAGCCCAACCATTTGCCATGGGTTGGTCCAAACTGTACTGGAACAGGGTGGTGCTCCTGAACACCTGCAGTACATTGATGACGTTGTGTGGGGTGATACAGCAGAAGAAGTTTTCACAAAAGGAGAGCAGATAATCCGGATTCTTCTACAAGCTGGCTTTGCTATTAAGCGAAGCAAAGTAAAAGGACCTGCCCAGGAAATTCAGTTCTTAGGTATAAAGTGGCAGGATGGACGTCGTCACATCCCAGCAGATGTGATCGACAAAATCACTGCCATGTCTCCACCAACAAGCAAGAAAGAGACACAATCTTTCCTGGGTGCAGTAGGCTTTTGGAGGATGCACATTCCAAACTACAGCCTCATTGTAAGCCCCCTTTATCAGGTAACGCGGAAGAAGAATGATTTTGCATGGGGCCCTGAGCAGCAGCAGGCTTTTGAACAGATTAAACAAGAGATAGCCCGTGCTGTAGCCCTGGGGCCAGTACGGACTGGACAGGATGTAAAGAACATCCTCTATACTGCTGCTGGAGAGAAAGGCCCCACTTGGAGTTTGTGGCAAAGAGCCTCAGAAGAGACCCGAGGCCGACCCCTGGGATTCTGGAGTCGATCATATAAGGGGTCTGAAGAGTGCTACACTCCAACTGAGAAGGAGATCTTAGCCGCGTATGAGGGGGTTCGGGCTGCTTCCGAAGTAGTCGGGACTGAAACACAGCTCCTTTTGGCACCTCGACTGCCAGTGCTGAACTGGATGTTCAAAGGACAGGTTCCCTCCACCCATCATGCTACCGATGTCACCTGGAGCAAGTGGATTACGCTGATTACACAGCGAGCGCGAATGGGAAACCTCAACCGTCCAGGAATCCTAGAGGTAATCATGGACTGGCCTGAAGATAAAAAGTTTGGAACATCACCAGCAGAAGAGGTATCACGTGCTAAAGAGGCCCCACCATACAACGAATTACCAGAAAATGAAAAGAAATATGCCCTATTCACTGACGGATCATGTCGCATTGTAGGGAAGCATCGCAAATGGAAAGCTGCTGTGTGGAGCCCCACACGACAGGTTGCAGAGGCCACTGAAGGTAAGGGAGAATCAAGTCAGTTTGCAGAGGTAAAAGCTGTCCAGCTGGCCTTAGATGTTGCTGAACGGGAGAGGTGGCCAATGCTGTATCTTTATACTGACTCACGGATGGTGGCAAATGCCTTATGGGGGTGGTTACAGCGGTGGGAGCAAAATAACTGGCAACGGAGGGGAAAATCTGTTTGGGCCGCTGAACTATGGAAGGACATTGCTTCCCGAACAAAGAATATGGTTGTAAAGGTGCGTCATGTGGATGCACATGTGCCCAAAAGTCGGGCTACTGAAGAACAACAAAACAACCATCAGGTAGATAAAGCTGCTAGAATTGAGGTGGCTCAAATCGACTTGGATTGGCAGAATAAGGGCGAATTATTTCTAGCTCGATGGGCTCATGAGACCTCAGGCCATCAAGGAAGAGACGCAACATATAAGTGGGCCAGAGACCGAGGGGTGGACTTAACCATGGACGCTATTGCGCAGGTTATTCATGATTGTGAAACATGTGCCATAATTAAACAAGCCAGAAGGATGAAACCTCTCTGGGAGGAAGGGCGATGGCAAAAGTATAAATATGGGGAGGCGTGGCAGGTTGATTATATCACCTTGCCACGATCTCGCAGTGGTAAGTGTTATGTACTCACTATGGTAGAGGCAACCACTGGGTGGCTTGAAACATACGCAGTACCCCATGCTACTGCTCGAAACACCATATTAGGTCTTGAGAAACAAGTCCTGTGGCGACATGGCACCCCAGAAAGAATTGAATCTGATAATGGGACACATTTCAAAAATTCTCTTATAAATACTTGGGCCAAAGATCATGGCATTGAGTGGATTTATCATATTCCCTACCATGCACCAGCTTCTGGTAAAATTGAACGATATAATGGGTTGTTGAAAACTATGTTGAAAGCAATGGGTGGTGGAACATTTAAGCACTGGGAGAAGAATCTGGGAGAAGCCACTTGGCTGGTCAATACTAGAGGATCTGTCAATCGTGATGGTCCTAGTCAATCTAGCCCCCTACACACTGTAGAAGGAGATAAGGTCCCTGTTATACATGTAAAGAACATGTTGGGAAAAGCTGTTTGGGTCCTTCCAGCTTCTGGAAAGGGCAAACCTATCCGTGGAACTGTCTTTGCCCAGGGACCTGGGTGCACTTGGTGGGTAATGCAGAAGGATGGGGATGTTCAATGTGTGCCACAAGGGAATTTGATGCTGGGGGAGTGCAGTCAATAATTTTATGTATCTATATATATATATGTGTGCTTGCATGTGTAGTGTATTTTAGTTATTATAGTTGTACATTTAGTTATGTTACATGCAATTCTACTATTTAGCTATCACAATTTTACATACGTGTATATATATGTATATATATGTATATATTAACCATGATGTAATAATGTAGAATAAGGGGTGGAATGTCATGGTTTTGTAATTTTGTAATTTTGCTATCAGTATTCCACATCATAACATCATGTCAAGTATGGATACTTCTGTTGAATGTGCAGTCCACAGAAGAAGACTACATATCCCAGAGAACAACAGGAGTAACAATAAGTCACGGGACCAGGACTCTATATAATCTCGTTCCCAGGCTGGAGTGCCCTCCTTCTTCTCTCGAACTTCTCGGAGAGTGGGAAGCGTTCCAGCCGTGTCGCCTAGAGTTCACAGTAGGCCTCTCGGTTTTCGGAGACTCTCTCTCTCTCTGTTTCGTTCGATTTTGTTAGCCTTAATTATATTATATTGTGTTATCTTGTATTTCGATATCATATTTAATAAAATAAGTTTTTCCTCCTTAGATTGTCGCTGTTTTATCCCACTCCCCTTTTCCCCCTCCTTTCCAGGCCCCGGGGGGGGGGCATGGGGTGGCTTCCCCTGTCACGGGCATAGGTAAATCTAAGTAACCCGTGACAACAATATACTGATTGTATTTAAAAAAACCCACAATCGTACTATTTGTTGCTGTGCCGATAAGCTTTCTCCTTGCTTGTAGGCTTGTGAGATCCAGGTTTGCAGAAAACAATCTGTGAAAAATCATGGGAATCATGTGGTTTTATGCTCAGCAATCTCATTAAAAACTTGAACTGACTTTTAGAAGCTTTTCTCCATGGTGTTAGCTTTACAAATCTGCATGTGGATGTCAACATGGAGGCTTTTATTGACCTGGAGTAGAAAACAGCATTCGTACCTACCAGGTGAGATGGGCAGCTACTGCACAGGTACACAGAAGAAACTGATGGAAGCATAAGTACTTGAAATCACCCTCCCTCCTATTTATTGACCTATATATGTGAATGCCGTGCATGAATGCCTCATAGCCAGATGTCAAAATGGAACAATGCTGCCTGAAGTGGTTGGTGACGATATGGAAGACGGTTCTGATTAGCTGCAGTTTGCAAATTACTTGCAAATATTTCATATCCAGAAGACTGCAATTTATCAGCCATGCGATACTGGAGGCAAAGTCATTGCAGGGGATGGGAGTGATCTACTTGTTCCAGAAGCTGTTAATAGAGCTCTCGTTGCTACTGGGTACATCATGATATACACTTAATTACACTACTTTTCAAATGGTATTTTTATTATGAGAACAGCCTCATTGCTGCCTGCTGCTGCATGGGAAAAGTAGTTGCACACTTGGTATAATTATATGTGGTTCTCTGCTGCAAAACTGACCTTTTACAAAATGTCACATGTGGTGTTTGGTGAGTCTCAGGCTTGCCTAATTTCTGTGCATTTTCGTAAGGCACAGCAAGTGCAGAAAACAGGTTGCTTTGTTTAGGGAAAAGAAAAACCAACCACAAATGTTTAGCTGACTTGCGGAATCAAACTCTATAATCCAGAGATGGGTTGTAAAGCAGGTATGTTTATTCCAGCGTTGCGCAGCGCCGGGTGTAAGGGGGATAGCTCCTCCAAACTTGCACACCGACTTGTAAAGCCGTAATACAGAAAGCAGGCAGAAGAAACATCCTTCAAATCCAGAAGGTAAACTCCACCTATTCATTCCTTAACTGGGTTAATAAAGTGCATGGATTTGCCACCACTGAGTGTATGCATTCAACAATTCTATTACTTGCCTTCAAGTGTTGTACCAAACTACAGCACTTGCTATCAAAAATTTTTGCAAAATTGGAGTCCAAACTCCAGAAAGTCTTCTATCCTTCTACAGTTATGTATCCTTATAGGGTACCACTTTACCCTGACTGGGCAATCTCTTGCTTTTAACTTCTATTCAGGGCTTCATGTTTGGCCCTGATGCCCACACCCCTAAGAGCATCATGTTTGATATTGCTGTGACTCCTGGGGTACAACATTGTTTTTCCCCATTTGTGCTAATGTCCGACTTACAGTTTTTAAACAGTCAATATTGTTGGACCCTTAGCTCCAGTTTTATTAAATTTCTTGCCAGAGCAACCTGGCAGGTACAAGAATTTCTGTATTCCTACTTAGTTTATATTTAATTAATCCAAAAAAAACGTAAACCTTTTCTTGTTGGGCAGTAGCTTCTATTACTGTTACAAAACCATCTATGAGTAGTAAGAAGCACCCATATCCACCAGAAAATAAATCTCTTTATCCTGCTTCCCTAGATGCAATTTCCCGTTGCAGTTTGCACACTGCTTTCCTTTCAGTGGGGCGGAGCCCTCCCTGGGCACTTCAAGCCCCCACTCCCCCCACCTCTCCCTGAGGGGATCTCTGGGTCCTACGGCCCTATTCTGGCACCACAACAGTAACAGCTGTTATTATCACCAATTCCCTTACTATCTGTTAGTCAAGCAGTTTTGTTTTGTTTTCATATCGTTCACCTCTTTTCAGTCCTGACATCTGTTATACCTTGCCAGTCCTTCCTCCTCCAGCCTGTGTCTGTCCCAAACTCTCTCACTTTCCAAACTCTCATCATTACAAAAACTACTAACATCCTATTTCAGTTTCACCTCCTTCTCTCCAGGTGTCCAGTGCTAACACTGGGATTTCAGGTTTCCTACATCTCTGCACATGAAGGCTATTCTCACTTCCATTGCCCCCTCCTCCCCACCTCCCCCCTTTGCTGCTTACAGCAACAGTCTCCGTACCCGGCTCTCTCTCACTCCAAGAGTTCTTGCAAGGGGGGGGGAAACAATACAGGGGGTTGCTCTCATACCAGCACACATAAACTCACTTTCTCTTTAACTCTTTTTCCTTTGTACACGATTTCTCTATTTGTACCTTCAGTTACACTTCCACACACCCTCAATTATACTTCTGTATACCAATAGCAATTACACTTTCTTATACCATCAAAGCAGTTTGTCCCATTCCCTTCAAAACCCACGTATCAAACAGTACAATTTTTCAGTTTCCACAAACTAAAATTCCACAATCTTCCACAAACTAAACAATTACCCTTCAGGTATTGAAAGGCTGCAATGAGGTCACCCCGCAACCTTCTCTTCTCCAGGCTGAACAAACCCAGCTCCCTCAGCCTGTCCTCATAGGGGAGGTGCTCCAGCCCCCTGATCATCTTCGTGGCCCTCCTCTGGACCCTTTCCAAAATCTCCATGTCTTTCTTGTACTGAGGGCTCCACACCTGGACACAGTACTCCAGATGGGGCCTCACAAGAGCCGAGTAGAGAGGGACGATCACCTCCCTATCCCTGCTGACCACCCCTCTCCTGATGGAGCCCAGGATTCCATTTGCTTTCCGGGCTGCCAGAGCGCACTGCTGGCTCATGTTAAGTTTCTCATCTATCAGGACCCCCAGGTCTGTCTCTGCCGAGCTGCTCTCAAGGACAACTCCTCCCAGCCTGTACAGGTGCCTGGGGTTCTTCCGGCCCAAGTGCAAAACCTTGCACTTTGCCGTGTTGAACCTCATTAGGTTCACCCGAGCCCAGCTTTCCAGCCTGTTGAGGTCCCTCTGAATGGCATCCGTTCCCTCCACCGTATCGACTGCACCACTCAGCTTGGTGTCATCAGCAAACTTGCTGAGGGTGCACTCCATTCCCTCATCTATGTCATTAATAAAGATGTTAAAGAGCACCGATCCCAAGACAGACCCTTGGGGGACACCGCTCGTTACCGGCCTCCACCTGGACATGGAGCCATTGACCACCACCCTCTGTCTGCGGCCTTTCAACCAATTGCTTATCCATCGAGTTGTCCACCCATCAAATCCACTTCCCTCCAATTTGGAGATGAGGATGTGGTGGGAGACCATGTCAAAGGCCTTGCTCAGGTCCAGGTAAATGACATCGGTCGCCTTCCCTTTGTCCACCAACACCGTCACTCCATCATAGAAGGCCACAAGATTAGTTAAGCATGACCTTCCCCTGGTGAAGCCATGCTGGCTGTCTCGGATCACATGCTCGTTCTTTATGCGATCAAGCATGTTGTCCAGGAGGATCTGTTCCATAATCTTCCCAGGCACAGAGGTGAGACTCACCGGCCTGTAGTTACCCGGGTCGTCCCTGCTCCCCTTCTTGTAAATGGGAGTGACGTGACCCTTCCTCCAATCATCCGGGACCTCACCTGACAGCCACGACTTCTCAAATATGATGGAGAGCGGCTCAGCAACCACCTCAGCCAGCTCCTTCAGGACCCTGGGATGCACGCCATCTGGCCCCATAGACTTATACTCATTCAGTCTAAGGAGGACCTCTCAGACTTGCTCTACCCTTACAGTGGGGAGGGATTTACCTCCTTGGTCCCCACATAGAGGTATGGGGGTGCAAGACTTAGGGACGTGAAAAAGACTAGAATCCTGGCCACCAGTGAAGACCAAGGTGAAGAACTCATTCAGCACCTCAGCTTTCTCTTCATCTGTTGAAGCCAGTTCTCCTTTTAAATTTACCAAAGTAGGTACGCCTGTTTTGGCCTGTCTCTTCTGGCCAATGTACCTGTAGAAGGTTTTCTTATTGTTTTTCACGTCCCTCGCCAAGTTCAGTTCTGCCTGAGCCTTGGCTTTCCTGATCCCACGTCTGCAAGTCTGGACGGCAACCCTGTATTCTTCCCAGGTGACACAGCCTTGTTTCCAGAGCTTGTACACCCCTTTCTTCACCCTCAGTTCTCTCAGCAGGTCATTGCTGAGCCATGCCGGTTTTCTACCTCTCCTGCCCACTTTCTTAATCAGGGGAATGGAGACCTCTTGTGCTGCCAGGAGGGCATCCTTGAAGAGCAGCCAGCTCTCCTCAACGTCCTTGTCTTTGAGGGCAGCACGCCAGGGGATCTTGGCCAGCATTCCATTGAGTAGCTTGAAGTCTGCTCTTCTAAAGTTCAGCATCCTGGTCCTGCTCTTTGCCAGGCCCACATGGCTTGAGATCACAAACTCAACCAGGGCATGATCGCTGGAGCCCAGGCAGCCTCCAACCTTGACGCCTTTGATGATCTCCTCAGCATTGGTGAGCAGCAGGTCCAGCAACGCTTGTCCTCTGGTCGGTCTGTCCAATACCTGAACCAGGTATGGTATGTATTCAGTTATAGTATGTAAAGATTCACTCACCAAATCTCTTGGCTGCACTGTAACCCTTGTGGCATACACTGCACAGCTTCAGCTAATGGGCTGGCAGCAGGTTATGTGCTGCATAGCAGGGTGAGGAGTGTAAGGCAAAACCACATGGTTAGTAAAAGGTTTGTGCTGTGATAATCACAAGGTAGCAGCTGCCTTGCCCTCTTCATTTTCTTTTGACATCCACTCCACTTCTTTTATTATTACTTGGGCTCATCATGTGGGTAAAAATAGCTTCTCTATTGAAGGAGGATGGATGGTTTTTAATGGTTGGGTTTTTTTGTTTCTTTGTTTTTTGCTTTTTTTTTTTTTTTTTTTTTTTTCTTCTTTAGCATTGAATGAATTGTGGTTGAGCTGGAAACTGACAGAACAGAAATGTATGTTTTCATTAGAGAAACGCTTGATTAGGTTAATTGAATGAGATTCAATGTGGTGTGTGTGTGGCCAACTTAAAAGCTTTCTAACTTTGTCTTGGGTGGAGGTAACTGTATGTCAGGAGTATGAAACACTGAGGGGGCACTACTGAATTAGCAGGGGGAATCTAATTTCTTTCTGTAACAAAACTCCAACAGCACCAGGGTGCATGTGAAGACAGGTAAACCAGAAGAGCACGTCGCTTTCAGGAGGACTGGGAAGCATTGAAAGTACTGGGATGTCCACTCTCATCCATTCATCATCACTGAACAGTGAATTCTTTCCCGTTTCTGTCTGAGTTCATATCCAAATCCAGAGTGATAACAGCGGTCACAGGGACCCAGCTTGGAGGAGAGTTTGTGTTTGTGATATCCGTGATGGTGTACCTTGTAGCAGCCCAGTTATCTTTTCTATCATCTTTTATACCAAAGTCTGAGGATCCCCCAGGGAGTCCTAGTTGTCAAGCGAGGTGCTTTCATTAAGCCATGATGTGAGATTGATAAGCCATATTTTCCATGCAAATTCGTGCCTTATAGGATAGGATATAGCAGAGTCTGGTGTTTGGAAAGACATTGCAGGAAATAACCTTGAAATACCAACTTCTTGCCTCTTTTATTATGTATGCTGGAGAGTAAGGGTTCGTAATGTCTGCTGGGGAGCTCTGTCCTCCTCCTGATTTTGGTTTATGGTCATGCTCTGACGGTTGCCCTGTGCCCCTATCCGCTGTGTCTGGAAATAGAACACACAAAATGCAGCCCACTGTGCTCCCATTAATAGGAGCAGCACCCATCTCTCTGTAGCCCAGCACTGAGGTTAAATGCAGCAGATCTGAGTGCAGCAATTGCCTGTGTTAGAAGGGGCCAGTTAGATCCTCCATCCTGCAATACAGTTCACAGGACTAGTTGTGGCTTTTGGGAAGGGACTAAGGGATTAAAAAGTACAATATTTACTTTCATCTTTGTTAGCATCTTTATTTTTGCAGGACAGAAAGACAGTGATATTGAAAGTCCTTCTTAAAGTGCTAAGCCTTATCTTATAGATGCACCTGTCTGCAGAGAGGCCAGGAAAGCACGTGTTGTCCAAGCACTGCAGAGAACCACTCAAAGGGTTGAACTCTCATTTTAATTACTAGCTCTGCTTTATACGATGTCTTTAGAGCTAACTTTATAAGAACCTCTGCATCTGGATTCTGGGATGATGAAGTGATGGAGACTCTAGAGGGCAGTGCAGTATCCTTGTAATATGAGGAGCTCAAGTATGTTTGTTTCTTTAATACCAATCTTACTCATTATGATGATTGTTTAAAATATTTGGCAGTAGTTTAGGCTTTATTTTAGAGAAGGTTTTGGCTGCTGAATAGTTTTGTGCAAAGAAGACCTGCTCTTTGTCAGAGAACTCCAGACATTACACTGGCTGTGCTGAATTTAAAAGCTTTTAATCACTTGTGGGATACTCATGCAGGATTTAATCAAGCAACCAGCCTAACCTCAGCATTCCTGTGCATCCACATCTGAGCTATTTGTTCCCACACTGCTTTCCTCCACCTCCAGCAGCATATCTTTATGACTGGAGGTGCTATGTGCTTTCCTTGTGTAGAGAAAAATCAATAAATCATTATGTCAGCGAAACACAGCTTGAAAAGAAACTTCCCTGTTCTGGATGGTTTCGAATTAAATTTGGATGGGAACTCAAATGTGCCATCCACACGTCTGCGGATAACCTTATGAGGCTGCTTTCAAAATGATAAGGTGGTGATTCAGGTTGGCAAGCTGCTGCTCTTAAGGATATTGAGCTACAAGCTCAAGGCTGCTTTAGCTGTCAGAAGGGGTCGGTAGCTCCTTTCTGCTCAGTTCAGCTGGCTGAATTACCTAATGAGCATTTAACACGGGCTTTTGCTTTATGACTTTTTGTGTTTCTGCAGAGTGAACCAAAGCCCAGGTCTGGCAGTGCAGGAAGGCTGCGGAGCTGGTTGTCCTCTGGGCATTTGCTTGTTGTGAGCTAGTGCAGGAGCCATACTTGGGTGCCTGCAGTTCTTTTTGGAAGTGTGTGTGTGCGCGTGCAGATAATTATAGAGAAGGATGGAGGGCATGCTTGGCATACGTGACCCTCTTTCCCTGATAGCAGAGAAGAGGTGCATGCAGTACCACCTGCTGTTGTACAGCATCAGCAAGGCTCGCTGCTGTGCTCGCATCCTCCCAGAGGTGCCATGGGGCTGCCCCTACCTTGGGCAGCACCTGCACACTGCTCACACAGGTGCACAGAAGAAGAGGATCATCCCAAACAGTTGCTCTGGGTGCATGCAAGAATCTCTGAGTGAACTCAGCATTACAGAACAGATCACTCTCCTTTGATGTGCATCATTTCTGTTTAGGGGCATTCCATTAATACCATTACCAACAGCTACTGCCTTGTGTGTTATGTCAATTACAAAATGAGCATCCCTGGGCAAAGTGTTTTCACTTCTCTTTGATACTTTTGAAATAATCTGTTTGTTTTCTAACTAAGATGCACCTTGTCAGGTTGAGCAAATTAGAATTGATAGGTAAGGATAAACAGGAGATAAGACACAGGGCTTTAAATTACAGAGCTGAAAAATAAGACAGAACATTCTCTGGTTTCAACCATCCCTGACTGTGCTCAGGGCTGTGTTGGATGGAGCTCTGGGCAGCCTGTTCTGGTGCAGGTTGTCCCTGCCCATGGCAGGTCTTGGAAATGAATGAGATTTAATGTCCCTTCCAACCTAGACTGTGCAGTGGTTCTGTGAGCTGTCACAGGTGTTACTTGGAGCAGCCCAGCTGCAGGCTCATGGAGCTCTGTAGGGGCACAGCAGGTAAATCAGCCAGGTCCATTGCACCCTGGGATCTGTAGGGCATTTTTTCAGGGCTAGCAGTGGTGTTGGTGTGTTCAGCTGGCCAAGTGAATGGATACTGTCTGTTGGACAGCCCTGCTTTTCAAACACTTGTTCTTAAGTATGTTACTTATCAGTAAGTCTTTCTGAATCCTGTTGACTGCTGAGCGATGTGTTGCATAGGTGTTATGTAGAAATGACAGTTAATTTATGTTTGTGCCAATTAATTTCACTGTTTTCTAATTAGTTAAGGTGTGACTTTAAAGTGGATTAACAGAATGATGATAAAACTCCGTGTACGCACTTTCCTTGTGAATGGAGGTTATTTCTCTGCCGCTTAAAACTGATCTGCATGTGCTATCTTAATAGATTTAAATTAAAGGAGCAATCAGCTTAATTGTGTACTGTTGTGATTCAGGGCTGCTTTGGCTTTTGAAGAGGAGATATTGCAGAAGGCCTTACTGCTGTTGAGCTGATACGCTGTGAGTTCTTGCCTTTAGCATTTCTTCTCTGTGCATCTCTGCCAGCCCTTGTAAAGTGAGAGGCCCCTTCCCTGCTCCCGCTGCTGCCCTCATTGTCTACTTGGCATTCTCACTCTGTTCCTTGGACTGCTGGTGCTCCAGCTGTTCAGCAGCCGAGGTAGAACAGAAGAAAAAAATCAATATTTTTTTTTTTCCTGCAATTTGAGAGTCCAAGCAAGGCTGTGAGGTTTTTAAGCTCTTTTCTTGCTGTTTTCCTCCAGTTGATTTGGTCCTTCATTAATGGGGGCAGATCTGCCACTAGGCACTGAACTTGGCCTGTTTTGATAACAAAAGATTAAAAAAAGAAACCCTGACACACACAAAAAACCTCCCTGTAATAGTTCAAAAACAGCAGAGGATTCAGTATAAGCAGGCTGTGAATGTGTAGATTTCTTACGCTGTGCCTAGAACTTCCATTTACCAGCTATAGAGAGAAGTTAACTGTCCTCCTAATGACAGATACCTCTGTCAGCTGGGTCAGTAGGGAATTAAACAGCCAGCATCCTGTCTGTGACAGCAAGGAACGTCTGCGAGGAACACAGGAGCAAGGCAGACAAGAGCTGCTTCTGCTCGCATGGCTTCTCCCAGCTTCCATGATTTGCAGTCCTCAAGCAGAGATGGTTATCAGCTGCTTTCCTTCCCCGAGCTACACAGATGTGAACTGCAGGCTGGCAAGGTCACTCTGCTTTCCTGTAAATGGCAGGCATGTGCAAAGTGTAATGGATAATTCCATGATGTCAACGACCAAAAGCAAACGTCTTGCAGGGTGTAATTGTTTTTTCTATAGTGTCAAGAGCTTTTATGTGTTCAGCATAAATATCTTCATATTGATTGGGTGGAGGAGATAAAAATCGATGATTTACAATGCTGAAGTGCTTAGAACATGACATTAAAATGATTCTGGAAGACTTAGCTCATAGGAGACATAGTAAATACTCAGGAGGTACAGGAAATGAAGAGGCTCTTCCCAAGTCCTGAAATTAAGCAATAAATTTAATAGAGTCTGTCTTTTTCCACCTAATGGGTTTTAATACTGACTTTCCTTTAGCAGATTTACTCTCACTTTTGATGTTTGGCTGTGGTTGGTTTGTAACTGTTTTGTTGTTGTAGTAGTTCTTGTTATTTGGCTGTTTAGAACCTGAGGCTGATGGGAGGCTGTTTTATGAGGAAACTTTAGCTTGAATGAAATGGGCACCAAACCCTATTCTGACTGGCTTTGTGTACTGATCAGCAAGAGGGTGTCTTGAACAATGGCATCTTAGGAGCACAGATAATCGTAGAGAGTAATGGTGGAAGGACCACAGGTCCATTCCCTTGCTCTGTGTATAGATGAGCTTATCTAAATCACTCCTAACAGATCTTCCTGCTGCATCGTATCTAGTAAATTTTGAGATCATATCCTTCTGTTTCTATACGTAGTAATATTTGTACATTTCCCTCCCTTTTCAGCCTAAATTGATCCTTTCTTTGCCCTCTCCTTGTGCACTGAGATATTTCTTCACCTTTTGTTATATTATTCTTTCAGTGGGTATTTACATTGCTCCTTTCTTTATCCCCATTTTGCTCCCATACACTAGAAGGAGTATGGAGAAGTCCTGAGAAGTACAAGAGGAGGGGTTGCTTCTCATGCTTCATGCAAGGATGATCACAGCTCCATTCTACCAAACACAAACATCTCCTGTCACGTGGGATTTGCAGTGTAAAGGCAAGAGGAGGGTTGTGCAACTCAGCAGTGCCAGGTGCAGATGGAGCTGACATCTCTTGGCTGTAGGTGCTCTGTAGTTATAGAAGACTCTTCACAGGTGAGAGAGTTTCATTGCAGAGAAGCTTACAGGCTTTTCTGTGTCTATCCTGAAAATGATTTGTTGGCAAGATTAATTCATATGAGAATTTGATTCCTTCAGGGCTGCAGAATGAGAGGCTGGAGAATGGGAATGCAGTAGTGGCTTGTGCTGCAACTATTTGTATTTTGTTTTTGTGTCAAGCAGGAAAATGCTGCCTTTCCTTGCTAACAGCAGCTGCCATTAGTAGCTGTTCCTTGAAGAGGATAAAGGAGGAGCTCTGGGCTTATTGCAGCTTCTTCTCTGAGGATCTCAACTTGAGTTTAGGTTTTAAACCAGAAGGAGAATGTCACTGTAGGGATGAAGAATCCTAGATTGCATTGTTAGAGGAGCAAGAGTCCGTGTAGCAGCACCTGCCAGTGGATTGCTGGTCTGTTTTGCTGGAAGTCAGATGCTGCATTCTATGTGAGGGGCGTACAATGTGGGATGTTCCTAAAGCTCATCCACATGAGCAAATGGCCCAGAAGGCTTTACTCTGTTCATCAGACATCTGTAAGTAGCAAGGCCGGGCAATTACCTGAAGTAGTTTTTCCATGGTTCTGTCAAGAATTTGTGTGCTGCTGCCTGCAGATACAAGTAAAAGGTGGCATAGATCTGCTGTCTCTCTCTGTCTTTCCTGAATCTATATGGAGGAAAGAAAAACTGTTCACTCAAGACTTTGTGTCTCATCAATGCACGGGTCAAATTTGACTTTGGCTGCTTGCTTTAATTGCTGTTTAATGGAAAAGCTAGACAAAGCCTTTGGAGCAGCCAATAAGTCAGTAATACATATGGCAAAATGAAAAAGCACATGCATTCCTCAGATGACATGAGAACAGCTGGGGGTGTGATTTGCTGAGGTCTTTCCACCTTTCTTCCCCCAGAAGCTCAGGGGAAGCTCCGTCTGTCCCTTCCACTGCTTTAGCCCAGCTGTGCAGAGCTGTGTGTGCTGACTGTGCATTGCCCAGCACTACCAGGGAGCTCTGCTCAGGATGAGGCCACAGGGACTCTTATTGTTGGGATTTTGCAAAACCAAAAGGCTACTGCTAAACAGAGGAGAGTGCTGTGAACTGAAATAATTAACAGTGCTTTCATTATTGAAACATGGATTGCTTTGTGTGTGCACTATGAGTACTACAGAGTTTAAAGGAAAGAGTGAAAGGTGTTAATGATGCCTCCTCATTAACCTAATCCTTCAGATGGGTGTTTCGAGGATTAGGTCCTGTTTTCTCTCCTTGCCAGCAAAGTGATGCATGATCTGTATTCCACCCCTTCCCTGCTGTGCCTGCTCTTTCTTAGTGTGGCTGCGTAGCACCTCGCGCTGTGGTGTCCCAGTCATGGTTGACGTCTGTGAAAGTGATAAAGCAAAGCAAGTCTCAGTGTGCCAAAATGGGCTTTATTAATGCATACAGATGCGGTTGTCGCAGAGCTCCAGATGAATGAAGCAGGTCTGTCAGTGAGCAGGAAGGCTGCCTGCTCAGTGCTGCATGTTTCTCACCAAGGGCTGCGTGCACTGGATTCTTGATGGGAAACCAACCTGGTTTCTGGATGACTGGTTAGCTGTGTTGATTTGCTTATACCTGCAAAGCCATGAGGGATGCAAAACTGCCCTTTGTTTGGTTTTTAGGGGTAAAGATCTGAACGAAGAGTCAATCATGCTTTTTGTTATGTGATTAAATAGGTCTTTCTTCTTAGCACATCTCCTCTTCCTGTGCCTCTCCCATTGCTCCAGTTTGTGGTTTGTTGCGGGGAGATGCTGGGTAGAATGAATGTGTGGTGGTTTAAAGCAGTCTAGGTGGCCCAGCCATGTGGTTGCTGCTGGCTCACCCACCACAAGGTCAGCATTGCTGGTGTCACTTCACATGGATGAGTGGAGTTGTCCCAGCCTGCCCTCCAGGCAAGGTGCTCAGCAGGAGCACAGGCCTGACTGCAGAGCTGCAGCAGGATGCTCTGGGAAGAAGGCCATGCTTTTTTTTTTTGCTGCCTGGCTATCACCACCTGCTGTTCTCTCCTTCTGCCACGCTAGGACAACCACAAACCCTGTGGTGCATCCCATTCTCCCCCTCCTGCGTGCCCTTGTAAGAGCCTGAGAGAATGAGGATCGTAGTGTGAATGCACAGCAGTGATTGGGAACATCTGCTCAAACCAAAGAATAAGCAGAAACAGCAATTTTGCAAAGCTGCTGGGAGTTTGGGGAAGTGGAAGTGATGAGTAAGAACTTTGCTGTCCAGTCCCATCCACCAGCAATGAGGTGTGTGGGGTGTCCTGGTCCAGGCACAGTCTATGCAGGGCTGGCAGTATTCCCTATTGGGGCAGCTCTCCTTGCAGACCCTGCCTGCCTGGAATGCTTGGCTGGAAGAAAAAAGATTAGTAGAAGCAGAAATTCCTACAGCATGCCTACCTGCCAAGTGGTGGTTTCGGTTGGCCCATGATGCTGGAAAGCAGCTCTTAGCTTGGGCATGTGTCCATCTCCATCCGATCTGTGCAGCATCCAACCCCACAGAAGAGCAGTGAAGAGACTCCTAGGGCCTGTCGTGTAGAAGGTAAATCACCATATGGGAGTTGGTGGCACAGTGTGGCTGCGTGAGGCATCTGGGGCGGGAGAGAGGAAACCCAGGGCCTGCACCTCTTAAAGTAAACTTTTGGAAAACACTTTTTCCCTCCCTAACAATCTTTCTATGATCTGTGAGGTTGAAATAATTCAGCCTTGGAAGATAGTAGTGAAGATGGAGAATTAATTTTCCTTCTCATCAGTGGTCACCTCCTGCACTGCAGCGATTCAGAATGACAGCCCACCTCATTAAAACTCAGCGCGTGTGTACTTGATATTAAACAAATCAGATAGCTCTGAGATTGCTTATTTATTCCAGAGAGATAAGGCTGAATTGAACCAAAGCAGCTTGCAGCCCGATGTGTTTCAGCTGAAGGCTGCTAATGACGCATCCTAGAAATACAGAGCATCAGCAAGTCCTTTGTACCTTGCTAATATTTCCCCTGCAGTAACATGAGTGCAATTATAGCTTGGAAGGATGGGAGCTGGAAGGCTGGAGGAGAAATCTGAAAAGAGGATTTCATGATACGAAGTCAGGGGGTGTATGTGGGTGAGTGGGGAGCGGTACCTATAAATAGTTGGTGCTGAAAGCTGCTTTAGGATTGTATGGGAATTTGGAAAGATACAGGTGAAACACTTGTAAATGTGCTTGTTTTACAGAAAGAGGAGAGCAGTGTGCATGCAGGTTGAGGAAAGGAGCAGAGAAGCTGGACAGGAATCCGTGGGAGGGGTGAGAGAAAGCGGAGCCTTAATGGGGAGAAGCTGGGGAAGAAAGAGATGAGTGTGAAGCTGTTTGCGGGAAGGGATGTAAAACTACCATGTGGCTGATGGAAAATTTACTGTCTTGCTCATGACCACCAGGGAGGAGAGATTGCTGCTGCCTGCCCTCCCTCCCCCCGGTTCATCTTTTGATTTATAGTAATAAGAAACTGTCCTTCCTAAGAGCAGATCATGGGGCTCAGCCGAGGGATTAGAGCCGCACCGCTGACCTCTGAGCGTGCTGTGATGCCGGTGAGTCACCGACTCATCCTCTGTATTGGCAGCCTGATGGATCCCCTGGCAGCTTGTTGGTGGCATCTTTGTGTTGCTGCCTGAGCTGTGCCTGTTGTGCTTAAACTCTGACCTGAGGAACAAGTTCATTCCCGGCTCTTTGTGTTTCTCTCCTCCTCCTTTTCTCAGCTTTTACTTCTTAAAATGTAGACTTCTTTGACAGATCATCTCCATGGTAACTAACAGGACCGGGCTGCCTACAGAAATTGTAGTAATAAAGTGGATGGTTTTTACACATGATGAAAAGATGATGAAGCACAATGATAGGTGATAAAGACACAGGTAATTGCTCTAGAATAATATTGCTGCCAAGAAGATGACTGAACTTCCCACACAGAAGATGAACAGATGGCGTATTTATTGAAATTCGTAAGCTGCGAGCAGGAAAAATGTAATTGATGGCTGTGTAGGTTTTGTTTCAGTTTACTATATGTTAAATGGAGCTGGGGAGCAGCGTGCCAGCAGATGGAGCCCGTATGCAGAGCCACCACTCTTCTCTTGGGGAGCTTGTTTTTTGCCTTAGCTCAGAATTCCAATCAGAGTCATAAAAGCAGCAGAACTGCTAATTGCTCTGATGCATTTGCTGGTTTAGATCTGTCGCGTAGCCCTGTTTTATTTTAGAAAGGGTGTAACACTTTTGTAAGAACAGTTGTGGTAAATTATCTCAGCCTGCTGGGAGGGCTGGAGGAGAAAGCAGAGAAGTGAGTACTTGTGAAACTTGTGCTCAGTGCTGGCTCAGGTGCACGGTTGTGTTAGTAAACAGCAGCTGGAGCTTATTTGCTACCTCAGCTGCTGAAGACTCTCCTCTGGTAGGACGTTCTGTTTTGCAGAAGCCATGGGAAGACAAAGGCAGGATTTCTGCTCCAGTTGGAAAAGACCAGTGAGATCATCTGTCTAACCCAACCAAAGATCACCTAGTCCAGCTTGGTCTCAATGGCTCCCTCGCCTCTTTGTGGTGCTGTGCGAGGGCTCTGAGCGTGCAGGGCTGTGGCACCCCTAACTAAGGGCTAGGAGCCCTTAGTTCCCAAAAGATCACAGCAGCTCGAGCTGAAGTGCCACTGCTTCCTCAGCTGCTCCAGCACCTTGGTGTGCCCTGCTGGCTCCCCACGAGCATCGGTAAGAATGTTGTGTGCTGCTTGGTGCATCATAGGGCTCTCTCCCTCTATGGTGTGGTGCTACTTTATTGATTGGGTAACTCGTTTTCTCATCAGGTTTGCTAAGGAAGCCACTTCCCACCTGGGTTTACATCCTACTGCTCCTGCTCATATCGACTACATTTGTAGGACTTGCATGCAAGGGGTTTGGAGGGGGAGTGTAAATAAAAGAAAAAAACAGGGTCTTTGTCTTACAGTGTCAATGAGACTGAAAATAAATGCAGTGTAGAACAGACTCTCTCCAAGACGCTCTGCCCCAGGGAAGAGCTGTAAATTGCAAGTTCATCACTTGGCAGTGTTTGTGTCAAACTCACCCTGCCTTCCTCCAGGTTGTCAGAGCACCCACATCTTCAGTGGCACCTGAAAAATCTGATTTGTATGCAAATTGCTCCTGTTTAGGTTAAGAAAACCAGCTCGCTGTCATTCCTTTTTTCAAACTTCTTTCCTTTTCTTACAGAAAAGGAGGGGGAGAAGGAGTATGGAGAAGGTGTATCACTTAAGTAACAAGATGAAACAAAATTGCACTGGCAGGAGAAAGATGTGCTTTTTTGAGACCTGTCAGCCAGCCAACAAATGGAGTATTAAGTTAAAGAGATGCCAGAGATGTGCTATGTTAATAAAAGAGAGGATAGGAAAGGAAAGGAAGAACGTGAATCTAAGCCCTGAAAGGAGACTGGCTTACCAGCCGTATTTGAGCAGTTACTCGAGTGCATGGAGTATGACTGGAGTTCGTTCTGGGCTGTTTTCTGCCTCAGATGTACTGAGGTTTCTCTCATTTCCATCCTTGTCAGGGCAAAAAGAGCCTGTGGGGCAGAGTGGGGCTGTGGTATCCAGAGCCCTTAGTGAAGCTGCAGAGCCCCCTGAGAAGCTCTCAGCCTCCGTGGTGATGTGCACAGACATTGATGATGTGTGCAACCGAAACTGGAATAGGATGCTGTTGGATCACTGCTGGAATAACGTGACCCAACCAAGCAAACTGCAGATCACTGTGCTTTGAGCTGGGGCTGGAGGAGATTGCAGCCTGGTAGAGGGCTCATTAGAGAGCAGCAACCTTTCCCTGCACTGCTTGGCATGAATTAAAAGCCCCTTAGTAAAATGAGCGTGAATAAAGATAAGGCTCCAGTGAATGCCTTGCCTTAGTCTAGGTGAGTGTTTGGGTTATGCAGTGTTCCCAATGCTTCTGTGCAGTTGAGCTGCAGGACCCAGCAACTCGTAGTTGCAGGTGTGTACACAGCGTGGGGCCGACATGCTGTGCTGTTAGTTGCCAGGTGATCAGCAGCACGAACCAGCTTTTAGGTTCCAGTTCTGCAGGGTCTACTGCCCGCCAGCTTAAGGCAAGTGATCAGGAAGGTGCATTTGACAGGTGAAGCTACTGGAGCAGTTTGTTTGTTCAACTGAGTGAAAGCTGCAAACCAAGTGTTTATTTCCCAACTTCTGCTGTAGCTGCCAATCGTGTGTGCTCAGATTAACTTCAAAACTAAAAGTGTTTTTGAAAGTTAAACCAGTTAAGGCAGTACCAGAAACTTGGCTGTGAGGTTTTTTTTATTACCCTGATTCCACTGGCATCTCTTTCTCCATCTGACAAAGTCTTGAGCAGAAGCTATTGCATACCTCTGCTTCTCACTGCTTTAGCATAGCTGGGTTAAAACCTTTTTGGATTTTGTACTTTGCATTGACAAGCAAGACGTGCAGCATGGGTTTGTAGCAGCAGCACTGCTTTTGTACACTCACTCACTGCTTTTCACATTGCTTTATTTGCCTTGTTACTGAGGCACCGATCTATTTTCAAAGAATTATTCGGAGAGTCGTTGAGATCCCTTTTCTGAGTGGAAATAGCTGAATTGGGTCTTTCAGGTTCTCTGCAGGTAACACTGATGCAACATTCAGCTTCCTTGCTCTAGGCCGGTCGTTATGAGTGTTCCTGGTGCACCTTCATCATCTTTGACCCCAGCAGCTCTCTGGAAGGCGTCCTATTTCTGCAGCACTTGAAAAGGAATTGTAATGAAATTTTTATGCCGTCAGGAAGTTGCTTACCACAGTTGTTTCTTGCTCTGCCCTCTTATGATTCTACATTTAACTTGCTACAAGTTCCCGGTCTTTTATTTTTACTTTCCTCCTTTGAACGTGATATTCAGGTTCTGAAGGACAGGTTTTTTTCCTTTATTCTTTGCTGTCCTCAGTCATCTTAATCCATCGTGTAACCCCATCAACAAAGTGAAATTCAGCTTTTGTTGTTGCTGTTCATTTGGAGTGTTTTCACTTGGTGATACAGGTGGCCTGCTGCTTTCCTGTAATACCTGTACGTGCTTTCTTGGAAGTGCTTCCAGCTTTTCAGCTCTTTCCTTTTACTGCTACACTGGTTTTTATGCAGTTCTTTTTCAAAGATTATGGCTTTCATTTCTGTGGGCTTTTTCTCTTCTGCAGGGCTGCTGAAGAATTGCCTTCCTTTGTGCATCTGAAGACTGGCTGCTTCTCTGACACAAGTTTTTAACTCATTATTTCCAATATCTAAATGGTGTTTACATCACCCTGTCATGATATTTTCCCCATCTGCCTGTTTTAATTGTGGTTTCAGATTGCTGTTGCTTGCTGTTTGCATACCTGTCTCCCTTAGCCCTGCAGCCAGTATCCCAAACTGGTTGCTTTTGCTTATCTGTTCCTTTTTTATCCCATCACACCGCTTCCCTACTGGCCTTGCTTGCTGTGCTGCCCCTCTGCTCTCCATGTTTGGGGATTTTCAGTGTCCTCTGGGTTTTTTCTGCCTCTGAACCTTCCCTGCTGCCTCTGTGGTTCACAGATCAGGAGCAATTCTTAATGAAAAGCTGGGGACTGACAGTGGAAGCTGCCCATTCTTTCCAAGCATCTTATTTACAAAGTACTTATATTTACGTGTTGTTTTCAGATAAATGCTTTTCCAAGTGATAGGAATATGGAATATTGCAGCTGAAATCCACTTATAAACAAACCTGTGTTGCTACACTGTTGTATAAGCCCAGAGTTTAGCTTAAGTACTGCACATGCTTTTATCCCCTCCCCTCCAGCAGAACTGGAAGGGTTCCTGACACAGGGCTGGACTGATTTGCAAAGGCTCATTAATGGTTTAGGTTGGAAGAGACCTTAAAGATCATCTACTTCCAACCCCCCTCCTTAGGCTGGCTGCTCCCCACCAGCTCAGGCTGCCCAGGGCCCCATCCGTGGCCTTGGGCACCTGCAGGGATGGAGCACCCACAGCTCAGGGCAGCAGTGCCAGCACATCACCACCCTCTGAAATAAAGGAAAGGCAGTTTGCTCTTTGGGGTCTGACAGAGATCTGCAGGGTAGCAGCAGAGGGATTTGTAGGGAGTCCCCTTCATGGCCTCGTGAGGTCTGGGGGTGTCACAAGAAAGCAAGCTCAGAAGGAGCAGAAAGAGGGGGACCTTCATGCATAAGGTGGTCAGCCTGGAGGGGTCCTGGTGAGGAGGGACTGTGTCCTCATCTTGTGCTGAAGCTCTTGGAGTAGGTTTTGATTTACATCTCTGATCTCCACCAGACCTTCACCTAATTGAGTAGATTGACCCTGGCTCATACACAGCAGGCAATTAATCATAGACTGACTAATCAGCTTTCTCAATGGCTGGCACCTTGCAGAAAGGCTGAGAATCGCACACTACCTCCACTCACCAGTTTCAAGATTTGTAGCCAGCTAATTCTATTGAATTCTGTGGATTTACTGTAAACTTTAATTATTATAAGCTCTGAAATGTAATGAAAGTTACTTTGCTTAGCTAACCAAAGTGGTTATTTAAATACTACGTTCTGTAGATGCTTTAAGTAATTGCACTCAATAGTTTTCCACGCTGTTAACATTTAGCTCAAATCTGTCATATCTATCTAAATGCAAATCCCTTGAAAACCGAGTACCAGAGTGTAGAAGTGTTATAGAAGTGTTATTTAAGGTTTAAAGGTAGTTTTATTCAGATGTCTTCATTTTTCTCTTTCCTCTGGTTCACCTTCTCACTGCCCTGAACTGTGGAGGACCTTCATGAGCTTATTCATTGCTTCCAATGACTGCTGGACAAGTGGAGCCCGGTCACGTTCTCCTCTGCTGTGTGCTTTATAGTCCTTGGTGCCTGTGTTGTAGAAGCTTCTATACTACAGCCATTGCTCATTCTCCCACTGGACAAGCTATCACTGAGCACATTTATCAAACACTGAAATCCATTCTTATTATTAAACAAAAAAGGGGGAATATGGGAGACACACTACAAGAAATATTATGCAAGGTTTTGCTTGTTTTGCTTGTGCTGAATTTTTTGAAAATATTATGTAAGGTTTTGCTTGTTTCGCTTGTGCTGAATTTTTTGAATCGTGTTCATAGAGATACAGCTTATGTGGATCGTCATTTTGAGGCTTCCCCAGTGCTAAAGGAACAGCCTATGGTTAATGTTTGGAATATGGCCACAGGACTTTGGGACTGTCCCCTACCACTGACAACTTGGGGTCGTGAATATGCTCGTATTTCCACAGGGACTGGCCCTATGTGGGATCCAACATGATATCTTCGGTCTCATCTGAAGGCAGAAAATAGCATCCAGCCTTTATAGTAATTGTAATTGTGTGTTTCTTACTTAGTGGTATTGCTTTGTAACTTGCTGTGTTATAGATAATATTAGTAATAGTTTGACATAGTGTGTGATTTTCTGTTCTACCAATGCAGTCTCAAGATTTAGAGTTTAAGGCATTAGCTAGGATGTTGTGTGCTTCTTCTATTTTAGTAATAGATCAGATGTGTATTAAACAGGATTTGATCTAATCAATGCTAGAATCTACAGGAATAGCTCTTTTAATGTTTTAGTACTGTTTGGTTATGATGTTATTAGCCTATTAATTAGCTTTTCTTAATTTGCAAAGACAAAACCTGGAAAGGAATCCCAGGCAAAGAGATGACCCTGTATCATAGAATAGATACCTCTCTTACATCCAACTAATTGGGATTTTTGAAATATAACCATGCATCATTTTAGACAAAAGTGCACGCTAATAGAACTAAATTTGATAGTTTATTCTGTTTTCCAAGCAGGTGTTCCACTTGGGCTCTATATCACGCACTGGCCATGCGGATATGGTGTACAACTGGAAGAAATCCTTCAGACCCTGAATGCAGGAGAGAATCTGTGATGGGTGAGAGAGGAAATGTGCACCTTGAAGCAGGGGACGCCCTGCTGGCACTACCTGTCGCATCCACCACCAACACAGCTTGCTGTTTCTCAAGGGTCAATAAGTAATAATGCCCCTAGTGATACTCTAGTACGTTTGTCCTCTAAAATTGGTTCTATTTGACATGTTACTTCATAAAATTGCACGATCATTAATCAATTATTAGCCCGGATAACTCAGTCGGTAGAGCATGGTTATGAGCATCTTAAAAGCATTTACTGCACAAATTTTAGTGGTCATTAAATTCAATATATCAGAGTATATGAAAATTGAAGACTTTTCCTGATCAGTTACAGATTAACACAATGGGACCCTCATGGATTTATTTTCAGGTTACAGAAACTTAGGTTGCAGTACAAACATGTTTGTTCTTTTTAGTGGGTTTAACAGTAATGTTGTTATGTTGTATTTGACTTGTCTCTTTTTTCACTTTTAGAATATTGTCAATCGAGGCCTTGATTGAGTTATAATAGTTATGTTAATAATTTAAGTAGTGTTGCTATTCTATTGGCAGTATTGTAAGAAGAATTCTACGGAGCGTCCGTCATGAATCCAGATGAGAAGTTCACAGAACAGCAGCTACGAAGCAGGATAAAACTACATGAGAACTGATTGAACAAATGAACTGAACTGCATGTTAAATATGATTGATCGGTCGTTAAATCAAACCCTTTTTCAGCCTAAAAGAAAACGGGGGAAATGTAGAGAGTGTTTTTTACAGCTAGTTAGCTGAGAAGGGTCGTAAACATGGTGCAGCTAAGCAAGCAGCCATAACACCTGCAAGGACAGCAAGAACAACAGGATGCCCTGGGATGGTGAGAAACTAGCCATGGTTCTGGGAACTCAGCAAGGGAGTAGCTTTCAGTTGATAACAACAAGCTGTTAAGATACTCGGGGACAGTATGTAATTGGGAACCAATGATGAGCTCCACTTTTGCAATATGTATGAGCTAATTATCCGTATTATAAAGGTACATGCAGCCAAGGAATAAATGAGATTCGCTGATCATGTCAATGACAGGTGTGGTCGTCTGCTTTTCTCCCGCCGTTCTGCAACAAACACCTATATACAAATTTAAGAACACAACGGAGTAACTGTTACCGTTTATTAACAACCAGTTTTAATAATACGATAAAAGTATGTCCTGAGAAAGGGGAACAAACACGCTTCTTCAAGGTTTTTTAGCTGTTCTGGATCTCAGCTGTCGCTTGATGATCAGATGATCACTTTCCTTCTTTTGTTCCTCAGATTCCTGAAGAAAACATTTCAAAAGTTACTCATCTTTTCACACAAGACTGACAAGCTCTTCTTGACCCACGCAAACATATTTCTTCCCCTAAATGGATTTCAGAATGGAATTTGCTTATTATATTTTATTCAGAAAACTATGGGATACCGAGATCATTTTAATGCAGCTTAATCACAAGGAACAAATATGGAGAATGTACAAAATCCTGTTTATCTTAAAAAAGCACACACATCTGAGGAAAGCCTGAAGGCAGCTTTCATTTTGAAATACTTGTTTTCAAAAGAGTATTATAATACTTGTTTTGTGAAACATGAAGCGTTCAGAAAACATTTTTAGCCTCAATCCCTGTAGCTATGACTTGCCCAGAATTTCAGTTCTCGGTTCAGTTCCATGTTCTCAGAACTACAGTGAGAGAAGAAATTGTCTCATCTTCTTCATCCTCTAACAAAAAAAATATAACATTTTGGTTTCTGCCCCTATCATTCGTCAAATCATCAAAGAATTCAGAGGGATATTACAGTATGGGCAAATGATCACTATGCTGAACAGAAAAAGGACTCTAATATAATTAAAAGATGCAGTTCCAACAGAGCAAGAATGTTCTTAGCACAATAGCTGCCGACAGAGTCATGAAACTGGCACATCAGATCCTTGCAAGTTGGCTTAGACAGGAGATCATAGTTTAAGCATACCTAAAAAGCTGTCTAAGTTGTGCTCTAGAAAAGCGTGTAGTAGAATAATCCCACTCCGACACACTGAAATTATCTATGATTCCAAATTAGAAGACATCTCCGTGATTGCTACATCACCTACTTAGTAAACTGTAAGCCAGCCAAACACAGAGATCTTTGAGGACAAACTAAAACAGAACAGACTGAAACCTCCAGTCTGTTTGGACTCCTTAGTAGTTTATTTTAAGCCAAGACTACAGTATAATCACTTACCGAAGAAGCAGGTATATCTAGAGGGCCAGAAACGACAATGGAATACAGCTTCCTTTTGCATCGTTTTGGCTTGGTCTCTCCTTCTTCGAGACTTTCAGGTTCGTTTGATTTAGGAGAACTTACTGCTGACATCAGCTTCTTGGCTAGAAGAAATTTGTTTTGATACATAAACCAATCAACTTACTGGTTTTGTGAGTCTTTAAATCACTGAATGCATAAAAAGCTTCGTAACAAACTTGGTTTATAAATGACACGTAAAATTTAAGTGAAAATACCCAGAAACTGTATTTGTTCATCGAGGTTCTTTATTGCTTCTATAGCTGAAACTGTTTATAGGTTCAGGTACGGCAGCTTAAAGCACGCATTAAAATGGAGTATGAAAGACAGTCATGGCTCAGAAGTCGCTGGAAGTCAGAAACTTCAGCAGGAGTTAAACAACAGGCCTAACTTTCGTGCTGACAGAAGCACAAGACAGAACCAACTTTCTCTGTATACTTGTAGGTTTTCACAAATGTAATAATGAATCTCTGAAGAGACGAATAAATGCATTTACTTCATAAATCAAAGGACAACTTAACATGGCAGACAAGTCTAAGAACACATACATTAATAGCCTACAGCAGAAACAAGCCATTCTACAATGTCTAGAAAACATGGAATAAAACTTATTCTACACCAACCTTTAGAGTGTATAATAGAAGGAGAGCTTTGAATAAAATCTCCAACTTTTTGCAGTGTTTCATCCTTCTTTTTAGTCAGTCTTGAAGCATGTACTCGCTTTCTCAGGAAGTAGTCTTTTCCGGATTTCTGTTCAACAGAGATGTGAACATGTGAAACAAGAGCATTGTTTAAACTTCATTTTAGTTCAACGTTATTTTAAGTTGACATTTTGAGCTTTACTACTGACACCTCTGTTCATTATGCTGATGATACCACAACGGCAAGTAATGTAGACAATTTTATACCCTTTAGGGAGTTGTCAAAATCTCAGCTATTTCAAGGCATACGTTTCTTAAAGTTTCTTAATAAGGCAGTAGTTTCTTTAAAAGTAGCTCCCAAGCTGTGGAGTTGTTTCTTACATAAGCTGTTCTAATTACATAAAATAAACAAACATACAAAACAGAAGACAACAGACGGGAAAAATCTACTACTCATACTCTGACCATGCCAAGGATACTGCTATCACATGTGAACATCTGTTTTTAATAACTGCCATGCATATTAATGATATGAACCTTAGTTTAATACAAGGGCTTCACTTACAAAAGCACACGATAATACACTAAAGCTTCTCTTCCCAACTATTCAGTGTGCAATATCCTTCCCTCCAAATCATTACACAGTACAGCCATTACACGCTCTGGGGACAGACTGACTTGCCCTTTGGTTAGCTTATGGAATTTAATAGGAAGAGCTCATAAGCATGTAAGATTCCCATTCAGGTATACACATAAGGATAAGACACTGCTTCTTTCGTGTGACCACACAATTACAGGAAGTCCCAAGCTAGCTTCAAAACTAGAACAAAAACCAACCATTTTCTCGTCACTTGCAGAGTGTGAATTAAAAGCCATGACAGATCTTGTATTTTTCGTGCTCTCACTTTTCACAAAATCCTGGGAAAATAAGACAAGTTTCAGCCATGATTCTTTTGGAAAGAACAACTGATGTCACAAAAGTGAACACTTTAAACACTTTTGCTAATAGTAGGGAAGTATTTGCTAGTGGTAACTATTCCACTGTAAATCAAATAATAAATAAGCATTCAATTATAAAAACAGGACATTAAGATATCAGTATTAGACATCTCATGATGTCTAAAAAGCTGATTTATGTCTACAGGTTTCAAAGAAAATACACAATGGAATTAAGAGAAATTCCCTTCTCTTAAACCATTATCACTGAGCTTGGCTATTAGTTTTGTTCATTAAAGCAGTTCATTGATTAAATTCTTCAACTACTTTACTGAGGTAGAACTAGCATTTTAATGCTTAAATGAGAATGGTAAAAAGGCATCAGATATTTTGTTTTCTGTTGGGTCTAGGTCATACCTCATCCATGTCATCACTTCTTTTCTTTTTTGCCTTAGGCATTTTCACTCCTAAAGGTATCATGCTGCCGTGCTGCTTTATCTCCATCTTATCAGGTTGCAGAGGTGTCAGTGGGATTTCCAGCTCCGGTTTTGGGAACCGACTAGTTTTGCCATTTTCTGCGGACACTCCAGAAGAGTCGAGGACAGTTTCCAAATGCTCCTGATAGCACAGAAGAATTTTAAGTGCAAGTGTTAAGGTAGCCATGAGATTAAAAAACTATAAAGCATTTGGAAACGGATATGTAAGCATTCGATTTTCCTGCTGTAAGAACACTTGTAACAGAAGGAGTCTATTTCAGTTACAGCAGAGTTTTACCCTTCTTTCCTAGAACTTGTTACATTTAAAATTATTTCCAATCTATGATCACAAAAAAAGTTCTCCATGTTAAACTGAGCCTGATACTTTACAAGTCATTTTTTCTCAAGGGCACAGACAACTACACTTTTTTTTAATAGAGAATGGTTGTAGAACTGACACGATTTTCTTCATCTCAACTCTGCTGCGTCAGAACTGGGCAGGAACAGGAGCATTTGATTCAAGTGTTCGATTAACTTCCAGCTTAATCTTAGGGAATTTGCCCTTCCTCTTCTACACTAGAGATGTTATTTACATAAGTAAGGTCCAGCTGGCAAGGTGCAAGCCCAGTACAAGTCATTAAAAAACTCCATTGTTATCTTTTCCCTGGAGATAATACAGACATTCAAGCAATGACACCGTACTTAAGCTGAAGGCTATCATGTACCTGCTCATGGTCAAATGGCAGCAAATGCACAGCTAAGTGACAGGGAAATGTCAGTATGCATTTCCCCAGCAGCACTTACTGTCCACAATCCACCCAATCCTGTTTTTCTCAACAGGAACAACAAAGTCAGAACTGAGATCACCTGGACTCCTCCTTCTCTATGGCAGGAATTCAGCTAGCATATCAAAAATGAGTTCAGATGCTGGTTGAACACATGGAAGACAGGCTGCTGGGGACATCAGAAAATGGGAGATGGCTGCTTCTACTGCTGCTAGTAACTAGCAAACTCCAGTGTCCCAAACACAGACTAGCAGCTTTTACTACTTACACTGTTCCGACCCCCTGAGGGGAGTCTTCTTCCTCTCCAAAAGTTACCAAAGATTGTAGAAAGACAAAAAGTAGTCAGAGCCACTTTATCAGGCTCTGCTAAGAATCTGAAAGGAGTATCACCACCCACTGTATTTCCAAGAATTAAGTTGGTTAATAAATACTTTGTTTTTAAAATATATGTAACTGCTATTTTATGAAAGTTAGCAATTAAAAACTTATATAGGAATGATTAACATCATCTGCTAACAAAACAATATCCAGAAATCCTGCAGAGGAAGAAAATAAGTTCAATTTGCTGTGCCCGTTTCAGTGGCTCCATGAATTTTTTCCAAGTAACTTATCTAATCATGAGCCACTTCATAAGCATTAACATGAGGAGAGTTTTCAACAGCACCTGACAAAAATTCATCACACAATTGTTTCAACAGCTTTTATTCCTATCAAAGGCTATAAGAACAGGTGATCTGATCACCTTGAAAGGGATAAATAAATTAAAACTTGGGAATTGTTTAGAGAACATGAGATCTTTTCCTACTCATTCCTTATCAAAAGCAATACAATCACAACATTTTCAGATCTGAAGTTTCATACTAACCTCAGATTCATTTAATGAAGTGAGGCTCCTAGTACATCGACGTGACAAATAATTGTCTTCAGCTTTGCATCTTAATGGAATACTTTCTCCAGTTTTAGTTTTGCTTTGTTGTTTCCTAGGCTGTAAATATTTAAAAGGAGTAAAGATTAGGCTATGCATTAGACCTCCAAAATATCTCGAGTTTTCTAAAGTTACAGTGTAAAACCTCAAGCTCAGACGCCACATGAACACGTAAGCTGAAACACAGCACAAGTGTGGGAAGGTAGTAACATCTATTCATTGTGTGATCTTCAGATACACCCTACTGGGTCTCACTAACAGTCTCAGGCAGTATTCTGCCTCCAAAAGAGAGAAAGCGAGACATTATTTAGGGCCAAAATCTGTAACGCTGGTCGTTTTGTCATCCATTCCCCCCATACTCTGCACGCTCACAGCTGCTATGTTAGAACACCAAAGGCCAAACCTCTCCCTAATCTTCAGCATCCACATACGAATACATGGAAAACTGCATGGAAAAGTTCCATAATGTACACAGAGAGATGGTGTTCTAGTAAATAAAATATTTTTTGAGAAGATGAGAGCTTGTGTTTGAGTGGAAGACAAAAAGAACCAACAAGTAATCATCACTGAATATGTAGTTAAAGGACTATATGCTAAGAAAAATGATTCCAGCTCCAGTATCTCCTAGGAAAACAGAAGAACAAAAAGGGGTTAACAAGATGTTAAGTACTGACTTTCTATAAATATAATCATACCTTTTCATTTACAGAGTCATTCCTTCTACTTTGTCTTTCTTCAAGTAAAGGTATTTCTGGCAAACACTGAGGGCTACTGTGGTTAATGCGTTGTTTTAATTCCTTTATAAAGTCATCTTTGTCAGCCAGTTCTTTTCTTAACTCTTCTATCACAGTTGCATTATCCTAATAAACAGTAAAAACTGCTGAGTTGTGGGATTGGCAAAAGGAATTAACACACACAAGCAGTATTGCAATTACTTAGTAGCATCAGTTTTAGAATTGCAGGCTAGAACACTTAACTATTCCAGAACAGTAACATTTCACGGATTTGTACGGTCACTGTTACAAGTGCAGTAGTCACAGAATTGCCTGGGAAGTTGTAATACAATATATTTTGATTCTTCTATTTTACTTATGTGCTCCAGCCTTCATCTCCCTTAAGATATAATAACCCGAGTTTTTATTTGTTCCCAAATCCTCGGTACTGTGACAAAGTCGGCAGTTGTAGGGGAAGTTTTGCTATGAGAACATCTTTCTTCTCAGAGAAAGTGAATCCAAACATTCTCAAAAGAGCACAACTCATTTAGTCTTCTGTTTAGCTTCTGAAATTCTATGCTACGGCTTAGATTGGCTATCCTGATTAAAAGCTGGATGTTGAAATAAGAAATGCAACTTCCAGAGATCATCCCCCCTCTGCTTTCTGATGCTTCCCTTAATCTCTCTCCACGTCCCCTTCTGTCTTTTCATGCCATTGTAGATACTACCTCAGAGAAAGCAAAGAAAATAAGAAACCTGAGACAGAACTACTGAGTATTGAGCCTAGCTTGGGATCCGGAAATGCTGTGAATTATCAGAAAAAGCTACAGATGTCCAGTCTGATTGTAGGATCATAAGCATCAAACTGACATCTGCTTATCTGAACTACTGAAAAAATTGAAATTTTAGTAATTAACAGAAATTCTGTTTCTGAAGAACAAAAATAAAAGCTGGTGCTTTTTTTGGTTAGTTGCACATGATGTCAATACGACAGTGTTCAAGAACAGAACCACACCCAGAATACAAAGAGCAGGTACAGGAGTTTTACAGAATTTGTGGGTAGCTAATCAGGTAGGAGGAAAGGAGAGCTGACCTTGCTTGAATCCTTTAAGGCAGATTGTCTCAGTTCTGCTATTTCTGTCTCTTTTTGTATGACATTAGAAGCCAAAGTTTTGAGCTGTTCTTCCAAAGCTTCAACTAACTGATCTCTCTCCTCACGCCACTTTTGAAGATTATGGTCCTTTTCCTCCAGCTCCTATATTTCATGTTGAAAGAAAAGCATACACAGTAGAAACAAGCAGAATCTTTAAGACAGCCTAGAATTAATAAGTTTTTCATATAGCATAAATAAGGACTCAAGCTGATAAAAAGAGTTTATGGTAAGACATTTCAATTAACATATTGTGATGTCACTCAACAAGATCAGGTTACATGCATGTATTATATATGTATTTACTATGCAGATTATTGTATTTAAAGCAATCTGCCAGTGCTCTGTAGTGACTAATTATTTGAATATCTTTCATGGCCTACCACTAATTTCAGTTGGCCACTTTCATTTTGCTCCAATTTTTTTTTTTTTCTTTGACCTTTTTCCTGTTGCTTGGAAAACCTGCATCATTCATTTAATAAAAATTAAGAGCAAGAAAAATACCTGTTTAAGTTGTTGGATAGTATAGTCTTTATAATCCAGCTCATCCTTAAACTGGTTATTAATCCTTACAAGTTCATCCATCCTGTTCCTGAGGGATTCCTCCACAGAACGCATCGTGGACACCTGTAATGTAAGCACAGCTCACGGTTCATTAAAAGACTTCTGTAATACAACCTGGCCAAATACTTCTTTGTTAAATAAAGAGGAATTCACAAACAAGTGCTGAGTAGGAAAACGACAGCAAGTGCAAGGTTACCAAGGAAGACATGAATTCATTTTTAAGCTTCAATTTTCCACCCCAAGCACACCCAATAAACTTTCAGACTAAGATCCTGCAAAATGGGTTTTAAAATATCTTCTTGTTTAATAATTAAATTTTAACTATTAATATCACTGAAGCTGAAATTGAAGAAAAAAAATATACATGCTTATATTAAAGAGCCTCTGGGAATTAGTCTATTTCTCTTCAAGTAAATAGCATTCTTCTTCTCAGTTATCAGCGTTTTTTCACAAGACTTAGGTTTTAGTCTTTGGAGTTACCACGGATACCAATGGCAAGTCACCAGTAACGTAGAGATAATAACAAGTCCCCTCCAGAGGCAGATTAGCTATTCTCTTCACAAACCTTATTCCAGACTACTAACCAACTTTACTTTCCTCTGTTCATTATCTATGCGAAACCATGTTTTAACTTCTGGTCCCCTCTAGAGCTTCAATGGCAACTTTACCTAAGATTTGCTGCTAGCCACACTAGTGTGAAATTTCCAGCTTCATAGTTAAAGTTTGAGAAGTTTTAACAGCAGAAAGCCAAGCATAATCTTACAGAAAAAAATATCTCAGTTGACTACAAACCTCGCTTTGTACTTGCTGAATTTGTGTCTCGGCATCAGAATGTTTGTCTTTTAGATCTGCATACTCTTCTTCTTTCCTCTGCAAATCTTTTTTCAAATTCAGTACAAGGGCAGAACTCTCAGAAAGAATATTTTCTAGCCTTATGTTAAAAATAAAGAGACAAAGAACATTACTGTTACACATCTCATGGAAACAGCAATTACAGCTTCATCCATGCCCTGCCTGTTGGTTTCTATTTGTAAATAGACTCTTAAATCTATCTAGACCAGTGACAAGATTTAAACAATTACTTTTGAATTTCAGCTTGCTTCTCATAATCAGATGCTGAAGCAATAAATTATTCAGATGCTATTCTGAGGGATATACAACAAAACCACCAGAAATCCCCATATTATTCTTCATTTCCTTGCACACTCCTGTTTTCCCTTGGAACTCAAGTAGCATACCAAAGCATCCTAAGGTAGTAGTTTGGCCATTGATAAGCATGCAGATGCATTAAGTCAAAGGGATGTTCCCATTAACTATTTTTAACTCTAGTTCATTCTCAAAGGGCTCTAAGTTAACTCAGTGGTTACTTACGATTCTATACGTTGCACTTTCTCCATTTCACTCTTTTCCTTTTCCCGAAGAGAATGTTTCATCTGCTCCAAGCTTTCATTTAAAGCCAAACTTTTGAGCTGTTCTTCCAAAGCTTCTACTAACTGATCTCTCTCCTCACGCCACTTTTGAAGATTACGGTCCTTTTCCTCCAGCTGGGCAACAAGTCTTTCCTAAAAGAAGAACAGATGAACAGTGAACATCACCTACTACACACTGAACTGTTCTAACACTTCGGTAGTTAGCACCGTTTTACAGTCTTAGTAAATGTATGATCTCTTCAAGATCCACAGGAGCTCTAGAACTAGTTGCACTACAAACTTAAAGAAGCAAAACCATGCTTCTATTAGACAACCTACATTACTCTCCTTGTGAAAAAATATTAGTATTATTTAACAACTTCAATTTGCTCATTTAATGATTACTAATGAGCTTTAGGAAAATAAAGTCACAAAGTGATAATAATACTAAGCTCCTCACATCCTTCTATGCTGCTTGTAGGTCCAGAAAGTCAGGACTAACTACTTCCAGATGTAAAAGAAGCTTTGCAGAATGTACAGATTCACATGTTTAAGAAGTTACATGACAAGAGCCCAGCAAACAGCTCAAGTAACTCAAGTGACTTTGTTATCAGTCACTATTTGGAAAGTGATAAAGGAGCAAAACTGTGGCCGTTTGACCAAGTATTTTTATTCAGTATCTGGAGAGAAGTTTGTGGGGTTTCTTTAGAAACTCAATTGCCTTTTCTTCCTTATAAAGGCTTAAAGGCCTTCTGCTTTGCAGAAAAGAGAACAAACAAAAGCTATTGTACAAAATACTTTCTTAGCCTCATTAAATAGTGATCTATTTTTCAACTGTAATTTTCTTATTGATGTCCCACATACGTGACATTTCATTATGCACTTATGAAAGATCTTTCTATTTGTGGCCCCCCCATTCCTTCCTTTTCCAAATCAAGCAGTTCTCATATGGGCTTTGCCATATAAGAAAGCAAGGGGACTTGGACAAGCTGCTCTTATGCACCCTTACTGTTAATACTTGGTATGTAGTTGTCTCCAAACTACAGGCACCAGACAACTCTGCCAGGACCTCATCACTTACAGTTTCTGCTTGTTGCTTTCCATAATGTTGTCGGTCCTCAGCAAATTGTTTCATTTCTTTGTTGCGAAGATTCTCAGCTTCTTTTAACTGATTTAGGAGCTCTTCTTTCTCCTCCAGCCACTTTTTTCTATCAGTTTGATACTTAGTCTCACTTTCCTGTTTCAAAGAAACCAAAAATGAAATAGTGAGTCATTAAGGAATAAAAGTCTTAAAAGCCAGGTCATCATTAAATAGACTTGTTTCTGCAAGATAACAGAAACATTAGCAGTTTTTACAACAGAATAATCCCAAAGGCAGGTATTGGATAATCATTAGTTCTTTTCCATTAAAAAATAATCATTTCCAGTATTTCTTATTCAGACTGGAGAGCCCCCATAAAACATCTCTTTTTCTTTATAAATGTTCACACAAGCTTTACAGAACTTACACCAAAAGTCAGTATAAGAAAAACTCTTTTAACTTAAAAACTTCTAACACTTTACACTGCCTTGCAGCAGTTGTAGAAAAACTTGCAGCTCCTTCAGGGTTGAAAGACAAAGAAAAGCAACACAGTTTACACTGTAGGAGTAGTCTCCTTTCCTATCAAACCTACTGGCAGACATTCTCATATATAGGACAGAGCACCTGAGAAACTGCTTGGAAAAAATAAAAGTCTTTTAACCAGGGAAAATTAGTAGACCCGCAGCCCAACAAAAAAGGCTTCCTGGTGATAAAGTTAGATGATGATTTCGATAGCTTATATTAGTTGCACAAGCAACTAACAGAAAACAGTTTTGACAAATACACCGTAAGTTACAATTTGCTTTGACTTAGTATTCCTTTCTTGCAAACAACAATTGTATAAGTATACTCTGCTTATAGCACATTGACGTGGTATAGAATGAAGCAATGAATGTTCAACTTTCCCCTCTTCTTGAAAAAGTGAATTGGCTCTGCGCATTAAAAAAAATATCATGAATAAGCTTACTCAAGGTGAAGGAGGAAAGAAGTTCAAAACCATTCCACTAACAGAGTGGATGTAACCTATTGTATACTCACTTAGAAAACTCCCACTGCCAGCCCATTACTTTTATTTAAAAAAACAAACAAACAACAACAACAAAAAATAACATCAGATGGGATAAGACAACTAACTGTTCAGAGGCCAGCAAAAGAAGCACTGCTCATGGCAGCATAATGTAGGGAAGGCTACACTTCCTATACTATGGGGGCATCAGTGATGCCATTCTTAACGTACCACAAAAAAGCTGCACCTGGTCCCTATTGCATGTTGCACTGCAGCTTTTACAGGAAGTTTCTGTAATCAATATAACAGTTTATCAAGTTACAACTTTGAAGTTAAGTTACCTCCAGCTCTTTTTGCAGCTTTATTAATTCTGTATTGTTTTCATTCAAATTTGCCTCATCACTTTCGTTGTTCTTTTGCTGCCAGTCACCATTGCTCTGGTATTCCAGCTCACTGTATTTCTGTTTCCATGCAATCAGTTCTACTCAATACACAAAATGAGGTTAGATAGCATATCATTTCAAATATATATTTGAAATACCACACCAATGACTTTTTACTAAAGCAGCTTCGGTTTTATCTGCTACAGACATAAAGAAATAACAGAAGCCTTTAACTACAAGAGATTTGTTGTTTACTATGGAACGTTAATGCCTAAGTAACAGTCACATGAAAATGGAAGTGGCTATCACAGTACGTCTAAACCCCTTTTGCATCCCTGCTCCCTTTCCCTGGAAAGATTACCTGAAGCTAATTTTTCGTTCCCTTCTAACAGACCTTCAAGCATTTCATCTTGTTCAAGCTGCATTTCCTCTTGTTCTTCTAATGCCATCTGCATAACTTCAATTATTCTATCCCTTGCACACAGATCTGAAGGTTTGAAAATTTACAGATGAACTCCCTACTAGCTCCCATTATTCTCAAATCAAGATTCTCCCATGACCAAAAGCTCTTTTAAAAGAAATAGAGCATCTCCATTGAAATATTTACATACAAATATATGCAGACATGTTTTAAAATCGAAACACAGAAGACTCAAAGTCATTAGCAATGTGACAACATTTACACGGATATTCCACACACACACAAACACACACACACAAATAATGGCTGACCGTCACATAGTTGGTCATAGTCTTTGGAGATATCTTCCATCCTCTCAGTTTCCACCAGCTCCTATATTTCATGTTGAAAGAAAAGCATACACAGTAGAAACAAGCAGAATCTTTAAGACAGCCTCAAGCTGATAAAAAGAGTTTATGGTAAGACATTTCAATTAACATATCGTGATGTCACTCAACAAGATCAGGTTATATGCATGTATTACATATGTATTTATTATGCAGATTATTGTATTTAAAGCAATCTGCCAGTGCTCTGTAGTGACTAATTATTTGAATATCTTTCATGGTCTACCACTAATTTCAGTTGGCCACTTTCATTTTGCTCCAATTTTTTTTTTTTTTTTTTTGACCTTTTTCCTGTTGCTTGGAAAACCTGCATCATTCATTTAATAAAAAATAAGAGCAAGTAAAATACCTGCTTAAGTTGTTGGATATAGAAGTCTTTATAATCCAGCTCATCCTTAAAATAGTTAATAACCCTTTCAAGTTCATACGTCTTGATTCTGAGGGATTCCTCCACAGAACGCATCGTGGACACCTGTAATGTAAGCACAGCTCACGGTTCATTAAAAGACTTCTGTAATACAACCTGGCCAAATACTTCTTTGTTAAATAAAGAGGAATTCACAAACAAGTGCTGAGTAGGAAAATGACAGCAAGTGCAAGGTTACCAAGGAAGACATGAATTCATTTTTAAGCTTCAATTTTCCACCCCAAGCACACCCAATAAACTTTCAGACTAAGATCCTGTTTCATCTGCTCCAAGCTGTTTTTCAGCTGCATAACTTCTTGAATCAGATTTGCTTCTTTGCTACTTAACTCTTCAAACTTTTTGTCTGCATTTGCAGACTTCTCCTGCAGAGTTGCTGTAACTGTCTCTAGATTAACAATAATAGATTCTTTTCTTTAAGTAATTCATTGAGTTTTGACACTTTGTCTTCCATTGTCTTGGAAGCCTCCAGGAGATATTCAAGCTCTCTTATTTTTACCTCACAGTTGGCAACTTCCTCCTGAAATTGTGCAATCACTCTCTGATCTTCTGCAGTCTTTTCTTCAAAGTCCTGAGTTTTCTATTTGCTCATGTAACTGATTCACAAGATCATCTTCCTGACTAGTGTGAGTTGTAATCTCACATAGCTTCATTACAAGTTGATGATTATGATTTTCAGCATTATTCAGTCCCGCCTTTAGGTTTTCATTGTCTTGAAGCAGTGCTTTGATGTGCTGACTTTTTTGTGAGGAAACATCAACAATACTTCTGCATACTTCCCAAATCCTTTCAAGACTATAGTTAAAGGAGAGGCCCTGCACAAGATCTGAGATGGAAGAAGTCTGTGACTGAATGCATGCAGAACTAATTTGAGATGTCCCTGTCTCATCTTTTTCAGAGTCTGAGGAATCCTTTACACTGACAAAGTCAGTACCGATGGCGTGAAACTCTAAGTGACATTTGTATAATTCATCTAATTTGGTCTGCATTTCTTTTACTTGTGACACTTTATCAATTATATATTCTTTGGCAACTTCTATGTTGTTAGTTAGTTGGGCATTTTTGTCTTCTAGTGTCATATTTATAGATTTCTGTTCATCCAGTTCAGAAGCAATTTCCCGATAGTCAGCTTGACCCTGCAGAATTTGTTCACGGAGGACATCAGCTGTTTCTTCAGAAAAAGAAAGCTCAATACGCAGGCTTGTTACCTGCTTACTGAAGTCTTCTTTTTTATTTTTTTCTCTTCTGCATTGTTCTTCAAGCACAGCTAAATGATGTTCCAAGATTTCAGTTCTTTCCCTCAGTGCTAGTACTTCCTTTCGGTACGCGGAGCACTTTTGTTTCATGTGTTCAATTGTCTTTTGCTCTACAGTGTTCTTTTTCTTTCTCTCATTTACAACTACTGTAAAACAAACAAACAAAGAAAAAAAAAAAAAGGGAAAAGGAATGTAGCTCAGATTGATTAAAATCATTATTACACAGCAGTTCACAACACCAAGTAGCAACTTCTAAGTGAAAAACTGTCACAAATATGCAAGCCATACCCTCACATCACATAGTATTTGATACTAGTGAAGGAATTAAAGTCCTCTGGACACGTAATCAGGTGCCTCAGATTTCTATACAGAATTAACAGCAAAAGGTTTTCAGTCTGGAAGAACACTTTTACCATGGCACTACTCAAACCTTCCACTCCACACCAGTAGAAAATCTAATTAGATTTAAGAAACATGGGAACGAGATAGATAATTCACAGCTATATTCTTTCTATCTTCCGTGCTTCAGCAATCCCTATAAGGCAGCCAGGAATCACTCCATCTACATCTAAATGGTAGATAAACAGTTCTCTAAGAAATTTCATTCCAACTCACAGTCCTCTTACTTTCAAAAGAAAGATAAAACCCTGGACAAGTTGATCACTTAAGTGTTGATATCTGTCTCTCTTATTCAGTTGATCTCTAAACAAAATATGAGGATTCCTACTTCTGTCCACACTTACTCTTTTGCATATAAAGTTCACTCATAAAGTTGTACAAATTTGCAGATTCAAGTTTCCATAAATATTCCATTAGCTTGGGGCTGTTTTTTTCTTTAACTGGCGAGCAATTAGCTAAAATCACATGCATTTTCTTTCTATCAAAAGCGACTTCTGCTGTATTTCATCATTTCTTTAGAATCCAGTTATGCCCATTCCATAATATGCATACTTTAAGCATTAAAAAAAATAAATATAAGTCAAGACTTACTAGGGATTGGGTCACCACAACAATATATTCCATGGTGATTCTTGTACAGTCCTTTTATTACTACAACTACAGAAATGCAGAATTTTATAGCGCCCACGTGCAGCCTGCATTACATACAGATTCACATGTACTGCATGGAAACAGCCTCTTAACTCATCTAAGGAGTTTTATATACAGCCCTCAACTGATTTAAAAGTCATACTGAAGAAACAGCAGTGGCATATTCCACCCCAAACCAGGTTTTGGGTTTTGACTGCTGCTCCCAGCAACACTAGTGAGGGGAATATGATTTATAAGTAATCTAAACACTTTATGCTGAAAACAACAAGCAAGCACTAAAGCAAGATAAATAAGACTAGGGAGAAGATGTGTAATGTTCAGTCTAGAAGCTCCTTACAGAGGAAGTAGGGAAAAAGCATTATTACAGAGCATAGGAAACAAGACCTAAAAGCTCAGAGAATGGTGTAAATACCCTGAACTTTAAGCTGAGATAACCTAGCATCTCCTAAAACACTTTTGCTCGTGCTACTTATATAACTAATTCTACAAAAGAACCAGCACAACATACCTGTGCTCATTGTTCTACTGTGTATATTTAACATAGCTAAAGAATATATATTAAGCGTTTTTTGAAATTGGACGCTATTAATACTCACAAATAGAAGAAAATTTTAACATGATTGAATACTCAGTACTTCTTAACAGAAAACTTCATGCTGACATTGTGACTATCAGCTACCCATTTTAATTCCTATGTGGAGCATTGCTGTCATTAATTTTTAAATGAGAGCTTTGGTCATATGATTAGAACAAACCCACTACTATTTGGAGTATGGAGGAGTCCACATCCCTCCCTCAGTCTCTGGTAAGATGCTTATATGTGATGCCATTCAGTGGTCACATTAGGATTCAATATTTATGCCAAATAAAGGCAGCAGGGACAAATCATCCAAGAACAGCATCTCATCCAAAGAAGGCCTTGACTTTCTCCCTTGCACATATTTTGCAAGAGGAATAGAAGAAAGGAAGGGAATACAGCTAAGTTTTAGATTTTCCCTTCTACATTGTATATGCCTTCCGTAATTCTAGGAACACTGATGCTCAGCTGTGCCCAGAAGTGAAGTTAAATGCATCAGAGCTTATCCAAACCATTTTGCTCAAATATTGCCCATGAGCGAGCAATTAGTAGGTCATCAACAATTTTGATAGTTGCTTCAGGAAAAACAAAACCAACAAACAAAAAAAAGCACTTGAGCAGCTGATGCTACTCAGAAGATCAGCAACAGCAGTTGAAACAATCCTAAAGAAACTGCTTTAAAACTATTACCAAATCTGCAAGTGCATCAACAGATGAGGAAAAAGCAGCAAAAAGGAAAAAAATAGTGCAAAAACTTTTATTCTTAAGCATTCAAAAATGAACAGCATAGGACCTTCTGAAAAAGGGATATTTACATAACAGTTACTTCTATTTACAGTTTAACACAGTGGCTTTTCTCCTTATACCATAAGGTACGCGCTTCACAGCCTTTTGCTTCCAATCCGGAATAGGAAGCAATTTATTGTTTTGGAAGACACCCTGTTCAACGATGGAAGAAACTGTACCTTTCTTTGGAGGTGGCTCTTCCACAGTAGGCTTATCTTCATCAGTACTGCGCTTTCTTCCCACTTCCAACTCAGTTTTCTCTTGTTTCAGTGCTTTAACTGAAAGCACTGAAAATTGGCTGCTTTCAGTTCCTTTATTAGTGTTCTCTTCTGCCGGTTCTGCTTTAATGGTAGTTAAATGGTAGGTAGTCTTTTCCTGTATTGATATAAGATCAGTTACATTGAAGCTTAACAAAAGGAGCACTTAAGTCTCAGTAATCTTCTGTAGGCAAATATTTACACAAAACCATACAGCTAAAATATTTACCCGGTGACTCTATAGACATCAGTTACAAATCTCAATAGCAGACAGAACAAGTACACCTTCAGATAATGACAAGTGCAATACTCGGTAGAGTATACAAGGGAAAGCAAGAGCCTAGCAGGTTACAAAGTAAAAGACTTGCACACAATCAAGAGTTTACCAGTTTATCAAAGAATTTCCTGTTTCCAAGAAGTCAACAAAATTACAAACATGGTCAAAGAGCAAATGGTCAGCTCTCATACAAGTTCATCACATCACACTTCTGCTAAGCTGCTAAAATCACTTTCATCGTGACAGATATAATCCAACCTTAAAGCTTAGTCAGCTCTGTCACGCATATTTTAGATTGTGTCCTTGACCACAAGTGAAGCTTCCTTACTTACAAGATGACGATTGTTAAGCCATGCTGGCACTGCCAAGGACTGATTATTCATCTTTAGTAACTTATGAAAAGAAAAGCCTCAGAAGTGTTCAGGCCACACAATCTCACAGATAGAGTTGGAGCCTTGTTCTTGGAAGAAGTAATAGGTGAGGACATGACTACTCATCACAGTCAGCTTTAATGCCATGGAAATACTAAGTTGCAGTGATGCAGACAGTCAAAGACTAAGAAGGGTCAAGTTGCTAAGCTTACAAGGTTAGAGATCTGAGTGACAGAATTAACTATAAATGTTTTCAGAGCTACTTCAGGCTACCAAACATCAAAAAATGAACAAAAACCACCAGAAGTGGAATGCACACATACTTAATCAAGCTAGTCTTCACATATTCAGTAGCTCGCAGTACATTAGTCAGGATAAAGTTTTATGGACTGCATAGAACGTGGAGATATCCTGAGCATTCATAGCATTTTAAGCTACCACAAGTTGGTATTAAAACAATTTTACACAATATCTTCTTGATAAAGTTACCTCAGTTGCTTCTTTAAGTTTCTCAGCAGACTCATCCAATTTAATCGCCTGCATTTCAAAGTCTGTAACACACAGAAAAGGTTGTATTACATAAGTAGCCAATAGATAGTTTATTAAGTAATCAATTTTTCCAGATATTCTAATGTTTAGGTAGCTTTTGAACAGATTAATTAATTTGCATGTGGTCTTCACTTATTGGGAGTGATTCAAAAGTTTTCTATATTTCTTGGAACGAAAACATTGCATCAACAAGACATAAAGAAGAGTAGAGATTACAATATAAAAGTAAAAATCAAGATATAGACATTTAACCCCATACTTATGAAAGCGTAAAGCTGCTAGTTGCAGTTTAAAGGAGAGGGGGAAAAAAAGAAAAGAAATAACCAAAAACCGTGGAATTGCTGAACCTGAATATACACAAGGAACAAACTATCACTTATCTACAGGCTATGGTTCCAAAGGTAGAACATCTCCTCTAATTCCTACTCAAACTGGTTATTTCTCTTTTAGATTAATGAACTATTTCTGTCTTCTACCTTTCACATCGCATAACTCACCTTTGTTCTTCTGCATCAGCTCTTCTTCAGTTTTAAGTAGTTTGGTGTTTTTCTCTGGTAGCTCTTCTTTGGTCTCCATCAGTTCAAAGTTAGTTTTCTCCAGCTGCTTTTCAAACCAGCCAGTATCTTCCTTCAGGTCCCCCAGGGATACAATGGAACTATGTGCTGCCTCAGCTTGCTCTTTAATATCCATGACATCATAATGCACAGAATCAAGAATGCCCTCAGGATCAACACAGGTGACAGGCACTATGCTATGTTCTCCACCCTGAAACGTAATTTATAATCAGTTAAAACTGCTGAATAGCTGACTACATAATAGCTGTTATTTCTACACATAGTCTAGATATCCACTATGAAGACAGCCATACAAGAAGTTTTTAATTTCAGCTTCAAAACCCACCTCACAAATTCACATACAACATGACAGTGATTCGTATGGGGGGAAGATAAGTGGCATTCTAGTAACAGCTAATATATTTTATAGTATTTGATGACCACGCTCCCTTTTTTTTTTTTTTTTTTTTTTTTTTTTTTTAAATATTACCCCAGATTGATCTCCTTCAAATTTAACGTACAAGTTCGGACTCCCCTTTTCTTTGTATACAGCGTAAATTTTCATTTTGTGTTGCAGAAACAAGGAAAACGCCCAAATTCCCAAAGCTTTCTGAAACTGTTCTTAAGGCTCAGCAACTATTCCTGCTAGATGAAGAGTAGATGTATCTTGCTCATCATACAGCAACACAGCATGCACTTCTTTGTAAACAGCCTTGTGTTTCTATAAGATGTGCCCATAACATTTAAATAGTAAAAAGGAAAATATTTAAGAAAAAAAAAAGAAAATATTTAAGAAAAAAAAAAGGAAAATATTTAAGAAAAAAAAAAGGAAAATATATAAAAAAAAAAAAGAAAAATACCAGGGTGTCATGGTTTAATAATTTTGTAATTTTGCTATCAGTATTCCACATCATAACATCATATAAAGCATGAATAATTTTACTGAATCTGCAACTTACAGAAGAACCAATTACATGATCCTGAAGCAGTCCGCGTTCCACGACAAATGTGGCGTGACTTTACAAAAGCAGCTCCAGAAAAGCATGCCAGTGCACTTGCATTAGTATATGGCAAAGGGGAAAGGAAACCCTTTGTGAATGAACTAATTGGCAGACTTCAGGAACCTGAATTATTTATAAGCGCTACAGAAGTTAATCTGTATACTTCAGCCATTGTCAAAATTGTGGAAAGATTAAACAAAATCGAGGGAACACAAAATGATATTATTGACAAATTGGCTAATGTGCCTGATGTAGATGAATCCACGGTGGTACAAGATGATGGAAACCAGGATTTCCACGATCGCCTATTGAGAAAGCTAAACAACATGAGTTCCTCTCGACCTGTATCATCGAAAATCTCAACCATTAAAAAGAGACGTCCTCGTATTCAAGCAAATGACAATGATAAGTCACCTCGAATCAACGATGAGACTACACGTCTTGCCTTGTTGCTTTTCCTCTGTAGTCATGGGGAGGACATGAAGAAGTGGTGTAATTCATCCACTTCTGCACTTCAGGCATGAGTGGAAGAATTACAAGGTGAAACAACTACCAAGGTGAACTCTTCCAAGAAGGGGAGAGTTCCAGTTGCTGCAAGCCACCAAGGTAAACAATAGAGGGGCCCTGCCCCCAGCCAGGGGGGGGAAAGGGACAATAGAGTATACTGGACTGTGTGGATTAAGTGGCCTGGCACATCTCAACCACAGAAATATAAAGCCTTGGTGGACACTGGTGCACAATGCACCCTAATGCCCTCAAGTCACCAAGGGACACAACCAATATATATCCATGGAGTGACTGGGGGTTCCCAAGAATTGACTATGTTGGAGGCCGAAATAAGCCTCACTGGTAAAAACTGGCAAAAACACCCTATTGTGACTGGTCCAGAGGCTCCATGTATACTGGGAATCGATTACCCTAGGATGGGATATTTTAAGGATCCCAAGGGGTATCAATGGGCCTTTGGGATAGCTGCTGTTAACACAAATGGTGTTTATCTGCTGTCAGCTTTACCTGGTCTGTCAGATGATCCTTCTGCTGTGAGGTTGCTCCAGGTAAAAGACCAAGAGGTACCAATTGCCACCAGAGTGGTTCACAGACGGCAGTACCGCACCAACAGGGACTCATTGCTCCCCATTCACAAGCTAATTCGCCAATTAGAGAATCAGGGAGCGATTAGCAAAACTCACTCGCCTTTTAACAGCCCCATATGGCCAGTGGATAAAGTCAGTGAAGAATGGAGGCTGACGGTGGATTACCGTGGCCTAAATGAAATCACACCTCACAGAATCACAGAATCACAGAATTACCCGGGTTGGAAGGGACCTCAAGGATTCATGTAGTTCCAACCCCCCTGCCTAGCAGGGCCACCAAACATACACATTTACTAGATCAGGTTGCCCAGGGCCCCGTCCAACCTGGTCTTGAACACCTCCAAGGACGGGGCATCTACAACCTCACTGGGCAGCCTGTTCCAGGACCTAACCACCCTTCTAGTAAAGAACTTACCCCTAACATCCAACCTAAATCTTCCCTCCTTCAACTTAAAACCATTTCCCCTAGTCCTGCTATTATCAGCCCTTTCGAAGAGTTTACTCCCCTCCTGGGAGTAAGTTCCCTTCAGGTACTGAAAGGCTGCAATGAGGTCACCCCGCAACCTTCTCTTCTCCAGGCTGAACAAACCCAACTCCCTCAGCCTGTCCTCATAGGGGAGGTGCTCCAGCCCCCTGATCATCTTTGTGGCCCTCCTCTGGACCCTTTCCAAAATCTCCATATCTTTTTTGTACTGAGGGCTCCACACCTGGACACAGTACTCCAGATGGGGCCTCACAAGAGCAGAGTAGAGAGGGACGATCACCTCCCTATCCCTGCTGACCACCCCTCTCCTGATGGAGCCCAGGATCCCATTTGCTTTCCGGGCTGCCAGAGCGCACTGCTGGCTCATGTTAAGTTTCTCATCTATCAGGACCCCTAGGTCTTTTTCAGCCGAGCTGCTCTCAAGGACAACTCCTCCCAGCCTGTACAGGTGCCTGGGGTTCTTCTGGCCCAAGTGCAAAACCTTGCACTTCGCCGTGTTGAACCTCATTAGGTTCACCCGAGCCCAGCTTTCCAGCCTGTCAAGGTCCCTCTGAATGGCATCCGTTCCCTCCACCGTATCAACTGCACCACTCAGCTTGGTGTCATCAGCAAACTTGCTGAGGGTGCACTCCATTCCCTCATCGATGTCATTAATAAAGATGTTAAAGAGCACCGGTCCCAAGACAGACCCTTGAGGGACGCCGCTCGTTACCGGCCTCCACCTGGACATAGAGCCATTGACCACCACCCTGTGTCTGCGGCCTTTCAACCAATTGCTTATCCATCTAGTTGTCCACCCATCAAATCCACCTCCCTCCAATTTGGAGATGAGGATGTGATGGGGGACCATGTCAAAGGCCTTGCTCAGGTCCAGATAAATGACATCGGTCGCCTTCCCTTCATCCACCAACGCCGTCACTCCATCATAGAAGGCCACAAGATTAGTTAAGCATGACCTTCCCCTGGTGAAGCCGTGCTGGCTGTCTCGGATCACATGCTTGTTCTTTATGCGATCAAGCATGTTGTCCAGGAGGATCTGTTCCATAATCTTCCCAGGCACAGAGGTGAGACTCACCGGCCTGTAGTTACCCGGGTCGCCCCTGCTCCCCTTCTTGTAAATGGGAGTGACGTGACCCTTCCTCCAATCATCCGGGACCTCACCTGACAGCCACGACTTCTCAAATATGATGGGGAGCGGCTCAGCAACCACCTCAGCCAGCTCCTTCAGGACCCTGGGATGCACGCCATCTGGCCCCATAGACTTATACTCATTCAGTCTAAGGAGGCACTCTCGGACTTGCTCTACCCTTACAGTGGGGAGGGATTTACCTCCTTGGTCCCCACATGGAGGGATGGGGGTGCAAGACTTAGGGACGTGAAAAAGACTAGAATCCTGGCCACCAGTGAAGACCGAGGTGAAGAACTCATTCAGCACCTCAGCTTTCTCTTCATCTGTTGAAGCCATTTCTCCTTTTGAATTTACCAGAGTAGGTACGCCCATTTTGGCCTGTCTCTTCTGGCCAATGTACCTGTAGAAGGTTTTCTTATTGTTTTTCACATCCCTCGCCAAGTTCAGTTCTGCCTGCGCCTTGGCTTTCCTGATCCCACATCTGCAAGTTCGGACGGCATCCCTGTATTCTTCCCAGGTGACACAGCCTTGTTTCCAGAGCTTGTACACCCCTTTCTTCACCCTCAGTTCTCTAAGCAGGTCCTTGCTGAGCCATGCCGGTTTTCTACCTCTCCTGCCCACTTTCTTAATCAGGGGAATGGAGACCTCTTCTGCTGCCAGGAGGAGCAGCACCTCCATTGAGTGCTGCTGTACCAGACATGACAGAACTCCAGTATGAACTGGAGTCAAAAGAAGCTAGGTGGTATGCCACCATTGACATTGCTAATGCCTTCTTTTCCATCCCATTGGCTGCAAAATGAAGGCCACAGTTTGCTTTTTCCTGTAGAGCTGTTCAGTATACCTGGAACCGTTTAACTCAAGGGTAGAAGCACAGCCCAACAATTTGCCATGGGTTGATCCAAGCTGTCTTGGAACAGGGTAATGCTCCCGAACACTTGCAGTATATTGATGATATTGTCGTGTGGGGCCATACAGCAGCAGAGATTTTCAAGAAAAGAAAACAGATAATCCTAATTCTTTTGCAAGCTGGTTTTGCCATTAAGCGCATCAAGGTGAAGGGGCCTGCCCAGGAAATCCAGTTCTTAGGTGTAAAATGGCAAGATGGGCATCGACACATCCCAGCAGATGTGATTGAAAAAATCACTGCTATGTCTCCTCCCACCAACAAGACAGAGACCCAATCTTTTCTGGGAGTAGTGGGCTTTTGGAGAATGCATGTCCCAAACTACAGCCACATAGTGAGCCCCCTCTATCAGGTAACACAGAAGAAGAATAATTTCTCATGGGGTCCTGAGCAGCAGCAGGCTTTTGAGCAGAGAAAACAAGAGATAGCCCGTGCCGTGGCCTTGGGGCCAGTACGGATGGGACAGGATGTGAAGAACATCCTCTACACTGCTGCTGGAGAGAAAGGTCCCACTTGGAGTTTGTGGCAAAGAGCTTTAGGAGAAACCCAAGGCCAACCCCCGGGACTTTGGAGTCGAGCATATAAAGGGTCTGAGGACTGCTACACTCCAACTGAGAAGGAGATCATAGCCATGTACGAGGGGGTTTGGGCTGCTTCTGAAGTAGTTGGGACAGAGGTTCAGCTCCTTCTAGCACCTCACTTGCCTGTGGCCCCCCTGTCACGGACACAGGTAGATTTTTATTTAAACCGTGACAACTACCCAGAATGCAGCATAAGGGAATTTTTGCCTAGAACTCTGGAGGACTATTTTTAACTCAGAAAGGTCAGAGATAGAAAGTTCACACTGATTTCTGGGTCACCAGCCTCACCGTACATCAGCATTTTTGGTTTTTAAATGATACATAAAGTTCTCAATGGCACTGCTCTAGTCGGTAGTTCTTTCCCTTTCCGTGCAGCTTGCTCTGTGCATGGCTTGTGAACCGCTATTCAGGCCAGACAGCTGCAGCCCCAAAGACCTGCCATAAATGTACAAATTCTACCAGGATAATGTCTTGGTAGTGGAGAAACAGGATGCGCAGTCATATGGCTCTCACACATACCTTGTACAACCAGCTTGGCTCTGGACTGGGCATCACCAATGTCACAGGTGTACACGTCACTGTCACTTTTCTCCAGATTTTTTATGCACAGCTGCAGGTCTCGTCCTTTCTGTGCCCTCTTGTATTTCCTGCCAGGCCTGAGCTCAGCAATGCCTTTCCTCCATATGACGAAGGATGCGGCTTTCTTGCTCTGACATGTAAAAAGTGCACTTCCACTTTCTTCAATTTTCACATCTGAAAGTTCCTTGATAAAGTAATTAGGTTTTTCTGGAAGGAAAAAAAAAAGGATGAGGGTGTAGGACAAAGGGATTTGTTACCACAACAAGTCCCAAGCATACAGAGGTGTCCTGAATCTCCTTTGCCCTCATTTCAGAATATCACATAGAGATGCAAAGAGTCTAAGAAGACCACAGAGTCCACCCATTTACATAGGTTTGATAATTCCAGTAGATATCTGGAAAGTTCAATACCATTATACATGCGCTGGTAGGATCTCATCTGATAAACTGCATATAGTTTTGATTACACATATTCAATATAGACTAATTCAGATTGCCATCTTTTCTTGGCTCACTAACACCCAAGATCATAGAATCATAGAATGATCACAGAATCATAGAGTGGCCTGAGTAGAAAAGGACCTCAAAGATCATCTAGTTTCAAACCCCCTCCAAGGGGTCACCAACCACCAGACCAGGCTGCCCAGATCCACATCACACTGGAGAATCATTCAGTTTCCAGATTATTTTAAGGAAAAGATTTTAATCCATCATATTTTCTGAAAACTAAGAATTGATCCTGCTCAAGGAAACAGAAGAGAAAAACATCACCCACAGGCTGCAGATATTTACCTCGACTTCTCTACATGCCATCCTCAGTGTGCTTTTCAACTCACCTTGCACAGTGACCCTGGCTTTTGTTATGGAGTCCTCTGTCTCACAGGGGTACTCCCCACTGTCCTTGGCAGTAGAGTCATGGATGATCAGAATGGCCCCAGTTCCCTCCTGCTGCAAGTCGTACTTCTGGCTTTTTCTGATTGCTTTGCCATCCTTGTACCACCTGATGTTCAAATCCGGTTTTGACAGCTCACAGCTCAGGCTGATGTCCTGCCCTGCTGCTGCTGTCTTATCCTCCAGCTGTTTTGAAACCTCAGTAGGTTTTCCTGGAAGAAAACATTGCTTTTTGAGTAACATACACTTAGGGTAGGATGCCTCTCTCAAAATACATGCATCTACATGCTGGAGATAAGTTAGAGAGGCACTTGCAACAGACGCCATCCTACAGCCAGCAGTAATCTGCAAAGTACAGACAATAGAATTCCAGGCAGCATTTATTTTCTCTTAAATCTACCCAATTGAGGATGATGAACCATGTCTGAAAACTGCCTCTCTCTTCTCTCCACTCATCACACTGGGAGCCTCGGATGATGCTCTCAGATGCACATGTTCTAGATAGGAATTTGTTGTACAGCTAGATGATGTGAAGGCCATCCCTTCAGCTTATACTTAGAGGATATTTGCTCCCACAGTTCCCTCAACAGATCATTCCTGATTTACTGTTAATGGAACAAGCTGTAGTGAGATGACCATTGCCAACACTACCCCAGTGCTTTGGGTAGTTCTCACATTTGTGTAAAATGTTTCCTCCTTTTACTTATTTTTAAAAGAAATTCTCAGTGCTTCGAGTTTCAAGTAGAAGGCTGCTATTCACTTTAACCATATTATGAGTTAGCTCTCACGACAATCTTATCAAAAGACAGTTGAAGGAATCAGGCCCCAGAATCTCTCCCATCTCATCACCTTTCACAGACAGAGAGGCTTTGGAGGTTAGACCAAGGGCAGTAAAAACGACTTCCCCAGCGTCAGTAGGAGTCACACTTTTGATAAGGAGAGTCTATTTCTGACTCACGTTAGAAGCTTTAAATCGCCCATTACTTTCCACTCTGCTTCCAGTCAGTGTCCACTTGAACTCATCAATGCTTTCATGGGACGGAATGCATTCAAAAGTACAATCTTCTCCCTCCTGGATTTCAGTGGTTTTCAGCCGTTTGGTAATGCCACTATTCAGCTCTGGAAGGTAAGAGATACGTTAGTATGAGGTTTATATGGAGAAAAGGCATTTGTGACATATGTGAGTAGCAGTACTGGTGTTTTAACGCAGGATTTGCAGAACATGGCTGTGTTCCTTACTGATGTATTCTCTAAGACATTCTCCACTCAGAATTACCAGAAAGCTATAAAAAAAAAGAGACGTAAATCTCTCGGCTTTGCTCTGGAAGAACTACAAGGCGAGCAGCTCAGTCCATGGAGCAGAATGAAGATTCAATGAGCAACAGAGGGAACAACCTAACAGAGAGGACAACTCTAGGATGCTGCGTGAGAAAAAGGGTTTTGCCTATGACAAGAAATTAACTGTTTCTATTAGCTCATTTGTTACCATCCTACCCCTATTGGTGTTCAAACCATTTCTCCATTTTAGGGATGGTTTGAAAGGAAACATTTCCAGGACATTCTTGATGTGTTTGGTGATTTTCATGGCAAAATGAGATACATTTACATCAAAAGCAATGGGAATTTTCCAGACATCACTGTGCTAAATTGCAGTAATACACTTCTATTGTAGAAACTATTAAGGCTCATGGGGGAATAGGTGTAAGACATAGTGACCACACTGAATGTGCTTTCAGCACTCCTTTACTTTCCACAGTACTTACCCTGAACGCCGACCTTTGATTTGGCAACATCAGTGCCAATATCACAGGTATAGAAACCTGCATCTGACATCTCGAGGTCATGGATAAGGGGACATAGGGTCTTGCCAGACTGTACCAGCTCATACTTGTTGCCAGAAGTGAGCAGAACACCGTCCTTTTTCCACACTGGTTTGACCTTCTCTTTATAGAGACTTCGCATTCCAATTTAATCACACCCCGCTCCTCACCAAAAACATCATCCAAGGACTTCATGAAAACAGCAGGCTTCTCTGCAATTAAACAGGCAAAACAGAACAACATGATACAGAAGATCAGACATTTCCAGTTGCTTTCAGATTTTTAAAGAGGGATAAATAAATCTTTACCAGCACTGATGACACCAATATAGAACCTAAAGCGGTTTCATGTCTGTTGACTGAATACGCTTTATGGAATTCTGAACTAATCAGTAGGAGAATACAGGGAACAGGAGGGACAGCCTGCATTGCCTTGGGTGGGACTGATATCATATGAAGTAATTGGGATGCAGCTCTTCTAAAGCTGGAGAGCTGGCATTGCCCTCACATGGAGCAGAGCTCATACAGCAGGCCACAGGATTAAGAGGATAAGCTGCTGAACACTTTTGATTTTCCTGTTTTATTGACTCCTTTTATCTATCTTCTATTTCACACATCAGATGTTTATACTGGGGAAAAAACTTCCACCAAATGCAAAAGAAAGGAGAAAGAGGAAATCCTTCAAACTCTGAGCGCATAGAGTAAAAGAGCTTAATTGCTGGGGAGAGCAGATTAGAATCACAGTATCCTTAGAATTGGAAGAGACCCTTAAAGGCCATCTAGCCCAGCTCCCCTGCAATAAAAAGGGACATTCACAGTTAGATCAGGTTGCTCACAGCCTGGTCATTAGTCATCCCAGAGGCAAAACACACACTGAATGATCTCTCCCTGCAGTCATAAATCCTTGGAGACAACAGCATTGACACTGCATGTTACTGAAGCAGTAAAAGAAATTGCTCTTGTAACTCTCCTTGTGCTAAATAAAATGATGATAAAAAGCAATGGAATGCTTTGGCAGGACACCAAAACCATCCTCCTTCGTTGATATCTGCTGCAATGGAACCTTCCACTGGAAGAAAGCCTCTGATGACTTGTCACCCCAGAGAGGTGGGCTTTAGAAGCAGGATTGCTGCACAATAGAATGAACTGGAGCTCCTTAGCATCTCTTACATCCAGGAGGGGTGTGATCAGACCCACCTATCACCTTCAGGTGCGCTTTCTGACACCTTGTCTGACTTCACTGTCACTGTGCCAGCATCCTCAGGCTTAACCTGCTTCATTGTCAGTGTGCAGCAATTGCCAACGTTCTTGATGTCATTGTAATTGTTGGTGTAAAGGAGGTTGCCATTCAGGAACCATTCCACGTCCTCGTCATTATGGGACAGCTCGCAGGAGAAGACAGCAGAGCTCTCTTCAATTTCCACATCCTGCAGGTGCTTCGTTACTTCTACATTGCAGGCTGTGGGGAAACAAGGTGAACTGTTACCACTGTTACTATAAATCATACTGGTTTGTGGTAGAATGGTTGGACTAGATAATCTTTGTGTAATCTTCTCAGTGAAGATTATACATTTATAAAGTTAGCAGGAGAGAATGGCAGAAATCAACCTCAAGAAGAGAAATCTGAGGTGAAATAGGACATGGAAGAGGCCACCCTCCCTTCTCATACCTTCAGCTGTCAGCGTGGCCTCAGTCTCTGCAATTCCTGCCTTGCACTTGTACACATCAGCATCATCGGGCTTCAGCTTCAGAATCTTGAGCTCTGCTGAATGCTTATCCCTCTTGATCTTGTACTTCTCAGAGGGTTTGATGGGTGTGTGGCCCTTGAACCATTTCACAACCTTTGGAGAAGGCCTGAAGTCACAGGACAGGATGACAGAATGATGTTCCAAAGCTGTCTTGTCCTCCAACTTCCTGGTGATTTCTATATGGTAATCTGCAAAGCAGGGGTGGAAGAGAAGAAAGGATGAGGACAATTGGAAGAAGAGGAAAGTCTCTTGCATGTATTCCATTCCAATTAATGTCAAGTTCACAATGGTTCTTTGAACGATTCTAAAGATAAAACAAACTATTGTCTATAGGGAATGCCATTGACTACATTTCTATAAAGTAATACTGTATATTATCTACCAAATGCAAGGTCCAGCTCTTGTTCTTTGCTTATTAAATTGCTCCCAATTGTTGAGGCTTTTATTCAAATAAGAGTGAGTTGAAAATATAACAAGTGCTTTAGGATGTGAATGGAGACTCTTACGCTGGGTACTGGTACGCAGCGCCTGGTACGCTGGACTTTTTTGGTACAGCCAAGGACAAAACCTCAGCTCTGTAGATCTGAATAGTAAGCACATCACAGCTATTCAAACACATCTTTTACTGAGATGCAGCTGTCTCATTTAGTGTCCAATGACTTTGAACTGGAAATGGAGCAGACCCTCCAGACACACACACAATATTTCAAAGACCCCAGTGAAGGGAGACTGTACGTTAATTAATTCTTCATCTTCATGATGTAAACCAAGCCAGGATATGTTACCTCTGACAAGCAGACTGGCTGTGGATTTTGATTTTCCAATTGAGAACTGAATGGTGCTTGTCATATCAGTGGTGGTTTTCGGTATGGTCAGCTGGTGGATGGTGCCTTCTTGCTGCATAATCAAGTTTCTGCCAGCCTGTAAGACTTCCCCACGTAGATACCACTACGTGGTTCTTGCCCTTATAATGGTAACAGTGGCAAAGCTGGGGACTGAACTCTTGAGTAGTGTGCTAACTCAAATGTCTCCCTTTTCTTTATCACACTTAACATCATATATGTACCCTAACATTTTATATATTAAAAAAAAACACAAAAACCCTGTGTTCTTTTGAAACAGCAAGAGAAAATGAAGAAAAAGTCAAGCTATGTTTTTTATCCCTCAACGTTCAAACACAAATCTGAAGTCTAAACGTAGAAAATCAACATCCTAAGAAAATTATCTGTTTTACTTAGCAAAAGTAAATTCCAAAAGAGAAGCTGGATATTTTGTGGGCAGAAAGGTAGGTAGGTAGGAGTTTTCATTTCTGTGGTGGTGTTTAACTTCCTTGACATTAAAGCAAAGGATGTTAGCTCGTTTATAACATAATTTAATCAAAATTGTCATCAGAAGCATAATTACCTTTAACTGTAAGATGGGCACGAGATTCTGCCTTTTCTGCTACAGATTTTATTTCTTCTGCATCCTTGACTTGGACACGTGTGTAAGTCAGCGAGTAGGTCTTTCCTGAAGCAGAGAACCACAGAGTCACTAAGGCTGGAAAAGACCACTAAGGTCATCTAGTCCAACCGCCAGCTCATCCCTACCAAACTGTGCTCTTGAGAGCAAACCCACAACTACACTTTGCTTCCTTGAGCAAAGAGCTCTGAGGCACATGGCCAGGCTGAGCATCATCCATCTGGTATCACAGCATCACTGCCTGTTCTCTCATGACAATGAAACCACCCATTCCCCCACGTCCACATCCCCACCAAAGTGTAATCTAAACATGGCTTCTACAAGGACTGACCAAATGTGGCCGTCGTCACCTTCAAAGAACCTGATACAGAAGGATCACACTCACTGTCAGACAAAACCTCATTGGAGAGGTGAACTGACTGCCCTGTTCACCCCCACTTTCGAAATAACTGCACTCATTTCCTACCTGCTCCCGGCACTGTGGGATGGTGCGATAGCATCACACTTCCCACACTAAGCATCCCACCATGTCACTTGTTCCACCCTAACCTCAGTCCCAAAACAAAACGGGAACTCCCTTCTGAACCCTCTTCACTTCATTTCAGATGTCTTATATGCTTGATCTCCAACCCACCCCCCACTCAGGAGAAAGATCCCCCTCTTACACCCTACCATCTTGCCGTATTCTGATGCTGTCATCAGCCTTCAGCTTGTTGTCATCTTTGTACCACTGGGTCTGAACCTCATCGTGTGAAATCTCAGACAAAAGATGCACTCCCATATTCATTCACTTCCAGCTGTGAAACAGTAGATATATTTGTCAGGATATTTCCAGAACTGAGTGCAGCATCTTTTCCTTACACATATTTGCATAGAAAATAAGTAGGATTATGTTTTATTCTAAACCATCATCCATTTCTGAGTCATTTCTCTCTTCAACACAGTCAATGCATTATTGCCCTTGAACTTAAAGACAGACCTACTAGCTACAATGGAGCTCCCTGCAAACAGTTTTCATGGAAACCAGAATCTCATTTATTCTAAAACCTTTCAAGCAAAATTAAGGGTAGAAAAACAATAGAACTGACTGAATCTTTAAGGTCATTTAGTTCCAGTCCCCCTGCTATAGGCAGGGACACCTCCCTCCACACCAACTCTTCTCCTCAGGGTCAAGGCTTCTCTCAAATCATTCTCCTCTAAGCCTGTGCCTGTGCTTGGGATTGCCCTGACCCAGGTGCAGGGCCTTGTACTTGGCCACACTCAAGTTCATGAGGCTGCCAAGGGCCCACCTCTCCAGCCTGTCCAGGTCCCTCTGGGTAGCATCCCTTCCCTCTAGCACATCAACAGCACCGCTCAGCTTGTTGTCATCTGCAAACTTGCTGAGGGTTCATTTGATTCCACTGTCCGTGTTGCCTACAAAAATGTTAAATAACACTGTTCCCAACACCACCCTCCACCTTGACACTGAGCTATTGACTGCAGCTCTCTGAGTGTGACCATCCAGCCAGTTCCCTATCCTGCAACTGGTCCATCCATCAAAACCATTTTTCTCCGGTTTGGTGACGAGGAAGTCCAAGTAGATGATGTCAGTTGCTCTCCCATTATCCACTGATGCTGTTACTCCATCATGAAAGGCCACCAAGTTTGTCAGGCATGGCTTGAATTTGAGGAAGCCATATTGGTTACCACCAATCTCCTCATCTTCATTTTCCAAACTATGCCAAGGAGAACTAGACAGAACTCTACAATGTCGTGTCACTACAAACCTGTCTGAACCATTGGCTTCTCTGCATGCTCATCACTAGTCTCTCCTTAGCTTGTGTGCCCACAGTGTATGGGGAATGTCAGCCACAAATCTTACCTAGGGGACATCTTTGCTTCAAAGTCCCTTGAACATCACACAATCTTTTTTAACTGTCCAGGTCTGCACTTATTTATGTCAGAATCAGACCATATTTCTGTGCTGCTATTTCCCTTTCCTTCTGAAAGGCCTGGATACAACTTAGATTAACCTCAGGAGCAGAGTTCCTGCATAAAACAGCCAGTACTGAAACAGCAACCCAACCTGGTTGCAGACTGAGAGAGAAAATGAGAGTTCACCAAAGTCATGGGACAGGACACATGTTCATGTTCATGCTAACACTGAACCCAAGTGGCCACATGAGGACAGCATCTAGTAGGAAATCAGAAAAAAGCATCCTTTCAGACGTCCCTTGGGAAGGTGGCATCTACCAGGGCACAGCAGACCTGTGTGTTCAGTAACCAGTCTGATGCTTCAGAGTCCAATGATGAGCTACAAACTGGGGCTTAACCAATGCAACACATGGAGGGAAAATCTGTCTTGAGCATAAAGAAGAAAGAGAAAGGTATCCAAAAGGACTAACCAAGAAGTGCCCAAACTGCCCATGAAGCATTTCTTCCTGTGGTGCAAAATACCACAATAGGATTTATTTGCTCTTTCATTTAAACATACCATGAACCTTTAGGGTAGCTGATGTCTTGTCTTCAGCTGCTTGGCATGTGCATGTTCCCTGATTTTCATATTCACACGAGTGAATAATAAGACTTCCCTTATTTCCCTGGGAAGTAATGCCCACTTCTTTTACTTTGACGGAGCTCCTTCCCATCCTAGAAAGGAAAACATCAAGTCAGATCTCCATGAGTCCTTCCATCTCTGCACTGAGCAAAGGGAGCCTTCAGATCTATGCTTAATTCACCCACTCCCCTAGAATTAATGGAACTGTGCTTACTGGAACATATGCTGAAGCTTAAGCACAGTGCAGTGTTTTCAACATGTAGGAATGGCTATAGAACTTGCATAAATTCTGGCTGACCTATGACAGCTTAAAGCACTGCAGAGGACTGTTAACAAGCTCGTTTGGACATCACCTTGAATAAATGACGTTATCCTCAAGTAAGGGAAGGAACAGCTGAGCACCGGGGAGGTACACAAAGGGCCAGAGCAAATTCTCACACTGTCAGGTGCAAAGAAAACTGAGATTTCACCCTAAAACCCAGTTCACAACAAGGCTATAAAATCTTGGCTGAGAATTTCTGTGTTAGAGTTGAAGCTCAAGACTGTGCTCCAACCAACAATATTTTGTGCAGCAAGACCTCAGGAGTTCACAAGAAACCCAAAACAAACTTCCATTTCAACTTGATAAATGAACTCAGGACATAATAACAAAGAGTGCTGATCTGGGCAAGTTAAAGAGCACAAAGAAAAGAGAGCAATGCAAAAGCTATCAAGCAAAAGCTCAGACTCGCATCCCTTGGAAGTGAAATTAAAGGCTCTCATTCATTTCCAGAGAAGTCAGAAAGGAAAATACCATTACATGCCATACCTTGAACCACTTGACGTCCACCTTGGGCCTGGACAGCTCACACTCAAATGTGACCTTGTCCTTCTGAGTGACGCTAATGTCTGCCAATGGCTTGCTGATTTTCACAGGCAATTCTGAGATGGAGAAAGAAGGATGTGGATTTAGTTGGGAATGAGGTCTCTAGGAGCATCTGGCATAAGGAATAATGAAAGGCAGTGCCTACTCTCCATGCTTACTAGAACTTGCAATTAACAACAAAAAAACCTATTGTTTTGAGCACATTATCATTACTTGTGCTAGGGACAATAACGTTCCAATAATCCTCTTGATATCTGAGGGATACTCTGGTGGCAATGGCCCAGTGCAAAACATTCTTTGCAGCTGGAAGGAAAGCTGGTTCTGCTGTTCAAGTAATCTGGGACAGGAGCAGATAATGACACCTTGCACCAACCAATACATGTCACAGTGAGCCTCCCCAATGAATTGATGCCTTCTGCTTTAAAGGAAATGAGTCCTGCATCTTCAAGGGTCACAGAAGAAAGTGTCAAGGAATGTTTCTTCCCCTGGACACCCATCGTGATATTTGGTGCAGGCTTCAGCCGCACGCCGTCCTTCTGCCAAGTCCCTTCCACATCCTCATGGGACACCTCCACCGAAAAGGTGACAGTTCCCTTCTCAGGGAATTCCAGGGGCTGCAGACCTTTCACCAGATTCATCTGCCGCACTGAAAGACAGCGGGGAGAGGTTGGAGATCTCACACCAGCAGCTGAGAAATAGAATCATCAAAGGAATCAGAGAAAGGTTTAGGTTGGAAGGGACCTTTGAGATCACCCAGTTCCAAACCTCCTGCTCTAGGCAGGGATGCTTCCCTCTACACCAGATTGCACAAAGCCCCATCCAGCCTGGCCTTGAATGCTTGAATAGCATCAGGACTTCCAAAACAAGTTACTTCCCTCTTCCTCTCCCAGGTACAGTATCTGCTAATTAAGCAACAGCCTTTGCAAAGAAGAAAACTTGTTCATAACCAGGTCCATGGGTGCTCTTAAATGGATCCTTCCAGATGGAAAAAACATTTCAGGTGGCCTCCTAGATTTTACCCCTTTTTGTGTTGCACACAAGACTGAAAAAAAAAATAAAAATTTACTTTTGCAAAGTTCTTCTTGTCATAATGAAACAAACATTTGGGGAATGGCAGAACCAGGTAAAGTTTACCTTCACATCAAGAAATTTGAAATATCACTCACATGTTCTTGGTGTGGTGTTTCTGCTATAATTATTTGGACTAATTAAGCTTTTCCCTGATGAAAGCCTAGAAGTATATCACAAGAAGGACCAACTTACCCATGACCTTTTATTTGTCTTACTCAAGCATCTCCTCCTGACCAAAACTGACAATAAAATATTCACCCAGACTACAGGTTTGAGCAGCTGAGTTGTTTCTAGGATCTCCTGCAATCTTAAGCTTGGAACACACACTTGTCTTTTGACTAAGTGTCTTTTATAGTGCACTAAAACAACAGGTTTTCACATGGCTATTCCTCATTTACCTTGCTCTGAAATCATTCTCAAACCATGTGGGATCAGTCCAGGGAGAAGGGGAGGAGAGGGGAAGGGAAAGGGGAAGTCCACAGTCCTCTAAAATCAGGCTTCTTAGCCTAAAGCTCAACAGCAAATAGCAGTCCACTTGCCCACATTGCTAGACTCCGAGCATTTAAAGAACATCAGCTGACCTCATTATGAGCTCTAACATAGCCAAAGGAATTCATATATTCAAATATTCTCTTGAGTGATGAGAATTATGGAGCATAACTTCAGATTTCTGCTGTTAAACTCTCACTTCTATCATAAACCAGGGTAAGAGTTCAATGCTGTTTTAGATGGAGGACTCATATTTTAAATAACTCATCTCATTAAGGCTTGGATTCCCTACTACAATTAGCTAAATTCCAGTTTGGATCATGCTTCACCTTGGATCACTTAGGGTTTCAGCCACGTAATGGAACTAACTCAATTTGTCTACAGATAAGCTGTTTTCTATAGTAACAATAAGCTGTGATTGCAACTGGATGTCGGGAGAGCACAAATCTCGCAGTTATCCTGTACCAACATCCTCTCCTTCCATCAGAACAGCAAGTTTTTAAACCAGACTCATGCAAGCTTGCATGACACACCTTGTGCAAAACTGTTGGCAGCCATCAGGACAGCCAGTTGCTTCCTGTATAGACACTGTTCCATCAGTTTGGGTTTTTTGTCTCGCTAGAACAACAGCCAGTGGCTGAAAACTCACACAACTGAAGCAACCACGCTGATATACCACAGTCACTGGAGGTGCTCAAGAGCCACAGGTATGTGGCACTGGGGACGTGGTTAGTAAGTCCAGTGAGGGTGGGCAGGGGTTGGGCTCAGCTATCTCAGTGGTCTTTTCCAGCCTTGGGTGCAACTTGTAAGAGGGAATGAAGCAGCAAACTGCCCAGCACTGAGCTGCATTCTTCCGACACGTGATATCAATGAACTGCTGTATTTCCCTATCTTCTCTGGAGCTATTCATCTAACCTAACTGAAACAGTAAGCCTGAACCTAGATATAAATCAGGATCATAGTCACCCATGGTTCCTTCTATATTCAGAAAGACACTCTAGAGGGTAATTCACTGCATCTAGAAATTAAAGTAGTCTCTGAAGGTCTATGTATTTTCCAATCTCTGTTGGACGCAGAAGGATGTGAAGTGCTGCACATGGCCCAACGATCAGCACTGACAATCAGCTGCAAGTTAATATCTGTGGGTTGTTTGGTTTGTTTGCTTGTCTGTTTTATTTCCTACAACCATTCAGTTTGGAGAAAAGATGAGCAACTGCCAATACAAGTGATAAGTGCACATTTTGGGACACAGAAGCAGAATTTTGTGACAACAGTCAGCCCGGAATATGTTGATGATGAAGTTGTCCTAACAGTGCATGCCAGTGATTTGACAAACCCTGCTCGGTATGACACAGTTTGTCTTTAATTTTTGGTATCTTTGATTCCCAGTTGGCTCTTAGGCAAGAAAAAAAAAGCCACCCAAACAACCTAGTCCTCATCTCACCCTTCCCATCCAGCTGCTGCCTCACAGAAGGGGTAAAATAAAAACTCTCTTGGACTAGCAGAGAGATTTACAATGGAGTAACTTAAGTAAGGATGGGAGACTGAAGGTGTTGGGGAAGACATCCAGGCTTTAGCTACAGGGCATGCATGCAGAATCACAAAACAAAGGCCAGTCAGAGAAATCAGAGCTTCGTCAGAATTAATGGGGTTGTTTCTACATGCCCACCCTATCTGCCAGTGTAAAACCTTCCAGTGAAAAAAAAGAAAGCTACAGATGGGTGGGGAGAATTGTTGGTGAAATTATTTGTGATATTTTTTGCTAATAATATGCTTAAAATCCTGGAGCAAGACTTAAAGTTAAGCAACTCATTCTGTGCAAGTAGACTTACAGAAGGGAACCATAAAGCTTATGGAAGGGAACTGTCAAGCTAATCCACAGCTAAAACAGAGTAGAGACAAATTGCAGGAGCTTGTTTACTTTGCAGAAGTGTGAGCTTTAACCACTGCTGAGCTCCCAGTACAAAAGTCTGAACCAATGCAACAAACCAACCCATCCATGTTGTACGAAGGAATGTACTGACACCACCAGAACACAAAATTCTATGGCTGAAAATACCCACAAAAATCATCCAGCCCTTCTCCATTGCTCCAGGACATGCTCAGCTCTTTGTGCCCCAGATATTTCACTAACCTTTTCTGAAACCCACCGTGAAGGCTTCAAAGCCCCTCCAAATGACTTATCCAGTCATCCAACCATTAAAAAGCTTTTCTGTTGTAGAACTTGCATCTTTGTCATTGCAATTGAAGTCCCTTATTTCTGCACAGAGAACAGATTGTTTGCTTCCACTTTCTAAGAGCCTTTTATATACTCAAAGCCTGCTATCATATTATATATGAGCACCTTCAAAGAACCAACAGAGTCAATGATTTCATTGGAAGCATCAGATTTTATGACTCGCAGGAAGTGATCACCATAACTCACACTCACATCTCCTGCCTGTAGAGGAGATCCTCCTTGCATCTACAAAGATGCAAGAAGAAAAGAGGCAAAGAAGGGGTAAAATAAATCCCATCTTACATTTGGGATGCTTAATTCCAGCCTTGAAGGCTGATTTGCCCACTTAACAGCTGTGCTCTTCAGAAGCAGTTGTTCCACAGTTATTTAGAGAGAAAGACAAGTTTTGTACTTGGTTGTTAACACAAAGAACAGCATAAACACACAAATGAACTCAGCTTTGCAGTGTTGTAATGGCTGATGAGGAAAGCCAAGGATCCTTCCACACTGTCAGCCTTCATTTCCAGAGACATACCTTTGGGGGTGATGGTAATGCTGCTCTTGTCATCTCTGGACTCACACAAGTACTCTCCCTCATCCTCAGCCCGGATCCCTCTTATTGTCAGGGTTCTTCTGACCCCTTCCTCATCAATCTGGAAACGTTTGCTGGGTTTGATCTCAACTGCATTCCTGCGCCACACCACCTTCCCTTTGGCATGGCTCACTTCACAGCTTAAAGTGACACTGCCTCCAATCTCAGCATTAACAGCTTCGAGCTTCTTGGTGAACTTCACTGGGATTTCTAAGATGCAGAGGAAAGAAAAGAACTATGAGAATGCACAAGTTAACAAACGTGTTCTACAAAACCAAATGAAAAACCCCATGAACAGACACACTCGGGGATCATAGCAGGCTGAAAGAAATCCAAAAGATAGAAATCTGGAGATATTATCAGCATGGAATTATATTATCAATCTATTTCTGCAATGTAAGAACAGCGCCTTAAAGAGACTTAAAGACTACCTTCCGGTGTCTCTAATCTTCTACCTAATGAGATGTGTGGTGGTTTTTTGCTGCTATTGTCGGTTGGTTGGGATTGTCTCTTGTTGCTGCTTTTATTGTTCTGTTTTTTAGCATCAGAGTCTAATTTGCCTGACTACCATTAAAAATCTGTACAGATGGAAGAACCCCAGCAGCCACAGTTGTATTTCATGTCACTGGAGACACAGCCAATGGAATCAGAGATCTGGAAATGTGACACATTCAACCTGTTGACATGACCTGCTAGCAACCACTCCCATGCAGTAACAGCCAAAGGGGTTGTTGCTGGTGGGGTGCATGCCAGCTGCAGATTTCTCCAGTGTGGGTGTCTGAAGGGACACAAACCCCATTCTACATCCTCCTCATCAGCTCTGACATGCTTAGCAGAGTCAGGAAGAGCTGAGGCTCTGAACACACCCTACCAACTGCTTTAGGAAGAGATAGAAACTGGGTGATGACAGTGAAGAGCAAACACCAGAAAAGAACCCATCATAGTCCCTGAGCTCTCAAGTGGCCAGCAGAGGACAAACTTGGATCTCTGGAGGCAAGAAGGTCTTTTCTGGTCTATGCTGGGGATGCTACAGCAGCTGCAACAGCAAATCAAGAGTAAAGGTTGGAAAAGCTTGTAGAATAGACCAATCTTCTTCACTTCATCCTCCCATAAGAAAAGAGCAGCTGTAAAAAAGGACACAACTTGCAGGCTTCTACCTCCTTACCTTTCACTTCTAGAATTCTAAAACTAACTGAGAAGTATTAATACACTGAGTATGGCCTAAGTAAGGCATATTTTCTATTCATTCTACTCCCAATCTCTTGGCCTCTTCATCTTGTACAACACTTTGCCACAGAACTGGGCAGTTCTGGGACACACAGCAGCAGAGGGGATTGTCTTAAACACCTTCCTCCCTATCTCTTTCTCTGCTCTTCAGAACATCCCATGCCTGCTTTCAGCTTCTGCTCACTGACACAGATCAGGTGATGAGGCGTGCAAAGATGAACAAAATCTATATAGAAGTTCCTTAGTCAAAAATATTCCACAGCCACATTTTCACCTCACTACCACTACATTAAAAAGGAGAATCCAATTAGTGGTGTGGGTCATTGATGTTGTTCCAGGGGGAATTGTGGCTGTTCCATGCCCACAGTGTAGAAGACAGACAGTCTTCCTCTAAGCCACATAAACAGCTGCTTAGTGCTCCCAAAGCGAATATCAGCTCTTCTGTTGAAACAAAGTGTCAAATCTAGGCAAGAAAGAACCTAGGAACTGAAGGAACCAAGAGGGTCCTTGAACACCAGTCCCATGGTTGCAAGTCACTATGCAAACATATTGAACCCAAAAGAACATCTGTCCTGCAGGCAACCAAAACCTGAGTTCCTTTTACTTAAGACCCACTGTGAAACATCAGAACATATAAACATGTGATAGTCAAACCACTGGCTGCCTTTTCATGACACAGAACAGTACTCCTGGCTTCCTGATGGAAGGTTGGGAACATGCAGCCAAAGGGACAGGATCAAAGGCCTCCCTGAAATCTAGAAAGATTACATCCTTTTCCTTCATACACTGAGTCGGTGGCCTTATCATAGAACAAGATTTGATGACCAAGACCGGTTGCACACATGCTCCCTCACCGATGTTTAGGCCACCAGACTGTTTACCTGGGCAGAGCTTCAGCACACAGAGGCATTTTGACCAGAACCTTGTGCTGAACTCTAAAACTTACCCCCAGGCTTCCTGACTGTGTGGTACTGGCACGTCCTGTTTGGGATGGAATTCTCAAGGGAATGTGCTTGCCACGAGCCTTCTTAGACTGAAGCAAGAGATAGGTTGCCACAACTGGTCGTAATTCTGCTAGAAAACAAGAGGATGTAGATCTCTTCAGAAACATTGTCAGTACAAAGACAATTTCTGCATGTCTGCCATATTTTCCCCTTGATGTGCAACCTTCATGTCTGATCACATTAGGGTAGTTTCAGGCCTCAGCTGATTCACACAATATGTAAGAGATAAAGAAGCAGACTATTCTCGTTTTTGCTTGAAAGTTAGTGTATTGTACAATTGCTGGAAGTGAAATCTAAAGCTGGTGCCAGAATCTCTCTACTGAAGTGAATGGCAAAGCTCCTACTAATTCAGTTTGCACAGCGTTTCAGCTGGACTCCCATTTCTGGGGCCAAGTTTCAGCCCAGCTCCAAGGAGCATCGACATTCAGCTGGATTTTCAGCAGCTTTTTGACTACTATGAGAACCGTGGGTACAATGCTTGAGAGACTCAGTGTAGTATAATAAGCTTGAATTACTTATCAGGCATTAGAAGTCCTTTGAATTAAGACTGTGATAATATCACAGACTTGAACTGAAGAACTTTTTCCCCTTGTAGGTCGATCGTTCTCTTTATTCCCTGTACCTAAAAAAGAAGTAACAGTGACTCCACAATTGATCTTGCCTAGATAAAACTTATATTTTATATCTAGTCTTACTAAGGTTATATGGAAATCTTAACAATCCTTCAAATTCTACCACTTTCTATTTAACAGAAAGACAACTCAATTTCAAGAGACAACTTTCAGATTCAGGTTAAAGCCAGAGTACCCATCATGTTTTAAATCTCTTCTACAGCTTGGAATGTCATTATTGACATTTATACAGCATCTCTAGAAGCACTCAGTTCAGCTTTTCTCATTTATTTTCTAAAGTTACTGGAATTAATTTATTTCCTGAAGTATTTGTGAACTGTAATTCCAAATTTGCTTGGTTGTCCTACCTGATGTGTTGATATTTTCCACCTATCAGTGAATCATTTCAAAGCAGGGAGTTAAGCCAGCATGTGACATCTGCTGTTCATCCACCAGTTTCTGTTTTGAGTCTGCCTGGACTTCCAGAGATTCATAAGGAATTCAGCATGGTAAAAAAATAACAAAAAGGCTGAGAAAACACAATTAAAGGAGAAAAAAGGAATAAATGTGAACTTCAGAAATGCAGTTATTAGGTAGACTATGAAGTTCTGCAGTGGTAACTTACCTCTGAAAGGTGTGAAATATTTCATGTTTGAGAATAAGTGAGTGTTAGAGTCTGTTAATACAGTAAGGTTATTTACTGTAGGAGTGGGCTTAAATACAGAGAATTACTGACATACGTTTATTACCTCTGACGTTAATGCTGATCTACTCTCTCTTCTCTTGTTGTGAAACACAGAAAGCTGTTACACAGTCTTCATCAAGGTGTCCCAGCTGCAAGAATAAGACCTATACTGAGGAAACAGCTTTCAAGTCATCTCACAGCCCAATCTCACCGTGGTAGTGTTCTGCTGTGCAGCAGTCAATAATTAGCCATGATTTCAGATTCTTTTTTAAATAGTGTTATGGCTACATATTACAAGGAGTAAACAGAAAGAGTCGTCCAACTTCAGCAACTAGTCCCTCTGTGGCAACAGGTCCTGAGTTCTGAATTCAAGTACAAAAGCCTGTCAGCAGATGAGACCTTTTACTAGAGCAGAAGTGACACTTCTATCTCTTCTTGATTCCTACTTCCATGGCTTGCACAGCATGCTGTGCTGCATGCACAGCACAGCTGTTCTTCAGAGCAACAGTGGCACCCAGTGACCAACAGCAGCCATTGTCTGCAAATACACAGCAACTTCCCAGGATCTGCAGCAACAATCTCCCCACACACTCCACTGCACACAGACACTATGACCCTGATTAGACTCAAGCAGCAGACTTAAAACAAGTCAGAGTTTTAGATTCCAGGATATTTCAGGACCTATCACGTGTGAAATTCAGTTACACAACAGTGATTAGGTGCCTGCGTTTCAAGCAACTTTCAGATCACGGCCATGTAAAATAAAAACAAATTCAGTGCAGAAATAGCAAGCTTGTACCTTAATACCTACAGGATTATCCATGTTATAGTGCATTCTGATTGAGTTCTAAAACTTTCTCATCCTAGATCACTTCAACAAGTTCCACCAGTTCAAGCAATGCAGTTCTGAGATCCTGTGTATGTCAGGCAGATAGAATTGAACAGTGCAGAAATAATCTCTGACAGCTTTAATAGCTCCGTTCTGCTTACAAACTCTCAGTCCAAAACTATTCTCAGTTTTAAGGAAATGAACACCTGAAGCAGTTGGATCATCTGCCATTTGCCGCATTCTGCTTCTTGGCGTCATGATTAGCACAAAGGGTTTTCTGCTGTCCTGCAGAGATGGACAAAGTCCTGCTTACAAATGGACCAAGTTTCAGTGTACAGCAGAGTTTGTACCAGACTAAAAAGCCACGTCATTCAATTCATGTGCTCAGGTTGTTATGCACTCCGAAAGGAAACAGAACTAACTGTTGGATTCTGAAGGCAATCTGTGGGGTCCTACATTACCTCCTGATTCTGGAAGAGGAAATTCTAATAGCAAATGCAGAACTTTGATCTTTGTAGACATGAGAAGAGCTGGCATTTAGGAACATTCATTTCAGGGAAATCAAATGATGTGTCTGTATTTTTACTAGAGATAGTATAGGGAGCAGCCAGTTGAAGAACCAGATACAAAAAATCCAGACCATTGGCAAGAAAATACTTCTCCTTAAATTCTGTATGCTATCATGGTACAGAATTAGGCTACAGTGCCACATAGGCCAACCAAGCGTAGAACCAAATCCACAAAATACTGGTAGACAAAGCAGCAAAAACAGGGACAATATTCAGAAGACAGGCCTTTCTACCCACAGCTCAGCCTGTTCTGCCATCCGAAAAGCAAGGCCTCTTGTCAAGCTCTGCTATTTCCCTTCTCAGTGTATTCTAGCACAACTGATACCCACTGGTATCCTCCTGTAGAGTGCCATCATATTGTCATCATCCAAAGGAAAAACCCACACAGCAGAGCGTACAGCAGTACACCCATGCTCCAAATATCCGCCTGAAAAACAAAAAGACAAGCTTACAAACCTGAAGCACCTCAAATGGCTTCCTGACAGACTGGATTGTCTGCCCTTGCCAAAGCCCACATATAGCCCATGAAAAGCTGGCTCTTTCCCTCAGGAAAAAAAAACCTTATCGTCCCAGAGAAAGCATATAACCCTCATTCAATTGCCCTTCCACTCAGCTTAGAGCACTACTAAAACCAGCATCTTCACCTTAGCTCATCACACTGCTGCAGTTCCTTTTACAAGGATTTCACTGGCAAAAATGAAATCAAAGCCGTCACAAGGGATTTAGCACAGTTACGTGTTACTGGCTACGAGAGCTGTCAGCACAGTCACCTGTCTGGCTTTGCTGCTGTTCTATTTATGTATAGGCACAACAAGGTTCAGACACCTCACAGTGAAATTCTCACTTTGACTGTAAAGAAAAAGGAGGCTTGAAAAGCAGTGTGTGGAAAACAAAGAAACAAGAATTAGAACAACAGTGGGGCCATGGCACTTGTAGGAATTGCTCCGCCTTTAACAGCGATTCAAGAAGGATGAGGGCATTCCAAACCAGACCAGTTTGGACAGATTAACAACTGCAAGTAGTGGGTTCCAAAATTCCAGACATGAAATCAAAGCTGGAAAAACTCTTTGCATTTACATCTCTCAATTTTTAGTACATTGTGCATTACAGTGCAAACAAGTCTTCACATACAACTTGGAAGCTAAAGACAAGTCTGACAAAACAGACTGCACAGAAATGATGGATAATGAACAGAGCAAATTGCTCTTTCAAAAACTTAGTAATAGAAAGAGATCTCTGAAGTTGCTGTTCTGTAGAGCCCCAAAGCAGTCGCTTGAGGCAGTTCCGGATTAGCCTGAGACAAACCAGCCAGCTGTGTGAACTGAGACCAATTGCACTTTTCTAGTCTGTGGCCACTGACAGCTTCTGAGAGCTACCAAGCGATGCAACCTAGCAGAATTCAGAAGGGAAACCAAGAGAGCCTACCTGAGCTCCACTGCCTTGAAATGCTCTGTGGAGAGGGAAGGGAAAGAGGGGAAAACAAACACCGCTCTACATCCCTTTGAGCCAATATACGCTTTGCCCTGGATTAGCTCTGGTCCTGCATAAGCTGGGCTTCCACAGCATGTGTTCAGGCGGTAATCAAGGCCTGCCTGGAATAACACAAAAAATAGAGAGAAATGTTTGCTTTAACAGAGTTTATGCCTTCTGATCATAACACTTCAGAAGCCTCAGAGGCTTCTTCTCCTGTGTATATTTTCATTCATCTTCTATTTTGCTTTCATTCAATGTGACCTCTCTAGGCAAATATTGTCTAAGACCATGAGTATCACATAAATGTGCAGATCTCAAGCTGCTCACTTATCTAGTACCCTTGGCATGATGCTTTATTTTCCTCAGCTGATCATCTAGATTGTGTCTGTTGATTGTGCAACAACAGCCTGTTGGTCTCGATTACCTGTGAGAGGCTCTAAATTTGGCCAGGAAAAATCATTTAAGGATAAGTAATTATCTGGGACTCAGTAAGTCTTCCCATGCTTTCATAACAGCAGAGATACACACACACACAAACTCGTGGAACCCCACTGCTTTGCACAATCCTGTGCACACTCACGTGTGTCATGCACTGATTTCCCAGCCAGTCCTCGTAGGGTCTCTTACTTAGGACAGGAGTGCAGGGGAGCAGCCAGAAGCTGTTTGCATTCCCTGCTGTCTGCTGGGCAGCTTTGCTGGAGATGCTTGAGTTGCTTTGTTTTTCCTTGGGAGTTGGGAAGGAGCTTTGGGTTGGAGGCACATCCTGTGCCAGAGCATCCCGATGGCACGTGTGGGGCACTGATCTGCAGCAGAGGAAGGGGAGGAGGTCCCAGCACAGCTCTGCACCATGCTCTGCCACACTGGACAGCTTGTTCCTGGCTCAGCAGTGCCATCAGACAAGAAGCAGGGAAGGAAATCAAGGTACCATCAAACGCAGTTAGTGCATGCCTGTGCAAGACAAACAGACCCAGAGCTTGCGGGTTGTTCCTGCTTTTGTAGCATTTGTGTGCTGTAGCTGAGCAAAAGGTTCTGCTGCTTGAATCTTCTTCTGCAAGAGCCGCCTACCGGTAAATGTCTGCGGGGATGTACTCGGTGTGCACGTCTGAAGCCATGTGAGAACCTAGTTGTTCTTGCTGCAGGACCCCTGTCTTCTGTTAAAAGCTGAACGGTCCCCAGAGCACCTGTTTCCATCAGCTACCACCATCCAAAGCAGCCAGCCTTCTTACAGTCACCTGGCCCAAACATCCCTTTTGCTCTACACTTGATTCCTGCAAGAGATGGGAGCTTGGCATGCACACTATCCTTCCAACACCCCATCCCAGCAGCAAGGGATCACAGCACTGGCACAGCTGAAACAAAAAGGGTGTGCGAGTTTCCTGTTAGCACTCAGTATGAACAAATCTACCAATGAGCAACACCGTGAGCCCCCACTCACCTCAGCACAGGTCAACCTGTAACCCCAACCTTCCCCTATCCATGTGCACACGCACACCCATTCACCACCCTGCCTGCTTTGCACACCCCCATGCACACTCTGCATCGTGTGCCCTCCTTTGCATTCACAGACGTGTGCCAACCACCCCTGGGAACACCTACGTGCCTACACCTTCCACAAACACCCCTTTGTGTGCACCTGTGTGCAACCCAACTCCTCAGCACACACACACGTTTGTGCCACACTGTCCATGCACTCACCACGTGCCCTCCAGCACCCAAGGATTGCAGAGATGCTCCAGACTGTGCCAGAGATGAAATATCACAGTGCTGGGACATGATTGATCACTATGGAAAACACTTGGAAGCACATTCAATCTGTGGAAGCTGAAATTACTGGGCACAGTCAGCTTTCCTATGGCTCAGCTGGAGGAGGCGGGTGCTCTCAGACATCTGAGACACTTGCACAATGCTGGGATCATTCTGACGGAAACTATGTCTTCAGATATCATGGTTAAAACCATCCAAGATGATCATGCAGAGCCTTAGCTCTGGAGAAGCACTTCTTCCCCACCCTTCACTACTCCAAGCAGCTCCAACAAACTTCTCAGAAGAAATCCAGGCCAGCACAGACCTGGCAGACCAGAACCAAGTGCAGCTTGCGGGAGGGCAGTGCCCACTCCTTGCTTCCACCCTGCTCCAGCAGGTTAAGGAGTCTGAGCCTCACTGGCCTTTGACAGCTCAAGACTTTCATCATCTCATGACAACATTTCTCACTAAGATACACCTCAGGCATTGAATTCTCTTCTCACTACCTCCTCCCAGTCCTTCCCTAGGAACAGAAACCATTCAGATTCTACAGCAAACTACAGCATCTGCACTGCAAGAGCACACTGAACCACCTGCAACAATGAAACGTGGTTTTGGAGAGTGGGTTTGAAAACACACCTTTAGACAGCTGTCTCCCTGTAGCCAAAAGGAAACCAAGTAGCAAAAGAAGAGTCCAGCCTGAAACATGCCCATGCTACTAGCCCAGGTTTTTCACAGTCAATGCAGAATCCATCCTGCTCTTGAGCTAACAAATGACCAGTGGGTCTCCTTTGCTCCACGCCTTCTCCTTCAAAGCCAGAAAAAGAAAGAATAAACAAGCAGAATAACCCAGACGTACCTTTCCACACACAGAGCAGAAAGTGGAACAGCAGTTGTCTCCTTCCTGAGACATGGTGGAGAGCATCCCAGAGGAAGCCCAAGTTCTTTGCTTCTCTCCACAGGGACTTCAAGCACTCTTGGCAAGAGCTGCTTTGGTTCTTTCTTCAACTGCTTCCATCACCAGAATCTCCTTTGGAAAAGGAACCCGAAAGAAAGAATCAGCAAATGAAAAAGAATGAGCAATAACCACTTTCCCAGTTTTCTTCTGACATGCAATTTAGACTCTCAACTCTGGCAAGGTCTTAAAATCAGCTGGTTACAAGAACTGTCCCACAATATATCCAGCTTCTGTACAGCTGCCGTTATTTCTGACAGCGAGTGTAATCACAGAATCATAGATTGGCCCGGGTTGGAAGGGACCTCAAGGATCATGAAGATCAATCACCTCCCTGTCCCTGCTGGCCATCCCCTCTTCTGATGGAGCCCAGGGGACCATTTGCTCTCTGAGCTGCAAGAGCACGCTGATGGCTCACGTTCTGTTTTTCATCCACCAGGACCCCCAGGTCCTTCTCTGCGGGGCTTCTCTTAAGGACTGCTCCTCCCAGTCTGTAGAAATGCCTGGGATTCCTCCAGCCCAAGTGCAAAACCTTGCACTTTGCTGTGTTCAACCTCATTAGATTCACGTAGGCCAACCTCTCGGTTGAGTTCCCTCTGAATGGCATCCCTTCCTTCCACTGCGTCAGCCGCACCACTCAGCAAACAGCAGAGGGTGCACTCCATTGCATCATTGGTGTCACTGATAACCATGTAAAAAAGCACTGGTCCCAAGACAGACTCCTGGATGACACCACTTGTTATCGGCCTCCACCTGGACACAGAACCATGAATCACCACCCTCTGTCTGTGGCCTTTCAACCAATCCCTTATCCACCAGGTGGTCCACCTGTCAAATCCACATCCCTCCAGTTTAGAGATAAGGATGTGGTGGAGGGCCATGTCAAAGATCTTGCTCAAGTCCAGGTCAGTGACATCTGTTACCTTCCTTTTGTCCACAAATGCCGTCACTCCATCATAGAAGGCCACCAGATTGGTTAGGCATGGCCTTCCCCTGCTAAAGCCACGCTGGCTGTCTTGGATCAAATGCTCATTCCTTATGTTATCAAGCATGTCTTTGAGGCGGATCTGTTCTTCACCATCTTCATCACAGTTCTACATATGAATCAAATAATTGGTGTTGGTGTCACCAAGAAAACCTTTGTCTTCTACTCCTGCTGCAGCTTTCACCAGAAGCAAAGGGAGAGGCCACCTCCTAGATCCAAATTTTAAGAAACCAACGCCCAGTAGGTGCCATCTGAAGTAAAATAGCAGAGAAATTAAGATGACTCTTCTGCATCCAGCTTTGATCACTTCTTCACTCAGGCACACCACCATGTGTGATCAAGGAGATGCTGCCTCTAGGCTGCATTCAGCTTACAGACTGTGTGGGAAATCACAGCTTGAACCTCTCATTAATCAGCTGAGGCAAGTGTTGGGTCAGCTGCGGGAGCACAGGTGAGAGTAATCTAGCTGTGCTCCAGTAAGGGGTGGACCTCGACTCCACCTCCTCTGAGACCTCATGTAAGGGCTGACCACCACTGAGGCAGCATCTCTTGGAGGTTGCTCCCCAGTTGAGACTGCCTCAGCTTTCTGATCAAGGTGGGTGAGTTTCCCTTTGCTAATAACCTTTGACTATTTACCACTATCTTGGTTATCATCTTTTTACTGGCCACCCTTACAGAGACCATAAGGGTTTGGGCTTCCAAACTCTCAGCAAGCATTTGGATCAGCCAGCTTCCTGCTGGGGAGCCCCCTGCATCACTGCTGCCTATTCTGGTACTGTACCCGCAGATGCTTCAGAGCTCATTAGCATGGACTTCCTTCCTCCCCTCAGCAGCTGCTCCTGCACTCACCTTCATTCCTACTCAGATACCGGCCGCTTCCAGCACCAGCTGACCTGCAATTCACAGAAAGGAAAGGTGGGAGTCATGCAAACGCACAAGCCCAAGGCTGCGTCACTACCACGTATGGCAGCCTCGGGAAGTCAGCTGCAACTACAGCCTTTGTCAGAATGGAGACAGGCACCGTCAATTAAGTGTGACCTCTGAACTCACTGCCACCATCAGAAACAGGCACTGAAATCGCTCACTTCACTGCAGCTGGTTATCTCCAAATTCTTTTGCTTTTGGGAAATGATGGACATGGAACTAAAGGACACCAGAAAATTGATACCTACTTCATTGTAGGTGGTCAAGCTTGGAAGCAAGACTTGAGCAAGAAAAGCTTCTCAGCTCCTTGTAAGGCACTAAGTGATGGGATGATTTCCCATCCCTGCAGAAATCCTGACCTCTGCCACAGGTGGGTGAGTGACACAAAAGTTGAGCTGCCCATTCAGAAGCACGTGGGGCAGGCCATGGAGCGGTTACATACCAACACATGAACAGGCACTTTCCCATCGCAAGGGAAATCCCTTCTCCCTGCCATGCCATGCCCACACCGCTCCTCAGGGCTGCACTGACAGCACAGACACAATTGAAACATCTTTTGTCATCATTGTGGTTTTTCACAGACCCAGACAATGAGATACTGGGTTGCTGTGTGGGCTCCGAGGCGGCACTGCCATTTCCAAGCCATTGCTTCCTAGGGGCACAGAAAGTAAAACACTTTAACAAAATCTCACCCAGAGATTGCTATTTTACCATTCTTCCATGCAAAACAGGAGGACAATACAGCGGATTTGTGCAGCTGCATCAACACCCCGGGTGCTAAAGGAATGCAAAGACAGAAATATCAAACCTACAAGGAGGGAAGCTATGTTTAGTAATATCTTTTCTCATTTACAACAGGCAGTTGGCACTCTGAAGGAAAATCCCAGGCCTCAAGTTCTGACAGTGCGGCAATCTGGTACGGACTCAGATGTGAGTGATCCAAATGGTTTATTCCAGGTTCTAATATCACTTCTGTGCATTCACACGTTTTCTCTCTTAACTTTCCCACAGCCTTCACATGTCCACAGAACATCCCACAAACTCTCCTTTACGGCGCACGTAGGCACTCATCCCACCAGAGCCATCAGTCATTCCTAGCCATGTGCTTCTCCTCCAGTCACGGACAGTATCACACGGCCATCATGCATCTTAAATGACTTAGTTTTTCTGTTCTTTCTGGAGGTGTCCTTGGTTCCTAGCCTTACCTTCTCATGCCGTTCATCTTGCTCTGCAGCTCCTGCTCTGAATAGTCTTCTTATGTTCCCACGTGACAACTAGAAAATGAAGACACAGCCCCTGCCACCAAGGTCAGCTCTGCAGCACACGTTACCTGAGGAGCATTTGGCTACTCATGCAAACTGCACAGTGCAAGGAAGATTGTTACATGTTGCACTTCTTCTTCTCCTGGCTCAGAAATTAGTTTTCCTACCTAGTAAATGTGAAAATAATAATAATTAAAAAAAGAAAACAAAAGTCTGACACAAATCAGACGTGATTGTTACTATGAAATTCTGGAGGACAAGGGATTTAACCTCTCTATGAAGAAGCTGACTGCAAAGGACTAAGAACAGCCATGATCACATTGAGAACTTGTGGGTAAAATTCGGGACTGAACCAATAATGGGCTTCTGGAGGTGAGGGTCTGCTCCAGGCCGCCTGGTCAAGGGAGCCTGTTGATGGGCCCTGCTTACTGCAGCTACCAGAAGCACCGCGCTCACTGACTCTCAACTTGATGGGGGATTCCGGTCAGTCTGGGAAATCAGCATGGCTGGCTGCAAGCTGTCTGAGACTGCTGGACTGCACTGGGAATAACTTTGTGGGCCAAGCATTAAGCACACCAAGCAGAAGGGAAGCATTACTGGACATGCTGCACAGCAGGGGTTAAGACTGGAGGTGGTCAGGGCTGTAGTGACCATGCCCTCCTAGAGTTCCTCATCTCAAGGAATGCGGGCCTGGCAAAAAGCAAAGTCAGGACCCGGAGCATCAGGAGAGTCAGCTGCAGGCTGTTCAAAGAATTCTTGGACGAGGGACACTGGAGAACTGCTTTTAGGGGCAAAGGGTTGAAACATTCCTTTGTCTGCACCCCTGTGCAACCCAACTCCTCAGCACAGCCCTGTGCAAGCACACATTTGTGCCACCGCGCCCACGCACTATCCATGTGCTCACACACACTCACACAACCACATCCCTTAGTGCAGCCCTGTGCGCACACACACTCACACATGTGTAACCCCTTCCTTTCACTCCCACAGTGCACACACACACCGGTACCACAATGTCCTTGTGCAGCTCCAACACTCTGCACACCCCTGTGCACGTACATATATGTGCATGCTCGTCCTTGCACACATACCCACAGACCTACACACACCTGAGCAACCCCACTGGTTTGTGCACTCATGGACACAAATGTGTGTACAACACCATCCATGCACAAATACACACACAAACACACACACACACACACACACAATCATGGATCCCCACTGCTTAGCACAATCCTGTGCACACTCACGTGTGTCATGCACTGATTTTCCAGCCAGTCCTCGAAGGGTCACTTACTTAGGACGGGAGTGCAGGGGAGCAGCCAGAAGCTGTTTGCATTCCCTGCTGTCTGCTGGGCAGCTTTGCTGGAGATGCATGGGTTGTTTTGCTTTTCCTTGGGAGGTGGGAAGGAGCTTTGAGTTTGAGGCACATACCGCGCCAGAGCATCTCGATGGCATGAGGGGGATCAGGGCCCCTCTATTGGTTACCTCGGTGGCTTGCAGCAACTGGAACTTTCCCCCTTTTGGAAGGGTTCACCTTGGTGGTTGTTTTGTGTTTTAATTCTTTCACTCGTGCCTGATGTAGATGAATCCACGGGGGTACCAGATGATAGAGACCATGGTTCCCACGATCGCCTATTGAGAAAGCTAAACAACGTGAGTTCCTCCCGACTCATATAATCAAAAATCTCAACCATAAAAAAGAGACGTCTTCGTATTCAAGCAAATGACAACAGTAAGACCATGCATGTTCTTTTGTTGTATTTCCTGTGTAATCATGGGGAGGATATGAAGAAGTGGATCCACTGATAAAGAAGTGCAGAATCCACTTCTGCACTTCAGGCACAAGTTCCTTAGAATTGGAAGAGAACCTTAAAGGCCATCTTGCCCAGCTCCCCTGCAATAAACAGGGACATTCACAGCTAGATCAGGTTGCTCACAGCCTGGTCATTAGTCATCCCGGAGGCAAAACACACACTGAACGATTTCTCCCTGCAGTCATAAATCCTTGGAGACAACAGCATTGACACTGCATGTTACTGAAGCAGTAAAAGAAATTGCTCTTGTAACTCTCCTTGTGTTAAGGAAAATGATGATAAAAAGCAATGGAATGCTTTGGCAGGACACCAAAACCATTCTCCTTCGTTGATATCTGCTGCAATGGAACCTTCCACTGGAAGAAGCCCCTGATGACTTGTCACCCCATAGTGGTGAGCTTTAGAAGCAGGATTGCTGCTCAATCGAATGAACTGGAGCTCCTTAGCATCTCTTACATCCAGGAGGGGTGTGATCAGACCCACCTATCACCTTCAGGCGCGCGCTTTCTGATACCCTGTCTGACTTCACTGTCACTGTGCCAGCATCCTCAGGCTTAACCTGCTTCATTGTCAGTGTGCAGCAATTGCCAGCGTTCTTGATGTCATTGTAATTGTTGGTGTAAAGGAGGTTGCCATTCAGGAACCATTCCACGTCCTCGTCATCATGGGACAGCTCGCAGGAGAAGACAGCACAGCTCTCTTCTTCAATTTCCACATCCTGCAGGTGCTTCGTTACTTCTACATTGCGAGCTGTGGGGAAACAAGGTGAACTGTTACCACTGTTACTATAAATCATACTGGGATGTGGTAGAATGGTTGGACTAGATGATCTTTGTGTAATCTTCTCAGTGGAGATTATACTTTTATAAAGTTAGCAGGAGAGAATGGCAGAAATCAACCTCAAGAAGAGAAATCTGAGGTGAAATAGGACATGGAAGAGGCCACCCTCCCTGCTCATACCTTCAGCTGTCAGCGTGGCCTCAGTCTCTGCAATTCCTGCCTTGCACTTGTACACACCAGCATCATCGGGCTTTAGCTTCAGAATCTTGAGCTCTGCTGAATGCTTATCCCTCTTGATCTTGAACTTCTCAGAGGGTTCAATGGGTGTGTGGCCCTTGAACCATTTCAACACCTTTGGAGAAGGCCTGAAGTCACAGGACAGGATGACAGAATGATGTTCCAAAGCTGTCTTGTCCTCCAACTTCCTGGTGATTTGTATATGGTAATCTGCAAAGCAAGGGTGGAAGAGAAGAAAGGATGAGGACAATTGGAAGAAGAGGAAAGTCTCTTGCGTCTATTCCATTCCATTTCATTTCATATTCACATCGGTTCTTTGAACCACTCTAAAGATAAAACAAATGATTGCCTATAGGGAATGCCTTTGACTACATTTCCATAAAGTAACACTGTATACTATATACCAAATGCAAGGTCCAGCTCTTGCTTATTAAACTGCTCCCAGTTGAGGCAATTATTCAAATAAGAGTGAGTTGAAAATATAACAAATACTTCAGGATGTGAATGGAGACTCTTACGCTGGGGACAACAGCAGATAAAAAGCCTGGAAGTTTCTTTCAGATGAAATCAATGACAAACTGCATCAAATTTAGGTGCTACCAAACTTAACCTTGTCTAGTTCAGAAATACAATTAATTTCACCTGATCTGACTTCTTTGGTATAGCCAAGGACAAAACCTCAGCTCTGTAGATCTGAATAGTAAGCACATTACAAATATTCAAACAGATCTTTTACTGAGATGCAGCTGTCTCATTTAGTGTCCAACGACTTTGAACTGGAAATGGAGGAGACCCTCCAGAAACACACACAATATTTCAAAGACCCCAGTGAAGGAAGACTGTACGTTAATTAATTCTTCATCTTCATGATGTAAACCAAGCCAGGATATGTTACCTCTGATGAGCAGACTGGCTGTGGATTTTGATTTGCCAATTGAGAACTGAATGGTGCCTGTCATATCAGTGGTGGTTTTCGGTATGCTCAGCCGGTGGATGGTGCCTTCTTGCTGCATAATCAAGTTTCTGCCAGCCTGTAAGACTTCCCCACGTAGATACCACTTGGGAGGTTTCACAGAAGGAATGGATATCTCGCATTCAAATTTGGCTTCTTCAGGCTCAGTCAAATACTCATCACACAGCTCCTTTACTAGATTAATGGATTGCTCTTTAAGAAGGATGGAACAAGAGAAAGCAGAGATTTAGAAGGAATGTAAAAAACCCTTACATTATCACCCTACTTACTCACGTCAGCATTACTGCACATGAACACTACACCTATCAGCTCAAAATGCCTTAAAACATCATTAAAAAATACTAGAAAGAAAGGAATGTTGTTAAGAAGTCAGACAATAAGACTGACAACCTGAAGAGAGCCCAGATCTTCTGATTCCCAGTCCAACATCTAAATCAAACCATGACCTTCCCATCCCAATATCAAACTCCTTGCATTACGAAATGGAATAGAGGTTCACTGAAACATGGACATTGATAATTACTTTGGTTAAATACAGCAACTTAGCTCTGAACAACAAGTTTTCACCTAGTAAAGGTCTCTGTAGCTCAAATGTAATGACTCTACTTAGGAGAAATTCATTTTCCAGGATTTTCTTGTCCTTATAATTGTAACAGTGGCAAAGCTGGGGACTGAACTCTTGAGTACTGTGCTAACTCAAATGTCTCCCTTTTCTTTATCACACTTAACATCATATATATACCCTAACTTTGTATATATTAAAAAAAAAACCAACCCTGAGCTCTTTTCAAACAAACAGAGAAAATGAAGAAAAAGTCAAGCTATGTTTTTTATCCCAAAACGTTCAAACACAAATCTGAAGTCGAAAGGTAGAAAATAAACCTCCTAAGAAAATAATCTGTTTACTTAGCAAAAGTAAATCCGAAAAGACAAGCTGGATATTTTGTGGGCAGAAAGGTAGGTAGGTAGGAGTTTGCATTTCTGTGAAAGGTCCTGGTGGTGTTTAACTTCCTTGACATTCAAGCAAAGGGTGTTAGCTGGTTTATAAGATAAGATAATTTAAGCAAAATCATCATCTGAACCATAATTACCTTTAACTGTAAGATGGGCACGAGATTCTGCCTTTTCTGCTACAGATTTTATTTCTGCGGCATCCTTGACTTGGACAAGTGTGTAAGTCAGCGAGCAGGTCTTTCCTGAAGCAGAGAACCACAGAGTCACTAAGGCTGGAAAAGACCACTAAGGTCATCTAGTCCAACCGCCAGCTCATCCCTACCAAACTGTGCTCTTGAGAGCAAACCCACAACTACACTTGGCTTCCTTGAGAAAAGAGCTCTGAGGCACATGGCCAGGCTGAGCATCATCCATCTGGTTTCACAGCATCACTGCCTGTTCTCTCATGTCAATGAAACCACCCATTCCCCCACATCCACATCCCCACCAAAGTGTAATCTAAACATGGCTTCTACAAGGACTGACCAAATGTGGCCGTCGTCACCTTCAAAGTACCTGATACAGAAGGATCACACTCACTGTCAGACAAAACCTCTTTGGAGAGGTGAACTGACTGCCCTGGTCACCCCCACTTTGGAAAGAACTGCACTCATTTCCTACCTGCTCCTGGCAGTGTGGGATGGTGGGATAGCATCACACTTCCCACACTAAGCTTCCCACCATGTCACTTGTTCCACCCTAACCTCAGTCCCAAAACAAAAGGGAAACTCCCTTCTGAACTTTCTTCATTTCAGATGTCCTTTCTGCTTCATCTCCAACCCACCCCCCACTCAGGAGAAAGATCCCCCTCTTACACCCTACCATCTTGCCGCATTCTAATGTTGTCATCAGCCTTCAGCTTGTTGTCATCTTTGTACCACTGGGTCTGAACCTCATCGTGTGAAATCTCAGACAAAAGATGCACTCCCATATTCATTCACTTCCACATCTTCCACTGCTTTAACAATCTTGATATCTCCAGCTGTGAAAAACTAGAGATATATTTGTCAGGGTATTTCCAGAACTGAGTGCAGCATCTTTTCCTTACACATATTTGCATAGAAAATAAGTAGGATTTTGTTTTATTCTAAACCATCATCCATTCACGAGTCATTTCTCTCTTCAACACAGTCAATGCATTATTGCCCTTGAACCTAAAGACAGACTTACTAGCTACAAAGGAGCTCCCTGCAAACAGTTTTATGGAAACCAGAATCTCATTTATTCTAAAACCTTTGCAGCAAAATTAAGGGTAGAAAAACAATAGAATGGAATGAATCTTTAAGGTCATTTAGCCAGGCTGAGCATCATCCATCTGGTTTCACAGCATCACTGCCTGTTCTCTCATGTCAATGAAACCACCCATTCCCCCACATCCACATCCCACCAAAGCTGCTTAGTGTTCCCAAAGCGAATGCTCACCAGTTGTTTCCAACTTGAAGGTCATCTTCTGGCCAGCAGCCTCACAGATGTATTCTCCAGCATCTTTCTTCTCCAGCTGCTTCACAACCAGACGCCGTGTTTTGCCCACAGATTCCATTCTGAACTTTCTGGAGGAGGCAAGCAGTCTTCCATCCTTGAACCATTTTACTTCGGTTGGATCCTGTGCTACTTCACAGCTGAGGGAGGCACTTGCTGCCAGGGCAGCACTCACCTCTTTCTGCACCTTCTCCTGGTTTATAAACACAGGTTTTGGCTCTGAGGGAAGGAAAGAAAAAGTATTGACTGAGGGACTGAAATGAGACCATCTTGCAGGTTTGTATGGACAGGTTGGAACAGGTTTAGGTTACCACTTGTGCCCAAACTAATAGCCTTCACTAGAGAATATCAGCTCTTCTGTTGAAACAAAGTGTCAAATCTAGGCAAGAAAGAACCTAGGAACTGAAGGAACCAAGAGGGTCCTTGAACACCAGTCCCATGGTTGCAAGTCACTATGCAAACATATTGAACCCAAAAGAACATCTGTCCTGCAGGCAACCAAAACCTGAGCTCCTTTTACTTAAGACCCACTGTGAAACATCAAAACACATAAACATGCGATAGTCAAACCACTGGCTGCCTTTTCATGACCCAGAACAGTACTCCTGGCTTCCTGAACAGACTCCTCATGGCCTCTACCATTGCCACAACTGTGACTGTCAAAGGCACAAAGGAAATATGCTCACCAAAGCAGTCCTTTGTTCTTTGTGTGTGATTTGCAGATATCTATCTTACTTTGAGCTCTGGGAATAGTCAGCTCTACCAGGTCTCTTACTGTGAGTAGCAGACTCACCTATCCAGATGCAGCCTCCAACATAAAGGCATAGTAAAAAGGCAGTGTACTACTAGGAGAAGTTCCTGCTTCTCCTGCCATGAAAGGCTGCACGTAGAACATGCACTCCAGCCTCACTGCACATACTTATCTTAGTCAAATGTTTCGGTGAACAGGAATTACAGTTTGGGATCTCAGGCACAGGAGAGATTTGAATAATATCTTGAATATTGCTTCCATTGTACATATATATCAGTAATTATTATTCTACAGACAGACTGAAACAGGTCTTTGTGCCATACTAAAACCAAATACTTTCTACAAACCGAGGCAATCAAGTCTAGGGAAAAAATCTCAGCACGGACTACTGCAACTGGATCACTGTATAATAGAAACTAGATTTTACTTTACTGTTCTCTGCTGTATTTCAGACAACACCTGTCTTACCTGTGACATGAATCTTGAAGGTGAGTTTCTGGCAGCTGTACTCCCCTGCATCTTTCTTCTCCACCTGGCTCACCACCAGCCGACGCTGTTTGCCCTCTGACTCAGCCTTGAACTTCTTGCTCGAGGTGATCAGTTTCCCCTCCTTGTACCACTTCACCTCCGTCTTCTCCTGGGCCACCTCGCAGCTCAGCGTGGCATTTTCTGTTGGTGCAGCCTTCACCTCCTTCTGCACCTTCTCCTTTTTGATGAAAGCATCTTCTGCTTCTGCAGATTGGGAGAGCATTTAGGATGCACAGCTACATTCACACTGTCCTGTGTGTTCAATACCAAATGCAAAATGCTGCTTGTAACAACTTCATGTATGTTTGTAATTTTGGAATGGTCTCATTCATACCAAACTTGATCCAGATTAATTACGTTCTGCCTATTAATTACCAATGACCCAACACTTCATCGTCCATTACTATGCTATATATATTCTTCATATCTTTAAATATCCTTCACATTCCTATCATTAAATATTCTTCATATGTTCAATAGTTTGAAAAAAATTAATGTTTCTTAGCAAATATTTTCCTTATTTAAACCCATAGCTGTTTCTAAAACAGCTCCTTGCAATCTTCCCCCATAAGTAGATTGGAATCTACTAATGCAGCAGAGAAGGATGCATTACATGCATCTCTTGAGATCAATTTTAACTTAATTTCTCTGCAGTTCCTGGAGCTTTGCTTAAATTGTCCCTAAAAAACTATTTTTAGAGGGGTCAATATGATTTCATTCATCAAAAATTGGAAGCCAAAGCAAACACCAAATATAAGCATGTTGTGCTCAGTGATATACAGGTGTCAGGAATTACACTCTAGAAAAGCAGTGCTGATTTACATATTTCTTATTCAAAAATGAAATGCCATTTACTGAGAACAATGTACTCATGCAGTACTGATATGACTCCTGATTAGGTGTTCATTTCTGTCCTTGTCAACAGGAGTACTTCTTTCAATGAATACCTTCAAACCAATCTCTCTTCTTTACCAAATCCTCAATATTGTAAATAAGCTTTAGATACTGAAACTCAGAGGCCACAGCTAATTCCCAGTCGTAAAGAATATGACATCATGAAACAGGTTAACCGTAATTAACTTCAGCCACCTGAGAGTTAGGGTTGATCTTGGTTCCCATAGGGAAACATTCAAGCTTCAGTTTCCCAATGAGACTGAGGGATTTGAAGCTGTGCTGTACTGAGTAATGACCTTCAGTGGAAGGCAGTGGGTGACTCACCTCACCCTACAGCAGATGGTGGCAGCTCACTCCTCAGACTATACTGACTACAACTGACCATAATCCAGTTGCCCACAGTCAGGCATCTTGGGCAATTCCACATGCTCTGTGCATCCAAGATGTCTTCATGAGGCTGGGAAATCTATACGGCACTCTCAAGAGAGACTTCCCTTTCTAACACAGCAGCTGGACGCCAGCAGGGATCTGCAGAGAACTTCAGGTATAACTGGAAACCAAGTGGGACTCATGGGCCATTCTGTGATGAGAAACATCTCCCTCACCTGTGACATGAATCTTGAAGGTGAGTTTCTGGCCAGCAGCCTCGCAGCTGTACTCCCCTGCATCTTTCTTCTCCACCTGGCTCACCACCAGCCGACGCTGTTTGCCCTCTTACTCCACCTTGAACTTCTTGCTCCAGGTGATCAGTTTCCCCTCCTTGTACCACTTCACCTCCGTCTTCTCCTGGGCCACCTCGCAGCTCAGCGTGGCATTTTCTGTTGGTGCAGCCTTCACCTCCTTCTGCACCTTCTGCTTGTTGATAAAGGCATCCTCTGCTTCTGGAACTGGAAAACACTGATTAAAATATACATTAGATATGAACAGCTTGTGACTGGAAGACATTAAAAGTTGCTTTATGTTGTATTGGGCCATTTCCCAGAGCAACACTGCTTCACAGTGTTTATCACACATTATAAGGCATCCTCAGCATAGTCCATATGGTCATCCCATCCCTCTGGGTAGTCTTTACTATCAGCTGGAACTCCTAATTTTCAGATTTCTTTGAATGAAGACAATGACAGATCTTCATCTGTGTGTCTTTTTGATATTGCTCCACTCTACACTGGAGATCAGCCAAATACAGCTCAATTATGAAGTGAAGAAAAGCTTTCTGAGTGCAATGGTAAGAGGATCAATTAAGGCTCAGAAAGCCATTGCACTTTGGGAGAAGCTAGTAAGAGGAGGATTTCTGTAGTGAAAGAGCCAACCACTCCAAGAGTACTCATAATCCCTCCTGACTTTCACACCACAACATTTTGCAGTGAGGGCTGGACATGCACATCATGTTACAGTGAGAAATACATGAGAAATACAGCAACGGTAGCTAGGCAAGCACTCTCCCCGTATGGCAGAGGAGGAGGTATTACATTACCCTGTGCAGCCAGAGGTCTGAAAGAGAACAGAAAACCTTTGGTTTCTGAGTCAAACAGCTAATAATAGCCCTCAGCTAGCAAAATTCAAGTGTAAAAGCACTACATTTCTGGGTTTTCTCCCTACGCCTCTGCAATAAGACGTGGGCTGGCTTTGGCTGCTGAGGATTAACTTGGTAGATTCCAGCTGTTGCCATAGTCTTTCTGTCATTGTTCATATTTCATTTTCTCTGACAGATACCTCCCAAATCTACCCTGTCTGTAATCCACTATTTGCTGAAACTGCCAATTTCCTGAGCCAAAAGCATGAGCTACACAACTCACGGAACAGATCCAAAGGCCCCAGAATCACATCCACATGGTGTGGGAACAGTAAGAGCTGATGGTTTAGAGTCTACACCACACGCAGCAGCAAAACTGTCTACTACAGGAGCAGAGATATATTGCACACCAGGGACTGAAGGAGCAGAATGCCCCAAGATGGAGAGAGCAAAGACTGCAACCTTTACAAGGGAACAGAACGCAAGCTATGCCCTGCAAGGACACCAGGTCTGTGTGAGCAGAAAGGCAGTAGACTCCCAGTACAGTTGCTCCTCCACATAGCTGACCAAATGCCAAACCTTGACCAGGATTAAGCTCCAATGTGTTCACTGCCATAAGAAAGAAGAGGAGAAAACAGATTCCCTGTCCTGATCAGCTCAGAATACAAGACAAGAACTGTAAAGTTAACAGAGAACAAGCTGACTTACGAGCAAAAACCAGCAGAGTGCAGCTTCAAATAAAACAGAAGACAAACCCTCGTCATCAGCCAGCTCACTAATGGTCACTCAGAATGCAGCTGATGTGCTCAAGGCTATGTGGAGTCTAAGTTAAAATTTATCGGATCTTGTGCAAAATATACTGACACCAAAACAATCTCTACTGCAGCTGGAGTGAGAGATCTGCCTCTGTGCTAAACTCTCAGACTAATGAGAAACGTACAATTAGAAAGGTATCAATGGATTCATGACTGGTCATTACATTTACAGAACATGGAACGAATGGTCGTCAACGTGGGATTCAACAAGCCAAAGGCAAGTGCAATGCCTCTGACTAAAAGTTCTTAGGACACCGACAACCAAACCTTCTCAGTGCAGCCACAGTAGAGATCTGTAACTACTACTGTTGAAATATCAACTGGTAGAGCAGTGTTGCACATTGTACAAATCACAGTTGGACATCCATGGACAGCTGATGATAAAAGTAGTCCTAGGGAAGAGCTGGATGAAACACTGTTAAAAACAAATAATCATTTTAGCTGCATGTTTGTAAGCATTTCTTTTCATCCTCCCCAAAACAGTTTCATGGCAGAATAAAGAGGACACGTTCACACAGACGTTTCCACAGCCAGACTATGGAATAATCAAAGAATATCAACCAAAATGTGTTTCCTACCAGTTACATGAATCTTGAAGGTGAGTTTCTGGCCAGCAGCCTCGCAGCTGTACTCCCCTGCATCTTTCTTCTCCACCTGGCTCACCACCAGCCGACGCTGTTTGCCCTCTGACTCCACCTTGAACTTCTTGCTCGAGGTGATCAGTTTCCCCTCCTTGTACCACTTCACCTCTGTCTTCTCCTGGGCCACCTCACAGCTCAGCGTGGCATTTTGAGTCAGTACAGCCTTCACCTCCTTTTGTACCTTGTCCTTGTTTGTAAACACGTCTTCTTTCTCTGCAGGGACATCACAACAGTCACACCATTTTGCTGTAGTCTGCTGCAGAGCTTACTCCAGTTCCCCGTTTTCACTAAACTTGCCCTTCACAGGGAGCATCATGATGCCTCATTAAGACAGGAAAATACTTTCCCTTCTATTTTGCCTTGGGAAATGATACGCATATCATTTCATATCATATCATATCATATCATATCATATCATATCATATCATATCATATCACATCATATCACAAAGCTAAACATTTTGCAGTCTGATAGCAGATTTGGACATGAGATTTAGAACACCTGCATGCACTGCTGAACCTCCTCCCTTATCTTTTTTTCTTCTCATGTCTCTCTACATTTCCAGTAAATCAGAAGGGAACGGCCCTCTAGAACAGGCTGCCCAAGGAGACTCTGGATGCTCCATCCCTGCAGGCATTCAAGGCCAGGCTGGATGTGGTTCTGGGCAGCCTGGGCTGCTGCTTGGCAACCCTGCACATAGGAAGAAGGGGGTTGGAACTGGATGAGCACTGTGGGCCTTTGCAACCCAGGCCATTTATGAGTCTGATTATTGGCATTTTCCACCTAATTGTGTCATTCAAATTTTGTAACCAGTTCCCTTCAAACACCTCCCCTTTTCTCACTCCTTGCATGCCTGGTGTGCTCTTGCACTGTAACCCTGCAGACACCAAATGACTAAAGAGCTGCACAAGTTACCCTCCTTGCCTATTGTTTGTTGCAGTAATTCATTCCTGGATAGAAAAGCACATGTAGAATACTGTTGCTATGACACTAGATGACAAAGAAAGCCCTATAGCCAAAATGTTTTGCACCAGAGAGTCTGTAATTTGATCCTCCAAATGCAAGACACACAAAATGAAGCATTCCTATATCTCTGGGATTCCAAGCATTTTCTCACCTCTGACTTTCACTTGGAATGTTGCTTTGCATCTTTTGTTTCACAGCTGTAGCTCCCTTGGTCTTTCAGGGTCACATTTTTGACCATGAGCTTGTGGTGCGTCCCCCGGGAGATGATGGTTGTCCTCTGGTCCTGCTTCACCTCTGTTTGATCTTTCTTCCATACGACAGCTCCGCTTGCAGCTGACACCTCACACACCAGCTCCAGGTCTTCAGAAGTACTGACTGATATTTCTGGAGTCGTTTTGGGCTTGTTGACAACATTAATGGCTTCATCTGAAGAAAAAAAGAGAAAGTGGTTTACATCCTGACTCAGGCTTATTCAGCACAGCATTAAGATACAGTTAGAACTGATTCTAATGTCTCTGCTCATTACATTTGGGTGATCGAGTTTCACCTCTGGAGGTACTCACATACAAACGTGTGCTTGATTCTCCTGTGTAAGGAAAGAGGAAGTTCTATGCAGACAGTTCTTATTTCTTTTAATCAATTCTGTATTCTGCATATGTTCTTCTGAAGCTAAAATGAAGGTAGCTAAGTAACGTGTTTGCAATACATGAACAAACCAATTCAACACCTTGTCTCTAAGCTAACAAGCAGCATTTGATGAGCACATCAGTATTTCAAGCCCTTCATTCCATCCAGACAGAACCTGCCTGAGGAGCAAGCTGATGGCTGTCAGCTACAGGCAGACCTAGCTTAGTATTGCATTTCTTAGAGCAACAACTGTTGCTTTCAGTCACTGAATATACCAAGGCCAATTGCTATGCCAGGCACATTTATGACATCAGTGAACAAATAATGCATTAAAAATTGTAATAGACAGGAGCCATCTATTCTTTTAAAACTAGGTGACCAAAGAAGATCAGTCCCTCTAGAGTCAAGCTGTTAAGAACTAACAGCATCAATCAATATCACATAGATAGATTACTTCCCTGCCCTAAGACCATCTTGTGACCATTTGGTGCTCCTAATTAAGCCCTCTTGATGGCTTTTTTGTCTGAGCCATGCGACATTTTGTGATAGGAGTTACTGCTAGTGTTCCCTTAACCCTACACCAAAGTAGGAGGTATCCATTCTCAGGGAATCATGCAGGCTTCCTCTGTATTTGATGCTCAGAGACAGCCCCAGAACTTTTTAAATCTTAGCTTAGCTCTCATCCAATAATGTTCATCAAACAGTGCAACTTGTCCTTTGGGGATGCCTTTGTTCTGCATCAACCAGTTCCAACGGAGTCTTCTTGGCTTGTTTTAGATCAGTTTGTCAACAGGTAAAGCCAGGGTCTTTGAATTACAAAGTGAAATTGCAGAATGCATGATTCTCAACCAAACAGAACAGGAGGTGGGATGCAGGGTGAATACCTGAGCCAACACCACCTGCAAGCAATCCTTCAATATCTTAGGATTCTCTAGCCATCCCAAATACAGTGTTGTGCTTGATCTATCATCTCTGCTGAGTTTTTAGCTAGCTGATGGTGAGCATCATGGTGGTGATGGGTGAGCAGTCGGACTAGAGGGTCTTAATCAACCTTAAGGATCCTGTGATCAGAGGAACGTGAATGTGCTGTTAGAGGTCACAAGCGCTGCACTGCAGCATGAGCATACACAGCGAAAGGCTTTCAGTACAGCTTCAGTTCATAAATGAGGACTGGGTTATGGAAAAGAGGCTCAAGATAGAAACCAGAAAACAGATCTTAACGCCAGGTTCTGTGAATGCAGCCAGCTGAATTTCACAGATATTGAATTTCAATGACAATTTCTTGTGTTATTTTACCCTCCAGCTCCACCCTGAACAGGAACATGTCAGTGACAAGCATTACTCCTCCAGGCTTGACCTGACAGTGCTTGACTTGTACTATGAGCTAATGCCAGGAAGAGCAGGAAAAGAGTTTCATCCACGTGCCTTCTCCTTCCTTAGTAAAACCAGTGTGAAACTGCAGCCACGTCAGGCTGAAGGAGACGTCTCAGATGTCCTGCCTGGATGCAGGAGGTCACGTGTCAGAGGATGTCTGGCACGTCAAGTCTCATGGCAGTGCAGTGCATGACAAACTGCAACAACACTTTCCTGTGGGCTCCTTTGGGCACGAGGCCCAGCGGGTGACACACCTCTGGCTGCAGCTCTTCAGCGCCTCCCAGCAGCCACGTGATGCCCATGGGAGAGACACAGCTGACCCGCACAGCAGATGATTTACCAGCTAGCTCTGGTTTACAGCAAGAGAAGATACAAGTGGCGATGCTGAATGGTGAAATACTGCGAGTGTGTGGCATGGGTATAAGATTGGTGAGCCTGAGGATGTTCAAAGTCAGGCTGGACAGGGCTCAGAGCGCCTGATGGAGCTGCGGTGCCCCTGTTCATTGCGGGGGGAGTCCAACTAGCTGACCCTTAAGGGTCTCTTCCCTATCTATGAGATACACGAAAGCTGATTCTGCAGTAACCAAGCTACCAACAGCAGTTATTTGTCTTACAGCTTGCCAACACAGGTTTTAAAATAACAGCATTGATTACTCATTTGATAGTCACATTACAGTGCAAAGCACATGGAAAAGTCCATCAGCTAATTCAATTAATTCTGGGGGCAGACCTGCCAGTATGAAATATTATGCTAACATGACTGAGAGAAGAAAAGCAAAATGAAGACTAGCTGACAAGCCTTGGCAGGAAGTTCTGCTCTCCATCAATTTAGTCCCATTATTCAATTCTGTTTGGAGCTGTCTCCATGTCTCTCTGGAGTTTGTTCTTTGAGAAGAAGCAATTAAGTAAGCTCTCCAATGCCAAAGTGCATACACTACTCTAGGGCGTTGTTGTTTCTCCATGGACCAACAAGGGTGACAAGCCAGCAGAATATGATGAAGAACCTCATGCATACTCAGTGTAAAAAAGAAAAAGGCAATTGTTGCTGGGAAGAAGGTGCATTTGCATTTGTGTCATCTGCAGAGGGTACTGCAGAAATGGAAAGTCTTCCACTGGAGCAAACAAAGGGCTCTCATTTATTGCAATCAAGGCCCAGCGTGTGGATCTCAGAGATCAGACCTACACCCTGCAGCAAAACAGAGACCTGCGTGGGAAAGTTCAGTTTCTCTCTACATCTGTGTAAGAAAAAGCCCACCATGGAATGACAGCTAAGGAAACATCCCTGTGACTCTTCACAGGTCTCTTCTACATTTGGGATCACTGCTACAAAAAGAGCTGTTGACATCATCTCTCGTGGCCACCCTGAGATTAGAGCAGGAAGGCTGGGATGCTCTTTTTCCTATCTTTCCCTAGATTTCCTCTATATTCATTTTAAGGACGAATCACAGGACAGAACACAGAAATCAAATGGCTCTACAAAGCAGACTGGCCAGTTCAAGTCAAAACAGCCACTGAAAACACCCCAGATGCTGTCTGACAACAGCTGGACTGTCAGGGAGTCAGGTGAATGCAGTCTGCTGGCCCTGGGCAGGAACAGGACAGCCCAGACTGTCACATACCTTTCAGTGAAAGCTGATAGAGCATTTTATCCCCCTCACAGATGCACTGACAACTTCCAGCATCATCCATGGAGACGTTGTGAATTTTCAGGGTGTGTTTCTTCCCCACAATGTGCAGTTCATATTTTTCACTGGCCTTGAGCTCCTTCCCATCCTTCATCCACTCCACGGTAGCGCCTGTGTCTGAAAGCTCAGCCTGCAGTTTGGCTTCCTCACGCAGCCGAGCGCAGATCTTTTCTACATCTTTGCTCTTCTTGGTAAATCTCACTGCAGCACCTGTCAGGAGCAAAGGCCTCGTTATTTCAATTGATATCAGGCTAAGGTGGTCAATATTTGCCCCAAGATCTCTGAAAAAGTATCACCTTCTGTTCCTGCACTCATCATTGGGTCAGTGCTGAGCAATTCAAGATATTTCATTTGGCCTTCTTGCCGGATTTACTAAGTAAAAATCAACCAAACATCTCCTTCTACTGATTAATAATGCTCTAAACATGCTTCTGCAGAGGTTTCCACCCAATGACAAACAGCTCCTCCCATCATGAATGTTTATTTATTCTACTTTGTCATGCAAAGCTGATTGATAGAGATATTATTGGAATGATTGCTCCCCTACTTCTAAACTATTCCAGTGCAATCAGAAAGGCTGTCTGAACCTGGAGCTGAAAGTACTGCTCTATGGTGATGCAGTGGTAAACCTGCTGACTGAATGCACTGGCCAATAGCTGTGAACTGCAGACATTCATCAGCTGGCATGAAGCAATCTGGTTCAGATACCAAGCAGCTGGGTAAATTGGCTTACCCCACACTCAGTGCTATCATGTTTAGGTCATTACCAGGACTCACGTCAGTCCATGGGATGCAATTTCAGGTATTTGGTACAGTCAGTGAATGCCTGCAGCCCCAGTTCTAATCATCAGATCACAGCAACTATGCCTTGACTGGAAGAGGAAAGGAGAAGGATCAAAGCAAATACCTCTCACTCTCATCTTGGTGCTGACATCAACATTTTTGGCAACAAATTTCACTTCTGCTCCATCATCCTTCTTGGGAACGTTCTTCATGATTAGGCTGTGAGTAGTTTGGGTTCTCTTGATGATGCAGGTCTCGCTTTCCTGTAAGACTTTACCACTGAGGTACCAAGTGCCGCAACACGTTGTTGTAAGGTCAATAGTAAACATGGCATCCCCTCCAGGTACAGCTTCACCAGTTGTTAGGGGGGATTTCACAGCCAGGACTGGGTCTGAGGAAGAAGAACATGTATGTCTTAATGCTCTTTAGATGCAAGTCTGGTATCTCATTTAGAGATGGAAGATTAAATCATAGGGACATTTCTACTTCTCCCTTTGCATGAGTGCTGGAAGAAGCACTTCTGTGCTTAAGATCTGTTACAGAAAGTTCTGCCTCTTGCACATGTGAGATATCAAAAGATAAGGATATTCATGTCTCTGTCACAGAAACATAACTCGTATCACTTTAGTGGTAGCTGGAGGTTGATAGGAGATGGGAGAACTAGGAATAAAGGAAAGCCTTTGGTGTGTTAATGTACTGCTATTCTTAAAGTCAAAGGAAACATCTTTAGGGAACCAACACAGCTGCTCAGCACACACTGACCCATTTCCATTGGGGTTTTTGTGCTTACCAAGGTGCATGCTCCCTGGGAATTCCAGAGACGGGCTCTGTCCATGCGCATTGACTGCAGACACTTGGAACTGATCATCAGCCTCTGCAGACAGATTTACAGCCCCTGCACAGCTCTATATAACAGTCTTATAGAACTACCTCTAGTAGAAGCAATCTCCACACAGAGATCCTTTCCCAGCACACTCTGACACGGGGGGGGGCAAAACGGGGAGGGGGCCACATACACACACAGCGCCGGGGGGGGGCCGTAACTGACCCCCACCCATCCTTTAAAGGGATGGGGGGTCCGTTTTAATGGGGGGGGGGGGGGGGCGAGACCACCTTCACCCCCCCCCCATTCCCCCCCCCATCCTTTAAAAGGGGGGTGTCCATTTTGGTGGGGGGGGGGCAGTGACAATCCCCCCCTCACCCCATCGTTTAAAGGAGGGGGCGTCCGAGACCACCCCCCCACACCCCATCTTTTGGGGGCGGGGGGTCAGGGGCTCATGGGGGGCAGCACAACGTGCACAACATTTGGGGGGGGGGGCTTTAAAAGGGGGGGGTTACAAAAAGCATAGCTCTCAACTATAGATGGGATTGGGGGGGGCTCAATCGATGGGGGGGGGCCCTTCATGCAGGGGGGGCACAGCGTAAGGCAGCGGCTTTGAGGGGGGGGTTGGGGCTGTTTGGCCTTTGGGGGGGTTATTGTGTGCCCCACCCCCACCACCCCCACACACAATGGGGTGTTAATGTGGGGGGGGGGCTTAGATTAGTTGCGTTCCCTATAGCGCTGCCCCCCCCCGTCATTAACCCCCCCGCTTTATCCTTACGGCTGAGCCCCCCCCCCACAGCGCCCCATTCATCTTGATGGGGGGGGGGGGGGTTTGTCACACGACCCTGGCGCGGCTTACGGCACATCGTCGACCCCACCCCCACCCCCCATAACCCCACCCGGGGGTGAGGGGGTGATGTGGTGAGTGGGGGGGGGGGGTTCGGAGTTGGGGGGTGGGGGTGAGCAAAGCGCAATATAGGGGGGGAGGGGGGGGTCCTATAACTGGAGGGCAGCTGCTGCACAAAGAGCCCGCGGGGGTCGGAAAGCAGCACTTTGGCTGGGGGGGGTCCACGGGGTCCGGGGGTAATGCTGCCGCCACCCCCCCTCCAACACCCTCCACTGCCGACCCCCCCCCGCGTTGCCCCCCTGCCCCAACGTCAGCTCCGATTGGCTGAGCCACAGTGCGCGGGAGCGGCTGTTGTGTGCCGGTCGGTGGAGGGGCGGCTCTTCATGGAGCTGCCCTGCAGCCAACAACAGCCTGAATGAGATCCTGGAGTCCCAGACGCTGGAGGATGAGCTGGGAAAGAGCAGAGGCTCCCCACAGAAGGGCAAATCACGTCTGATAACGTGAGTGTGGAGCACAGCCAGCCCCTTCCTCACATGTGTGGGGCTTCCATGTTCCTCTGTGCCCATTGCAGTGTGCCACCCCAATCCTGCTGCCCAGCCAGGAGTGGATGGGATGAGCAGGTTGGGATGCACAGAGCAGTGCTCAGACATTGCTGGGACATTTGTGCACTGCTGTTGAGCTTCCCTTTGTGCAGCAGGGGAGAGGATGGAGGTTTACAGGTGGATGGTTGTTATTTCGATGGCATTGCACAGGTGGTAGAACCTTGTCCATTCCCAAACTTATTCCAGGGCATGCGGGAATTTGTGCAGTTGTAGTTCCTGAACTGTGCTATTTAAAACCATCCTGTAAATGGGGATGTTTTGTAATGCCTGCTGGGGCTGCAGGCAGCATTGCCTTCCTCCTTAGGGGGCAGGTTTAATCACAAACCTCCCTATTTCCTCTCACAGTCGTCCTACAAACCATGTCTGGGCATTGCTGTCTCGGCCTGGATCTCAGCTCCTGAGACTGTCAGATGTGAAGCAGCAGCAGCTGGGACAGGGCTGGCTCTGTGTGCCCTCTGTGGGTCTGTGGGCACAGAGTGGGGCAGAGGGATGACTGTGAGAGGGAGGAATTGCCCAGCCACTAGAAAGAGGAAATCAGCTGAAAAGGGGAGATTTGAGAAGCACTGAGGCTGTGGCTGTTTGGACAGTAAGAAGAAACCAAGCTGTCACTGTGCAGATGGGAACTCCAGTAGGAGAGCTGTGGTGGCTTTACAGATGGCAGACAGCAGCTGGAGTGTAGAGCCAAGGGTAGGGGGGGGATCTTCCTCTTAGCAATGCCATGCAAAGAATGATGCAGACTCCTGCAGGGTCGGCTTTGCTGTGTGACCCTGGGTGGAAGCAGCTGGAAGGTCTCAGCCCTTCTGCGTTATCCCAGGAGCTGGGGCAGTGCTCGGTCTCATCCCACCTCTGCTAATAGCAAATGCAGAATCCCTTATCTGAGTGCCCTTTTCTCTCATGGAGAGTCACCAACCCTGGGAAGTTCACAAAAAGTTTGGGTGTTGTGTTGAGGGATGTGATTTAACTGGGAAGTATTGGTGATGGTTGGACTGGATGATCATAAGATCATCCAGATCATAAGATCATAAGATCATCCAGGTCTTTTCCAACCTTGATAATTCTATGGAGTTGTAGCAGATTGTGGGGTTGTAGGTGTGGTATATATATGTACACAGATGGGAATATCCGTATGGAAAAGATAGATCCATGTGTGTTCTGGGCTGCACTGAAAAAGGGGTGGCCAGCAGGAGAGGGAGGTGATTGTCCCCTCCTGCTCAGCTCTTGTGAGGCCCTATTTGCAGCACTGTGTCCAGGCCTGGGAAGGATGTGGAGCTGTTGGGGGGGGTCCAGAGGAGGGCCACTGTGATGATCAGAGGGCTGGAGCAGCTCTCCTATGAGGAAAGGTGGAGGGATCTGGGCTTGTTTAGCCTGGAGAATGGAAGGCTGTGGGGAGACCTCATTGTGGCCTTTGAGTACTTGATTGGAGCGTATAAACCGGAGGGGGAATGGCTGTTTATGAGGGTGGACAGTGATAGAACAAGGGGGAATGGTTTTAAACTGAGACAGGGGAGGTTTAGGTTGGATCTTAGGAAGATGTTTTTCGCTCAGAGAAAATCAAGAAAATAAAACTACAAGAAAAAGGGAAATCATTTCTTCCTGAAAATAGGAAGAATAATGGACCTGACATGAAATTTGAGTGAAGCTCCTGATTTTATGAAGCTATTCCCATTGTTTTCTTGGTGCTGTGTTTCCCAAATGAGTGGTTTCTGGCTCTGCTGCAGCACCAGTCTGCATGTGAACATCAACTCTATTCTCCCTCTGGGAAGATTAGGACTTCCCTTCTCCTACCAGCACCACTGAATTACAGTTACTCAGTGGTTAAACTCAGGTTTATTAAGATGAGATGAGTTCTCCTAAATGCACTGTTCTCCATATGATTATATTTGGAGTCTTAAATTATAACTGGGTGACTTAAACCAGACACCAAACTTTCTGATGGCCAAAATTAAATGAAATCAATCCTTTACTGTGTCAGTAGTCTGTAACTAGAGCCCATCAGGTAATTCCCAGCCTCCTGCCTGTATTAGTGGCTGCACACAGTGAAAAAGTCTGATGGGATTTTAACCTCTAAAATGTTCCAAAGCAACCAGAGGGTGAATATATTCACTATGCAAATACCTGCAGGAATAAGCTTGTCATGTATGTCCTCAGGTACCACAGTAGTTAATGGTGGGACTCAGTAGGTCATGCTGCAAGTTGAGTCTGCTGATCTTGAAGGTCTTTTCCAGCCTACATGACCTTCTGCTAATATTTCTGTATTTCTTTCTGTTCAGCTCCCAGAAAACCTCCCACCCAGCCCCCAGCTGACCCCGTGGTGAAAAATAAAACAGAAACCTCAGTGACGCTGGCATGGTCCCCTCCGAAGATGCACCGCCCCATTCCAATTGATGGCTACATTGTGGAACGCAAGAAACTAACTGGCTTCACCTGGGTGAGGTGCCACGAGTCTCATGTCCCTGTCCCAGAGTTCACGGTGAGCAATTCCGAGTGTCTGCAGTCAATGCGCATGGACAGAGCCCGTCTCTGGAATTCCCAGTTTTCATTTATGAACTGAAGCTCTACTGAAAGCCTTTCGCTGTAATCTATCTATGTGATATTGATTGATGCTATTAGTTCTTAACAGCTTGACTCTAGAGGGACTGTTCTTCTTTGGACACCTAGTTTTAAAAGAATAGATGGCTCCTGTCTATTACAATTTTTAATGCATTATTTGTTCACTGATGTCATAAATGTGCCTGGCATAGCAATTGGCCTTGGTATATTCAGTGACTGAAAGCAACAGTTGTTGCTGTAAGAAATGCAGTACTAAGCTAGGTCTGCCTGTAGCTGACAGCCATCAGCTTGCTCCTCAGGCAGGTTCTGTCTGGATGGAATGAAGGGCTTGAAATACTGATGTGCTCATCAAATGCTGCTTGTTAGCTTAGAGACAAGGTGTTGAATAGGTTTGTTCATGTATTGCAAACACGTTACTTAGCTGCCTTCATTTTAGCTTCAGAAGAACATGTGCAGAATACAGAATTGATTAAAAGAAATAAGAACTGTCTGCATAGAACTTCCTCTTTCCTTACACAGGAGAATCAAGCACACGTTTGTATGTGAGTACCTCCAGAGGTGAAACTCGATTACCCAAATGTAATGAGCAGAGACATTAGAATCAGTTCTAACTGTATCTTAATGCTGTGCTGAATAAGCCTGAGTCAGGATGTAAACCACTTTCTCTTTTTTTCTTCAGATGAAGCCATTAATGTTGTCAACAAGCCCAAAACGACTCCAGAAATATCAGTCAGTCCTTCTGAAGGCCTGGAGCTGGTGTGTGAGGTGTCAGCTGCAAGCGGAGCTGTCGTATGGAAGAAAGATCAAACAGAGGTGAAGCAGGACCAGAGGACAACCATCATCTCCCGGGGGACGCACCGCAAGCTCATGGTCAAAAATGTGACCCTGAAAGACCAAGGGAGCTACAGCTGTGAAACAAAAGATGACAAAGCAACATTCCAAGTGAAAGTCAGAGGTGAGAAAATGCTTGGAATCCCAGAGATAAAGGAACGCTTCATTTGGTGTGTCTTGCATTGGGAGGATCAACTGACAGCCTCTCTGGTGCAAAACATTTTGGCTATAGGGCTTTCTTTGTCATCTAGTGTCATAGCAACACTATTCTACATGTGCTTTTCCATCCAGGAATGAATTACTGCAACAAACAATAGGCAAGGAGGGTAACTTGTGCAGCTCTTGTAGTCAGCTGGTGTCTGCAGGGTTACAGTGCAAGAGCACACCAGGCATGCAAGGAGTGAGAAAAGGGGAGGTGTTTGAAGAGATCTGGTTACAAAATTTGAATGACACAATTAGGTGGAAAATGCCACTAATCAGACTCATAAATGGCCTGGGTTGCAAAGGCCCACAGTGCTCATCCAGTTCCAACCCCCTTCTTCCTATGTGCAGGGTTGCCAAGCAGCAGCCCAGGCTGCCCAGAACCACATCCAGCCTGGCCTTGAATGCCTGCAGGGATGGAGCATCCACAGTCTCTTTGGGCAACCTGTTCTAGAGGGCCGTTCCCTTCTGATTTACTGGAAATGTAGAGAGACATGAGAAGAAAAAAAGATAAGGGAGGAGGTTCAGCAGTGCATGCAGGTGTTCTAAATCTCATGTCCAAATCTGCTATCAGACTGCGAAATGTTTAGCTTTCTGATATGATATGATGTGATATGATATGATATGAAGTGATATGCCTATCATTTCCCAAAGCAAAATAGAGGGGAAAGTATTTTCCTGTCTTAATGAGGCATCACAATGTTCCCTGTGAAGGGCAAGTTTAGTGAAAACGGGGAGCTGGAGTTAGCTCTGCAGCAGACTACAGCAAAACGGTGTGACTGTTGTGATGTACCTGCAGAGAAAGAAGACGTGTTTACAAACAAGGACAAGGTACAAAAGGAGGTGAAGGCTGTACTGACTCAAAATGCCACGCTGAGCTGCGAGGTGGCCCAGGAGAAGATCGAAGTGAAGTGGTACAAGGAGGGGAAACTGATCACCTGGAGCAAGAAGTTCAAGGTGGAGTCAGAGGGCAAACAGCGTCGGCTGGTGGTGAGCCAGGTGGAGAAGAAAGATGCAGGGGAGTACAGCTGCGAGGCTGCTGGCCAGAAACTCACCTTCAAGATTCATGTAACTGGTAGGAAACACATTTTGGTTGATATTCTTTGATTATTCCATAGTCTGGCTGTGGAAACGTCTGTGTGAACGTGTCCTCTTTATTCTGCCATGAAACTGTTTTGGGGAGGATGAAAAGAAATGCTTACAAACATGCAGCTAAAATGATTATTTGTTTTTAACAGTGTTTCATCCAGCTCTTCCCTAGGACTACTTTTATCATCAGCTGTCCATGGATGTCCAACTGTGATTTGTACAATGTGCAACACTGCTCTACCAGTTGATATTTCAACAGTAGTAGTTACAGATCTCTACTGTGGCTGCACTGAGAAGGTTTGGTTGTCGGTGTCCTAAGAACTTTTAGTCAGAGGCATTGCACTTGCCTTTGGCTTGTTGAATCCCACGTTGACGACCATTCGTTCCATGTTCTGTAAATGTAATGACCAGTCATGAATCCATTGATACCTTTCTAATTGTACGTTTCTCATTAGTCTGAGAGTTTAGCATGGAGGCAGATCTCTCACTCCAGCTGCAGTAGAGATTGCTCTGGTGTCACTATATTTTGCACAAGATCCAATAAATTTTAACTTAGACTCCAGATAGCCATGGGCACATCAGCTGCATTCTGAGTGACCATTAGTGAGCTGGCTGATGACGAGGGTTTGTCTTCTGTTTTATTTGTAGCTGCACTCTGCTGGTTTTTGCTCGTAAGTCAACTTGTTCTCTGTTAACTTTACAGTTCTTGTCTTGTATTCTGAGCTGATCAGGACAGGGAATCTGTTTTCTCCTCTTCTTTCTTATGGCAGTGAACACATTGGAGCTTAATCCTGGTCAAGGTTTGGCATTTGGTCAGCTATGTGGAGGAGCAACTGTACTGGGAGTCTGCTGCCTTTCTGCTCACACAGACCTGGTGTCCTTGAAGGGCATAGCTTGCGTTCTGTTCCCTTTTAAAGGTCGCAGACTTTGCTCTCTCCATCTTGGGGCATTCTGCTCCTTCAGTCCCTGGTGTGCAATATATCTCTGCTCCTGTAGTAGTCAGTTTTGCTGCTGCCTGTGGTGTAGACTCTAAACCATCAGCTCTTACTGTTCCCACACCACGTGGATGTGATTCTGGGGCCTTTGGATCTGTTCCGTGAGTTGTGTCGCTCATGCTTTTGGCTCAGGAAATTGGCAGTTTCAGCAAAGAGTGGATTACAGAAAGGGTAGATTTGGGAGGTATCTGTCAGAGAAAATGAAATATGAATGATTACAGAAAGACTGTGGCAACAGCTGGAATCTACCAAGTTAATCCTCAGCAGCCAAAGCCAGCCCACGTCTTATTGCAGAGGTGTAGGGAGAAAACCCAGAAATGTAGTGCTTTTACACTTGAATTTTGCTAGCTGAGGGCTATTATTAGCTGCTTGCCTCAGAAACCAAAGGTTTTCTGTTCTCTTTCAGACCGGATGACCTCATGGCTGCACAGGGTAATGTAATACCTCCTTCTCTGCCATACGTGGAGAGTGCTTGCCTAGCTACCGTTGCTGTATTTTCTCATGTGTACCATCGTAACATGACGTGCAAGTCCAGCCCTCACTGCAAAATGATGTGGTGTGAAAGTCAGGAGGGATTATGAGTACTCTTGGAGTGGTTGGCTCTTTCACTACAGAAATCCTCATCTTACCAGCTTCTCCCAAAGTGCAATGGCTTTCTGAGTCTTAATTGATCCTCTTACCATTGCACTCAGAAAGATTTTCAGGGTTCCTCTACCCCAGGGTTCCACTGGTAGCATAGAACAATCCTATTTTAAGGACATCGTGAATGTTAGGTGCTCAGTGTGAAGCGTTACGGGATGCAGATTAGACCTTCTTGCTTAAAAGAAACAAGTGCTGCACACCTTGGGAACCTATAGAAAACTAGAGTAAAAAGGGCTGATTCTGCCATCTCATTATCTCAGTATTTGTGGTGCACGCTGAAATCCTTATTTGAAGTGGGCCAAAGCTCCATTGCATTTGTGAGAAGTTTTGCATCACCTGGTTGGTCTAGGCCATGTTTGTTGTCTTGCTAATAAGCAACCCTTCTGATCTTCATCAAATCATTGTGGTTGGAAAAGACCACAAAGATCCCCACATCCAGCCTCAACCCATCCCACCATGCACACTGCCCACGTCCCTCAGTGCCACATCTCCATGGTTATTGAACACTTCCAGGGATGGTGACCCCACCACCTCCCTGCAAAGCTGTGCCACCACATCACCACTCCTCTTCAGAAGAAGTTTTTCTTAACATCCAACTTGAACCTCCCCTGAAAACCATCAGTCAAAACAGGGGCTGTTGAAGATGGGCGGAGAGAATGATGATTCTGCAGTCAATACAAGCAGGGAGATCAAATGTAGAGTGTATCAACTGCATTCTTGCATTGGCTTGCTGCCCTGCTCCCTCGCCTTCAGTGGACTGCAGTGCTGGTGGTAGAGCTGTGGTGTGAATCCTGGGATTGCACGTACTGCAACGGTCAGCAGCACAGGAACTTGACCTGAACTTACCCTCCTGGGCAGCTGCTGCCACTCAGAATTCAGACAGCATGCAGAGGAGAAAGTCATGAAGGAAGGGAAAGGGATGGCAGCAGAAGGCTTCACAAAGTGACAGCGGGGAGGAAGGAGATAGGGGACAGGTCATGGAAGGGTTTGCCATGACTGCTGGGGAGCAGGAGCCTTCCCGGTCACCTGAGCTGGGTATGCCTGAATATGCTTGCATGAATGATCTGAATGAGTGGTCTTCCATGTCTCCACTGCAAATAAAAGGCAATGTCAATCCCCCTCACACCTGCTAGTCCTGCATTCATGCTTGGAGCCTCTGTCTTGGTATCAACATCAGGACCCTGGGATCTTTCCTGGGACCCAAACAAGCATAGGAAGCTTATTCAAAATTGCTCTGCTGTTAGAAGCTGGCTAGCACTAGAGAAGTCCATGATGTAAGTGCGTCAGAAATATTCTGCACTTGTACAGCCTTTTGTAGGGCAAACCATGGAATAGAAATGGAAGCCCATTTATTTAGGGTTTATCTGTTCTCCCACGCCTCAAATACGAACTAGCATGAATGCTCTCAGCAACCACTTGTTGGTAAAAGGAGAATCAGATAAAACAGTCATTAAAGTAATCCATAAAAGATTCAACATATCAATCGATCCCACTTAGCAAGGTGATTAACTGAATCACCTTAACTGAAATGTGTATGCCTAACTAATTCCACTTGCTATCTTTCTGATGCTAACTCCATTTGTTGACACAAAGGGTAAGGTGGGCTTTAAACACTTTCTTCTATATGTGTTAGGTATTAAGAGGAGATGACCTCAGCCAGTTCTCTGAAGAATCAGGGGTTGCTGAGAGTAGAAAACCATGCTTTATGCATAAAACCGAGCTACAAAATCTAATGTAGGCCAAGTATTTCACCATATTAAGGGCTATATCACTGCCATAGGGTAGAGTCAAAAGATGGTTTTCTGCTCTTAAATTTCTATGGTTTCCTGATTTTGAGGTCTTCACTTCATAATTGAGTTGTATTTGGCTGATCTCCGGTGTAGAGTGGAGCAATATCAAAAAGACAGACAGATGAAGATCTGTCATTGTCTTCATTAGAAGAAATCTGAAAATTAGGAGTCCCAGCTGATAGTAAAGACTACCCAGAGGGATGGGATGACCATAGGGACTGTGCTGAGGATGCATTATAATGTGTGATAAACACTGTGAAGCAGTGTTGCTCCGGGAAATGGTCCAATACGACATAGAAGCAACTTTTAATGTCTTCCAGTCACAAGTTGTTCATATCTAATGTATATTTCACCCAATGTTTTCCAGTTCCAGAAGCAGAGGATGCCTTTATCAACAAGCAGAAGGTGCAGAAGGAGGTGAAGGCTGCACCAACAGAAAATGCCACGCTGAGCTGTGAGGTGACCCAGGAGAAGACGGAGGTGAAGTGGTACAAGGAGGGGAAACTGATCACCTGGAGCAAGAAGTTCAAGGTGGAGTCAGAGGGCAAACAGCGTCGGCTGGTGGTGAGCCAGGTGGAGAAGAAAGATGCAGGGGAGTACAGCTGCGAGGCTGCTGGCCAGAAACTCACCTTCAAGATTCATGTCACAGGTGAGAGAAATTGTTTCAACTGTATTGAACCCCCCAACAAAGAAGGGGTGGGAAAGTTAAGTGGTTTGACACATTTAACCCCAGCATTCAGTGATGTAGACGGTCCTTAAATTCTGTTTAATTTGTGTACATTCCTCTTTGCCTTCTGAAGCTATGAACGCAGAGGACTTGGGTAGCCTCAGCTTAAGACAGGCTGGAAATAATTCGGGAATTTCCCTGGGGATCTCAAGTAGATGCAGTGATAGCAAAATGAGAAGTCAATAATTACAGGGGGAATTGAAGAATATTAAAGATATCTTCAGGGCACAAGCACACCCCTGCAAATGCTTCTTCCTAAATAGTCTCAGAGACAGCATTTGGTCACAATGCTAGACGGCGGCATTGGTGGTTGTGGGAATACAAGAAAAGCTGTTCAGAGCAGCAGCTGTGGAGCAAGATAAACAGCATGGGAACCAAGGACACCTCTGCAAGGAGAAGAAGAGTCTCACAGCTCTGATTGGTTATGTGCCTGCATGGACAGTTGAAAAGTGTTTTGTAGAATGCTTTGTTGACATGTAAGATGTTTGGGAAAGTTGTAAGGGCGGATGGGAAAGTTAGAAAATAACAACTTGTGAAGGTATATAAGGGATGTGAGAACTTGTAATAAACGATTTGGATCGTTCACATCTGAGTCCGTGCCGAGTCGCTGCAGGTGGTTTCTATTAAATTAAAGAAACCTGCAACTAAAATGGTTTTTCCGTATTGTCTTTTGTTTTCTTCTCTATAGCAGGTACAAAAGAAATGCTTAAAAATAGAAAGCCTTCAAGCTGGTGCTTTTCTTTCCAAAATGGAGGAAGACAGGCGTTCTATTTATTAGGAGAGTCTGATAAGAAAGTGGAAAAAGGCTTTTTACCAGGGTCTATAGCAACATAAGAAGGGGCAATGGTTTCAAAAGTGAAGAGGGTAGACTGAGTTTGGACATGAGAAAAGTTCTTTATGATGAGGGTGGTGATACACTGGAACAGATTGTCCAGTGAAGGTTGTGGGTGACTCATCATTGGAGTGTCCAAGGCCAGGCTGGATGGGGACCCTGGGCAGCCTCATTTAGTGAATGATGTCCCTGACCATGGCAAGAGGTTGGACTGGATGATCTTTAAAGCTTCCTTCTATACCCAAACCGTTCTATGATTCCATAGGGGAAACCATTTTATTACTGCCTCTGAAAACTCAGGAGATATTAGAACTGTTTTCAGAAATAAGTAGGTGAGAAAAATACATTTCCTCACTATGACTTAATCACAAACAGAATTTAACCTTGACCCTCACCTGGCTTTTGCTGGCAAAGCAACTTACAGCTGTCAGCTTGTTTGGACAATGTAATGCCTGTCCCCTTGTATGAAACAGACTTTTCAATGACTGCGTATGCTGGTGTGCTCCTGGACAGTGGGGAAAGGGGTGTTTTTTAATTTTTGAAGATTTTGGAACATGATACTGGTGGAAATGAAAACAAGTTTAGGGCTATCTAAGCTGTTTTGGTCTGGCAGGGAGGAAGCTCTTCACTGGTAATTGATATAGTTCAGATGTTGGCATTCAGTTCATAGCACTGTCAGGAAATGTGAGTGGGAAAGCTGTCCTCAACGGTACAGTCCAAAGACTAATTTGGGCATTTGGGGAAGGCTGTGTAGAAAAGATTCATGTCTTAAATGTGCCCATTTGCCTTCAATTCCAGAAGAAGAAAATGCCTTTATCAACAAGCAGACGGTGCAGAAGGAGGTGAAGGCTGCACCAACAGAAAATGCCACGCTGAGCTGCGTGGTGACCCAGGAGAAGACGGAGGTGAAGTGGTACAAGGAGGGGAAACTGATCACCTGGAGCAAGAAGTTCAGGGTGGAGTCAGAGGGCAAACAGCGTCGGCTGGTGGTGAGCCAGGTGGAGAAGAAAGATGCAGGGGAGTACAGCTGCGAGGCTGCTGGCCAGAAACTCACCTTCAAGATTCATGTCACAGGTAAGACAGGTGTTGTCTGAAATACAGCAGAGAACAGTAAAGTAAAATCTAGTTTCCATTATACAGTGATCCAGGTGCAGTAGTCTGTGCTGAGGTTTTTTCCCTATACTTGATTGCCTGGGTTTGTAGCAAGTATGTGGTTTTAGTATGGCACAAAGACCTGTTTCAGTCTGTAGAATAATAATTACTGATATATGTACAGTGGAAGCAATATTCAAGATATTATTCAAATCTCTCCTGTGCCTGAGATCCCAAACTGTAATTCTTGTTCACCGAAACATTTGACTAAGATAAGTATGTGCAGTGAGGCTGGAGTGCATGTTCTACGTGCAGCCTTTCATGGCAGGAGAAGCAGGAACTTCTCCTAGTAGTACACTGCCTTTTTACTATGCCTTTATGTTGGAGGCTGCATCTGGATAGGTGAGTCTGCTACTCACAGTAAGAGACCTGGTAGAGCTGACTATTCCCAGAGCTCAAAGTAAGATAGATATCTGCAAATCACACACAAAGAAGAAAGGACTGCTTTGGTGAGCATATTTCCTTTGTGCCTTTGACAGTCACAGTTGTGGCAATGGTAGAGGCCATGAGGAGTCTGTTCAGGAAGCCAGGAGTACTGTTCTGGGTCATGAAAAGGCAGCCAGTGGTTTCACTATCACATGTTTATGTGTTTTGATGTTTCACAGTGGGTCTTAAGCAAAAGGAACTCAGGTTTTGGTTGCCTGCAGGACAGATGTTCTTTTGGGTTCAATATGTTTGCATAGTGACTTGCAACCATGGGACTGGTGTTCGAGGACCCTCTTGGTTCCTTCAGTTCCTAGGTTCTTTCTTGCCTAGATTTGACACTTTGTTTCAACAGAAGAGCTGATATTCTCTAGTGAAGGCTATTAGTTTGGGCACAAGTAGTAACCTAAACCTGTTCGAACCTGTACACACAAACCTGCAAGTTGGTCTCATTTCAGTCCATCAGTCAATACTTTTTCTTTTCTTCCCTCAGAGCCAAAACCTGTGTTTATAAACCAGGAGCAGGTGCAGAAAGAGGTGAGTGCTGCCCTGGCAGCAAGTGCCTCCCTCAGCTGTGAAGTAGCACAGGATCCAACTGGAGTAAAATGGTACAAGGATGGAAGACTGCTTGCCTCCTCCAGAAAGTTCAGAATGGAATCTGTGGGCAAAACACGGCGTCTGGTTGTGGAGCAGCTGGAGAAGAAAGATGCTGGAGAATACATCTGCGAGGCTGCTGGCCAGAAGATGACCTTCAAGTTGGAAACAACTGGTGAGCATTCGCTTTGGGAGCACTAAGCAGCTGTTTATGCGGCTTAGAGGAAGAGGAAGTGAGCCATGTCAAAGGGAAGGTGGTGTGGCGCAGGAATGAGGTTGCGATCAAACCCAGCAAACGTTTCCAGATTGATGAGGAAGGGGTCAGAAGAACCCTGACAATAACAGGGGTCCAGGCTGAGGATGAGGGAGAGTACTTGTGTGAGTCCAGAGATGACAAGAGCAGCATTACCATCACCCCCAAAGGTATGTCTCTGGAAATGAAGGCTGACAGTGTGGAAGGATCCTTGGCTTCCCTCATCAGCCATTACAACACTGCAAAGCTGAGTTCATCTGTGTGTTTATGCTGTTCTCTGTGTTAACAACCAAGTACAAAACTTGTCTTTCTCTCTAAATAACTGTGGAACAACTGCTTCTGAAGAGCACAGCTGTTAAGTGGGCAAATCAGCCTTCAAGGCTGGAATTAAGCATCCCAAATGTAAGATGGGATTTATTTTACCCCTTCTTTGCCTCTTTTCTTCTTGCATCTTTGTAGATGCAAGGAGGATCTCCTCTACACGCAGGAGATGTGAGTGTGAGTTATGGTGATCACTTACTGCAAGTCATAAAATCTGATGCTTCCAATAAAATCATTGACTCTGTTGGCTCTTTGAAGGTGCTCATATATAATATGATAGCAGGCTTTGAGTATATAAAAGGCTTTTAGAAAGTGGAAGCAAACAATCTGTTCTCTGTGCAGAAATAAGGGACTTCAATTGCAATGACAAAGATGCAAGTTCTACAACAGAAAAGCTTTTTAATGGTTGGATGACTGGATATGTCATTTGGAGGGGCTTTGAAGCCTTCACTGTGGGATTCAGAAAAGGTTAGTGAAATATCTGTGTCACAAAGAGCTGAGCATGTCCTGGAGCAATGGAGAAGGGCTGGATGATTTTTGCTGGTACTTTTAGCCATTGAATTTTGTGTTCTGGTGGTGTCAGTACATTCTTTTGTACAACATGGACGGGTTGGTTTGTTGCATTGGTTCAGACTTTTGTACTAGGAGCTCAGCAGTGGTTAAAGCTCACACTTCTGCAAAGTAAACAAGCTCCTGCAATTCGTCTCTACTCTGTTTTAGCTGTGGATTAGCTTGACAGTTCCCTTCCATAAGCTTTATGGTTCCCTTCTGTAAGTCTGCTTACACAGACTGAGTTGCTTAACTTTAAGTCTTGCTCCAGGATTTTAAGCATATTATTAGCAAAAATATTGTGATAAAATGTTTGCTCATTAAGACCGGGATGTAGTAGCATTGTGGTGGAGTGCTTGTTCATTAGGACCGGGATGTGATGGTGGAATATGGAGGCCACAAGGGTTGCAGAACACTCTAATTTTATGGGTAGATTGTGTACTCTGCATAGTTACAGGCAAAGCGCGCCCCGATGGATACAAAGTTTCACGGAAGGACCAACCAAGGAACGACACACCAAGTGGCACGATCACGACCGACCAATTAAAGGACAATACACTCGGGATGGACCTTACAAAAGAAGTTGCAAGGGACGGGAAGGCGCGGCAGTTGGAGGAACGAGGATTCCCCTGTCGCCCAGCGCTGAATTGCCTTTTTGTTTTACCCGCTACAATTAATAAAAGTTTCTAATTGGAACATTATCGGCTCATTGCTTATAAATTGATGACAATTTGGCGCCGTGACTCGGACGGGAATACTGGCGTAGGAATGAGCCTGAGGGGGCGCCCCGCCTAAATAGGCGGCCTCGGTTCCTATCCTCCCGCCCTACTCCCGCCGACGATCCGAAATTTAAAACACAAAGGCAAGGAAAAACCGGTTAACCCTTTAAATTTCGTGCACGAAAGTCCGGACGAAGACGCAGGACAGGTGAGTATAGTCCGGTCTGGGTTGGGAATCCGGCGTGTGGCGAGTGTTGTGTGCTTGTGAAGGGGGGCCGGCAGCCGGCACTAACCCGAGCGAGTGTGGACCCCACAGTAGTGCGGTTCCCATTGCCCGCGAGGGCGTGGGCCACGACCTGGGGGAAGCGAGTGAATGCAACACTGAGTGAGGGCACGCCGAAGGGTGGGTACAGGGTATAAGCGGGACCCTTTCACCACCACAACCCCTAGGGCTACGGGCTCTATGGAGGGTTATTCTTTGGTATTCCCCTAGAGCTACGGGCACTAGGGATGATTATTATTTAGGTGTTCCCCTAGAGCTACGGGCACTAGGGATGATTATTATTATTTAGGTGTTCCCCTAGAGCTACGGGCACTAGGGATGATTATTATTTAGGTGTTCCCCTAGAGCTACGGGCACTAGGGATGATTATTATTATTTAGGTGTTCCCCTAGAGCTACGGGCACTAGGGATGATTATTATTTAGGTGTTCCCCTAGAGCTACGGGCACTAGGGGGAGCTACAGACGTTGAATAAAACAAGAGAGCAAGAAGTAAAGAACGAGATGGGGCAGTGTAAAACTAAACCACCCACCCCTTCTAAACGACCATCCATTCCTAAGGACTCACCTCTAGGGTTCATGCTAATTGCCTGGACGCACTATCCAGGAACAAGAAATAAAGATAAAGCAAAGATGATTTATTATTGTATAGAAATTTGGAGCGGACAACAAATTGGCCCGGCAGTATGGTGGCCTAAGTATGGTTCTAATGAAGATTGGGTACAACAGCAATTAAATTTTTGGGTAAACTCCAAAACCCCTTTCAATCAAGAAGAAAGTGACTATGCAGCAGTATGGGTCACTCGCCCAGAGGGTTTAGGAGTCCCCATTTTTAATTTGACACGAAAAGAAAAAGATGTCGAAAAACGTAAACCTCGTAGGGAAGAGGAGGCCTTAGTGGGACCCCCACCATATGCTTTACCACCAGCAATTCCCCTACCTTCTCCTCCTCAGTTGGATCATGGGCAGATGGATTCGAGAGAGGCGGAAGTACAAAAGATAGAAGGGGGAGGGCCTGTGACACGGGCAAAGGCACGACAAAATAACCTCTACCCTTTAAGAGAAATGCCCATGGGAGGTCCACAACCTCAGATGGGGTTTATATCAGTGCCCTTAAATTCAGGGGATGTTAGAGATTTTAAGAAGGAAATGGGTAATATACTAGAAGATCCCCTGGGGGTGGCAGACAGAGTAGATCAGTTCTTAGGGCCAAATGTTTATACCTGGGAGGAACTACAATCTATTCTAAGTATACTGTTCACAGCAGAAGAGAGAGGTATGATTAGGCGTGCAGGGATGCGCATTTGGGATGCTCAACATGCCCACGGGCCCGCTGCGGATATTAAATGGCCCTTACAGAATCCGCAATGGGACCATCAAAATCAACATCATAGGACTCACATGCAGGACCTGCGAACTATCATTATCCAGGGCATTAGGGAGGCAGTCCCAAGAGGTCAGAATATAAATAAAGCTTTTAATGAAAGACAAAAGAAGGAGGAAACACCCACTGAATGGCTAGAAAGGTTACGCAAGAATTTACAACTATATTCAGGATTGGATCCCGATACACCGATAGGCCAGGCTCTGCTCAAAACACAGTTCGTAGCTAAGGCTTGGGAAGATATCCGCAAGAAACTAGAAAAGATAGAAAATTGGCAGGATCGGGGGCTTGATGAACTTTTGAGGGAAGCTCAGAAGGTATATGTAAGAAGGGAGGAAGAAAGACATAATAGGCAGGTTAGGATGATGGTAACAGCGGTCAGAGAAAGTAGGGAATTGGAAAGGAAAATGGGGGGATGGACGCAAAATCGAATTCCAGGACAGCAAAAATTTAGGAAGCCTGAAAACAGGGAGGAGGAGAGAATATGCTATTATTGCAGGAAAAAGGGACACATGAAGAGGGACTGCGGGTTAGAATGAGAGACGAAAAGTCCTTCCAAGAAGACTAGGGGTGTCAGGGGCTCTATATATTGGGGACCCAGAAACAACAGGAGCCCTTGATAAAATTGAAAATTGGTCCCCAAGCTGAGGAGGTAGAGTTTCTAGTAGATTCAGGAGCAGAAAGGTCTACTATACAACAGATCCCCCTCGGATGCAAACCTTCCCGGGAAACTACCAAAGTAATAGGAGCAAAGGGAGAACCTTTTACAGTAGGAATAGTTAAAAATGTAATGATAGAAGCAGAGTCCAAAGTGGGGTTGGGTGATTTCTTGATACTGCCTGAAGCGGAGTTCAATTTGTTAGGACGGGATCTGATTATTGCATTAGGCATAGGACTAGAAGTAGAGAATAAAGAATTGAGAATCAAACTCTGCCCTCTTAGGGTAGAGGATGAACAAGAGATCAATTCTGATGTCTGGTATACCCCCGAGAGTGTGGGACAACTAAAAATACCCCCTTTCACGGTAAAAATCAAGAATCCTGAAATCCCAGTAAAAATAAAACAATATCCTATTTCCCTGGAAGGAAGGAGGGGTCTCAAACCAGAAATAGATAGATTAGTGAGCAAAGGATTACTGGAACCCTGTATGTCCCCATTTAATACCCCTATATTACCGGTAAAGAAACCTGATGGAACATATCGGTTGGTTCATGATCTGAGGGAAATTAACAAGCGCACTGTATCTAGGTTCCCAGTTGTAGCTAATCCCTATACATTGCTAAGTAAATTAGGGCCCGACAACTTGTGGTATAGTGTCATAGACTTAAAAGATGCTTTTTGGGCTTGCCCTTTAGATGAGACATGCCGCGATTTTTTTGCATTTGAGTGGGAAGACCCAGATACTAACAGAAAACAGCAATTAAGGTGGACTGTACTCCCCCAAGGCTTCACAGAATCCCCTAATTTGTTTGGGCAAGCCCTAGAACAGATCCTGCAAGAGTATCAGCTAGATCCTGATACCAAATTAATACAGTATGTAGATGATCTATTAATTGCTGGAGAGGATGAGGGAAAGGTTCGGAAAGAAAGTATTAAATTGCTGAACTTTTTGGGACTGAAAGGACTTAAAGTATCAAAAAGGAAATTGCAATTTGTGGAAGAGGAGGTTAGATATCTAGGGCATTACCTGAGTAAAGGAGAAAAGAAGATAGATCCTGAAAGGATACAAGGAATATTGTCCCTGAAGTCGCCAAACAATAAGAGACAAATAAGACAATTGCTGGGATTAGTGGGATATTGTAGACAATGGATTGAAAATTATAGCAGTAAAGTAAAGTTTCTATATCAAAAGCTCAGTACCGATGGATTAATAAAGTGGGATAGACAAGATGAAGAGAATCTACAAAAGCTGAAGGAGGATCTCATCAATGCCCCTGTCTTGAGCCTGCCTGACTTAAAAAGACCCTTTTATTTATTCGTTAACATAGACAGTGGTACAGCGTATGGGGTTTTAACACAGGATTGGGCAGGGAAGAAGAAACCCGTTGGATATTTGTCAAAATTATTAGACCCTATGAGCCGAGGATGGCCCACTTGCTTACAAGCAATTGTTGGGTGTGCGTTATTGGTAGAAGAAGCCAGGAAAATTACTTTTAACAGCAATATAAAGGTACTATCTCCCCACAATATTAGAAATGTGCTCCAACAAAAAGCTGAAAAATGGATATCTGATTCTCGTCTTCTAAAGTATGAGGGTATCTTACTGGAAGCCCCTAACTTAACCCTGGAGACCACAAGTCTCCAGAATCCTGCAGAATTCTTATATGGAAAACCCGAAAATGTGGGACTCATTCATAACTGTTTACATACGATAGAAGAACAAACAAAAATCAGACCAGATTTAGAAGAAGAAGAATTAAGAGAAGGGGAAAAATTATTTGTGGATGGATCCTCTAGAGTAGTGGAGGGAAAGAGAAGATCAGGTTATGCAATAGTAGATGGAAAGACCCTCCGGGTATTGGAATCAGGACCCTTGAGTAACACTTGGTCAGCTCAAGCTTGCGAGCTGTATGCTGTTTTACAGGCACTAAAAAGATTACAGGGAAAAGAGGGCACTATCTATACCGATTCCAAATATAGTTATGGGGTAATACATACCTTTGGGAAGATTTGGGAAGAAAGGGGATTGATAAATTCCCAAGGGAAGGACTTAATACATCAAGAATTAATAAAGCAACTCTTAGTGGCCCTACGAAAACCAAAGAAGATAGCGGTGGTACACCTTAGAGGACACCAACAGGGGACCGATTACAAGACTAGAGGAAATAATGCAGCAGACCTAGAAGCTAAGCAAGCTGCCCTCAGGGAATTGGTCCTGAGGCAGGAGAGGCAGGAAGAATTGACACATGATGAGGCCCCTTCGTTTACACCGAAGGAAGAACAAAAACTGAATCAAATGGGAATAACTAAAAACACAGAAGGGAGGTGGTATCTAGCTGACGGGAGAGAGGTACTGCCTAAGTCAATAGCATCTCAGGTGCTGACCCAGTTGCACGAACGGACCCACTGGGGAAGCCAAGCTTTAATAGATCATTTTGCCACTAAGTACATGTGTATAGGCCTACATAATTTAGCTAGACATATTACTCAAGGATGTATTACGTGCTTAAAGATAAACAGAGCCGTACAAAGAAAACTGCCTATGGGGGGAAGACCCTTGGCCACTAGGCCATTTTCTAGAGTCCAAATTGACTTTACCGAATTTCCTAAAGTAGGAAGATATAAATATGTATTAGTCATAATAGACCACCTCACACATTATGTAGAGGCATTCCCCACAACTAAAGCAACAGCTCAGGTAGTAACAAAAATATTACTTGAACAAATCATCCCTAGGTATGGGGTAACAGAAGTAATAGATTCAGATCAAGGACCACACTTTACATCAAGAATCACTAGAAATATAGCTGAAGCCTTGGGAATAAAATGGGAAGAACATACTCCCTGGCACCCACAGAGTTCAGGGCGAGTAGAGAGAATGAATGGGGAACTAAAAAAGCAATTGGCCAAATTAACACTAGAAACTAAGCTCTCATGGATAAAATGCATTCCCCTTGCCCTCTTAAACCTTAGGGCCCAGCCCCAGGCTGACATAGGAATATCTCCCTTCGAAATGTTATACGGAATGCCATATGATGCAGGAACCCCTAAAGATCACCCAGGGGTGGTAGATCAGAACATTCAAGCTTATATCACGGAATTAATGAAGTATAAACAGGAATTGTGGAAAAAGGGACAATTGACTCAAAGACCCCCTCTGGACATTACCCTCCATCGAATAAAGCCTGGAGATTGGGTTCTGATAAAGACCTGGAGAGAAACCACACTGCAGCCTCGCTGGGAAGGTCCCTATCTGGTATTATTGACTACCAATACTGCCATCAGAACTGCTGAAAAAGGATGGACACATGCCAGTCGTGTTAAGGGTCCAGTACAAAATCACGAATGGAGAGTCACTAGTCCAGCGGGTGATTTGAAAGTAAAACTGTCACGAAACCCTCCGTCAAGGAAAATGAGAACATGAATTAACAATGATTGTATAAACGTATCAGTATAGAATTTAATGTAGAAGGGAATATTTTGACTATTGTGAATGCAACTGTTGGGATATGTTTTAGAAAGGTAGTGGACCCACTGCGGAAACAGGGATACACAAATTGGTTATTAGCCTTCAGAGTGGCCGTGGAAATTTTAATAGAAGGGGGTAAACCTGGGGGTGAATTTAGATCCTTACCAGCATCACTTAAGTGTATAACCAGTGGGAAAAAGAATAGGGTGCAGTACCCCAAAGACCCACTTAAAAGGGAAGCAAAACCAGCCCCTCCTGAAGAATACTCTTGCTGCCGAGAAGATTATACACCCCATGGCTCGAGGCAACCGAGTCGATGGGCGAGGCAGAGGAGATAAAACATGTGGAGGGGTCTGCTCCATTATGAATGAATCCAAAGATTTAGAATCCAGAAGATACCCCAAGACTGGAAATAACTCCCCCGAACAATTAAAGACTCACTACTGCCTATCTAAAACTAGCTCAATTGATAATAATATTAAGTCTCATTAATGAGGGTTGGGGTACAGAGGTACAGACACATGAGCCATTTAAGTGGTCCCATCAGAAGTAGTGTTACAAAATAGAAGGGGGTTGGATCTTCTCCTATTGCAGCAAGGGGGACAATGTGTGGCTCTTAAAGAACAATGTTGCACCTACGCTGATCAAACGGGGGTAGCAATAGATACAGTGGCTGAACTAAGAAAACAGTTAGAACAAAGAAAAAGAGCCCAGGAGTCGACAAGAACTAAAACGGTTTAATGAGCAAAACAAAATAGTACAATAAAAGAAAAGGGGGGACTGTGATAAAATGTTTGCTCATTAAGACCGGGATGTAGTAGCATTGTGGTGGAGTGCTTGTTCATTAGGACCGGGATGTGATGGTGGAATATGGAGGCCACAAGGGTTGCAGAACACTCTAATTTTATGGGTAGATTGTGTACTCTGCATAGTTACAGGCAAAGCGCGCCCCGATGGATACAAAGTTTCACGGAAGGACCAACCAAGGAACGACACACCAAGTGGCACGATCACGACCGACCAATTAAAGGACAATACACTCGGGATGGACCTTACAAAAGAAGTTGCAAGGGACGGGAAGGCGCGGCAGTTGGAGGAACGAGGATTCCCCTGTCGCCCAGCGCTGAATTGCCTTTTTGTTTTACCCGCTACAATTAATAAAAGTTTCTAATTGGAACATTATCGGCTCATTGCTTATAAATTGATGACAAATATCACAAATAATTTCACCAACATTTCTCCCCACCTATATGTAGCTTTCCTTTTTTTCACTGGAAGGGTTTACACTGGCAGATAGTGTGGGCATGTAGAAACAACCCTATTAATTCTGACGAAGCTCTGATTTCTCTGACTGGCCTTTGTTTTGTGATTCTGCATGCATGCCCTGTAGCTAAAGCCTGGATGTCTTCCCCAACACCTTCAGTCTCCCATCCTTACTTAAGTTACTCCATTGTAAATCTCTCTGCTAGTCCAAGAGAGTTTTTATTTTACCCCTTCTGTGAGGCAGCAGCTGGATGGGAAGGATGAGATGAGGACTAGGTTGTTTGGGTGGCTTTTTTTTTTTTTGCCTAAGAGCCAACTGGGAATCAAAGATACCAAAAATTGAAGACAAACTGTGTCATACCGAGCAGGGTTTGTCAAATCACTGGCATGCACTGTTAGGACAACTTCATCATCAACATATTCTGGGCTGACAGTTGTCACAAAATTCTGCTTCTGTGTCCCAAAATGTGCACTTATCACTTCAATTGGCAGTTGCTCATCTTTTCTCCAAACTGAATGGTTGTAGGAAATAAAACAGACAAGCAAACAAACCAAACAACCCGCAGATATTAACTTGCAGCTGACTGTCAGTGCTGATCGTTGGGCCATGTCCATCACTTCACATACTTCTGCGGCCAACAGACATTGGAAAATACAAAGACCTTCAGAGACTACTTGAATTTCTAGATGCACTGAATTACCCTCTAGAGTGTATTTCTGAATTTATAAGGAACCACGGGTGACTATGATCCTGATTTATATCTAGGTTCAGGCTTACTGTTTCAGTTAGGTTAGATGAATAATAGTTCCAGAGAAGATAGGGAAATACAGCACTTCATTGATACCACATGTCGGAAGAATGCAGCTCAGTGCTGGGCAGTTTGCTGCTTCATTCCCTCTTACAAGTTGCACCCAAGGCTGGAAAAGACCACTGAGATAGCTGAGCCCAACCCAGCCCACCCTCACTGTACTTACTAACCACGTCCCCAGTGCCACATACCCGTGGCTCTTGAGCACCTCCAGTGACTGCAGTATATCAGCGTGGTTGCTTCAGCTGTGTGAGTTTTCACCACTGGATGTTGTTCTAGCGAGGCAAAAAACCCAAACTGATGGAACAGTGTCTATACAGGAAGCAACTGGCTGTCCTGATGGCTGCCAACAGTTTTGCACAAGGTGTGTCATGCAAGCTTGCATGAGTCTGGTTTAAAAACTTGCAGTTCTGATGGAAGGAGAGGATGTTGGTGCAGGATAACTGCGGGATTTGTGCTTTCCCGACATCCAGTTGCAATCCCAGCTTATTGTTGCTATAGAAAACAGCTTCTCTGTAGACAAACTGAGTTAGTACCATTAAGTGGCTGAATCCCTAAGTGATCCAAGGTGAAGCATGATCCAAACTGGAATTTAGCTAATTGTAGTAGGGAATCCAAGCCTTAATGAGCTGAGTTATTTAAAGTATGAGTCTTCCATCTAAAACAGCATTGAACTGTTACCCTGGTTGATGATAGAAGTGAGAGTTTTACAGCAGAAGTCTGAAGTTATGCTCCATATTTCTCATCACTCAAGAGAATATTTGAATATGTGAATTCCTTTGGCTATGTTAGAGCTCATAATGAGGTCAGCTGATGTTCTTTAAATGCTCGGAGTCTAGCAATGTGGGGAAGCGGACTGCTATTTGCTGTTGAACTTTAGGCTAAGAAGCCTGATTTTAGAGGACAGTGGAATTCCCCTTTCCCTCTCCTCCCCTTCTCCCTGGACTGATCCCGCATGGTTTGTGAATGAGTTCAGAGCAAGGTAAATGAGGAATAGCCATGTGAAAACCTGTTGTTTTACTGCACTGTAAAAGACACTTAGTCAAAAGACAAGTGTGTGTTCCAAGCTTATGATTGCAGGAGATCCTAGAAACAACCCAGCTGCTCAAACCTGTAGTCTGGCTGAATATTTTATTGTCAGTTCTGGTCAGGAGGAGATGCTTGAGTAAGACAAATAAAAGGTCATGGGTAAGTTGGTCCTTCTTGTGATATACTTCTAGGCTTTCGTCAGGGAAAAGCTTAATTAGTCCAAATAATTATAGCAGAAACCACACCAAGAACATGAGAGTGAAATTTCAACTTTCTTGACGTGACGGTAAATTTTACCCCATTCTGCCATTCCCCAAATGTTTGTTTCCTTATGTTATGGTTTTGCAATTTGGTTGGTGTTGGTATTCCACATCAGAACACCATGCTAATAATGGGAGTAAAGGGGACAAGTTTTTTTTTCTGTGGGCTGCCTTAATGGGCATGTGGGGTGGGGCACCGGAAGGGAAGTGAGGAAGGGGACGGGGTTGCTGGCCGGCTCCCTGCGAGGAGACAACGTGGTCAGAGCTTCCTGCCTTCCACAGCTCCACCGGTGAGATTGGGGACTTGGTATTCTCTTTGTTGATACTCTCTTGTTGTTTGTTTAGCATTATTAGGTTATTAAACTGCCATTCGTTCTCAGATCACCTTTTTTTCTCCCTCATTTTTTGTTAGACCTAATCGTAATCTCCCTTCCCTTCCCCGTCTCCCTAAACGCACGTGGCCGGGCCTGGCCGGGCCACGCCGCACTGCCGCTAGAGAAAAGGGGGGGGGCTTTTGTTCCTGCTGCCCCGGGTTTGTGCCCACTGTCCCGGAGTGAGCTCTAGAGAGAACTCCGTGACATTTTTGGTGGAGGATGCAGGCAGAGCTCAGGGCAATGTTTTGGGCAGTAATTAGGTGTTTTTTTTCAGCAGCCCTGTATGTAGGACTGATAGTCCCTAGGTTCCTGTGGTCCTGGCTTAAGGACTTCCTGATGTTGGGGGTAGGGGTAGATTTATTAAGCCGATGGCTGGCAGGGATAGAGATATCTGCCTGGCTCCCTTCCAGACTAACGAACATCACAGGCACCGTGCTTGAACTGGCTCACGAATGCTCTGAATTCCTTAAGTATGACTGGGGTGTCAATTGGAATACTGTGTTGTTAGTCTCTCTGATTGTAGTAGTTTACTATAAATTGCAGAGAGACATGCAAAGAATAGTGCAGAGAGACTCAGGAAAAGGGCCAGAAGCATCGGGACCCCCAGTATCAGGTAATCTCACCCCTGAACACCAGAGGGACCTTGGGAAATTAATAGAACCCCTGAGTGAGTGTGGGAGATCAGGGGGATCTCAGAACGAATGGCTTATGAAAAAGATAGAGAGTCTCGAGAATGAGATCCAAATCCTAAGGGGAAGGCAACAAGTTAATCCCAGCCGACCACAGGAAGCACCAGCATCAGTGTCAGTCGCCCCAGTGGAAGGCCAGAGATGGGAACGTGTGTCCTCACGTCTGGAACGGATGGAGGAAGTAGAGGAAGATCCGGGCGAGGGACCCTCCCCAAAACCACCAAGGAAGGCAACTCAGAAGACTAACAGACATGGAGAAGATAGTGACGATGAAGGCCAGAGATGGGAGCGTGTGCCCTCACGTCTGGAATGGATGGAGGAAGTAGAGGAAGATCCTGGTGAGGGACCCTCCCCAAAACCACTGAGAAAGGCAACCCAGAAGACTAACAGACGCGGAGAAGATAGTGATGATGAGGGAAAAGTCACTGCTTCCTCTACTCGTAAACCTCTGAAAATTACTGAAATCCAAAGTGCGAGAAAGGAGTTTGCCCGACTCCCAGGTGAACGCCTTGTCACTTGGCTGCTCTGGTGTTGGGACAATGGGGCCGCCTGCATGTCCCTAAGCTGCGATGAGGCTCGTCAATTAGGAAACATTGCTCGAGACTCATCTATTGATAGAGGGATCAGCAGATGTCTCGATGGAGTCGCCAATCTCGGGGAGAGGATTCTATCAGCTGTAAAGGCAACCTGTCTTCTCAAAAGTGATTTGGAGCCTGTACTGGAAAAATGGAGTACAGCTGAGGAAGGTATCCAGTACCTGAGAGAAATGGCTGTGGCAGAAATGCTGTTCGATCCCACGTTTGTCCCTGGGGACCCAGAGGATTACCATGACCCAGAAAAGGTGAGCGGTACTCCGGAAATATGCAAGAAACTCATACGGTCAGCACCAGGGAAGTATTCCAGTGTACTATTAACGAACTCTAACAGGTATGATGAGCTGGATAGGAGACCTGAAATTTTTGAGCTCATCCTTTCACTGCAAAATATCGAATACTCACTACTGCCACACCGTACCACCATCGCAGCCATCTGTAAAATGGTGGATAGAATGGACCAAATGGAGAGAAGACAGGACAACATGCAGAAAAGCTGGTCTGCGGCAAGGAACCACAGTGAACCTGTGGCAGTCTCAGCTGTCAGACGCAAACGCACACCTGTCCGAGTGAAGGACCGCAGTGAGCCTATGTCACGTGGTGCCATGTGGAACTACCTGCGTGACCATGGAGAGGATATGAAGAAGTGGCATGACGGACCCAATTTTGTACTGCGAGCACGGGTAAGAAAATTACAAAAGAGGTCAGCCACTACTGAGGTTGCCTCTACCGCTTCAGACAACCAATAGAGGGGCCCTGCCCTCAGCCAGGGGGGGGAGAGGGATAATAGAGTGTATTGGACTGTGTGGATTCGGTGGCCTGGCACATCAGAACCACAAAAATATAAAGCACTGGTGGATACCGGTGCACAGTGCACTCTGATACCCTCAGGTTTTGAAGGGACAGAACGGATACATATACATGGGGTGACTGGGGGTTCGCAGGAACTGTCTGTGTTGGAGGCCGAGATAAGCCTCACTGGTAGAGACTGGCAGAGATGGAACACATAAGTGGGCTAGAGACCGAGGGGTGGACGTAACTATGGACGCTATTGCGCAGATCATCCATGATTGTGACACCTGTGCCATGATCAAACAGGCCAAGAGGATGAGACCTCTCTGGGGGGAAGGGCGATGGGAAAAGTATAAATATGGGGAGGCATGGCAGATTGATTATATCACCCTGCCAAAGACTCGTAATGGTAAGCATTATGTACTCACCATGGTGGAGGTAACCACCGGGTGGCTTGAGACATATGCGGTACCCCATGCCACTGCCAGAAACACCATATTAGGCCTAGAGACACAAATCTTGTGGCGACATGGCACCCCAGAGAGGATCGAATCAGACAATGGGACTCATTTCAAAAATTCACTGGTGAGCACTTGGGCCAAAGAACATGGCATCGAGTGGATCTATCACATCCCCTATCACGCACCAGCCGCTGGTAAGATCGAGCGCCACAACGGTTTGCTGAAAACCACGCTGAAAGCAATGGGTGGTGGAACATTTAAGAACTGGGAGAAACATCTAGCAGAAGCCACCTGGCTGGTAAACACCCGAGGATCAGCCAACCGAGACGGTGCTACACAGTCCAACTCCCTGCGTACCGTGGAGGGAGACAAGGTTCCTGTGGTGCATGTAAAGAATATGCTGGGAAAAGCGGTTTGGGTCCTTCCAGCCTCTGGAAAGGGGAGGCCCCTCCGTGGAACTGTCTTTGCACAGGGACCTGGGTGCACCTGGTGGGTGATGCAGAAGGATGGGGATGTTCAGTGTGTGCCACAGGGAAATTTGATGCTGGGGGAGTGCAGCCTGTGATTCCATGTGTGTGTATATATATATATATATATATATGTATGTACATATGTAATGCATGTTAACTACTGTTCTGTTTATATGTTGATAAAAGTTAGGCATGATGTGATGATGTGTAATAAGGGGTGGAATGTTATTGTTTTGTAATTTGGTTGGTGTTGGTATTCCACATCAGAACACCATGCTAATAATGGGAGTAAAGGGGACAAGTTTTTTTTTCTGTGGGCTGCCTTAATGGGCATGTGGGGTGGGGCACCAGAAGGGAAGTGAGGAAGGGGACGGGGTTGCTGGCCGGCTCCCTGCGAGGAGACAACGTGGTCAGAGCGTCCTGCCTTCCACAGCTCCACCGGTGAGATTGGGGACTTGGTATTCTCTTTGTTGATACTCTCTTGTTGTTTGTTTAGCATTATTAGGTTATTAAACTGCCATTCGTTCTCAGATCACCTTTTTTTCTCCCTCATTTTTTGTTAGACCTAATCGTAATCTCCCTTCCCTTCCCCGTCTCCCTAAACGCACGTGGCCGGGCCTGGCCGGGCCACGCCGCACTGCCGCTAGAGAAAAGGGGGGGGGCTTTTGTTCCTGCTGCCCCGGGTTTGTGCCCACTGTCCCGGAGTGAGCTCTAGAGAGAACTCCGTGACACCTACAACAGCAAAAATAACTTCTAGTTCTAATTTTCAATCTTTAAAAGTTGCCTTGGAGTTTATAAAAAGGCATTCCCATTAGCTTTGGAGTGTTCACCTGAAAGAAGTGATTGCTTTTTCCTCAATTCAGTCTCAGACTAAATATGTGCTACACTTTTTGGCATTTCTGGGATCGCTTTTGTGAAGGGATCTTGAAAACTATCCTAGTCAGTTACACTCCCTACTGGGTTTGTTTGTGTAAACACACACAAAAAAGCTTTCTCTGTCTGGTGTTCTGCCCTGATGTTGTGTGCTGGGCGCTGCACTGAGATGAGGCAATTGAGCTTTTTCCTATAGACTGAAGCCAAAGGTGTCTGTGATCTCTTTGATATTTCAGATGCTTTAGTTTTTATTTACGCACTTTGTCACTCCGACAGGAAATTCTCCAATGACTCAAACAGTTAAATACCATTAGAAGGATTTACAGCTTTAAACAAAATCTTTCCATCTGACTGGGAGCTAACTCAGGCCCAAGCTACTGAGATTTCAGAATGTTTTTAAATTGTGGCATAATAAATATCCAAAGATATTTCTCATTTCCCAAGATGGTCATGTTTTACAAATGTTCAGATTCATCTTGATTTGCACAGAAATGTTAAGGTCCTAGTTTTTCAATTTTATTTCTGCAGTTTTATAGGGTTTAAGTCTGAAATTCCATTCATTTAAGGAGGGTCCACCAAAGGAAAGATTCAGAATATAATTTTCTACAGGTATTCAGTTGGTTGTTTCCCAGGAAAACACTCAGCTAGCAGAGTGCTGTAGGTAACAGAAGAGTCCTACTATCTTTGTACTTCCATCTTATTCACTCTATATTACCATGTGAATTAATATGTATTTAGCAGTGTTTTGCTTTAGGTGGTGTGGTGCTGTACATGCAGAAAAGGATAAAGGGTATGGCTTACTCTCCTCTTTGTACTTTATGAGAAATATGGCTGCAGGAAAAGCCCACTTAAAGAGGTTAAGTACAGCTTCATGTTCCTTTATGCTGTTACAGAGTGTTTTTGTGTGCAGTTAAGCAGTTGCGATGTCCCACCCCAAGAATCCTACTTCATTTCACTGAATGAAAATTCATCAGGATAACAGAGGCCAGGTCAGGGTAGAAGCACTTAGCTGCACTGGCATACGTGCTGTGCCTTGGAAGTGTTCACCCAAATGTTCACATGCTGTGGACATGACTCTGTATACAAGCCTCAAGACAAAGTCTTGGCTAAATATCAGATATTTTTCTCATTGTGAAGACAGGAAATCCTGGGAACTAAAATCATATTCTCCTATGACATTTGTAAACACAATGGTAATTTTGAAGGTTGGCATGGATGATTTTCAGCTTTCAGCTCTGGATCATTTCATGCATTTTTGATTTTTTAAGGAGCACTTCATTGCACAGATTCATGGCAGGCATTTGCTGCTTCTTCGCTCTGAAGAAGTTATGACTCTTTAACTAGGAATATAAATGTAGCATAATGCATATTGAGAGACCCAAGTGAAATGTACTGGGAGGAAAAAAAGGGTAACAGCATATTAAATCAAATTTTCCGTCTGTCTTGGGATATTTAGTGGAGAGCAGATTTAAACTGTTTTGACTCTTTTGACCTTTTTACTCTTATACTCAAATAGTACTGTAACTCCCTTTATATTTGTTTTTATATCTTTGTATAGTACACTTGTTTTTTTCAACAGATGTTGATACAGTTTTGAAAGGTGATGCTCAGTGAAGATCCTCGTGTTAAAGTGTAACTCTCTACTTGTAAAGTGTAATTATCTTCTAAAGGGATAGCTGCATATGATTCATTATCTTAGTGCTTTTTATTGAATGAACTACCCACAGGTAGGTGTAGATACTCTGTTCCCTGCCAAACATTTTGCCTTTGATAGTAAAATGGCATAGATCCTAATGGTTGGCTTTAACAGGTCACTATCTGTGATTAAGTCTGACATTTGTTGCTGTTTAAGTCTTGGATATACAAGAAATCTGAAGGAGGAAAAAAGAAAAAGCTGTTTATACCTCCAACTTTCAAGGCAGGTTTACGTTCTGCCATCACTGTGAACATTGGTTGTAGTTTGTAGCTTGGCTGCATTGCAGCGTGCAGGGCCCTCCCTCAGCTGGCAGACTTGCATTCACTTGCAGTTGCATGAGTTCAACTGATTTTAGCACAATTAGAGAAGAAGTGATTTTCGTATGTATGTTAAAAGTTAGCACATTCCTAGGCTCGATGTCAGCGTCACGTTGGATGATGCTGATGCTTTTAGCTTGCTTACAGTGCAGGTATCTCAGGGAAATGCAACAAACTCACACCCTAAAGCATCACACATTTAAACTTACACCGGGGATTTCTTCTGGTTTTGATGTGCCTGTGGGCAGAGCAGTAGGAAAAAATGAAGCCAAGTGAGTAAGAAACTGCAGTGAAAGGCTCAAATGATTTTAAGGTGAAAAGCACAAATAATGTTTTTTTAAAAGCTGAGTGGTAGGTGGAAGTTGTGCCCAGAATGGAACAGCTGGTTTCATAGAGCTTTCAGATGAGCTCTGTGGCAGGATTATGATGCTGTATTTCTAATAATCAGGCAGCTGTCTGAAAATATGAAATAATGACTTTCTGAGCAGACACCTTTTTCATTTTACACTTAAATTGGAATAGTATTTATGTTCTGGATGCACCTACCATCATTTTGTAGATCAAGAAGCCACTTTTATAAATCTCTTAATGCAAAGTACAGCATGACACGTACAAAAAAGAGTTAGAGACCTTATTTATACCTTATTTTGTTTACTCCTGTAAGTCCTGGTGCTTTATGAACCTCAAAGGAAATCATTGCTGACTTGTTTGTGGATTTTGCATTTCTGCAATTTGACACGTTGCTGTTAATGCAAGCAGCAAGGCCAGGCTTCCAAGGAAGATTTGTAATATGTGAGATTTCTATGTTTTTGATCTACATTTTTGCAGTAGAGCACTGTAATGTGTGCTGTCTGTTGGGCTACCAGAGGGGCCGATCCTTCTGGATTTCCTGGAGCCTGGACAACTCCTGACTGCTGCATCGCAGTGCCAACAGAGCTGAAGGCTCCAACTTCCAGTTGTTTGCCTGAGGACTCTGTGATTTATTTATTTAAGTGCATAAACTGTCCCTGTCAGGAACAGATTGTAGGTTATAGCTGCTCTAAATGTGAAATGTTTTAAGCTGGACAAACTTCTTTTCAGTTTTGAGGAGCTGCAGTCAACGGGGGGTTCTTGCCTGGGTTCTCTTGCAGAACAGGGTGTGCTTCCATCCTCCTCTTTCCTTCTGTGACCAGGGAATTGTTGGTTGTTTTTTGCAGCAACATGAACCGTGAAGACCGAAATGTGCTGCATATGAAAGAAAGGGAAAGGCGAAATCAAGAAATCCAGCAGGGTGAAGAAGCCTTTCCACCCAACTCTCCTCTCTTTGCTGAACCGTACAAAGTTGTGAGTTTCTGCCATTTGTACAAATGTGTTTTTTTATTTTGTAGTGGAAATTGTAGGGAAATATGTGCTACAAATCTGTTTATATCTGAAATCTTTTCAGGTCCCAGTTGTCACCTTAACCAGCACTTAAGCAAGTATTGAAACTAAGGATGGACAGTTAGTTACTAATCATCTCCATAGGTAGATTTATGCTAATACTTATGAAGCAGGGACTATTTTCAAGGGAGGAAAGGGATAATGAGACAAGATAATTTATTTTTTGAAAAAACCTTTTTTCTGCTTCTGCTGCAGTGGTCATTAAGTGGTACCATTGAAGGTTTTCATTATACAGTTCAAAACTCACTTTGAAAACAAAGCCATTCCCTTATCTCTGTTTTGTTTGCGGGAGGTCAAACATTGCAGCTGAAGACTTTTCTCCCTCAGGAGGGAAGTTGTGAGTTTTTTGATTCCTGTCTTCCCTTCTGTTTGCTGTGCCTGATAACTAAAACCTACAAGTATGAAGCTAACTAAAGCTGGTTGGGATACAGTAAAACTGATTTGAAGGGCAAAAAAGAAACAACAGAAAAAACCCCAACTGGTTTTTCAGGAAAGAACCCCTATAACTGTGTTGGCAACAAGTTATTCCAGTATAAATACCAATTAAAAATTACATAACTGAGTGGTGAGGTTGAGCTGATGTTATTTTACTGCTAAGTAAAGCGTTGTCTGACCAATACATTATAGACTTTAAGGTGACAATGTCTACAGTTCTTAAAGTCTTCCATGCAGCTCACCTATACATTCTTTGAAGCACTGGTTAGTGTTTCAACTATTCTTGGTCAATTTAAGTGGTGCTGTACAGAAGTACTACTTAAAATCCCTGTTGAAACTTGCCTGAAGGCCTAGAATTTGGCTGCAGATTAAATAAATCCACTTTCTTTGCCCAGAATGAGAATTGGAATATAAGAAAATAACAGAACTGAGTTTGTGAAGTGATTGATCCATTTATTTGAAGTCAGCTGTAATTCATCTGCCTCTCAGGGGAAAGAGGAAATTTGAGGGAGAAAAAGATGAGCAGAGGGAGGGAAAGAACTGCATTACTGTGGTTGGTTGGGGAGAATTGGGTCACTGTGACTCTTTGTAGGGGTTTAAGATACAGGGATCTTCAGGCCATTTAATTAGTATTTTTCACTTGTGTGGCTGCTTGCCTGTTTCCTTCACCTTCTAATGCATGGGACTAAAAACTCTATTGACTGTGTAGATTTTAACAACGGCTTCATTTTTTAGAGAATAAGCATGGATTGGGCATCAATAGACACTTTTCATTTGGCTTTCTTTCTATCAAAATAAGTGTAAACTGTCAAAATAAGTATGAAGTATTGCAAAGTATTTTGGTCTTTTTCCTTCTCTTCTCTGCCTGTAGGGATTTAGTCATTATTTTCTATGAACAGGTGTCTTCTCAGCCTCTGCTAAGACAGTGGTAATCTCCTCTGTATAGGAAATCCTATTTGACGTGCAATCAAGAGGGCAGTTTTAAAGGGGCCTGTATGCAGAAGAACACATAGAAGCGGTTTTTTATTTGCTAATGGCAGTTCTTTCATTCAGCCCTTGGTAGTCTTTGATAAATAGATATGGCTGACATTTTAGTTTGCTTCCTTTCACCTGCCTCCCTAAAAAGCAATGCTTTAAATAATGCTTTTCTTAGAGTTCTGTGTCCTGGGTGTTTTTGTGTCTTCCCAGGCTGAAGGATAAATCTTCTTCACAGATACTTTGTTGGCCATATGAAATAAAGTGAGAAAATGATAACAGGGCAAAGTTGCATTTAAATTTGATCAAAGATTTTAATAGAGTTGTTAGTTACTTCTTTGTTTGAAGCACACAGACAGACTACTTTTTAAGTTATCCAGCTTTTCAACATTTAAGAATTCAGAGCAGTGTGTGAATGGAGCTTTCCAAAAGGCTCCGACTACAACTCATGGTTGCTTTTTGGCCAAATGTTCCAGGCTGTGTGTTGTAAGTGCACATCCACCAAAGTGCCACAGGCTGACAGAAGGTTGGATGGTCCTGGTACTGTCACTGCCTGGGTAGCCCAGAGCTATGGGCAGCTTTGGTGTCAGCAGCCTGTGTTGCCTACGTTCTTCTCTCAGTGGCTGTTTGATTCAGGGGGGGAAAGAAAGTGTGCAGAAATACAAAGGCCTTTGTGCTGCAGATAGGAACTGCATAATATTGCACAGCCTTGTTGACGTCTGAACACAAAAGGGAGGCTGTGTTTTTCTTTCTGAATCTGTCAACCTTGGATTCTGTTTCTTCACAAAGTTTGCGAAAAAATTCCATGTATGGCTGCCCTGAGCCTTTCAACTTTCTGCCAGCCTATTTATTTTGTGTGCGTACATCTTAGCCATGGAACTTTGTCAAATTCTCTGTTTCCAAAGTCTGTAATTTCCTCTGCCTTCTCCCCTCTGTCATTCTTGGCAGTGGGATTTCTCCAAATTCCAGCAAGTTAGTGAGCCGTAGGCTTGTACAGCCTAGACCCGGAACAGAATTCAGAAGGCTGAACACAGCGCTGGTTTACTTGAATCAAGCCACACTGTTCTAGAAAATCTTATTCTCCTTAACTTTCTATTTATTTACAAGTTATATGCTGCAGCATCTCACAGCATTTCTCTTGTGTGCAGAAGTCTGGTACACTTTGCCTACATGTAGAAAATGAGGCTCGTTTTGGTGGATGGGTGGATTTTATGTCTAAGATTGCTGGCATAAGATCATTTTCCCTGTGTGCAGCAAGTGTTTGCAGGGACCCAAAATCCTGACTGGGGCCTGTCTGCATTACTATAAATATATCTTATAATTATCAGGAAGTCTTTGAATCAGAAGATAAAACTTCATGAAAATAGGTCATAAAAAGTTTTATGGGTGCTGTGAAAAACAGATTCCTGACTCTTGATAAAAATGTTATCCCATCACCTAACGCTCTGTAATTTCATCCTGTGTAAGTCTTTAAAGCCAGGGGTTCACAGTCAAAAAATGCAGAGCAGGAGGACTGGTGTGTTTGTAAAATATATTCAGAAATGCAGCTGTTTCTTATTGGATGGAATCTTTCCATCATAGAACAGGGAGTGTGATGTCACTGACAGCTGTTATGTCTGTGTACCTGAGTGGTGACCTGCAGACATCTCTGAAGAGGTGCACTGGTCTCTGGGTTTGCTCAGTGTCCCGTGCTGTAGTAGTTGTGAAGGCAGCAGTCAGTTGCGTCGATCCCTTGTGATCCAGAAACTTTATTCTGAGAATTAAAAGTGAGGTCTGACCTGGGTTGTCAGATATTAAATGGAAATGGATCCTATTCACCACAGCCAAACCAAAAATGGACAGGTAAGAATTATGTACCTGACTACCATTCTAATCACCATTTTGTGTCAGAGTCCAAGCAATGGTTTCTTACCTGTTGAAGTGTCTTCCACTTAACTTCAGCAATCTGCTATGCTTTTGTGAAAAGCATTTCCATCCTTCAAAATGTTCTTAATTTCTTCTTTCTCAAGAAATTGGACTTGAAAAAATATATATTTCTGTTTATTTCTTTATTAATCTTTGAGTTTCTGAGAGACGTGTATTCAGAGGCAAAATAGATGGTGAGTTATTTGGAAGAAGTTGCACATTTAAGCATAACACCTCGTTAAAGTGCCCTTAACTGGAATACTGCCTTAGAAATAGGAAGCTGGCTGAGGTAAGCACTGAGGCAGACACTTTCTGTAGAATTTATGGTATGTACATTGATGAGAACAGTCCCAGTTACTCATCTTGTGCTCAGCACAGCGCAGTCGTTCTGCATATGTGGTATTTTGATTACTGTAGGGTCTTTTTTTTGGTTTTACCTACATTTTATCAGGTACTTTTATCAAGTATTTACCTACTTGTCTTAGTTGACAGGAAAAAGGAAACTGAGGAATCATGCTTGTACTCATTGAACCTGTGTGAAAGATAAGAATCAGTTTGTATTCTGAAGAGAGTACGGCTTTTGCTCTCTGTTGAAGTAAGAAGACTTCTGCAACTTGATCTTGACTTTGCAGTTTAACCATAGGTTGATTTTAATGTCTCTTCTTTCAGTCAGTAAAGATGAAGGGCATTGGGAACATCTTAAAGTTCCCTAAGAGGTTTTGTTTTTGAGAAAATTGCACTCTTTCTCCATTCCACTGACAATACTCATTCAAGTCATGATTTCAACTGCTGCCACTTTTGAAATAAAAATGTTAAAGGAAGTCAGATATATGTAAGTATGCCTTGCCAGGTAGAGCTTTTGTGTGTTTATGAAGTTACAATTGGAAACTGCATTTATAAATTGCATCACGTCACTGAGCTGGCTGTTTGTGAAGACTGCTGTACAGCTGTGCCCCAAACCTCTGCAATTCACTGTCACAGAGTACATCTATCAGCTTGGTGAATTGACTCAAACATTCTCTGTTTTTATGCGTAAGGTCAGCAGTTGTCCTCATTTTAAAAGGAGGTCAGGAAGGTCCTATTTTAAAATGGCACACTAGCTTAGAAGTAGGTTTTCAGTAACACAATACTCTCTGATTATTTGTTTATTTATTTATTTTTTAACATTTCAAGTGTTTGATAACGTACTGTGTTTCAGGAGGCAGAATTGGGTTTTCTGGAACAGGAATACAGAGATCTTACCAGTGCTAGAATTGGCGAGGCTCTGTCTTTCAAGGCTAGTTTCATAGACAGCAAATCCACTGTATATCGAGGCAGGTATTTATCACTGTCTGTTGGCTTTTATACAGCCAGGTTGCTCAGTTACATGAGGATTTGGATGAAGGTGAGAAAGGGAAGATAGGGTTTGCAGAAGTTGCACAGTTTCTGGAGATTCAGGTACTGTGTATGACAACTGCACGTGGCCCATCTTCCAAGCAAGCAAGCAGGGACAGATGGGTCAGTGGGACAGATGAGCTAAGGATGCTCTTCCCATGTACTCGCTGCTCTGTCACTGCTGGGGAAGGCAGCTTGGGCCCAGGAAAGGGCTCCCTGTTTCTGTTTGGTTGTTACCACTGGGTTTTGTTTTTAGCATGTTGGTTTTCTTTGGGAGTAGGTGTTGGTTTTGTTTTGTTGTTGTTTTTTAAAGGATATGTGCCATCCTTTAAAGTCAGAACAATAGCTTGATTATGGCATGATTTTTGAGATGTTAAAATTCCCTTTGAAAAAACTCCTGTGATCTTTTGTTCCCTTAGGAGTCTCAACAGTCCAGTTTTGGCACTGGAGAACAGAGTAAGTACATTAAACTTCCTTTCCTATGTGCAGTGTTTTTGTTACAACTGAGTATTCTTAGTACCCCTTAAGAAGTCAGGCCATTAGATCATGAGACCTCTCCAGGCTGGTAATGGAATGGGTTGCACGTAAAAATTGTCCGTATTTTCTCAAGACTTATGAAATAAACACTTGATTTTATTTGTGGCTTCTTGCTGAGAACTGGAAAGTTAATAACTGTTGTGTAACTCACTCATAACTTCTAGAAAAGGGGAAAAAAATAAAATTGTTTCTTTAAATTGTTGTTATTTTTTTAATTCTCGAAAAATAGGCTTCCTTGGTTGATATGATTGAAAATAGCTGAGTGTGAAAACACCCACAGAGAAAACCCCTGGGTATGCTGGAAAGCAACGAAGTTCATATTTTAATAGAAAAAACACAATGCATTTTCTTCCTTTTTCTTGTCCACTTTCGCATTATGGATATGAAAATTGAAGAGAACTGCTCAAGAATTGTTAATATTCTTGAGTGTATTATCCCAGAATGTATTTCCAAAGTCTAGACAAATGCACCTTTTATTCCTATTTGACTGTGTCTTCATTTTGAATATTACTGAAATGAAGCATTTAACCAGGTAACATATCTGGCAAAAATGAATTAGATTTGTGCTGTTGCCTTCCAACAGTCTTACCAGTCCCTGTCAAAGTGATTAAACAGATTAAATAGTAAAAGCAGAATGGTTTATTCTTAGGTATTCACAAGCAGCTTAATCTAAACTCCTAATACAGTGGGGAATTAAGGAAACAAATTAAAACTTAATTCCATAAGGCTAGCCAATAGGTTACATTCTGGAAACAGCTGATCTTTAGGTATGTCATCAGGGAGGCCAAATAGATAAAAACACAGAACCATTTCTCAGCTCCATTTTCAGTTTTCTGTGACACTTCCAACAACCTCAGATATTGTTTCTGTTGTGCTATGTTTAGTAATTTACTAGAACTAAAGAACAGGGAAGGAAAAAGAAGACAAACCAAAAAGCAGATTATATCACAGTGTTCTAACTGTAGGGTTTGGTTTATGAGTTTGCTTTTTGGATTTAAAGACTTTTCATTCACTAAAAAGCTGCGTAGGAATGCTGAAACAGATTAAAAACTTGATTTAATTGATCTCCTCAGCATGTAGAGGGTAATAGAATAATTTTCATGGGAGGGTTTGGGCTCTAAGGTCCCTTAGATGCCATCCAGTTCCAAGCTTCCCCCCAGACCAAGCTGCCCAGGTCCCACCCAGCCTGGCTTCAGGGATGGAGCACCCACAGCTCTCTGGCAGCAGTGCCAGGGCTTCCCCACACTCTGACTAAAGAATTTCTTCCTAATATCTAAGCTAGACCTATCCTCTTTTACTTAAGGATTGTCACTTGTATCCTACCTTGATAGAAGCAGAAGTTTTTCACACCTTCAGAAACATATTAAGTGTGTGTTGGTTTAGACAGCAACGATTTAAAAAAGCCTTCTAGATTTTCTTGATTAAGGTCATTGCTTCTCTTGGCAGTCTGTCTCTGCTCCTCTCTCACTTGGTCAATGTGTGAGAGGCTGCACCTGACGTCAGCTGGTCCCTCTTTCTCCTGTTCACTCCGCCATTCTTGAGTTTGTTTGGCTAAGCCTGTTTAGTTCTGTCCACTTTGCAGTGACTGTTTTGCTGTCTGTGTTCAAAAGAGTACAGCGTTATTTCTTTTTCCTTCTAGAACGATATAATCCTTCATCAAAAACATCCAATGGCCATCAATCCAAATCGTAAGTAGCAGTTGAGAAAACATTTCTCACGTAACAGTCAACTTTTAAAAGATTCTGGAAGTAGCTGTTTCTTTACCAGAATGTGTCAGTTCTTGCACACTCTTTGTCATGCTTTACACTTAACTGACAGGAGAGGGAAAAAAAAGTTGATTTCAACCTATTTTCAGGAACAGTAGGGCAAATAATGGCACACCGGTGTAACAGGTGCGCTGTGCCTTCCTTCCATCCCCCTGCTTTCTTCTCAGCTGTAGGATACTGAGCAGGAGTTTGGCCCTAGGAATTGGCTGGTGAGCTGGAAGTGTATCAGTGTGTGAGAATGGGCACGATGGGACAGGATTTACTAAACGTGCATTGCTAAGCTGTCAGCTGGAAGCAGCTTGTTGCAGTTGCACAAATAGGATGAGGAACTGTTCTGTTATTAGAGGAGACAGTAAATTAAGTTTGAGATCTAGTTAAGTTTGTACGAGTAGTTACTCATTCTCTTAAGTGACTGACAGGCATTTTTATTAGTTGCGTACACAGACCTAACATTATGCTTCATTAATCAGACATCAGAAAGAAAAAATAAAAAAGCAGCAGGAAGAATCTAACTGTCTTTTGCCCTATTCATACCTGAAAATTGATTACATTCTGTTTAAATACAATTTCCAAACAAAAAATGCCCATTCCACCTGATGGAATGTTTACTGAAAGCAACTGCAGATTCTGAAGGTATTCTAAGTTAGTATTTGTGATGCAGTTACGAAATGAAGTTTAGTTTTTCTGTTTACATTTTTAGTATTAATAAGATTAAAAAACAAATCATCTGTGAGAAAGAAATGGGAAATAATTGAAGAGTGGCTTGTTCATTTATTTATTTATTATAGACTATGTCAGTTCCTTAAAACATGAGGTTTCAGATGTTTATACACAGCCACTTCAATAAGTGGTAGCAGTAGGAGTTCATCATTTGGCTTTTCTTTTGTTATAGCAGTGTAGTCCTCTATGAAAGGGCTGTGCTGGTTCCAGAATGGGAGGTTGTAGGAAGGTGCAAGAACTGGAGTTAGCACTTCACATTAGTTAAAGTGAGGTGCATGGGAAGAGGGGTGAGGAGATGTTTGCTGTGTGAATAGAATTTCCGATAAAGCGATTGTGCTCTGTTAAGAAAGCGTTAAAAAGTGAGATAAATGCATCTTTTGATAAGGGTAGCAGCTGAAAATAGATGTCTAAGTAGATTCTCGAGGTTGCTGTTTCTTTTCAGATTATAAGTAGAACAGCTGTACTGTGAAATTGGGAAGTATTCTAATCCTTTCTTATCTTCTTTCTCCAGATGTGAATCGAACCAGACAGAGTAAGACGTTTTATTTTTGTAACGAAGGTGTTTTTAAATAAGCACAAATACCCCACTATGTTTTCTTTGTGTTCCCGTACTTTCAGTGTCATGAAATAGTATGTGTATGTATGACTACCCTAAATAGGAGCAATTATACCTTTGAAGAATAGTAGAAAATTTATGATGTCGAACAGTTGGGATTTTGCCACTAGACATGAAGCAATCACATTTCTTAATTCAATGGGAAACAGTATTCTTGTCCGTGGTGTGTAAGAGGTTGAACGCAGATGTTTTAGCTCCACCTGCATTAGTAAAACGTGTCAGAATTCCTTTCTAAACTTTAAAGAACGAACAAAGGAATCAAAGCACTACAGCCCGTAGTTTTCTTTAAAGAATGACTTAACTTGCCATTCTTAGACATTAAATGTTTTAAATGGTAACTTGTGGATTTCACCCACACACCCAGCTCTGTAGCATAAACAGTAACTTGTTGGAATATAGAAGAGTGCTTTGAATGTAATTAAATTACATGGAAAAACTTGTCTCACTTTCTCCCTTTTACTTACTTAGTATGTTGAAAGATGACTTAAAACTTAGCAGTAGCGAAGACAGCGATGGAGAGCAGGTATGTTCACAAGATACCAAAGATTCAGTAGAATAAACCAAGTGTATTGATGGTTTGTTACATCAGCAATGTTCAGTAGTCCAACAGCAAACTGAACAGCTGAAGGAGAATTTGCAATTGAGGTACGAAAAACAATTAGCAAGTTTTCAAACAAACTTCAGGTACTCTAAAATGCAAATGTGAGGAAAATGATCTGGTTTTGTGAGAACAGTACTTTTTTTTTTTACCTAGGGACTCATGCTTTGATGATTTCAAATGGGCTTTCTCTAAATGTGGAATGGAAACAGAGTCAGTTTCCTAACACACACAATGGGCTGCCACCTAAGGGAGAGCCCCTCATGTTCTGTGCTGGCTAAAGAGTGCATGGCACACAGATGTCCATGCAGCAACTGTTCGGGATAAGAGCTGCTGTGTGTGTCTTTTACTCCCAGGTTGTTTCTGTAACTATAAGTCTAGCAGCTCCTTTATTTTTATCGTATCTTTTGCTCCTTGGCAATATTAACTCTGTGCATCTCCAGCCAGAGATGGTGTTCAGCCTGCTGAATTAAACATACCTCTTGAGTCTGTGCTACCCAGCAGAAGTCCATGCTGCTTTTTTTGCTGTTCTCAGTTCCGCTGTTTGTTATATTTTCACATGGAAAACTTGAAGATGGTGCATTTAGTTGTTTAATTACTGGGGCATGGAACATTTCTGGAATAGCACAGTAAAAATTTGTATCATCTGGTTCTAAAACATGGCATGGGGGAGTGGAGAAAATAGGAAATCTCAGAACTACTGTCAGAATATGGAGGGTTCTGAGATGACACGTTTGTGGTAAAAGCTTGGATAAAAGAACTGTGATTTATTTTTCCTTTTGTACAAGCCAAAGGCAGGCAAATTTAAACCTCTGTATTTCTGAATTAGAGCACTCTTCAGGCTAAGTATTTAGAATCTTTAAGACTTGATATCAATACTTTGCAATGTAATTGCATATGCTTCTAGAAGCCTCATGCTCTTCTTCTTAATTGCAGGACTGTGATAAAAGAGTTCCAAGGAGCACACCTGGAAGGTAGGCATTCCTTTACTTTCTATGCTGCAATCCAATGGTAGTGATGTTTGGTCCAGTCAGCGCTTCTGGCTTGATCTCGTTTCTAAAATCAGTGTTAGTTGTTTGTCTTTGATTAGACCAGAAGGTGATTAGAGTTTAATCAGTGGCCAACACATATTCTGCAAATATTATACTGACAACATTGTGAAGGGGGGAGGGGAACAAGGTGAATTGTGCTCAGTTGAACTCTTTAGCAAATGTTAGTTAAAATATTACATTTTATTCTTCCTAATGGAAGAACTTCCAGGATGCCTTTGCACTGAGTAATGTTTGTTTATTTTTCTTCCTTTTTGTTTTCAGTAGTTCTGAACCTTCACAACATAACAGTGAAGGAGCAGATAATTCTAGGGATGACTCAAGCAGCCACAGTGGGTCTGAAAGCAGTTCAGGATCTGACTCTGAAAGTGAAAGCAGTTCCAGTGATAGTGAAGCTAATGAACCATCACAGAGTGCATCCCCTGAGGTAGGATTTGTCACGCATTTGGGCTGTCATCAGGCATTAATCCTGAGTTTTAAAAGCAGAAAAAAATGAACATGTTCTCGGTCTCTTTTTTTTTTTTTAACAAAAACTTGTCAAGTGTAGAATTATTTCCACATATTTCCACATATTCTTTTGCTAAAGTACCTGTAATTTGACATGATAACTATATTTTCTATAAGCACACATTTGCTATTTGAGGTGATTTTTACCATAGTTATCTGTTGGAGTGCAGAAGACATGGGAACAGTAGCTTAAAGACCAGTAGCTTTTAGTCTGGAATGCCATGGCAGCAAGTGCTTCCTGTGGACTGCAGTTCTTCTGATTGAAGGAAAAAGCAGACCTGCTATCTGTAGTTATATGCATTTTTCATTAGTTACTGACCTCAGATGCTCGAGTGCACCGCTTGCTTTGGCTTGCAGCACAGTAGGGCTGCAGAAAAGATGGAAGCCACGTGAAACACTGTATCTAACAGTGCTTTATTGAAATTTGTTTTTAGCCGGAGCCACCGCCAATAAACAAGTGGCAACTGGATAACTGGTTGAACAAAGTTAATTCACATAAAGTGTCACCAGCTTCTTCTGTGGACAGCAACATCCCATCCTCACAAGGCTACAAAAAAGAGGGACGGGATCAGGGAACAGGAAGTGGGTACGCTGATCAAAGCGGATCCAAGGACTCGATTTCTTCAACACCAGGGCGAGATTCCAAACCCACCCAAAAGGGCTCAGAGAGCAGTCGTGGCACGCAGAAATCACCTGCCCAGAGTGACAGCTCAACACAGAGGAGGACCGTGGGTAAAAAGCAGCCCAAGAAAGCAGAAAAGACATCTGTTGAAGAGCCTAGAGGAGGTCTTAAAATAGAAAGTGAAACCCCAGTAGACATGGCAACAAACATACCTTCAAACAGGCATAAGGCAGCCACTAAAGGTTCCAGAAAACCTAATATAAAGAAAGAGCCCAAATCTTCCCCTCGGCCTACAACAGAGAAAAAGAAATACAAGGCTTCAAGCAAATCTGCCCTGAAATCCAGGGAATTCATAGAAACAGATACCTCATCCTCTGATTCAGATGAAAATGAAAGCCTGCCTCCTTCATCACAAACACCCAAATACTCCGAGAGCAATAGGACTCCTGTTAAATCTTCCATGGAGGAGGATGACAGCTTTTTTCGGCAAAGAATGTTCTCTCCTATGGAAGAGAAAGAGCTTCTTTCACCACTCAGCGATCCTGATGAAAGGTACCCACTTATTGTGAAGTGGGTACCTTCACAAAATGGATACCTGAGCCTCTTATCAAGAATACCAGAGAAGCCTTACAAGGATGCTGATGTGCCCAAAGTGGAAAAGAAAAATGTGCCAGAGAAGCATGCAAGAGAATCTCAGAAGCAGCCTTCTGATAAGAGTTCCACAAAAGGCAAAAGGAAACATAAACAGGTAACAGTATCGTAAATAAAATCTTGCCTGTTATCTTAGCCTTTTAGTATCTTGCTAAAGGGGTTAAGCATATGGCCCAGTAACCAATGTCATACCTCACTGCAGTGGCTCAGTAATTTAGGAGATTACTTTGCCTACCTATTCTATGTAGAATAAATTGATCCTTCCTGTGCCGTTGTAATAGGGAATATTGGAGTTTTCATTCATGAAAGGCAGAGGGTTGTACCTTTAGATGTGTTAGCACTGTAGCTTGCATTCCTGGAGGTAGCACAGATTGTGTATCCTCTTAAACTCTTCAACTTTAGGATTAGGTTTATATAAAAATCTGGTCTTCGACATCTCTTACAGACTCCATGGGTTTTACAGTTCCTGGCATTCATAAGACACCTGTGTTTGACTCCCCAGCATAAAATCTGATTTCGTACCAAAGCCTTTGGCAGATTTTTGTTATTTCATAGTGATATGCGTGTTATAAAATGAACAACTTGAGACTGCCACTTTTCAAATATATGATACAAGGTAGTTGCTTCAGGGGATGTTTCTGTAGCCTGTACAGGTATTATTCTGTACGCTGCAAGACGCCCACTGAATTAAATCCGTTAAATATGAAAAATTACTGTCTTCGTGAAGCTGTAAATGTAGACATTTATCTGGATGTGTTTCTTGTTTGCTGTATTCAGAATGAGGATGAAAACAGAGCCAGTGAAAGCAAGAAAACAAAACTGGAAGAAAAAGCTCCATCAGGACACAAGACTTCTAGCAGTAGGGAGTGAGTATCTTGCCTGTCTTTTCAGCACTGAAGGCTCAGAGTGATCAAGGAGAAGACTCATGCCTGTATCCATCTCTCCCTTACCTTCTTCTCCTTCCTCCACAACAAAATGTCTCCTTACTAATCAGTGGGTAATATTTCATGGTTTCTGATTCTTCAGTTTGTAGTTTCCATTAGTTGTTGGTGGAAATTCATATCCATAACTGAAAATATTGACTAGGTAAACCCTACTATGAAGGGTTCACCTTTTTCAGATCAAACAACAGACAGCTGATATAATTATATCATGGAAAAAAAATTCTCTACAGCGAATATTTGTTGAATTACTGATGTGTGAGAAGCTGCAGCTTCTGGCTACAGATGCTAGAAGTCTTTCTGAGTTAAATGCCTTCTTTGTTTCTGTTAAGAAATGTAGAAAAAATGGATGCTCGTCTGTCATGGTTTTTTTCCTTTAGTCCTGATATTTTGTTTTGTTGCTGGTGTGATTTTCTGAAGGGCACTTGGTTAAATGCAACAAGATGGTTTTTCAAAAACTTCATGTAAATAGTTATTTTGTGTACTGTTCTCTGTGAAAAGGGATGCCAGAATTAGCAACTGGAATCCTCAGCAGCCAAGGTAAGACTGTACCAAAAGGCCAATGGATTCTAGAGAACAGTTATCTGGGCCATCTTTTTTCTGAGCTGTTAGGCTGACTTGTCTGCAATAGACAGACTGGCGCTAATGCTGGCATTCATTTCTAACATTACAAGTGTTTAGGGTGTTTTTAAGAACTGTTGAGGGATGTGGTTTTATGGTTAGAACTTGCCTTCTGCGTTTTCAGGTCAGAACAGATAAAGTGGTGAAAACTAGTTTAATCAGGCTTTGTAACGTTTAGTTACTGTGGTGATAATTTGCTTCCTCTGAATCTGTCTTGCTATGTTTAACATTAAAAATCTTGTTTTATTATTTTTTTTTGGGGGGTGGGAAAGGAGAGGGAAAAGGCTTAAATGGGGGAAGGGTGTGGAGAGAAAAAAAGAAGTGATGCTGGATTTTTGTTTTATTTCTATTTTGAAAAGTAAAAAACAAAACTGAATGTATTCATTTTGTCCAGGTCTTTAAAACCAAGTGCTGTTAAAGAGAAGGATTTACTGCCATCTCCTGCTGCCCCAGTCCTTCAGAAGGATTCCAAACAAGAGCACGGATCCCGGAAGAGGACAGCCAGTCAGTCATCATCCTTGAAGTCCAGCAGCAATGTTAGTAAGGACAGCAGCAGTGGCAGTAAAAGCTGCTCATCTTCTAAACAGAGGAAGATAGAGGGAAAAGGTTCTGGCAGTGCTAAAGAAACAAAGGTAAAGGGCTTGTTCTGTGAATGCCTTGAACTTATTTCTTGGCTTTGCATTTTGACGTGCAGTGTCATCTAAATAATTTGCAGTTGTTGAAATGTAATTAGTTTCAGATTTGCCTTGTTTCGTACCGTGGTGCTTAGACTCTAAATTGGAAAATAACTTAGGAGATATTGTCGAATGCTAATGTTTATTCCTACCAAATATTTATGTTAATTACTAAAGTGCATTTAGTCATCTTTTGATGACAGATGCTGCGTATTTGCTGTTTAATTTGTTAATGAGAAATATCACTACAGATCTGCTCACACTGAATGAATAATGAGGTTACTCTTATGTCGCTGGAGCAAGTACAGATCTTGTCCTCGTTTTAAGGAGAACAGGAGCTGGGTCCGTGCACAGTGCTGAGATACAAAGCTGTGGCTCTCATTTTTCACCCTAGGATTCTAGAAAGGTTCATCTGATTCCAGATCAGGATGGTACAGAGCTCTCTGTGGTTAGAGTAGAGAAAACACTGTGGAAAAGGTGATGCAGAAAGTGTTTTTTAAGCAACTTAGATTAAGAACATATGTAGTTGAAGGGTTTCAAAAACATTATAAGATGATGATAGTGTAAGGTCATGATATGTAATGTGCTTTTTCATTAGTATATAAATGTGTATTACTGGACAGGAGTAAACTTGTGAGCACATCTGGGTATCTTCATAGAGTAATTTCTGTTGTATAACCAGATTTGAGTGTAATATGTTCAAGTTGGAGGGATTTCACCTTTATCTTTGGGATTCCAAATGTACCATTTCTCCTTGATTGCTCTGAAGTGTTCAGGAAGGGTAATTGATTTGGGGAGGAGTGAAGCAGCAAATTGCCATCGGCAGTGGCAGAAAGTAGCTTAGTCATTAGGGTGGAGTCCATGCAATATTTAAACTGGGAGACCTGCTGGATTAATTTACATGCCATTACTGTGAAATTTTAGAAACCTGGGAAGGTTGTGTGCATCGGTGTCTGCACTTACAGGAAGCCTGTAGATAGCAGATTTGCATCATAGACTGCTGCTCTGGCCTTTCCTTATTCATCAGCATAGAACTGTCCCTAAACCAGCTGTTAACTTGTTTGATGTTTTTCTTTTCATACTTTGGAAATGCTGCATTTCCCTGCATGTTTTGGTGGTGTTTTATGTTACACTGGTAGTTAGGGCATTGCTGTGCAAGTGCAGTGCCTCGCAACTTTGAGATCCTTCTAATTAGCAAGGATCTGATAAAGGCAGGTTATTAAATACTCTGTGTAATTGGCCTTCGGTCACGATGACTCCAAAGAACTGAAAGCACACTGAAGCTGGGAAATTGCCTTATGCTGTTGATCTAGTGAGAAGAGATTCACTTAGAATTCACAAGATGTTTTGATGTCCCTTCTTTAGCCTGAAGTGTCACATTGAGCCATGTAAAATTAAGGGGAGCAAGGGCAGCATGTTGTGAAGACAGCTGTTATTTCTCCTTGAAGTTGGTTTTTCTGAAATACTAATCTTTTCTACCCAGAGACATTCAGTAGTTTATTGTTGAAAGACATGAGAAGTCATAGAAGTATATATAGCCTCTTTGTTCAGAGTGGAAAATCATGATTTAGCAATAAGGGAGATCTCCTAGTGTAGTAGGGCTCAGCTTAATTATAGCCTCTGTGTCATCCCCTGTGCCAGCATGAGATGAAAGCCTCAGGGAAACTGTGTTATTGTATGGTGAATGGCAGCTAAAGCAGCTACTAAACTGAACTTACTGCTTACAGAGTGTGAAATCATGGGAAAAATGTGTACAGTAAATTCCTCTTTGTCTTTGAGAATATAAAAATAAAAAAAAGTCTTGACATGATTCGGTGACCATTTTCCTTTCAGGAGAAGATTCTGAACAATTCATCGAACTGCCCTCCTGTTTCTGCTCCATCTACAGAGAGCTCAAAGTCCAGAAGAGCAAAACTTGTTTTTGCTGACAGGTAAGAAAAGCAGAGGGTGCCTTTCCCTTTTTGGGGGTGCTAATCTTGCAGCACAGTGAGCTCTTCTGTGGAGAAGGGTTGTCCTGTTTGCTTCACAAAAGATGCTGAATACTAGTTCATGCTCTGGAGATCTGCATGCTGTTCTGCAGCAACGTGCTTCTCTGCCTGCTTTGTGCACCAAATATTTGGCAGATGGTGCACTCCTTGAGGAGAAACTCTAGTCTGCCCTGTGTGTTCCTGCAGAGCGTGGATGGACCAAACAGTAGATCTAAACAGTCCAGGGTTGTCCTGTTTTTAAGTGTTGATGTATCCATCACACACTTTCAGGATATCACTGCTGCCTGTTCTCTTTTAACAGAGTCTGCTTTGCCCATGGTGAGCAGTTGTTGTCTTTGGTAGCAAAGAGGAGCCTTCATTTTTTGAACCCAAATGGGATTGTGATGCAGTACCTCCTGTTATTGTAACTTGAGTTAGAGGGGGATGAAGTGAAAGCTGTAACATTAACAAACTTTTGTCATAAAAGGAAGTACAGAGTAGGTGGTCTGACTCCTTAAATGTGTCTTCTATTGTAGGACTTACTCAGCTAATCATTATTTACAGCAAGCAAAGAAGTTAAAACATAATGCAGATGCATTGGTAAGCAAATCTACAATGTTTATCCAGTATTTGCACATTATGCTGGAGTTTGTTTACTGCTTGTGCTGTGTTGCTGCCTGTCTGTACTAGAACTTTCTGGTATTTCCTCTCAATATTTTCCTTATTTTTTTTTATCCAATCTTCTCAGTCTGACAGGTTTGAGAAGGCTGTGTACTACCTAGATGCAGTGGTGTCATTCATTGAGTGTGGGAATGCATTGGAGAAAAATGCTCAGGAATCCAAGTCCCCGTTCACTATGTATTCAGAAACTGTGGAATTAATCAAGTAAGCGCTGTAAAGCACACACAGAACTCAGATGGTTGGGGAAGAGGGCTGGAAATCAAAGCTTCTGCATTTTACTCATGTTCTGCCACTAACTTTTGGAGTCCCTTGCTCTGCACTAAGAACGGATCACTAGCCACTTTGTTCCAGTTACTGAAGCTTCAAGTGTGTTCTTGAGGGCTGAGATCCTTTATTCCAAAGTTTGTGATGTCTTAACAATTTGTGACATGTGCAGAGCAGAACTATTCCAATTATTGCCTAGCCACGTTCTGTTTAGGGTCTGAGGGAAAGACCTGAAACAGTGAAGGAGTTGAAAGTTGAATTTCATAAGAACTTGGTGGCTGATAAATGATTGTATAATGTTTCATTTACTTGATAGTTTTCTTGTTGGTGATTTGTTTATAGGTACACTATGAAACTGAAGAATTACTTGGCACCAGATGCTACGGCTGCAGACAAAAGGCTAGCAGTGCTTTGGTACGTGTATCCTGAACTTTATATTACACACTGATTAATTACACACACAGATTTCAGTCTGTGAAATGCTGTCTTACACTGAGTTTTCAGGTGTTTTGAACCAAATAGGAGTTTTCTGTTTGACTGTTCAGTACCATTGATGCTATAGATCGATTACTGTAAGGGCTTGTTAACAGCAAAGTCTTTCAGCTATTAAGAAAATGACTGACTGACTTCGACTTTGACTTCCATAATGTTCTGTCAGTTACTGCTTTTATTTTAGAACGTGATGTCATTGGTAACTTGTCGCATGCAATGGAATTGTTAATATGGCTAAAAATGATAGAGGTGCCTTTGTGAATTTCATTATCCTTAGTGTTTTGATAAAGTTACTGTTGATGAACTGAGCTCTTCATTTGCTCTCTTTGTAAATTATAGTGTTCCAAAATAACAGACTACTGTTGAGTTGGTTGCACGGTCAGCTGATGTTGGGCTGTGACCTAAATGCTTCGGGAAACTTTGAGATTACATTAACAAGCAAACTGTTGTCTGGTCTTGGCTTTAATTTTAGTAAAATAACATAATCAGAGCACACTGCTTTACTCATTTGAATGAATTTCCAGTTCTGTTTTGAAACTTTCTTGGAAAGGAAATTATCTATTGGATTTGGGAGGAGTAGCAGAAGGAGGGTTTGGGGTCTTTGCTGTGTGTTCACACAGTGATATGGCAAAACTTGAAATGGCTGTTAAGAACTGTCATTTGCCTTCTGGACTAATTAAATGGCTGCAGCAAGCAGTTGAACAAAGCTGACTGTGTCAGGTGGAAAAGGGAGGGGGGACTATAGCAGCATGCACCAGATTCAGTGTGTCCTGACATGAGAAAAAAGTGAAGGCTGTATCAGTAAAGTCACTGCAACCTAGTTTCAGCTTAAGGCACAAAACTGTTCTTTACTTTCTTGAGAAGTAAAGGTGGTGAGGGACTTTGTCTAGTTACAGTTTGACAGTTGGCTGTTTAGTGTTGGGAGAGAAAAGTTTTTAAAAACATGGGTACTCCATTTTTGACTTTTGGTATGTTGTGATAAGCCTGACTTTAACTGGAAATGTTTTGTTGTTCTGTCTTTGGTTAGTCTTCGGTGCCAATCTCTACTATACCTAAGGCTTTTCAAACTGAAAAAGGAAAGTGCATTGAAATATTCTAAAACTCTGACTGAACATCTGAAGGTAATTGGATATATATTTTCTTCAAATATTAAAAAACTAATCAAATTGAAGCTCTACATTACTTAAAATTCCTCTGCCTGGTATTCAGATTGCTGCACGTGAACTTCCAGTATGCCCTAATTTAGGAATGGACCTTGAAAGTACATTCAAGCTGAGCAGTTTAAAGCTGGGAGGATACAGCATGACTATGATGTCATCAACCCATTGGTCCTAATGATAGCTTCCTATTAATATTTTGGTGCAGCTTTTAGTAAATTTAGTTGGCTTCAAAGAGAATTTTAATTTTGTTGTTGATATAACAAAGTTAAAACTTTGCTGATTTGTGTCTTAGTCATCAGTGAAATGGATGCTTTTCCCAATTTTGAAAGTACTTTGATATTATTTAGGATATTTTGATATTATTATATGCTTAAAAGAAAAGCCATGAGAACTCATGTTCAGAAATGAGCAATTAAACAACCAGATAAAATATAATTAGCTGAGGTATAAACATACGTTTACTTTTTCCCAACAGAATTCCTATAATAATTCTCAAGCACCGTCACCTGCTATGGGAAGGTAGGTAGTAAAAGTTTACCTGTATTTCTATGTTTATAGCTCATTCTCCACATAAACTGTGAGTTTGAGGTGCTCAAAGAGCAGCTTTTACTTTCTTGAGCTTCTGTTGTTTTTGTTCTAATTTCTAATTGTTCTAAGGTCTAGATTTTGATCCCTTTGTTCAGGTAAGTGTTCTGATAAGAGGTTGAGAAATGTGCTGTACAGAGATATTCTCAGGCAACTCCTTGTTGGGAGGAATGAACAAAAAACTTCTCAGTGTGTCCTTAACACACAGGTCACTTGTCTCAGTGGTTTGTTGTTTTATGTAATGCTTTTGCTCTCAAAACAATAGCTTTATTAGTGCTGCAGTGATGCACTTGTAGCCCAGATGGCTACAAGTGCTTTCACAGTAAGCTCTTCCATGGTACAGCAGTTTACTTCTGTTCTTGAAACCTGACAACAGACTTTTTATAGATTACTCTATCAAAACAAAACAAAAACCAGAATTTTAGGAGGGCATTTCAGATATGCATCATGTTATTTGAAAATACAACAGCAGTATAATTGCCTTGCTTTAATTTTTTCATTATTACTATGTGAGGTTCAATTTATTTAAACAACAGATTTGATTGAAAGATGCTGCATGTTGATTTGGCTGTGAGGCTAAAATACAGGAGCTGGAGGAACATGAGAGGTTTTCAAAAGCTCACTTGTTTTAGGGCCAGTCCTGAGTTCTCAGTGTGTGAAGTAGGAGTGCCTTAGCATCCCATGTTCTGAGCTGTAGGAAGACATTTGCATGACACACCTGACATATCTGTGTGCGTGTTTTACAATGTAATGTTTTCCTTTGGATAAGCAGCAAGCCTGTTGGTATGCCGTCTCCAGTCTCTCCAAAGCTGTCTCCAGGGAATTCAGGAAATTACTCCTCTGGGGCAGCCAACCCTTCAGGGAGTGGGTCTTCGGTGACGATCCCCCAGAGGATCCATCAGATGGCAGCCAGCTACGTCCAAGTTACATCCAACTTCCTCTATGCCACTGAAATTTGGGACCAAGCTGAACAGCTGTCTAAAGAACAGAAAGGTAAGGGTAGGCAAAGGCAAGTTGTAACCTAAGATGTATACATTGTGTTAAATTCTAACAGGTTTTCAATTTTGGAGTTAACAGTGCATAATGATAAATAATTGGGTCCTTTGTAAAAGAAAGATGGAAAGTAATTCCTTTGGTGACAGCGATGCTCTGGGCTGGCTGTCCTGGTTGTCAGGTGGTGTTGGAGATCTAACATTTCCTACCAGCTATGCTTAAAATAAATAAATAAGTCTTGCATTTCCTGCAAGTTTTTCTCTTTAGGAAGTAGAACTTGGTGCATTTCCTTTTCTGAAATCCTGGAGTGAATATACACATTCGAGGGAGAAGGCCAAGAATGCTTTGTAACAGTTAGGCCACAGTGTAATTATGCTTACCTTCTGCAAAACAGTAAAGAAATGGGCTTAGAAAGGATCTCTTTCTCTTTCTTCTGCCATCTTCAGCCGTCTTTCATTTCTTTTGCCTTGATCTGCAATGTTTGTGCTGAGGTGGTGTTCTTTTAGGGAGAGCAATATTTCACTTACGGCAGCCAATGAGAACGACTGTGCCTAATTTGTGTTTCTGTTGTTTTAGAGTTCTTTGCCGAACTGGATAAAGCTATGGGCCCTCTGGTTTTTAACTCGAGCATCATGACAGACCTAGTGCGTTACACCTGTCAGGGACTACACTGGTTGCGCCTGGATGCCAAGTGATACTTCGAACTGAAGGAATGGAAAATTGAACACATTTTTCTTGCTGCCTCTGATTTATCTCCACAACACTGTGTCATGTCAATAAGGAAGACTGCCATAACACATTGCTTAGTTGACACTAAAAACAAAGAATGCTTTCACATGTCTCCCATCTTGATTTGTGTTTTGTGTTTTAACCCAAAACGATCTTGTTAATGAACTCCTTCAGTATTCCCTTTTTAAGTTATTTAAATATTTTTAAATTTGCGACATATAAAGGTGTAGCTTGGCTAATCTATCATGGATGGATCAGTCATTGGAATTCCCGTCACAATACGTAAATAGTCGGTTTAAATCCTATTTATTTTAATTTTTTTAATTTTAATTTTGAAAAGCCCAGTTTTTGGGTAGTTTTTAGCTGTTTCTTCCCTAAATTTTACCCTTCCAAGTACTTAGGAAAAATTAAACATAGACACTTTATTTAAGTACTCTGTGAGCTTTGTTACTCTGTAATGTCTTGTGGTGGTAGAACCTGTAAAAGGAATTAGGATTGATAGGTTCTAACGTGTAGAAACACCATACTTTTCATGCCTAATGCCTATGATCAACTAATAAATGACAGCTAGAGTTTTATTATTGCAGAATTTGTACTAAATAGAAAAAATTCCAGATATTCTTCTACGTATTAAAATACTTCATTTAAATGAATTTTAAAGAAATTTATATGGACAAAAAATTTAGCTGGTTCTGACTTGGGTTGCTTTCAAGGCAGTTTCAAACCATTGGTTAACACTATAGCAAATCATGAAACAATTTGAATGTAATATCAGAGTAATGGTGTAGGAATGAACTTCGGTCTGATAGGAAAGGCATATAGGAAAGGTTTCTGAAATGGACAATCTTGTGCTTTTTTTTTAATCTCTCTTCATTTAAAACGCATTTTGTTTGTCATTTTTTGACACTTGCAAAATCAGCAGTTTTGTGGTGAAAAAAACCAACAGTAGTTAAATTCCTACCAGAACTGCCATTTGCAACTTTCTCATTGACTGGAAAATCAGGAATCTTAAGTAGAGACGGAGGTCCATTTTTTTTTCTGCCTGAAAAAATGTCTGGTGGTTAATGGACACTACAGCATAACAGTGCAACAGCCATTGTGGGGTGGGGGAGCACACCTGCTATTACAGGGAAGTTGTCTAATCGTTTTGATGCAGAATGGATTTAAAACTTGTATTTACCCCATGTTAATGAAGGTCCCATTCGTGTTTGATGCATTTGATGGAGCAGAATATTCATTTGAGAGGGAAGCGAGTTGGTGTAACAGAAACAGTTTGTGGAGTTGCAGTCGACTGCTCTCAAAACCAAAGTACCTTTCCACATGAGGTGCTTGTCTGAGTCAAAGGTTTAAAATGCTACTGCTTTCAGTATTGCTTAGTGCCCCTAACATGTCTGGTGTGCCTTATGCCTTACTTTTAGATGAAGATTTTATGAACTGTTTACAAGATGTTTTACAGCAGGACCAGGTGTACTGTATGCAGTGGTCTTCTGCAGTACTTGGGTAAAATTCCATTTCTTTTTCAAAAGTACCAGTGTCTGTCATGCAAACTGACTTCTCATTGCAGTGGTCTTCTAAAGAGTCAAGCTCTGAATACTTTAGAGTGCGATTGTGGAATGCTGCTTTGTTTTATCTCCCATTTAACCCTTAGTTCTGTACCAGAGATGAACGTGCACGTTCAGGAAAAAATATTGCACTAAAGTTTTGTGTCGTCATGGTTAAGTGCCAAAATCATGGCAACCTCAAAAGAAGGAATAGAATTCTACGCTACTTAGTACTGCAGTATGTCCTATGGGCTTTAAGAGTTTAGAAGTTTTGAAATGAGTAACCTACTAAAAGGTAGCTGCATATTCGTAGAGCTTCCTTTGTGTTCCAGCGTGTTTTGTACTTCCAGAAGAGCTTTGCTACATACGAACCAACATGTGTTTGGTTAGCGGACCTGTGACTTTTCCCGTTAGAGCTGAATCACTGATCAGGTCTGTTGGTTGGAGCATCCTTTTTATTAAATCACTGTGCAAGATTGCATTCTTTTCGTGTTTGCTGTTAGAGACAAAACTCTGTACCCTCAGACTCTGCATCCTGGTTAATAGGACACTGTCAACTAATTTTTCCTTTAATACTCTAAAGTGCCTAGCACTCTTTTGACGCTATATAAAAAATACGTTTGTAGGAGTTGCATTCATAGTTGTTTTTTTTTGTGTAGTGCTGCACCGGCCGGTGCGGCTGCTTCCAGCTTGCTCCTTTGTGCACCGTGACCATGACTGTAAGCAGGAATGGTCTCATCTCTGGGAATTTATTTTCTCTTTTTATTTCCTTAGAGTCCCACAAATACCTTTTAGTGTTACACGCAGTTGTCTCTTACAAAAATGTTTTGCTTGTCCCCAGGTCAGTGGGTCTTTGGGTAACTGAAAGACTTCTTACATTGTGTTAAAATGTGGACCTGGAATGGCTGACAGAATCCGTCACAGGGAAACATTCCCTGGAGTGCTGCCCAGGTTTTCTGTCTGTATGGGAGATACACAGTGGTCTTGTTATTTGAAAAATGCCTTACTCATCTGTGGCTATTTCAATCAGAGACACTTAAATTTCACACTTCCAAAAGCATATCTGATTTGGGCTTTACCATTGTTTCTAAGACAGAAGTTGTGTACTTTGTCAGATTTCATAGCAATTAAAAAAATGCAAATACTGAATATGCTTCCATCCCGGTGCCACGATGCAGACTAACAGTCCAACTCTGTCCTTTTGTTAACCTCTACACAACAGCAGTGGAAATGCAGACAGCGTCAGCACTAAGGCAGGCTGCGCTGGTGGCTGAGGAGGGGATCCCTCACTCCCAGCTTCCTCAACGATTCCCTAGATGATTGGATCTTAAGCACATATCAACACTGAGATCTTAATTCCCTTACCGAACGTGGTCCCAGTTGGTGAATCTTAAAAATGGCTTAATCAGACTAGGCTTGCTCAGATATCACTATTATTTGGATTTGCTGTGAAACTTGCAGGTTCCTAGATGGTAAGGTGCAACCATTTATACTTATAAACAAATCTTCAGGACACCAGAGTAAAACAGCCCGATACTTTTATTTTGATTTGAAACTATTAGCCATAAAGTAGAGCGTGTGAATGGCTCTTCTTGGCTTTTGATGGCAGTATGCAATTTGTATTGTATGTGTCTTTTAACATATATGTATATATATATGAAATCAGTCTGTCCAAAGTATATGTTATACTTGTTTTTAGATTATGGTGCAACTGACTATATTGATATATTATTTATTGAGTGCTGAGTCACCATCTTACTGGTGATAAATCTTGCATATTATACAGGAGTGCAATGTATATTCCTTTAGATTGCTGAGGCTTGATTGCTGTGATAACAAAGGAAAAGAAGAAGAAAAAAAAAAGCCCTGAAATGTATTTATGAATGGCCCCAACATACAGAGTCAGTACTTTATGGGAATGATGTGCTTGCCCGGGGCAAGTAAAATAAAGCTGTAGGCAGATAATGATGTAGTTTTCCAGAATGGGAAACTATTGGAAAAAGAGACTACCTTTGCTGTATTTAATATTTCAGTTACCTAACAGATATTTACTGTCACCGCAGCGTTTATGTTAAGGGCCTGAGCAAGTCAAGTTTGAATTACCCATTGGGGAGTAAGCAACTTCCAAATTTCTAGATTTCTGACAAAAATTTTGGTCAGGGTTTAAATTATTCCATCTAATGAAACAGTGTTATGGAAACCTGTATGTTAATGCTGGATATCTTGAAGTGTGAAGACTAGCCAAAGCTTTTGGTGGCCAACTCAGACAAATACAGAGCTGTTCCAGGAGGCAAATCTCCACAGTGTGAAAGTTACCTAAAAGCAATCAATCAATCAGGGAATCGTGATGTATGTCAAACTCCATTACTTTTCAAGGAATTGGTTTCTGATGCCACGATGCCATTTGAAAGCAGCGGTATTGGGGGTGGGGGGAGGCAGGGAGGGAGGGCTTAGCGATGTAATAAGTACATTTTTCTCTCAATACGAGCTCTGGTCGTTGCTAGATCAGCTATCGACAGCATTAGTTCTTTGCTCTCTGCCGATCTCAGCTGAGTTTCAATCGAATACACTATACTGAACAATTTGAAACGCTGTGTTACAGCGTTAGGGTTTATATAGGCCATCTTTATGTAAAAGTTTTAATTTCATCTGGAAACTTAATGGAAACGTACCTACTCCTGTCATACCTCTCTGCGTTTGCTATTGGAGCTGATACGGGCAAATTGGAATGCAGTGTTCCCCGACTTGGTTTTTATATGCAGCCCGGGGAATCGGTGCTGTTGGGTGCACAGTACTTCTGCAGCGCTTCTTTTCGGCTGCATTGATGTTACACATCTGAAAACTCAACTCTAAGGACCAGGCGTGACTTTTGCAAGCACAGTTCCTGACATTTGTATCTGGTCCCCCTTTTAAATTGTTTTAAGAAATTTTGTATATGGAGGATAAAGTGCTTATATATTTATTAAAAATCCTTTATCTTAATTGAAATTATTATTTGATGAAGAAGGGTTTTTTGGGGGGAGGGTTTGTGGGTGAGGGAAGGTAACTTTTCACCTGTCTCTTATAAATGAAGCCCTTGTGAATCATACAGAAAGGTACTGCTAGTAACTAATGGGATGTCTCTGTTTCACACTTTGTACATGACAAGTCCATGTGTTACGTTTTGTTTCTATGGGAATATTTAGGCGTCCGTCTTCAACCAAAACCTAAAGAAACACACCAACTGTGATTTTATTTGTTGCAATACATTTGAAATTTCAAAGGGTACTTTGGGGCTCAAATTAGGATTTCTAAGTCAGTATGTGCATTTCACGTAATAAAGCTGTTAATGGTGAGCAAAGTATTATATACTAACTAGATTTTTTCCACATCTGTATAGTATATTCTATGTATTTTGTGGTATTGAGATTATAGAAAGTTTAGTGTCTGAAACATGCGTTTAATGTGTATTTTTAAACAAATTTATGGCAATTAAAATATTTGGAGAAAAGGGTATCACATTTCAATTTGTAAAGATCTTTTTAACTACTGTGTCATTAAAATGCTTTGTACAATGCAAAACTGTAACTGGAGAAACTAAGTTTAATAAATATCAAATAGATTTTCTGTATTAAACTTCAAAGTGGTCCTGTCTGTTGAAAGGGCTGCGTGCTCCCTGCTGCTGTATTTTTAAGCAGAGGTTTCTTTTTTGACCCCAGCACTCTGCATAACAAGGGAAGATACTGTCCAGTATGTGAGGTATGTTGAAATAATGGGATTATTCAGACGGGGAGGTCAGCTTGGGACGTAGGCAATTTTGATTAGAAATAATTTAAAAGTAAATACTTCTTCCAGTTATCACCAGATATATTTAGTATATTGAATCTGCTAGCACTATTATTATCAGTTTGTTTGCTCTCTCTTCTAACAGGCTTTTATTTGAAGTCCGGCTAAGAGTTCAGCTATTGAGACTGAAATGAGACAGAAGCGTGATCAACTTTACACACTTGCCAGGTTGAACGATAAATGTCTAAAGTCCACTGTGAAATAAGCACTTCTGCTTGAAGTGCCTGATGTGCCGTCAGCAGACACTGTGGTCACAGGATGCAAGGGGAAACCCAGGTAGTTTGCGGAATATAAACTTTTAATACGCACCTTAAAATAAATATATATATATGAACAATTACAAACAAAACAAACATGAGATGCAGAGTCCTTTTATTGAGCTTGGCCATCCTCAGTGCGTGCTGCAGAGGTACAACCCCGGTGAGCGAATGCTCTCCATCTTTTTGAAGTCCTTTTACCAGTTCCTGTGGCAGGAAAGTCGAATGTACTTGTTGCTGATTTGCTGTCGTAGCTTCTGAGTGGTCAATAAATACGTCACAAGTAGAGCTGAGCCGTGGCAGCAGTAACAGCAGTGGGTGTTCTTAGAGGCAGGTCACTCGGAGGCAGTTCTAAGGAAGCAGCGGTTCTTCCTGGAGGACAAAACATCATCAGGCACTGACAGCTCAGACTGGCGGCCATGTAGGGCTTACACAAGTCTATCCAGCCCTAGCGGTGCTCATCTTACTCAGCCATTGCAGCAGTGCTGCTGTTATCTCACTGACTTAATTCAGTTTGACTTTATTCGTTTTACATTCTTTGCTTCTCATGGTAACTGCAAAGAACAGCTTACCCAGGTCTGACCCAGTAGTCAGATAGTGGCGTACAAGTTACCCATAAGAGACACCTTTCTGTCTATTTATCTTCCTGTAGCTGCTGTTACAGTTCATCCATACTAGTTGGTAGAACCACAAGAAGCATTTCAAATGCATGCAAAAGAGGAGCCTGACTACCATTTCCTGTAGCATTTGCATCTAGATGATGTATATGTTCTGCTCTTCTTCCATTTGCTTTCTGGCAGTACAGTAGGTGCCACAAAATCAGCTTTCAGTCACCAAGTAACTTCAACATCACTTTTTATATGGATTTGGACAATTTACTCATACTTCGTGTGCATGGCAACTGAGGAATTTTTGCTTTAGTATTTTAGCTCTCTTCAAAATGAGAGCTGAACTAGTCCCTTTTAATTAATATATGCTTTAAAGTGAATTATTTTGGCCTTAAGGATTAATTTTTAAGGCCTCAGTACCTAAATTCAGTCTCGAACTCTGTGTTCTTTTTTCTCTTTCTAAGATGACTTTTCTGGGGTTGCACTGCAATGGCTCAGGCCTGTCATCAAGGGCACTTGGACTCTGTTCTGTTTGTACTGCCAACAGAAGAGGTCTCAATCTATTGCTCCATCCTTATTCCTGGCATCTTTTTCTTTTATGCACAGAGTTAATCTCATATCTTAATTGATTGAGAAGAAGTAGGAACTTCCTCCACATAACACAGTATCAAACGTCTCCAAGCCATGATGTTGATTAGGGTTAGTACCTGCATAGCATTGTAATGCATTCACTGTTATCCCTACATGAGGCTCCAACGGGTCTCAGTGAGACTCCTCTCCAGAAAGGTGTCATCCGCTTCTGTCTCTGGAGGGGCTGTGGTTGGTGCAGGGAAGCAGAGTGTGCCTGGAACAGAGCAGCCAACTGTCAGCAACATGCAGCAGCAGTGGGCAGAGGGTCATTTTGATGCTCGGGTCAATCATCTTAAGCATTACTAAGTGAAGGACTTTAAATCTTCCTTGTTTTCAGACATTGCTCTCTTAAAGCATAATTGTTTGTATCCAAGTCCTAAAGAAATAGTTATTAAAAATCAGCATTTTAGTTACTTTGGGAGGGAAGGCACAATTACTCTGAAAAGTAACTGAGCAAGTGACCCATCTTCACTAGGCAGACACTCTGCTTCTTTGGGATGCTGAGTCCCCCAAAAGAGCTCTACCCACACTGCTGACTCCTGCCAGTTCCTCTCGTTCATGCACGTCTTTGCTGTCTGACATCTGAACTAGCACTTCAAACAGTAATCTGTGCTTACCTGACTGAGCAGCAGTGAGAAGAATAAAAGGAATGCCATGCTTTTCCAACAGTGCATCTTCACAGGATGAGCTGCCACTTCAACTGTAGGAGCAGCTGTGGGTGGAGGAGGTTGGAAGAGCCCCGAATAGAACTTCCCAAGCTACAGCCAGATTTTTATAGGCTTCATTCTCTTATCGTTGCATCAGCTGCCAGTCATTACAGGAACAAAGTTCATTTAGGAGCAAGAGGGAATTACAAAGTTAGCATCTACTGAAGCGATCTGGTTCAAGGCCTATCTATCTAGCTAATGATTTACTCTCCTTCCACTTGTACTTTGTCTGGTCAGCTTACCAGATTTGCCAACTGTTCTTTCTTTAACACCTATCTAGCATGTTACCAGAACTCCCTTGTGTGCCTGCAAGTAAAAGTGTGGGTGGCCAACAGTCTCATGGTGAAGATCAAAAAGCCATAACCTTATTTGACTTCTGTGACATTCACAGCATGCACAGCTCTGAGTTTGCCAGCTGGGAGGTAAATACTGCTCTCCTGAGAGTATTTTGAGCAGAGAATCAAACTTTCGACTCTGCTTCTCATTCTTGGTGTGTGAAAGAATCACAAGCAAATAATTTAACCTTTATTCCCACAAAGCAGTACTTGAGAATCAGATATAATATTTTCCATGTGGGGTTTGGAATGTCAAAATAATGTTATTACTTGGTAGGTAAATCACAGATCTGTCCTTTCAAGGATCCTCATGTGCAGTTAATCTCTAGATAGCTAAGCAAAAAAGTAGAAGGGATGGCTGCAAGGATTTTATGGAGGTGAGTTGCTCTATGTAGCAAGACTGGTTTATGGAGATGAATGCTCTCTGCTGTACTCTGCCTCTGTATCTCATAGTCTACCTCACGATTCATCTTCTGAAAGGTGCCTACAAAACTCCCACTGATGTGGACAGGCAGACTGTAATTAAGGGAAATCTTAAACTCTTCTGTGGTGATAGAAGATTGCCAACAGCCCAGAGAAAATAATGTTTAAAAAGCACTACATACTGCTTCCCATTTCTTCCAAAATATCAAAGTTGAAACATGCTTCCCCCACTTGTCTCCCACTGAGACAAGTAGGAGTAGGTGTGTGTCTAAGATTACTACTCTGTAAATGCACCTTGTCACTATTTACTCCTTTTTGGCTGTGATGCTTCATGCACCCAGCTACCACGTATGTCCAGGTTTGCTGTATCTGTCAAGGAAATGACTTTTTTCAGTTGCAGAGTAGCAGAACACCAGTATAGCTGTGTCAAGCTCTGCACGTAGATTTGGAAGCAGTCTGTTTAAAAACAAATATTTCAGGTACTGTACAAAATAATTGTGCTTCAGCTACATTATAAATCCAAATGTGAATGCAGTAGGCTACAGTTTTCTGTGATTGCCCAATATGGAGGCATAAGTGCCAGCGTGGAAGGCAAGTTACATAGATTAAGATAATGCCTGCTTGGTTGTCAGGTTCCAGCCTACAAATGATTACTGCGAAGCCCAAATTTCACTGGGATTAAATGAAAGCCCTTTGCAGCATATTGCCTCCAACCCACTGCAGGAAGATTTGCTCCTTTCCTGGCGTTCCTCTTACATTTTCCCACTTCCCCTTATTTGTCTTGCTTCCCTGTGAGGAGGAATCAAAACTGGTCTTTATTTTGCATTCTTGGGTCTCACATAATCACTGCAGATCAAATAGCTGAACTTCAGTGTTGGTTGGTTGTTTTTTTTACATTTTGCTGTGAATTTCTCAACTGTTTCTTCTACTGAATCCTTTCTTTACATACAACTGAGTTTTAATTACTGCCTTCACCTGTGGAGCACAGGTTTGAATGGCATCTCAACTCTAAGAGCAGTGCCTCCAGCATGTCATTGTTTCTCAGCATTTTTTGCTAGCTAAAACTAGTCGTGTGATGATACATCAAAATTGTTGTGTATTATAAGTTCTTTATAGTGTCTTTGTAGTTGCAGATCCCTTCTGGGCTGCATCTGTTTCATCTGTGCAAGAAAAAAAAGGGACTGATTGTTTCCATGTGTGCAAATGCAGTGCAGTCCAGATGTCTGTTGCAGGCCAGTAGATAGCCACTGCAATTGTTTAAACAATTGAAAAGAATGTAAAACATTGCTATGTTGCCACTTTTAGCATTTAGTGAAGGAACATCAGAAATAAATGAGGGGACAGATTGATTTTCAGCTGCATTGTTCAGACTCTGAAATGCTGCTCAGCTGAGCTCCCACGTACCACCTGGCAGGTGGGAGCCATCACTGCAGCAGCATGTCAATGTGCCAGGTTTGCTTCTTGCTCCCTGCTGCACGGCTGGGCCCGCAGGCAACTGCAGAGATGAGAACAGCTCAGCGGGATTGCAGCAGGTGCTGCCAGCAGCAGGAACAGACAGGGAGCAGCTCCAGCCCAGCTGCTGACCCTGCAGCATGAAGGTTAAAAGCCAGGGCCTGGCAGCGGTGCTGTCGCTTGAAGCTCACGGGGCTGCTGGGTTGTAGGTAAACTCAGCAGTGGCAGCTGAACTTGCCACCTGTTTACAGCAGTCTAGCAGCTGGTCTGGACATAGTTCAGCTGTCTGTGAATGGGAGCAGAGACCTCACGAGAGGCTGGGCTCTGTTCTGAGCTGCTCATGCTCAACAGAACTGCTGAGAGGTACCAAAAAGGAAGTATTGACTCAAACTCCCACAGTACGAAACCTTAGATGTCCTGTTATTCAGGCTACGAATCAACTCCTGTTGCTGTTTGAGGGTAAGTAAATAAGACCCAAACAAGAGTTCTGAATGAAGTATGGCTGCCGACATGTTTGGCTGCTCAGAATTGGAGAACCCAGTTTATTCTTCCCTTGCTTAAGTAGAAATAGAACTGAAATAGATTATTTTTAGCAGAACTTACAGCACTGAGTAGCTTGCTTTGCTTGTTTCTGCCAACCTCAGACTGCACTTGGGAGTACAGAACAAGAAAGCCTGCAGCTATTGGAAGTGTATATCCACAGCTTGCTGAAGTGAGAGACTGAGCATCTTTGACTTCCAGACAGCTCAGCCCTTAACCCACAAACGATCTATCACAGAAGAACGTCACACTCTCCAGATTAGATAAATTTTCAGTACCAGCTACAGGAATAGCGTGACAGGGAGATAAAGGTGTTACTTTGCTTGAATTTGAGGCAGACAGCTCAACACTAAGAAAAATAAAAGATAAAGGAATGGGCCAAATGTTCTGGACTTTGCAGAGGGAAACGTGTCATACATGTAAGAGCCCCGGGGTGAATTTTGTAGTCATGCATTTGAAAATTTAATGGTAGTAATAGAGTTCCTTAAATCATCTTTGGGTGTTAAAATAATCCTTTTACTTCCTTGTAGTTCCCTAGGAACTGCTTTTAATTCAGCCAGTTAACGCTAACCAAACATCAGAATTGCAGTTTATCATCTGATTATTATTAATAAATATGATAACCTGGTAACTGTATAAAGGATCAAAGCTCATATTCAATTCTGAACCATCAGTCAGGCTGGGCAATTTTTGTCAGTATCATATCAGACTGTTCTTCACAGGTACACAGACTGGAATATGTTCTAATTCAAGCAAAAAGTGGCCAGTGAGAGGAGGATAAAAAGATCAAATTGCTCACCAATGCTCTGCTATTTCTCATCACCTGTACTGTAGCCAGGGCTGCCTTCAACTGAATACACTGAGAAATGTATCTAGAAAATAGAGTCAGAGAGAAATGTGAAATAAAGCAATTTGAGCTTAGAGGATTTTAGTACTGTTATCTCTGTATGGCATTCACCTGACAGATAACGGGGTATAATTCACCTTAAACAATGTAAGACACAGACTTCATATAAAGATACAGGCCAAAGTTAAAGTTTATTAGGCATTATTATGTATTATCTCCCCGTCCCTCTGGTTCCGTGAATGAGCAATGGAACAAGTAACGCAGAGCGGTGACACTGAGCGGTGCAGTCACTGGTCATTCTCATAGTCAGCAGGATTCTTCCTCTTCAGCCTCTCAAACTCTTGCATGCCCCACGAGTACAGCAGGTAGGTGCCCAGGAAGGCTGGAAACGGAAAGGAAACACTGACACAGGGCACGGCACAGAGCAGCACGGGCTGCCCGCTGTGCTTCTACGGCAACACAGCCATGACACCTCGCTATAAAGCCCCATTGCCACCATAAAGCCCCACTGCCACCGTAAGGCCCCATTGCCACCATAAGGCTCCATTGCCACTATAAGACCCCACTGCCACAATAAAGCCTCATTGCCACTATAAGACCCCACTGCCACTACAAAGCCCCATTGCCACCATAAGACCCCATTGCTCACTGTGCCCCCCCGAGCTCCATCAGGCCCCCGCTCAGCCCCGCTCCTACTCACGGGGCGCCACCTTGAAGACCTGCGAGCTGAAGCGCCGCCACACATTGGGCAGCCCGTCCGAGAAGACGTTGGGGATGGCGCGCTGCTCGAAGGGCGACAGGCTGTACGTGATGATGTGCCGCACCTGGGCCAGGTTCCCGAAGTGGATGCCCATGGCCGGACCGTGTCACCTTGTCACACCGCCCCGCTGCAGCGCGACTCAGAACGGAACCTCACATGCTGCTTCTGCTTCCTGGCGGCGAGGCGGCCCTTGGTCGCCATTGGTTGCAATGGGTGCGTTATCACTGCGCAGAGGATGCGCCCTCGGATCCATCACGTTTCTGATATGAGGTGATACGTTTCTGTAGCTGCCCCCATTACAGCTTCCACAGCCTGAATGCTTTGTCCTCCATTGACTTTTCCACACTCGTGATAAAGAGCGAATAACTTCACATCTCCGTGTTCGCTTCTGCTGAACCAGCTGCAGGGTGCGCAGCATCTTTAATCCCCTAAAAACGCCAAAACGCCCTAAAAACTGTGAGAAAAGGCACCACAGGGCGCTGCCAGGATCTGTCACTGCTGAAAGAGCCGCAGCCACAATGTGAAAGGAGGCGGCTTCAAATACACACACGTTTGGCAGAGCTCAGCTCCCATCGTTTGGAATGGATCGGTGGGAGTGGCGTACATTCAGCAAGCAACCCTTTTTAAAGCCAATCAGACACAGCACCAAGCTGAGGCAGGACTTTGTTTGACGTGGAACCATTTCGCCTGGAGCCCTTGGTGAGATGAACCTCACACAGCGCCAAAGTCAGCACTATTTTTAGTTCAGCAGCTTCAGGCCAACGCAATGGGCAGAGCTGGGCTGTGTCAGGCAGCACCGCAGCTCCAGGCTCATGCCGAGGGACTAAAGCACGTCTGCTGCCCTGCCAGTGCCCTGTGAGCCATGTACAGTCCTTGGGCTCCGTGCTGTCCCCACCAGGCTGTGCTCCCAGCCTAAGCCCCACGGAGCCGTGTGAGTCATGATCTAATGTTAAGGGCTGGTAGAGAACGGGAGTTTACGCAACAACATGCTCACAAATTGTTTTAAAAGCTATTCTTCGCAACTAAAAAAACCCCCACACTCAAAACAGCACCATATTCTATTAAAAAATCCCTACCAAAAGCAGCCCCCTTTGTGTGAGCTGCAGCCAAAGCTCTCTTAGCTTGAGTTGTTCTCATCCTGAAACAAGCATTTTCTGCAACATTCCTACTACAAGAAAAACACTGGGGGGGGGGGGCTGGAAATTTGGAAAGGAAAAAGAATGAAATACTGAGAATAATTTTAACATGAGCCTTTCCTCTTATCCAGAAGCTTAACAGAAGTGCCATTACAAAGGATTTCTTTATATAAAGTAAGACTAGCAGACACTGAATTCAAGTGATATGTGTGATAGGCACTCATTTTATTTATTATTAAATCTGTACCAAAACAGCTTAAAATAGGCACCTGGTAGTTGAAACCACTTCTGTTCAAATGCAACATTATTCCAATAAAAAGATATTTACATTTATTTCCACATTCTAGAAAGCCCGAGTGGCTACAAAAACAGTGCTATTATATAAACACCCACTAATTAACTCCATGCTCCTATTCAGTTTGAAAGAGCCGTCAGAATTACACAAACACCACAAATATTCTGAGATTACAAAACACCTAAAGCAAGTGTGAAGCAGGTTAAGGTGCACCCCCTACCGACAAGTGCATTTAGTAGCTATCATGTCCTCGTATTCTTTGTAGACTATGGAGCCATCAGGCTCTACGGTCAGGACGCTCAGAGGGCTGTATTCAGCAGGAACACAGGAGGGCCTGGGAACAGAGGAGTCCAGTTTCTCATATATGAGGTTCTGCACCATTGTATGTACAGGTGAGCCATAACGGTGCCCAACCACCCTTGGACAGTCACCCTTGCAGTACTGAGGGCTGTATCTATGCGGTGCTATGATCCATTTGTCCCATTTTAACCGGCTGAAGCTTAAACGGAAGCTGTGAAGCTCGCACTCGTTTTGAGGAAACAGAAATTGTTTGAAATATTCACTCAGGTTTTGAGGCGGAGTTGCTGGAGCTTCCTTCAGATTCTCTTCCCTTCGATGCCTGGATGCCCTTTTAACCTGCGTGTTCTCTCTTCCTTTGTCACCTGTCACATCAGCAAACAGGCTGTTCCTCTGCCTGGGCCGCGCTGGGCTTTTCCTTCTGTGTCTAAGTGAGTTCCACCTGTGATAAGCTTGCTCGCTGGTATCGTTTAGGTAAAGAAGAAGAGAAGGGGGGACCAGAGCCATATTAATGAGATTATCCTGGTTAGTGTTATGTTGTGGGTTACCCATCAGACAAGTGAAGTTCACAGCCATATGAATATTCCTCCTGTTAGTAGCAATGAGAGGCTGCAGAAAAGAAGTCACATCAACCTCAATCCACTTGCGCTTTCTAACTTCAAAGTGCAGGCTAAAAGCTACAGAGTGTGAAATGCTGGGACATTCTTGGCTAGAAGAATCATGCTCCTTAACAGCCAAATGGCACGTGCTCGTAAAGGAAGAAGTGGGAACTGAGGTGTCAAATGAGTAGAGCAAGACAGACTTGAGTAAGTGCTCGAGAGCAGTAACACGGTCCAGGTTGAAGAGCAGATTCACTGAGTGAAGGTCTCCTGAAAAGAGAAACAAAGATCTTGCACAGTTAATGCATCTTGATTTGCCACCGGTACATAAATGCTCTGACATAGTGGATCACCAGAAATTGGTAAGCAGCAGAAGAAACCAATTTAGATGCCCATATTTTTATTATATGGAATGTCTACTTCAGTCAGAACCAAAACTTATCAACAAAACCAAGAAGGCCCAAGGTTTCTAAGAGGCACTGAGTGCAGTTAAGGAACAGCACACAAAGTTGGCAGTTCCAATGGGGAAAAAGGAACCAGAGCCTTTGGACTGTGCAGGAAACCATGAAATGATGTAAGTTCTAACGGGTGTGCTGCCATGTTCCCTTTAAAACTTTAGATTTTTAGCATTAGCTGCAGTTATTGTTCCTACTCACACATTCCTGACCAACAGCTGCCAGTGATGCTGACTAACAGCAAAGCAGAAAGTCATTTCTGTCAGTTTGCTTCTCTCTCATGAAACAGAATGACAGCTTCCAAGCTATTCTGAATGCATATTTCTGTCTCATTTGTCCCTACTGTAGTACACGCTGTTTGTTGTCATTTCCCATGATGTTATTTGTATTTACTGCAATTTCTGTCTCATTCTGAGGCTGATGAAGCCCCGTGCTGGCCTTCTCTCCAGGTGTAGAGCTGAATGCTCAGCACGCTGCTTCTCTTACTGCTCAGCACTGCTGCTTCTCTTACTGCTCAGCACTGCTGCTTTCCTGAGTTAGAGATTGTTCTTTGGTAGACACAAGTGCATTAAGTGATCTTCAAACACAGAGAAGCAAAGGGTTAAGAGTCAGATGTGGTCTCTGTGGATCTTAATAAACTTACAACTTTATGTTAATGATTTTTTTTTATCTAAAGTTATGAATTTCAACAGCAGCCTCCAAATTTGCTCCAAGTTGATTTGGATTCAGACCACTGCTTTAACTGCTGCTGTATTTAGGAGACATTGGCATGAGGCTGCCTGTTAAAAACCAAAACGCCTCCAGCAGCCTGTGCTGTAAATCACCTACCTGATCACCTACCTGTAATCAGGTCCCTGTGGCAGTGCTGGCACTCAGAACACGGGGTGAAAAGTCGAACAGTGTTATAGAGGTGGCTCTTGTGGGCCTTTGGGATTCCCTCCTTGGTGGCGTACATCTTATACAGCCTCTTCATGTACCGCAGGGCTCGGGAGTCCAGCTGGAGCCTGGGGGTCCCACGTTCCCAGCTCTCCCATCCCTGGTCGGACAGCACTTTGAGCAGGGGGGGCAGGAGCGCACAGCCTTGGCTCGCTCCCTTGGGCAGCCGCAGCAGCGGGTAGAGCTCGCGGAGCTCAGGAGCTCTCATAAGCCCGGAGCCCTTGTCTGGAGCTGTGCGACCCCTGGAGCGGGGGGAGCACTGGATGCTGAAAGAAAACCAGTGAATGCAGCAATAGAAACAAACACAGACCCTCCAGGTACCCTCCATGCTCTTCAGAGCTGCAGCCTAACAACGCCTCCCCCAAAATATTCAAGAAAAAACGAACGCACACGAGTGCGAGCCCTTATATATGCTTCAGCTGTGACTCTAAAGGGAGGTTTCTTTGTGATTAGAAACCAAAGGGGAAGATCCGCAGCTGGCTGTGGAATCCACGTGCGTGTGTGTGCGGCCGGGCTGAGTCTCTGCACGTGGAAGCGTCTCACCAACAAACGCTGCTTCTCAGGGTTAAACTTCTCCACCTGGTGAAAACTGCAGTGCACCATGTTCGTGGATCAGCCCCCAGGGGGAGCCGGGAGCCCAAGTGATGCCGCCGGTCCGGCTGAGTGAGCGCGATCTGCCGGCACTCCGGTATCAGGGTGTTAGCTGTTAAAGGAAGTTCAGCAACAGCACCAGTTATCATTGCTAAATATATATAAGATGCTAAATATTGTTGCTCCTAAAGATTCCATCTGGAGTAGTAGTGAGTGCTTGGTGTGTTTAGAAACTCGTTGCATGATGTAAGGAAAGGGGTGGAGTTTTGTTTTACTTAGTAAGGAAAACGTGTTTTCATGCCAGATGGTTTTAATTAGAGCTGTGCTATTGGTAATCTAGTGAAGTGTCACCTGTAATCTGGCTTTTGCATCTTAGGGCTTCTAAATAAGGTGTGCTTGTTCAGAGAATGCTTAATTAACTTACAGAATTCTTTCATTTGGAATGGAAGGTTTAATTCAGATACCAATTTTGGAGTGTTATTGACAGCTAGTTAGCTGAGAAGGGTCATAAACACAGTGCAGCTAAACAAGCAGCTGTACCACCTGCAAGGACAGCAAGAGCAACAGGATGCCCTGTGATGGTGAGAAACTAGCCATGGTTTTGTGAACTCAGCAAGGGAGTAACTATCAGGATGATAACTCCAAGTTGCAAAGATACTTGGGGATGGTATGTAATTGGGAACCAATGATGAGCTCCGCTTTTGCACTATGTATGAGCTAATTATCTGTATTATAAATGTACACGCAGCCAAGCAATAAATGAGATTAGCTGATCATATGTCAATGACAGGTGTGGTCGTTTGCTTTTCTCCCTCCATCTCCAACAACCAATCTCTAATGTGAAACAACATAACCTTTTTGCTTAGATCTCTTAGAGCTGTTCTGACTGTGATGAGATAAGGGGATGCCATCAGGTCTAAGGCCATCTGTGTAACAGCGCTTTGGATGAGGTCGGTACTTCTGTTTGTTTTAGAAATGCATCCTTCAGTGACACCTGAAGAGCTGATCTGCTGCTCTCCTGTGCATGTAAACCATTCCCTCCCTGTGTTAACGTCAGACAAACATGATGTGTGCCCCGGTGGCGCAGTGGTTAAGGATGCCGCCTTGCAACGCTGGGGCCCGGAGTTCGAATCCCCCCTGTGGCGCAAGTGGTAGAAGTGCCGCTCTGCTACACAGAGGCTCGAATCCCGGGGGCTGGACTCAATGATCTCTAAGGTCCCTTCCAACCCGCACGAGACTATGATGATGATGATGGTTTCTGCTGTTTCATGACTATTAAAGCTGCTCTCCAATATCTTTTCTTTCTTCTTCCTTGGGAAACACCAAGTACCTCATTTGTACTATCACAAACTAATGGCAATCTTTGAATTTCTATGAAGCAGAGAAGACTTGGTGCTTTGCCCTGTAGCAAGATAATGACATTTGTTTGTTTCCATGAGAGAGCGGAAGCATCAATTGCAGGTGCAGCTGTTCTGCCCCAACCAAGTGTTTTACTTGGGCTTGTTGGGCTGATTCAGAGTACTGTGAAATACAAGAAGCAACAGGTGCTCTCTGTAAGGTCCCTTGATAATGCTGTAGGTCTGTAGCTAACTACTTCTACACTGTAACTGTGAGCTCAGTGCCTGCTGTGGAGCTGTGTCCTGCTCTGAGTATGAAGCTTGCTGCACGCAGTGCTGTGATGAGCTGTGTTCTCCATGCCAGGAGCAAGGCACACTGCATAGGTGCACTGTTGCTCCTTTGGATGCATTACCAGCAGGAAGCTGAGCATATAGCACAGCATTGAGAGACTGGGCAGTTTGTACCACTGGAATTAATAACTGTTCTTGGCAGGGTAGTCAGTCAGTTGGTTCATTTAGTAGAGTTCAGTGACTGAATAGGCAGCAATGTGAGAAAAGCTGTACTTCACCCTTGGTGAAAACAACTGCCTGGCACAGCACGGCCCTGCTTTGGCCACTGGAATGGAGCCTGGCCCTCCTCTGCTCATGGGCTGCTGGGGCTGCTTGGCTTCATCCAGTCCCTTCAGTCCTGCTGCAGTGAAGGTATGTGCTTGTGGAGTGCTCACTTAGAGCTCTTCTGTACTGAAATCTTGGTTTACAACTCATCCACTCATTGCTTCCCATCAGCCATGTTATGTGAGGTGATAAATGTTGATACGTAGTGTTCAAACATGGCACTCACATCCTCACCCGTTCAGCCTATACTGCGTAGAAGCTGGTGGGTCTCTCCTTGTTGTAATCAGGTGTTCATTAAAAAAGAACGATGAGAGCTCATTCCTTGGCTGCTCAATCCAACCAGGGCCATGGGGCAGCTCAGGCTGTGCCCTTTGTTAAGGAGGAAGGCAGGAGGTGAGGTGGTGGCTCTGCAGTGCTGCTGTTAGCGTGGATTCTTTGTAGGGCGATACCATGCAGTGCTGTCATCAGCTGCATGGTCTGGGGAAAAGCACATGTGGTTAGAGTGTGCTGGTTGGTCATTAAGAACAACCAAAGCGCTCGTAATATATGCAGAGACAGGTTGGCAGAAGACCTTCACCCTTTTCTATTTTACTTTTTCTATATAAAGGGGAAGGACAAAAACCCAAATGAACCCCCTCCTGACAAGCCAGGAGGTGGGTGCTGATGCTTGGCTTTCTTCCTCCTGTTTTTGTGCTGCTACAGAGCTGAGATCTGCCATGTCCTCACGTTGGAAGGTACCTACAAGCAGCAGCACGGCACTGATGCTGCCGCTGTCACCTGGCGCAGGGCAGCTGATGGGGTAGGTAAATAACAGTACCCACGTGTGACATTTTTCGGATGTTTTAAAATAGTTTTTAAATAAAATAGCAATTCCAGCCGTTCTGGCAGCCACCGGCTGGTAGGAAAACAAGGAATCGTTCGTTTTGTTGTGCTGCCGTGCATGTCCTTGTGTGACCCTCAGCCATAAAAGCACTGGGCTGTGAAGCAGCCCCTCGTGGCCGCTCCGAACTCCACGGACCGGAGCCCACGCCGTTGCTCCGCCCGGCGCTGCCCGTTCCTGCGACTTCGGGGCGGCCGCTTCGCCCTTTCCCCGTGTCCGTGGGGGTTCTCCTCCTCCTTTCTCCCCAGCAGCTCCGCTCCAGCCGCACGTGTCTCCCTGTGACCCCACCTCCGTGCCTCCCCGGGGCCGGGCCGGCAGAGCGCAGCGCTGCGGGGATTGGGCCGAGCGGGGTCGGCTCCGCTCCGTGAGTTGCGCCGCTCGGGTCCAATAGCTGAGAGTGCGTGTACCCATCTGGAAGCGATTTGGGACTGACGGAGGTAGACGGATTTGGGAAGGGCGGAGGGGGAGGGATCGCTTATGCAGCGATTTGAGGGGCCGGTGAAACCCTGCAGTGCTTGGGGAAGTTCCGAAGTTGTGCTCTCGGGAGCTGCCGTGCGGGTGTTACTGCGCTGATTCCTGCCTGAAGCGGTCCCGGCTGGAAACGGACTCTCGGAAATCCCTCCCAGGGATGCTGCTCTCATCTGTACAGCGCTAAAGGTACAGCGTCCTGTTGTCTGCTCAAAATGGTCCTGACGATGATTGTGTCTCATGTGATGTTATCTCCGTGGTGAAAAGAGCCCTGCTGTAGATTGAATAAGCGGCGTTACGTGGCTAAGGTGGCTCTGCCGTGCATCGACATGCCATTCTCTGGGCTTTAAAATCTGTGTGGTCGCAGTCTGAGCCGCATCGCTAATTCCTGCGGTCACTGCGGGGTCTCCTCTGAGCAGCAAAGGTCTGAGCGCCAGGACGGGGCAGGGAGCGAATACACTGCGCTGCTGAGATCTGAGCACTTAGTTGTGTTGTGAGATGTTCGGATGTGTTGTGTTTAAGAAGTGTCTCTTAGCAGTGTGTGTGTGTGTGCTTCGGTGTGAAAGTCCAGGAGAAAACGTTAAAACTCATGAAACGATTTGAGCATGCAGCTGGAAAACAGGAATCCAAAGTGAATGAATCGGGCAGAGGTGTGGCTGGGAAGGAAAGGTGTTTGCAGGGGAGGGGGAGAAAATCCCAGCAGACTTTCCAGTGATTTGGGAGAGCAGATGCAAATGATTTACTTATGAATCTGCCTGGGAGGTTTCGTGTGCTCTGATGCTGCCTCTTGACTGCTGTGTTTGGTGCTGAGCTGCGAGTCTGAGCACGCGTAGGGCCGGGGATGTGGGAGTGCTGCCGTGCTTCTGAGCCACCTCTGTGCTTTGGAGTTGAACTCTCCTGTTCAACTTTGAACAGTGAAGTCAGCTTTGGAGTTGAACTCGCTCGCTGCCTTGTCCTGACTTTGCTGGAGTTTGTTTCAGCTGATAATTTGCACTCTGGTTGTTTACTCGGTCTGGGTTTTTGGGGCAAAGTTAGCAGAACAAACCCTGTGTCCCTAACGATGATCTTAGGGGATCAAATGCTGTCTTCCCTATTTTCAGTAGTTCTGAGCTGTCACTGAGCAGCTGCGTTTCCCATGATTTGGAGAAAGGAACTAATTTTTGTTTTGCATGGATTTGCATTAGGGATGCACCTTTTGTTCTTCCCTCTGAAGATCTTCCCAAGTCTGGCCAATTAATAATCAACAGAAAATGCACTCGCTTTGATTTTCATACCTTAAATGTCTGAAGATTGTCCTTATCCTACTGGAATCTCCAGGAGCTCCCAGCCATGGCTGGGCTGACTCTGGGCTCATCCCAAGAGATAAATGACCCGGCTGCCTCCAACCCGTGCCTTCAGGTGCAGAGCCCGACTGTCACTGTGGGCTCCTGGTGGGCATTGGCCACACTGGAACTGGGGGTTCTGACACTGTGCCCCAGGACCTGGCAGAGCTGAGCAGGTGGGAATGGGGCTGGGAGGGGTGGGGTGAACACAAATGGAGTAGGAGTTCTGTGAATGTTCTTTAAACATAATTATAGACGTGTATAATTTCCATACAGACAGCTGAAAGCAATGAGAAGGGGGGAAAAAAGAGCTAATCACAGTTAGTTCCTTTTTGTTTGTGATGTTTTCTTAACCTTAGTTATTAAAATGAAGCTTTAATTTCTTTGAAAGTTATCTGCAAAGGAAAGACTGTGCTAGAAATATGGTTGGTGCCAAGTCTCAAACACACTCCAGTTTCTATCACCTTCCTCTTCATCATCTGCTCTTGTGACATCAGCTCGCCATTACTGCAGGTGTATGGCAGACCTGGAGATCCACCTGAACTTAATGCTCCTCTGGAACTTAATTTTGTACATTTTCAAAAGTGATCAAATGTGTTTAAATATTTCATGACCTGACAGGAACGTTTCCTGATAGTCTTTGCTGTCAGAAGGGTGATGATTCTGTGGGTGAGGATTCAGGCACTGAATACTGGAGGGTGCTGAGGTGTCAGTGAATGGGCTGAGCTGGGGGTGAAGTTGGTCACAGCGCTCCTGGGGGTGTCCCGCTCTGGTAAGTTCAGGTTCCTCTGGCTGTACAGTGCACACCAAGCTGGAGTGGAGGGTGGGTAACGAGAAAATTATGCCCAAATACAGTCCTGTGTGTTGCCACAAATGATGCAGGATTTACATTTTTCGTTCTGTGCGTATGTATGAGCATAGGCTTTATGTTTGAGAATGAGATATTTGTGACTTTTTGATGTGCAGATGGTCACAGTGCCTGTACTCATTGTCAGGGGTGTGCAGTGTTACGGCAGCGCTTGAGCTTTGAGGCTCTTCATGAGGCGAATGAAAAACAGGATAAACATAAAGTGAATGAATGTAAATAATCAGAGTAAACAGCAACTATAAGTCACTACAACTATTAACAACTACGGACTTGTCAATAATAGATGTGGTCACTTTCTTAGTTCCAAGTGCTGATCTCTTTGCTTCCAAGGGGAATTCCAGGGATGGCCTTGGGAGCTGTGGATGGTCAGTATGTAAAGCTCAATGTTATGTCTGTAGTGATGTAATGTGATGTCTGTTTGGAGACCTCTGATACTCTTTAGAGTTTGGTTGGTAGAATAATAGAACTTTTACTTCTGGAAATGTGCTCGAGCTGCCTTGCATGATGGCTGGGTTTTCTTCAGAAGCCATGTCCAAGGGCCATTGGTTCCACTCCTACTGGGTTCATGTACTCATCCATTCCAGTGCAGTAAATTAAAGCATAATAACAATAAATACATGTTATCAGACATCATCCAGTGCTAAACGGTACTTAATACCCAAGAATCTTCATGTTGTGTCTCTCTATGCACCCTGGGCACTTTTTGCCCTAAAGAACAGCAAGCTGCCAGCTCACACGGCTGTTTGTTTACCTGTGAGGGTGGCGGAGCTGCCCCAGCCAACATTTGGAACTTAATCAGGTAATGCTCCTTTTCTTTATGTCATCTGCTAGCTGCATTATTTATTTAGCCTCCCCACAACAAAGACACCATTGTTTTTGAGTGTTGCAAGAGAAAGCAGCATGCCTGCCACTGTCTGTGACCATACTGACACCCCTGAGCCCCTCATTTCTTCATTTCTCTAATGCAGGGGAGGAGCGTGTCCTGATGGCAGAACAGGCAGCAGCTGGGGGGCTGTTCTATGGGGATCCTGTCCCAGAGGGACTCTGGTGTCCTTCTCTGTTTACTTCTCTCACATTCTGTGGTGCCTGTGAGAGAAACAAATGGGCCACAATTGCCTGGGAGCGATGGAGCAGCATCCTGCACTGCTCCTCAGTGCTGCCACTGTGCAATCCCCAAGTGTTTCTTTAAATGTAGTGACAAGCTTCGTTTACATTCCGGCTCAGTAATTACCTGTGAAAAAAGAAAGCACAGAAGTTGTGAGCAGCAATGCTTTTGTTGGACAGAATGTCCCATGAGCTCCTTATCCATTGCTTCTCTGCACAAATAAGATATTGAGGTATTTGCACGGGATGAGCTGTGTTAAAAAGGGTACAACAAAAGGGTAAAACATATACAGATTATTCAATAGATGTATACCGTGTTCAGCATAATCTTATTAAAATGAGGTTTAGACATTAGGAAGAGGTCATAAATGTAGCGAAAAACTGAATGTGTTTTACTTTAGGGGATGTTAATTACTATCTTCTTCAATCCAGCCCCTGACAGCAGCGAGGTGTCTGCTATTTCCATTGGTATGGTTTGCACTTCAGTGACTGGAGCTGCTTCCAGGCTGTGGCTCAGGGGTCTCTCGTGGTGTGTGACAGCTGTACCCAAGGAAGTCCACTTAATTTAATAAAATATTAAACGGTATCATTGAGCCCATTGTATGCCTATCCAGGCTGCTGCAGCCCTTTGGTTAAGACACTAAACTGTCCCTGCTTGGGGTGATACAATGTTTGGTGCTCCCCAAGAATTCTTCTCCATAGGTTCAAAGAGATTGGGCACTGGATGTGTAGCATTTAAACATGCTTACAACTTGCTTTCAATTGGGAAACTTGTTCAGCTAAACGTTGTTGTAATGAGTCCTTCAAATATGATTTGATTGTTCTGACCTAAAGACCCACAATTACATATTTACTGGGAAGAAATCCCATAACCTGACCCAGTCAAAGCCCACAGCGGAGGTTTCTGTGGCTGTAAGTGTGGCTGTGCTTTCACAACACAAATCTTTGGCCTCAATACCGACATTTCAGGTAACTGGTATTGGTGCTCACTCTTCCCTGGCACACAGCTGTTTGCTTCTGCTCCACACTGCGGCTGGAAGCCCTGTGTGCTGTAACTGCCTGTACTGCTGGAATAGGGAAACCATCCCCATGGGAACGAGGGCAGGGGAAGCCTGGCTGCAGAATGTGTTGTATGAAACTGGGGTCTGGAGGAGTGCAGGAGCATTGGTCTTTGATCCGGGGCACTTCTGTATGAATTAGAGCAGTGGTAGTGCCCTTTGTATTGCTTTTTGTGCATAACCAACCTGCTAACAAAAAAATTAACTATGTCTTAGGAAATGCTGGAGAGCTACTGATTATGTTTGCTGGAAGGTTACGCAGCAGGATTAACTCCTATAGGAATTACTGGGCAATGGTAAAAGGTACTGAGTGCGCAGCTGCAGCTGCACGGTCCTCTGCCCCTCTCACTGCTCTGATCGCTCAGCAGTGCAGCTGCCAGGCCTGGGGTTAATGAGGACTCTCAGTGAAATCATCTTCTCTGTTAGGCTGCTGTTATTTGGATGGTTTGGGTTCGTAAAGCCCAGGATCATTATGTTTCCTTCCTCTCTCTGATACCATTGACCTAGTTTTTGAAGCTGGTAACTCTGAGCAGCCATCTGTAACCCAGCTGATACCAAGTAATGAAAATAACAGAGAGGTAACAGCCCGCTGGGTGGATTGCAGCTTTATGGGGAGCATTTGCTGTTTGTATTTCCACTGCTCCCCCTCTGAGTTTTGCTTTCTGACCTGTGGTGTGAGGCAGAGGGGGGGTCCAGGAGCAGCATGGGCTTACAGCAGCACTGCTGCTTTGGTGGTGTTAGTACTGCATGGTTTGTGCTAAAAGAGAACAACAGAGCATGAGGTGCTGGTCAGGTGAGCTGGCAGCAGCCACCTTTGTTGGCTGTTGCTGTTTTGTGCATTTTAACCAGAAATACAGCTCAGTGTCCTCAGGAGCTGCGTGCACGCACGGATTAATCCATGGCAAATTGTTGGCCTGTGCTTCCACCCCTGGGGTAAACGGTTCCAGGTATACTGAATACCTCTCCAGGTAAAAGCAAACTGTGGCCTACATTTTGCAGCCAATGGGATGGAAAAGAAGGCATTAGCAATATCAGTGGTGGCATATCACCTAGCTTCTTTTGACTCCAATTCATACTGGAGTTCTAGCATGTCTGGTACAACAGCACTTAATGGAGGTGTAACTTCATTCAGGCCACGGTAATCTACCGTCAGCCTCCATTCCCCACTGGTTTTACGCACTGGCCATATGGGGCTGTTAAAAGGCGAGTGCGTTTTGCTAATCACTCCCTGATTTTCTAATTGGCGAATTAGCTTGTGAATGGGGAGCAATGAGTCCCTATTGGTGCGGTACTGCCGTCTGTGAACCACTTTGGTGGCAATTGGTACCTCTTGGTCTTTTACCTGGAGCAACCCCACAGCAGAAGGATCTGACAGACCAGGTAAAGCTGACAGCTGCTTAACACCGTTTGTGTTAACAGCAGCTATCCCAAAGGCCCATCGATACCCCTTGGGATCCTTAAAATATCCCATCCTAAGGTAATCGATTCCCAGTATACATGGAGCCTCTGGACCAGTCACAATAGGGTGTCTCTGCCAGTTTTTACCAGTGAGGCTTATTTCGGCCTCCAATATAGTCAATTCTTGGGAACCCCCAGTCACTCCATGTATATATATTGGTTGTGTCCCTTGGTGACTTGAGGGCATTAGGGTGCATTGTGCACCAGTGTCCACCAAGGCTTTATATTTCTGTGGTTGAGATGTGCCAGGCCACTTAATCCACACAGTCCAGTATACTCTATTGTCCCTTTCCCCCCCCTGGCTGGGGGCAGGGCCCCTCTATTGTTTACCTCGTTGACTTGCAGCAACTGGAACTCTCCCCTTCTTGGAAGAGTTCACCTTGGTAGTTGTTTCACCTTGTAATTCTTTCACTTGTGCCTGAAGTGCAGAGGTGGATGAATTACACCACTTCTTCATGTCCTCCCCATGACTACAGAGGAAACGCAACAAGGCAAGACGTGTAGTCCTATCGTCTTTTGCTTGAATACGAGGTGTCTTATCATTGTCATTTGCTTGAATACGAGGACGTCTCTTTTTAATGGTTGAGATTTTCGATGATACAAGTCGAGAGGAACTCATGTTGTTTAGCTTCCTCAATAGGCGATTGTGGAAATCCTGGTTTCCATCATCTTGTACCACCGTGGATTCATCTACATCAGGCACATTAGCCAATTTGTCAATAATATCATTTTGTGTTCCCTCCACTTCGTTTAACCTTTCCACAATTTTGACAATGGCTGAAGTATACAGATTAACTTCTGTGGCGCTTATAAATAATTCAAGTTCCTGAAGTCTGCCAATTAGTTCATTCACAAAGGGTTTCCTGTCCCCTTTGCCATATACTAATGCAAGTGCACTGGCATGCTTTTCTGGAGCTGCTTTTGTAAAGTCACGCCACATTTGTCGTGGAACGCGGACTGCTTCAGGATCATGTAATTGGTCTGGATCATTACGATTGAACTCGCGGCTGTATAGCATTTCCACCAGAGCATTTTCTCTCAAAAATTGGATACCTTTCTCAATATCAGTCCATTTCTTTCTCTCAGGCTCCAAGTCCCGTTTAAAGGGGAATCTATCTCTTACCGCTATCAACATCCGCTTCCAGAGGGTGTAGGACCGATTTTGGCATGTGCCAATACCTCTGTCCACACGTGAGTCCCTGGAAATGCTACCCAGTTGGCGAGCTTCACTGCCATCGAGCCACGCACTGTTGGCACCATTGTCCCAGCAGCGAAGTAACCAAGTGACCATATTTTCTTTTGGCTGACGTGTGTAAGCCTTTCTTAGATCTCGAATTTCACTCAGTTTAAAAGATCGATCAATAATGGTCGTAATACTTTGCTCACCTTTTGCTCTATCAAGAGTCCCAGGTGTTGATGGTGGCAACTGTATTGATGAGGCTGCCCCATCTATAAGTTTGGACTTGAGAAATTCTCGTAAAGAAAAACTAGCTTTTGGCTCCTCTTCTGACTCTGACCCTGACGCTTGTGTTATTTCCTCCAGGTAACCCACCTTCTTTTTCCTCTCTCCTAACTTTCTCTGCTCCTCTAACTTCTTCTGCTCCTCAAACTTCTTCTGCTCCTCTATCTTCTTCTTATACCCCTCTAACATCCTCTGCTCCTCCAACTTCTTCTGGTCTTCTGACTCCCCCTGCTCTCCCGAGTCACCTGAGTCTCCTGAGTCCTGCTCTCCTAACTCCCTCCGCTCTTCTAACTCCTTCTGCATTTTCTCTAACTGAGTTGAAACTTGTTTTGTCTTTCACCCTCTTACAGGGGCAACCAACATTGTATCTGGTGTCCCCGATGGTTGGTCCAATTGGACTACATGTGCCCCCGGTGGCTGGTCAGATTGGACTACATGCGCCCCCAGTGGCTGGCCCAATTGGACTACATGTGCCCCTGGTAGTTGGTTAAATACATTCAACTCACCCTGGAGGGCACATAGCTGGTCTCGGAAAGCGTTCCGCTCAAACTGGACGGCACCAAGCTCAGTCTGGAGGCTGTTGTAGTTGGACTGGAGAGTGTTGTACCCGAACCGGAGGACGTTATGCTCGGCCTGGAGGGCAGTGTGCTCAGTCTGGAGAGTGTTGAGCTCGGTCCGGAGGGCATTGTGCTCAGTCTGAAGAGCGTTGTGCTCAGACTGGAGGGCATTATGCTCGGACTGAAGAGTTTTGTGCTCGGTCTGGAGGGTGTCACAATTGGGTTGAAGGGCATCGTGCTTAGGCTGGAGGGTGCCGCACTCAGACTGGAGGGCGTCATACTTGGACTGGAGAGTATTGTACCCGGACCGGAGAGCGTTGTGCTCAATCTGGAGAGTATTGTGCTCGGTCCAGAGGGCATTGTGCTCAGTCTGAAGAGCGTTATGCTCGGACCGGAGGGCATTATGCACAGACTGAAGAGTGTTGTGCTCGGACCGGAGGGCATCGCAGTTGGGTTGGAAGGCATCGTGTTTGGCCTGGAGGGTGCCGCACTCAGACTGGAGGGTGTCATACTTGGACTGGAGAGTATTGTGCTCGGTCTGGAGGGCATTGTGCTCGGTCAGGAGGGCATCGCGCTCAGTCTGGAGAGTGTTGTACTCGGACCGGAGGGCGCTGTGCTCGGACTGGAGAGTGTCGTGCTCGGACCGGAGGGCGCTGTGCTCGGACTGGAGAGTGTTGAGTTGGGATTGCAGGGAGCTTTTCTCATCCCAAAGTTTTTCTGCGTCAGCTCTAAGATTCTCTTTCTCGTACCAGATTGAGTCTCGTTGGTACAGATCTTTTCTCGCAGCTTTAAAAGCTTTTTCTCTCTCTACCTTCTCAGTCCAAAGTTTTTCTGCCTCAGCTCTAAGACTCTCCTTCTCGGCCCTGAGACTCTCTCTCTCAGCTTCAAAAACTTCCCTCTCAGGAATGGTATTGACTAAGGCCCGATAAGCATTAGCTAGGCCCAAAATCATTTGTGCCTCCTGAGATCTGCCTGAGCCACAACATTCCTGCCTCAAATATGCAATCAAACTCTCAGGATTCTTCAAGTGTTCAGGAGTGAAGCTCCATAACACTGAAGATGTCTGTCCTTTGAGAATCTCTTCAAAGCCTCTCCACACTCCCTGCCACTCAGTATTCTCTGGTTCTAGGGAAGACTTCCTCCGGATGTTATAAATCCAGATACTGAGTGAGATTATTATAATAATCAACAGTAAGATCAGGGAGATTAAGAGTGTGGCCCACTGATCATTCAAAAACTGCATAAAGGATTCATAGAAAGAAAGAGGAGCACGCTTAAAAATCACCATTTCTGTATAATTAGTTGCATTAGTTGCTCCCTCTGAAGCTGTACGCAGATACGAAGTGAGCATTACTAACCATGCTTTCAATCCATTATACAATTGTATAGCTCCATAAGAAAAAGTGGCTAGCTTAAACATGACCCAATATGTTCGGAGCATCTCAAAAAAGGAACCAATGGCACACAGTCCCTGGTAAAAAAATTTTAGTAGAGAAAACATTTTTTTTTCCTTTTTTTTTCTTCAATAGAGAGGAAAAAAAGTAAAAGAAAACAAAGCTCAGCAGTGTTTATAAAATATACCGGAGTATTGGCAGTCCACCTGGACTTTCAAGGTCAAGCTCGCAGGTGCAGAATCGCAAACCTGAGATAGCTCCTTAACAGGGAAAAAAACTCGTAGCTCTGTTAAAAGCTAAAAGAGCAACAGAAGAAAACACAGAAAAACAGCAACTCAAATTGCCCGCATTCAAAAGGGGAGAGAGCGTCAAGGATGGGGAAGCGTCAACAGCTGTGCCGTTATCAATACCAACACCCCGTTCTCTCATGAAATTCTTTCATTCCTACGAGCCAACTTGTAATGTTTTGCATGCCATCTGACACTCCAGTTCTTCAGGCATTGTTGCCTGTAGGTAATATGAGAAGTAGTGGTTGTTGGTTGTTGAATTGTTTCATTTTTTAATGAATTCTGATGGCAAACAAGCAGCGTTCCCTTTGATGAGACTGTACACCAGGCTGTGACAGCTTGTGTTGTGATGTGAGGTGGAATTAGATGGAAGAACATTAGCAGGGGGAAGATTGAGTGAGGGACTGAGTGAGTGTTGGAGCTCAGTATGCTTCATAGGGAGCATGGGAATGATGGTGGAGTTCTTTATTCCGTAGTGAGGCTGGAGAACTTTCTGTTCACCAGCTGTGCAGTAAACCAAGGGTACGTACTACCGTGTTTAAGAACCAGCTGTGTTGTCTTAGGAACATGGTGTGAATAGGCACGGAAAGATTTTTGTCTGGTTTTGTCTTCTGTAGAGACATTTCAAATGCCTGCAAAGAAGGAAGTGTATAGGTCCCTACTTAAGAGCGGTTGTACAGGGATGGGCTGCGGATCTGGAGTGGTAGAACCGAATGGTCCACTCGTAATGGGAAGAAGCGTGTTGTTATCCCCTGTGCTGGGTAGCCCAGATGCGGTCCCAGCGCTCCAGCTGTGACCTCCTCAGGGCTGAGCAGAGGGCGGGATAACCGCCCTTCACCCACGGGTGGCACCTGGCCTCACGCAGCCCAGGACAGCGTTCGGCAAGGCAGCCCGGGTGGGTTCCTTGCAGGTTCAGCCTGGTGTCCAGCAGGACTGGTGGTTCTGCTCCAGCTGGCTGACCCCAGCTGTAGCACGGCCTGTGGATGTTGGTCCAAAGGAGCAGAGGTTTGCCATTGCCCTCTCTGAAGCCCGTGGGGTTCGTGTCTGGAATGCAACAGTGGCAGCAGTTGCACGGCAGTAGGAAAAAGGGGAGAGAGCGTCAAGGATGGGGAAGCGTCAACAGCTGTGCCGATGTCAATACCAACACTCAATACCAACACTTTGTTTTTCAATTGTTTTCAATGTTAATTTATTGTTTGCAGTCTTTCTGTTTTCTATTTGAGGTTGAATTGGACGGTGATGACAAGGGTCCGTTGGGGCCAGTGTGTGTCCCAGGTGCTGCCTGGCCCCCGCCTCCTCAGCTGCCCCATGGGCTCTTCTATTGCTGCCGGCGGGGTGGCCTCTTCTTTGATGGTGCTGATGCCTTAAGAAGGGTTTTTAGCAAGACTAAAAGTTAAAAGCAAGACTAAAAGGGAAAAGCAAGACTAAAAGGGAAAACCAGCAGTGAAAGGGAAAAGCAAGACTAAAAGGGAAAAGCAGCAGGGAAAGTGAAAAGCAGCAGTGAAAGGGAAAAGCAAGAATAAAAGGGAAAAGCAAGACTAAAAGGGAAAAGCAGCAGGGAAAGGGAAAAGCAAGACTAATAGGGAAAAGCAAAACTAAAAGGGAAAAGCAAGACTAAAAGGGAAAAGTAAGACTAAAAGGGAAAAGCAGCAGTGAAAGGGAATAGCAAGACTAAAAGGGAAAAGCAAGACTAAAAGGGAAAAGCAAGACTAAAAAGGAAAAGCAGCAGTGAAAGGAAAAAGACTAAAAGGGAAAAGCAGCAGTGAAAGGGAAAAGCAAGACTAAGAGGGAAAAGCAGCAGTGAAAGTGAAAAGAGTAAAAGGGAAAAGCAGCAGTGAAAGGGAAAAGCAAGACTAAAAGGGAAAAGCAGCAGTGAAAGGGAAAAGACTAAAAGGGAAAAGCAGAAGTGAAAGGGAAATGCAAGACTAATAGGTGTCACGGGTTACTTAGATCTACCTATGCCCGTGACACGGGAAGCCACCCCGTGGGCCCCCCCCGGGGCCTGGTAAGTAGGGGGAAAAGGCGAGTGGGATAAAACAGCAACAATCTAAGGAGGAAAAACTTATTTTACTAAATATGATATCGAAATACAAGATAACACAATATAATATAACTGAGGCTAACAAATCGAACGAAACAGAGAGAGAGAGTCCCCGAAAACTGAGAGTCCTACTATGAACTCTAGGCGACACGGCTGGAACGCATCCCACTCTCCGAGAAGTTCGAGAGAAGAAGGAGGGCACTCCAGCCTGAAAACGAGATTATATAGAGTCCTGGTCCCGTAACTTATTGTTACTCCTGTTGCTCTCTGGGATATGTAGTCTTCTTCTGTGGACTGCACATTCAAGAGAAGTATCCATACTTGACATTATGTTATGATGTGGAATACTGATAGCAAAATTACAAAATTACAAGACCATGATAGGGAAAAGCAGCAGTGAAAGGGAAAAGCTAGACTAAAAGGAAAAAGCAGCAGTGAAAGGGAAAAGCAAGACTAAACGGGAAAAGCAGGACTAAAAGGGAAAAGCAAGAATAAAAGGGAAAAGCAGCAGTGAAAGGGAAAAGCAAGACTAAAAGTGAAAACAAGCAGTGAAAGGGAAAAGCAAGACTAAAAGGGAAAAGCAAGACTAAAAGGGAAAAGCAAGACTAAAAGGGAAAAGCAGCAGTGAAAGGGAAAAGCAGCAGTGAAAGGGAAAAGCAAGACTAAAAGGGAAAAGCAGCAGTGAAAGAGAAAAGCAAGACACAAAAGGGAAAAGCAGCAGTGAAAGGGACAATCAAGACTAAAAGGGAAAAGCAAGACTAAAAGGGAAAAGCAAGACTAAAAGGGAAAAGCAAGACTAAAAGGGAAAAGCAAGACTAAAAGGGAAAAGCAAGACTAAAAGGGAAAAGAAGCAGGGAAAGGGAAAAGCAAGACTAAAATGGAAAAGCAGCAGGGAAAGGGAAAAGCAAGACTAAGAGGGAAAAGCAAGACAAAAAAGGACAAGCAACACTAAAACGGAAAAGCAGCAGTTTAAGGGAAAAGCAAGACTAAAAGGGAAAAGCAAGACTGAAAGGGAAAAGCAGCAGTGAAAGGGAGAAGCAGCAGTGAAAGGGAAAAGCAGCAGTGAAAAGGAAAAGCAGCAGTGAAAGAGAAAAACAAGACTAAAAAAGAAAAGCATCAGTGAAAGGGAAAATCAGCAGTGAAAGGGAAAAGGAAGACTAAAAGGGAAAAGCAGCAGTGAAAGGGAAAATCAGCAGTGACAGGGAAAAGGAAGACTAAAAGGGAAAAGCAGCAGTGAAAGGGAAAAGCAGCAGTGAAAGGGAAAATCAAGACTATAAGGGAAAAGCAAGACTAAAAGGGAAAAGCAAGAATAAAAGGGAAATGCAAATATAAAAGGGAAAAGCAAGACTAAAAGGGAAAAAGAGCAGGGAAAGGGAAAAGCAAGACTAAAAGGGAAAAGAACCAGTGAATGGGAAAAGCAGCAGAGAAAGGGAAATGCAGCAGTGAAAGGGAAAAGCAAGACTAAAAGGGAAAAGCAAGACTAAAAGGGAAAAGCAAGACTAAAAGGGAAAAGAAGCAGGGAAAGGGAAAAACAAGACTAAAATGGAAAAGCAGCAGGGAAAGGGAAAAGCAAGACTAAAAGGGAAAAGCAAAACTAAAAGTGAAAAGCAAGACTAAAAGGGAAAAGCAAGACAAAAAAGGACAAGCAAGACTAAAACGGAAAAGCAGCAGTTTAAGGGAAAAGCAAGACTAAAAGGGAAAAGCAAGACTGAAAGGGAAAAGCAGCAGTGAAAGGGAGAAGCAGAAGTGAAAGGGAAAAGGAGCAGTGAAAAGGAAAAGCAGCAGTGAAAGAGAAAAACAAGACTAAAAAAGAAAAGCATCAGTGAAAGGGAAAAGGAAGAATAAAAGGGAAAAGCAGCAGTGAAAGGGAAAATCAGAAGTGACAGGGAAAAGGAAGACTAAAAGGGAAAAGCAGCAGTGAAAGGGAAAAGCAGCAGTGAAAGGGAAAATCAAGACTAAAAGGGAAAAGCAAGACTAAAAGGGAAAAGCAAGAATAAAAGGGAAAAGCAAGACTAAAAGGGAAAAGCAAGACTAAAAGGGAAAAGCAGCAGGGAAAGGGAAAAGCAAGACTAAAAGGAAAAGCAGCAGTGAATGGGAAAAGCAGCAGAGAAAGGGAAATGCAGCAGTGAAAGGGAAAAGCAAGACAAAAAGGGAAAAGGAAGACTAAAAGGGAAAAGCAGCAGTGAAAGGTAAAAGCAAGACTAAAAGGGAAAAGCAGCAGTGAAAGGGAAAAGCAAGACTAAAATGGAAAAGCAGCAGCGAAAGGGAAAAGCAGCAGTGAAAGGGAAAAGCAAGAATAAAAGGGAAAAGCAAGAATAAAAGTGAAAAGCAAGACTAAAAGAGAAAAGAAAGACAAAAAAGGAAATCAGCAAGATTAAAAGGGAAAAGCAGCAGTGAAAGGGAAAAGCAGCAGTGAAAGGGAAAAGCAGCAGTGAAAGGGAAAAGCAGCAGTGAAAGGGAAAAGTAGCAGTGAAAGGGAAAAGGAAGACTAAAAGGGAAAAGCAGCAGTGAAAGGGAAAAGCAGCAGTGAAAGGGAAAAGCAAGAATAAAATGGAAAAGCAGCAGTGAAAGGGAAAAGCAAGACTAAAAGGGAAAAGCAAGACTAAAAGGGAAAAGCAGCAGTGAAAGGGAAAAGCAGCAGTGAAAGGGAAAAGCAAGACTAAGAGGGAAAAGCAAGACTAAAAGGGAAAAGCAAATATAAAAGGGAAAAGCAAATATAAAAGGGAAAAGCAAGACTAAAAGGGAAAAGCAAGACTAAAAGGGAAAAGCAGCACTGAAAGAGAAAAGCAAGACTAAAAGGGAAAAGCAGCAGTGAAAGGGAAAAGCAAGACACAAAAGGGAAAAGCAGCAGTGAAAGGGACAATCAAGAATAAAAGGGAAAAGCAAGACTAAAAGGGAAAAGCAAGACTAAGAGGGAAAAGCAGCAGTGAAAGGGAAAAGCAAGACTATAAGAGAAAAGCAGGACTAAAAGGGAAATACAGTAGTGAAAGGGAAAAGCAGCAGTGAAAGGGAGAAGCAGCAGTGAAAGGGAAAAGCAGCAGTGAAAAGGAAAAGCAGCAGTGAAAAGGAAAAGCAGCAGTGAAAGAGAAAAACAAGACTAAAAAAGAAAAGCATCAGTGAAAGGGAAAATCAGCAGTGAAAGGGAAAAGGAAGACTAAAAGGGAAAAGCAGCAGTGAAAGGGAAAATCAGCAGTGACAGGGAAAAGGAAGACTAAAAGGGAAAAGCAGCAGTGAAAGGGAAAAGCAGCAGTGAAAGGGAAAATCAAGACTATAAGGGAAAAGCAAGACTAAAAGGGAAAAGCAAGAATAAAAGGGAAAAGCAAGACTAAAAGGGAAAAGCAAGACTAAAAGGGAAAAACAGCAGGGAAAGGGAAAAGCAAGACTAAAAGGGAAAAGCAGCAGTGAATGGGAAAAGCAGCAGAGAAAGGGAAATGCAGCAGTGAAAGGGAAAAGCAAGACTAAAAGGGAAAAGCAAGACTAAAAGGGAAAAGCAAGACTAAAAGGGAAAAGAAGCAGGGAAAGGGAAAAGCAAGACTAAAATGGAAAAGCAGCAGGGAAAGGGAAAAGCAAGACTAAAAGGGAAAAGCAAAACTAAAAGTGAAAAGCAAGACTAAAAGGGAAAAGCAAGACAGAAAAGGACAAGCAAGACTAAAACGGAAAAGCAGCAGTTTAAGGGAAAAGCAAGACTAAAAGGGAAAAGCAAGACTGAAAGGGAAAAGCAGCAGTGAAAGGGAGAAGCAGCAGTGAAAGGGAAAAGCAGCAGTGAAAAGGAAAAGCAGCAGTGAAAGAGAAAAACAAGACTAAAAAAGAAAAGCATCAGTGAAAGGGAAAATCAGCAGTGAAAGGGAAAAGGAAGACTAAAAGGGAAAAGCAGCAGTGAAAGGGAAAATCAGCAGTGACAGGGAAAAGGAAGACTAAAAGGGAAAAGCAGCAGTGAAAGGGAAAAGCAGCAGTGAAAGGGAAAATCAAGACTATAAGGGAAAAGCAAGACTAAAAGGGAAAAGCAAGAATAAAAGGGAAAAGCAAGACTAAAAGGGAAAAGCAAGACTAAAAGGGAAAAAGAGCAGGGAAAGGGAAAAGCAAGACTAAAAGGGAAAAGCAGCAGTGAATGGGAAAAGCAGCAGAGAAAGGGAAATGCAGCAGTGAAAGGGAAAAGCAAGACTAAAAGGGAAAAGCAAGACTAAAAGGGAAAAGCAAGACTAAAAGGGAAAAGAAGCAGGGAAAGGGAAAAGCAAGACTAAAATGGAAAAGCAGCAGGGAAAGGGAAAAGCAAGACTAAAAGGGAAAAGCAAAACTAAAAGTGAAAAGCAAGACTAAAAGGGAAAAGCAAGACAAAAAAGGACAAGCAAGACTAAAACGGAAAAGCAGCAGTTTAAGGGAAAAGCAAGACTAAAAGGGAAAAGCAAGACTGAAAGGGAAAAGCAGCAGTGAAAGGGAGAAGCAGCAGTGAAAGGGAAAAGGAGCAGTGAAAAGGAAAAGCAGCAGTGAAAGAGAAAAACAAGACTAAAAAAGAAAAGCATCAGTGAAAGGGAAAATCAGCAGTGAAAGGGAAAAGGAAGAATAAAAGGGAAAAGCAGCAGTGAAAGGGAAAATCAGAAGTGACAGGGAAAAGGAAGACTAAAAGGGAAAAGCAGCAGTGAAAGGGAAAAGCAGCAGTGAAAGGGAAAATCAAGACTAAAAGGGAAAAGCAAGACTAAAAGGGAAAAGCAAGAATAAAAGGGAAAAGCAAGACTAAAAGGGAAAAGCAAGACTAAAAGGGAAAAGCAGCAGGGAAAGGGAAAAGCAAGACAAAAAGGAAAAGCAGCAGTGAATGGGAAAAGCAGCAGAGAAAGGGAAATGCAGCAGTGAAAGGGAAAAGCAAGACTAAAAGGGAAAAGGAAGACTAAAAGGGAAAAGCAGCAGTGAAAGGTAAAAGCAAGACTAAAAGGGAAAAGCAGCAGTGAAAGGGAAAAGCAAGACTAAAATGGAAAAGCAGCAGCGAAAGGGAAAAGCAGCAGAGAAAGGGAAAAGCAAGAATAAAAGGGAAAAGCAAGACTAAAAGGGAAAAGAAAGACAAAAAAGGAAATCAGCAAGATTAAAAGGGAAAAGCAGCAGTGAAAGGGAAAAGCAGCAGTGAAAGGGAAAAGCAGCAGTGAAAGGGAAAAGCAGCAGTGAAAGGGAAAAGTAGCAGTGAAAGGGAAAAGGAAGACTAAAAGGGAAAAGCAGCAGTGAAAGGGAAAAGCAGCAGTGAAAGGGAAAAGCAAGAATAAAATGGAAAAGCAGCAGTGAAAGGGAAAAGCAAGACTAAAAGGGAAAAGCAAGACTAAAAGGGAAAAGCAGCAGTGAAAGGGAAAAGCAGCAGTGAAAGGGAAAAGCAAGACAAAAAGGAAAAGCAGCAGTGAATGGGAAAAGCAGCAGAGAAAGGGAAATGCAGCAGTGAAAGGGAAAAGCAAGACTAAAAGGGAAAAGGAAGACTAAAAGGGAAAAGCAGCAGTGAAAGGTAAAAGCAAGACTAAAAGGGAAAAGCAGCAGTGAAAGGGAAAAGCAAGACTAAAATGGAAAAGCAGCAGCGAATGGGAAAAGCAGCAGTGAAAGGGAAAAGCAAGACTAAAATGGAAAAGCAGCAGCGAAAGGGAAAAGCAGCAGAGAAAGGGAAAAGCAAGAATAAAAGGGAAAAGCAAGACTAAAAGGGAAAAGAAAGACAAAAAAGGAAATCAGCAAGATTAAAAGGGAAAAGCAGCAGTGAAAGGGAAAAGCAGCAGTGAAAGGGAAAAGCAGCAGTGAAAGGGAAAAGCAGCAGTGAAAGGGAAAAGTAGCAGTGAAAGGGAAAAGGAAGACTAAAAGGGAAAAGCAGCAGTGAAAGGGAAAAGCAGCAGTGAAAGGGAAAAGCAAGAATAAAATGGAAAAGCAGCAGTGAAAGGGAAAAGCAAGACTAAAAGGGAAAAGCAAGACTAAAAGGGAAAAGCAGCAGTGAAAGGGAAAAGCAGCAGTGAAAGGGAAAAGCAAGACTAAGAGGGAAAAGCAAGACTAAAAGGGAAAAGCAAATATAAAAGGGAAAAGCAAATATAAAAGGGAAAAGCAAGACTAAAAGGGAAAAGCAAGACTAAAAGGGAAAAGCGGCACTGAAAGGGAAAAGCAAGACTAAAAGGGAAAAGCAGCAGTGAAAGGTAAAAGCAAGACTAAAAGGGAAAAGCAGCAGTGAAAGGGAAAAGCAAGACTAAAATGGAAAAGCAGCAGCGAAAGGGAAAAGCAGCAGTGAAAGGGAAAAGCAAGAATAAAAGGGAAAAGCAAGACTAAAAGGTAAAAGCAAGACTAAGAGGGAAAAGCAGCAGTGAAAGGGAAAAGCAAGACTAAAAGGGAAAAGCAAGACTAAAAGGTAAAAGCAAGACTAAGAGGGAAAAGCAGCAGTGAAAGGGAAAAGCAAGACTAAAAGGGAAAAGCAAGACTATAAGAGAAAAGCAGGACTAAAAGGGAAAAGCAGTAGTGAAAGGGAAAAGCAGCAGTGAAAGGGAGAAGCAGCAGTGAAAGGGAAAAGCAGCAGTGAAAAGGAAAAGCAGCAGTGAAAGAGAAAAACAAGACTAAAAAAGAAAAGCATCAGTGAAAGGGAAAATCAGCAGTGAAAGGGAAAAGGAAGACTAAAAGGGAAAAGCAGCAGTGAAAGGGAAAAGCAGCAGTGAAAGGGAAAATCAAGACTATAAGGGAAAAGCAAGACTAAAAGGGAAAAGCAAGAATAAAAGGGAAAAGCAAGACTAAGAGGGAAAAGCAAGACTAAAAGGGAAAAACAGCAGGGAAAGGGAAAAGCAAGACTAAAATGGAAAAGCAGCAGTGAATGGGAAAAGCAGCAGTGAAAGGGAAATGCAGCAGTGAAAGGGAAAAGCAAGACTAAAAGGGAAAAGCAAGACTAAAAGGGAAAAGCAAGACTAAAAGGGAAAAGAAGCAGGGAAAGGGAAAAGCAAGACTAAAATGGAAAAGCAGCAGGGAAAGGGAAAAGCAAGACTAAAAGGGAAAAGCAAAACTAAAAGTGAAAAGCAAGACTAAAATGGAAAAGCAAGACAAAAAAGGACAAGCAAGACTAAAACGGAAAAGCAGCAGTTTAAGGGAAAAGCAAGACTAAAAGGGAAAAGCAAGACTGAAAGGGAAAAGCAGCAGTGAAAGGGAGAAGCAGCAGTGAAAGGGAAAAGCAGCAGTGAAAAGGAAAAGCAGCAGTGAAAGAGAAAAACAAGACTAAAAAAGAAAAGCATCAGTGAAAGGGAAAATCAGCAGTGAAAGGGAAAAGGAAGACTAAAAGGGAAAAGCAGCAGTGAAAGGGAAAATCAGCAGTGACAGGGAAAAGGAAGACTAGAAGGGAAAAGCAGCAGTGAAAGGGAAAAGCAGCAGTGAAAGGGAAAATCAAGACTAAAAGGGAAAAGCAAGACTAAAAGGGAAAAGCAAGAATAAAAGGGAAAAGCAAGACTAAAAGGGAAAAGCAAGACTAAAAGGGAAAAGCAGCAGGGAAAGGGAAAAGCAAGACTAAAAGGAAAAGCAGCAGTGAATGGGAAAAGCAGCAGAGAAAGGGAAATGCAGCAGTGAAAGGGAAAAGCAAGACTAAAAGGGAAAAGGAAGACTAAAAGGGAAAAGCAGCAGTGAAAGGTAAAAGCAAGACTAAAAGGGAAAAGCAGCAGTGAAAGGGAAAAGCAAGAATAAAAGGGAAAAGCAAGACTAAAAGGGAAAAGAAAGACAAAAAAGGAAATCAGCAAGATTAAAAGGGAAAAGCAGCAGTGAAAGGGAAAAGCAGCAGTGAAAGGGAAAAGCAGCAGTGAAAGGGAAAAGCAGCAGTGAAAGGGAAAAGGAAGACTAAAAGGGAAAAGCAGCAGTGAAAGGGAAAAGCAGCAGTGAAAGGGAAAAGCAAGAATAAAATGGAAAAGCAGCAGTGAAAGGGAAAAGCAAGACTAAAAGGGAAAAGCAAGACTAAAAGGGAAAAGCAGCAGTGAAAGGGAAAAGCAGCAGTGAAAGGGAAAAGCAAGACTAAGAGGGAAAAGCAAGACTAAAAGGGAAAAGCAAATATAAAAGGGAAAAGCAAATATAAAAGGGAAAAGCAAGACTAAAAGGGAAAAGCAAGACTAAAAGGGAAAAGCGGCACTGAAAGGGAAAAGCAAGACTAAAAGGGAAAAGAAGCAGTAAAAGGGAAAAGCAGCAGTGAAAGGGAAAAGCAAGACTAAAAGGGAAAAGCAAGACTAAAAGGGAAAAGCAAGAATAAAAGGGAAAAGCAAGACTAAAATGGAAAAGCAAGACAAAAAAGGACAAGCAAGACTAAAACGGAAAAGCAGCAGTTTAAGGGAAAAGCAAGACTAAAAGGGAAAAGCAAGACTGAAAGGGAAAAGCAGTAGTGAAAGGGAAAAGCAGCAGTGAAAGGGAGAAGCAGCAGTGAAAGGGAAAAGCAGCAGTGAAAAGGAAAAGCAGCAGTGAAAGAGAAAAACAAGACTAAAAAAGAAAAGCATCAGTGAAAGGGAAAATCAGCAGTGAAAGGGAAAAGGAAGACTAAAAGGGAAAAGCAGCAGTGAAAGGGAAAATCAGCAGTGACAGGGAAAAGGAAGACTAAAAGGGAAAAGCAGCAGTGAAAGGGAAAAGCAGCAGTGAAAGGGAAAATCAAGACTAAAAGGGAAAAGCAAGACTAAAAGGGAAAAGCAAGAATAAAAGGGAAAAGCAAGACTAAAAGGGAAAAGCAAGACTAAAAGGGAAAAGCAGCAGGGAAAGGGAAAAGCAAGACTAAAAGGAAAAGCAGCAGTGAATGGGAAAAGCAGCAGAGAAAGGGAAATGCAGCAGTGAAAGGGAAAAGCAAGACTAAAAGGGAAAAGGAAGACTAAAAGGGAAAAGCAGCAGTGAAAGGTAAAAGCAAGACTAAAAGGGAAAAGCAGCAGTGAAAGGGAAAAGCAAGAATAAAAGGGAAAAGCAAGACTAAAAGGGAAAAGAAAGACAAAAAAGGAAATCAGCAAGATTAAAAGGGAAAAGCAGCAGTGAAAGGGAAAAGCAGCAGTGAAAGGGAAAAGCAGCAGTGAAAGGGAAAAGCAGCAGTGAAAGGGAAAAGGAAGACTAAAAGGGAAAAGCAGCAGTGAAAGGGAAAAGCAGCAGTGAAAGGGAAAAGCAAGAATAAAATGGAAAAGCAGCAGTGAAAGGGAAAAGCAAGACTAAAAGGGAAACGCAAGACTAAAAGGGAAAAGCAGCAGTGAAAGGGAAAAGCAGCAGTGAAAGGGAAAAGTAAGACTAAGAGGGAAAAGCAAGACTAAAAGGGAAAAGCAAATATAAAAGGGAAAAGCAAATATAAAAGGGAAAAGCAAGGCTAAAAGGGAAAAGCAAGACTAAAAGGGAAAAGCGGCACTGAAAGGGAAAAGCAAGACTAAAAGGGAAAAGAAGCAGTAAAAGGGAAAAGCAGCAGTGAAAGGGAAAAGCAAGACTAAAAGGGAAAAGCAAGACTAAAAGGGAAAAGCAAGAATAAAAGGGAAAAGCAAGACTAAAATGGAAAAGCAAGACAAAAAAGGACAAGCAAGACTAAAACGGAAAAGCAGCAGTTTAAGGGAAAAGCAAGACTAAAAGGGAAAAGCAAGACTGAAAGGGAAAAGCAGCAGTGAAAGGGAAAAGCAGCAGTGAAAGGGAGAAGCAGCAGTGAAAGGGAAAAGCAGCAGTGAAAAGGAAAAGCAGCAGTGAAAGAGAAAAACAAGACTAAAAAAGAAAAGCATCAGTGAAAGGGAAAATCAGCAGTGAAAGGGAAAAGGAAGACTAAAAGGGAAAAGCAGCAGTGAAAGGGAAAATCAGCAGTGACAGGGAAAAGGAAGACTAAAAGGGAAAAGCAGCAGTGAAAGGGAAAAGCAGCAGTGAAAGGGAAAATCAAGACTAAAAGGGAAAAGCAAGACTAAAAGGGAAAAGCAAGAATAAAAGGGAAAAGCAAGACTAAAAGGGAAAAGCAAGACTAAAAGGGAAAAGCAGCAGGGAAAGGGAAAAGCAAGACTAAAAGGAAAAGCAGCAGTGAATGGGAAAAGCAGCAGAGAAAGGGAAATGCAGCAGTGAAAGGGAAAAGCAAGACTAAAAGGGAAAAGGAAGACTAAAAGGGAAAAGCAGCAGTGAAAGGTAAAAGCAAGACTAAAAGGGAAAAGCAGCAGTGAAAGGGAAAAGCAAGAATAAAAGGGAAAAGCAAGACTAAAAGGGAAAAGAAAGACAAAAAAGGAAATCAGCAAGATTAAAAGGGAAAAGCAGCAGTGAAAGGGAAAAGCAGCAGTGAAAGGGAAAAGCAGCAGTGAAAGGGAAAAGCAGCAGTGAAAGGGAAAAGGAAGACTAAAAGGGAAAAGCAGCAGTGAAAGGGAAAAGCAGCAGTGAAAGGGAAAAGCAAGAATAAAATGGAAAAGCAGCAGTGAAAGGGAAAAGCAAGACTAAAAGGGAAAAGCAAGACTAAAAGGGAAAAGCAGCAGTGAAAGGGAAAAGCAAGACTAAGAGGGAAAAGCAAGACTAAAAGGGAAAAGCAAATATAAAAGGGAAAAGCAAATATAAAAGGGAAAAGCAAGACTAAAAGGGAAAAGCAAGACTAAAAGGGAAAAGCGGCACTGAAAGGGAAAAGCAAGACTAAAAGGGAAAAGAAGCAGTAAAAGGGAAAAGCAGCAGTGAAAGGGAAAAGCAAGACTAAAAGGGAAAAGCAAGACTAAAAGGGAAAAGCAAGAATAAAAGGGAAAAGCAAGACTAAAATGGAAAAGCAAGACAAAAAAGGACAAGCAAGACTAAAATGGAAAAGCAGCAGTTTAAGGGAAAAGCAAGACTAAAAGGGAAAAGCAAGACTGAAAGGGAAAAGCAGCAGTGAAAGGGAAAAGCAGCAGTGAAAGGGAGAAGCAGCAGTGAAAGGGAAAAGCAGCAGTGAAAAGGAAAAGCAGCAGTGAAAGAGAAAAACAAGACTAAAAAAGAAAAGCATCAGTGAAAGGGAAAATCAGCAGTGAAAGGGAAAAGGAAGACTAAAAGGGAAAAGCAGCAGTGAAAGGGAAAATCAGCAGTGACAGGGAAAAGGAAGACTAAAAGGGAAAAGCAGCAGTGAAAGGGAAAAGCAGCAGTGAAAGGGAAAATCAAGACTAAAAGGGAAAAGCAAGACTAAAAGGGAAAAGCAAGAATAAAAGGGAAAAGCAAGACTAAAAGGGAAAAGCAAGACTAAAAGGGAAAAGCAGCAGGGAAAGGGAAAAGCAAGACTAAAAGGAAAAGCAGCAGTGAATGGGAAAAGCAGCAGAGAAAGGGAAATGCAGCAGTGAAAGGGAAAAGCAAGACTAAAAGGGAAAAGGAAGACTAAAAGGGAAAAGCAGCAGTGAAAGGTAAAAGCAAGACTAAAAGGGAAAAGCAGCAGTGAAAGGGAAAAGCAAGAATAAAAGGGAAAAGCAAGACTAAAAGGGAAAAGAAAGACAAAAAAGGAAATCAGCAAGATTAAAAGGGAAAAGCAGCAGTGAAAGGGAAAAGCAGCAGTGAAAGGGAAAAGCAGCAGTGAAAGGGAAAAGCAGCAGTGAAAGGGAAAAGGAAGACTAAAAGGGAAAAGCAGCAGTGAAAGGGAAAAGCAGCAGTGAAAGGGAAAAGCAAGAATAAAATGGAAAAGCAGCAGTGAAAGGGAAAAGCAAGACTAAAAGGGAAAAGCAAGACTAAAAGGGAAAAGCAGCAGTGAAAGGGAAAAGCAGCAGTGAAAGGGAAAAGTAAGACTAAGAGGGAAAAGCAAGACTAAAAGGGAAAAGCAAATATAAAAGGGAAAAGCAAATATAAAAGGGAAAAGCAAGGCTAAAAGGGAAAAGCAAGACTAAAAGGGAAAAGCGGCACTGAAAGGGAAAAGCAAGACTAAAAGGGAAAAGAAGCAGTAAAAGGGAAAAGCAGCAGTGAAAGGGAAAAGCAAGACTAAAAGGGAAAAGCAAGACTAAAAGGGAAAAGCAAGAATAAAAGGGAAAAGCAAGACTAAAATGGAAAAGCAAGACAAAAAAGGACAAGCAAGACTAAAACGGAAAAGCAGCAGTTTAAGGGAAAAGCAAGACTAAAAGGGAAAAGCAAGACTGAAAGGGAAAAGCAGCAGTGAAAGGGAAAAGCAGCAGTGAAAGGGAGAAGCAGCAGTGAAAGGGAAAAGCAGCAGTGAAAAGGAAAAGCAGCAGTGAAAGAGAAAAACAAGACTAAAAAAGAAAAGCATCAGTGAAAGGGAAAATCAGCAGTGAAAGGGAAAAGGAAGACTAAAAGGGAAAAGCAGCAGTGAAAGGGAAAATCAGCAGTGACAGGGAAAAGGAAGACTAAAAGGGAAAAGCAGCAGTGAAAGGGAAAAGCAGCAGTGAAAGGGAAAATCAAGACTAAAAGGGAAAAGCAAGACTAAAAGGGAAAAGCAAGAATAAAAGGGAAAAGCAAGACTAAAAGGGAAAAGCAAGACTAAAAGGGAAAAGCAGCAGGGAAAGGGAAAAGCAAGACTAAAAGGAAAAGCAGCAGTGAATGGGAAAAGCAGCAGAGAAAGGGAAATGCAGCAGTGAAAGGGAAAAGCAAGACTAAAAGGGAAAAGGAAGACTAAAAGGGAAAAGCAGCAGTGAAAGGTAAAAGCAAGACTAAAAGGGAAAAGCAGCAGTGAAAGGGAAAAGCAAGAATAAAAGGGAAAAGCAAGACTAAAAGGGAAAAGAAAGACAAAAAAGGAAATCAGCAAGATTAAAAGGGAAAAGCAGCAGTGAAAGGGAAAAGCAGCAGTGAAAGGGAAAAGCAGCAGTGAAAGGGAAAAGCAGCAGTGAAAGGGAAAAGGAAGACTAAAAGGGAAAAGCAGCAGTGAAAGGGAAAAGCAGCAGTGAAAGGGAAAAGCAAGAATAAAATGGAAAAGCAGCAGTGAAAGGGAAAAGCAAGACTAAAAGGGAAAAGCAAGACTAAAAGGGAAAAGCAGCAGTGAAAGGGAAAAGCAGCAGTGAAAGGGAAAAGCAAGACTAAGAGGGAAAAGCAAGACTAAAAGGGAAAAGCAAATATAAAAGGGAAAAGCAAATATAAAAGGGAAAAGCAAGACTAAAAGGGAAAAGCAAGACTAAAAGGGAAAAGCGGCACGGAAAGGGAAAAACAAGACTAAAAGGGAAAAGCAAGACTAAAAGGGAAAGGGAAGAATAAAACAGAAAAGGAAGACTAAAATGGAAAAGCAGCAGTAAAAGGGAAAAGCAGCAAAGAAAGGGAAAAGCAAGACTAAAAGGGAAAAGCAAGACTAAAAGGGAAAAGCAAGAATAAAAGGGAAAAGCAAGACTAAAAGGTAAAAGCAAGACTAAGAGGGAAAAGCAGCAGTGAAAGGGAAAAGCAAGACTAAAAGGGAAAAGCAAGACTATAAGAGAAAAGCAGGACTAAAAGGGAAAAGCAGTAGTGAAAGGGAAAAGCAGCAGTGAAAGGGAGAAGCAGCAGTGAAAGGGAAAAGCAGCAGTGAAAAGGAAAAGCAGCAGTGAAAGAGAAAAACAAGACTAAAAAAGAAAAGCATCAGTGAAAGGGAAAATCAGCAGTGAAAGGGAAAAGGAAGACTAAAAGGGAAAAGCAGCAGTGAAAGGGAAAAGCAGCAGTGAAAGGGAAAAGCAGCAGTGAAAGGGAAAAGGAAGACTAAAAGGGAAAAGCAGCAGTAAAAGGGAAAAGCAGCAAAGAAAGGGAAAAGCAAGACTAAAAGGGAAAAGCAAGACTAAAAGGGAAAAGCAAGAATAAAAGGGAAAAGCAAGACTAAAAGGTAAAAGCAAGACTAAGAGGGAAAAGCAGCAGTGAAAGGGAAAAGCAAGACTAAAAGGGAAAAGCAAGACTATAAGAGAAAAGCAGGACTAAAAGGGAAAAGCAGTAGTGAAAGGGAAAAGCAGCAGTGAAAGGGAGAAGCAGCAGTGAAAGGGAAAAGCAGCAGTGAAAAGGAAAAGCAGCAGTGAAAGAGAAAAACAAGACTAAAAAAGAAAAGCATCAGTGAAAGGGAAAATCAGCAGTGAAAGGGAAAAGGAAGACTAAAAGGGAAAAGCAGCAGTGAAAGGGAAAAGCAGCAGTGAAAGGGAAAAGCAGCAGTGAAAGGGAAAAGGAAGACTAAAAGGGAAAAGCAGCAGTGAAAGGGAAAAGCAGCAGTGAAAGGGAAAAGCAAGAATAAAATGGAAATGCAGCAGTGAAAGGGAAAAGCAAGACTAAAAGGGAAAAGCAAGACTAAAAGGGAAAAGCAGCAGTGAAAGGGAAAAGCAGCAGTGAAAGGGAAAAGCAAGACTAAGAGGGAAAAGCAAGACTAAAAGGGAAAAGCAAATATAAAAGGGAAAAGCAAATATAAAAGGGAAAAGCAAGACTAAAAGGGAAAAGCAAGACTAAAAGGGAAAAGCGGCACTGAAAGGGAAAAGCAAGACTAAAAGGGAAAAGCAGCAGTGAAAGGGAAAAGCAAGACACAAAAGGGAAAAGCAGCAGTGAAAGGGACAATCAAGAATAAAAGGGAAAAGCAAGACTAAAAGGGAAAATCAAGACTAAAAGGGAAAAACAAGACTAAAAGGGAAAAGCAAGACTAAAAGGGAAAGGGAAGAATAAAACAGAAAAGGAAGACTAAAATGGAAAAGCAGCAGTAAAAGGGAAAAGCAGCAGTGAAAGGGAAAAGGAAGACTAAAAGGGAAAAGCAGCAGTGAAAGGGAAAATCAGCAGTGACAGGGAAAAGGAAGACTAAAAGGGAAAAGCAGCAGTGAAAGGGAAAAGCAGCAGTGAAAGGGAAAATCAAGACTATAAGGGAAAAGCAAGACTAAAAGGGAAAAGCAAGAATAAAAGGGAAAAGCAAGACTAAAAGGGAAAAGCAAGACTAAATGGGAAAAAGAGCAGGGAAAGGGAAAAGCAAGACTAAAAGGGAAAAGCAGCAGTGAATGGGAAAAGCAGCAGAGAAAGGGTAATGCAGCAGTGAAAGGGAAAAGCAAGACTAAAAGGGAAAAGCAAGACTAAAAGGGAAAAGCAAGACTAAAAGGGAAAAGAAGCAGGGAAAGGGAAAAGCAAGACTAAAATGGAAAAGCTGCAGGGAAAGGGAAAAGCAAGACTAAAAGGGAAAAGCAAAACTAAAAGTGAAAAGCAAGACTAAAAGGGAAAAGCAAGACAAAAAAGGACAAGCAAGACTAAAACGGAAAAGCAGCAGTTTAAGGGAAAAGCAAGACTAAAAGGGAAAAGCAAGACTAAAAGGGAAAAACAGCAGGGAAAGGGAAAAGCAAGACTAAAATGGAAAAGCAGCAGTGAATGGGAAAAGCAGCAGTGAAAGGGAAATGCAGCAGTGAAAGGGAAAAGCAAGACTAAAAGGGAAAAGCAAGACTAAAAAAGAAAAGCAAGACTAAAAGGGAAAAGAAGCAGGGAAAGGGAAAAGCAAGACTAAAATGGAAAAGCAAGACTAAAAGGGAAAAGCAAGAATAAAAGGGAAAAGCAAAACTAAAAGTGAAAAGCAAGACTAAAAGGGAAAAGCAAGACAAAAAAGGACAAGCAAGACTAAAACGGAAAAGCAGCAGTTTAAGGGAAAAGCAAGACTAAAAGGGAAAAGCAAGACTGAAAGGGAAAAGCAGCAGTGAAAGGGAGAAGCAGCAGTGAAAGGGAAAAGGAGCAGTGAAAAGGAAAAGCAGCAGTGAAAGAGAAAAACAAGACTAAAAAAGAAAAGCATCAGTGAAAGGGAAAATCAGCAGTGAAAGGGAAAAGGAAGAATAAAAGGGAAAAGCAGCAGTGAAAGGGAAAATCAGAAGTGACAGGGAAAAGGAAGACTAAAAGGGAAAAGCAGCAGTGAAAGGGAAAAGCAGCAGTGAAAGGGAAAATCAAGACTAAAAGGGAAAAGCAAGACTAAAAGGGAAAAGCAAGAATAAAAGGGAAAAGCAAGACTAAAAGGGAAAAGCAAGACTAAAAGGGAAAAGCAGCAGGGAAAGGGAAAAGCAAGACTAAAAGGAAAAGCAGCAGTGAATGGGAAAAGCAGCAGAGAAAGGGAAATGCAGCAGTGAAAGGGAAAAGCAAGACTAAAAGGGAAAAGGAAGACTAAAAGGGAAAAGCAGCAGTGAAAGGTAAAAGCAAGACTAAAAGGGAAAAGCAGCAGTGAAAGGGAAAAGCAAGACTAAAATGGAAAAGCAGCAGTTAAAGGGAAAAGCAGCAGTGAAAGGGAAAAGCAAGAATAAAAGTGAAAAGCAAGACTAAAAGGGAAAAGAAAGACAAAAAAGGAAATCAGCAAGATTAAAAGGGAAAAGCAGCAGTGAAAGGGAAAAGCAGCAGTGAAAGGGAAAAGCAGCAGTGAAAGGGAAAAGCAGCAGTGAAAGGGAAAAGTAGCAGTGAAAGGGAAAAGGAAGACTAAAAGGGAAAAGCAGCAGTGAAAGGGAAAAGCAGCAGTGAAAGGGAAAAGCAAGAATAAAATGGAAAAGCAGCAGTGAAAGGGAAAAGCAAGACTAAAAGGGAAAAGCAAGACTAAAAGGGAAAAGCAGCAGTGAAAGGGAAAAGCAGCAGTGAAAGGGAAAAGCAAGACTAAGAGGGAAAAGCAAGACTAAAAGGGAAAAGCAAATATAAAAGGGAAAAGCAAATATAAAGGGGAAAAGCAAGACTAAAAGGGAAAAGCAGCACTGAAAGGGAAAAGCAAGACTAAAAGGGAAAAGCAGCAGTGAAAGGGAAAAGCAAGACACAAAAGGGAAAACCAGCAGTGAAAGGGACAATCAAGAATAAAAGGGAAAAGCAAGACTAAAAGGGAAAAGCAAGACTAAAAGGGAAAATCAAGACAAAAAGGGAAAAACAAGACTAAAAGGGAAAAGCAAGACTAAATAGGGAAAGGGAAGAATAAAACAGAAAAGGAAGACTAAAATGGAAAAGCAGCAGTAAAAGGGAAAAGCAGCAGTGAAAGGGAAAAGCAAGACTAAAAGGGAAAAGCAAGACTAAACGGGAAAAGCAAGACTAAAAGGGAAAAGAAGCAGGGAAAGGGAAAAGCAAGACTAAAATGGAAAAGCAGAAGGGAAAGGGAAAAGCAAGACTAAAAGGGAAAAACAGCAGGGAAAGGGAAAAGCAAGACTAAAATGGAAAAACAGCAGTGAATGGGAAAAGCAGCAGAGAAAGGGAAATGCAGCAGTGAAAGGGAAAAGCAAGACTAAAAGGGAAAAGCAAGACTAAAAGGGAAAAGAAGCAGGGAAAGGGAAAAGCAAGACTAAAATGGAAAAGCAGCAGGGAAAGGGAAAGCAAGACTAAAAGGGAAAAGCAAAACTAAAAGTGAAAAGCAAGACTAAAAGGGAAAAGCAAGACAAAAAAGGACAAGCAAGACTAAAACGGAAAAGCAGCAGTTTAAGGGAAAAGCAAGACTAAAAGGGAAAAGCAAGACTGAAAGGGAAAAGCAGCAGTGAAAGGGAGAAGCAGCAGTGAAAGGGAAAAGGAGCAGTGAAAAGGAAAAGCAGCAGTGAAAGAGAAAAACAAGACTAAAAAAGAAAAGCATCAGTGAAAGGGAAAAGGAAGAATAAAAGGGAAAAGCAGCAGTGAAAGGGAAAATCAGAAGTGACAGGGAAAAGGAAGACTAAAAGGGAAAAGCAGCAGTGAAAGGGAAAAGCAGCAGTGAAAGGGAAAATCAAGACTATAAGGGAAAAGCAAGACTAAAACGGAAAAGCAAGAATAAAAGGGAAAAGCAAGACTAAAAGGGAAAAGCAAGACTAAAAGGGAAAAGCAGCAGGGAAAGGGAAAAGCAAGACGAAAAGGAAAAGCAGCAGTGAATGGGAAAAGCAGCAGAGAAAGGGAAATGCAGCAGTGAAAGGGAAAAGCAAGACTAAAAGGGAAAAGGAAGACTAAAAGGGAAAAGCAGCAGTGAAAGGTAAAAGCAAGACTAAAAGGGAAAAGCAGCAGTGAAAGGGAAAAGCAAGACTAAAATGGAAAAGCAGCAGCGAAAGGGAAAAGCAGCAGTGAAAGGGAAAAGCAAGAATAAAAGGGAAAAGCAAGACTAAAAGGGAAAAGAAAGACAAAAAAGGAAATCAGCAAGATTAAAAGGGAAAAGCAGCAGTGAAAGGGAAAAGCAGCAGTGAAAGGGAAAAGCAGCAGTGAAAGGGAAAAGCAGCAGTGAAAGGGAAAAGTAGCAGTGAAAGGGAAAAGGAAGACTAAAAGGGAAAAGCAGCAGTGAAAGGGAAAAGCAAGAATAAAATGGAAAAGCAGCAGTGAAAGGGAAAAGCAAGACTAAAAGGGAAAAGCAAGACTAAAAGGGAAAAGCAGCAGTGAAAGGGAAAAGCAGCAGTGAAAGGGAAAAGCAAGACTAAGAGTGAAAAGCAAGACTAAAAGGGAAAAGCAAATATAAAAGGGAAAAGCAAATATAAAAGGGAAAAGCAAGACTAAAAGGGAAAAGCAAGACTAAAAGGGAAAAGCAGCACTGAAAGGGAAAAGCAAGACTAAAAGGGAAAAGCAGCAGTGAAAGGGAAAAGCAAGACACAAAAGGGAAAAGCAGCAGTGAAAGGGACAATCAAGAATAAAAGGGAAAAGCAAGACTAAAAGGGAAAAGCAAGACTAAAAGGGAAAATCAAGACTAAAAGGGAAAAACAAGACTAAAAGGGAAAAGCAAGACTAAAAGGGAAAGGGAAGAATAAAACAGAAAAGGAAGACTAAAATGGAAAAGCAGAAGTAAAAGGGAAAAGCAGCAGTGAAAGGGAAAAGCAAGACTAAAAGGGAAAAGCAAGACTAAAACGGAAAAGCAAGAATAAAAGGGAAAAGCAAGACTAAAAGGTAAAAGCAAGACTAAAAGGGAAAAACAAGACTAAAAGGGAAAAGCAAGACTAAAAGGGAAAGGGAAGAATAAAACAGAAAAGGAAGACTAAAATGGAAAAGCAGAAGTAAAAGGGAAAAGCAGCAGTGAAAGGGAAAAGCAAGACTAAAAGGGAAAAGCAAGACTATAAGAGAAAAGCAGGACTAAAAGGGAAAAGCGGTAGTGAAAGGGAAAAGCAGCAGTGAAAGGGAAAAGCAGCAGTGAAAGGGAAAAGCAAGAATAAAAGGGAAAAGCAAGACTAAAAGGGAAAAGCAAGAAAAAAAAGGACAAGCAAGATTAAAAGGGAAAAGCAGTAGTGAAAGGGAAAAGCAGCAGTGAAAGGGAAAAGCAGCAGTGAAAGGGGAAAGGAAGACTAAAAGGGAAAAGCAGCAGTGAAAGGGAAAAGCAGCAGTGAAAGGGAAAAGCAAGAATAAAATGGAAAAGCAGCAGTGAAAGGGAAAAGGAAGACTAAAAGGGAAATCAGCAGTGAAAGGGAAAAGCAGCAGTGAAAGGAAAAATCAAGAATAAAATGGAAAAGCAGCAGTGAAAGGGAAAAGCAGCAGTGAAAGAGAAAAGCAAGACTAACAGGGAAAAGCAAGAATAAAAGGGAAATGCAAATATAAAAGGGAAAAGCAAGACTAAAAGGGAAAAGGAAGACTAAAAGGGAAAAGCAAGACTAAAAGGGAAAAGCAAGACTAAAAGGGAAAAGCAGCAGGGAAAGGGAAAAGCAAGAGTAAAAGGGAAAAGCAAGACTGAAAGTGAAAAGCAGAACTCAAAGGGAAAAGCAAGACTAAAAGGGATAAGCAAGACTAAAAGGGAAAAGCAAGACTAAAAGGGAAAAGCAAGACTAAAAGGGAAAAGCAAGACTAAAAGGGAAAAGCAGCAGTGAAATGGAAAAGCAAGACTAAAAGGGAAAGCAGCAGTGACAGGGAAAAGCAGCAGAGAAAGGGAAAAGCAAGACTAAAAGGGAAAAGCAAGACTAAAAGGGAAAAGCAAGAATAAAAGGGAAAAGCAAGACTAAAAAGGAAAAGGAAGACTAAAAGGGAAAAGCAGCAGTGAAATGTAAAAGCAAGACTAAAAGGGAAAAGAAGCAGTGAAAGGGAAACGTAGCAGTGAAAGGGAAAAGCAAGACTAAAAGGGAAAAGCAAGAATAAAGTGGAAAAGCAAGAATAAAAGGGAAAAGCAAGACTAAAAGGGAAAAGCAAGACTAAAAGGGAAAAGCAGCAGTGAAAGTTAAAAGCAGGACTAAAAAGGAAAAGCAGCAGTGAAAGTGAAAAGCTAGACTAAAATGGAAAAGCAGCAGTGAAAGGGAAAAGCAGCAGTGAAAGGGGAAGTCAGCAGTGAAAGGGAAAAGGAAGACTAAAATGGAAAAGCAGCAGTGAAAGGGAAAAGCAGCAGTGAAAGGGAAAATCAAGAATAAAAGGGAAAAGCAAGACTAAAAGGGAAAAGCAAGACTAAAAAGGAAAAGCAAGACTAAAAGAGAAAAGGAAGAATGAAAAGGAAAAGCAACAGTGAAAGGGAAAAGCAGCAGTGAAAGGGAAAAGCAGCAGTGAAAGGGAAAAGGAAGACGAAAAGGGAAAAGCAGCAGGGAAATGGAAAAGCAGCAGTGAAATGGAAAAGCAGCAATGAAAGAGAAATGCAGCAGTGAAAGTGAGAAGCAGCAGTGAAAGGGAAAAGGAAGACTAAATGGGAAAAGCAAGACTAAAAGGGAAAAGCAAGACTAAAATGGAAAAGCAGCAGTGAAAGGGAAAAGGAGCAGTGAAAGGGAAAAGCAAGACTAAAAGGGAAAATCAAGACTAAAAGGGAAAAGCAAGACTAAACGGGAAAGCAAGAGTAAAAGGGAAAATCCAGACTAAAAGGGAAAAGCAAGACTAAAAGGGAAAAGCGAGACTAAAAGGGAAAAGCAAGACTAAAAGTGAAAAGCAGCAGTGAAAGGGAAAAGCATCAGTGAAAGAAAAAAGCAGCAGTGAAGGGGAAAATCCAGACTAAAATAGAAAAGCAAGACTAAAAGGGAAAAGCAAGACTAAAAGGGAAAAGCAAAAGTGAAAGGGGAAAGCAGCAGTGAAAGGGAAAAGCAAGACTAAAAGGGAAAATCAGCAGTGAAAGGGAAAATCAGCAGTGAAAGGGAAAATCAGCAGTGAAAGGGAAGAGCAGCAATGAAAGGGAAGAGCAGCAATGAAAGGGAAGAGCAGCAATGAAAGGGAAGAGCAGCAGTGAAAGGGAAGAGCATCAGTGAAGGGGAAGAGCAGCAGTAAAGGGGAAGAGGAGCAGTGAATGGGAAAAGCAGCAGTGAAAGGGAAAAGCAAGACTAAAAGGGAAAAGCAAGACTAAAAGGGAAAAGCAAAATTAAAAGGAAAAAGCAAGACTAAAAGGGAAAAGCACAAGTGAAAGGGAAAAGCAAGACTAAAAAGGAAATCAGCAGTAAATGGGAAAAGAAGCAGAGAATAGGAAAAGCAGCAGTGAAAGAGAAAAGCAGCAGGGGAAGGGAAAAGCAACTGGGGAAGGGAAAAGCAGCAGGGGAAGGGAAAAGCAGCAGTGTAAGGGAAGAGCTGCAGTGAAGGGGAAAAGCAGCAGTGAAAGGGAAAAGCAGCAGTGAAAAAGGAAAGCAGCAGTGAAAGGCAAGAGCAATAGTGAAAGGGAAATGCAGCAGTGAAAGGAAAAATCAGCAGTGAAGAGGAAAAGCAGAAGTGAAAGGGAAAAGCAGCAGTGAAAGGGAAAAGCAGCGTTGAAAGGGAAAAGCAAGACTAAAAGGGAAAAGCAGCAGTGAAAGGGTAAAGAAGCTGTGAAAGGGAGAAGCAGAAGTGAATGGGAAAAGCAGCACTAAAAGGGAAAAGCAGCAGTGAAAGAAAAATGCAGCAATGAAATGGAAAAGCAGCAGTGAAAGGGAAGAGCAGCAGTGAAAGGGAAGAGCAGCAGTGAAAGGGAAGAGGAAGACTGAAAGGGAAGAGCAGCAGTGAATGGGAAAAGCAGCAGTGAAAGGGAAAAGCAGGACTAAAATGGAAAAGAAAGACTAAAAGGGAAAAGCAAGACTAATAGGGAAAAGCAAGACTAAAAGGGAAAAGCAAGAATAAACGGGAAAATCCAGACTAAAAGGGAAAAGCAAGACAAAAAGGGAAAAGCAAGACTAAAAGGGAAAAGCAGCAGTGAATGGGAAAAGCAGCAGTGAAAGGGAAAAGCAGCAGTGAAAGGGAAAAGCAAGACTAAAAGGGAAAATCCAGACTAAAAGGGAAAAGCAAGACTAAACGGGAAAAGCAAGACTAAAAGGGAAAATCCAGACTAAAAGGGAAAAGCAAGACTAAAAGGGAAAAGCAGCAGACAAAGGGAAAAGCAAGACTAAAAGTGAAAAGCAGCAGTGAAAGGGAAAAGCAAGTCTAAAAGGGAAACGCACAGTGAAAGGGAAAACCAGCAGTGAAAGGGAAAAGCAGCAGTGAAAGGCAAGAGCAATAGTGAAAGGGAAATGCAGCAGTGAAAGGGAAAATCAGCAGTGAAGAGGAAAAGCAGAAGTGAAAGGGAAAAGCAGCAGTGAAAGGGAAAAGCAAGACTAAAAGGGAAAAGCAGCAGTGAAAGGGTAAAGCAGCTGTGAAAGGGAGAAGCAGCAGTGAAAGGGTAAAGCAGCAGTGAAAGAAAAATGCAGCAATGAAATGGAAAAGCAGCAGTGAAAGGGAAGAGCAGCAGTGAAAGGGAAGAGGAAGACTGAAAGGGAAGAGCAGCAGTGAATGGGAAAAGCAGCAGTGAAAGGGAAAAGCAGGACTAAAATGGAAAAGAAAGACTAAAAGGGAAAAGCAAGATTAAAAGGGAAAAGCACCAGTGAAAGGGAAAAGAAAGACTAAAAGGGAAAAGCAGCAGTGAAAGTGAAAACAGCATTGAATGGGAAAAGCAGCAGTGAAAGGGAAAAGCAGCAGTGAATAAGAAGAGCTGCAGTGAAACGGAAAAGCAGCAGTGAATAAGAAGAGCTGCAGTGAAACGGAAAAGCAGCAGTGAAAGGGAAAAGCAAGACTAAAAGGGAAAAGCAAGACTAAAAGGGAAAAGCAAGACTAAAAGGGAAAAGCAAGACTGAAAGTGAAAAGCAAGACTGAAAGGGATAAACAAGAGAGAAAAAGAAAAGCTAGACTAAAAGGGAAAATCAGCAGGTAAAGGGAAAAGCAGCAGTGAAAGTGAAAAGTAGCAGTGAAAGGGAAAAGCAGCAGTGAAAGGGAAAAACAAGAATAAAAAGGAAAAGCAGCAGTGAAAGGGAAAAGCAGCAGTGAAAGGGAAAAGCAGGAATAAAAAGGAAAAGAACCAGTGAAAGGGAAGAGCTGAAGTGAAAGGGAAGAGCAGCAGTGAAAGGGAAAAGTAGCAGGGAAAGGGAAAAGCAGCAGTGAAAGGGAAAAGCAGCAGTGAAAGGGAAAAGCTGCAGTGAAAGGGAAAAGCAGCAGTGAAAGGGAAAAGCAAGACTGAAAGGCTAAAGCAAGACTGAGAGGGAAAAGCAAGACTGAAAGGGAAAAAAAAGACTGAAAAAGAAAAGCAAGACTAAAATAGAAAATCAGCAGTGAAAGGGAAAACCAGCAGTGAAAAGGGAAAATCAGCAGTGAAAGGGAAAAGCAGCAGTGAAAGGGAAAAGCAGCAGTGAAAGGGAAAAGGAAGAATAAAAAGGAAAAGCAGCAGTGAAAGAGAAAATCAGCAGTGAAAGGGTAAAGCAGCAGTGAATGGGAAAAGCAGCAGTGAATTGGAAAAGCAAGAATAAAAGGGAAAAGCAAGAATAAATAGGAAAAGCAAGACTAAAAAGGAAAAGGAAGACTGAAAGGGAAAAGCAAGACTGAAAGGAAAAAAAACAAGACTGAAAAAGTAAAGCGAGACTAAAATGGAAAATCAGCAGTGAAAGGGAAAAGCAGCAGTGAAAGGGAAAAGCAACAGTGAAAGGGAAAAGCAGCAGTGAAAGGGAAAAGCAGCAGTAAAAGGGAAAAGCAGCAGTGAAAGGGAAAAGCAAGACTAAAATGGAAAAGCAGCAGTGAAAGGGTAAAGCAGCAGTGAAAGGGAAAAGCAAGAATAAAAAGGAAAAGCAGCAGTGAAAGAGAAAAGTAGCAGTGAAAGGGTAAAGCAGCAGTGAAAGGGAAAAGCAAGACTAAAAGGGAAAAGCAAGACTAAAAGGGAAAAGCAGCAGTGAAAGGGAAAAGCTGCAATGAAATGGAAAAGCAGCAGTGACAGAGAAGAGCAGCAGTGAAAGGGAAGAGCAGCAGTGAAAGGGAAGAGCAGCAGTGAAAGGGAAGAGAAGCAGTGAAGGGGAAGAGCAGCAGTGAATGTGAAAAGCAGGACTAAAAGGGAAAAGAAAGACTAAAAGGGAAAAGCAAGACAGAAAGGGAAAAGCAAGACTGAAAGGGAAAAGCAAGACTGAAAGTGAAAAACAAGACTGATAAAGAAAAGCAAGACTAAAAGGGAAAATCAGCAGTGAAAGGGAAAAGCAGAAGAGAAAGGGAATATCAGCAGTGAAAGGGAAAAGCAGCAGTGAAAGGGTAAAGCAGCAGTGAAAGGGAAAAGCAAGAATAAAAAGGAAAAGCAGCAGTGAAAGGGAATACAGCAGGGGAAGGGAAAAGCAGCAGGGGAAGGGAAAAGGAGCAGTGAAAGGGAAAAGCAGCAGTGAAAGGGAATATCAGCAGTGAAAGGGAAATGCAGAAATGAAAGGGAAGAGTAGCAGTGAAAGGGAAGAGCAGCAGTGAAAGGGTAGAGCAGCAGTGAAAGGGAAGAGCAGCAGTAAAAGGGAAGAGCAGAAGTGAAAGAGAAGAGCAGCAGTGAAAGGGAAGAGCAGCATTGAAAGGGAAGAGCAGCAGTGAAAGAGAAGAGCAGCAGTGAAAGGGAAGAGCAGCAGTGAAAGGGAAAAACAGCAGTGAAAGGGAAAAGCAGGACTAAAAGGGAAAAGCAATAGTGAAAGGGAAAAGCAAGAATAAAAGGGAAAAGCAGCAGAGAAAGGGAAAAGCAGTAGTGAAAGGGAAAAGCAAGACTAAAAGGGAACAGCAGCAGTGAATGGGAAAAGCAGCAGTGAAAGGGAAAAGTAGCAGAGAAAGGGAATATCAGCAGTGAAAGGGAAATGCAGAAATGAAAGGGAAGAGCAGCTGTGAAAGGGAAGAGCAGCAGTGAAAGGGAAAAGCAGCAGTGAAAGGGAAAAGCAGGACTAAATGGGAAAAGAAAGACTAAAAGGGAAAAGCAAGACTAAAAGGGAAAAGCAAGAGTGAAAGGGAAAAGGAAGACTAAAAGGGAAAAGCAGCAGAGAAAGGGAATACAGCAGGGGAAGGGAAAAGCAGCAGGGGAAGGGAAAAGCAGCAGTGAAAGGGAAAAGCAGCAGTGAAAGGGAATATCAGCAGTGAAAGGGAAATGCAGAAATGAAAGGGAAGAGCAGCAGTGAAAGGGAAGAGCAGCAGTGAAAGGGAAGAGCAACAGTGAAAGGGAAGAGCAGCAGTGAAAGGGAAGAGCAGCAGTGAATGGGAAAAACAGCAGTGAAAGGGAAAAGCAGGACTAAAAGGGAAAAGCACTAGTGAAAGGGAAAAGCAAGAATAAAAGGGAAAAGCAGCAGAGAAAGGGAAAAGCAGTAGTGAAAGGGAAAAGCAAGAATAAAAAGGAAAAGCAGCAGTGAAAGAGAAAAGCAGCAGTGAAAGGGAAGAGCAGCAGTGAAAGGGAAAAGCAGCAGTGAAAGGGAAAAGCAAGACTAAAAGGGAAAAGCAAGACTAAAAGGGAAAAGCAGCATTGAAAGGGAAAAGCAGCAGTGAAAGGGATAAGCAGGACTTAAAGGGAAAAGCAGCAGTGAAAGGGAAAATCTGCAATGAAATGGAAAAGCAGCAGTGACAGAGAAGAGCAGCAGTGAAAGGGAAGAGCAGCAGTGAAAGGGAAGAGCAGCAGTGAAAGGGAAGAGCAGCAGTGAAAGGGAAAAGCAAGACTGAAAGGGAAGAGCTGCAGTGAATGGGAAAAGCAGCAGTGAACGGGAAAAGCAGGACTAAAAGGGAAAAGAAAGACTAAAAGGGAAAAGCAAGACTAAAAGGGAAAAGCAAGAATAAAACGGAAAAGCAAGAATAAAAGGGAAAAGCAAGACTAAAAGTGAAAAGCAAGACTGAAAGGCTAAAGCAAGACTGAGAGGGAAAAGCAAGACTGAAAGGGAAAAAAAAGACTGAAAAAGAAAAGCAAGACTAAAATAGAAAATCAGCAGTGAAAGGGAAAACCAGCAGTGAAAAGGGAAAATCAGCAGTGAAAGGGAAAAGCAGCAGTGAAAGGGAAAAGCAGCAGTGAAAAGGAAAAGCTGCAATGAAATGGAAAAGCAGCAGTGAAAGAGAAGAGCAGCAGTGAAAGGGAAGAGCAGCAGTGAAAGGGAAAAGCAGCAGTGAAAGGGAAAAGTAAGTATAAAAAGGAAAAGCAGCAGTGAAAGGGAAAATCAGCAGTGAAAGGGAAAAGCAGCAGTGAAATGGAAGAGCAGCAGCGAAAGGGAAAAAAAGCAGGGAAAAAGAAAAGGAAGACTAAAAGGCAGAAACAGAAGTGAAAGGGAAAAGCAGCAGTGAAAAGGAAAAGCAAGACTTAAAGGGAAAAGCAGCAGTGAAAGTGAAAAGCAAGACTAAAAGTGAAAAGCAGCAGTGAAAGGGAAAAGCAAGACTAAAAGGGAAACGCACAGTGAAAGGGAAAAACAGCAGTGAAAGGGAAAAGCGGCAGTGAAAGGGAAAAGAAGCAGTGAAAGGGAAAAGCAAGATTAAAAGTGAAAAGCAGCAGTGAAAGGGTAAAACAGCTGTGAAAGGGAAAATCAGCAGTGAAAGGGAAAAGCAGCACTAAAAGGGAAAAGCAGCAGTGAAAGGGAAAAGCTGCAATGAAATGGAAAAGCAGAAGTGACAGAGAAGAGCAGTAGTGAAAGGGAAGAACAGCAGTGAAAGGGAAGAGCAAGACTGAAAGGGAATAGCAGAAGTGAATGGGAAAAGCATCAGTGAAAGGGAAAAGCAGGACTAAATGGGAAAAGAAAGACTAAAAGGGAAAAGCAAGACTAAAAGGGAAAAGCACCAGTGAAAGGGAAAAGCAAGACTAAAAGGGAAAAGCAGCAGAGAAAGGGAAAAGCAGGACTAAATAGGAAAAGCAGCAGTGAAAGGGAAAAGCAAGACTAAAATGGAAAAGCAGCAGTGAAAGGGTAAAGCAGCAGTGAAAGGGAAAAGCAAGAATAAAAAGGAAAAGCAGCAGTGAAAGAGAAAAGCAGCAGTGAAAGGGAAAAGCAAGACTAAAAGGAAAAAGCAAGACTAAAAGGTAAAAGCAGCAGTGAAAGGGTAAAGCAGCTGTGAAAGGGAAAAGCAGCAGTGAAAGGGAAAAGCAAGACTAAAAGGGAAAAGCAAGACTAAAAGGTAAAAGCAGCAGTGAAAGGGTAAAGCAGCTGTGAAAGGGAAAAGCAGCAGTGAAAGGGAAAAGCAGCATTAAAGGGAAAAGCAGCAGTGAAAGGGAAAAGCTGCAATGAAATGGAAAAGCAGCAGTGACAGAGAAGAGCAGCAGTTAAAGGGAAGAGCAGCAGTGAAAGGGAAGAGCAGCAGTGAAAGGGAAGAGCTGCAGTGAAAGGGAAGAGCAGCAGTGAATGGGAAAAGCAGCAGTGAAAGGGAAAGCAGGACTAAAAGGGAAAAGAAAGACTAAAAGGGAAAAGCAAGACCAAAAGGGAAAAGCAGCACTGAAAGGGAAAAGCAGCAGTGAATGGGAAAATCAGCAGTGAAAGGGAAAAGCAAGACTAAAAGGGAAAAGCAAGAATAAAAGGGAAAAGCAAGACTAAAAGGGAAAAGCAAGACTGAAAGGGAAAAGTAAGACTGAAAGGGAAAAACAAGACTGAAAAAGAAAAGCAAGACTAAAAGGGAAAATCAGCAGTGAAAGGGAAAAGCAGCAGTGAAAGGGAAGAGCAGCAGTTAAAGGGAAAAGCAAGACTAAAAGGGAAAAGCAGCAGTGAAAGTGAAAAGCAAGATTAAAAGTGAAAAGCAGAAGTGAAAGGGAAAAGCAGCAGTGAAAGAGTAAAGCAGCAGTGAAAGGGAAAAGCAGAAGTGAAAGTGAAAAGCAGAAGTGAAAGGGAAAATCATCAGTTAAAGGGAAGAGCAGCAATGAAAGGGAAGAGCAGCAGTGAAAGGGAAGAGCTGCTGTTAAAGGGAAAAGCAGGACTAAAAGGGAAAAGCACTAGTGAAAGAGAAAAGCAAGAATAAAAGGGAAAAGCAGCAGAGAAAGGGAAAAGCAGTAGTGAAAGGGAAAAGCAGCAGAGAAAGGGAAACGCAGCAGAGAAAGGGAAGTGCAGAAGTGAAAGGGAAGAGCGGCAGTGAAAAGGAAAAGCAAGAGTAAAAGGGAAAAGCAGCAGTGAAAGGGTAAAGCAGCTGTGAAAGGAAAAAGCAGCAGTGAAAGGGAAATGCAGCACTAAAAATAAAAAGCAGCAGTGAAAGGGAAATGCAGCAATGAAAGGGAAGAGTAGCAGTGAAAGGGAAAACCAATACTAAAAGGGAAAACCAGAAGTGAAAGGGAAAAGCAGCAGTGAAAGGGAAATACAGCAGTGAAAGGGAAAAGCAGCAGTGAAAGGGAAATGCAGCAGTGAAATGGAAAAGCTGGTCTAAAAGTGAAAAGCAAGACTAAAATGGAAAAGCAGCAGTGAAAGGGAAAAGCTGCAATGAAATAGAAAAGCAGCAGTGAAAGAGAAGAGCAGCAGTGAAAGGGAAGAGCAGCAATGAAAGGGAAGAGCAGCAGTGAAAGGGAAAAGCAAGACTGAAAGGGAAGAGCAGCAGTGAAAGGGAAAAGCAAGACTAAAAGGGAAAAGCAGCAAAGAAAGGGAAAAGCAGGACTAAAAGGGAAAAGCAGCAGTGATAGGGAAAAGCAAGACTAAAAGGGAAAATCAGCAGTGAAAGGGAAACGCAACAGTGAATGGGAAAATCAGCAGTGAAAGGGAAAAGCAGCAGTGAAAGTGAAAAGCAGCAGTGAAAGGGAAAATCTGCAATGAAATGGAAAAGCAGCAGTGAAAGAGAAGAGCAGCAGTGAAAGGGAAGAGCAGCAGTGAAAGGGAACAGCAAGAATAAAACGGAAAAGCAGCAGTGAAAGGGAAAACCAGCAGTGAAAGGGAAAAGCAGCAGTGAAAGTGAAAAGCAGCAGTGAAAGGGAAAATCTGCAATGAAATGGAAAAGCAGCAGTGAAAGAGAAGAGCAGCAGTGAAAGGGAAGAGCAGCAGTGAAAGGGAACAGCAAGACTAAATGGGAAAAGCAAGAATAAAAGGGAAAAGCAAGACAGAAAGGGAAAAGCAAGACTGAAAGGGAAAAGCAAGACTGAAATGGAAAAACAAGACTGAAAAAGAAAAGCAAGACTAAAAGGGAAAATCAGCAGTGAAAGGGAAAAGCAGCAGAGAAAGGGAATATCAGCAGTGAAAGGGAAAAACAGCAGTGAAAGTGTAAAGCAGCAGTGAAAGGGAAAAGCAAGAATAAAAAGGAAAAGCAGCAGTGAAAGGGAATACAGCAGGGGAAGGGAAAAGAAGCAATGAAAGGGAAGAGCAGCAATGAAAGGGAAGAGCAGCAGTGAAAGAGAAGAGCAGCAGTGAAAGGGAAGAGCAGCAGTGAAAGGGAAGAGCAGCAGTGAAAGGGAAGAGCAGCAGTGAAAGGGAAAAGCAGCAGTGAAAGGGAAGAGCAGCAGTGAATGGGAAAAGCAGCAGTGAAAGGGAAAAGCAGGACTAAAACGGAAAAGAACTAGTGAAAGGGAAAAGCAAGAATAAAAGGGAAAAGCAGCAGAGAACGGGAAAAGCAGCAGTGAAAGGGAAGAGCAGCACTGAAAGGTAGAAGCAGCAATGAATGGGAAAAGCAGCAGTGAATGGGAAAAGTAGCAAAGAAAGGGAAAAGCAGCAGAGAAACTGAAGTGCAGAAGTGAAAGGGAAGAGCAGCAGTGAAAGGGAAAAGCAGCAGTGAAAGGGAAAAGCAGCAGTGAAAGGAATATCAGCAGTGAAAGGCAAGAGCAGCAGTGAAAGGGAAGAGCAGCAGTGAAAAAGAAGAGCAGCAGTGAAAGGGAAAAGCAGCAGTGAAAGGGAAAAGCAGCAGTGAATGGGAAAAGCAGCAGTGAAAGGGAAAAGCGGCAGAGAAAGGGAAAACCAGCAGAGAAAGGGAAAAGCAGCAGAGAAAGGGAAAAGCGGCAGAGAAAGGGAAAAGCAGCAGAGAAAGGGAAAAGCAGCAGTGAATGGGAAAAGTAGTAGTGAAAGGGAAAATTAGCAGTGAAAGGGAAAAGCAGGACTAAAAGGGAAAAGAAAGACTAAAAGGGAAAAGCAATACTGAAAAAGAAAAGCAAGACTATAAGGGAAAATCAGCAATGAAAGGGAAGAGCAGCAGTGAAAGGAAAGAGCAGCAGTGAAAGGGAAGAGCAGCAGTGAAAGGGAAAACAGCAGTGAATGGGAAAAGAAACAGAGAAAGGGAAAAGCAGGACTAAAAAAGAAAAGCACTAGTGTAAGGGAAAAGCAAGACTAAAAGGGAACAGCAGCAGTGAATGGGAAAAGCAGCAGTGAATGGGAAAAGCAGCAGAGAATGGGAAAAGCAGCAGAGAAAGGGAAAAGCAGGAGTGAAAGGGAAGTGCAGAAGTGAAAGGGAAGAGCAGCAGTGAATAGAGAAAAGCAGCAGTGAATGGGAAAAGCAGGAGTGAAAGGGAAACGTAGCAGAGAAAGGGAAAAGCAGCAGAGAAAGGGAAAAGCAGCAGAGAAAGGGAAATTCAGAAGTGAAAGGGAAGAGCAGCAGTGAAAGGGAAAAGCAGCAGTGAAAGGGAAAAGCAGCACTGAAAGGGAAAAGCAGCAGTGAAAGGGAAATGCAGAAATGAAAGGGAAGAGTAGCAGTGAAGGGAAGAGCAGCAGTGAAAGGGAAGAGCAGCAGTGAATGGGAAAACCAGCAGAGAAAGGGAAAAGCAGCAGAGAAAGGGAAAAGCAGCAGAGAAATGGAAAAGTAGCAGTGAAAGGGAAAAGCAGGACTAAAAGAGAAAAGAAAGACTAAAAGGGAAAAGCAAGACTGAAAAAAAAAGCAAGACTAAAAGGGAAAATCAGCAGTGAATGGGAAGAGCAGCAGTGAAAGGGAAGAGCAGCAGTGAAAGGGAAGAGCAGCAGTGAATGGGAAAAGCTGCAGTGAAAGGGAAAAGCAGGACTAAAAAGGAAAAGCACGAGTGAAAGGGAAAAGCAAGAATAAAAGGGAAAAGCACGAGTGAAAGGGAAAATCAAGACTAAAAGGGAAAAGCAGCAGTGAAAGGGAAGAGCAGCAGTGAAAAGGAAAAGCAGCAGTGAAAGGGAAAAGCAAGACTGAAAGGGAAAAGCAAGACTAAAAGGGAAAAGCAAGACTGAAAAAGAAAAGCAAGACTAAAAGGGAAAATCAGCAGTGAAATTGAAAAGCAGCAGTGAAGGGGGAAAGCAGCAGTGAAAGGGAAGAGCAGCAGTGACAGGGAAAAGCAAGAATAAAAAGGAAAAGCAGCAGTGAAAGGGAAAAGCAGCAGTGAAAGGGAAAAGCAGCAGTGAAAGGGAAAAACAAGAATAACAGGGAAAAGCAGCAGTGAAAGGGAAGAGCAGAAGTGAAAGGGAAAAGAAGCAGTGAAAGGGAAAAGCAGCAGTGAAAGGGAAAAGCAAGACTAAAAGGGAAAAGCAAGACTAAAGGGAAAAGCAGCAGTGAAAGGGTAAAGCAGCTGTGAAAGGAAAAAGCAGCAGTGAAAGGGAAATGCCGAAATGAAAGGGAAGAGCAGCAGTGAAAGGGAAGAGCAGCAGTGAAAGGGAAAAGCAGTAGTGAAAGGGAAAAGCAAGACTAAAAGGTAACAGCAGCAGTGAATGGGAAAAGCAGCAGTGAATGGGAAAAGCAGCAGAGAAAGGGAAAAGCAGCAGAGAAAGGGAAGTGCAGAAGTGAAAGGGAAGAGCAGCAGTGAAAGGGAAAAGCAGCAGTGAATGGGAAAAGCAGCAGTGAAAGTGAAGATCAGCAGTGAAGGGGAAGAGCAGCAGTGAAAGGGAAGAGCAGCAGTGAAAGGGAAGAGCAGCAGTGAAATGGAAGAGCAGCAGTGAAATGGAAAAGCAGGACTAAAAGGGAAAAGAAAGACTAAAAGGGAAAAGCAAGACTAAAAGGGAAAAGCACTAGTGAAAGGGAAAAAGAGAATAAAAGGCAAAAGCAGCAGAGAAAGGGAAAAGCAGTAGTGAAAGGGAAAAGCAAGACTAAAAGGGAACAGCAGCAGTGAATGGGAAAAGCAGCAGTGAATGGGAAATGCAGCAGAGAATGGGAAAAGCAGCAGAGAAAGGGAAAAGCAGCAGAGAAAGGGAAGTGCAGCAGTGAAAGGGAATATCAGCAGTGAAAGGGAAAAACAGCAGTGAAAGGGAAAACAAGACTAAAAAAGAAAAGCAAGACTGAAAAAGAAAAGCAAGACTAAAAGGGAAAATCAGCAGTGAAAGGGAAAAGCAGAAGAGAAAGGGAATATCAGCAGTGAAAGGGAAAAGCAGCAGTGAAAGGGTAAAGCAGCAGAGAAAGGGAAAAGCAAGAATAAAAAGGAAAAGCAGCAGTGAAAGGGAATACAGCAGGGGAAGGGAAAAGCAGCAGGGGAAGGGAAAAGCAGCAGTGAAAGGGAAAAGCAGGACTAAAAGGGAAAAGAAAGACTAAAAGGGAAATGCAAGAATAAAATGGAAAAGCAGCAGTGAAAGGGAAAAACAAGACTAACAGGGAAAAGCAGCAGTGAAAGGGAAAAGCAGCAGTGAAAGGGAAAAGCAGCAGTGAATGGGAAAAGCAGCAGAGAATGGGAAAAGCAGCTGAGAAAGGAAAGTGCAGCAGTGAAAGGGAAGAGCAGCAGTGAATGGGAAAAGCAGCAGTGAAAGGGAAAAGCAGGACTAAAAGGGAAAAGAAAGACTAAAAGGGAAATGCAAGAATAAAATGGAAAAGCAGCAGTGAAAGGGAAAAACAAGACTAACAGGGAAAAGCAGCAATGAAAGGGAAAAGCAGCAGTGAAAGGGAAAAGCAGCAGTGAATGGGAAAAGCAGCAGAGAATGGGAAAAGCAGCTGAGAAAGGAAAGTGCAGCAGTGAAAGGGAAGAGCAGCAGTGAATGGGAAAAGCAGCAGTGAAAGGGAAAAGCAGGACTAATAGGGAAAAGAAAGACTAAAAGGGAATAGGAAGAATAAAAGGGAAAAGCACAGGTGAAAGTGAAAAGCAAGAATAAAAGGGAAAAGCAGCAGAGAAAGAGAAAAGCAGTAGTGAATGGTAAAAGCAAGACTAAAAGGGAACAGCAGCAGTGAATGGGAAAAGCAGCAGTGAATGGGAAAAGCAGCAGAGAAAGGGAAGTGCAGCAGTGAAAGGGAAAACCAAGACTAAAATAGAAAAGCAAGACTGAAAAAGAAAAGCAAGACTAAAAGGGAAAATCAGCAGTGAAAGGGAAAATCAGCAGTGAAAAGGGAAAAGCAGCAGTGAAAGGGAAGAGCAGAAGTTAAAGGGAAGAGCAGCAGTGAAAGCTAAAAGCAGCAGTGAAAGGGAAAAGCAGCAGGAGAAGGGAAAAGCAGCAGGGGAAGGGAAAAGCAGCAGTGAAAGGGAAAAACAAGACTGAAATGGAAAAGCAAGACTAAAAAGAAAAGCAAGACTGAAAAAGAAAAGCAAGACTAAAAGGGAAAATCAGCAGTGAAAGGGAAAAGCAGCAGTGAAAAGGGAAAAGCAGCAGTGAAAGGGAAATGCAGCAATGAAAGGGAAGAGCAGCAGTGAAAGGGAAGAGCAGCAGTGAAAGGTAAGAGCAGCAGTGAAAGGGAAGAGCAGCAGTGAAAGGGAAGAGCAGCAGTGAAAGGGAAGAGCAGCAGTGAATGGGAAAAGCAGCAGTGAATGGGAAAAGCAGCAGTGAATGGGAAAAGCAGCAGAGAATGGGAAAAGCAGCAGAGAAAGGGAAAAGCAGCAGAGAAAGGGAAGTGCAGCAGTGAAAGGGAAGAGCAGCAGTGAAAGGGAAAAACAGCAGTGAAAGGGAAAAGCAGCAGAAAAAGGGAATATCAGCAGTGAAAGGGAAAAGCAGCAGTGAAAGGGTAAAGCAGCAGAGAAAGGGAAAAGCAAGAATAAAAAGGAAAAGCAGCAGTGAAAGGGAATACAGCAGGGGAAGGGAAAAGCAGCAGGGGAAGGGAAAAGCAGCAGTGAAAGGGAAAAGCAGCAGTGAACGGGAAAAGCAGCAGTGAAAGGGAAAAGCAGGACTAAAAGGGAAAAGAAAGACTAAAAGGGAAATGCAAGAATAAAAGGGAAAAGCAGCAGTGAAAGGGAAAAGCAGCAGTGAAAGGGAATAGCAGCAGTGAAAGGGAAGAGTAGCAGTGAAAGGGAAGAGCAGCAGTGAAAGGGAAGAGCAGCAGTGAATGAAAAAAAAGCAGCAGTGAAAGGGAAAAGCAGGACTAATAGGGAAAAGAAAGACTAAAAGGGAAAAGCAAGAATAAAAGGGAAAAGCACGAGTGAAAGTGAAAAGCAAGAATAAAAGGGAAAAGCAGCAGAGAAAGAGAAAAGCAGTAGTGAATGGTAAAAGCAAGACTAAAAGGGAACAGCAGCAGTAAATGGGAAAAGCAGCAGTGAATGGGAAAAGCAGCAGAGAAAGGGAAAAGCCGCAGTGAAAGGGAAGAGCAGAAGTTAAAGGGAAGAGCAGCAGTGAAAGCTAAAAGCAGCAGTGAAAGGGAAAAGCAGCAGGAGAAGGGAAAAGCAGCAGGGGAAGGGAAAAGCAGCAGTGAAAGGGAAAAGGATGAATAAAAAGGAAAAGCAGCAGTGAAAGGGAAAAGCAGCAGTGAAAGGGAAAAGCAGCAGTGAAAGGGAAAAGCAGCAGTGAAAGGGAAAAGCAGCAGTGAAAGGGAAGTGCAGCAGTGAAATGGAAGAGCAGCAGTGAAAGGGAAGAGCAGCAGTGAAAGGGAAGAGCAGCAGTGAATGGGAAAAGCAGCAGTGAATGGGAAAAGCAGCAGAGAATGGGAAAAGCAGCAGAGAAAGGGAAAAGCAGCAGAGAAAGGGAAGTGCAGCAGTGAAAGGGAAGTGCAGGAGTGAAAGGGAAAAGCAAGACTAAAAAAGAAAAGCAAGACTGAAAAAGAAAAGCAAGACTAAAAGGGAAAATCAGCAGTGAAAGGGAAAAGCAGCAGAGAAAGGGAATATCAGCAGTGAAAGGGAAAAGCAGCAGTGAAAGGGAAAAGCAGCAGTGAACGGGAAAAGCAGCAGTGAAAGGGAAAAGCAGGACTAAAAGGGAAAAACAGGACTAAAAGGGAAAAGAAAGACTAAAAGGGAAATGCAAGAATAAAAGGGAAAAGCAGCAGTGAAAGGGAAAAACAAGACTAACAGGGAAAAGCAGCAGTGAAAGGGAAAAGCAGCAGTGAAAGGGAAAAACAAGACTAACAGGGAAAAGCAGCAGTGAAAGGAAAAAGCAGCAGTGAAAGGGAAAAGCAGCAGTGAAAGGGAAGAGCAGCAGTGAAAGGGAAGAGCAGCAGTGAAACGGAAGAGCAGCAGTGAAAGGGAAGAGTAGCAGTGAAAGGGAAGAGCAGCAGTGAAAGGGAAGAGCAGCAGTGAATGAAAAAAAAGCAGCAGTGAAAGGGAAAAGCAGGACTAATAGGGAAAAGAAAGACTAAAAGGGAAAAGCAAGAATAAAAGGGAAAAGCACGAGTGAAAGTGAAAAGCAAGAATAAAAGGGAAAAGCAGCAGAGAAAGAGAAAAGCAGTAGTGAATGGTAAAAGCAAGACTAAAAGGGAACAGCAGCAGTAAATGGGATAAGCAGCAGTGAATGGGAAAAGCAGCAGAGAAAGGGAAGTGCAGCATTGAAAAAGAAGTCCAGCATTGAAAGGGAAAAGCAGCAGTGAAAGGGAAAAGCAAGACTGAAAGAGAAAACCAAGACTAAAATAGAAAAGCAAGACTGAAAAAGAAAAGCAAGACTAAAAGGGAAAATCAGCAGTGAAATTGAAAAGCAGCAGTGAAAGGGGAAAGAAGCAGTCAAAGGTAAGAGCAGCAGTGAAAGGGAAAAGCAGCACTAAAAGGAAAAAGCAGCAGTGAAAGGGAAATGCAGCAATGAAAGGGAAGAGTAGCAGTGAAAGGGAAGAGCAGCAGTGAAAGGGAAGAGCAGCAGTGAAAAAGAAGAGCAGCAGCGAAAAAGAAGAGCAGCAGTAAAAGGGAAGAGCAGCAGTGAAAGGGAAGAGTAGCAGTGAAATGGAAGAGCAGCAGTGAAAGGGAAGAGCAGCAGTGAAAGGGAAGAGCAGCAGTGAATGGGAAAAGCAGCAGTAAAAGGGAAAAGCAGGACTAAAAGGGAAAAGAAAGACTAAAAGGGAAAAGCAAGACTAAAAGGGAAAAGCACTAGTGAAAGGGAAAAGCAAGAATAAAATTGAAAAGCAGCAGAGAAAGGGAAAAGCAGTAGTGAAAGGGAAAAGCAGGACTAAAAGGGAACAGCAGCAGTGAATGGGAAAAGCAGCAGTGAATGGGAAAAGCAGCAGTGAATGGGAAAAGTAACAGTGAAAGGGAAAAGCAGCAATGAAAGGGAAAATCAGCAGTGAAAGGGAAAAGCAAGACTAAAAGGGAAAAGCACGAGTGAAAGGGAAAAGCAAGACTAAAAGGGAAAAGCACGAGTGAAAGGGAAAAGCAAGACTAAAAGGGAAAAGCACGAGTGAAAGGGAAAAGCAAGACTAAAAGGGAAAAGCACGAGTGAAAGGGAAAAGCAAGACTAAAAGGGAAAAGAAAGACTAAAAGGGAAAAACAGCAGTGAAAGGAAAAAGCAGCAGTGAAAGGGAAAAGCAGCAGTGAAAGGGAAAAGCAGCAGTAAAAGGAAAAAGCAGCACTGAAAGGGAAATGCTGCATTTAAAGGGAAGAGCAGCAGTGAAAGGCAAGAGCAGCAGTGAAAGGGAAGAGCAGCAGTGAATGGGAAGAGCAGCAGTGAAAGGGAAAATCAGCAGTGAAAGGGAAAATCAGCAGTGAAAAGGGAAAAGCAGCAGTGAAAGGGAAGAGCAGAAGTTAAAGGGAAGAGCAGCAGTGAAAGCTAAAAGCAGCAGTGAAAGGGAAAAGCAGCAGGAGAAGGGAAAAGCAGCAGGGGAAGGGAAAAGCAGCAGTGAAAGGGAAAAACAAGACTGAAATGGAAAAGCAAGACTAAAAAGAAAAGCAAGACTGAAAAAGAAAAGCAAGACTAAAAGCGAAAATCAGCAGTGAAAGGGAAAAGCAGCAGTGAAAAGGGAAAAGCAGCAGTGAAAGGGAAATGCAGCAATGAAAGGGAAGAGCAGCAGTGAAAGGGAAGAGCAGCAGTGAAAGGGAAGAGCAGCAGTGAAAGGGAAGAGCAGCAGTGAAAGGGAAGAGCAGCAGTGAATGGGAAAAGCAGCAGTGAATGGGAAAAGCAGCAGTGAATGGGAAAAGCAGCAGAGAATGGGAAAAGCAGCAGAGAAAGGGAAAAGCAGCAGAGAAAGGGAAGTGCAGCAGTGAAAGGGAAGAGCAGCAGTGAAAGGGAAAAACAGCAGTGAAAGGGAAAAGCAGCAGAAAAAGGGAATATCAGCAGTGAAAGGGAAAAGCAGCAGTGAAAGGGTAAAGCAGCAGAGAAAGGGAAAAGCAAGAATAAAAAGGAAAAGCAGCAGTGAAAGGGAATACAGCAGGGGAAGGGAAAAGCAGCAGGGGAAGGGAAAAGCAGCAGTGAAAGGGAAAAGCAGCAGTGAACGGGAAAAGCAGCAGTGAAAGGGAAAAGCAGGACTAAAAGGGAAAAGAAAGACTAAAAGGGAAATGCAAGAATAAAAGGGAAAAGCAGCAGTGAAAGGGAAAAGCAGCAGTGAAAGGGAAGTGCAGCAGTGAAATGGAAGAGCAGCAGCAAAACACAAGAGCAGCAGTGAAAGGGAAGAGTAGCAGTGAAAGGGAAGAGCAGCAGTGAAAGGGAAGAGCAGCAGTGAAAGGGAAGAGCAGCAGTGAATGGGAAAAGCAGCAGTGAAAGGGAAAAGCAGGACTAAAAGGGAAAAGAAGGACTAAAAGGGAAAAGCAAGAATAAAAGGGAAAAGCACGAGTGAAAGTGAAAAGCAAGAATAAAAGGGAAAAGCAGGAGAGAAAGAGAAAAGCAGTAGTGAATGGTAAAAGCAAGACTAAAAGGGAACAGCAGCAGTGAATGGGAAAAGCAGCAGTGAATGGGAAAAGCAGCAGAGAAAGGGAAAAGCCGCAGTGAAAGGGAAGAGCAGAAGTTAAAGGGAAGAGCAGCAGTGAAAGCTAAAAGCAGCAGTGAAAGGGAAAAGCAGCAGGAGAAGGGAAAAGCAGCAGGGGAAGGGAAAAGCAGCAGTGAAAGGGAAAAGGATGAATAAAAAGGAAAAGCAGCAGTGAAAGGGAAAAGCAGCAGTGAAAGGGAAAAGCAGCAGTGAAAGGGAAAAGCAGCAGTGAAAGGGAAAAGCAGCAGTGAAAGGGAAGTGCAGCAGTGAAATGGAAGAGCAGCAGTGAAAGGGAAGAGCAGCAGTGAAAGGGAAGAGCAGCAGTGAATGGGAAAAGCAGCAGTGAATGGGAAAAGCAGCAGAGAATGGGAAAAGCAGCAGAGAAAGGGAAAAGCAGCAGAGAAAGGGAAGTGCAGCAGTGAAAGGGAAGTGCAGCAGTGAAAGGGAAAAGCAAGACTAAAAAAGAAAAGCAAGACTGAAAAAGAAAAGCAAGACTAAAAGGGAAAATCAGCAGTGAATGGGAAAAGCAGCAGAGAAAGGGAATATCAGCAGTGAAAGGGAAAAGCAGCAGTGAAAGGGAAAAGCAGCAGTGAACGGGAAAAGCAGCAGTGAAAGGGAAAAGCAGGACTAAAAGGGAAAAACAGGACTAAAAGGGAAAAGAAAGACTAAAAGGGAAATGCAAGAATAAAAGGGAAAAGCAGCAGTGAAAGGGAAAAACAAGACTAACAGGGAAAAGCAGCAGTGAAAGGGAAAAGCAGCAGTGAAAGGGAAAAACAAGACTAACAGGGAAAAGCAACAGTGAAAGGAAAAAGCAGCAGTGAAAGGGAAAAGCAGCAGTGAAAGGGAATAGCAGCAGTGAAAGGGAAGAGCAGCAGTGAAACGGAAGAGCAGCAGTGAAAGGGAAGAGTAGCAGTGAAAGGGAAGAGCAGCAGTGAAAGGGAAGAGCAGCAGTGAATGAAAAAAAAGCAGCAGTGAAAGGGAAAAGCAGGACTAATAGGGAAAAGAAAGACTAAAAGGGAAAAGCAAGAATAAAAGGGAAAAGCACTAGTGAAAGGGAAAAGCAAGAATAAAAGGGAAAAGCAGCAGAGAAAGAGAAAAGCAGTAGTGAATGGTAAAAGCAAGACTAAAAGGGAACAGCAGCAGTAAATGGGAAAAGCAGCAGTGAATGGGAAAAGCAGCAGAGAAAGGGAAGTGCAGCATTGAAAAAGAAGTCCAGCATTGAAAGGGAAAAGCAGCAGTGAAAGGGAAAAGCAAGACTGAAAGAGAAAACCAAGACTAAAATAGAAAAGCAAGACTGAAAAAGAAAAGCAAGACTAAAAGGGAAAATCAGCAGTGAAATTGAAAAGCAGCAGTGAAAGGGGAAAGAAGCAGTCAAAGGTAAGAGCAGCAGTGAAAGGGAAAAGCAGCACTAAAAGGAAAAAGCAGCAGTGAAAGGGAAATGCAGCAATGAAAGGGAAGAGTAGCAGTGAAAGGGAAGAGCAGCAGTGAAAGGGAAGAGCAGCAGTGAAAAAGAAGAGCAGCAGCGAAAAAGAAGAGCAGCAGTAAAAGGGAAGAGCAGCAGTGAAAGGGAAGAGTAGCAGTGAAATGGAAGAGCAGCAGTGAAAGGGAAGAGCAGCAGTGAAAGGGAAGAGCAGCAGTGAATGGGAAAAGCAGCAGTAAAAGGGAAAAGCAGGACTAAAAGGGAAAAGAAAGACTAAAAGGGAAAAGCAAGACTAAAAGGGAAAAGCACTAGTGAAAGGGAAAAGCAAGAATAAAATTGAAAAGCAGCAGAGAAAGGGAAAAGCAGTAGTGAAACGGAAAAGCAGGACTAAAAGGGAACAGCAGCAGTGAATGGGAAAAGCAGCAGTGAATGGGAAAAGCAGCAGTGAATGGGAACAGTAACAGTGAAAGGGAAAAGCAGCAATGAAAGGGAAAATCAGCAGTGAAAGGGAAAAGCAAGACTAAAAGGGAAAAGCACGAGTGAAAGGGAAAAGCAAGACTAAAAGGGAAAAGCACGAGTGAAAGGGAAAAGCAAGACTAAAAGGGAAAAGCACGAGTGAAAGGGAAAAGCAAGACTAAAAGGGAAAAGAAAGACTAAAAGGGAAAAACAGCAGTGAAAGGAAAAAGCAGCAGTGAAAGGGAAAAGCAGCAGTGAAAGGGAAAAGCAGCAGTAAAAGGAAAAAGCAGCACTGAAAGGGAAATGCTGCATTTAAAGGGAAGAGCAGCAGTGAAAGGCAAGAGCAGCAGTGAAAGGGAAGAGCAGCAGTGAATGGGAAGAGCAGCAGTGAAAGGGAAGAGCAGCAGTGAAAGGGAAGAGCAACACTTAAAGGGAAATGCAGGAATAAAAAGGAAAAGCACGAGTGAAAGGGAAAATCAAAACTAAAAGGCAAAAGCAGCAGAGAAAGGGAAAAGCAGGACTAAAAAGGAAAAGCAGCAGTGAATGGGAAAAGCGGCAGTGAATGGGAAAAGTAGCAGAGAAAGGGAAAAGCAGATGAGAAAGGGAAGTGCAGAAGTGAAAGGGAAGAGCAGCAGTGAAAGGGAAAAGCAGCAGTGAAAGGGAAAAGCAGCAGTGAAAGGGAAGACCAGCAGTGAAAGGGAAGAGCAGCAGTGAATGGGAAAAGTAGCATTTAAAGGGAAAAGCAGGACTAAAATGGAAAAGAAAGACTAAAAGGGAAAAGGAAGACTAAAAGGGAAAAGCACTAGTGAAAGGGAAAAGCAAGAATAAAAGGGAAAAGCAGCAGAGAAAGGGAAAAGCAGTAGTGAAAGGGAAAAGCAAGACTAAAAGGGAACAGCAGCAGTGAATGGGAAAAGCCGCAGTGAATGGGAAAAGCAGCAGAGAATGGGAAAAGTAGCAGAGAAAGGGAAGTGCATCAGTGAAAGGGAACTGCAGCAGTGAAAGGGAAGAGCAGCAGTGAAAGGGAAAAGCAGCATTGAAAGGGAAATGCAGCAGGGGAAGGGAAAATCAGCAGGGGAAGGGAAAAGCAGCAGTGAAACTGTAAAGCAGCAGTGAAAGGGAAAAGCAAGAATAAAAAGGAAAAGCAGCAGTGAAAGGGAAAAGCAGCAGTGAAAGGGAAAAGCAGCAGTGAAAGGGAAGAGCAGCAGTGAAAGGGAAAAGCAGCAGTGAAAGGGAAGAGCAGCAGTGAAAGTGTAAAGCAGCAGTGAAAGGGAAAAGCAAGAATAAAAAGGAAAAGCAGCAGTGAAAGGGAAAAGCAGCAGTGAAAGTGAAGAGCAGCAGTGAAAGGGAAAAGCAGCAGTGAAAGGGAAGAGCAGCAGTGAAAGGGAAAAGCAGCAGTGAAAGGGAAAAGCAGCAGGGGAAGAAAAAATCAGCAGGGGAAGGGAAAAGCAGCAGTGAAAGTGTAAAGCAGCAGTGAAAGGGAAAAGCAAGAATAAAAAGGAAAAGAAGCAGTGAAAGGGAAAAGCAGCAGTGAAAGGGAAAAGCAGCAGTGAAAGGGAAGAGCAGCAGTGAAAGGGAAGAGCAGCAGTGAAAGGGAAGAGCAGCAGTGAATGGGAAAAGCAGGACTAAAAGGGAAAAGAAAGACTAAAAGGGAAAAGCAAGACTAAAAGGGAAAAGCACTAGTGAAAGGGAAAAGCAAGAATAAAAGTGAAAAGCTGCAGAGAAAGGGAAAAGCAGTAGTGAAAGGGAAAAGCAAGACTAAAAGGGAACAGCAGCAGTGAATGGGAAAAGCAGCAGTGAATGGGAAAAGCAGCAGAGAATGGGAAAAGCAGCTGAGAAAGGAAAGTGCAGCAGTGAAAGGGAAAAGCAGCAGTGAAAGAAAAAGCAGCAGTGAAAGGGAAAAGCAGTAGAGAATGGGAAAAGCAGCAGAGAAAGGGAAAAGCAGCAGAGAAAGGGAAGTGCAGAAGTGAAAGGGAAGAGCAGCAGTGAAAGGGAAAAGCAGCAGTGAAAGGGAAAAGCAGCAGTGAAAGGGAATATCAGCAGTGAAAGGGAAAAGCAGCAGGGCAAGGGAAAAGCAGCAGGGGAAGGGAAAAGCAGCAGTGAAAGGGAAAAGCAGCAGTGAAAGGGAAGAGCAGCAGTGAAAGGTAAGAGCAGCAGTGAATGGGAAGAGCAGCAGTGAAAGGGAAGAGCAGAAGTGAATGGGAAAAGCAGCAGTGAAAGGGAAAAGCAGGACTAAAAGGGAAAAGAAAGACTAAAAGGGAAAAGCAAGACTAAAAGGGAAAAGCAGCAGAGAACGGGAAAAGCAGTAGTGAAAGGGAAAAGCAAGACTAAAAAGGAACAGCAGCAGTGAATGGGAAAAGCAGCAGAGAATGGGAAAAGCAGCAGAGAAAGGGAAGTGCAGAAGGGAAAGAGAATATAAGCAGTGAAAGGGAAAAGCAGCAGTGAAAGGGAAAAGCAGCAGTGAAAGGGAAAAGCAGCAGGGGAAGGGAAAAGCAGCAGTGAAAGGGAAAAGCAAGCCTGAAAATGTAAAGCAAGACTAAAAGGGAAAAGCAAGAATGAAAAAGAAAAGCAAGAATAAAAGGGAAAATCAGCAGTGAAAGGGAAAAGCAGCAGTGAAAGGGAAGAGCAGTAGTGAAAGGGAAAAGCAGCAGAGGAAGGGAAAAGCAGCAGTAAAAGGGAAAAGCAGCAGTGAAAGGGAAAAGCAAGAATAAAAAGGAAAAGCAGCAGTGAAAGGGAAAAGCAAGAATAAAAAGGAAAAGCAGCAGTGAAAGGGAAAATCAGCAGTGAAGTGGAAAATCAGCAGTGAAAGGGATAAGCAACAGTGAAAGGGAAGTGCAGCAATGAAAAGGAAGTGCAGCAGTGAAAGGGAAAAGCAGCAGTGAAAAGGAAAAGCAGCAGTGAAAGGGAAAAGCAGCAGGGGAAGGGAAAAGCAGCAGTAAAAGGGAAAATCAGCTGTGAAGTGGAAAATCAGCAGTGAAAGGGAAAAGCAATAGTGAAAGGGAAAAGCAGAGTGAACGGGAAAAGCAAGACTAAAAGGGAAAAGCAGCAGTGAATGTGAAAATCAGCAGTGAAAGGGAAGAGCAGCAGTGAAAGGCAAGAGCTGCAGTGAAAGGGAAGAGCTGCAGTGAAATGGAAGAGCAGCAGTGAATGGGAAAAGCAGCAGTGAAAGGGAAAAGCAGGACTAAAAGGGAAAAGCACGAGTGAAAGGGAAAAGCACGAGTGAAAGGGAAAAGCAAGAATAAAAGGGAAAAGCAGCAGAGAAAGGGAAAAACAGCAGTGAAAGGGAAAAGCAGCAGTGAATGTGAAAATCAGCAGTGAAAGGGAAAAGCAGCAGTGAAAGGCAAGAGCTGCAGTGAAAGGGAAGAGCTGCAGTGAAATGGAAGAGCAGCAGTGAATGGGAAAAGCAGCAGTGAAAGGGAAAATCAAGATGAAAATGGAAAAGCACGAGTGAAAGGGAAAATCAAGACTAAAAGGGAAAAGCATCAGAGAAAGGGAAAAGCGGGACTAAGAGGGAAAAGCAGCAGTGAAAGGGAAGAGCAGCAGTGAATGGGAAAAGCAGCAGTGAAAGGGAAAAGCAGGACTAAAAGGGAAAAAAGACTAAAAGGGAAAAGCACTAGTGAAAGGGAAAAGCAAGAAGAAAAGGTAAAAGCAGCAGAGAAAGGGAAAAGCAGTAGTGAAAGGGAAAAGCAAGACTAAAAGGGAACAGCAGCAGTGAATGGGAAAAGCAGCAGTGAATGGGAAAAGCAGCAGAGAATGGGAAAAGCAGCAGTGAAAGGGAAAAGCAGCAGTGAAAGGGAAAAGCAGCAGTGAAAGGGAAAAGCAGCAGTGAAAGGGAAAAGCAAGAATAAAAAGGAAAAGCAGCAGTGAAAGGGAAAAGCAGCAGTGAAAGGGAAGAGCAGCAGTGAAATGGAAGAGCAGCAGTGAAAGGGAAAAGCAGGAATAGAAAGGAAAAGCACGAGTGAAAGGGAAAAGCAAGATGAAAAGGGAAAAGCACGAGTGAAAGGGAAAATCAAGACTAAAAGGGAAAGGCAGCAGAGAAAGGGAAAAGCGGGACTAAGAGGGAAAAGCAGCAGTGAAAGGGAAGAGCAGCAGTGAATGGGAAAAGCAGCAGTGAAAGGGAAAAGCAGGACTAAAAGGGAAAAAAAAGATTAAAAGGGAAAAGCAGCAGTGAAAGGGAAAAGCAGCAGTGAATGGGAAAAGCAGCAGTTAAAGGGAAAAGCAGGACTAAAAGGGAAAAGAAAGATTAAAAGGGAAAAGCAGCAGTGAAAGGGAAAAGCAAGAAGAAAAGGTAAAAGCAGCAGAGAAAGGGAAAAGCAGTAGTGAAAGGGAAAAGCAAGACTAAAAGGGAACAGCAGCAGTGAATGGGAAAAGCAGCAGTGAATGGGAAAAACAGCAGAGAATGGGAAAAGCAGCAGAGAAAGGGAAGTGCAGCAGTGAAAGGGAAGTGCAGCTGTGAAAGGGAAGAGCAGCAGTGAAAGGGAAAAGCAGCAGTGAATGGGAAAAGTAGCAGAGAAAAGGAAAAGCAGCAGTGAAAGGGAAGTGCAGAAGAGAAAGGGAAGTGCAGAAGAGAAAGGGAATATGAGCAGTGAAATGGAAAAGCAGCAGTGAAAGGGAAAATCAGCAGTGAAAGGGAAAAGCAGCAGGGGAAGGGAAAAGCAGCAGTGAAAGGGAAAAGCAAGAATAAAAATAAAAAGCAGCAGTGAAAGGGAAAAGCAGCAGTGAAAGGGAAAAGCAGCAGTGAAAGGGAAATACAAGACTAACAGGGAAAAGCTGAAGTGAAAGGGAAAAGCAGCAGTGAAAGGGAAGAGCAGCAGTTAAAGGGAAGAGCAGCAGTGAAAGGGAAAAGCAGCAGTGAAAGGGAAAAGCAGGACTAAAAGGGAAAAGAAAGACTAAAAGGGAAAAGCAAGACTAAAAGGGAAAAGCACTAGTGAAAGGGAAAAGCAAGAATAAAAGGGAAAAGCAGCAGAGAAAGGGAAAAGCAGTAGTGAAAGGGAAAAGCAAGACTAAAAGGGAACAGCAGCAGTGAATGGGAAAAGCAGCAGTGAATGGGAAAAGCAGCAGAGAAAGGGAAGTGCAGCATTGAAAAAGAAGTCCAGCATTGAAAGGGAAAAGCAGCAGTGAAAGGGAAAAGCAAGACTGAAAGAGAAAACCAAGACTAAAATAGAAAAGCAAGACTGAAAAAGAAAAGCAAGACTAAAAGGGAAAATCAGCAGTGAAATTGAAAAGCAGCAGTGAAAGGGGAAAGAAGCAGTCAAAGGTAAGAGCAGCAGTGAAAGGGAAAAGCAGCACTAAAAGGAAAAAGCAGCAGTGAAAGGGAAATGCAGCAATGAAAGGGAAGAGTAGCAGTGAAAGGGAAGAGCAGCAGTGAAAGGGAAGAGCAGCAGTGAAAAAGAAGAGCAGCAGCGAAAAAGAAGAGCAGCAGTAAAAGGGAAGAGCAGCAGTGAAAGGGAAGAGTAGCAGTGAAATGGAAGAGCAGCAGTGAAAGGGAAGAGCAGCAGTGAAAGGGAAGAGCAGCAGTGAATGGGAAAAGCAGCAGTAAAAGGGAAAAGCAGGACTAAAAGGGAAAAGAAAGACTAAAAGGGAAAAGCAAGACTAAAAGGGAAAAGCACTAGTGAAAGGGAAAAGCAAGAATAAAATTGAAAAGCAGCAGAGAAAGGGAAAAGCAGTAGTGAAAGGGAAAAGCAGGACTAAAAGGGAACAGCAGCAGTGAATGGGAAAAGCAGCAGTGAATGGGAAAAGCAGCAGTGAATGGGAAAAGTAACAGTGAAAGGGAAAAGCAGCAATGAAAGGGAAAATCAGCAGTGAAAGGGAAAAGCAAGACTAAAAGGGAAAAGCACGAGTGAAAGGGAAAAGCAAGACTAAAAGGGAAAAGAAAGACTAAAAGGGAAAAACAGCAGTGAAAGGAAAAAGCAGCAGTGAAAGGGAAAAGCAGCAGTGAAAGGGAAAAGCAGCAGTAAAAGGAAAAAGCAGCACTGAAAGGGAAATGCTGCATTTAAAGGGAAGAGCAGCAGTGAAAGGCAAGAGCAGCAGTGAAAGGGAAGAGCAGCAGTGAAAGGGAAGAGCAACAGTTAAAGGGAAATGCAGGAATAAAAAGGAAAAGCACGAGTGAAAGGGAAAAGCACGAGTGAAAGGGAAAATCAAAACTAAAAGGCAAAAGCAGCAGAGAAAGGGAAAAGCAGGACTAAAAGGGAAAAGCAGCAGTGAATGGGAAAAGCGGCAGTGAATGGGAAAAGCAGCAGTGAATGGGAAAACCAGAAGAGAAAAGGAAAAGTAGCAGAGAAAGGGAAAAGCAGATGAGAAAGGGAAGTGCAGAAGTGAAAGGGAAGAGCAGCAGTGAAAGGGAAAAGCAGTAGTGAAAGGGAAAAGCAGCAGTGAAAGGGAAGACCAGCAGTGAAAGGGAAGAGCAGCAGTGAATGGGAAAAGTAGCATTTAAAGGGAAAAGCAGGACTAAAATGGAAAAGAAAGACTAAAAGGGAAAAGGAAGACTAAAAGGGAAAAGCACTAGTGAAAGGGAAAAGCAAGAATAAAAGGGAAAAGCAGCAGAGAAAGGGAAAAGCAGTAGTGAAAGGGAAAAGCAAGACTAAAAGGGAACAGCAGCAGTGAATGGGAAAAGCCGCAGTGAATGGGAAAAGCAGCAGAGAATGGGAAAAGTAGCAGAGAAAGGGAAGTGCATCAGTGAAAGGGAACTGCAGCAGTGAAAGGGAAGAGCAGCAGTGAAAGGGAAAAGCAGCATTGAAAGGGAAAAGCAGCAGGGGAAGGGAAAATCAGCAGGGGAAGGGAAAAGCAGCAGTGAAAGTGTAAAGCAGCAGTGAAAGGGAAAAGCAAGAATAAAAAGGAAAAGCAGCAGTGAAAGGGAAAAGCAGCAGTGAAAGGGAAAAGCAGCAGTGAAAGGGAAGAGCAGCAGTGAAAGGGAAAAGCAGCAGTGAAAGGGAAGAGCAGCAGTGAAAGTGTAAAGCAGCAGTGAAAGGGAAAAGCAAGAATAAAAAGGAAAAGCAGCAGTGAAAGGGAAAAGCAGCAGTGAAAGGGAAAAGCAGCAGTGAAAGGGAAGAGCAGCAGTGAAAGGGAAAAGCAGCAGTGAAAGGGAAGAGCAGCAGTGAAAGGGAAAAGCAGCAGTGAAAGGGAAAAGCAGCAGGGGAAGGGAAAATCAGCAGGGGAAGGGAAAAGCAGCAGTGAAAGTGTAAAGCAGCAGTGAAAGGGAAAAGCAAGAATAAAAAGGAAAAGAAGCAGTGAAAGGGAAAAGCAGCAGTGAAAGGGAAAAGCAGCAGTGAAAGGGAAGAGCAGCAGTGAAAGGGAAGAGCAGCAGTGAAAGGGAAGAGCAGCAGTGCATGGGAAAAGCAGGACTAAAAGGGAAAAGAAAGACTAAAAGGGAAAAGCAAGACTAAAAGGGAAAAGCACTAGTGAAAGGGAAAAGCAAGAATAAAAGTGAAAAGCTGCAGAGAAAGGGAAAAGCAGTAGTGAAAGGGAAAAGCAAGACTAAAAGGGAACAGCAGCAGTGAATGGGAAAAGCAGCAGTGAATGGGAAAAGCAGCAGAGAATGGGAAAAGCAGCTGAGAAAGGAAAGTGCAGCAGTGAAAGGGAAAAGCAGCAGTGAAAGAAAAAGCAGCAGTGAAAGGGAAAAGCAGTAGAGAATGGGAAAAGCAGCAGAGAAAGGGAAAAGCAGCAGAGAAAGGGAAGTGCAGAAGTGAAAGGGAAGAGCAGCAGTGAAAGGGAAAAGCAGCAGTGAAAGGGAAAAGCAGCAGTGAAAGGGAATATCAGCAGTGAAAGGGAAAAGCAGCAGGGCAAGGGAAAAGCAGCAGGGGAAGGGAAAAGCAGCAGTGAAAGGGAAAAGCAGCAGTGAAAGGGAAGAGCAGCAGTGAAAGGTAAGAGCAGCAGTGAATGGGAAGAGCAGCAGTGAAAGGGAAGAGCAGAAGTGAATGGGAAAAGCAGCAGTGAAAGGGAAAAGCAGGACTAAAAGGGAAAAGAAAGACTAAAAGGGAAAAGCAAGACTAAAAGGGAAAAGTAGCAGAGAACGGGAAAAGCAGTAGTGAAAGGGAAAAGCAAGACTAAAAAGGAACAGCAGCAGTGAATGGGAAAAGCAGCAGAGAATGGGAAAAGCAGCAGAGAAAGGGAAGTGCAGAAGGGAAAGAGAATATCAGCAGTGAAAGGGAAAAGCAGCAGTGAAAGGGAAAAGCAGCAGTGAAAGGGAAAAGCAGCAGGGGAAGGGAAAAGCAGCAGTGAAAGGGAAAAGCAGCAGTGAAAGGGAATATCAGCAGTGAAAGGGAAAAGCAGCAGGGCAAGGGAAAAGCAGCAGGGGAAGGGAAAAGCAGCAGTGAAAGGGAAAAGCAGCAGTGAAAGGGAAGAGCAGCAGTGAAAGGTAAGAGCAGCAGTGAATGGGAAGAGCAGCAGTGAAAGGGAAGAGCAGAAGTGAATGGGAAAAGCAGCAGTGAAAGGGAAAAGCAGGACTAAAAGGGAAAAGAAAGACTAAAAGGGAAAAGCAAGACTAAAAGGGAAAAGCAGCAGAGAACGGGAAAAGCAGTAGTGAAAGGGAAAAGCAAGACTAAAAAGGAACAGCAGCAGTGAATGGGAAAAGCAGCAGAGAATGGGAAAAGCAGCAGAGAAAGGGAAGTGCAGAAGGGAAAGAGAATATAAGCAGTGAAAGGGAAAAGCAGCAGTGAAAGGGAAAAGCAGCAGTGAAAGGGAAAAGCAGCAGGGGAAGGGAAAAGCAGCAGTGAAAGGGAAAAGCAAGCCTGAAAATGTAAAGCAAGACTAAAAGGGAAAAGCAAGAATGAAAAAGAAAAGCAAGAATAAAAGGGAAAATCAGCAGTGAAAGGGAAAAGCAGCAGTGAAAGGGAAGAGCAGTAGTGAAAGGGAAAAGCAGCAGAGGAAGGGAAAAGCAGCAGTAAAAGGGAAAAGCAGCAGTGAAAGGGAAAAGCAAGAATAAAAAGGAAAAGCAGCAGTGAAAGGGAAAAGCAAGAATAAAAAGGAAAAGCAGCAGTGAAAGGGAAAATCAGCAGTGAAGTGGAAAATCAGCAGTGAAAGGGATAAGCAACAGTGAAAGGGAAGTGCAGCAATGAAAAGGAAGTGCAGCAGTGAAAGGGAAAAGCAGCAGTGAAAAGGAAAAGCAGCAGTGAAAGGGAAAAGCAGCAGGGGAAGGGAAAAGCAGCAGTAAAAGGGAAAATCAGCTGTGAAGTGGAAAATCAGCAGTGAAAGGGAAAAGCAATAGTGAAAGGGAAAAGCAGAGTGAACAGGAAAAGCAAGACTAAAAGGGAAAAGCAGCAGTGAATGTGAAAATCAGCAGTGAAAGGGAAGAGCAGCAGTGAAAGGCAAGAGCTGCAGTGAAAGGGAAGAGCTGCAGTGAAATGGAAGAGCAGCAGTGAATGGGAAAAGCAGCAGTGAAAGGGAAAAGCAGGACTAAAAGGGAAAAGCACGAGTGAAAGGGAAAAGCACGAGTGAAAGGGAAAAGCAAGAATAAAAGGGAAAAGCAGCAGAGAAAGGGAAAAACAGCAGTGAAAGGGAAAAGCAGCAGTGAATGTGAAAATCAGCAGTGAAAGGGAAGAGCAGCAGTGAAAGGCAAGAGCTGCAGTGAAAGGGAAGAGCTGCAGTGAAATGGAAGAGCAGCAGTGAATGGGAAAAGCAGCAGTGAAAGGGAAAATCAAGATGAAAATGGAAAAGCACGAGTGAAAGGGAAAATCAAGACTAAAAGGGAAAAGCATCAGAGAAAGGGAAAAGCGGGACTAAGAGGGAAAAGCAGCAGTGAAAGGGAAGAGCAGCAGTGAATGGGAAAAGCAGCAGTGAAAGGGAAAAGCAGGACTAAAAGGGAAAAAAGACTAAAAGGGAAAAGCACTAGTGAAAGGGAAAAGCAAGAAGAAAAGGTAAAAGCAGCAGAGAAAGGGAAAAGCAGTAGTGAAAGGGAAAAGCAAGACTAAAAGGGAACAGCAGCAGTGAATGGGAAAAGCAGCAGTGAATGGGAAAAGCAGCAGAGAATGGGAAAAGCAGCAGTGAAAGGGAAAAGCAGCAGTGAAAGGGAAAAGCAGCAGTGAAAGGGAAAAGCAGCAGTGAAAGGGAAAAGCAAGAATAAAAAGGAAAAGCAGCAGTGAAAGGGAAAAGCAGCAGTGAAAGGGAAGAGCAGCAGTGAAATGGAAGAGCAGCAGTGAAAGGGAAAAGCAGGAATAGAAAGGAAAAGCACGAGTGAAAGGGAAAAGCAAGATGAAAAGGGAAAAGCACGAGTGAAAGGGAAAATCAAGACTAAAAGGGAAAGGCAGCAGAGAAAGGGAAAAGCGGGACTAAGAGGGAAAAGCAGCAGTGAAAGGGAAGAGCAGCAGTGAATGGGAAAAGCAGCAGTGAAAGGGAAAAGCAGGACTAAAAGGGAAAAAAAAGATTAAAAGGGAAAAGCAGCAGTGAAAGGGAAAAGCAGCAGTGAATGGGAAAAGCAGCAGTTAAAGGGAAAAGCAGGACTAAAAGGGAAAAGAAAGATTAAAAGGGAAAAGCAGCAGTGAAAGGGAAAAGCAAGAAGAAAAGGTAAAAGCAGCAGAGAAAGGGAAAAGCAGTAGTGAAAGGGAAAAGCAAGACTAAAAGGGAACAGCAGCAGTGAATGGGAAAAGCAGCAGTGAATGGGAAAAACAGCAGAGAATGGGAAAAGCAGCAGAGAAAGGGAAGTGCAGCAGTGAAAGGGAAGTGCAGCTGTGAAAGGGAAGAGCAGCAGTGAAAGGGAAAAGCAGCAGTGAATGGGAAAAGTAGCAGAGAAAAGGAAAAGCAGCAGTGAAAGGGAAGTGCAGAAGAGAAAGGGAAGTGCAGAAGAGAAAGGGAATATGAGCAGTGAAATGGAAAAGCAGCAGTGAAAGGGAAAATCAGCAGTGAAAGGGAAAAGCAGCAGGGGAAGGGAAAAGCAGCAGTGAAAGGGAAAAGCAAGAATAAAAATAAAAAGCAGCAGTGAAAGGGAAAAGCAGCAGTGAAAGGGAAAAGCAGCAGTGAAAGGGAAATACAAGACTAACAGGGAAAAGCTGAAGTGAAAGGGAAAAGCAGCAGTGAAAGGGAAGAGCAGCAGTTAAAGGGAAGAGCAGCAGTGAAAGGGAAAAGCAGCAGTGAAAGGGAAAAGCAGGACTAAAAGGGAAAAGAAAGACTAAAAGGGAAAAGCAAGACTAAAAGGGAAAAGCACTAGTGAAAGGGAAAAGCAAGAATAAAAGGGAAAAGCAGCAGAGAAAGGGAAAAGCAGTAGTGAAAGGGAAAAGCAAGACTAAAAGGGAACAGCAGCAGTGAATGGGAAAAGCAGCAGTGAATGGGAAAAGCAGCAGAGAAAGGGAAGTGCAGCATTGAAAAAGAAGTCCAGCATTGAAAGGGAAAAGCAGCAGTGAAAGGGAAAAGCAAGACTGAAAGAGAAAACCAAGACTAAAATAGAAAAGCAAGACTGAAAAAGAAAAGCAAGACTAAAAGGGAAAATCAGCAGTGAAATTGAAAAGCAGCAGTGAAAGGGGAAAGAAGCAGTCAAAGGTAAGAGCAGCAGTGAAAGGGAAAAGCAGCACTAAAAGGAAAAAGCAGCAGTGAAAGGGAAATGCAGCAATGAAAGGGAAGAGTAGCAGTGAAAGGGAAGAGCAGCAGTGAAAGGGAAGAGCAGCAGTGAAAAAGAAGAGCAGCAGCGAAAAAGAAGAGCAGCAGTAAAAGGGAAGAGCAGCAGTGAAAGGGAAGAGTAGCAGTGAAATGGAAGAGCAGCAGTGAAAGGGAAGAGCAGCAGTGAAAGGGAAGAGCAGCAGTGAATGGGAAAAGCAGCAGTAAAAGGGAAAAGCAGGACTAAAAGGGAAAAGAAAGACTAAAAGGGAAAAGCAAGACTAAAAGGGAAAAGCACTAGTGAAAGGGAAAAGCAAGAATAAAATTGAAAAGCAGCAGAGAAAGGGAAAAGCAGTAGTGAAAGGGAAAAGCAGGACTAAAAGGGAACAGCAGCAGTGAATGGGAAAAGCAGCAGTGAATGGGAAAAGCAGCAGTGAATGGGAAAAGTAACAGTGAAAGGGAAAAGCAGCAATGAAAGGGAAAATCAGCAGTGAAAGGGAAAAGCAAGACTAAAAGGGAAAAGCACGAGTGAAAGGGAAAAGCAAGACTAAAAGGGAAAAGAAAGACTAAAAGGGAAAAACAGCAGTGAAAGGAAAAAGCAGCAGTGAAAGGGAAAAGCAGCAGTGAAAGGGAAAAGCAGCAGTAAAAGGAAAAAGCAGCACTGAAAGGGAAATGCTGCATTTAAAGGGAAGAGCAGCAGTGAAAGGCAAGAGCAGCAGTGAAAGGGAAGAGCAGCAGTGAAAGGGAAGAGCAACAGTTAAAGGGAAATGCAGGAATAAAAAGGAAAAGCACGAGTGAAAGGGAAAAGCACGAGTGAAAGGGAAAATCAAAACTAAAAGGCAAAAGCAGCAGAGAAAGGGAAAAGCAGGACTAAAAGGGAAAAGCAGCAGTGAATGGGAAAAGCGGCAGTGAATGGGAAAAGCAGCAGTGAATGGGAAAACCAGAAGAGAAAAGGAAAAGTAGCAGAGAAAGGGAAAAGCAGATGAGAAAGGGAAGTGCAGAAGTGAAAGGGAAGAGCAGCAGTGAAAGGGAAAAGCAGTAGTGAAAGGGAAAAGCAGCAGTGAAAGGGAAGACCAGCAGTGAAAGGGAAGAGCAGCAGTGAATGGGAAAAGTAGCATTTAAAGGGAAAAGCAGGACTAAAATGGAAAAGAAAGACTAAAAGGGAAAAGGAAGACTAAAAGGGAAAAGCACTAGTGAAAGGGAAAAGCAAGAATAAAAGGGAAAAGCAGCAGAGAAAGGGAAAAGCAGTAGTGAAAGGGAAAAGCAAGACTAAAAGGGAACAGCAGCAGTGAATGGGAAAAGCCGCAGTGAATGGGAAAAGCAGCAGAGAATGGGAAAAGTAGCAGAGAAAGGGAAGTGCATCAGTGAAAGGGAACTGCAGCAGTGAAAGGGAAGAGCAGCAGTGAAAGGGAAAAGCAGCATTGAAAGGGAAAAGCAGCAGGGGAAGGGAAAATCAGCAGGGGAAGGGAAAAGCAGCAGTGAAAGTGTAAAGCAGCAGTGAAAGGGAAAAGCAAGAATAAAAAGGAAAAGCAGCAGTGAAAGGGAAAAGCAGCAGTGAAAGGGAAAAGCAGCAGTGAAAGGGAAGAGCAGCAGTGAAAGGGAAAAGCAGCAGTGAAAGGGAAGAGCAGCAGTGAAAGTGTAAAGCAGCAGTGAAAGGGAAAAGCAAGAATAAAAAGGAAAAGCAGCAGTGAAAGGGAAAAGCAGCAGTGAAAGGGAAAAGCAGCAGTGAAAGGGAAGAGCAGCAGTGAAAGGGAAAAGCAGCAGTGAAAGGGAAGAGCAGCAGTGAAAGGGAAAAGCAGCAGTGAAAGGGAAAAGCAGCAGGGGAAGGGAAAATCAGCAGGGGAAGGGAAAAGCAGCAGTGAAAGTGTAAAGCAGCAGTGAAAGGGAAAAGCAAGAATAAAAAGGAAAAGAAGCAGTGAAAGGGAAAAGCAGCAGTGAAAGGGAAAAGCAGCAGTGAAAGGGAAGAGCAGCAGTGAAAGGGAAGAGCAGCAGTGAAAGGGAAGAGCAGCAGTGCATGGGAAAAGCAGGACTAAAAGGGAAAAGAAAGACTAAAAGGGAAAAGCAAGACTAAAAGGGAAAAGCACTAGTGAAAGGGAAAAGCAAGAATAAAAGTGAAAAGCTGCAGAGAAAGGGAAAAGCAGTAGTGAAAGGGAAAAGCAAGACTAAAAGGGAACAGCAGCAGTGAATGGGAAAAGCAGCAGTGAATGGGAAAAGCAGCAGAGAATGGGAAAAGCAGCTGAGAAAGGAAAGTGCAGCAGTGAAAGGGAAAAGCAGCAGTGAAAGAAAAAGCAGCAGTGAAAGGGAAAAGCAGTAGAGAATGGGAAAAGCAGCAGAGAAAGGGAAAAGCAGCAGAGAAAGGGAAGTGCAGAAGTGAAAGGGAAGAGCAGCAGTGAAAGGGAAAAGCAGCAGTGAAAGGGAAAAGCAGCAGTGAAAGGGAATATCAGCAGTGAAAGGGAAAAGCAGCAGGGCAAGGGAAAAGCAGCAGGGGAAGGGAAAAGCAGCAGTGAAAGGGAAAAGCAGCAGTGAAAGGGAAGAGCAGCAGTGAAAGGTAAGAGCAGCAGTGAATGGGAAGAGCAGCAGTGAAAGGGAAGAGCAGAAGTGAATGGGAAAAGCAGCAGTGAAAGGGAAAAGCAGGACTAAAAGGGAAAAGAAAGACTAAAAGGGAAAAGCAAGACTAAAAGGGAAAAGTAGCAGAGAACGGGAAAAGCAGTAGTGAAAGGGAAAAGCAAGACTAAAAAGGAACAGCAGCAGTGAATGGGAAAAGCAGCAGAGAATGGGAAAAGCAGCAGAGAAAGGGAAGTGCAGAAGGGAAAGAGAATATCAGCAGTGAAAGGGAAAAGCAGCAGTGAAAGGGAAAAGCAGCAGTGAAAGGGAAAAGCAGCAGGGGAAGGGAAAAGCAGCAGTGAAAGGGAAAAGCAAGCCTGAAAATGTAAAGCAAGACTAAAATGGAAAAGCAAGAATGAAAAAGAAAAGCAAGAATAAAAGGGAAAATCAGCAGTGAAAGGGAAAAGCAGCAGTGAAAGGGAAGAGCAGTAGTGAAAGGGAAAAGCAGCAGAGGAAGGGAAAAGCAGCAGTAAAAGGGAAAAGCAGCAGTGAAAGGGAAAAGCAAGAATAAAAAGGAAAAGCAGCAGTGAAAGGGAAAAGCAAGAATAAAAAGGAAAAGCAGCAGTGAAAGGGAAAATCAGCAGTGAAGTGGAAAATCAGCAGTGAAAGGGATAAGCAACAGTGAAAGGGAAGTGCAGCAATGAAAAGGAAGTGCAGCAGTGAAAAGGAAAAGCAGCAGTGAAAGGGAAAAGCAGCAGGGGAAGGGAAAAGCAGCAGTAAAAGGGAAAAGCAGCAGTGAAAGGGAAAAGCAGCAGGGGAAGGGAAAAGCAGCAGTGAAAGGGAAAATCAGCTGTGAAGTGGAAAATCAGCAGTGAAAGGGAAAAGCAATAGTGAAAGGGAAAAGCAGAGTGAACGGGAAAAGCAAGACTAAAAGGGAAAAGCAGCAGTGAATGTGAAAATCAGCAGTGAAAGGGAAGAGCAGCAGTGAAAGGCAAGAGCTGCAGTGAAAGGGAAGAGCTGCAGTGAAATGGAAGAGCAGCAGTGAATGGGAAAAGCAGCAGTGAAAGGGAAAAGCAGGACTAAAAGGGAAAAGCACGAGTGAAAGGGAAAAGCACGAGTGAAAGGGAAAAGCAAGAATAAAAGGGAAAAGCAGAAGAGAAAGGGAAAAACAGCAGTGAAAGGGAAAAGCAGCAGTGAATGTGAAAATCAGCAGTGAAAGGGAAGAGCAGCAGTGAAAGGCAAGAGCTGCAGTGAAAGGGAAGAGCTGCAGTGAAATGGAAGAGCAGCAGTGAATGGGAAAAGCAGCAGTGAAAGGGAAAATCAAGATGAAAAGGGAAAAGCACGAGTGAAAGGGAAAATCAAGACTAAAAGGGAAAAGCAGCAGAGAAAGGGAAAAGCGGGACTAAGAGGGAAAAGCAGCAGTGAAAGGGAAGAGCAGCAGTGAATGGGAAAAGCAGCAGTGAAAGGGAAAAGCAGGACTAAAAGGGAAAAAAGACTAAAAGGGAAAAGCACTAGTGAAAGGGAAAAGCAAGAAGAAAAGGTAAAAGCAGCAGAGAAAGGGAAAAGCAGTAGTGAAAGGGAAAAGCAAGACTAAAAGGGAACAGCAGCAGTGAATGGGAAAAGCAGCAGTGAATGGGAAAAGCAGCAGAGAATGGGAAAAGCAGCAGTGAAAGGGAAAAGCAGCAGTGAAAGGGAAAAGCAGCAGTGAAAGGGAAAAGCAGCAGTGAAAGGGAAAAGCAAGAATAAAAAGGAAAAGCAGCAGTGAAAGGGAAAAGCAGCAGTGAAAGGGAAGAGCAGCAGTGAAATGGAAGAGCAGCAGTGAAAGGGAAAAGCAGGAATAAAAAGGAAAAGCACGAGTGAAAGGGAAAAGCAAGATGAAAAGGGAAAAGCACGAGTGAAAGGGAAAATCAAGACTAAAAGGGAAAGGCAGCAGAGAAAGGGAAAAGCGGGACTAAGAGGGAAAAGCAGCAGTGAAAGGGAAGAGCAGCAGTGAATGGGAAAAGCAGCAGTGAAAGGGAAAAGCAGGACTAAAAGGGAAAAGAAAGATTAAAAGGGAAAAGCAGCAGTGAAAGGGAAAAGCAGCAGTGAATGGGAAAAGCAGCAGTGAAAGGGAAAAGCAGGACTAAAAGGGAAAAGAAAGATTAAAAGGGAAAAGCAGCAGTGAAAGGGAAAAGCAAGAAGAAAAGGTAAAAGCAGCAGAGAAAGGGAAAAGCAGTAGTGAAAGGGAAAAGCAAGACTAAAAGGGAACAGCAGCAGTGAATGGGAAAAGCAGCAGTGAATGGGAAAAACAGCAGAGAATGGGAAAAGCAGCAGAGAAAGGGAAGTGCAGCAGTGAAAGGGAAGTGCAGCTGTGAAAGGGAAGAGCAGCAGTGAAAGGGAAAAGCAGCAGTGAATGGGAAAAGTAGCAGAGAAAAGGAAAAGCAGCAGTGAAAGGGAAGTGCAGAAGAGAAAGGGAAGTGCAGAAGAGAAAGGGAATATAAGCAGTGAAATGGAAAAGCAGCAGTGAAAGGGAATATCAGCAGTGAAAGGGAAAAGCAGCAGTGAAAGGGAAAAGCAGCAGGGGAAGGGAAAAGCAGCAGGGGAAGGGAAAAGCAGCAGTGAAAGGGAAAAGCAAGAATAAAAATAAAAAGCAGCAGTGAAAGGGAAAAGCAGCAGTGAAAGGGAAAAGCAGCAGTGAAAGGGAAATACAAGACTAACAGGGAAAAGCTGAAGTGAAAGGGAAAAGCAGCAGTGAAAGGGAAGAGCAGCAGTTAAAGGGAAGAGCAGCAGTGAATGGGAAAAGCAGCAGTGAAAGGGAAAAGCAGGACTAAAAGGGAAAAGAAAGACTAAAAGGGAAAAGCAAGACTAAAAGGGAAAAGCACTAGTGAAAGGGAAAAGCAAGAATAAAAGGGAAAAGCAGCAGAGAAAGGGAAAAGCAGTAGTGAAAGGGAAAAGCAAGACTAAAAGGGAACAGCAGCAGTGAATGGGAAAAGCAGCAGTGAATGGGAAAAGCAGCAGAGAATGGGAAAAGCAGCAGAGAAAGGGAAGTGCAGCAGTGAAAGGGAAGTGCAGCAGTGAAAGGGAAGAGCAGCAGTGAAAGGGAAAAGCAGAAGTGAATGGGAAAAGCAGCACTGAATGGGAAAAGCAGCAGTGAAAGGGAAGAGCAGCAGTGAAAGGGAAAAGCAGCAGTGAAAGGGAAAAGCAGCAGGGGAAGGGAAAAGCAGCAGGGGAAGGGAAAAGCAGCAGGGGAAGGGAAAAGCAGCAGTGAAAGGGAAAAGCAAGAATAAAAAGAAAAAGCAGCAGTGAAAGGGAAAAGCAGCAGCGAAAGGGAAAACAGCAGTGAAAGGGAAAAACAAGACTATCAGGGAAAAGCAGAAGTGAAAGGGAAAAGCAGCAGTGAAAGGGAAGAGCAGCAGAGAAAGGGAAGAGCAGAAGTGAATGGGAAAAGCAGCAGTGAAAGGGAAAAGCAGGACTAAAAGGGAAAAGAAAGACTAAAAGGGAAAAGCAAGACTAAAAGGGAAAAGCACTAGTGACAGGGAAAAGCAAGAATAAAAGGGAAAAGCAGCTGAGAAAGGGAAAAGCAGTAGTGAAAGGGAAAAGCAAGACTAAAAGGGAACAGCAGCAGTGAATGGGAAAAGCAGCAGAGAATGGGAAAAGCAAGACTGAAAGGGAAAAGCAAGACTAAAAGGGAAAATCAGCAGTGAAAGGGAAGAGCAGCAGAGAAGGGAAGAGCAGCAGTGAAATGGAAGAGCAGCAGTGAAAGGGAAAAGCAGGAATTAAAAGGAAAAGCACGAGTGAAAGGGAAAAGCAAGATGAAAAGGGAAAAGCACGAGTGAAAGGGAAAATCAAGACTAAAAGGGAAAAGCAGCAGAGAAAGGGAAAAGCGGGACTAAGAGGGAAAAGCAGCAGTGAAAGGGAAGAGCAGCAGTGAATGGGAAAAGCAGCAGTGAAAGGGAAAAGCAGGACTAAAAGGGAAAAGCACTAGTGAAAGGGAAAAGAAAGAAGAAAAGGTAAAAGCAGCAGAGAATGGGAAAAGCAAGACTGAAAGGGAAAAGCAAGACTAAAAGGGAAAAGCAAGACTGAAAAAGAAAAGCAAGACTAAAAGGGAAAATCAGCAGTGAAAGGGAAGAGCAGCAGTGAAAGGGAAGAGCAGCAGTGAATGTGAAAAGCAGCAGTGAAAGGGAAAAGCAGGACTAAAAGGGAAAAGAAAGACTAAAAGGGAAAAGCAAGAATAAAAGGGAAAAGCACTAGTGAAAGGGAAAAGCAAGAATAAAAGGGAAAAGCAGCAGAGAAAGGGAAAAGCAGTAGTGAAAGGGAAAAGCAAGACTAAAAGGGAACAGCAGCAGTGAATGGGAAAAGCAGCAGTGAATGGGAAAAGCAGCAGAGAAAGGGAAGTGCAGCATTGAAAAAGAAGTCCAGCATTGAAAGGGAAAAGCAGCAGTGAAAGGGAAAAGCAAGACTGAAAGAGAAAACCAAGACTAAAATAGAAAAGCAAGACTGAAAAAGAAAAGCAAGACTAAAAGGGAACAGCAGCAGTGAATGGGAAAAGCAGCAGTGAAAGGGAAGAGCAGCAGTGAATGGGAAAAGTAGCAGAGAAAGGGAAAAGCAGCAGTGAAAGGGAAGTGCAGAAGAGAAAGGGAAGTGCAGAAGAGAAAGGGAATATCAGCAGTGAAAGGGAAAAGCAGCAGTGAATAGGAATATCAGCAGTGAAAGGGAAAAGCAGCAGTGAAATGGAAAAGCAGCAGTGAAAGGGAAAAGCAGCAGGGGAAGGGAAAAGCAGCAGGGGAAGGGAAAAGCAGCGGTGAAAGGGAAAAGCAAGAATAAAAAGGAAAAGCAGCAGTGAAAGGGAAAAGCAGCAGTGAAAGGGAAAAGCAGCAGTGAATGGGAAAAACAAGACTAACAGGGAAATGCTGAAGTGAAAGGGAAGAGCAGCAGTGAAAGGGAAGAGCAGCAGTGAATGGGAAAAGCAGCAGTTAAAGGGAAAAGCAGGACTAAAAGGGAAAATAAAGACTAAAAGGGAAAAGCAAGACAAAAATGGAAAAGCACTAGTCAAAGGGAAAAGCATGAATAAAAGGGAAAAGCAGCAGAGAAAGGGAAAAGCAGTAGTGAAAGGGAAAAGCAAGACTAAAAGGGAACAGCAGCAGTGAATGGGAAAAGCAGCAGTGAATGGGAAAAGCAGCAGAGAATGGGAAAAGCAGCAGAGAAAGGGAAGTGCAGCAGTGAAAGGGAAGTGCTGCAGTGAAAGGGAAGAGCAGCAGTGAAAGGGAAAAGCAGCAGTGAATGGGAAAAGCAGCAGTGAATGGGAAAAGCAGCAGTGAAAGGGAAAAGCAGCAGTGAAAGGGAAAAGCAGCAGGGGAAGGGAAAAGCAGCAGGGGAAGGGAAAAGCAGCAGGGGAAGGGAAAAGCAGCAGTGAAAGGGAAAATCAAGAATAAAAAAGAAAAGCAGCAGTGAAAGGGAAAAGCAGTAGTGAAAGGGAAAAGCAGCAGTGAAAGGGAAAACAGCAGTGAAAGGGAAAAACAAGACTATCAGGGAAAAGCAGAAGTGAAAGGGAAAAGCAGCAGTGAAAGGGAAGAGCAGCAGAAAAAGGGAAGAGCAGCAGTGAAAAAGAAGAGCAGCAGTGAAAGGGAAGATCAGCAGTGAATGGGAAAAGTAGCAGTGAAAGGGAAAAGCAGCAGTGAAAGGGAAAATCAGCAGTGAAAGGGAAAAGCAAGAATAAAAGGGAAAAGCACGAGTGAAAGGGAAAAGGAAGACTAAAAGAGAAAAGAAAGACTAAAAGGGAAAAGCAGCAGTAAAAGGAAAAAGCAGCACTAAAAGGAAAAAGCAGCACTGAAAGGGAAATGCAGCATTTAAAGGGAAGAGCAGCAGTGAAAGGCAAGAGCAGCAGTGAAAGGGAAGAGCAGCAGTGAAAGGGAAGAGCAGCAGTGAATGGGAAAAGCAGCAGTGAAAGGGAAAATCAAGATGAAAAGGGAAAAGCACGAGTGAAAGGGAAAATCAAGACTAAAAGAAAAAAGCAGGACTAAAAAGGAAAAGCAGCAGTGAATGGGAAAAGCAGCAGTGAATGGAAAAGCAGCAGAGAAAGGGAAAAGAAGCAAAGAAAGGCAAGTGCAGCAGTGAAAGGGAAGAGCAGTAGTGAAAGGGAAAAGCAGCAGTGAAAGGGAAAAGCAAGACTGAAAGGGAAAAGCAAGACTAAAAGGGAAAAGCAAAACTGAAAAAGAAAAGCAAGACCAGAAGGGAAAATCAGCAGTGAAAGGGAAAAGCAAGACTGAAAGGGAAAAGCAAGAATTAAAGGGAAAAGCAGCAGTGAAAAGCTAAAGCAGCAGTGAAAGGGAAAAGCAGCAGTGAAAGGGAAAAGCAAGAATAAAAAGGAAAAGCAGAAGTGAAAGGTAAAGGCAGCAGTCAAAGGGAAAAGCAGCAGTGAAATGGAAAAGCAGCAGTAAAGGGAAAAGCAAGACTAAAAGGCAAAAGCAGCAGTGAAAGGGAAAAGCAGCAGTGAAAGGGAAAATTAGCAGTGAAGGGGAAAATCAGCAGTGAAAGGGAAAAGCAACAGTGAAAGGGAAAAGCAGAGTGAACGGGAACAGCAAGACCAAAAGGGAAAAACAGCAGTGAAAGGGAAAAGCAGCAGTGAATGTGAAAATCAGCAGTGAAAGGGAAGAGCAGCAGTGAAAAGGGAAACGCAGCAGTGAAAAGGGAAACGCAGCAGTGAAAGGGAAAAGCAGCAGTGAAAGGGAAAAGCAGCAGTGAAAGGGAAAAGCAGCTTTGAATGGGAAAAGTAGCAGCGAAAGGGAAAAGCAGCAGTGAAAAGGAAAATCAGCAGTAAAAGGGAAAAGCAAGAATAAAAAGGAAAAGCAGCAGTGAAAGGGAAAAGCAAGACTAAAAGGGAAAAGAAAGACTAAAAGGGAAAAGCAGCAGTGAAAGGAGAAAACAACAGTGAAAGGGAAAAGCAGCACTAAAAGGAAAAAGCAGCACTGAAAGGGAAATGCAGCATTTAAAGGTAAGAGCAGCAGTGAAAGGGAAGAGCAGCAGTGAAAGGGAAGAGCAGCAGTGACAGGGAAGAGCAGCAGTGAAAGGGAAGAGCAGGAATAAAAAGGAAAAGCACGAGTGAAAGGGAAAATCAAGACTAAAATGGAAAAGCAGGACTAAAAGGGAAAAGCAGCAGTGAATGGGAAAAGCTGCAGTGAATGGGAAAAGCAGCAGTGAATGGGAAAAGCAGCAGAGAAAGGGAAAAGCAGCAGAGAAAGGGAAGTGCAGCAGTGAAAGGGAAGAGCAGCAGTGAAAGGGAAGAGCAGCAGTGAAAGGGAAGAGCAGCAGTGAAAAAGAAGAGCAGTAGTGAAAGGGAAGAGCAGGACTAGAAAGGAAAAGCACGAGTGAAAGGGAAAAGCAAGACTAAAAGGGAAAGTAGCAGAGAAAGGGAAAAGCAGGACTAAAAGGGAAAAGCAACAGTGAAAGGGAAAATCAGCAGTGAATGGGAAAAGCAGCAGTGAATGGGAAAAGCAGCAGAGAATGGGAAAAGCAGCAGAGAAAGGGAAGTGCAGCAGTGAAAAAGAAGAGCAGCAGTGAAAGGGAAGAGCAGCCGTGAAAGGGAAAAGCAGCAGGGGAAGGGAAAAGCAGCAGTGAAAGGGAAAAGCAGCAGTGAAAAGGAAAAGCAAGAATAAAAAGGAAAAGCAGAAGTAAAAGGTAAAAGCAGGAGTGAAAGGGAAAAGCAGCAGTGAAATGGAAAAGCAGCAGTATAGGGAAAAGCAGGACTAAAAGGCAAAAGCAGCAGTGAAAGGGAAAAGCAGCAGTGAAAGGGAAAATCAGCAGTGAAGGGGAAAATCAGCAGTGAAAGGGAAAAGCAACAGTGAAAGGGAAAAGCAGAGTGAACGGGAAAAGCAAGACTAAAAGGGAAAAACAGCAGTGAAAGGGAAAAGCAGCAGTGAATGTGAAAATCAGCAGTGAAAGGGAAAAGCAGCAGTGAATGGGAAAAGCAGCAGTGAAAGGGAAAAGCAGGACTAAAAGGCAAAAGCACGATTGAAAGGGAAAAGCAAGAATAAAAGGGAAAAGAGCAGAGAAAGGGAAAAGTAGTACTAAAAGGGAAAAGCAGCAGTGAATGGGAAAAGCAGCAGTGAATGGGAAAAGCAGCAGCGAATGGGAAAAGCAGCAGAGAAAGGGAAAAGCAGGACTAAAAGGGAAAAGCAGCAGTGAAAGGGAAAAGCAGCAGTGAAAGGGAAAAGCAAGAATAAAAAGGAAAAGCAGCAGTGAAAAGGGAAAAGCAGTGAAAGGGAAAAGCAGCAGTGAAAGGGAAAATCAGCAGTGAAAGGGAAAAGCAGGACTAAAAAGGAAAAGCACGAGTGAAAGGGAAATGCAAGACTAAAAGGGAAAAGCACGAGTGAAAGGGAAAATCAAGACTAAAAGGGAAAATAGCAGAGAAAGGGAAAAGCAGGACTAAAAGGGAAAAGCAACAGTGAAAGGGAAAAGCAGCAGTGAATGGGAAGAGCAGCAGTGAAAGGGAAGAGCAGCAGGGGAAGAGAAAAGCAGCATGAAAGGGAACAGCAGCAGTGAAAGGGAAAAGCAGCAGTGAAAGGGAAAAGCAGCAGTGAGAGGTAAAAGAAGCAGTGAAAGGGAAAAGCAAGACTTAAAGGGAAAAGCAGCAGTGAAAAGTTAAAGAAGCTGTGAAAGGAAAAAGCAGCAGTGAAAGGGAAATGCAGCACTAAAAGGAAAAAGCAGCAGTGAAAGGGAAGAGCAGCAATGAAAGGGAAGAGCAGCAGTGAAAGGGAAAAGCAACAGTGAAAGGGAAGAGCAGCAGTGAAAGGGAAGAGCAGCAGTGAAAGGGAAGAGCAGCAGTGAAAGGGAAGAGCAGCAGTGCAAGGGAAGAGCAGCAGTGAAAGGGAAAATCAGCAGTGAAAGGGAAAAGCAGGACTAAAAAGGAAAAGCACGAGTGAAAGGGAAATGCAAGACTAAAAGGGAAAAGCACGAGTGAAAGGGAAAATCAAGACTAAAAGGGAAAATAGCAGAGAAAGGGAAAAGCAGGACTAAAAAGGAAAAGCAACAGTGAAAGGGAAAAGCAGCAGTGAATGGGAAGAGCAGCAGTGAAAGGGAAGAGCAGCAGGGGAAGAGAAAAGCAGCAGTGAAAGGGAAAAGCAGCAGTGAAAGGAAAAAGCAAGACTAAAAGGGAAAAGCAGCAGTGAAAGGGAAAAGCAAGAATAAAAAGGAAAAGCAGCATGAAAGGGAACAGCAGCAGTGAAAGGGAAAAGCAGCAGTGAAAGGGAAAAGCAGCATGAAAGGGAAAATCAGCAGTGAAAGGGAAAATCAGCAGTGAAAGGGAAAATCAGCAGTGAAAGGGAAAAGCAGCAGTGAAAGGGAAAAGCAACAGTGAAAGGGAAGAGCAGCAGTGAAAGGGAAGAGCAGCAGTGCAAGGGAAGAGCAGCAGTGAAAGGGAAGAGCAGCAGTGAAAGGGAAGACGAGCAGAGAAAGGGAAGAGCAGCAGTGAAAGGGAAGAGCAGCAGTGAAAGGGAAGAGCAGCAGTGAAAGGGAAAAGCAGGACTAGAAAGGAAAAGCACGAGTGAAAGGGAAAAGCAAGACTAAAAGGGAAAAGCACGAGTGAAAGGGAAAATCAAGACTAAAAGGGAAAGTAGCAGAGAAAGGGAAAAGCAGGACTAAAAGGGAAAAGCAACAGTGAAAGGGAAAAGCAGCAGTGAATGGGAAAAGCAGCAGAGAAACGTAAAAAGCAGCAGAGAAAGGGAAGTGCAGCAGTGAAAGGGAAGAGCAGCAGTGAAAGAGAAAAGCAGCAGTGAAAAAGAAAAGCAAGACTGAAAGGGAAAAGCAAGACTAAAAGGGAAAAGCAAGACTGAAAAAGAAAAGCAAGACTGAAAGGGAAAATCAGCAGTGAAAGGGAAAAGCAGCAGTGAATGTGAAAATCAGCAGTGAAAGGGAAAAGCAGCAGTGAATGGGAAAAGCAGCAGTGAAAGGGAAAAGCAGGACTAAAAGGCAAAAGCACGATTGAAAGGGAAAAGCAAGAATAAAAGGGAAAAGAGCAGAGAAAGGGAAAAGTAGGACTAAAAGGGAAAAGCAGCAGTGAATGGGAAAAGCAGCAGCGAATGGGAAAAGCAGCAGAGAAAGGGAAAAGCAGGACTAAAAGGGAAAAGCAGCAGTGAAAGGGAAAAGCAGCAGTGAAAGGGAAAAGCAAGAATAAAAAGGAAAAGCAGCAGTGAAAAGGGAAAAGCAGTGAAAGGGAAAAGCAGCAGTGAAAGGGAAAATCAGCAGTGAAAGGGAAAAGCAGGACTAAAAAGGAAAAGCACGAGTGAAAGGGAAATGCAAGACTAAAAGGGAAAAGCACGAGTGAAAGGGAAAATCAAGACTAAAAGGGAAAATAGCAGAGAAAGGGAAAAGCAGGACTAAAAGGGAAAAGCAACAGTGAAAGGGAAAAGCAGCAGTGAATGGGAAGAGCAGCAGTGAAAGGGAAGAGCAGCAGGGGAAGAGAAAAGCAGCAGTGAAAGGGAAAAGCAGCAGTGAAAGGAAAAAGCAAGACTAAAAGGGAAAAGCAGCAGTGAAAGGGAAAAGCAAGAATAAAAAGGAAAAGCAGCATGAAAGGGAACAGCAGCAGTGAAAGGGAAAAGCAGCAGTGAAAGGGAAAAGCAGCAGTGAGAGGTAAAAGAAGCAGTGAAAGGGAAAAGCAAGACTTAAAGGGAAAAGCAGCAGTGAAAAGTTAAAGAAGCTGTGAAAGGAAAAAGCAGCAGTGAAAGGGAAATGCAGCACTAAAAGGAAAAAGCAGCAGTGAAAGGGAAGAGCAGCAATGAAAGGGAAGAGCAGCAGTGAAAGGGAAAAGCAACAGTGAAAGGGAAGAGCAGCAGTGAAAGGGAAGAGCAGCAGTGAAAGGGAAGAGCAGCAGTGAAAGGGAAGAGCAGCAGTGCAAGGGAAGAGCAGCAGTGAAAGGGAAAATCAGCAGTGAAAGGGAAAAGCAGGACTAAAAAGGAAAAGCACGAGTGAAAGGGAAATGCAAGACTAAAAGGGAAAAGCACGAGTGAAAGGGAAAATCAAGACTAAAAGGGAAAATAGCAGAGAAAGGGAAAAGCAGGACTAAAAAGGAAAAGCAACAGTGAAAGGGAAAAGCAGCAGTGAATGGGAAGAGCAGCAGTGAAAGGGAAGAGCAGCAGGGGAAGAGAAAAGCAGCAGTGAAAGGGAAAAGCAGCAGTGAAAGGAAAAAGCAAGACTAAAAGGGAAAAGCAGCAGTGAAAGGGAAAAGCAAGAATAAAAAGGAAAAGCAGCATGAAAGGGAACAGCAGCAGTGAAAGGGAAAAGCAGCAGTGAAAGGGAAAAGCAGCATGAAAGGGAAAATCAGCAGTGAAAGGGAAAATCAGCAGTGAAAGGGAAAATCAGCAGTGAAAGGGAAAAGCAGCAGTGAAAGGGAAAAGCAACAGTGAAAGGGAAGAGCAGCAGTGAAAGGGAAGAGCAGCAGTGCAAGGGAAGAGCAGCAGTGAAAGGGAAGAGCAGCAGTGAAAGGGAAGACGAGCAGAGAAAGGGAAGAGCAGCAGTGAAAGGGAAGAGCAGCAGTGAAAGGGAAGAGCAGCAGTGAAAGGGAAAAGCAGGACTAGAAAGGAAAAGCACGAGTGAAAGGGAAAAGCAAGACTAAAAGGGAAAAGCACGAGTGAAAGGGAAAATCAAGACTAAAAGGGAAAGTAGCAGAGAAAGGGAAAAGCAGGACTAAAAGGGAAAAGCAACAGTGAAAGGGAAAAGCAGCAGTGAATGGGAAAAGCAGCAGAGAAACGTAAAAAGCAGCAGAGAAAGGGAAGTGCAGCAGTGAAAGGGAAGAGCAGCAGTGAAAGAGAAAAGCAGCAGTGAAAAAGAAAAGCAAGACTGAAAGGGAAAAGCAAGACTAAAAGGGAAAAGCAAGACTGAAAAAGAAAAGCAAGACTGAAAGGGAAAATCAGCAGTGAAAGGGAAAAGCAGCAGTGAAAGGGAAGAGCAGCAGTGAAAGGGAAGAGCAGCAGGGGAAGGGAAAAACAGCAGTGAAAGGGAAAAGCAGCAGTGAAAGGGAAAAGCAGGACTAAAAAGGAAAAGCACGAGTGAAAGGGAAATGCAAGACTAAAAGGGAAAAGCACGAGTGAAAGGGAAAATCAAGACTAAAAGGGAAAATAGCAGAGAAAGGGAAAAGCAGGACTAAAAGGGAAAAGCAACAGTGAAAGGGAAAAGCAGCAGTGAATGGGAAGAGCAGCAGTGAAAGGGAAGAGCAGCAGGGGAAGAGAAAAGCAGCAGTGAAAGGGAAAAGCAGCAGTGAAAGGAAAAAGCAAGACTAAAAGGGAAAAGCAGCAGTGAAAGGGAAAAGCAAGAATAAAAAGGAAAAGCAGCATGAAAGGGAACAGCAGCAGTGAAAGGGAAAAGCAGCAGTGAAAGGGAAAAGCAGCATGAAAGGGAAAATCAGCAGTGAAAGGGAAAATCAGCAGTGAAAGGGAAAATCAGCAGTGAAAGGGAAAAGCAGCAGTGAAAGGGAAAAGCAACAGTGAAAGGGAAGAGCAGCAGTGAAAGGGAAGAGCAGCAGTGCAAGGGAAGAGCAGCAGTGAAAGGGAAGAGCAGCAGTGAAAGGGAAGACGAGCAGAGAAAGGGAAGAGCAGCAGTGAAAGGGAAGAGCAGCAGTGAAAGGGAAGAGCAGCAGTGAAAGGGAAAAGCAGGACTAGAAAGGAAAAGCACGAGTGAAAGGGAAAAGCAAGACTAAAAGGGAAAAGCACGAGTGAAAGGGAAAATCAAGACTAAAAGGGAAAGTAGCAGAGAAAGGGAAAAGCAGGACTAAAAGGGAAAAGCAACAGTGAAAGGGAAAAGCAGCAGTGAATGGGAAAAGCAGCAGAGAAACGTAAAAAGCAGCAGAGAAAGGGAAGTTCAGCAGTGAAAGGGAAGAGCAGCAGTGAAAGAGAAAAGCAGCAGTGAAAGGGAAAATCAGCAGTGAAAGGGAAAATCAGCAGTGAAAGGGAAAATCAGCAGTGAAAGGGAAAATCAGCAGTGAAAGGGAAAAGCAGCAGTGAAAGGGAAGAGCAGCAGTGAAAGGGAAGAGCAGCAGGGGAAGGGAAAAACAGCAGTGAAAGGGAAAAGCAGCAGTGAAAGGGAAAAGCAGGACTAAAAAGGAAAAGCACGAGTGAAAGGGAAATGCAAGACTAAAAGGGAAAAGCACGAGTGAAAGGGAAAATCAAGACTAAAAGGGAAAATAGCAGAGAAAGGGAAAAGCAGGACTAAAAGGGAAAAGCAACAGTGAAAGGGAAAAGCAGCAGTGAATGGGAAGAGCAGCAGTGAAAGGGAAGAGCAGCAGGGGAAGAGAAAAGCAGCAGTGAAAGGGAAAAGCAGCAGTGAAAGGAAAAAGCAAGACTAAAAGGGAAAAGCAGCAGTGAAAGGGAAAAGCAAGAATAAAAAGGAAAAGCAGCATGAAAGGGAACAGCAGCAGTGAAAGGGAAAAGCAGCAGTGAAAGGGAAAAGCAGCAGTGAGAGGTAAAAGAAGCAGTGAAAGGGAAAAGCAAGACTTAAAGGGAAAAGCAGCAGTGAAAAGTTAAAGAAGCTGTGAAAGGAAAAAGCAGCAGTGAAAGGGAAATGCAGCACTAAAAGGAAAAAGCAGCAGTGAAAGGGAAGAGCAGCAATGAAAGGGAAGAGCAGCAGTGAAAGGGAAAAGCAACAGTGAAAGGGAAGAGCAGCAGTGAAAGGGAAGAGCAGCAGTGAAAGGGAAGAGCAGCAGTGAAAGGGAAGAGCAGCAGTGCAAGGGAAGAGCAGCAGTGAAAGGGAAAATCAGCAGTGAAAGGGAAAAGCAGGACTAAAAAGGAAAAGCACGAGTGAAAGGGAAATGCAAGACTAAAAGGGAAAAGCACGAGTGAAAGGGAAAATCAAGACTAAAAGGGAAAATAGCAGAGAAAGGGAAAAGCAGGACTAAAAGGGAAAAGCAACAGTGAAAGGGAAAAGCAGCAGTGAATGGGAAGAGCAGCAGTGAAAGGGAAGAGCAGCAGGGGAAGAGAAAAGCAGCAGTGAAAGGGAAAAGCAGCAGTGAAAGGAAAAAGCAAGACTAAAAGGGAAAAGCAGCAGTGAAAGGGAAAAGCAAGAATAAAAAGGAAAAGCAGCATGAAAGGGAACAGCAGCAGTGAAAGGGAAAAGCAGCAGTGAAAGGGAAAAGCAGCATGAAAGGGAAAATCAGCAGTGAAAGGGAAAATCAGCAGTGAAAGGGAAAATCAGCAGTGAAAGGGAAAAGCAGCAGTGAAAGGGAAAAGCAACAGTGAAAGGGAAGAGCAGCAGTGAAAGGGAAGAGCAGCAGTGCAAGGGAAGAGCAGCAGTGAAAGGGAAGAGCAGCAGTGAAAGGGAAGACGAGCAGAGAAAGGGAAGAGCAGCAGTGAAAGGGAAGAGCAGCAGTGAAAGGGAAGAGCAGCAGTGAAAGGGAAAAGCAGGACTAGAAAGGAAAAGCACGAGTGAAAGGGAAAAGCAAGACTAAAAGGGAAAAGCACGAGTGAAAGGGAAAATCAAGACTAAAAGGGAAAGTAGCAGAGAAAGGGAAAAGCAGGACTAAAAGGGAAAAGCAACAGTGAAAGGGAAAAGCAGCAGTGAATGGGAAAAGCAGCAGAGAAACGTAAAAAGCAGCAGAGAAAGGGAAGTGCAGCAGTGAAAGGGAAGAGCAGCAGTGAAAGAGAAAAGCAGCAGTGAAAAAGAAAAGCAAGACTGAAAGGGAAAAGCAAGACTAAAAGGGAAAAGCAAGACTGAAAAAGAAAAGCAAGACTAAAAGGGAAAATCAGCAGTGAAAGGGAAAAGCAGCAGTGAAAGGGAAGAGCAGCAGTGAAAGGGAAGAGCAGCAGGGGAAGGGAAAAACAGCAGTGAAGGGGAAAAGCAGCAGTGAAAGGGAAAAGCAAGAATAAAAAGGAAAAGCAGAAGTGAAAGGTAAAAGCAGCAGTGAAAGGGAAAAGCAGCAGTGAAATGGAAAAGCAGCAGTAAAGGGAAAAGCAAGACTAAAAGGCAAAAGCAGCAGTGAAAGGGAAAAGCAGCAGTGAAAGGGAAAATCAGCAGTGAAGGGGAAAAGCCACAGTGAAAGGGAAAAGCCACAGTGAAAGGGAAAAGCAGAGTGAACGGGAACAGCAAGACTAAAAGGGAAAAACAGCAGTGAAAGAGAAAAGCAGCAGTGAAAGGGAAGAGCAGCAGTGAAAGGGAAGAGCAGCAGTGAAAGGGAAGAGCAGCAGTGAAAGGGAAGACGAGCAGTGAAAGGGAAGAGCAGCAGTGAAAGGGAAGAGCAGCAGTGAATGGGAAAATCAGCAGTGAAAGGGAAAAGCAGGACTAAAAAGGAAAAGCACGAGTGAAAGGGAAAAGCAAGACTAAAAGGGAAAAGCACGAGTGAAAGGGAAAATCAAGACTAAAAGGGAAAATAGCAGAGAAAGGGAAAAGCAGGACTAAAAGGGAAAAGCAACAGTGAAAGGGAAAAGCAGCAGTGAATGGGAAAAGCAGCAGTGAATGGGAAAAGCAGCAGAGAAAGGAAAAAGCAGCAGAGAAAGGGAAGTGCAGCAGTGAAAGGGAAGAGCAGCAGTGAAAGAGAAAAGCAGCAGTGAAAAAGAAAAGCAAGACTGAAAGGGTAAAGCAAGACTAAAAGGAAAAAGCAAGACTGAAAAAGAAAAGCAAGACTAAAAGGGAAAATCAGCAGTGAAAGGGAAAAGCAGCAGTGAAAGGGAAGAGCAGCAGTGAAAGGGAAGAGCAGCAGGGGAAGAGAAAAGCAGCAGTGAAAGGGAAAAGCAGCAGTGAAAGGAAAAAGCAAGACTAAAAGGGAAAAGCAGCAGTGAAAGGGAAAAGCAAGAATAAAAAGGAAAAGCAGCAGTGAAAGGGAAAAGCAGCAGTGAAAGGGAAAAGCAGCAGTGAAAGGGAAAAGCAGCATGAAAGGGAAAAGCAGCATGAAAGGGAAAAGCAGCAGTGAAAGGGAAAAGCAAGACTAAAAGGGAAAAGCAGCAGTGAAAGGGAAAATCAGCAGTGAAAGGGAAAATCAGCAGTGAAAGGGAAAATCAGCAGCAGTGAAAGGGAAAAGCAGCAGTGAAAGGGAAAAGCAACAGTGAAAGGGAAGAGCAGCAGTGAAAGGGAAGAGCAGCAGTGAAAGGGAAGAGCAGCAGTGCAAGGGAAGAGCAGCAGTGAAAGGGAAGAGCAGCAGTGAAAGGGAAGACGAGCAGTGAAAGGGAAGAGCAGCAGTGAAAGGGAAGAGCAGCAGTGAAAGGGAAGAGCAGCAGTGAAAGGGAAAAGCAGGACTAGAAAGGAAAAGCACGAGTGAAAGGGAAAAGCAAGACTAAAAGGGAAAAGCACGAGTGAAAGGGAAAATCAAGACTAAAAGGGAAAGTAGCAGAGAAAGGGAAAAGCAGGACTAAAAGGTAAAAGCAACAGTGAAAGGGAAAAGGAGCAGTGAATGGGAAAAGCAGCAGAGAAACGTAAAAAGCAGCAGAGAAAGGGAAGTTCAGCAGTGAAAGGGAAGAGCAGCAGTGAAAGAGAAAAGCAGCAGTGAAAAAGAAAAGCAAGACTGAAAGGGAAAAGCAAGACTAAAAGGGAAAAGCAAGACTGAAAAAGAAAAGCAAGACTAAAAGGGAAAATCAGCAGTGAAAGGGAAAAGCAGCAGTGAAAGGGAAGAGCAGCAGTGAAAGGGAAGAGCAGCAGGGGAAGGGAAAAACAGCAGTGAAAGGGAAAAGCAGCAGTGAAATGGAAAAGCAAGAATAAAAAGGAAAAGCAGAAGTGAAAGGTAAAAGCAGCAGTGAAATGGAAAAGCAGCAGTAAAGGGAAAAGCAAGACTAAAAGGCAAAAGCAGCAGTGAAAGGGAAAAGCAGCAGTGAAATGGAAAAGCAGAAGTGAAGGGGAAAATCAGCAGTGAAAGGGAAAAGCCACAGTGAAAGGGAAAAGCAGAGTGAACGGGAACAGCAAGACTAAAAGGGAAAAACAGCATTGAAAGAGAAAAGCAGCAGTGAATGTGAAAATCAGCAGTGAAAGGGAAGAGCAGCAGTGAAAGGCAAGAGCAGCAGTGAAAGGGAAGAGCTGCAGTGAAATGGAAGAGCAGCAGTGAATGGGAAAAGCAGCAGTGAAAGGGAAAAGAAGGACTAAAAGGGAAAAGCACGATTGAAAGGGAAAAGCAAGAATAAAACGGAAAAGCAGCAGAGAAAGGGAAAAGTAGGACTAAAAGGGAAAAGCAGCAGTGAATGGGAAAAGCAGCAGTGAATGGGAAAAGCAGCAGTGAATGGGAAAAGCAGCAGTGAATGGGAAAAGCAGCAGTGAAAGGGAAAAGCAGCAGTGAAAGTGAAAAGCAAGAATAAAAAGGAAAAGCAGCAGTGAAAGGAAAAGCAGCAGTGAAAGGGAAAAGCAGCAATGAAAGGGAAAAGCAGCAGTGTAAGGGAAAAGCAGCAGTGAATGGGAAAAGCAGCAGAGAATGGGAAAAGCAAGATTAAAAGGGAAAAGCAGAAGTGAAAGGGAAAAGCAGCAGTGAATGGGAAAATCAGCAGTGAAAGGGAAAAGCAAGACTAAAAGGGAAAAGCAAGACTAAAAGGGAAAAGCAGCAGTGAAAAGGTAAAGCAGCTGTGAAAGGAAAAAGCAGCAGTGAAAGGGAAATGCAGCACTAAAAGGAAAAAGCAGCAGTGAAAGGGAAGAGCAGCAATGAAAGGGAAGAGCAGCAGTGAAAGGGAAAAGCAACAGTGAAAGGGAAGAGCAGCAGTGAAAGGGACGAGCAGCAGTGAAAGGGAAGAGCAGCAGTGAAAGGGAAGAGCAGCAGTGAAAGGGAAGAGCAGCAGTGAAAGGGAAGAGCAGCAGTGAAAGGGAAGAGCAGCAGTGAAAGGGAAGACGAGCAGTGAAATGGAAGTGCAGCAGTGAAAGGGAAGAGCAGCAGTGAATGGGAAAATCAGCAGTGAAAGAGAAAAGCTGGACTAAAAAGGAAAAGCACGAGTGAAAGGGAAAAGCAAGACTAAAAGGGAAAAGCACGAGTGAAAGGGAAAATCAAGACTAAAAGGGAAAATAGCAGAGAAAGGGAAAAGCAGGACTAAAAGGGAAAAGCAACAGTGAAAGGGAAAAGCAGCAGTGAATGGGAAAAGCAGCAGAGAAAGGAAAAAGCAGCAGAGAAAGGAAAAAGCAGCAGTGAAAAAGAAGAGCAGCAGTGAAAGGGAAGAGCAGCAGTGAAAGAGAAAAGCAGCAGTGAAAAAGAAAAGCAAGACTGAAAGAGAAAAGCAAGACTAAAAGTGAAAAGCAAGACTGAAAAAGAAAAGCAAGACTAAAAGGGAAAATCAGCAGTGAAAGGGAAAAGCAGCAGTGAAAGGGAAGATCAGCAGTGAAAGGGAAGAGCAGCAGGGGAAGAGAAAAGCAGAAGTGAAAGGGAAAAGCAGCAGTGAAAGGAAAAAGCAAGAATAAAAAGGAAAGCAGCAGTGAAAGGGAAAAGCAGCAGTGAAAGGGAAGAGCAGCAGTGAAAGGGAAGAGCAGCAGTGAAAGGGAAGAGCAGCAGTGAAAGGGAAGACGAGCAGTGAAAGGAATAAGCAAGACTAAAAGGGAAAAGCAGCAGTGAAAGGGAAAAGCAAGAATAAAAAGGAAAAGCAGCAGTGAAAGGGAAAAGCAGCATGAAAGGGAAAAGCAGCAGTGAAAGGGAAAAGCAAGACTAAATGGGAAAAGCAGCAGTGAAAGGGAAAAGCAGCAGTGAAAGGAAAATCAGCAGTGAAAGGGAAAATCAGCAGTGAAAGGGAAAAGCAGCAGTGAAAGGGAAAAGCAACAGTGAAGGGGAAAAGCAGCAGTGAAAGGGAAAAGCAGAGTGAACGGGAAAAGCAAGACTAAAAGGGAAAAACAGCAGTGAAAGGGAAAAGCAGCAGTGAATGGGAAAATCAGCAGTGAAAGGGAAGAGCAGCAGTGAAAGGGAAGAGCAACAGTGAAAGGGAAAAGCAGCAGTGAAAGGAAAAAGCAAGACTAAAAGGGAAAAGAAAGACTAAAAGGGAAAAGCACGAGTGAAAGGGAATAGCAAGAATAAAAGGGAAAAGCAGCAGAGAAAGGGAAAAGCAGGACTAAAAGGGAAAAGCAGCAGTGAAAGGGAAAAGCAGCAGAGAAAGGGAAAAGCAGCAGAGAAAGGGAAGTGCAGCAGTGAAAGGGAAGAGCAGCAGTGAAAGGGAAAAGCAGCAGGGGAAGGGAAAAGCAGCAGGGGAAGGGAAAAGCAGCAGAGGAAGGGAAAAGCAGCAGTGAAAGGGAAAAGCAAGAATAAAAAGGAAAATCAGCAGTGAAAGGGAAAAGCAGCAGTGAAAGGGAAAAGCAGTAGTGAAAGGGAAAAGTAGCATGAAAGGGAAAAGCAGCAGTGAAAGGGAAAAGCAAGACTAAAAGGGAAAAGCAGCAGTTAAAGGGAAAAGCAGCAGTGAAAGGGAAAATCAGCAGTGAAGGGGAAAATCAGCAGTGAAAGGGAAAAGCAGCAGTGAAAGGGAAGAGCAACAGTGAAAGGGAAAAGCAGCAGTGAAAGGGAAATACAGCAGTGAAAGGGAAAAACAGCAGTGAATGGGAAAATCAGCAGTGAAAGGGAAGAGCAGCAGTGAAAGGGAAGAGCTGCAGTGAAAGGGAAGAGCTGCAGTGAAAGGGAAGAGCAGCAGTGAATGGGAAAAGCAGCAGTGAAAGGGAAAAGCGGGACTAAAAGGGAAAAGAAAGACTAAAAGGGAAAAGCACGAGTGAAAGGGAAAAGCAAGAATAAAAGGGAAAAGCAGCAGAGAAAGGGAAAAGCAGGACTAAAAGGGAAAAGCCGCAGTGAAAGGGAAAAGCAGCAGAGAAAGGGAAAAGCTGCAGAGAAAGGGAAGTGCAGCAGTGAAAGGGAAGAGCAGCAGTGAAAGGGAAAAGCAGCAGTAAAAGGGAAAAGCAAGACTGAAAGGGAAAAGCAAGACTAAAAGGGAAAATCAGCAGTGAAAGGAAAATCAGCAGTGAATGGGAAAAGCAGCAGAGAATGGGAAAAGCAAGATTAAAAGGGAAAAGCAGAAGTGAAAGGGAAAAGCAGCAGTGAATGGGAAAATCAGCAGTGAAAGGGAAAAGCAAGACTAAAAGGGAAAAGCAAGACTAAAAGGGAAAAGCAGCAGTGAAAAGGTAAAGCAGCTGTGAAAGGAAAAAGCAGCAGTGAAAGGGAAATGCAGCACTAAAAGGAAAAAGCAGCAGTGAAAGGGAAGAGCAGCAATGAAAGGGAAGAGCAGCAGTGAAAGGGAAGAGCAGCAGTGAAAGGGAAGAGCAGCAGTGAAAGGGAAGAGCAGCAGTGAAAGGGAAGAGCAGCAGTGAAAGGGAAGTGCAGCAGTGAAAGGGAAGACGAGCAGTGAAATGGTAGAGCAGCAGTGAAAGGGAAGAGCAGCAGTGAATGGGAAAATCAGCAGTGAAAGAGAAATCTGGACTAAAAAGGAAAAGCACGAGTGAAAGGAAAAAGCAAGACTAAAAGGGAAAAGCACGAGTGAAAGGGAAAATCAAGACTAAAAGGTAAAATAGCAGAGAAAGGGAAAAGCAGGACTAAAAGGGAAAAGCAACAGTGAAAGGGAAAAGCAGCAGTGAAAGGGAAAAGCAGCAGTGAATGGGAAAAGCAGCAGAGAAAGGAAAAAGCAGCAGAGAAAGGAAAAAGCAGCAGTGAAAAAGAAGAGCAGCAGTGAAAGGGAAGAGCAGCAGTGAAAGAGAAAAGCAGCAGTGAAAAAGAAAAGCAAGACTGAAAGAGAAAAGCAAGACTAAAAGTGAAAAGCAAGACTGAAAAAGAAAAGCAAGACTAAAAGGGAAAATCAGCAGTGAAAGGGAAAAGCAGCAGTGAAAGGGAAGAGCAGCAGTGAAAGGGAAGAGCAGCAGGGGAAGAGAAAAGCAGCAGTGAAAGGGAAAAGCAGCAGTGAAAGGAAAAAGCAAGACTAAAAGGGAAAAGCAGCAGTGAAAGGGAAAAGCAAGAATAAAAAGGAAAGCAGCAGTGAAAGGGAAAAGCAGCAGTGAAAGGGAAGAGCAGCAGTGAAAGGGAAGAGCAGCAGTGAAAGGGAAGAGCAGCAGTGAATGGGAAAATCAGCAGTGAAAAGGGAAAAGCAGCAGTGAAAGGGAAAAGCAGCAGTGAAAGGGAAGAGCAGCAGTGAAAAGGAAAAGCAGCAGTGAAAGTGAAAATCAGCAGTGAAAGGGAAGAGCCACAGTTAAAGGGAAAAGCCGCAGTGAAAGGGAAAAGCAGTACTTAATAAGAAAAGCAGCAGTGAAAGGGAAAAGCCGCAGTGAAAGGGAAAAGCAGTACTTAATAAGAAAAGCAGCAGTGAAAGGGAAAATCAGCAGTGAAAGGGAAAAGGAGAAGTGAAAGGGAAAAGGAGAAGTGAAAGGGAAAAGCAGCAGTGAAAGGGAAGAGCAGCAGTGAAAGGGAAAAGCAGCAGTGAAATGGAAGAGCAGCAGTGAAAGGGAAAAGCAGCAGTGAAATGGAAGAGCAGCAGTGAAAGGGAAAAGCAGCAGTGAAAGGGAAAAGCAGCAGTGAAAGGGAAAAGCAGCAGTGAACGGGAAAAGCAGCAGTGAAAGGGAAAAGCAGCAGTGAAAGGGAAAAGCAAGACTGAAAGGAAAAAGCAGCAGTGAAAGGGAAAAGCAAGACTAAAAGGGAAAAGCAAGACTAAAAGGGAAAAGCAAGACTAAAAGGGAAAATAAGCAGTGAAAAGGAAATGCGAGACTAAAAGGGAAAAGCAAGACTAAAAGGGAAAAGCAGCAGTGAAAGGGAAATGCAAGACTAAAAGTGAAAAGCAAGACTAAAAGGGAAAAGCAGCATGGAATGGGAAAAGCAGCAGTGAAAGGGAAAAGCAGCAGTGAAAGGGAAAAGCAGCAGTGAAAGAGAAAAGCAGCAGTGAAAGGGAAAAGCAGCAGTGAACGGGAAAAGCAAGAATAAAAGGGAAAAGCAGCAATGAATGGGAAAAGCAAGACTAATAGGGAAAAGCAGCATGAAAGGGAAAAGCGGCAGTGAAAGGGAAAAGCGGCAGTGACATGGAAAAGGAACAAGAAAATGCAGCCCTGGAAGGGAGAAGCAGAACTGATAAAGAAAAGGAGCCCTGAAAGGGAAAAGGAGCCCTGAAAAAGAAAATAAGCAAAGGAAAGCAGCCCTGAAAGGGATAAGCAGCCCTGAGAAAGAAAATAAGCAATGAAATGCAGCCCTGAAAGGGAAAAGGAGCCCCGAAAGGGAAAGGAACAGCATAAAGTAACACTGATAGGGAAAAGGAGTACATAAAGGGCAAAGGCAGCACTGAAAGAGAAAAGAAGCCCTGAAAGGGAAAAGCATCAAAGCAAGGGAAAAGAAGCACTGAAATGTAAAAGGAACAAGCACAGGGAGCAGGCAGGTAGGCACAGCAAAGCAGCAAGCAAAGCCCAATCTCTCAGAGGGGGCCTGCTAACAGGAAGCCCAGCTATTGCCCTCCCAAAGAAACTCCACCATTTTGACAGCCAAAACAGAAACTACGGTTTCGGTTCTCATGACTCTTCCCTGCGCTCCCAAATAAATGGTTTCGTGACATCCTCTACCACACTGCAACTGCTCAGAATAATCAAAATTATATCATTCATGACATAAGAAACTCACTTTTGCCTGGTGGCAACGACAGTCCATTCCCATCCTGTCCCTCCATTTAATGAACATTGCATTTGGCCTTCTAACAGCCTCCTGGATGAATCCACCAAAAGCAAGGAAGCACCCTGCCCTTACTCTGAAGAGAGAAAGAAAGCAAGGTTCATGGAAACAGGCACACAAGGCTCGCAACAAGACACGGTGCTCCAGATCATGCCAGAGATAGGACTACCACAGTGCCAGAACATGATTTACCACTAAAGGAAACATCTGGGAGCACATTCACAACTTCAGCACAAGCTGTAATGGCTCAGCATATTTAGCTTTCTTATCGTTCAGCTGGAGAACGAGATACTCCGAAGTATCAGTCAGCAAGCACTCGGATGAGCCTGACCTCTGGTTTTAACGATGACAGACATCATTACTGCCACCTCTGACACCTTACCAGGAGATGCTTCCATTTATTAGCCTGGTCTTGATTCCTTCCATCAGCAGCTGCTCCTAAACTGACCTCCATTCATACAGTGATACCACTGACTTCTAGCACGAGCTGACCTGCAAGACAGAGAAGAGAAAGCAGGATGGCAACAAATACTGACATAGCACAATCTAATATTCTTGAACAGCCGCAAAAGAGACAAAACAGGAGAGAAACGCATCCGCAACAACACCCCAGTTCATAAAGAAATGCAACTCCAGCCTGGCCTCAGCAGCCCTTATATATTTCTTACACATTTGATTAAGCCAACTGCAATTTGAACCAGGAGAATTCACAGTCTCTTGCAAATGTCACCGTAAAGCAGAATAGGACACAGCAAAAAAAAAAAAAAAAAAGAAAAAGAAAAAAAAAAAAGAAATATAAAGAAAAAAAGCAAGCCAAAAACCAGGGAATCAAAGTTTAAAAAACCACAGAAAACAAATAGAAAAAAAAACACATACTATCTGTAACAACAGAAAGACTAGCACAGTGTGAATATACTACAAAGGTAAGGAAAGAATGGCTCACCCACCACTGAGGATGGAAGTGCACAGAACAAACTCCACAGAGGAGAAACCATCAAAAAAAATTCCACCCATTGGCAGTCAGCCTTCAAAAATGAGCTGTAAGAGAGGTGCAGCCAGGCTCCATCCCTTCCAGTCACTCAGCTGCATTGCCCTCACCTGCACTAACCAGGGCTGACCAGGTCCCTTCCCTAGGTGATAATCAGTGGCTCAGACTGTGATTCAACAGTTCTCATACAGCGTATATAAAGAAAAATAGCAAAACATAGATGAAAAACACAACAACAAATAAACCATGAAGGATTTTAGGAAATAACACAGAATTAAAAAAAATAATAATAATAAAAGCAAAGAAAAAATGATAAATCAAACAAAAGAAAAAAACTAAGACAAGGAAAAACAGAAAAAAACTTATAAAAAAAACAAAAAACAAAAAACAAAAAACAAAAAACAAAAAACAAAAAAAACACGACATAGAAAACACCAAATAGGAAAGAAAACCATAGAACTGCAAAGGAAAAAAAATAACACAGCAAAGCAAAGCACAGATGATAAAAAACAACAAGGAAAACACACCTCCCTGACATGACATCTTGCCTCCTGAGCAGGTCACAGTGTCCCTCACTCAGATGTAGAGCAGGAAGGAAGCTGAGACCCCATGTGTTCCTTGCTGCGCACTCCCATCTAAAAGGTCCATATGCTCTGAAGAGTGAGCAAAGCCTCAAAATGGTGGTAAGGTAACACTTTGCTATAGAAAGGGAAAGGGGAACTTCACAGAAACCAAGACAAAGGGTAACTGTACATTTAAAAGTGCAGGGAAAGGGGGAATTGCAGACACTTAGTCAAAATAAAGCCAGAGAAGAGGGCAATAAAGATAAGAAGAAACTGTCCGGAGACCTCTGACAAGAAGGATTAGATCCCCCCCCGGGCAAGATGATGCCGACATGGGAGAACAATAACAGCAGATAACACCAAGAAGAAAACAGAAGAAGACTTTCACCCCAAAACATCGGCAAGGGTCACGGGGAATGGGGTCAGGGGGAATGAGGGAATGGGGTCGCGGGGAACGGGGCCATAGGGAATGTAATGAATATGTAATCAAACTGAGGAGGAGACTATTGTTTATGTATTAGCTTAACCTATATCTGTAACACACTTTTCTCTTTACGGTGTGCAAGTTTGGAGGAGCTATCCCCCTTGCACCCGGCGCTGCGCAACGCTGGAATAAACATACCTGCTTTATAACCCATCTCTGGATTATAGAGTTTGATTCCGCGAGTCAATTTGGCCCCCCAGATGGGACCCTCTCTGTTCGGCTGCAGGACCAGCTGAGAAGGGGGACGCCTTTGGCGCGCCCCGAGATTTCTCGGAAGGACTCCCCTCCCTCATCTGATCACTGCAGGAGCAGACAAGAACCATCTATCGGCGGACCAGGTATGTGAAATGGGGGACCCGTAAGTCGTGAGGAGACGTCCTACGCAGGGCACAGTGGAGTCGGCGTGCTCCCCCCCAGGGATGTGAGCTCACGGGTTAGGTTAGGTTGCCGGCTGGGTTAGGACTCCCTAGGGAATGCTTACAAAGGGGCCAGTAAGTCGTACGCATGGTAAAAGAGCTATTGCTCACATTCAGGTGATTGCTAATTGGGCAGAGCTTGTCTGCTCTCTGGTACAGGGTGATTTGGGTAATCCTGGGATAATTGGTATCATACAGCGCTGTCTATATAGGTGACCTAAGTCAACAACTAGCACCGGTGTTCTTAACATCTTTGGTTAAGCTTAACAAATGATATATTGTAATTGTGTTTGAATTGTCGTGTGAGTGTGGTGTGAGTGAGACGCAGCACAGCTGCGGGGCGAGTGTGGAGTCCTGACCCGCGGTTCCGTCCTCCCGCGAGGGAAACGGCCGGGGACGGACGAAGCGAAAGTTGTCTCCAATACTTGTTTGTCTTTGTTTTAATACATGTTTATTTTGTATTATTAATTACTGGTTGTTGTAAAGTATGTGGTCATAAGTCATAACAATGCTGTTGTGTCAGAAGTGGTTTTACTTATAAAAGAATACGGTGGTTTATATTAAGTTACGATGGGAAAATCACAGAGCAAAGAGGTCCCTGCGCGCTCACCCCTGACGTGTATACTGGCACATTGGCGAGATATCGCTGGGGAACCAGGAGGAACCCTGAGCTGAAAAAAAATTCTGATTAAATATTGTAATCAGTGGTGGTTGATGTATAAGCTAGAGGACAGGGACAATGAACATATAGAGGGATGTCTGTGTGGTATGAGTATCAAGCCATTTATGTGATACTGTGTTCTGCCTGCGAAGAGGTGTAAGGGAGGTGGGTCAGTCAGTGATGGCTCTGTGGCGAGAGGTGTATAACTGAACGATATGGATTGCTAAGGGAAAGTTATAAGGTAGTAAGAGTGTTTATGGAAACTGAAGAACTGTGTTGTTTGATTTGTGGGTTTTGAAGGGAATGGGACAAACTGTTTTGCTGGTATAAGAAAGTGTAGTTGTTAATGTCATACGGAAGTATCGTTGAGGGTACGTGGAAGTGTAAATGAGGGTACAAATAGTGGAATAGTGTACAGAGGAAAAAGGGTTAAAGAGAAAGTGAGTTTATCTGTGCTGGCATGAGAACAACCCCCCCGCACCGTTCCCCTGCAATCGGAACTCTCAGAGTGGGAGAGGGAGCCAGGGTCAGAGACTGCTGCTGTAAACAGCAAAGGGGAAGGTGGAGAGGACAGGGCACTGGAAGTGAGAATAGTCTTCATGTGCAGAGATGTGGGAAATCTGAAATCTGGGCAGCACTGGATGGCTCTGGAGAGGAGGTGAAATGTAATGATTAGAGTTTGGAAAGCAAAAAAGTTTGGGAAGGACGCAGGTTGAGGAAGGCAAAGATAAAAACAGGGATGTCAGGTCTGAAGAGAGGAGTACAATAAGAAGAAAACAAACAAACAACAACAACAACAGAAAACAAAACAAACACCTGATTGAGAATCAGAGATGTTCAGGAAATTGAGAATAATAACAGCTGTTACTGTTGTGGTGCTAGAGTAGGGCCATAGGACCCAGGGATCCCCCACGAGGAAAGGGGATGGAGGCTTGAAGAGCCCAGGGAGGGCTCTGCTCCGCTGGAATGAAAGCAGTGTACAAACTGCAGTGGGACACTGGTAGAGAAATCTGACCAAGCTGAGTGAGAAGGAATTGTCTCTGATTGCAGAGCTGAACAATGAGAACTTGGGAAGTTTACCCTAGCAGATACACCGATGAAACTGCAGCTAAAGAAGCAGGATAAAGTAGTTCATTTTCTGATGGATATGGGAGCTTCTTACTACCCATAGATGGTTTTGTAACATTAGTAGGTGCTACTGCCCAACAAGAAAAGGCTTACTTTTGGAATTAATTAAATATAAGCTAAGAAAACAAGTAGGAATACAGGAATTCTTGTACCTGTCAGGTTACCCTGGCAAGAAATTTAATAAAACTGGAGCTAAGGGTCAAACAATATTGGCTGATTAAGAATTGTAAGTCTGACTATTAACACAAACTGGGAAAAACAATGTTATACCCCCAGGAGCCACAGCAATCTCAAATAAGACACACTTAGGGGTGTGGGCATCAGGGCCAAAAATTAAGTTAAAAGCAAGAGCTCACCCACTCAGGGTAAAGTGATGCCCTTTGAGGATATGTGACTGTAGAAGGATAAAAGAAATAATAGATAATTTTTTGAGTTTGAATTACTAATTGAATGGGAATCCAAGTACAAAACTCCAGTTTTGCCAATTTGCTAAATTTTCGATAGTTTGGTAGAAGACATGAGGACAAGTAATGGAATTGTTGAATGGATACACTCAGTAATGGAAAATCCATGCACTTTATCAACCAAGTTAAGGAATGACTAGGTGGAGTTTACCTTCTGGATTTGAGGGATGTCTCTTCTGCCTGGTTTGGCTAAAGGAAGCCTAAGGTTATTTGCCTTTGAATAGGAAAGCCCTAATAAAGGGAGAAGAGACTCAGTTAACCTGGACAGTGTTACCCAGGGTTGTGAGAACAGCTTAATGATTTTTGAGAACCGGTCAACTTGTGAGCCTGAGACCTGGGATCCTCCATCCTAGGGTGGAACTTTACCGGAGCATGTGGATGCCACAGCGACAAAAGGACTGTGTAGAATAGACTGAGAGTTTGCTGAGTTTCTTGGTTTACAGAAAGCACAAATAACTCAGAAATTACAGCTGGACTTTGAACCTTAAGGACTACCAAGAAAGAAGCCATCTGCTAAGCCAATGAGCTGCAAACTGCCAAGGAACTCCATACGTTCCCAGGAATGACAGGAGGGTGCTGACCATGGATACACAGCTACGGACTGATGGTAAACCTCAAACAGCTTGAAGTGAGTAAGGGATGGCCAGGGTGCCTGAGGGCAGTGGCTGCACTAGTGCTCAATATTCAAGAAGCCCATAAATCTACACTGGGCCAAAGGATACCAGTTTTAATATCTCATACAGTGTTTACTGTATTGGAGGCAAAAGGGGGGACATTAGTTCATTGGCTCTCACCCCAAAGATTCCTGAAATACCAGGCCATCCTGGTAGAGCAGGGTGATGTAGAAATAATTGTGACTAATATTGTCAACCCAGTATCTTTCCTTAGCGGAACACCCGGAGAACCAGTATTACATGACTGCTTTAAATCAACTGAAGCTGCACATTCCAGCCAGTCAGTCGAACCTGAAGGACGAACCCTTAGAAGATGCAGAAGACACCTGGTTTACCAGAAGCTGCAGTTTTATGAGACAAGGAGACTGTAAGGCAGGACATGCAGTAACTGCTACTGACCAGGTAACCGAAGCACAACCACCAGCTGTGGGGACTTCCCCTCAGAAGACTGAAATAACTGCCTTGACAAGAGCTTTAATCATATGGACAGATGCTAAATATGTGCCACACACTCATAGTACCATCTGAAAAGAGCAAGGATTGCTCACACACAAGGAAAACAGCCTGATTTAAATCTACCAATGGTTATTATATGTTGTAAAAGACATCAGAAATGTAACACTGTACAGGAAACAGAAAATAAGATGATAGATCAGGTGGCAGAACAGGCAGTTGAAGAGGGCTTCAATTCCAGACGGTAAACTTAAAATCTCTGAAGCCAAGTCAAAACCTGTAAAATATTCTAAAGAGAACAGGAGTCCAATTAATAATTTAGAAAGGAAGAGAGCAAGCTGACAGATGTGTGCATGCCCAAATGGACACATTATTATGCCCTTTAGTATTTTATGGAAATTGGTTATAAGGGAAGATAAGAGAATATATTGAGCAAACCAACACTACAAAGTACAGTCCCAGTACCAGGAATAGGGCACAAGTGGGCCTCATGGGAGAGGGCCTTCCAGGGCAACAACAGCAAATTGAGTTCACAGAACTCCCAAGAAAAGAGGGGTACCATTGTATGAAAATTTCTGTAACCTTAGAAACAATTGAGGATGCTGCTGCAGATGCTTGATGGACAATCCAAAAGGAGATATCCTGTTTATCCAAAGATGCATTGCAACATGGAGTAGGCAGGGATAACACCGATTGGGGAATAGTTTTCTCTGGATCATGGGATAAACTTACTAGTTGCCAAATTTAGGATGACTAAAACAGCTTTTCTTAGCCTGCATCACCTTGCTACTCTTGGTGTGTTTTACTTGTGTTGTTATAAGATGTCTTTTGTGTCTGTACCAAGGTACTGGAAGGGAATACGAGGTTTGGAAGAGACATGAGCTGAGACAAAAGGTAGAGAGCGGAACCTATTTTGAGACCCATTAAGAATCTAGCAGGTAAAAGCCTGCTAGATTAAAGAAAAGGGGGGAATTGAAGAGTGAGCAAAGCCTCAAAATGGTGGTAAGGTAACACTTTGCTATAGAAAGGGAAAGGGGAACTTCACAGAAACCAAGACAAAGGGTAACTGTACATTTAAAAGTGCAGGGAAAGGGGGAATTGCAGACACTTAGTCAAAATAAAGCCAGAGAAGAGGGCAATAAAGATAAGAAGAAACTGTCCGGAGACCTCTGACAAGAAGGATTAGATCCCCCCCCGGGCAAGATGATGCCGACATGGGAGAACAATAACAGCAGATAACACCAAGAAGAAAACAGAAGAAGAATTTCACCCCAAAACATCGGCAAGGGTCACGGGGAATGGGGTCAGGGGGAATGAGGGAATGGGGTCGCGGGGAACGGGGCCATAGGGAATGTAATGAATATGTAATCAAACTGAGGAGGAGACTATTGTTTATGTATTAGCTTAACCTATATCTGTAACACACTTTTCTCTTTACGGTGTGCAAGTTTGGAGGAGCTATCCCCCTTGCACCCGGCGCTGCGCAACGCTGGAATAAACATACCTGCTTTATAACCCATCTCTGGATTATAGAGTTTGATTCCGCGAGTCAGCTCCTTGGGAAGCACAATGCCACCTGGGGAAAAGAGAAAGCAGGAACAGGACATGCAGGCGGCTTTCACCCAGCAGAAGGCCAGATTCTTCCGTCTGTTATCTGCTCCCCTTTTTAGTCCTAACAGGGCCCTGAGGATACAGAAATAGCAGTGCTTAGCAGAAGGACTCGGAGAAGGACCGGTAGAAACTGTCAGGAGGACAACTGGCATCGCATGGACACAAACAGGCTGTTGGTGCAAGGAAGGAAACAGCACCTGAGCATTTCACCAGACAGGTTCCCTCCTCTCTGTCTTCCTGCAAAGATACAAGGATAAAAACCTCATTTCCTCTGAGAAACAATTGGAAACAAGACCAGAAAATTATTAATTCAAAGGCACTTTTAGGAGATGTATAACAGAGTCCTTCCCAGTTACACGAGCTTACGCTGTGGCCTTTGGAGAAACAAGCTGCCTCTGTGGTCCTGAGGGTTCCTTTTTGTCATCTGTTGGGCACAGCAAGAGAGCTTTTCTTGTACAAATCTATGCCCTGTGTACCTTTCTCCATCCCAAAACCTAGAGTTGTGGTGCAGACACTGGATGCTGACCAGAGCAGTAAAAGAACAGAAGAGGGGAAAAGCAGATACAGGTAAGACACCTAAAAGAAAGGAAAAGAGCAGAAGAGAAGGAAGGATACGGTTAAGAACAAAGGACAGAAGATGGAAAGTGCTATAGAGGATTGGACTGGACATGAGCAGATCAGAGCTACACCAAGGTGTGGCTTCTCCCTGTGTCCCTGTCCACCACTGGCAACATCCCCCAATGACAGGGATGATGCTGCTCCAGCAGCTGATGGGGTTGTGGTCTGGGGTTACGTTCTATGCAGAGCCTCCACAACCTGCTACAGACCCCCAGTTCCCTGCCACTTCTTTTTTTTCCAGGTGTCTGCACACAAGGAACAGGTGTTCCCCATGCCCTGCATGCTGGTAATTAGTGTGGGCAATTACTGTGTGGGAATTGGGGGAGGGAAATTCAGGGGTGGGATAGTGAGGAGGAATTGGAGGGGGCTGGGAAATTGTTTGGGTGGGATTGTAGAGATCAGATATGACTGTTAGGATGGGGGATATTTGGTTGGAAATATTGTCATTTCTATTACTCATTGCTTTGTATAAGTTATCAAATGCTTTATGTTCCCTCTGCTACATCTCTGCTTGCAGTCATTTGTGCAGTGACAAAGGTCCTCAGCTCTACATGCCCACCTCCAAGGTAGGATGGAGCACCACAGATGGCAGTGTTCCACAGCTGCCACCAGCAGCCCCAGCTCGTCCCTCCACACCTGAGGTGTGAGTGGCTGTGAGAGGAATGTCTCTGTGGAAGTGCAGCTCATTCCTCCCCTCTGATGGGGGCAGAAGGCATCTGCATTTCCCTCATGGCTCTTATTTCCTGTGTTACTGTGGGAAATGAGCTGAGCCACTGTGCCTCCCTACTATGGCAAGCTCTGCAGCTCTGCCACTGTCTTTATACTCAGCTGCTCCTATGTGTAATGCTCCACACTTGGACCCTGCAGAGCCCAAAGGCCTCCTTGGCTGCTGTTACTCACCTGGACATTGAGGGTGCTGTGTCTCCAGTCTGTACCTGCTTCCAGGTGGCACTTGCAAGACACTGCGAGTCCACCTGGTTGGAACTGCAGTCAACAAACACAAATGTGAAAGAAATAAGAAAGGATTCTTTCATTTCACAGGCTTTCATCTCCATTGAAAGATGTTCTGCTGTGCAGCACAGCTGGGAGCATTTCATATGTGCAAAAAAGGGGGATAGGCCCTGGCTGTGCCCGGCCCCCTTCCGGCCCAGGCCCCAAAGCAGCCCCGACTGTGCTGGGTTCCCCTCTCACCTGGGCCCTGTAGTGGCCTCAGCTGTGCCTGGTCCCCCTCTGCTCTGGGCCCTGAGCTGGCCCTAACTGTGCCAGGCCCCCCTCTGGAACAGGCCCTGCCTCAAGCCCCGCCCCCTGTGGGCAGCAGTGCTAGTGCCTGTTGGTTTTGCTCTCTTCCCTCTTCTTTCCCTGTTCTCTTCACAAATGCTTTCAGATCCCCCAGGATGACATGCACTGATACTGCTGCCTTCTTCCTGCACAAACTTTCTGATAAGCTCAGCTTTTTCTACAGAGCAGCGTGCCTTTGGAAGTGCTTGGAGGATGTAAACTAACAGCGAGAGAACACTGAGCTCTTCTGGGTCTTTCTAGACATGGCAAAGGGACAGGAGAGTGTGCTCAGCCTCGAGTGGTTGCTTGTATGCAGAAATCACAGTTGTCAACATCTGTGCTGTTTTGCTGTAGGCAGTAGTGTGTGACAAGAAGCCTACAATTATCAATTTAGTGAACGTAATTAATTGTAACAGTTCCCCTTTCTTCTTCCCTTGACACTTGGGTTATGGAGTTCTCCTATGCTATGTGCCGGTGTAATACCTCTGAGCCACAGCACTGTTGCGTTTAGCAAAGCTCATGGCAACAGGCTTTGGCCAACTTCAGAGCTACGTAGATGATGAGAAGATACCCGATGATAGGAGAGAAAATGAACAAGCTCCAAGGTAAGTGTTGTTTTTTCCTTCTAGTCAGCACGCCATCGCTAAATCTTCCATGCTGTGACTTTTATCATGACAGTGATGATCCCTTAACCTCACACCTTTAGCACAGCACTTTCTGTGGAGATTCCCACCAGTGACAAAGTATTAGTGCCGCTTTTCTGCCTGTTTCTTTTTTGTCTGTATTTTCCAGAATGTGGGTATTTCTTTCATTGCCCACAAACACTGCCCAGTGCAGGAGGAGGCAGGGACAAGAGTCAGGAGCAAGGGCAGAATAGTTTCTCAGTTAGTGAATGGAATGCCAGTGTTTTCTGCATATGGACTTGCCATAGTGCTTCTTACAAGGCCTAACAGTGGGATGAAATGTGCCCTGAAGCAGGTGTGCTTGCAGGAAGGCAAAAGAGAATTGCAAATAACGCTAAGGGGGGCCAGTAAGATGATCAGAGGGCTGGAGCACCTTTCCTGTGAGGACAGGTTGAGGGAACTGGGCTTGTTGTGCTTGGAGAAGAGAAGGTTCCAGGGAAACCTCGCTGTGGCCTTCTAGTATTTGAAAGGAGCATATAAACAGGCAGGGGAATGGCTGTTTACAAGGGTGGATAGTGATAGGACAAGGGGGAATGGTTTTAAAGTTATATGGGGACGTTTAGGTTGGATATTAGGTTGATGTTTTTCACACAGAGGGTGGTGACACACTGGAACAGGTTGCCCATTGAGGTTGTGGATGCTCCATCCCTGGAGGCATTCCAGGCCAGGCTGGATGTGGCTCTGGGCAGCCTGGTCTGCTGGTTGGAGACCCTGCACAATGTGGTCCTTTTCAACCCAGGCTATTCTATGAGTCTATGGCTGTTTTTAACACCAAAATGCAACTTGGCTTGTAATTGTTTCTAAAATGATCTGGTTCGTCCTGTTTGGAATGTGATATTTCTACAGCAGAAGGATGCAGAAGTGAAAAGGCTCAAAACGCTACTGAAGGAAATTGCCAAATGTCAGGACAACCTCGAGGAAGCAAATGAATCCATAAGAAAACCATCGAGATGAATTATTTCCTATGGCCAGACCACGGGGGGGCAACGAGGCGGCCGCCACCCACCCCCCATCTCCGTCCCCTTCATCCAACATGAAGGGGGTGATGACGGCGGGGGGCCGAGCCCCTTCTCACACCAACTGGCTTTCGGGTCCCACTCCCAGCGTTTCCCACATGGCGTCGAACATGCGGCGTCGCCTGGAGGCATCCCAAGGTGGGGGGAGGGTCGCAATTGAGCCGCTACGGGTAAAGGAAGGGGGGGCAAAGAGGAGTCGGAGACACCCCCCATCGCCCGGGGCCTTAGGAGCTGAATAGGGCATTGACCGGGAGGAGTGGGGGGTGGGGGGGAAACCGGGAGGGGCGCAGGGTGAGCCTTAATTCTGCTCCCCCCGACTCCAACCGCACCGATCAGCCCTGAGCCCCCCCCCCCATCTGCAGCAGCACCGGCAGGATGTGGAGGCGATGAGGGGGGGTCGCGTTGTCGGGCTCCAAACGGAGGCAAAGCCGTAACCCCCCTCCGGGGCTCCCCATCGTGCCAAAGCCCTCCCGTAACCCCCCCAGGCTCCGGGCAGCCAAACGCCGCAGGTAGCGGCTGCACGCTTTGGGCCGGGGCGGGCCGGGCGCCCGAGCCAATACTCTCAGGTATCCCCGCAGCCCCCCTTCGTTTTGGGTGGTGGGGGGGGGCGCCCACGGGGGTACACGAGCAGCAGCAGCAGCAGCTCCACCTGTAGGGGGGGGACACACAGCCCTCCGTGGAGACACAGCTGACACGTCCCCACCCCTCTGAGGACACCACCCCCCCCCCTTCCCGGGATCGCCTTCCTCCGGCTCTGTAGGCCGTAGGAACCAAAGCAAGGGCGGAACACCAGTGAAGCGGATCGCGTTTCCCAGGGGACTCATTTCTGCAGAGCACGCGTTCCCTCCGGGGGAGCGGGTTACGGCACGGACCCATTGGGGATAATGGGGGGAAGGGGGAGTGGAGACCGGAGAGGCCTGACCTGGTTGCGTGGGGCGGAGGGGGGGGAACGGCAGAGGGAGCGGAAGAGGTTTGTGGGCTGAGGGCCGCCAACAGCCGCCCCCAAGGCCCCAGAATGGTTTAAGGGGGTATTTTGGAGCTAAGGGGTGGATTTGAGATCCATAGGGTGGGTTTAAGGGGGTATTTGGGGGCTGAGGGGTGGATTTGGGGTCCATAGGGTGGGTTTGGGGGGTATCTGGGGGTTATGGGGTGGCCTTTGGGGGTTTTAAGGTGGGTTTGGGGGGTGTTTGGGGGCTGTGGGGTGGGATTAGGGTGCAGTGGGGTGGGTTTGGGGTCTATATTGTAGGTTTAAGGGAGTATTTGGGGGCTGAGGGGTGGATTTTGGGGCCATAGGGTGGGTTTGGGGGGTATCTGGGGGTTATGGGGTGGACTTTGGGGGTTTTAAGGTGGGCTTGGGGGGGTGTTTGGGGGCTGTGGGGTGGGATTAGGGTGCAGTGGGGTGGGTTTGGGGTCTATAGGGTGGGTTGGGGGAGGTATTTGGAGTCAGTGGGGGCACTCTAAGACCCCAGTTTAATGGGGGGGGCGGGGGGGTCTCTTTGGAACCAAATTGGGTTGAAGGGGAAGGGGCGTGGGGGGCAATCTTTTTGCCTACGGCGCCCCCTAGTGGTCACCCACAGCCACGACAGGGGAACTTTGTGTCCTTCCGTGCAGGGGGGCAGAGCTTAGGGGCGGGCCCATATGAGTGTATATGGCCCAGCCCCCTCCCATCATCAGCGCTTCCTGCCCCGGGGCTGCGCCGCACCCAACGCTGCGTTCCGGGTTTCTATATAAAGGGTGTGTGTGTGTGTGTTATTAATGAGTATATATTGAAGGGGGGGGGGGGTGGGCTTTATTTTGGGGAGTTGGTAAGGGAGGAGAGGGCAGTGAGCGGCGTGACGCAGTGCAACAGCAATCCTTGCTGCTCTCTCCTTGTTTGCTCACAGGCATGTTTTCATGCTGCATGAAGGCTTTCTAAAGCTGTTAGCAGGGTCACTTGGGATAGGAGGAGGGGAAACAGTTTCAGGCAGAAAGAGGGAAGATTGGCTTTGGATGGGAGGAAGAAGGATTTGGCTGGAGGGTGGTGAGGCACTGGGATGTCTTGCCCAGAGAGGTGGTGGGTGCCCAGACAGGCTTTCAAGGCCAGGCTGGACCAGGCTCAGAGCAACCTCATCTGGAGGTAGGTGTCCCTGTTCCCCGCAGGGCGGTGGGACCGGGTGCCCTTTTGGGGTTCCTTCCTGCTCCAATTGTTCCATGATTCTCTCATACAAAGGCTGCCACGGCATCCCAGACGGCAACTCGCTCTGGAGATTAAAATAAAAGCAGGTCACACTCTGCATCTGCTGCTTCCTGGCACCCCTCCCACTGCTGGGCAGGATGGAGGTGGCAGATGGAAAGTGCCATTTCCATCCCAAGACTGGCTGCAGCACCGCTCCCTTGGTGGCTGTGGGCACGTGTACCTTCAGTGTCACTGCATGTCTGTCCAGAGGCAGTTCCCACCCTGGGGCCGTTCTTGCTCATCCTGGGTTGCTCCTTGTTGGTGCCAGCCATGCTGGAGCTCATCCTTCAGATGTGTCTGCTCTGTACCAGATGCTCCTTCAGGATGCAGGACCCTCATCTGTGCTCTGCCTTCAACCCCCCTCCTGGGTGGCCGTGACTCCAACCCCAATGGCTTCTTTATAGGTCAACGTGGGATCCCAGACTCCAACCCCAATGGCTTCCAAGGCCAACATGGGCTCCCATCATGGCCTGGTGAGACACGGCAACAGCTGAATGCAGAGCTCACGAGGTACGAAGGGGAACTGAAGGCTGTGATGAAGAAGCTGAAGGAGGAATATGGCGACGTCGTGACCTTAAAGGGCCGAAGCTATGAGGAAAAGATGAGGAGGAACCGGGGGGAGATGCTCTACAGGCTGCAGCAGGGCAGGAGAGCTGCTGCCATGGGGGGCATCAAGCAGCCAAAGGTGGGAAGGTGCTGAGGTGGAGTTTGGAAGCCCCACAGCTTAATTTGGGGTCTGGTTTTGGGTTCATTTTGCATCATTTTGGGCCTGTTTATTTAGGGTTTGGATTTTGGGTTCATTTTTAGGCCCACAATGTGTCAGTTCTGTGCGTTGAGGCTGAAGGGGGAAGTGGGGGGTTGGGGATGGGATGGAGGGGTTAATTGGTTCCTATAAATGGAAGGGAAGGATTTGGGGCCATTAATGAAGGGGTTCGTTGGTTCCTATAAATGGAAGGGATGGATTTGGGGTGGTGGATGAAGGTTCATTGGTGATGGGTTTGGGGTCATGGGTGGAGGTACATTGGAGATGGATTTGGGGCTGTGGATAAAGGGGTTCATTGGTTCCTCTAAATGGAGGGATGAATTTGGGGCTGTGAATAAAGGTTCATTGGAGATGGATCTGGGGCCATGGATGTATCAGAGTATCACAGTCTCATGCGGGTTGGAAGGGACCTTAGAGATCATCGAGTCCAACCCCCAGGATTTGAGCCTCCTGTGTAGCAGAGCGGCACTTCTACCACTTGCGACACAGGGGAGATTTGAACCCGGGCCTCTGGTGTTGCAAAGTGGCGTCCTTAACCACTGTGCCACCGGAGGCACACAATGTAGCTTCATAGGTTCCTAGAAATGGAAGGGGGGGATTTGGGGCCGTGGATGGAGGGGTTGATTGGTGATGGATTTGGGGATGGGGGCAGGGGAAGGGATTCATGATGTGGCTGCAGCTTTCTATAATGCATCATTTGGAGCCTTTTGAATACTCTCTACTACCTGATCAACAACACCACCAGGCAGTACAGCTTTGTGGCATCTCCTTTAAAAAAAGGGGCTTTGGAAGCTGATCTATGACCAGTCCTATAAGCTGTGGCCATGGTGAAGCCAACGAAATCAAGACAGGAATGTGACACGCCAATGAGTTCTGTTCCCTTTATTGCAGCACTGGGTGCGTGGGGATCACTGCAGCGACTACCCATTGATAGGCATAGCCTATACATGGTCATTAATCCCAATGACATGGGCAGAGATTCCAAGCATTAATGAACATCTCTGGTGGTGGTGGGATGAAGGCTAATAGCCATTCTCACTATAAATGCCCAACTCTCTAAGGGGGGGTGCCCAAACTGGTTCCTGTTGATGCTACATCCAGCTGAGGCATCTGTTCTGCCATCTTATCTTCAACACCAGCACATCTGCAATCTTATTTTCAACAGCAGCACATCTGTCCAATCTTCCCTTGAAAGCAAACTCTGCGGCCCACTCCCAGTTCTGTTCCTGAGCTGACATTTACTCCAGCGCCTTTGTCCTTCAGGTTGGATCTGCTTAAGTTGTGCATGATTCACAACCCTAACTCTGACCCAAATGCCATCCCAAACCCTAAACCAAAACCGAACCCTAATCCAAGGCCGAAGCCTAACCCAAACCCAACCCTACCCTAATCCAGTGCCAAAGCCTAACCATAAACCAACACAGACACAAACCCAAACTCAACATAGACACAAACCCAAACCCCAAACCTAAAACCAACTGTACCCCTAACCCAAACCCAGCATAGATACAAACGCAAACCACAAATCTAAAACAAACCCTACCCCAAACTGAAACCCCAAAACCAACATAGACACAAACCCAAACCCCAAAGCTAAACCCAACCCTACCCTGAACCCTAATCCAAATCTAAAACCAACCCTACCCTGAAGCCAAGTCCAAATCGAAAACCAACCCTACCCCAAACCCCAAACCTAAAACCTAAAAGCAAGCCTACCCCAAACCCAACATAGACACAAACCCAAATCCCAAACCTAAAACCAACCCTACCCTGAACCCTAATCCAAATCTAAAACCAACCCTGCCCCAAACCCAAATCCAAATCTAAAACCAACCCTACCCCAAACCAAAAACCCAAACCCAAAACCAACCCTACCCCAAACCCAAACCCCAAACGTAAAACCAACCATATCCCAAACCCAAACCCCAGACCTAAAACCAACCCTGCCACAAACGCAAACCCCAAAGCTAAAACCACAGCTACCCCAAACTGAACACAGACACAAACCCAAACCCCAAACCTAAAACCAACCCTACCCCAAACCCAACATAGACACAAACCCAAACCCCAAACCTAAAACCAACCTTACCCTGAACCCTAATCCAAATCTAAAACCAACCCTACCCTCAACCCTAATCCAAATCTAAAACCAACCCTACCCCAAGCCCAAACCCCAAACCTAAAAGCAACCCTACCCCAAACCCAACATAGACACAAACCCAAACCCCAAAGCTAAAAGCAGCCCTACCCCAAACTGAACACAGACACAAACCCAAACCCCAAACCTAAAACCAATCCTATCCCAAACCGAACATAGACACAAACCCTAATCCAAATCTAAAACCAACCCTACCCCAAACCCAAACCCCAAACCTAAAACCAACCCTACCCCAAACCCAACCCAAAACCAACCCTACCCCAAACCCAAACCCCAAACCTAAAACCAACCCTGCCCCAAATGCAAACCCCAAAGCTAAAACCACAGCTACCCCAAACTGAACACAGACACAAACCCAAACCCCAAACCTAAAACCAACCCTACCCCAAACCCAACCCAAAACCAACCCTACCCCAAACCCAAACCCCAAACCTAAAACCAACCCTACCCTGAACCCAAACCCCAAACCTAAAACCAACCCTATCCCAAACGCAAACCCCAAACCTAAAACCAACCCTGCCCCAAACCCAAACCCCAAACCTAAACCCAATATAGACACAAAACCAAACCCCAAAGCTAAAACCAACCCTACCCCAAACCCAAACCCCAAACCTAAAACCAACCCTACTCCAAACCCAAACCAAAACCAACCCTACCCCAAACCCAAACCCCAAACCTAAAACCAACCCTACCCTGAACCCAAACCCCAAACCTAAAACCAATCCTATCCCAAACCCAAACCCCAAACCTAAAACCAACCCTGCCCCAAACCCAAACCCCAAACCTAAAACCACAGCTACCCCAAACCCAAACCCCAAACCTAAACCCAACATAGACACAAAACCAAACTCCAAAGCTAAAACCAACCCTACCCCAAATCCAATCCTCAAACCCAAACCCAACATAGACACAAACCCACTGTGACCTTCAAGGACCCTCCTGTGCTGGTGTGTCACAATGACACTCTGACCTCATAGAAGCCACCCAGGGTGGGGAAGGGGCAGTGGCTCAGCACGGAACCCACCGGCCCCATTCTGCAATTGGTTCAGGTCCTGCAAGGAGCTGTGTGAGTGGTGCAGCAATGCGGGCCCAATTTGCCAGCGGAACATTAACAGCGCTGCAGTGTGTGAAGCTGCTGCAGGAGCAGAAGCAGGTGAGCAATGAATGGACGAGCAGCATTGGGTTGAGCTGCAGCTGGATGGAGGGCAACCTGCACATGGCATGGCAGCACTGGGTTGAGCTGCATCTGGATGGCACCCTGCACATAGCATGGCAGCATTGGGTTGAGCTGCTGCTGGATGGAGGGCACCCTGCACATGGCATGGCAGTACTGGGTTAAGCAGCAAAGGGAGGGCAACCTGCTCAAGTCATGACAGCATTGGGTTGACCTGCATCTGGAGACAGATAACTGGGGTAGAAATGTCTTTTATTTTGCAGAGGAAAACAAGAATTCCTGAAACAATGTATTCTCTTATCCACAAACCAACATTCAGTAAAGAAAATGTCTTCTTTGGGGATGAAAACCATTATTTGGTTTAGAAAATGCAATTTTTAGGAATGAAAATCATTTTATTTGGTAAGAAAAATGTATTTTTGCAAGGATAAAGAGTGATGATCAAGAATGAACTTTTTATTTCTTTCAGAGATAAGTACAGCAATTGGTGTCAAAGTTCTCTATATCTTGACAGAAATCGATATTTCGGGTGGAAATGTCCTAATTTTGTAAAGGAATACAGGAATTCTGGAAACAATCTACCATGTTATGCTCCAAAGCATAATTTTGTAGAGATAATGTCTGCCTTTGTGTATGAAAACCAGTATTTTGTTTAGAAAATGCTATTTTTAGGAATGAAAAGAATTATTTTGGCAAGAAAATGAAATTTTTGCAAGGATAATTAGTGATACTTAGGAGATTCCTTTTTATTTCTGAGATAAGCAAGGATATTAATGTGAAAGTTTTCTAAATTTTGACATAAATTGATATTTCTGGTGGGAATGTCCTTATTTGGTAGAGGAATTTGGGAATTCTAGAAACACTGTATTCTATTATGCTCCAAAGCATCATTCTGTAGGGAAAATTTCTACTTTTGGTGATGAAAAGCAGATGTGGTTAAGAATATGCTATTCTTAGGAATGAAAAGCATTTTCTTAGGTAAGAAAAAAATATTTTTGCCAGAATACGAAGTGATACTTAAGAGAGGACTCCTTATATCTGGAAGAAGTGGCGATATTCCTGTGTAAATTTTAAAAATTCTTACAGAAATTGTCATTTTGGGTGGAAATGTCCATAGTTTGTAGAGGAAAATAGGTATTCTGGTAGAAATGCATCCTATAATGCTACAGTGCATCATTTTCTAGAGAAAATATCTTCTTTTGGTTATGAAAACAGGTATTAGGTTTAGAAAATGCTATTTTTAGTGAAGAAAATTCATATTTTCAAAAGAAACTCAAATATTTGCCAGGATAAATGGTGATGCTTTAGAGAGAACTTATTATTTCTGGTCTATGTAGTGAAAGTCGTGTGTAAATTTCAAAAATTAGAACAGAAATTGATCTTTAGGGGGAAAGTGTCCTTATTTGAAAGAGGAGTTCCGGTATTCTGTAAACAGTGTATCATATTATGCTGCAAATATTCATTTTTTAGAGGAACTGCCTTCTTTTGAGGATGAAACCCAGTATTTTGGGGAGAAAATGATATTTTTAGGGCTGGAAAGCATTGTATTTGTTAAGAAAAATGTATTTTTGCAAGGATAAGAAGTGATACTCAAGAATGTACCTTTTTTTTTTTTCTGGGATAAGTACTGCTATTAATGTCAAAGTTCTCTAAATCTTGACAGAAATTGATATTTTGGGTGGAAATGTCCTTATTTTGTAGAGGAATACAGGAATTCATGAAACACTGTATTCTATTATGCTCCAAAGGAACATTCTGTAGAGATAATGTCTACCTTTGGGGATGAAAACCAGTATTTTGTTTAGAAAATGCTATTTTTAGGAATGAAAAGCATTAGTTTGGTAAGAAAATGAAATATTTGAAAGGATAATTAGTGATACTTATGAGATTCCTTTTTATTTCTGAGATAAGCAAGGATATTAGTGTGAAAGTTTTCTACATTATGACACAACTTGCTATTTCTGGTGGGAATGTCCTTATTTTGTAGAGGAATTTGGGAATTCTTGAATCACTGTATTCTATTAGGCTCCAAAGCATCACTCTGTAGGGATAAAGTCTTTCTTTGTGAATGAAAACCAGTATTTTGTTTAGAAAATGCTATTTTTAGGAATGAAAAGCATTAGTTTGGTAAGAAAATGAAATATTTGAAAGGATAATTAGTGATACTTAGGAGATTCCTTTTTATTTCTGAGATAAGCAAGGATATTAATGTGAAAGTTTTCTAAATTTTGACATAAATTGATATTTCTGGTGGGAATGTCCTTATTTGGTAGAGGAATTTGGGAATTCTAGAAACACTGTATTCTATTATGCTCCAAAGCATCATTCTGTAGGGAAAATTTCTACTTTTGGTGATGAAAAGCAGATGTGGTTAAGAATATGCTATTCTTAGGAATGAAAAGCATTTTCTTAGGTAAGAAAAAAATATTTTTGCCAGAATACGAAGTGATACTTAAGAGAGGACTCCTTATATCTGGAAGAAGTGGCGATATTCCTGTGTAAATTTTAAAAATTCTTACAGAAATTGTCATTTTGGGTGGAAATGTCCATAATTTGTAGAGGAAAACGGGTATTCTGGTAGAAATGCATCCTATAATGCTACAGTGCATCATTTTCTAGAGAAAATATCTTCTTTTGGTTATGAAAACAGGTATTAGGTTTAGAAAATGCTATTTTTAGTGAAGAAAATTCATACTTTCAAAAGAAACTCAAATATTTGCCAGGATAAATGGTGATGCTTTAGAGAGAACTTATTATTTCTGGTCTATGTAGTGAAAGTCGTGTGTAAATTTCAAAAATTAGAACAGAAATTGATCTTTAGGGGGAAAGTGTCCTTATTTGAAAGAGGAATTCCGGTATTCTGTAAACAATGTATCATATTATGCTGCAAATATTCATTTTTTAGAGGAACTGTCTTCTTTTGAGGATGAAACCCAGTATTTTGGGGAGAAAATGATATTTTTAGGGCTGAAAAGCATTGTATTTGTTAAGAAAAATGTATTTTTGTAAGGATAAGAAGTGATACTCAAGAATGTACCTTTTTTTTTTTTCTGGGATAAGTACTGCTATTAATGTCAAAGTTCTCTAAATCTTGACAGAAATTGATATTTTGGGTGGAAATGTCCTTATTTTGTAGAGGAATACAGGAATTCATGAAACACTGTATTCTATTATGCTCCAAAGGAACATTCTGTAGAGATAATGTCTACCTTTGGGGATGAAAACCAGTATTTTGTTTAGAAAATGCTATTTTTAGGAATGAAAAGCATTAGTTTGGTAAGAAAATGAAATATTTGAAAGGATAATTAGTGATACTTATGAGATTCCTTTTTATTTCTGAGATAAGCAAGGATATTAGTGTGAAAGTTTTCTACATTATGACACAACTTGCTATTTCTGGTGGGAATGTCCTTATTTTGTAGAGGAATTTGGGAATTCTTGAATCACTGTATTCTATTAGGCTCCAAAGCATCATTCTGTAGGGATAAAGTCTTTCTTTGTGAATGAAAACCAGTATTTTGTTTAGAAATGCTATTTTTAGGAATGAAATGCTTTATTTTTGAAAGAAAATGAAATTTTTGCAAGGATAATTAGTGATACTTCAGTGATAACTTTTTATTTCTGGTATGTGTAGTGATATTTGTGTGAAAATTTTTAATGTTTTGACAGAAATTGATATTTCGGGTGGAACTGTCCTTATTTTGTAGAGTAAAACTGGTGTTCTGGAAACAATGTGTCATATTATGCTCCTAAGTATCATTTAGTAGAGAGAATATCTTCTTTTGGGAATTAAAAACCATATGTTGTTTAGAACATACTATACTCAGGAATGAAAAGCATTTTCTTAGGTTAGAAAAATGTATTTTTGCCAGAATACGGAGTGATACTTAAGAGAGAACTTCTTCTTTCTGGAAGAAGTGGTGATATTCATGTGTAAATGGTAAAAATTTTAACAGAAACTGTCATTTTGGGTGGAAATGTCCATAATTTGTAGAGGAAAACGGGTATTCTGGTAGAAATGCATCCTATAATGCTACAGTGCATCATTTTCTAGAGAAAATATCTTCTTTTGGTTATGAAAACAGGTATTAGGTTTAGAAAATGCTATTTTTAGTGAAGAAAATTCATATTTTCAAAAGAAACTCAAATATTTGCCAGGATAAATGGTGATGCTTTAGAGAGAACTTATTATTTCTGGTCTATGTAGTGAAAGTCGTGTGTAAATTTCAAAAATTAGAACAGAAATTGATCTTTAGGGGGAAAGTGTCCTTATTTGAAAGAGGAGTTCCGGTATTCTGTAAACAATGTATCATATTATGCTGCAAATATTCATTTTTTAGAGGAACTGTCTTCTTTTGAGGATGAAACCCAGTATTTTGGGGAGAAAATGATATTTTTAGGGCTGAAAAGCATTGTATTTGTTAAGAAAAATGTATTTTTGCAAGGATAAGAAGTGATACTCAAGAATGTACCTTTTTTTTTTTTTCTGGCATAAGTACTGCTATTAATGTCAAAGTTCTCTAAATCTTGACAGAAATTGATATTTTGGGCGGAAATGTCCTTATTTTGCAGAGGAATACAGGAATTCATGAAACACTGTATTCTATTATGCTCCAAAGGAACATTCTGTGGAGATAATGTCTACCTTTGGGGATGAAAACCAGTATTTTGTTTAGAAAATGCTATTTTTAGGAATGAAAAGCATTAGTTTGGAAAGAAAATGAAATATTTGAAAGGATAATTAGTGATACTTATGAGATCCCTTTTTATTTCTGAGATAAGCAAGGATATTAGTGTGAAAGTTTTCTACATTATGACACAACTTGCTATTTCTGGTGGGAATGTCCTTATTTTGTAGAGGAATTTGGGAATTCTTGAATCACTGTATTCTATTAGGCTCCAAAGCATCATTCTGTAGGGATAAAGTCTTTCTTTGTGAATGAAAACCATTATTTTGTTTAGAAATGCTATTTTTAGGAATGAAATGCTTTATTTTTGAAAGAAAATGAAATTTTTGCAAGGATAATTAGTGATACTTCAGTGATAACTTTTTATTTCTGGTATGTGTAGTGATATTCGTGTGAAAATTTTTAATGTTTTGACAGAAATTGATATTTCGGGTGGAACTGTCCTTATTTTGTAGAGTAAAACTGGTGTTCTGGAAACAATGTGTCATATTATGCTCCTAAGTATCATTTAGTAGAGAGAATATCTTCTTTTGGGAATTAAAAACCATATGTTGTTTAGAACATACTATACTCAGGAATGAAAAGCATTTTCTTAGGTAAGAAAAATGTATTTTTGCCAGAATACGGAGTGATACTTAAGAGAGAACTTCTTCTTTCTGGAAGAAGTGGTGATATTCATGTGTAAATGGTAAAAATTTTAACAGAAACTGTCATTTTGGGTGGAAATGTCCATAATTTGTAGAGGAAAACGGGTATTCTGGTAGAAATGCATCCTATAATGCTACAGTGCATCATTTTCTAGAGAAAATATCTTCTTTTGGTTATGAAAACAGGTATTAGGTTTAGAAAATGCTATTTTTAGTGAAGAAAATTCATATTTTCAAAAGAAACTCAAATATTCGCCAGGATAAATGGTGATGCTTTAGAGAGAACTTATTATTTCTGGTCTATGTAGTGAAAGTCGTGTGTAAATTTCAAAAATTAGAACAGAAATTGATCTTTAGGGGGAAAGTGTCCTTATTTGAAAGAGGAGTTCCGGTATTCTGTAAACAATGTATCATATTATGCTGCAAATATTCATTTTTTAGAGGAACTGTCTTCTTTTGAGGATGAAACCCAGTATTTTGGGGAGAAAATGATATTTTTAGGGCTGAAAAGCATTGTATTTGTTAAGAAAAATGTATTTTTGCAAGGATAAGAAGTGATACTCAAGAATGTACCTTTTTTTTTTTTTTTTTTTCTGGGATAAGTACTGCTATTAATGTCAAAGTTCTCTACATCTTGACAGAAATTGATATTTTGGGTGGAAATGTCCTTATTTTGTAGAGGAATACAGGAATTCATGAAACACTGTATTCTATTATGCTCCAAAGGAACATTCTGTAGAGATAATGTCTACCTTTGGGGATGAAAACCAGTATTTTGTTTAGAAAATGCTATTTTTAGGAATGAAAAGCATTAGTTTGGTAAGAAAATGAAATATTTGAAAGGATAATTAGTGATACTTATGAGATTCCTTTTTATTTCTGAGATAAGTAAGGATATTAGTGTGAAAGTTTTCTACATTGTGACACAACTTGCTATTTCTGGTGGGAATGTCCTTATTTTGTAGAGGAATTTGGGAATTCTTGAATCACTGTATTCTATTAGGCTCCAAAGCATCATTCTGTAGGGATAAAGTCTTTCTTTGTGTATGAAAACCAGTATTTTGTTTAGAAATGCTATTTTTAGGAATGAAATGCTTTATTTTTGAAAGAAAATGAAATTTTTGCAAGGATAATTAGTGATACTTCAGTGATAACTTTTTATTTCTGGTATGTGTAGTGATATTCGTGTGAAAATTTTTAATGTTTTGACAGAAATTGATATTTCGGGTGGAACTGTCCTTATTTTGTAGAGTAAAACTGGTGTTCTGGAAACAATGTGTCATATTATGCTCCTAAGTATCATTTAGTAGAGAGAATATCTTCTTTTGGGAATTAAAAACCATATGTTGTTTAGAACATACTATACTCAGGAATGAAAAGCATTTTCTTAGGTAAGAAAAATGTATTTTTGCCAGAATACGGAGTGATACTTAAGAGAGAACTTCTTCTTTCTGGAAGAAGTGGTGATATTCATGTGTAAATGGTAAAAATTTTAACAGAAACTGTCATTTTGGGTGGAAATGTCCATAATTTGTAGAGGAAAACGGGTATTCTGGTAGAAATGCATCCTATAATGCTACAGTGCATCATTTTCTAGAGAAAATATCTTCTTTTGGTTATGAAAACAGGTATTAGGTTTAGAAAATGCTATTTTTAGTGAAGAAAATTCATATTTTCAAAAGAAACTCAAATATTCGCCAGGATAAATGGTGATGCTTTAGAGAGAACTTATTATTTCTGGTCTATGTAGTGAAAGTCGTGTGTAAATTTCAAAAATTAGAACAGAAATTGATCTTTAGGGGGAAAGTGTCCTTATTTGAAAGAGGAGTTCCGGTATTCTGTAAACAATGTATCATATTATGCTGCAAATATTCATTTTTTAGAGGAACTGCCTTCTTTTGAGGATGAAACCCAGTATTTTGGGGAGAAAATGATATTTTTAGGGCTGGAAAGCATTGTATTTGTTAAGAAAAATGTATTTTTGCAAGGATAAGAAGTGATACTCAAGAATGTACCTTTTTTTTTTTTTTTTTCTGGGATAAGTACTGCTATTAATGTCAAAGTTCTCTAAATCTTGACAGAAATTGATATTTTGGGTGGAAATGTCCTTATTTTGTAGAGGAATACAGGAATTCATGAAACACTGTATTCTATTATGCTCCAAAGGAACATTCTGTAGAGATAATGTCTACCTTTGGGGATGAAAACCAGTATTTTGTTTAGAAAATGCTATTTTTAGGAATGAAAAGCATTAGTTTGGTAAGAAAATGAAATATTTGAAAGGATAATTAGTGATACTTATGAGATTCCTTTTTATTTCTGAGATAAGCAAGGATATTAGTGTGAAAGTTTTCTACATTATGACACAACTTGCTATTTCTGGTGGGAATGTCCTTATTTTGTGAAGGAATTTGGGAATTCTTGAATCACTGTATTCTATTAGGCTCCAAAGCATCATTCTGTAGGGATAAAGTCTTTCTTTGTGTATGAAAACCAGTATTTTGTTTAGAAATGCTATTTTTAGGAATGAAATGCTTTATTTTTGAAAGAAAATGAAATTTTTGCAAGGATAATTAGTGATACTTCAGTGATAACTTTTTATTTCTGGTATGTGTAGTGATATTTGTGTGAAAATTTTTAATGTTTTGACAGAAATTGATATTTCGGGTGGAACTGTCCTTATTTTGTAGAGTAAAACTGGTGTTCTGGAAACAATGTGTCATATTATGCTCCTAAGTATCATTTAGTAGAGAGAATATCTTCTTTTGGGAATTAAAAACCATATGTTGTTTAGAACATACTATACTCAGGAATGAAAAGCATTTTCTTAGGTAAGAAAAATGTATTTTTGCCAGAACACGGAGTGATACTTAAGAGAGAACTTCTTCTTTCTGGAAGAAGTGGTGATATTCATGTGTAAATGGTAAAAATTTTAACAGAAACTGTCATTTTGGGTGGAAATGTCCATAATTTGTAGAGGAAAACGGGTATTCTGGTAGAAATGCATCCTATAATGCTACAGTGCATCATTTTCTAGAGAAAATATCTTCTTTTGGTTATGAAAACAGGTATTAGGTTTAGAAAATGCTATTTTTAGTGAAGAAAATTCATATTTTCAAAAGAAACTCAAATATTTGCCAGGATAAATGGTGATGCTTTAGAGAGAACTTATTATTTCTGGTCTATGTAGTGAAAGTCGTGTGTAAATTTCAAAAATTAGAACAGAAATTGATCTTTAGGGGGAAAGTGTCCTTATTTGAAAGAGGAGTTCCGGTATTCTGTAAACAATGTATCATATTATGCTGCAAATATTCATTTTTTAGAGGAACTGTCTTCTTTTGAGGATGAAACCCAGTATTTTGGGGAGAAAATGATATTTTTAGGGCTGAAAAGCATTGTATTTGTTAAGAAAAATGTATTTTTGCAAGGATAAGAAGTGATACTCAAGAATGTACCTTTTTTTTTTTTCTGGCATAAGTACTGCTATTAATGTCAAAGTTCTCTAAATCTTGACAGAAATTGATATTTTGGGTGGAAATGTCCTTATTTTGCAGAGGAATACAGGAATTCATGAAACACTGTATTCTATTATGCTCCAAAGGAACATTCTGTAGAGATAATGTCTACCTTTGGGGATGAAAACCAGTATTTTGTTTAGAAAATGCTATTTTTAGGAATGAAAAGCATTAGTTTGGTAAGAAAATGAAATATTTGAAAGGATAATTAGTTATACTTATGAGATTCATTTTTATTTCACACAGAATCACACAGAATCACACAGAATTACCCGGGTTGGAAGGGACCTCAAGGATCATGTAGTTCCAACCCCCCTGCCTAGCAGGGCCACCAAACATACACATTTACTAGATCAGGTTGCCCAGGGCCCCGTCCAACCTGGTCTTGAACACCTCCAAGGACGGGGCATCCACAACCTCACTGGGCAGCCTGTTCCAGGACCTAACCACCCTTCTAGTAAAGAACTTTCCCCTAACATCCAACCTAAATCTTCCCTCCTTCAACTTAAAACCATTTCCCCTAGTCCTGCTATTATCAGCCCTTTCGAAGAGTTTACTCCCCTCCTGGGAGTAAGTTCCCTTCATGTATTGAAAGGCTGCAATGAGGTCACCTCGCAACCTTCTCTTCTCCAGGCTGAACAAACCCAACTCCCTCAGCCTGTCCTCATAGGGGAGGTGCTCCAGCCCCCTGATCATCTTTGTGGCCCTCCTCTGGACCCTTTCCAAAATCTCCATATCTTTTTTGTACTGAGGACTCCACACCTGGACACAGTACTCCAGATGGGGCCTCACAAGAGCAGAGTAGAGAGGGATGATCACCTCCCTATCCCTGCTGACCACCCCTCTCCTGATGGAGCCCAGGATCCCATTTGCTTTCCGGGCTGCCAGAGCGCACTGCTGGCTCATGTTAAGTTTCTCATCTATCAGGACCCCTAGGTCTTTTTCAGCCGAGCTGCTCTCAAGGACAACTCCTCCCAGCCTGTACAGGTGCCTGGGGTTCTTCCGGCCCAAGTGCAAAACCTTGCACTTTGCCGTGTTGAACCTCATTAGGTTCACCCGAGCCCAGCTTTCCAGCCTGTCAAGGTCCCTCTGAATGGCAACTGTTCCCTCCACCGTATCGACTGCACCACTCAGCTTGGTGTCATCAGCAAACTTGCTGAGGGTGCACTCCATTCCCTCATCGATGTCATTAATAAAGATGTTAAAGAGCACCGGTCCCAAGACAGACCCTTGAGGGACGCCGCTCGTTACCGGCCTCCACCTGGACATAGAGCCATTGATCACCACCCTCTGTCTGCGGCCTTTCAACCAATTGCTTATCCATCTAGTTGTCCACCCATCAAATCCACCTCCCTCCAATTTGGAGATGAGGATGTGATGGGGGACCATGTCAAAGGCCTTGCTCAGGTCCAGGTAAATGACATCGGTCGCCTTCCCTTCATCCACCAACGCCGTCACTCCATCATAGAAGGCCACAAGATTAGTTAAGCATGACCTTCCCCTGGTGAAGCCATGCTGGCTGTCTCGGATCACATGCTTGTTCTTTATGTGATCAAGCATGTTGTCCAGGAGGATCTGTTCCATAATCTTCCCAGGCACAGAGGTGAGACTCACCGGCCTGTAGTTACCCGGGTCATCCCTGCTCCCCTTCTTGTAAATGGGAGTGACGTGACCCTTCCTCCAATCATCCGGGACCTCACCTGACAGCCACGACTTCTCAAATATGATGGAGAGCGGCTCAGCAACCACCTCAGCCAGCTCCTTCAGGACCCTGGGATGCACGCCATCTGGCCCCATAGACTTATACTCATTCAGTCTAAGGAGGCACTCTCGGACTTGCTCTACCCTTACAGTGGGGAGGGATTTACCTCCTTGGTCCCCACATGGAGGTATGGGGGTGCAAGACTTAGGGACGTGAAAAAGACTAGAATCCTGGCCACCAGTGAAGACCGAGGTGAAGAACTCATTCAGCACCTCAGCTTTCTCTTCATCTGTTGAAGCCATTTCTCCTTTTAAATTTACCAGAGTAGGCACGCCCATTTTGGCCTGTCTCTTCTGGCCAATGTACCTGTAGAAGGTTTTCTTGTTGTTTTTCACATCCCTCGCCAAGTTCAGTTCTGCCTGCGCCTTGGCTTTCCTGATCCCACATCTGCAAGTTCGGACGGCATCCCTGTATTCTTCCCGGGTGACACAGCCTTGTTTCCAGAGCTTGTACACCCCATTCTTCACCCTCAGTTCTCTTAGCAGGTCCTTGCTGAGCCATGCCGGTTTTCTACCTCTCCTGCCCACTTTCTTAATCAGGGGAATGGAGACCTCTTGTGCTGCCAGGAGGGCATCCTTGAACAGTAGCCAGCTCTCCTCAACGTCCTTATCTTTGAGGGCAGCGCGCCAGGGGATCTTGGCCAGCATTCCATTGAGTAGCTTGAAGTCTGCTCTTCTAAAGTTGAGCATCCTGGTCCTGCTCTTTGCCAGGCCCACATCGCTTGAGATCACAAACTCAACCAGGGCATGATCGCTGGAGCCCAGGCAGCCTCCAACCTTGACGCCTTTGATGATCTCCTCAGCGTTGGTGAGCAGCAGGCTTATTTCTGAGATAAGCAAGGATATTAGTGTGAAAGTTTTCTACATTATGACACAACTTGCTATTTCTGGTGGGAATGTCCTTATTTTGTAGAGGAATTTTGGAATTCTTGAATCACTGTATTCTATTAGGCTCCAAAGCATCATTCTGTAGGGATAAAGTCTTTCTTTGTGTATGAAAACCAGTATTTTGTTTAGAAATGCTATTTTTAGGAATGAAATGCTTTATTTTTGAAAGAAAATGAAATTTTTGCAAGGATAATTAGTGATACTTCAGTGATAACTTTTTATTTCTGGTATGTGTAGTGATATTTGTGTGAAAATTTATAATGTTTTGACAGAAATTGATATTTCGGGTGGAACTGTCCTTATTTTGTAGAGTAAAACTGGTGTTCTGGAAACAATGTGTCATATTATGCTCCTAAGTATCATTTAGTAGAGAGAATATCTTCTTTTGGGAATTAAAAACCATATGTTGTTTAGAACATACTATACTCAGGAATGAAAAGCATTTTCTTAGGTAAGAAAAATGTATTTTTGCCAGAATACGGAGTGATACTTAAGAGAGAACTTCTTCTTTCTGGAAGAAGTGGTGATATTCATGTGTAAATGGTAAAAATTTTAACAGAAACTGTCATTTTGGGTGGAAATGTCCATAATTTGTAGAGGAAAACGGGTATTCTGGTAGAAATGCATCCTATAATGCTACAGTGCATCATTTTCTAGAGAAAATATCTTCTTTTGGTTATGAAAACAGGTATTAGGTTTAGAAAATGCTATTTTTAGTGAAGAAAATTCATATTTTCAAAAGAAACTCAAATATTTGCCAGGATAAATGGTGATGCTTTAGAGAGAACTTATTATTTCTGGTCTATGTAGTGAAAGTCGTGTGTAAATTTCAAAAATTAGAACAGAAATTGATCTTTAGGGGGAAAGTGTCCTTATTTGAAAGAGGAGTTCCGGTATTCTGTAAACAATGTATCATATTATGCTGCAAATATTCATTTTTTAGAGGAACTGTCTTCTTTTGAGGATGAAACCCAGTATTTTGGGGAGAAAATGATATTTTTAGGGCTGAAAAGCATTGTATTTGTTAAGAAAAATGTATTTTTGCAAGGATAAGAAGTGATACTCAAGAATGTACCTTTTTTTTTTTTCTGGGATAAGTACTGCTATTAATGTCAAAGTTCTCTAAATCTTGACAGAAATTGATATTTTAGGTGGAAATGTCCTTATTTTGCAGAGGAATACAGGAATTCATGAAACACTGTATTCTATTATGCTCCAAAGGAACATTCTGTAGAGATAATGTCTACCTTTGGGGATGAAAACCAGTATTTTGTTTAGAAAATGCTATTTTTAGGAATGAAAAGCATTAGTTTGGTAAGAAAATGAAATATTTGAAAGGATAATTAGTGATACTTATGAGATTCCTTTTTATTTCTGAGATAAGCAAGGATATTAGTGTGAAAGTTTTCTACATTATGACACAACTTGCTACTTCTGGTGGGAATGTCCTTATTTTGTAGAGGAATACAGGAATTCTTGAATCACTGTATTCTATTAGGCTCCAAAGCATCATTCTGTAGGGATAAAGTCTTTCTTTGTGTATGAAAACCAGTATTTTGTTTAGAAATGCTATTTTTAGGAATGAAATGCTTTATTTTTGAAAGAAAATGAAATTTTTGCAAGGATAATTAGTGATACTTCAGTGATAACTTTTTATTTCTGGTATGTGTAGTGATATTCGTGTGAAAATTTTTAATGTTTTGACAGAAATTGATATTTCGGGTGGAACTGTCCTTATTTTGTAGAGTAAAACTGGTGTTCTGGAAACAATGTGTCATATTATGCTCCTAAGTATCATTTAGTAGAGAGAATATCTTCTTTTGGGAATTAAAAACCATATGTTGTTTAGAACATACTATACTCAGGAATGAAAAGCATTTTCTTAGGTAAGAAAAATGTATTTTTGCCAGAATACGGAGTGATACTTAAGAGAGAACTTCTTCTTTCTGGAAGAAGTGGTGATATTCATGTGTAAATGGTAAAAATTTTAACAGAAACTGTCATTTTGGGTGGAAATGTCCATAATTTGTAGAGGAAAACGGGTATTCTGGTAGAAATGCATCCTATAATGCTACAGTGCATCATTTTCTAGAGAAAATATCTTCTTTTGGTTATGAAAACAGGTATTAGGTTTAGAAAATGCTATTTTTAGTGAAGAAAATTCATATTTTCAAAAGAAACTCAAATATTCGCCAGGATAAATGGTGATGCTTTAGAGAGAACTTATTATTTCTGGTCTATGTAGTGAAAGTCGTGTGTAAATTTCAAAAATTAGAACAGAAATTGATCTTTAGGGGGAAAGTGTCCTTATTTGAAAGAGGAGTTCCGGTATTCTGTAAACAATGTATCATATTATGCTGCAAATATTCATTTTTTAGAGGAACTGCCTTCTTTTGAGGATGAAACCCAGTATTTTGGGGAGAAAATGATATTTTTAGGGCTGAAAAGCATTGTATTTGTTAAGAAAAATGTATTTTTGTAAGGATAAGAAGTGATACTCAAGAATGTACCTTTTTTTTTTTTCTGGGATAAGTACTGCTATTAATGTCAAAGTTCTCTAAATCTTGACAGAAATTGATATTTTGGGTGGAAATGTCCTTATTTTGTAGAGGAATACAGGAATTCATGAAACACTGTATTCTATTATGCTCCAAAGGAACATTCTGTAGAGATAATGTCTACCTTTGGGGATGAAAACCAGTATTTTGTTTAGAAAATGCTATTTTTAGGAATGAAAAGCATTAGTTTGGTAAGAAAATGAAATATTTGAAAGGATAATTAGTGATACTTATGAGATTCCTTTTTATTTCTGAGATAAGCAAGGATATTAGTGTGAAAGTTTTCTACATTATGACACAACTTGCTATTTCTGGTGGGAATGTCCTTATTTTGTAGAGGAATTTGGGAATTCTTGAATCACTGTATTCTATTAGGCTCCAAAGCATCATTCTGTAGGGATAAAGTCTTTCTTTGTGAATGAAAACCAGTATTTTGTTTAGAAATGCTATTTTTAGGAATGAAATGCTTTATTTTTGAAAGAAAATGAAATTTTTGCAAGGATAATTAGTGATACTTCAGTGATAACTTTTTATTTCTGGTATGTGTAGTGATATTTGTGTGAAAATTTTTAATGTTTTGACAGAAATTGATATTTCGGGTGGAACTGTCCTTATTTTGTAGAGTAAAACTGGTGTTCTGGAAACAATGTGTCATATTATGCTCCTAAGTATCATTTAGTAGAGAGAATATCTTCTTTTGGGAATTAAAAACCATATGTTGTTTAGAACATACTATACTCAGGAATGAAAAGCATTTTCTTAGGTTAGAAAAATGTATTTTTGCCAGAATACGGAGTGATACTTAAGAGAGAACTTCTTCTTTCTGGAAGAAGTGGTGATATTCATGTGTAAATGGTAAAAATTTTAACAGAAACTGTCATTTTGGGTGGAAATGTCCATAATTTGTAGAGGAAAACGGGTATTCTGGTAGAAATGCATCCTATAATGCTACAGTGCATCATTTTCTAGAGAAAATATCTTCTTTTGGTTATGAAAACAGGTATTAGGTTTAGAAAATGCTATTTTTAGTGAAGAAAATTCATATTTTCAAAAGAAACTCAAATATTTGCCAGGATAAATGGTGATGCTTTAGAGAGAACTTATTATTTCTGGTCTATGTAGTGAAAGTCGTGTGTAAATTTCAAAAATTAGAACAGAAATTGATCTTTAGGGGGAAAGTGTCCTTATTTGAAAGAGGAGTTCCGGTATTCTGTAAACAATGTATCATATTATGCTGCAAATATTCATTTTTTAGAGGAACTGTCTTCTTTTGAGGATGAAACCCAGTATTTTGGGGAGAAAATGATATTTTTAGGGCTGAAAAGCATTGTATTTGTTAAGAAAAATGTATTTTTGCAAGGATAAGAAGTGATACTCAAGAATGTACCTTTTTTTTTTTTTCTGGCATAAGTACTGCTATTAATGTCAAAGTTCTCTAAATCTTGACAGAAATTGATATTTTGGGCGGAAATGTCCTTATTTTGCAGAGGAATACAGGAATTCATGAAACACTGTATTCTATTATGCTCCAAAGGAACATTCTGTGGAGATAATGTCTACCTTTGGGGATGAAAACCAGTATTTTGTTTAGAAAATGCTATTTTTAGGAATGAAAAGCATTAGTTTGGAAAGAAAATGAAATATTTGAAAGGATAATTAGTGATACTTATGAGATCCCTTTTTATTTCTGAGATAAGCAAGGATATTAGTGTGAAAGTTTTCTACATTATGACACAACTTGCTATTTCTGGTGGGAATGTCCTTATTTTGTAGAGGAATTTGGGAATTCTTGAATCACTGTATTCTATTAGGCTCCAAAGCATCATTCTGTAGGGATAAAGTCTTTCTTTGTGAATGAAAACCATTATTTTGTTTAGAAATGCTATTTTTAGGAATGAAATGCTTTATTTTTGAAAGAAAATGAAATTTTTGCAAGGATAATTAGTGATACTTCAGTGATAACTTTTTATTTCTGGTATGTGTAGTGATATTCGTGTGAAAATTTTTAATGTTTTGACAGAAATTGATATTTCGGGTGGAACTGTCCTTATTTTGTAGAGTAAAACTGGTGTTCTGGAAACAATGTGTCATATTATGCTCCTAAGTATCATTTAGTAGAGAGAATATCTTCTTTTGGGAATTAAAAACCATATGTTGTTTAGAACATACTATACTCAGGAATGAAAAGCATTTTCTTAGGTAAGAAAAATGTATTTTTGCCAGAATACGGAGTGATACTTAAGAGAGAACTTCTTCTTTCTGGAAGAAGTGGTGATATTCATGTGTAAATGGTAAAAATTTTAACAGAAACTGTCATTTTGGGTGGAAATGTCCATAATTTGTAGAGGAAAACGGGTATTCTGGTAGAAATGCATCCTATAATGCTACAGTGCATCATTTTCTAGAGAAAATATCTTCTTTTGGTTATGAAAACAGGTATTAGGTTTAGAAAATGCTATTTTTAGTGAAGAAAATTCATATTTTCAAAAGAAACTCAAATATTCGCCAGGATAAATGGTGATGCTTTAGAGAGAACTTATTATTTCTGGTCTATGTAGTGAAAGTCGTGTGTAAATTTCAAAAATTAGAACAGAAATTGATCTTTAGGGGGAAAGTGTCCTTATTTGAAAGAGGAGTTCCGGTATTCTGTAAACAATGTATCATATTATGCTGCAAATATTCATTTTTTAGAGGAACTGCCTTCTTTTGAGGATGAAACCCAGTATTTTGGGGAGAAAATGATATTTTTAGGGCTGGAAAGCATTGTATTTGTTAAGAAAAATGTATTTTTGCAAGGATAAGAAGTGATACTCAAGAATGTACCTTTTTTTTTTTTTTTTTTTCCGGGATAAGTACTGCTATTAATGTCAAAGTTCTCTACATCTTGACAGAAATTGATATTTTGGGTGGAAATGTCCTTATTTTGTAGAGGAATACAGGAATTCATGAAACACTGTATTCTATTATGCTCCAAAGGAACATTCTGTAGAGATAATGTCTACCTTTGGGGATGAAAACCAGTATTTTGTTTAGAAAATGCTATTTTTAGGAATGAAAAGCATTAGTTTGGTAAGAAAATGAAATATTTGAAAGGATAATTAGTGATACTTATGAGATTCCTTTTTATTTCTGAGATAAGTAAGGATATTAGTGTGAAAGTTTTCTACATTGTGACACAACTTGCTATTTCTGGTGGGAATGTCCTTATTTTGTAGAGGAATTTGGGAATTCTTGAATCACTGTATTCTATTAGGCTCCAAAGCATCATTCTGTAGGGATAAAGTCTTTCTTTGTGTATGAAAACCAGTATTTTGTTTAGAAATGCTATTTTTAGGAATGAAATGCTTTATTTTTGAAAGAAAATGAAATTTTTGCAAGGATAATTAGTGATACTTCAGTGATAACTTTTTATTTCTGGTATGTGTAGTGATATTCGTGTGAAAATTTTTAATGTTTTGACAGAAATTGATATTTCGGGTGGAACTGTCCTTATTTTGTAGAGTAAAACTGGTGTTCTGGAAACAATGTGTCATATTATGCTCCTAAGTATCATTTAGTAGAGAGAATATCTTCTTTTGGGAATTAAAAACCATATGTTGTTTAGAACATACTATACTCAGGAATGAAAAGCATTTTCTTAGGTAAGAAAAATGTATTTTTGCCAGAATACGGAGTGATACTTAAGAGAGAACTTCTTCTTTCTGGAAGAAGTGGTGATATTCATGTGTAAATGGTAAAAATTTTAACAGAAACTGTCATTTTGGGTGGAAATGTCCATAATTTGTAGAGGAAAACGGGTATTCTGGTAGAAATGCATCCTATAATGCTACAGTGCATCATTTTCTAGAGAAAATATCTTCTTTTGGTTATGAAAACAGGTATTAGGTTTAGAAAATGCTATTTTTAGTGAAGAAAATTCATATTTTCAAAAGAAACTCAAATATTCGCCAGGATAAATGGTGATGCTTTAGAGAGAACTTATTATTTCTGGTCTATGTAGTGAAAGTCGTGTGTAAATTTCAAAAATTAGAACAGAAATTGATCTTTAGGGGGAAAGTGTCCTTATTTGAAAGAGGAGTTCCGGTATTCTGTAAACAATGTATCATATTATGCTGCAAATATTCATTTTTTAGAGGAACTGCCTTCTTTTGAGGATGAAACCCAGTATTTTGGGGAGAAAATGATATTTTTAGGGCTGGAAAGCATTGTATTTGTTAAGAAAAATGTATTTTTGCAAGGATAAGAAGTGATACTCAAGAATGTACCTTTTTTTTTTTTTTTTTCTGGGATAAGTACTGCTATTAATGTCAAAGTTCTCTAAATCTTGACAGAAATTGATATTTTGGGTGGAAATGTCCTTATTTTGTAGAGGAATACAGGAATTCATGAAACACTGTATTCTATTATGCTCCAAAGGAACATTCTGTAGAGATAATGTCTACCTTTGGGGATGAAAACCAGTATTTTGTTTAGAAAATGCTATTTTTAGGAATGAAAAGCATTAGTTTGGTAAGAAAATGAAATATTTGAAAGGATAATTAGTGATACTTATGAGATTCCTTTTTATTTCTGAGATAAGCAAGGATATTAGTGTGAAAGTTTTCTACATTATGACACAACTTGCTATTTCTGGTGGGAATGTCCTTATTTTGTGAAGGAATTTGGGAATTCTTGAATCACTGTATTCTATTAGGCTCCAAAGCATCATTCTGTAGGGATAAAGTCTTTCTTTGTGTATGAAAACCAGTATTTTGTTTAGAAATGCTATTTTTAGGAATGAAATGCTTTATTTTTGAAAGAAAATGAAATTTTTGCAAGGATAATTAGTGATACTTCAGTGATAACTTTTTATTTCTGGTATGTGTAGTGATATTTGTGTGAAAATTTTTAATGTTTTGACAGAAATTGATATTTCGGGTGGAACTGTCCTTATTTTGTAGAGTAAAACTGGTGTTCTGGAAACAATGTGTCATATTATGCTCCTAAGTATCATTTAGTAGAGAGAATATCTTCTTTTGGGAATTAAAAACCATATGTTGTTTAGAACATACTATACTCAGGAATGAAAAGCATTTTCTTAGGTAAGAAAAATGTATTTTTGCCAGAACACGGAGTGATACTTAAGAGAGAACTTCTTCTTTCTGGAAGAAGTGGTGATATTCATGTGTAAATGGTAAAAATTTTAACAGAAACTGTCATTTTGGGTGGAAATGTCCATAATTTGTAGAGGAAAACGGGTATTCTGGTAGAAATGCATCCTATAATGCTACAGTGCATCATTTTCTAGAGAAAATATCTTCTTTTGGTTATGAAAACAGGTATTAGGTTTAGAAAATGCTATTTTTAGTGAAGAAAATTCATATTTTCAAAAGAAACTCAAATATTTGCCAGGATAAATGGTGATGCTTTAGAGAGAACTTATTATTTCTGGTCTATGTAGTGAAAGTCGTGTGTAAATTTCAAAAATTAGAACAGAAATTGATCTTTAGGGGGAAAGTGTCCTTATTTGAAAGAGGAGTTCCGGTATTCTGTAAACAATGTATCATATTATGCTGCAAATATTCATTTTTTAGAGGAACTGTCTTCTTTTGAGGATGAAACCCAGTATTTTGGGGAGAAAATGATATTTTTAGGGCTGAAAAGCATTGTATTTGTTAAGAAAAATGTATTTTTGCAAGGATAAGAAGTGATACTCAAGAATGTACCTTTTTTTTTTTTCTGGCATAAGTACTGCTATTAATGTCAAAGTTCTCTAAATCTTGACAGAAATTGATATTTTGGGTGGAAATGTCCTTATTTTGCAGAGGAATACAGGAATTCATGAAACACTGTATTCTATTATGCTCCAAAGGAACATTCTGTAGAGATAATGTCTACCTTTGGGGATGAAAACCAGTATTTTGTTTAGAAAATGCTATTTTTAGGAATGAAAAGCATTAGTTTGGTAAGAAAATGAAATATTTGAAAGGATAATTAGTTATACTTATGAGATTCATTTTTATTTCACACAGAATCACACAGAATCACACAGAATTACCCGGGTTGGAAGGGACCTCAAGGATCATGTAGTTCCAACCCCCCTGCCTAGCAGGGCCACCAAACATACACATTTACTAGATCAGGTTGCCCAGGGCCCCGTCCAACCTGGTCTTGAACACCTCCAAGGACGGGGCATCCACAACCTCACTGGGCAGCCTGTTCCAGGACCTAACCACCCTTCTAGTAAAGAACTTTCCCCTAACATCCAACCTAAATCTTCCCTCCTTCAACTTAAAACCATTTCCCCTAGTCCTGCTATTATCAGCCCTTTCGAAGAGTTTACTCCCCTCCTGGGAGTAAGTTCCCTTCATGTATTGAAAGGCTGCAATGAGGTCACCTCGCAACCTTCTCTTCTCCAGGCTGAACAAACCCAACTCCCTCAGCCTGTCCTCATAGGGGAGGTGCTCCAGCCCCCTGATCATCTTTGTGGCCCTCCTCTGGACCCTTTCCAAAATCTCCATATCTTTTTTGTACTGAGGACTCCACACCTGGACACAGTACTCCAGATGGGGCCTCACAAGAGCAGAGTAGAGAGGGATGATCACCTCCCTATCCCTGCTGACCACCCCTCTCCTGATGGAGCCCAGGATCCCATTTGCTTTCCGGGCTGCCAGAGCGCACTGCTGGCTCATGTTAAGTTTCTCATCTATCAGGACCCCTAGGTCTTTTTCAGCCGAGCTGCTCTCAAGGACAACTCCTCCCAGCCTGTACAGGTGCCTGGGGTTCTTCCGGCCCAAGTGCAAAACCTTGCACTTTGCCGTGTTGAACCTCATTAGGTTCACCCGAGCCCAGCTTTCCAGCCTGTCAAGGTCCCTCTGAATGGCAACTGTTCCCTCCACCGTATCGACTGCACCACTCAGCTTGGTGTCATCAGCAAACTTGCTGAGGGTGCACTCCATTCCCTCATCGATGTCATTAATAAAGATGTTAAAGAGCACCGGTCCCAAGACAGACCCTTGAGGGACGCCGCTCGTTACCGGCCTCCACCTGGACATAGAGCCATTGATCACCACCCTCTGTCTGCGGCCTTTCAACCAATTGCTTATCCATCTAGTTGTCCACCCATCAAATCCACCTCCCTCCAATTTGGAGATGAGGATGTGATGGGGGACCATGTCAAAGGCCTTGCTCAGGTCCAGGTAAATGACATCGGTCGCCTTCCCTTCATCCACCAACGCCGTCACTCCATCATAGAAGGCCACAAGATTAGTTAAGCATGACCTTCCCCTGGTGAAGCCATGCTGGCTGTCTCGGATCACATGCTTGTTCTTTATGTGATCAAGCATGTTGTCCAGGAGGATCTGTTCCATAATCTTCCCAGGCACAGAGGTGAGACTCACCGGCCTGTAGTTACCCGGGTCATCCCTGCTCCCCTTCTTGTAAATGGGAGTGACGTGACCCTTCCTCCAATCATCCGGGACCTCACCTGACAGCCACGACTTCTCAAATATGATGGAGAGCGGCTCAGCAACCACCTCAGCCAGCTCCTTCAGGACCCTGGGATGCACGCCATCTGGCCCCATAGACTTATACTCATTCAGTCTAAGGAGGCACTCTCGGACTTGCTCTACCCTTACAGTGGGGAGGGATTTACCTCCTTGGTCCCCACATGGAGGTATGGGGGTGCAAGACTTAGGGACGTGAAAAAGACTAGAATCCTGGCCACCAGTGAAGACCGAGGTGAAGAACTCATTCAGCACCTCAGCTTTCTCTTCATCTGTTGAAGCCATTTCTCCTTTTAAATTTACCAGAGTAGGCACGCCCATTTTGGCCTGTCTCTTCTGGCCAATGTACCTGTAGAAGGTTTTCTTGTTGTTTTTCACATCCCTCGCCAAGTTCAGTTCTGCCTGCGCCTTGGCTTTCCTGATCCCACATCTGCAAGTTCGGACGGCATCCCTGTATTCTTCCCGGGTGACACAGCCTTGTTTCCAGAGCTTGTACACCCCATTCTTCACCCTCAGTTCTCTTAGCAGGTCCTTGCTGAGCCATGCCGGTTTTCTACCTCTCCTGCCCACTTTCTTAATCAGGGGAATGGAGACCTCTTGTGCTGCCAGGAGGGCATCCTTGAACAGTAGCCAGCTCTCCTCAACGTCCTTATCTTTGAGGGCAGCGCGCCAGGGGATCTTGGCCAGCATTCCATTGAGTAGCTTGAAGTCTGCTCTTCTAAAGTTGAGCATCCTGGTCCTGCTCTTTGCCAGGCCCACATCGCTTGAGATCACAAACTCAACCAGGGCATGATCGCTGGAGCCCAGGCAGCCTCCAACCTTGACGCCTTTGATGATCTCCTCAGCGTTGGTGAGCAGCAGGCTTATTTCTGAGATAAGCAAGGATATTAGTGTGAAAGTTTTCTACATTATGACACAACTTGCTATTTCTGGTGGGAATGTCCTTATTTTGTAGAGGAATTTTGGAATTCTTGAATCACTGTATTCTATTAGGCTCCAAAGCATCATTCTGTAGGGATAAAGTCTTTCTTTGTGTATGAAAACCAGTATTTTGTTTAGAAATGCTATTTTTAGGAATGAAATGCTTTATTTTTGAAAGAAAATGAAATTTTTGCAAGGATAATTAGTGATACTTCAGTGATAACTTTTTATTTCTGGTATGTGTAGTGATATTTGTGTGAAAATTTATAATGTTTTGACAGAAATTGATATTTCGGGTGGAACTGTCCTTATTTTGTAGAGTAAAACTGGTGTTCTGGAAACAATGTGTCATATTATGCTCCTAAGTATCATTTAGTAGAGAGAATATCTTCTTTTGGGAATTAAAAACCATATGTTGTTTAGAACATACTATACTCAGGAATGAAAAGCATTTTCTTAGGTAAGAAAAATGTATTTTTGCCAGAATACGGAGTGATACTTAAGAGAGAACTTCTTCTTTCTGGAAGAAGTGGTGATATTCATGTGTAAATGGTAAAAATTTTAACAGAAACTGTCATTTTGGGTGGAAATGTCCATAATTTGTAGAGGAAAACGGGTATTCTGGTAGAAATGCATCCTATAATGCTACAGTGCATCATTTTCTAGAGAAAATATCTTCTTTTGGTTATGAAAACAGGTATTAGGTTTAGAAAATGCTATTTTTAGTGAAGAAAATTCATATTTTCAAAAGAAACTCAAATATTTGCCAGGATAAATGGTGATGCTTTAGAGAGAACTTATTATTTCTGGTCTATGTAGTGAAAGTCGTGTGTAAATTTCAAAAATTAGAACAGAAATTGATCTTTAGGGGGAAAGTGTCCTTATTTGAAAGAGGAGTTCCGGTATTCTGTAAACAATGTATCATATTATGCTGCAAATATTCATTTTTTAGAGGAACTGTCTTCTTTTGAGGATGAAACCCAGTATTTTGGGGAGAAAATGATATTTTTAGGGCTGAAAAGCATTGTATTTGTTAAGAAAAATGTATTTTTGCAAGGATAAGAAGTGATACTCAAGAATGTACCTTTTTTTTTTTTCTGGGATAAGTACTGCTATTAATGTCAAAGTTCTCTAAATCTTGACAGAAATTGATATTTTAGGTGGAAATGTCCTTATTTTGCAGAGGAATACAGGAATTCATGAAACACTGTATTCTATTATGCTCCAAAGGAACATTCTGTAGAGATAATGTCTACCTTTGGGGATGAAAACCAGTATTTTGTTTAGAAAATGCTATTTTTAGGAATGAAAAGCATTAGTTTGGTAAGAAAATGAAATATTTGAAAGGATAATTAGTGATACTTATGAGATTCCTTTTTATTTCTGAGATAAGCAAGGATATTAGTGTGAAAGTTTTCTACATTATGACACAACTTGCTACTTCTGGTGGGAATGTCCTTATTTTGTAGAGGAATACAGGAATTCTTGAATCACTGTATTCTATTAGGCTCCAAAGCATCATTCTGTAGGGATAAAGTCTTTCTTTGTGTATGAAAACCAGTATTTTGTTTAGAAATGCTATTTTTAGGAATGAAATGCTTTATTTTTGAAAGAAAATGAAATTTTTGCAAGGATAATTAGTGATACTTCAGTGATAACTTTTTATTTCTGGTATGTGTAGTGATATTCGTGTGAAAATTTTTAATGTTTTGACAGAAATTGATATTTCGGGTGGAACTGTCCTTATTTTGTAGAGTAAAACTGGTGTTCTGGAAACAATGTGTCATATTATGCTCCTAAGTATCATTTAGTAGAGAGAATATCTTCTTTTGGGAATTAAAAACCATATGTTGTTTAGAACATACTATACTCAGGAATGAAAAGCATTTTCTTAGGTAAGAAAAATGTATTTTTGCCAGAATACGGAGTGATACTTAAGAGAGAACTTCTTCTTTCTGGAAGAAGTGGTGATATTCATGTGTAAATGGTAAAAATTTTAACAGAAACTGTCATTTTGGGTGGAAATGTCCATAATTTGTAGAGGAAAACGGGTATTCTGGTAGAAATGCATCCTATAATGCTACAGTGCATCATTTTCTAGAGAAAATATCTTCTTTTGGTTATGAAAACAGGTATTAGGTTTAGAAAATGCTATTTTTAGTGAAGAAAATTCATATTTTCAAAAGAAACTCAAATATTCGCCAGGATAAATGGTGATGCTTTAGAGAGAACTTATTATTTCTGGTCTATGTAGTGAAAGTCGTGTGTAAATTTCAAAAATTAGAACAGAAATTGATCTTTAGGGGGAAAGTGTCCTTATTTGAAAGAGGAGTTCCGGTATTCTGTAAACAATGTATCATATTATGCTGCAAATATTCATTTTTTAGAGGAACTGCCTTCTTTTGAGGATGAAACCCAGTATTTTGGGGAGAAAATGATATTTTTAGGGCTGGAAAGCATTGTATTTGTTAAGAAAAATGTATTTTTGCAAGGATAAGAAGTGATACTCAAGAATGTACCTTTTTTTTTTTTTTTTTCTGGGATAAGTACTGCTATTAATGTCAAAGTTCTCTAAATCTTGACAGAAATTGATATTTTGGGTGGAAATGTCCTTATTTTGTAGAGGAATACAGGAATTCATGAAACACTGTATTCTATTATGCTCCAAAGGAACATTCTGTAGAGATAATGTCTACCTTTGGGGATGAAAACCAGTATTATGTTTAGAAAATGCTATTTTTAGGAATGAAAAGCATTAGTTTGGTAAGAAAATGAAATATTTGAAAGGATAATTAGTGATACTTATGAGATTCCTTTTTATTTCTGGGATAAGCAAGGATATTAGTGTGAAAGTTTTCTACATTATGACACAACTTGCTATTTCTGGTGGGAATGTCCTTATTTTGTAGAGGAATTTGGGAATTCTTGAATCACTGTATTCTATTAGGCTCCAAAGCATCATTCTGTAGGGATAAAGTCTTTCTTTGTGTATGAAAACCAGTATTTTGTTTAGAAATGCTATTTTTAGGAATGAAATGCTTTATTTTTGAAAGAAAATGAAATTTTTGCAAGGATAATTAGTGATACTTCAGTGATAACTTTTTATTTCTGGTATGTGTAGTGATATTCGTGTGAAAATTTTTAATGTTTTGACAGAAATTGATATTTCGGGTGGAACTGTCCTTATTTTGTAGAGTAAAACTGGTGTTCTGGAAACAATGTGTCATATTATGCTCCTAAGTATCATTTAGTAGAGAGAATATCTTCTTTTGGGAATTAAAAACCATATGTTGTTTAGAACATACTATACTCAGGAATGAAAAGCATTTTCTTAGGTAAGAAAAATGTATTTTTGCCAGAATACGGAGTGATACTTAAGAGAGAACTTCTTCTTTCTGGAAGAAGTGGTGATATTCATGTGTAAATGGTAAAAATTTTAACAGAAACTGTCATTTTGGGTGGAAATGTCCATAATTTGTAGAGGAAAACGGGTATTCTGGTAGAAATGCATCCTATAATGCTACAGTGCATCATTTTCTAGAGAAAATATCTTCTTTTGGTTATGAAAACAGGTATTAGGTTTAGAAAATGCTATTTTTAGTGAAGAAAATTCATACTTTCAAAAGAAACTCAAATATTTGCCAGGATAAATGGTGATGCTTTAGAGAGAACTTATTATTTCTGGTCTATGTAGTGAAAGTCGTGTGTAAATTTCAAAAATTAGAACAGAAATTGATCTTTAGGGTGAAAGTGTCCTTATTTGAAAGAGGAATTCCGGTATTCTGTAAACAATGTATCATATTATGCTGCAAATATTCATTTTTTAGAGGAACTGTCTTCTTTTGAGGATGAAACCCAGTATTTTGGGGAGAAAATGATATTTTTAGGGCTGGAAAGCATTGTATTTGTTAAGAAAAATGTATTTTTGCAAGGATAAGAAGTGATACTCAAGAATGTACCTTTTTTTTTTTTTCTGGGATAAGTACTGCTATTAATGTCAAAGTTCTCTAAATCTTGACAGAAATTGATATTTTGGGTGGAAATGTCCTTATTTTGTAGAGGAATACAGGAATTCATGAAACACTGTATTCTATTATGCTCCAAAGGAGCATTCTGTAGAGATAATGTCTACCTTTGGGGATGAAAACCAGTATTTTGTTTAGAAAATGCTATTTTTAGGAATGAAAAGCATTAGTTTGGTAAGAAAATGAAATATTTGAAAGGATAATTAGTGATACTTATGAGATTCCTTTTTATTTCTGAGATAAGCAAGGATATTAGTGTGAAAGTTTTCTACATTATGACACAACTTGCTATTTCTGGTGGGAATGTCCTTATTTTGTAGAGGAATTTGGGAATTCTTGAATCACTGTATTCTATTAGGCTCCAAAGCATCATTCTGTAGGGATAAAGTCTTTCTTTGTGTATGAAAACCAGTATTTTGTTTAGAAATGCTATTTTTAGGAATGAAATGCTTTATTTTTGAAAGAAAATGAAATTTTTGCAAGGATAATTAGTGATACTTCAGTGATAACTTTTTATTTCTGGTATGTGTAGTGATATTCGTGTGAAAATTTTTAATGTTTTGACAGAAATTGATATTTCGGGTGGAACTGTCCTTATTTTGTAGAGTACAACTGGTGTTCTGGAAACAATGTGTCATATTATGCTCCTAAGTATCATTTAGTAGAGAGAATATCTTCTTTTGGGAATTAAAAACCATATGTTGTTTAGAACATACTATACTCAGGAATGAAAAGCATTTTCTTAGGTAAGAAAAATGTATTTTTGCCAGAATACGGAGTGATACTTAAGAGAGAACTTCTTCTTTCTGGAAGAAGTGGTGATATTCATGTGTAAATGGTAAAAATTTTAACAGAAACTGTCATTTTGGGTGGAAATGTCCATAATTTGTAGAGGAAAACGGGTATTCTGGTAGAAATGCATCCTATAATGCTACAGTGCATCATTTTCTAGAGAAAATATCTTCTTTTGGTTATGAAAACAGGTATTAGGTTTAGAAAATGCTATTTTTAGTGAAGAAAATTCATATTTTCAAAAGAAACTCAAATATTCGCCAGGATAAATGGTGATGCTTTAGAGAGAACTTATTATTTCTGGTCTATGTAGTGAAAGTCGTGTGTAAATTTCAAAAATTAGAACAGAAATTGATCTTTAGGGGGAAAGTGTCCTTATTTGAAAGAGGAGTTCCGGTATTCTGTAAACAATGTATCATATTATGCTGCAAATATTCATTTTTTAGAGGAACTGCCTTCTTTTGAGGATGAAACCCAGTATTTTGGGGAGAAAATGATATTTTTAGGGCTGGAAAGCATTGTATTTGTTAAGAAAAATGTATTTTTGCAAGGATAAGAAGTGATACTCAAGAATGTACCTTTTTTTTTTTTCTGGGATAAGTACTGCTATTAATGTCAAAGTTCTCTAAATCTTGACAGAAATTGATATTTTGGGTGGAAATGTCCTTATTTTGTAGAGGAATACAGGAATTCATGAAACACTGTATTCTATTATGCTCCAAAGGAGCATTCTGTAGAGATAATGTCTACCTTTGGGGATGAAAACCAGTATTTTGTTTAGAAAATGCTATTTTTAGGAATGAAAAGCATTAGTTTGGTAAGAAAATGAAATATTTGAAAGGATAATTAGTGATACTTATGAGATTCCTTTTTATTTCTGAGATAAGCAAGGATATTAGTGTGAAAGTTTTCTACATTATGACACAACTTGCTACTTCTGGTGGGAATGTCCTTATTTTGTAGAGGAATTTGGGAATTCTTGAATCACTGTATTCTATTAGGCTCCAAAGCATCATTCTGTAGGGATAAAGTCTTTCTTTGTGTATGAAAACCAGTATTTTGTTTAGAAATGCTATTTTTAGGAATGAAATGCTTTATTTTTGAAAGAAAATGAAATTTTTGCAAGGATAATTAGTGATACTTCAGTGATAACTTTTTATTTCTGGTATGTGTAGTGATATTCGTGTGAAAATTTTTAATGTTTTGACAGAAATTGATATTTCGGGTGGAACTGTCCTTATTTTGTAGAGTAAAACTGGTGTTCTGGAAACAATGTGTCATATTATGCTCCTAAGTATCATTTAGTAGAGAGAATATCTTCTTTTGGGAATTAAAAACCATATGTTGTTTAGAACATACTATACTCAGGAATGAAAAGCATTTTCTTAGGTAAGAAAAATGTATTTTTGCCAGAATACGGAGTGATACTTAAGAGAGAACTTCTTCTTTCTGGAAGAAGTGGTGATATTCATGTGTAAATGGTAAAAATTTTAACAGAAACTGTCATTTTGGGTGGAAATGTCCATAATTTGTAGAGGAAAACGGGTATTCTGGTAGAAATGCATCCTATAATGCTACAGTGCATCATTTTCTAGAGAAAATATCTTCTTTTGGTTATGAAAACAGGTATTAGGTTTAGAAAATGCTATTTTTAGTGAAGAAAATTCATATTTTCAAAAGAAACTCAAATATTTGCCAGGATAAATGGTGATGCTTTAGAGAGAACTTATTATTTCTGGTCTATGTAGTGAAAGTCGTGTGTAAATTTCAAAAATTAGAACAGAAATTGATCTTTAGGGGGAAAGTGTCCTTATTTGAAAGAGGAATTCCGGTATTCTGTAAACAATGTATCATATTATGCTGCAAATATTCATTTTTTAGAGGAACTGTCTTCTTTTGAGGATGAAACCCAGTATTTTGGGGAGAAAATGATATTTTTAGGGCTGGAAAGCATTGTATTTGTTATGAAAAATGTATTTTTGCAAGGATAAGAAGTGATACTCAAGAATGTACCTTTTTTTTTTTTTTCTGGGATAAGTACTTGTCATGGTTTTATAATTTTGTAATTTTGCTATCAGTATTCCACATCATAACATCATGTCAAGTATGGATACTTCTGTTGAATGTGCAGTCCACAAAAGAAGACTACATATCCCAGAGAACAACAGGAGTAACAATAAGTCACGGGACCAGGACTCTATATAATCTCGTTCCCAGGCTGGAGTGCCCTCCTTCTTCTCTCGAACTTCTCGGAGAGTGGGAAGCGTTCCAGCCGTGTCGCCTAGAGTTCACAGTAGGCCTCTCGGTTTTCGGAGACTCTCTCTCTCTGTTTCGTTCGATTTTGTTAGCCTTAATTATATTATATTGTGTTATCTTGTATTTCGATATCATATTTAGTAAAATAAGTTTTTCCTCCTTAGATTGTCACTGTTTTATCCCACTCCCCTTTTCCCCCTCCTTTCCGGGCCCCGGGGGGGGGGCGTGGGGTGGCTTCCCCTGTCACGGGCATAGGTAAATCTAAGTAACCCGTGACAGATTTTTTGGTGGAGAATGCGGGCATAGAGCTTTTTAGCTTTTAGAACAACTCTCTCTTTGCTCTTAAAGAGCTTCGTTACGGGAGTGTTCGGAGTGTTATCTTTCCGTAGCAGCCCAAATATGGATTGATTCTGTCCCTTCATGACTGGAGGGCATTAGGGTGCACTGTGCACCGGTATCCACCAGCGCCTTATATTCCTGTGGTTCTGATGTGCCAGGCCATCGAATCCACACAGTCCAATAAACTCTATTATCCCTTTCCCTCCCCTGACTGAGGGCAGGGCCCCTCTATTGGTTACCTGTGATGACTGGAGCAACTCCACTGGTGGTTGGTATGTCTAGTAGTTCTTTCACCCGTGCTCGTAGTGCAGACGTGGGCTGATCATGCCACTTCCTCATGTCTTCTCCACGGTCACGTAGGTAGCGCCACATGGAAACACGCGGTGCAATCGTACTGTTGTTCTTTGCTCGAGCTGGGAAGCGTGTGCGTTTAACAGCTGAGACTTTTGATGATGCAGGTGGGGAGTAGGACTGGACTAGTTTGATCAGATCCTTCATTAGACCTGGTGGCCCGTACGAGGATTGACCTTCATCAGTTGTTTCTGATACTATTACGGGATCATTACAATTAGTTGATGGAAACAATTTCTTGCACATTTCATCTACTCGGTTTTCTAGCCGTGAGATGGCAGAAACTGCGGCATGCAGTTGGGGGAGCTGCTGATCGATGGTTTGAAGCATTATAATCAGCTCAACAACTCGGGGCCATCTGTCCACGAATCCTTTAGATCCTGATACCAATGACTGTGCAATTCTCTCTGGTGCTGTACTTGTGATTTTCTGCCACATGTCAGGATCGGCCCTCACTCTCTCAGGGTCAAGTTCGCTTGGATCAGGGCTGTACATTTTCGCCATGGCCAATTCCCTCAGGCGCTGAATACCTTTTTGGACGGTATTCCAACTATCAAATTTAGGCTTCAAAGCATCCTTATAGGGGTACCTTTCTCTCACGGCTTCTAACAGCCGCAACCAGAGAGTAGCAGCTCCATCCGAACATCTGCAGTACATTGATGACATTGTTGTGTGGGGTGATACAGCAGAAGAAGTTTTCACAAAAGGAGAGCAGATAATCCGGATTCTTCTACAAGCCGGCTTTGCTATTAAGCGAAGCAAAGTAAAAGGACCTGCCCAGGAAATTCAGTTCTTAGGTATAAAGTGGCAGGATGGACGTCGTCACATCCCAGCAGATGTGATCGACAAAATCACTGCCATGTCTCCACCAACTAGCAAGAAAGAGACACAATCTTTCCTGGGTGCAGTGGGCTTTTGGAGGATGCACATTCCAAACTACAGCCTCATTGTAAGCCCCCTTTATCAGGTAACGCGGAAGAAGAATGATTTTGCATGGGGCCCTGAGCAGCAGCAGGCTTTTGAACAGATTAAACAAGAGATAGCCCGTGCTGTAGCCCTGGGGCCAGTACGGACTGGACAGGATGTAAAGAACATCCTCTATACTGCTGCTGGAGAGAAAGGCCCCACTTGGAGTTTGTGGCAAAGAGCCTCAGGAGAGACCCGAGGCCGACCCCTGGGATTCTGGAGTCGATCATATAAGGGGTCTGAAGAGTGCTACACTCCAACTGAGAAGGAGATCTTAGCCGCGTATGAGGGGGTTCGGGCTGCTTCCGAAGTAGTCGGGACTGAAACACAGCTCCTTTTGGCACCTCGACTGCCAGTGCTGAACTGGATGTTCAAAGGACAGGTTCCCTCCACCCATCATGCTACCGATGTCACCTGGAGCAAGTGGATTACGCTGATTACACAGCGAGCGCGAATGGGAAACCTCAATCGTCCAGGAATCCTAGAGGTAATCATGGACTGGCCTGAAGATAAAAAGTTTGGAACATCACCAGCAGAAGAGGTATCACGTGCTAAAGAGGCCCCACCATACAACGAATTACCAGAAAATGAAAAGAAATATGCCCTATTCACTGACGGATCATGTCGCATTGTAGGGAAGCATCGCAAATGGAAAGCTGCTGTGTGGAGCCCCACACGACAGGTTGCAGAGGCCACTGAAGGTAAGGGAGAATCAAGTCAGTTTGCAGAGGTAAAAGCTGTCCAGCTGGCCTTAGATGTTGCTGAACGGGAGAGGTGGCCAATGCTGTATCTTTATACTGACTCATGGATGGTGGCAAATGCCTTATGGGGGTGGTTACAGCGGTGGGAACAAAATAACTGGCAACGGAGGGGAAAATCTGTTTGGGCCGCTGAACTATGGAAGGACATTGCTTCCCGAACAAAGAATATGGTTGTAAAGGTGCGTCATGTGGATGCACATGTGCCCAAAAGTCGGGCTACTGAAGAACAACAAAACAACCATCAGGTAGATAAAGCTGCCAAAATTGAGGTGGCTCAAATTGACTTGGACTGGCAGAATAAGGGTGAATTATTTCTAGCTCGATGGGCTCATGAGACCTCAGGCCATCAAGGAAGAGACGCAACATATAAGTGGGCCAGAGACCGAGGGGTGGACTTAACCATGGACGCTATTGCACAGATTATTCATGATTGTGAAACATGTGCCATAATTAAACAAGCCAGAAGGATGAAACCTCTCTGGGAGGAAGGGCGATGGCAAAAGTATAAATATGGGGAGGCGTGGCAGGTTGATTATATCACCTTGCCACGATCTCGCAGTGGTAAGTGTTATGTACTCACTATGGTAGAGGCAACCACTGGGTGGCTTGAAACATACGCAGTACCCCATGCAACTGCTCGAAACACCATATTAGGTCTTGAGAAACAAGTCTTGTGGCGACATGGCACCCCAGAAAGAATTGAATCTGATAATGGGACACATTTCAAAAATTCTCTTATAAATACTTGGGCCAAAGATCATGGCATTGAGTGGATTTATCATATTCCCTACCATGCACCAGCTTCTGGTAAAATTGAACGATATAATGGGTTGTTGAAAACTATGTTGAAAGCAATGGGTGGTGGAACATTTAAACACTGGGAGAAGAATCTGGCAGAAGCCACTTGGTTGGTCAATACTAGAGGATCTGTCAATCGTGATGGTCCTAGTCAATCTAGCCCCCTACACACTGTAGAAGGAGATAAGGTCCCTGTTATACATGTAAAGAACATGTTGGGAAAAGCTGTTTGGGTCCTTCCAGCTTCTGGAAAGGGCAAACCTATCCGTGGAACTGTCTTTGCCCAGGGACCTGGGTGCACTTGGTGGGTAATGCAGAAGGATGGGGATGTTCAATGTGTGCCACAAGGGAATTTGATGCTGGGGGAGTGCAGTCAATAATTTTATGTATCTATATATATATATATATGTTTGCATGTGTAGTGTATTTTAGTTATTATAGTTGTACATTTAGTTATGTTACATGCAATTCTACTATTTAGCTATCACAATTTTACATACGTGTATATATATGTATATATATGTATATATTAACCATGATGTAATAATGTAGAATAAGGGGTGGAATGTCATGGTTTTGTAATTTTGTAATTTTGCTATCAGTATTCCACATCATAACATCATGTCAAGTATGGATACTTCTGTTGAATGTGCAGTCCACAAAAGAAGACTACATATCCCAGAGAACAACAGGAGTAACAATAAGTCACGGGACCAGGACTCTATATAATCTCGTTCCCAGGCTGGAGTGCCCTCCTTCTTCTCTCGAACTTCTCGGAGAGTGGGAAGCGTTCCAGCCGTGTCGCCTAGAGTTCACAGTAGGCCTCTCGGTTTTCGGAGACTCTCTCTCTCTGTTTCGTTCGATTTTGTTAGCCTTAATTATATTATATTGTGTTATCTTGTATTTCGATATCATATTTAGTAAAATAAGTTTTTCCTCCTTAGATTGTCACTGTTTTATCCCACTCCCATTTTCCCCTTCCTTTCCGGGCCCCGGGGGGGGGGCGTGGGGTGGCTTCCCCTGTCACGGGCATAGGTAAATCTAAGTAACCCGTGACAGTACTGCTATTAATGTCAAAGTTCTCTAAATCTTGACAGAAATTGATATTTTGGGTGGAAATGTCCTTATTTTGTAGAGGAATACAGGAATTCATGAAACACTGTATTCTATTAGGCTCCAAAGGAGCATTCTGTAGAGATAATGTCTACCTTTGGGGATGAAAACCAGTATTTTGTTTAGAAAATGCTATTTTTAGGAATGAAAAGCATTGGTTTGGTAAGAAAATGAAATATTTGAAAGGATAATTAGTGATACTTATGAGATTCCTTTTTATTTCTGAGATAAGCAAGGATATTAGTGTGAAAGTTTTCTACATTATGACACAACTTGCTATTTCTGGTGGGAATGTCCTTGTTTTGTAGAGGAATTTGGGAATTCTTGAATCACTGTATTCTATTAGGATCCAAAGCATCATTCTGTAGGGATAAAGTCTTTCTTTGTGTATGAAAACCAGTATTTTGTTTAGAAATGCTATTTTTAGGAATGAAATGCTTTATTTTTGAAAGAAAATGAAATTTTTGCAAGGATAATTAGTGATACTTCAGTGATAACTTTTTATTTCTGGTATGTGTAGTGATATTCGTGTGAAAATTTTTAATGTTTTGACAGAAATTGATATTTCGGGTGGAACTGTCCTTATTTTGTAGAGTAAAACTGGTGTTCTGGAAACAATGTGTCATATTATGCTCCTAAGTATCATTTAGTAGAGAGAATATCTTCTTTTGGGAATTAAAAACCATATGTTGTTTAGAACATACTATACTCAGGAATGAAAAGCATTTTCTTAGGTAAGAAAAATGTATTTTTGCCAGAATACGGAGTGATACTTAAGAGAGAACTTCTTATTTCTGGAAGAAGTGGTGATATTCATGTGTAAATGGTAAAAATTTTAACAGAAACTGTCATTTTGGGTGGAAATGTCCATAATTTGTAGAGGAAAACGGGTATTCTGGTAGAAATGCATCCTATAATGCTACAGTGCATCATTTTCTAGAGAAAATATCTTCTTTTGGTTATGAAAACAGGTATTAGGTTTAGAAAATGCTATTTTTAGTGAAGAAAATTCATATTTTCAAAAGAAACTCAAATATTCGCCAGGATAAATGGTGATGCTTTAGAGAGAACTTATTATTTCTGGTCTATGTAGTGAAAGTCGTGTGTAAATTTCAAAAATTAGAACAGAAATTGATCTTTAGGGGGAAAGTGTCCTTATTTGAAAGAGGAATTCCGGTATTCTGTAAACAATGTATCATATTATGCTGCAAATATTCATTTTTTAGAGGAACTGCCTTCTTTTGAGGATGAAACCCAGTATTTTGGGGAGAAAATGATATTTTTAGGGCTGGAAAGCATTGTATTTGTTAAGAAAAATGTATTTTTGCAAGGATAAGAAGTGATACTCAAGAATGTACCTTTTTTTTTTTTTTCTGGGATAAGTACTGCTATTAATGTCAAAGTTCTCTAAATCTTGACAGAAATTGATATTTTGGGTGGAAATGTCCTTATTTTGTAGAGGAATACAGGAATTCATGAAACACTGTATTCTATTAGGCTCCAAAGGAGCATTCTGTAGAGATAATGTCTACCATTGGGGATGAAAACCAGTATTTTGTTTAGAAAATGCTATTTTTAGGAATGAAAAGCATTAGTTTGGTAAGAAAATGAAATATTTGAAAGGATAATTAGTGATACTTATGAGATTCCTTTTTATTTCTGAGATAAGCAAGGATATTAGTGTGAAAGTTTTCTACATTATGACACAACTTGCTATTTCTGGTGGGAATGTCCTTGTTTTGTAGAGGAATTTGGGAATTCTTGAATCACTGTATTCTATTAGGCTCCAAAGCATCATTCTGTAGGGATAAAGTCTTTCTTTGTGTATGAAAACCAGTATTTTGTTTAGAAATGCTATTTTTAGGAATGAAATGCTTTATTTTTGAAAGAAAATGAAATTTTTGCAAGGATAATTAGTGATACTTCAGTGATAACTTTTTATTTCTGGTATGTGTAGTGATATTCGTGTGAAAATTTTTAATGTTTTGACAGAAATTGATATTTCGGGTGGAACTGTCCTTATTTTGTAGAGTAAAACTGGTGTTCTGGAAACAATGTGTCATATTATGCTCCTAAGTATCATTTAGTAGAGAGAATATCTTCTTTTGGGAATTAAAAACCATATGTTGTTTAGAACATACTATACTCAGGAATGAAAAGCATTTTCTTAGGTAAGAAAAATGTATTTTTGCCAGAATACGGAGTGATACTTAAGAGAGAACTTCTTATTTCTGGAAGAAGTGGTGATATTCATGTGTAAATGGTAAAAATTTTAACAGAAACTGTCATTTTGGGTGGAAATGTCCATAATTTGTAGAGGAAAACGGGTATTCTGGTAGAAATGCATCCTATAATGCTACAGTGCATCATTTTCTAGAGAAAATATCTTCTTTTGGTTATGAAAACAGGTATTAGGTTTAGAAAATGCTATTTTTAGTGAAGAAAATTCATATTTTCAAAAGAAACTCAAATATTCGCCAGGATAAATGGTGATGCTTTAGAGAGAACTTATTATTTCTGGTCTATGTAGTGAAAGTCGTGTGTAAATTTCAAAAATTAGAACAGAAATTGATCTTTAGGGGGAAAGTGTCCTTATTTGAAAGAGGAATTCCGGTATTCTGTAAACAATGTATCATACTATGCTGCAAATATTCATTTTTTAGAGGAACTGTCTTCTTTTGAGGATGAAACCCAGTATTTTGGGGAGAAAATGATATTTTTAGGGCTGGAAAGCATTGTATTTGTTAAGAAAAATGTATTTTTGCAAGGATAAGAAGTGATACTCAAGAATGTACCTTTTTTTTTTTTTTTTCTGGGATAAGTACTGCTATTAATGTCAAAGTTCTCTAAATCTTGACAGAAATTGATATTTTGGGTGGAAATGTCCTTATTTTGTAGAGGAATACAGGAATTCATGAAACACTGTATTCTATTATGCTCCAAAGGAACATTCTGTAGAGATAATGTCTACCTTTGGGGATGAAAACCAGTATTATGTTTAGAAAATGCTATTTTTAGGAATGAAAAGCATTAGTTTGGTAAGAAAATGAAATATTTGAAAGGATAATTAGTGATACTTATGAGATTCCTTTTTATTTCTGGGATAAGCAAGGATATTAGTGTGAAAGTTTTCTACATTATGACACAACTTGCTATTTCTGGTGGGAATGTCCTTATTTTGTAGAGGAATTTGGGAATTCTTGAATCACTGTATTCTATTAGGCTCCAAAGCATCATTCTGTAGGGATAAAGTCTTTCTTTGTGTATGAAAACCAGTATTTTTTTTAGAAATGCTATTTTTAGGAATGAAATGCTTTATTTTTGAAAGAAAATGAAATTTTTGCAAGGATAATTAGTGATACTTCAGTGATAACTTTTTATTTCTGGTATGTGTAGTGATATTCGTGTGAAGATTTTTAATGTTTTGACAGAAATTGATATTTCGGGTGGAACTGTCCTTATTTTGTAGAGTACAACTGGTGTTCTGGAAACAATGTGTCATATTATGCTCCTAAGTATCATTTAGTAGAGAGAATATCTTCTTTTGGGAATTAAAAACCATATGTTGTTTAGAACATACTATACTCAGGAATGAAAAGCATTTTCTTAGGTAAGAAAAATGTATTTTTGCCAGAATACGGAGTGATACTTAAGAGAGAACTTCTTCTTTCTGGAAGAAGTGGTGATATTCATGTGTAAATGGTAAAAATTTTAACAGAAACTGTCATTTTGGGTGGAAATGTCCATAATTTGTAGAGGAAAACGGGTATTCTGGTAGAAATGCATCCTATAATGCTACAGTGCATCATTTTCTAGAGAAAATATCTTCTTTTGGTTATGAAAACAGGTATTAGGTTTAGAAAATGCTATTTTTAGTGAAGAAAATTCATATTTTCAAAAGAAACTCAAATATTCGCCAGGATAAATGGTGATGCTTTAGAGAGAACTTATTATTTCTGGTCTATGTAGTGAAAGTCGTGTGTAAATTTCAAAAATTAGAACAGAAATTGATCTTTAGGGGGAAAGTGTCCTTATTTGAAAGAGGAATTCCGGTATTCTGTAAACAATGTATCATACTATGCTGCAAATATTCATTTTTTAGAGGAACTGTCTTCTTTTGAGGATGAAACCCAGTATTTTGGGGAGAAAATGATATTTTTAGGGCTGGAAAGCATTGTATTTGTTAAGAAAAATGTATTTTTGCAAGGATAAGAAGTGATACTCAAGAATGTACCTTTTTTTTTTTTTTCTGGGATAAGTACTGCTATTAATGTCAAAGTTCTCTAAATCTTGACAGAAATTGATATTTTGGGCGGAAATGTCCTTATTTTGTAGAGGAATACAGGAATTCATGAAACACTGTATTCTATTATTCTCCAAAGGAACATTCTGTGGAGATAATGTCTACCTTTGAGGATGAAAACCAGTATTTTGTTTAGAAAATGCTATTTTTAGGAATGAAAAGCATTAGTTTGGTAAGAAAATGAAATATTTGAAAGGATAATTAGTGATACTTATGAGATTCCTTTTTATTTCTGAGATAAGCAAGGATATTAGTGTGAAAGTTTTCTACATTATGACACAACTTGCTACTTCTGGTGGGAATGTCCTTATTTTGTAGAGGAATTTGGGAATTCTTGAATCACTGTATTCTATTAGGCTCCAAAGCATCATTCTGTAGGGATAAAGTCTTTCTTTGTGTATGAAAACCAGTATTTTGTTTAGAAATGCTATTTTTAGGAATGAAATGCTTTATTTTTGAAAGAAAATGAAATTTTTGCAAGGATAATTAGTGATACTTCAGTGATAACTTTTTATTTCTGGTATGTGTAGTGATATTCGTGTGAAGATTTTTAATGTTTTGACAGAAATTGATATTTCGGGTGGAACTGTCCTTATTTTGTAGAGTACAACTGGTGTTCTGGAAACAATGTGTCATATTATGCTCCTAAGTATCATTTAGTAGAGAGAATATCTTCTTTTGGGAATTAAAAACCATATGTTGTTTAGAACATACTATACTCAGGAATGAAAAGCATTTTCTTAGGTAAGAAAAATGTATTTTTGCCAGAATACGGAGTGATACTTAAGAGAGAACTTCTTCTTTCTGGAAGAAGTGGTGATATTCATGTGTAAATGGTAAAAATTTTAACAGAAACTGTCATTTTGGGTGGAAATGTCCATAATTTGTAGAGGAAAACGGGTATTCTGGTAGAAATGCATCCTATAATGCTACAGTGCATCATTTTCTAGAGAAAATATCTTCTTTTGGTTATGAAAACAGGTATTAGGTTTAGAAAATGCTATTTTTAGTGAAGAAAATTCATATTTTCAAAAGAAACTCAAATATTCGCCAGGATAAATGGTGATGCTTTAGAGAGAACTTATTATTTCTGGTCTATGTAGTGAAAGTCGTGTGTAAATTTCAAAAATTAGAACAGAAATTGATCTTTAGGGGGAAAGTGTCCTTATTTGAAAGAGGAATTCCGGTATTCTGTAAACAATGTATCATACTATGCTGCAAATATTCATTTTTTAGAGGAACTGTCTTCTTTTGAGGATGAAACCCAGTATTTTGGGGAGAAAATGATATTTTTAGGGCTGGAAAGCATTGTATTTGTTAAGAAAAATGTATTTTTGCAAGGATAAGAAGTGATACTCAAGAATGTACCTTTTTTTTTTTTTTCTGGGATAAGTACTGCTATTAATGTCAAAGTTCTCTAAATCTTGACAGAAATTGATATTTTGGGCGGAAATGTCCTTATTTTGTAGAGGAATACAGGAATTCATGAAACACTGTATTCTATTATTCTCCAAAGGAACATTCTGTGGAGATAATGTCTACCTTTGGGGATGAAAACCAGTATTTTGTTTAGAAAATGCTATTTTTAGGAATGAAAAGCATTAGTTTGGTAAGAAAATGAAATATTTGAAAGGATAATTAGTGATACTTATGAGATTCCTTTTTATTTCTGAGATAAGCAAGGATATTAGTGTGAAAGTTTTCTACATTATGACACAACTTGCTACTTCTGGTGGGAATGTCCTTATTTTGTAGAGGAATTTGGGAATTCTTGAATCACTGTATTCTATTAGGCTCCAAAGCATCATTCTGTAGGGATAAAGTCTTTCTTTGTGTATGAAAACCAGTATTTTGTTTAGAAATGCTATTTTTAGGAATGAAATGCTTTATTTTTGAAAGAAAATGAAATTTTTGCAAGGATAATTAGTGATACTTCAGTGATAACTTTTTATTTCTGGTATGTGTAGTGATATTCGTGTGAAAATTTTTAATGTTTTGACAGAAATTGATATTTCGGGTGGAACTGTCCTTATTTTGTAGAGTAAAACTGGTGTTCTGGAAACAATGTGTCATATTATGCTCCTAAGTATCATTTAGTAGAGAGAATATCTTCTTTTGGGAATTAAAAACCATATGTTGTTTAGAACATACTATACTCAGGAATGAAAAGCATTTTCTTAGGTAAGAAAAATGTATTTTTGCCAGAATACGGAGTGATACTTAAGAGAGAACTTCTTCTTTCTGGAAGAAGTGGTGATATTCATGTGTAAATGGTAAAAATTTTAACAGAAACTGTCATTTTGGGTGGAAATGTCCATAATTTGTAGAGGAAAACGGGTATTCTGGTAGAAATGCATCCTATAATGCTACAGTGCATCATTTTCTAGAGAAAATATCTTCTTTTGGTTATGAAAACAGGTATTAGGTTTAGAAAATGCTATTTTTAGTGAAGAAAATTCATATTTTCAAAAGAAACTCAAATATTCGCCAGGATAAATGGTGATGCTTTAGAGAGAACTTATTATTTCTGGTCTATGTAGTGAAAGTCGTGTGTAAATTTCAAAAATTAGAACAGAAATTGATCTTTAGGGGGAAAGTGTCCTTATTTGAAAGAGGAATTCCGGTATTCTGTAAACAATGTATCATATTATGCTGCAAATATTCATTTTTTAGAGGAACTGCCTTCTTTTGAGGATGAAACCCAGTATTTTGGGGAGAAAATGATATTTTTAGGGCTGGAAAGCATTGTATTTGTTAAGAAAAATGTATTTTTGCAAGGATAAGAAGTGATACTCAAGAATGTACCTTTTTTTTTTTTTTCTGGGATAAGTACTGCTATTAATGTCAAAGTTCTCTAAATCTTGACAGAAATTGATATTTTGGGTGGAAATGTCCTTATTTTGTAGAGGAATACAGGAATTCATGAAACACTGTATTCTATTAGGCTCCAAAGGAGCATTCTGTAGAGATAATGTCTACCATTGGGGATGAAAACCAGTATTTTGTTTAGAAAATGCTATTTTTAGGAATGAAAAGCATTAGTTTGGTAAGAAAATGAAATATTTGAAAGGATAATTAGTGATACTTATGAGATTCCTTTTTATTTCTGAGATAAGCAAGGATATTAGTGTGAAAGTTTTCTACATTATGACACAACTTGCTATTTCTGGTGGGAATGTCCTTGTTTTGTAGAGGAATTTGGGAATTCTTGAATCACTGTATTCTATTAGGCTCCAAAGCATCATTCTGTAGGGATAAAGTCTTTCTTTGTGTATGAAAACCAGTATTTTGTTTAGAAATGCTATTTTTAGGAATGAAATGCTTTATTTTTGAAAGAAAATGAAATTTTTGCAAGGATAATTAGTGATACTTCAGTGATAACTTTTTATTTCTGGTATGTGTAGTGATATTCGTGTGAAAATTTTTAATGTTTTGACAGAAATTGATATTTCGGGTGGAACTGTCCTTATTTTGTAGAGTAAAACTGGTGTTCTGGAAACAATGTGTCATATTATGCTCCTAAGTATCATTTAGTAGAGAGAATATCTTCTTTTGGGAATTAAAAACCATATGTTGTTTAGAACATACTATACTCAGGAATGAAAAGCATTTTCTTAGGTAAGAAAAATGTATTTTTGCCAGAATACGGAGTGATACTTAAGAGAGAACTTCTTCTTTCTGGAAGAAGTGGTGATATTCATGTGTAAATGGTAAAAATTTTAACAGAAACTGTCATTTTGGGTGGAAATGTCCATAATTTGTAGAGGAAAACGGGTATTCTGGTAGAAATGCATCCTATAATGCTACAGTGCATCATTTTCTAGAGAAAATATCTTCTTTTGGTTATGAAAACAGGTATTAGGTTTAGAAAATGCTATTTTTAGTGAAGAAAATTCATATTTTCAAAAGAAACTCAAATATTCGCCAGGATAAATGGTGATGCTTTAGAGAGAACTTATTATTTCTGGTCTATGTAGTGAAAGTCGTGTGTAAATTTCAAAAATTAGAACAGAAATTGATCTTTAGGGGGAAAGTGTCCTTATTTGAAAGAGGAATTCCGGTATTCTGTAAACAATGTATCATATTATGCTGCAAATATTCATTTTTTAGAGGAACTGCCTTCTTTTGAGGATGAAACCCAGTATTTTGGGGAGAAAATGATATTTTTAGGGCTGGAAAGCATTGTATTTGTTAAGAAAAATGTATTTTTGCAAGGATAAGAAGTGATACTCAAGAATGTACCTTTTTTTTTTTTTTCTGGGATAGGTACTGCTATTAATGTCAAAGTTCTCTAAATCTTGACAGAAATTGATATTTTGGGTGGAAATGTCCTTATTTTGTAGAGGAATACAGGAATTCATGAAACACTGTATTCTATTAGGCTCCAAAGGAGCATTCTGTAGAGATAATGTCTACCATTGGGGATGAAAACCAGTATTTTGTTTAGAAAATGCTATTTTTAGGAATGAAAAGCATTAGTTTGGTAAGAAAATGAAATATTTGAAAGGATAATTAGTGATACTTATGAGATTCCTTTTTATTTCTGAGATAAGCAAGGATATTAGTGTGAAAGTTTTCTACATTATGACACAACTTGCTATTTCTGGTGGGAATGTCCTTGTTTTGTAGAGGAATTTGGGAATTCTTGAATCACTGTATTCTATTAGGCTCCAAAGCATCATTCTGTAGGGATAAAGTCTTTCTTTGTGTATGAAAACCAGTATTTTGTTTAGAAATGCTATTTTTAGGAATGAAATGCTTTATTTTTGAAAGAAAATGAAATTTTTGCAAGGATAATTAGTGATACTTCAGTGATAACTTTTTATTTCTGGTATGTGTAGTGATATTCGTGTGAAAATTTTTAATGTTTTGACAGAAATTGATATTTCGGGTGGAACTGTCCTTATTTTGTAGAGTAAAACTGGTGTTCTGGAAACAATGTGTCATATTATGCTCCTAAGTATCATTTAGTAGAGAGAATATCTTCTTTTGGGAATTAAAAACCATATGTTGTTTAGAACATACTATACTCAGGAATGAAAAGCATTTTCTTAGGTAAGAAAAATGTATTTTTGCCAGAATACGGAGTGATACTTAAGAGAGAACTTCTTCTTTCTGGAAGAAGTGGTGATATTCATGTGTAAATGGTAAAAATTTTAACAGAAACTGTCATTTTGGGTGGAAATGTCCATAATTTGTAGAGGAAAACGGGTATTCTGGTAGAAATGCATCCTATAATGCTACAGTGCATCATTTTCTAGAGAAAATATCTTCTTTTGGTTATGAAAACAGGTATTAGGTTTAGAAAATGCTATTTTTAGTGAAGAAAATTCATATTTTCAAAAGAAACTCAAATATTCGCCAGGATAAATGGTGATGCTTTAGAGAGAACTTATTATTTCTGGTCTATGTAGTGAAAGTCGTGTGTAAATTTCAAAAATTAGAACAGAAATTGATCTTTAGGGGGAAAGTGTCCTTATTTGAAAGAGGAATTCCGGTATTCTGTAAACAATGTATCATACTATGCTGCAAATATTCATTTTTTAGAGGAACTGTCTTCTTTTGAGGATGAAACCCAGTATTTTGGGGAGAAAATGATATTTTTAGGGCTGGAAAGCATTGTATTTGTTAAGAAAAATGTATTTTTGCAAGGATAAGAAGTGATACTCAAGAATGTACCTTTTTTTTTTTTTTTTTCTGGGATAAGTACTGCTATTAATGTCAAAGTTCTCTAAATCTTGACAGAAATTGATATTTTGGGTGGAAATGTCCTTATTTTGTAGAGGAATACAGGAATTCATGAAACACTGTATTCTATTATGCTCCAAAGGAACATTCTGTAGAGATAATGTCTACCTTTGGGGATGAAAACCAGTATTATGTTTAGAAAATGCTATTTTTAGGAATGAAAAGCATTAGTTTGGTAAGAAAATGAAATATTTGAAAGGATAATTAGTGATACTTATGAGATTCCTTTTTATTTCTGGGATAAGCAAGGATATTAGTGTGAAAGTTTTCTACATTATGACACAACTTGCTATTTCTGGTGGGAATGTCCTTATTTTGTAGAGGAATTTGGGAATTCTTGAATCACTGTATTCTATTAGGCTCCAAAGCATCATTCTGTAGGGATAAAGTCTTTCTTTGTGTATGAAAACCAGTATTTTTTTTAGAAATGCTATTTTTAGGAATGAAATGCTTTATTTTTGAAAGAAAATGAAATTTTTGCAAGGATAATTAGTGATACTTCAGTGATAACTTTTTATTTCTGGTATGTGTAGTGATATTCGTGTGAAGATTTTTAATGTTTTGACAGAAATTGATATTTCGGGTGGAACTGTCCTTATTTTGTAGAGTACAACTGGTGTTCTGGAAACAATGTGTCATATTATGCTCCTAAGTATCATTTAGTAGAGAGAATATCTTCTTTTGGGAATTAAAAACCATATGTTGTTTAGAACATACTATACTCAGGAATGAAAAGCATTTTCTTAGGTAAGAAAAATGTATTTTTGCCAGAATACGGAGTGATACTTAAGAGAGAACTTCTTCTTTCTGGAAGAAGTGGTGATATTCATGTGTAAATGGTAAAAATTTTAACAGAAACTGTCATTTTGGGTGGAAATGTCCATAATTTGTAGAGGAAAACGGGTATTCTGGTAGAAATGCATCCTATAATGCTACAGTGCATCATTTTCTAGAGAAAATATCTTCTTTTGGTTATGAAAACAGGTATTAGGTTTAGAAAATGCTATTTTTAGTGAAGAAAATTCATATTTTCAAAAGAAACTCAAATATTCGCCAGGATAAATGGTGATGCTTTAGAGAGAACTTATTATTTCTGGTCTATGTAGTGAAAGTCGTGTGTAAATTTCAAAAATTAGAACAGAAATTGATCTTTAGGGGGAAAGTGTCCTTATTTGAAAGAGGAATTCCGGTATTCTGTAAACAATGTATCATACTATGCTGCAAATATTCATTTTTTAGAGGAACTGTCTTCTTTTGAGGATGAAACCCAGTATTTTGGGGAGAAAATGATATTTTTAGGGCTGGAAAGCATTGTATTTGTTAAGAAAAATGTATTTTTGCAAGGATAAGAAGTGATACTCAAGAATGTACCTTTTTTTTTTTTTTCTGGGATAAGTACTGCTATTAATGTCAAAGTTCTCTAAATCTTGACAGAAATTGATATTTTGGGCGGAAATGTCCTTATTTTGTAGAGGAATACAGGAATTCATGAAACACTGTATTCTATTATTCTCCAAAGGAACATTCTGTGGAGATAATGTCTACCTTTGGGGATGAAAACCAGTATTTTGTTTAGAAAATGCTATTTTTAGGAATGAAAAGCATTAGTTTGGTAAGAAAATGAAATATTTGAAAGGATAATTAGTGATACTTATGAGATTCCTTTTTATTTCTGGGATAAGCAAGGATATTAGTGTGAAAGTTTCCTACATTATGACACAACTTGCTACTTCTGGTGGGAATGTCCTTATTTTGTAGAGGAATTTGGGAATTCTTGAATCACTGTATTCTATTAGGCTCCAAAGCATCATTCTGTAGGGATAAAGTCTTTCTTTGTGTATGAAAACCAGTATTTTGTTTAGAAATGCTATTTTTAGGAATGAAATGCTTTATTTTTGAAAGAAAATGAAATTTTTGCAAGGATAATTAGTGATACTTCAGTGATAACTTTTTATTTCTGGTATGTGTAGTGATATTCGTGTGAAAATTTTTAATGTTTTGACAGAAATTGATATTTCGGGTGGAACTGTCCTTATTTTGTAGAGTAAAACTGGTGTTCTGGAAACAATGTGTCATATTATGCTCCTAAGTATCATTTAGTAGAGAGAATATCTTCTTTTGGGAATTAAAAACCATATGTTGTTTAGAACATACTATACTCAGGAATGAAAAGCATTTTCTTAGGTAAGAAAAATGTATTTTTGCCAGAATACGGAGTGATACTTAAGAGAGAACTTCTTCTTTCTGGAAGAAGTGGTGATATTCATGTGTAAATGGTAAAAATTTTAACAGAAACTGTCATTTTGGGTGGAAATGTCCATAATTTGTAGAGGAAAACGGGTATTCTGGTAGAAATGCATCCTATAATGCTACAGTGCATCATTTTCTAGAGAAAATATCTTCTTTTGGTTATGAAAACAGGTATTAGGTTTAGAAAATGCTATTTTTAGTGAAGAAAATTCATATTTTCAAAAGAAACTCAAATATTCGCCAGGATAAATGGTGATGCTTTAGAGAGAACTTATTATTTCTGGTCTATGTAGTGAAAGTCGTGTGTAAATTTCAAAAATTAGAACAGAAATTGATCTTTAGGGGGAAAGTGTCCTTATTTGAAAGAGGAGTTCCGGTATTCTGTAAACAATGTATCATATTATGCTGCAAATATTCATTTTTTAGAGGAACTGCCTTCTTTTGAGGATGAAACCCAGTATTTTGGGGAGAAAATGATATTTTTAGGGCTGGAAAGCATTGTATTTGTTAAGAAAAATGTATTTTTGCAAGGATAAAAAGTGATACTCAAGAATGTACCTTTTTTTTTTTTTTTTTCTGGGATAAGTACTGCTATTAATGTCAAAGTTCTCTAAATGTTGACAGAAATTGATATTTTGGGTGGAAATGTCCTTATTTTGTAGAGGAATACAGGAATTCATGAAACACTGTATTCTATTATGCTCCAAAGGAACATTCTGTAGAGATAATGTCTACCTTTGGGGATGAAAACCAGTATTATGTTTAGAAAATGCTATTTTTAGGAATGAAAAGCATTAGTTTGGTAAGAAAATGAAATATTTGAAAGGATAATTAGTGATACTTATGAGATTCCTTTTTATTTCTGGGATAAGCAAGGATATTAGTGTGAAAGTTTTCTACATTATGACACAACTTGCTATTTCTGGTGGGAATGTCCTTATTTTGTAGAGGAATTTGGGAATTCTTGAATCACTGTATTCTATTAGGCTCCAAAGCATCATTCTGTAGGGATAAAGTCTTTCTTTGTGTATGAAAACCAGTATTTTGTTTAGAAATGCTATTTTTAGGAATGAAATGCTTTATTTTTGAAAGAAAATGAAATTTTTGCAAGGATAATTAGTGATACTTCAGTGATAACTTTTTATTTCTGGTATGTGTAGTGATATTCGTGTGAAAATTTTTAATGTTTTGACAGAAATTGATATTTCGGGTGGAACTGTCCTTATTTTGTAGAGTACAACTGGTGTTCTGGAAACAATGTGTCATATTATGCTCCTAAGTATCATTTAGTAGAGAGAATATCTTCTTTTGGGAATTAAAAACCATATGTTGTTTAGAACATACTATACTCAGGAATGAAAAGCATTTTCTTAGGTAAGAAAAATGTATTTTTGCCAGAATACGGAGTGATACTTAAGAGAGAACTTCTTCTTTCTGGAAGAAGTGGTGATATTCATGTGTAAATGGTAAAAATTTTAACAGAAACTGTCATTTTGGGTGGAAATGTCCATAATTTGTAGAGGAAAACGGGTATTCTGGTAGAAATGCATCCTATAATGCTACAGTGCATCATTTTCTAGAGAAAATATCTTCTTTTGGTTATGAAAACAGGTATTAGGTTTAGAAAATGCTATTTTTAGTGAAGAAAATTCATATTTTCAAAAGAAACTCAAATATTCGCCAGGATAAATGGTGATGCTTTAGAGAGAACTTATTATTTCTGGTCTATGTAGTGAAAGTCGTGTGTAAATTTCAAAAATTAGAACAGAAATTGATCTTTAGGGGGAAAGTGTCCTTATTTGAAAGAGGAATTCCGGTATTCTGTAAACAATGTATCATACTATGCTGCAAATATTCATTTTTTAGAGGAACTGCCTTCTTTTGAGGATGAAACCCAGTATTTTGGGGAGAAAATGATATTTTTAGGGCTGGAAAGCATTGTATTTGTTAAGAAAAATGTATTTTTGCAAGGATAAGAAGTGATACTCAAGAATGTACCTTTTTTTTTTTTTCTGGGATAAGTACTGCTATTAATGTCAAAGTTCTCTAAATCTTGACAGAAATTGATATTTTGGGCGGAAATGTCCTTATTTTGTAGAGGAATACAGGAATTCATGAAACACTGTATTCTATTATTCTCCAAAGGAACATTCTGTGGAGATAATGTCTACCTTTGGGGATGAAAACCAGTATTTTGTTTAGAAAATGCTATTTTTAGGAATGAAAAGCATTAGTTTGGTAAGAAAATGAAATATTTGAAAGGATAATTAGTGATACTTATGAGATTCCTTTTTATTTCTGAGATAAGCAAGGATATTAGTGTGAAAGTTTTCTACATTATGACACAACTTGCTACTTCTGGTGGGAATGTCCTTATTTTGTAGAGGAATTTGGGAATTCTTGAATCACTGTATTCTATTAGGCTCCAAAGCATCATTCTGTAGGGATAAAGTCTTTCTTTGTGTATGAAAACCAGTATTTTGTTTAGAAATGCTATTTTTAGGAATGAAATGCTTTATTTTTGAAAGAAAATGAAATTTTTGCAAGGATAATTAGTGATACTTCAGTGATAACTTTTTATTTCTGGTATGTGTAGTGATATTCGTGTGAAAATTTTTAATGTTTTGACAGAAATTGATATTTCGGGTGGAACTGTCCTTATTTTGTAGAGTAAAACTGGTGTTCTGGAAACAATGTGTCATATTATGCTCCTAAGTATCATTTAGTAGAGAGAATATCTTCTTTTGGGAATTAAAAACCATATGTTGTTTAGAACATACTATACTCAGGAATGAAAAGCATTTTCTTAGGTAAGAAAAATGTATTTTTGCCAGAATACGGAGTGATACTTAAGAGAGAACTTCTTCTTTCTGGAAGAAGTGGTGATATTCATGTGTAAATGGTAAAAATTTTAACAGAAACTGTCATTTTGGGTGGAAATGTCCATAATTTGTAGAGGAAAACGGGTATTCTGGTAGAAATGCATCCTATAATGCTACAGTGCATCATTTTCTAGAGAAAATATCTTCTTTTGGTTATGAAAACAGGTATTAGGTTTAGAAAATGCTATTTTTAGTGAAGAAAATTCATATTTTCAAAAGAAACTCAAATATTCGCCAGGATAAATGGTGATGCTTTAGAGAGAACTTATTATTTCTGGTCTATGTAGTGAAAGTCGTGTGTAAATTTCAAAAATTAGAACAGAAATTGATCTTTAGGGGGAAAGTGTCCTTATTTGAAAGAGGAGTTCCGGTATTCTGTAAACAATGTATCATATTATGCTGCAAATATTCATTTTTTAGAGGAACTGCCTTCTTTTGAGGATGAAACCCAGTATTTTGGGGAGAAAATGATATTTTTAGGGCTGGAAAGCATTGTATTTGTTAAGAAAAATGTATTTTTGCAAGGATAAAAAGTGATACTCAAGAATGTACCTTTTTTTTTTTTTTTTCTGGGATAAGTACTGCTATTAATGTCAAAGTTCTCTAAATCTTGACAGAAATTGATATTTTGGGTGGAAATGTCCTTATTTTGTAGAGGAATACAGGAATTCATGAAACACTGTATTCTATTATGCTCCAAAGGAACATTCTGTAGAGATAATGTCTACCTTTGGGGATGAAAACCAGTATTTTGTTTAGAAAATGCTATTTTTAGGAATGAAAAGCATTAGTTTGGTAAGAAAATGAAATATTTGAAAGGATAATTAGTGATACTTATGAGATTCCTTTTTATTTCTGAGATAAGCAAGGATATTAGTGTGAAAGTTTTCTACATTATGACACAACTTGCTATTTCTGGTGGGAATGTCCTTATTTTGTAGAGGAATTTGGGAATTCTTGAATCACTGTATTCTATTAGGCTCCAAAGCATCATTCTGTAGGGATAAAGTCTTTCTTTGTGTATGAAAACCAGTATTTTGTTTAGAAATGCTATTTTTAGGAATGAAATGCTTTATTTTTGAAAGAAAATGAAATTTTTGCAAGGATAATTAGTGATACTTCAGTGATAACTTTTTATTTCTGGTATGTGTAGTGATATTCGTGTGAAAATTTTTAATGTTTTGACAGAAATTGATATTTCGGGTGGAACTGTCCTTATTTTGTAGAGTACAACTGGTGTTCTGGAAACAATGTGTCATATTATGCTCCTAAGTATCATTTAGTAGAGAGAATATCTTCTTTTGGGAATTAAAAACCATATGTTGTTTAGAACATACTATACTCAGGAATGAAAAGCATTTTCTTAGGTAAGAAAAATGTATTTTTGCCAGAATACGGAGTGATACTTAAGAGAGAACTTCTTCTTTCTGGAAGAAGTGGTGATATTCATGTGTAAATGGTAAAAATTTTAACAGAAACTGTCATTTTGGGTGGAAATGTCCATAATTTGTAGAGGAAAACGGGTATTCTGGTAGAAATGCATCCTATAATGCTACAGTGCATCATTTTCTAGAGAAAATATCTTCTTTTGGTTATGAAAACAGGTATTAGGTTTAGAAAATGCTATTTTTAGTGAAGAAAATTCATATTTTCAAAAGAAACTCAAATATTCGCCAGGATAAATGGTGATGCTTTAGAGAGAACTTATTATTTCTGGTCTATGTAGTGAAAGTCGTGTGTAAATTTCAAAAATTAGAACAGAAATTGATCTTTAGGGGGAAAGTGTCCTTATTTGAAAGAGGAGTTCCGGTATTCTGTAAACAATGTATCATATTATGCTGCAAATATTCATTTTTTAGAGGAACTGCCTTCTTTTGAGGATGAAACCCAGTATTTTGGGGAGAAAATGATATTTTTAGGGCTGGAAAGCATTGTATTTGTTAAGAAAAATGTATTTTTGCAAGGATAAGAAGTGATACTCAAGAATGTACCTTTTTTTTTTTTCTGGGATAAGTACTGCTATTAATGTCAAAGTTCTCTAAATCTTGACAGAAATTGATATTTTGGGTGGAAATGTCCTTATTTTGTAGAGGAATACAGGAATTCATGAAACACTGTATTCTATTATGCTCCAAAGGAGCATTCTGTAGAGATAATGTCTACCTTTGGGGATGAAAACCAGTATTTTGTTTAGAAAATGCTATTTTTAGGAATGAAAAGCATTAGTTTGGTAAGAAAATGAAATATTTGAAAGGATAATTAGTGATACTTATGAGATTCCTTTTTATTTCTGAGATAAGCAAGGATATTAGTGTGAAAGTTTTCTACATTATGACACAACTTGCTACTTCTGGTGGGAATGTCCTTATTTTGTAGAGGAATTTGGGAATTCTTGAATCACTGTATTCTATTAGGCTCCAAAGCATCATTCTGTAGGGATAAAGTCTTTCTTTGTGTATGAAAACCAGTATTTTGTTTAGAAATGCTATTTTTAGGAATGAAATGCTTTATTTTTGAAAGAAAATGAAATTTTTGCAAGGATAATTAGTGATACTTCAGTGATAACTTTTTATTTCTGGTATGTGTAGTGATATTCGTGTGAAAATTTTTAATGTTTTGACAGAAATTGATATTTCGGGTGGAACTGTCCTTATTTTGTAGAGTAAAACTGGTGTTCTGGAAACAATGTGTCATATTATGCTCCTAAGTATCATTTAGTAGAGAGAATATCTTCTTTTGGGAATTAAAAACCATATGTTGTTTAGAACATACTATACTCAGGAATGAAAAGCATTTTCTTAGGTAAGAAAAATGTATTTTTGCCAGAATACGGAGTGATACTTAAGAGAGAACTTCTTCTTTCTGGAAGAAGTGGTGATATTCATGTGTAAATGGTAAAAATTTTAACAGAAACTGTCATTTTGGGTGGAAATGTCCATAATTTGTAGAGGAAAACGGGTATTCTGGTAGAAATGCATCCTATAATGCTACAGTGCATCATTTTCTAGAGAAAATATCTTCTTTTGGTTATGAAAACAGGTATTAGGTTTAGAAAATGCTATTTTTAGTGAAGAAAATTCATATTTTCAAAAGAAACTCAAATATTCGCCAGGATAAATGGTGATGCTTTAGAGAGAACTTATTATTTCTGGTCTATGTAGTGAAAGTCGTGTGTAAATTTCAAAAATTAGAACAGAAATTGATCTTTAGGGGGAAAGTGTCCTTATTTGAAAGAGGAGTTCCGGTATTCTGTAAACACTGTATCATATTATGCTGCAAATATTCATTTTTTAGAGGAACTGCCTTCTTTTGAGGATGAAACCCAGTATTTTGGGGAGAAAATGATATTTTTAGGGCTGAAAAGCATTGTATTTGTTAAGAAAAATGTATTTTTGCAAGGATAAGAAGTGATACTCAAGAATGTACCCCCTTTTTTTTTTTCTGGGATAAGTACTGCTATTAATGTCAAAGTTCTCTAAATCTTGACAGAAATTGATATTTTGGGTGGAAATGTCCTTATTTTGTAGAGGAATACAGGAATTCATGAAACACTGTATTCTATTATGCTCCAAAGGAACATTCTGTAGAGATAATGTCTACCTTTGGGGATGAAAACCAGTATTTTGTTTAGAAAATGCTATTTTTAGGAATGAAAAGCATTAGTTTGGTAAGAAAATGAAATATTTGAAAGGATAATTAGTGATACTTATGAGATTCCTTTTTATTTCTGAGATAAGCAAGGATATTAGTGTGAAAGTTTTCTACATTATGACACAACTTGCTATTTCTGGTGGGAATGTCCTTATTTTGTAGAGGAATTTGGGAATTCTTGAATCACTGTATTCTATTAGGCTCCAAAGCATCATTCTGTAGGGATAAAGTCTTTCTTTGTGTATGAAAACCAGTATTTTGTTTAGAAATGCTATTTTTAGGAATGAAATGCTTTATTTTTGAAAGAAAATGAAATTTTTGCAAGGATAATTAGTGATACTTCAGTGATAACTTTTTATTTCTGGTATGTGTAGTGATATTCGTGTGAAAATTTTTAATGTTTTGACAGAAATTGATATTTCGGGTGGAACTGTCCTTATTTTGTAGAGTACAACTGGTGTTCTGGAAACAATGTGTCATATTATGCTCCTAAGTATCATTTAGTAGAGAGAATATCTTCTTTTGGGAATTAAAAACCATATGTTGTTTAGAACATACTATACTCAGGAATGAAAAGCATTTTCTTAGGTAAGAAAAATGTATTTTTGCCAGAATACGGAGTGATACTTAAGAGAGAACTTCTTCTTTCTGGAAGAAGTGGTGATATTCATGTGTAAATGGTAAAAATTTTAACAGAAACTGTCATTTTGGGTGGAAATGTCCATAATTTGTAGAGGAAAACGGGTATTCTGGTAGAAATGCATCCTATAATGCTACAGTGCATCATTTTCTAGAGAAAATATCTTCTTTTGGTTATGAAAACAGGTATTAGGTTTAGAAAATGCTATTTTTAGTGAAGAAAATTCATATTTTCAAAAGAAACTCAAATATTCGCCAGGATAAATGGTGATGCTTTAGAGAGAACTTATTATTTCTGGTCTATGTAGTGAAAGTCGTGTGTAAATTTCAAAAATTAGAACAGAAATTGATCTTTAGGGGGAAAGTGTCCTTATTTGAAAGAGGAGTTCCGGTATTCTGTAAACACTGTATCATATTATGCTGCAAATATTCATTTTTTAGAGGAACTGCCTTCTTTTGAGGATGAAACCCAGTATTTTGGGGAGAAAATGATATTTTTAGGGCTGAAAAGCATTGTATTTGTTAAGAAAAATGTATTTTTGCAAGGATAAGAAGTGATACTCAAGAATGTACCCCCTTTTTTTTTTTCTGGGATAAGTACTGCTATTAATGTCAAAGTTCTCTAAATCTTGACAGAAATTGATATTTTGGGTGGAAATGTCCTTATTTTGTAGAGGAATACAGGAATTCATGAAACACTGTATTCTATTATGCTCCAAAGGAACATTCTGTAGAGATAATGTCTACCTTTGGGGATGAAAACCAGTATTTTGTTTAGAAAATGCTATTTTTAGGAATGAAAAGCATTAGTTTGGTAAGAAAATGAAATATTTGAAAGGATAATTAGTGATACTTATGAGATTCCTTTTTATTTCTGAGATAAGCAAGGATATTAGTGTGAAAGTTTTCTACATTATGACACAACTTGCTATTTCTGGTGGGAATGTCCTTATTTTGTAGAGGAATTTGGGAATTCTTGAATCACTGTATTCTATTAGGCTCCAAAGCATCATTCTGTAGGGATAAAGTCTTTCTTTGTGTATGAAAACCAGTATTTTGTTTAGAAATGCTATTTTTAGGAATGAAATGCTTTATTTTTGAAAGAAAATGAAATTTTTGCAAGGATAATTAGTGATACTTCAGTGATAACTTTTTATTTCTGGTATGTGTAGTGATATTCGTGTGAAAATTTTTAATGTTTTGACAGAAATTGATATTTCGGGTGGAACTGTCCTTATTTTGTAGAGTAAAACTGGTGTTCTGGAAACAATGTGTCATATTATGCTCCTAAGTATCATTTAGTAGAGAGAATATCTTCTTTTGGGAATTAAAAACCATATGTTGTTTAGAACATACTATACTCAGGAATGAAAAGCATTTTCTTAGGTAAGAAAAATGTATTTTTGCCAGAATACGGAGTGATACTTAAGAGAGAACTTCTTCTTTCTGGAAGAAGTGGTGATATTCATGTGTAAATGGTAAAAATTTTAACAGAAACTGTCATTTTGGGTGGAAATGTCCATAATTTGTAGAGGAAAACGGGTATTCTGGTAGAAATGCATCCTATAATGCTACAGTGCATCATTTTCTAGAGAAAATATCTTCTTTTGGTTATGAAAACAGGTATTAGGTTTAGAAAATGCTATTTTTAGTGAAGAAAATTCATATTTTCAAAAGAAACTCAAATATTCGCCAGGATAAATGGTGATGCTTTAGAGAGAACTTATTATTTCTGGTCTATGTAGTGAAAGTCGTGTGTAAATTTCAAAAATTAGAACAGAAATTGATCTTTAGGGGGAAAGTGTCCTTATTTGAAAGAGGAGTTCCGGTATTCTGTAAACACTGTATCATATTATGCTGCAAATATTCATTTTTTAGAGGAACTGCCTTCTTTTGAGGATGAAACCCAGTATTTTGGGGAGAAAATGATATTTTTAGGGCTGAAAAGCATTGTATTTGTTAAGAAAAATGTATTTTTGCAAGGATAAGAAGTGATACTCAAGAATGTACCCCCTTTTTTTTTTCTGGGATAAGTACTGCTATTAATGTCAAAGTTCTCTAAATCTTGACAGAAATTGATATTTTGGGTGGAAATGTCCTTATTTTGTAGAGGAATACAGGAATTCATGAAACACTGTATTCTATTATGCTCCAAAGGAACATTCTGTAGAGATAATGTCTACCTTTGGGGATGAAAACCAGTATTTTGTTTAGAAAATGCTATTTTTAGGAATGAAAAGCATTAGTTTGGTAAGAAAATGAAATATTTGAAAGGATAATTAGTGATACTTATGAGATTCCTTTTTATTTCTGAGATAAGCAAGGATATTAGTGTGAAAGTTTTCTACATTATGACACAACTTGCTATTTCTGGTGGGAATGTCCTTATTTTGTAGAGGAATTTGGGAATTCTTGAATCACTGTATTCTATTAGGCTCCAAAGCATCATTCTGTAGGGATAAAGTCTTTCTTTGTGTATGAAAACCAGTATTTTGTTTAGAAATGCTATTTTTAGGAATGAAATGCTTTATTTTTGAAAGAAAATGAAATTTTTGCAAGGATAATTAGTGATACTTCAGTGATAACTTTTTATTTCTGGTATGTGTAGTGATATTCGTGTGAAAATTTTTAATGTTTTGACAGAAATTGATATTTCGGGTGGAACTGTCCTTATTTTGTAGAGTACAACTGGTGTTCTGGAAACAATGTGTCATATTATGCTCCTAAGTATCATTTAGTAGAGAGAATATCTTCTTTTGGGAATTAAAAACCATATGTTGTTTAGAACATACTATACTCAGGAATGAAAAGCATTTTCTTAGGTAAGAAAAATGTATTTTTGCCAGAATACGGAGTGATACTTAAGAGAGAACTTCTTCTTTCTGGAAGAAGTGGTGATATTCATGTGTAAATGGTAAAAATTTTAACAGAAACTGTCATTTTGGGTGGAAATGTCCATAATTTGTAGAGGAAAACGGGTATTCTGGTAGAAATGCATCCTATAATGCTACAGTGCATCATTTTCTAGAGAAAATATCTTCTTTTGGTTATGAAAACAGGTATTAGGTTTAGAAAATGCTATTTTTAGTGAAGAAAATTCATATTTTCAAAAGAAACTCAAATATTCGCCAGGATAAATGGTGATGCTTTAGAGAGAACTTATTATTTCTGGTCTATGTAGTGAAAGTCGTGTGTAAATTTCAAAAATTAGAACAGAAATTGATCTTTAGGGGGAAAGTGTCCTTATTTGAAAGAGGAGTTCCGGTATTCTGTAAACAATGTATCATATTATGCTGCAAATATTCATTTTTTAGAGGAACTGCCTTCTTTTGAGGATGAAACCCAGTATTTTGGGGAGAAAATGATATTTTTAGGGCTGGAAAGCATTGTATTTGTTAAGAAAAATGTATTTTTGCAAGGATAAGAAGTGATACTCAAGAATGTACCTTTTTTTTTTTTCTGGGATAAGTACTGCTATTAATGTCAAAGTTCTCTAAATCTTGACAGAAATTGATATTTTGGGTGGAAATGTCCTTATTTTGTAGAGGAATACAGGAATTCATGAAACACTGTATTCTATTATGCTCCAAAGGAGCATTCTGTAGAGATAATGTCTACCTTTGGGGATGAAAACCAGTATTTTGTTTAGAAAATGCTATTTTTAGGAATGAAAAGCATTAGTTTGGTAAGAAAATGAAATATTTGAAAGGATAATTAGTGATACTTATGAGATTCCTTTTTATTTCTGAGATAAGCAAGGATATTAGTGTGAAAGTTTTCTACATTATGACACAACTTGCTACTTCTGGTGGGAATGTCCTTATTTTGTAGAGGAATTTGGGAATTCTTGAATCACTGTATTCTATTAGGCTCCAAAGCATCATTCTGTAGGGATAAAGTCTTTCTTTGTGTATGAAAACCAGTATTTTGTTTAGAAATGCTATTTTTAGGAATGAAATGCTTTATTTTTGAAAGAAAATGAAATTTTTGCAAGGATAATTAGTGATACTTCAGTGATAACTTTTTATTTCTGGTATGTGTAGTGATATTCGTGTGAAAATTTTTAATGTTTTGACAGAAATTGATATTTCGGGTGGAACTGTCCTTATTTTGTAGAGTAAAACTGGTGTTCTGGAAACAATGTGTCATATTATGCTCCTAAGTATCATTTAGTAGAGAGAATATCTTCTTTTGGGAATTAAAAACCATATGTTGTTTAGAACATACTATACTCAGGAATGAAAAGCATTTTCTTAGGTAAGAAAAATGTATTTTTGCCAGAATACGGAGTGATACTTAAGAGAGAACTTCTTCTTTCTGGAAGAAGTGGTGATATTCATGTGTAAATGGTAAAAATTTTAACAGAAACTGTCATTTTGGGTGGAAATGTCCATAATTTGTAGTGGAAAACGGGTATTCTGGTAGAAATGCATCCTATAATGCTACAGTGCATCATTTTCTAGAGAAAATATCTTCTTTTGGTTATGAAAACAGGTATTAGGTTTAGAAAATGCTATTTTTAGTGAAGAAAATTCATACTTTCAAAAGAAACTCAAATATTTGCCAGGATAAATGGTGATGCTTTAGAGAGAACTTATTATTTCTGGTCTATGTAGTGAAAGTCGTGTGTAAATTTCAAAAATTAGAACAGAAATTTATCTTTAGGGGGAAAGTGTCCTTATTTGAAAGAGGAGTTCCGGTATTCTGTAAACAATGTATCATATTATGCTGCAAATATTCATTTTTTAGAGGAACTGCCTTCTTTTGAGGATGAAACCCAGTATTTTGGGGAGAAAATGATATTTTTAGGGCTGGAAAGCATTGTATTTGTTAAGAAAAATGTATTTTTGCAAGGATAAGAAGTGATACTCAAGAATGTACCTTTTTTTTTTTTCTGGGATAAGTACTGCTATTAATGTCAAAGTTCTCTAAATCTTGACAGAAATTGATATTTTGGGTGGAAATGTCCTTATTTTGCAGAGGAATACAGGAATTCATGAAACACTGTATTCTATTATGCTCCAAAGGAACATTCTGTGGAGATAATGTCTACCTTTGGGGATGAAAACCAGTATTTTGTTTAGAAAATGCTATTTTTAGGAATGAAAAGCATTAGTTTGGAAAGAAAATGAAATATTTGAAAGGATAATTAGTGATACTTATGAGATCCCTTTTTATTTCTGAGATAAGCAAGGATATTAGTGTGAAAGTTTTCTACATTATGACACAACTTGCTACTTCTGGTGGGAATGTCCTTATTTTGTAGAGGAATTTGGGAATTCTTGAATCACTGTATTCTATTAGGCTCCAAAGCATCATTCTGTAGGGATAAAGTCTTTCTTTGTGTATGAAAACCAGTATTTTGTTTAGAAATGCTATTTTTAGGAATGAAATGCTTTATTTTTGAAAGAAAATGAAATTTTTGCAAGGATAATTAGTGATACTTCAGTGATAACTTTTTATTTCTGGTATGTGTAGTGATATTCGTGTGAAAATTTTTAATGTTTTGACAGAAATTGATATTTCGGGTGGAACTGTCCTTATTTTGTAGAGTACAACTGGTGTTCTGGAAACAATGTGTCATATTATGCTCCTAAGTATCATTTAGTAGAGAGAATATCTTCTTTTGGGAATTAAAAACCATATGTTGTTTAGAACATACTATACTCAGGAATGAAAAGCATTTTCTTAGGTAAGAAAAATGTATTTTTGCCAGAATACGGAGTGATACTTAAGAGAGAACTTCTTCTTTCTGGAAGAAGTGGTGATATTCATGTGTAAATGGTAAAAATTTTAACAGAAACTGTCATTTTGGGTGGAAATGTCCATAATTTGTAGAGGAAAACGGGTATTCTGGTAGAAATGCATCCTATAATGCTACAGTGCATCATTTTCTAGAGAAAATATCTTCTTTTGGTTATGAAAACAGGTATTAGGTTTAGAAAATGCTATTTTTAGTGAAGAAAATTCATATTTTCAAAAGAAACTCAAATATTCGCCAGGATAAATGGTGATGCTTTAGAGAGAACTTATTATTTCTGGTCTATGTAGTGAAAGTCGTGTGTAAATTTCAAAAATTAGAACAGAAATTGATCTTTAGGGGGAAAGTGTCCTTATTTGAAAGAGGAGTTCCGGTATTCTGTAAACAATGTATCATATTATGCTGCAAATATTCATTTTTTAGAGGAACTGCCTTCTTTTGAGGATGAAACCCAGTATTTTGGGGAGAAAATGATATTTTTAGGGCTGGAAAGCATTGTATTTGTTAAGAAAAATGTATTTTTGCAAGGATAAGAAGTGATACTCAAGAATGTACCTTTTTTTTTTTTCTGGGATAAGTACTGCTATTAATGTCAAAGTTCTCTAAATCTTGACAGAAATTGATATTTTGGGTGGAAATGTCCTTATTTTGTAGAGGAATACAGGAATTCATGAAACACTGTATTCTATTATGCTCCAAAGGAGCATTCTGTAGAGATAATGTCTACCTTTGGGGATGAAAACCAGTATTTTGTTTAGAAAATGCTATTTTTAGGAATGAAAAGCATTAGTTTGGTAAGAAAATGAAATATTTGAAAGGATAATTAGTGATACTTATGAGATTCCTTTTTATTTCTGAGATAAGCAAGGATATTAGTGTGAAAGTTTTCTACATTATGACACAACTTGCTACTTCTGGTGGGAATGTCCTTATTTTGTAGAGGAATTTGGGAATTCTTGAATCACTGTATTCTATTAGGCTCCAAAGCATCATTCTGTAGGGATAAAGTCTTTCTTTGTGTATGAAAACCAGTATTTTGTTTAGAAATGCTATTTTTAGGAATGAAATGCTTTATTTTTGAAAGAAAATGAAATTTTTGCAAGGATAATTAGTGATACTTCAGTGATAACTTTTTATTTCTGGTATGTGTAGTGATATTCGTGTGAAAATTTTTAATGTTTTGACAGAAATTGATATTTCGGGTGGAACTGTCCTTATTTTGTAGAGTAAAACTGGTGTTCTGGAAACAATGTGTCATATTATGCTCCTAAGTATCATTTAGTAGAGAGAATATCTTCTTTTGGGAATTAAAAACCATATGTTGTTTAGAACATACTATACTCAGGAATGAAAAGCATTTTCTTAGGTAAGAAAAATGTATTTTTGCCAGAATACGGAGTGATACTTAAGAGAGAACTTCTTCTTTCTGGAAGAAGTGGTGATATTCATGTGTAAATGGTAAAAATTTTAACAGAAACTGTCATTTTGGGTGGAAATGTCCATAATTTGTAGTGGAAAACGGGTATTCTGGTAGAAATGCATCCTATAATGCTACAGTGCATCATTTTCTAGAGAAAATATCTTCTTTTGGTTATGAAAACAGGTATTAGGTTTAGAAAATGCTATTTTTAGTGAAGAAAATTCATACTTTCAAAAGAAACTCAAATATTTGCCAGGATAAATGGTGATGCTTTAGAGAGAACTTATTATTTCTGGTCTATGTAGTGAAAGTCGTGTGTAAATTTCAAAAATTAGAACAGAAATTGATCTTTAGGGGGAAAGTGTCCTTATTTGAAAGAGGAGTTCCGGTATTCTGTAAACAATGTATCATATTATGCTGCAAATATTCATTTTTTAGAGGAACTGTCTTCTTTTGAGGATGAAACCCAGTATTTTGGGGAGAAAATGATATTTTTAGGGCTGGAAAGCATTGTATTTGTTAAGAAAAATGTATTTTTGCAAGGATAAGAAGTGATACTCAAGAATGTACCTTTTTTTTTTTTCTGGGATAAGTACTGCTATTAATGTCAAAGTTCTCTAAATCTTGACAGAAATTGATATTTTGGGCGGAAATGTCCTTATTTTGCAGAGGAATACAGGAATTCATGAAACACTGTATTCTATTATGCTCCAAAGGAACATTCTGTGGAGATAATGTCTACCTTTGGGGATGAAAACCAGTATTTTGTTTAGAAAATGCTATTTTTAGGAATGAAAAGCATTAGTTTGGAAAGAAAATGAAATATTTGAAAGGATAATTAGTGATACTTATGAGATCCCTTTTTATTTCTGAGATAAGCAAGGATATTAGTGTGAAAGTTTTCTACATTATGACACAACTTGCTACTTCTGGTGGTAATGTCCTTATTTTGTAGAGGAATTTGGGAATTCTTGAATCACTGTATTCTATTAGGCTCCAAAGCATCATTCTGTAGGGATAAAGTCTTTCTTTGTGTATGAAAACCAGTATTTTGTTTAGAAATGCTATTTTTAGGAATGAAATGCTTTATTTTTGAAAGAAAATGAAATTTTTGCAAGGATAATTAGTGATACTTCAGTGATAACTTTTTATTTCTGGTATGTGTAGTGATATTCGTGTGAAAATTTTTAATGTTTTGACAGAAATTGATATTTCGGGTGGAACTGTCCTTATTTTGTAGAGTACAACTGGTGTTCTGGAAACAATGTGTCATATTATGCTCCTAAGTATCATTTAGTAGAGAGAATATCTTCTTTTGGGAATTAAAAACCATATGTTGTTTAGAACATACTATACTCAGGAATGAAAAGCATTTTCTTAGGTAAGAAAAATGTATTTTTGCCAGAATACGGAGTGATACTTAAGAGAGAACTTCTTCTTTCTGGAAGAAGTGGTGATATTCATGTGTAAATGGTAAAAATTTTAACAGAAACTGTCATTTTGGGTGGAAATGTCCATAATTTGTAGAGGAAAACGGGTATTCTGGTAGAAATGCATCCTATAATGCTACAGTGCATCATTTTCTAGAGAAAATATCTTCTTTTGGTTATGAAAACAGGTATTAGGTTTAGAAAATGCTATTTTTAGTGAAGAAAATTCATACTTTCAAAAGAAACTCAAATATTTGCCAGGATAAATGGTGATGCTTTAGAGAGAACTTATTATTTCTGGTCTATGTAGTGAAAGTCGTGTGTAAATTTCAAAAATTAGAACAGAAATTGATCTTTAGGGGGAAAGTGTCCTTATTTGAAAGAGGAGTTCCGGTATTCTGTAAACAATGTATCATATTATGCTGCAAATATTCATTTTTTAGAGGAACTGCCTTCTTTTGAGGATGAAACCCAGTATTTTGGGGAGAAAATGATATTTTTAGGGCTGGAAAGCATTGTATTTGTTAAGAAAAATGTATTTTTGCAAGGATAAGAAGTGATACTCAAGAATGTACCTTTTTTTTTTTTTTTCCTGGGATAAGTACTGCTATTAATGTCAAAGTTCTCTAAATCTTGACAGAAATTGATATTTTGGGTGGAAATGTCCTTATTTTGTAGAGGAATACAGGAATTCATGAAACACTGTATTCTATTATGCTCCAAAGGAACATTCTGTGGAGATAATGTCTACCTTTGGAGATGAAAACCAGTATTTTGTTTAGAAAATGCTATTTTTAGGAATGAAAAGCATTAGTTTGGTAAGAAAATGAAATATTTGAAAGGATAATTAGTGATACTTATGAGATTCCTTTTTATTTCTGAGATAAGCAAGGATATTAGTGTGAAAGTTTTCTACATTATGACACAACTTGCTATTTCTGGTGGGAATGTCCTTATTTTGTAGAGGAATTTGGGAATTCTTGAATCACTGTATTCTATTAGGCTCCAAAGCATCATTCTGTAGGGATAAAGTCTTTCTTTGTGTATGAAAACCAGTATTTTGTTTAGAAATGCTATTTTTAGGAATGAAATGCTTTATTTTTGAAAGAAAATGAAATTTTTGCAAGGATAATTAGTGATACTTCAGTGATAACTTTTTATTTCTGGTATGTGTAGTGATATTCGTGTGAAAATTTTTAATGTTTTGACAGAAATTGATATTTCGGGTGGAACTGTCCTTATTTTGTAGAGTAAAACTGGTGTTCTGGAAACAATGTGTCATATTATGCTCCTAAGTATCATTTAGTAGAGAGAATATCTTCTTTTGGGAATTAAAAACCATATGTTGTTTAGAACATACTATACTCAGGAATGAAAAGCATTTTCTTAGGTAAGAAAAATGTATTTTTGCCAGAATACGGAGTGATACTTAAGAGAGAACTTCTTCTTTCTGGAAGAAGTGGTGATATTCATGTGTAAATGGTAAAAATTTTAACAGAAACTGTCATTTTGGGTGGAAATGTCCATAATTTGTAGAGGAAAACGGGTATTCTGGTAGAAATGCATCCTATAATGCTACAGTGCATCATTTTCTAGAGAAAATATCTTCTTTTGGTTATGAAAACAGGTATTAGGTTTAGAAAATGCTATTTTTAGTGAAGAAAATTCATACTTTCAAAAGAAACTCAAATATTTGCCAGGATAAATGGTGATGCTTTAGAGAGAACTTATTATTACTGGTCTATGTAGTGAAAGTCGTGTGTAAATTTCAAAAATTAGAACAGAAATTGATCTTTAGGGGGGAAGTGTCCTTATTTGAAAGAGGAATTCCGGTATTCTGTAAACAATGTATCAAATTATGCTGCAAATATTCATTTTTTAGAGGAACTGTCTTCTTTTGAAGATGAAACCCAGTATTTTGGGGAGAAAATGATATTTTTAGGGCTGAAAAGCATTGTATTTGTTAAGAAAAATGTATTTTTGCAAGGATAAGAAGTGATACTCAAGAATGTACCTTTTTTTTTTTTCTGGGATAAGTACTGCTATTAATGTCAAAGTTCTCTAAATCTTGACAGAAATTGATATTTTGGGTGGAAATGTCCTTATTTTGTAGAGGAATACAGGAATTCATGAAACACTGTATTCTATTATGCTCCAAAGGAACATTCTGTAGAGATAATGTCTACCTTTGGGGATGAAAACCAGTATTATGTTTAGAAAATGCTATTTTTAGGAATGAAAAGCATTAGTTTGGTAAGAAAATGAAATATTTGAAAGGATAATTAGTGATACTTATGAGATTCCTTTTTATTTCTGGGATAAGCAAGGATATTAGTGTGAAAGTTTTCTACATTATGACACAACTTGATATTTCTGGTGGGAATGTCCTTATTTTGTAGAGGAATTTGGGAATTCTTGAATCACTGTATTCTATTAGGCTCCAAAGCATCATTCTGTAGGGATAAAGTCTTTCTTTGTGTATGAAAACCAGTATTTTGTTTAGAAATGCTATTTTTAGGAATGAAATGCTTTATTTTTGAAAGAAAATGAAATTTTTGCAAGGATAATTAGTGATACTTCAGTGATAACTTTTTATTTCTGGTATGTGTAGTGATATTCGTGTGAAAATTTTTAATGTTTTGACAGAAATTGATATTTCGGGTGGAACTGTCCTTATTTTGTAGAGTAAAACTGGTGTTCTGGAAACAATGTGTCATATTATGCTCCTAAGTATCATTTAGTAGAGAGAATATCTTCTTTTGGGAATTAAAAACCATATGTTGTTTAGAACATACTATACTCAGGAATGAAAAGCATTTTCTTAGGTAAGAAAAATGTATTTTTGCCAGAATACGGAGTGATACTTAAGAGAGAACTTCTTCTTTCTGGAAGAAGTGGTGATATTCATGTGTAAATGGTAAAAATTTTAACAGAAACTGTCATTTTGGGTGGAAATGTCCATAATTTGTAGAGGAAAACGGGTATTCTGGTAGAAATGCATCCTATAATGCTACAGTGCATCATTTTCTAGAGAAAATATCTTCTTTTGGTTATGAAAACAGGTATTAGGTTTAGAAAATGCTATTTTTAGTGAAGAAAATTCATATTTTCAAAAGAAACTCAAATATTCGCCAGGATAAATGGTGATGCTTTAGAGAGAACTTATTATTTCTGGTCTATGTAGTGAAAGTCGTGTGTAAATTTCAAAAATTAGAACAGAAATTGATCTTTAGGGGGAAAGTGTCCTTATTTGAAAGAGGAATTCCGGTATTCTGTAAACAATGTATCATATTATGCTGCAAATATTCATTTTTTAGAGGAACTGTCTTCTTTTGAGGATGAAACCCAGTATTATGGGGAGAAAATGATATTTTTAGGGCTGGAAAGCATTGTATTTGTTAAGAAAAATGTATTTTTGCAAGGATAAGAAGTGATACTCAAGAATGTACCTTTTTTTTTTTTTTTCTGGGATAAGTACTGCTATTAATGTCAAAGTTCTCTAAATCTTGACAGAAATTGATATTTTGGGTGGAAATGTCCTTATTTTGTAGAGGAATACAGGAATTCATGAAACACTGTATTCTATTATGCTCCAAAGGAGCATTCTGTAGAGATAATGTCTACCTTTGGGGATGAAAACCAGTATTTTGTTTAGAAAATGCTATTTTTAGGAATGAAAAGCATTAGTTTGGTAAGAAAATGAAATATTTGAAAGGATAATTAGTGATACTTATGAGATTCCTTTTTATTTCTGAGATAAGCAAGGATATTAGTGTGAAAGTTTTCTACATTATGACACAACTTGATATTTCTGGTGGGAATGTCCTTATTTTGTAGAGGAATTTGGGAATTCTTGAATCACTGTATTCTATTAGGCTCCAAAGCATCATTCTGTAGGGATAAAGTCTTTCTTTGTGTATGAAAATCAGTATTTTTTTTAGAAATGCTATTTTTAGGAATGAAATGCTTTATTTTTGAAAGAAAATGAAATTTTTGCAAGGATAATTAGTGATACTTCAGTGATAACTTTTTATTTCTGGTATGTGTAGTGATATTCGTGTGAAAATTTTTAATGTTTTGACAGAAATTGATATTTCGGGTGGAACTGTCCTTATTTTGTAGAGTAAAACTGGTGTTCTGGAAACAATGTGTCATATTATGCTCCTAAGTATCATTTAGTAGAGAGAATATCTTCTTTTGGGAATTAAAAACCATATGTTGTTTAGAACATACTATACTCAGGAATGAAAAGCATTTTCTTAGGTAAGAAAAATGTATTTTTGCCAGAATACGGAGTGATACTTAAGAGAGAACTTCTTCTTTCTGGAAGAAGTGGTGATATTCATGTGTAAATGGTAAAAATTTTAACAGAAACTGTCAATTTGGGTGGAAATGTCCATAATTTGTAGAGGAAAACGGGTATTCTGGTAGAAATGCATCCTATAATGCTACAGTGCATCATTTTCTAGAGAAAATATCTTCTTTTGGTTATGAAAACAGGTATTAGGTTTAGAAAATGCTATTTTTAGTGAAGAAAATCCATATTTTCAAAAGAAACTCAAATATTTGCCAGGATAAATGGTGATGCTTTAGAGAGAACTTATTATTTCTGGTCTATGTAGTGAAAGTCGTGTGTAAATTTCAAAAATTAGAACAGAAATTGATCTTTAGGGGGAAAGTGTCCTTATTTGAAAGAGGAGTTCCGGTATTCTGTAAACAATGTATCATATTATGCTGCAAATATTCATTTTTTAGAGGAACTGTCTTCTTTTGAGGATGAAACCCAGTATTTTGGGGAGAAAATGATATTTTTAGGGCTGAAAAGCATTGTATTTGTTAAGAAAAATGTATTTTTGCAAGGATAAGAAGTGATACTCAAGAATGTACCTTTTTTTTTTTTTTTTTCTGGGATAAGTACTGCTATTAATGTCAAAGTTCTCTAAATCTTGACAGAAATTGATATTTTGGGTGGAAATGTCCTTATTTTGTAGAGGAATACAGGAATTCATGAAACACTGTATTCTATTATGCTCCAAAGGAGCATTCTGTAGAGATAATGTCTACCTTTGGGGATGAAAACCAGTATTTTGTTTAGAAAATGCTATTTTTAGGAATGAAAAGCATTAGTTTGGTAAGAAAATGAAATATTTGAAAGGATAATTAGTGATACTTATGAGATTCCTTTTTATTTCTGAGATAAGCAAGGATATTAGTGTGAAAGTTTTCTACATTATGACACAACTTGCTACTTCTGGTGGGAATGTCCTTATTTTGTAGAGGAATTTGGGAATTCTTGAATCACTGTATTCTATTAGGCTCCAAAGCATCATTCTGTAGGGATAAAGTCTTTCTTTGTGTATGAAAACCAGTATTTTGTTTAGAAATGCTATTTTTAGGAATGAAATGCTTTATTTTTGAAAGAAAATGAAATTTTTGCAAGGATAATTAGTGATACTTCAGTGATAACTTTTTATTTCTGGTATGTGTAGTGATATTCGTGTGAAAATTTTTAATGTTTTGACAGAAATTGATATTTCGGGTGGAACTGTCCTTATTTTGTAGAGTACAACTGGTGTTCTGGAAACAATGTGTCATATTATGCTCCTAAGTATCATTTAGTAGAGAGAATATCTTTTGGGAATTAAAAACCATATGTTGTTTAGAACATACTATACTCAGGAATGAAAAGCATTTTCTTAGGTAAGAAAAATGTATTTTTGCCAGAATACGGAGTGATACTTAAGAGAGAACTTCTTCTTTCTGGAAGAAGTGGTGATATTCATGTGTAAATGGTAAAAATTTTAACAGAAACGGTCATTTTGGGTGGAAATGTCCATAATTTGTAGAGGAAAACGGGTATTCTGGTAGAAATGCATCCTATAATGCTACAGTGCATCATTTTCTAGAGAAAATATCTTCTTTTGGTTATGAAAACAGGTATTAGGTTTAGAAAATGCTATTTTTAGTGAAGAATATTCATATTTTCAAAAGAAACTCAAATATTTGCCAGGATAAATGGTGATGCTTTAGAGAGAACTTATTATTTCTGGTCTATGTAGTGAAAGTCGTGTGTAAATTTCAAAAATTAGAACAGAAATTGATCTTTAGGGGGAAAGTGTCCTTATTTGAAAGAGGAGTTCCGGTATTCTGTAAACAATGTATCATATTATGCTGCAAATATTCATTTTTTAGAGGAACTGTCTTCTTTTGAGGATGAAACCCAGTATTTTGGGGAGAAAATGATATTTTTAGGGCTGAAAAGCATTGTATTTGTTAAGAAAAATGTATTTTTGCAAGGATAAGAAGTGATACTCAAGAATGTACCTTTTTTTTTTTTTTTTCTGGGATAAGTACTGCTATTAATGTCAAAGTTCTCTAAATCTTGACAGAAATTGATATTTTGGGTGGAAATGTCCTTATTTTGTAGAGGAATACAGGAATTCATGAAACACTGTATTCTATTATGCTCCAAAGGAACATTCTGTAGAGATAATGTCTACCTTTGGGGATGAAAACCAGTATTTTGTTTAGAAAATGCTATTTTTAGGAATGAAAAGCATTAGTTTGGTAAGAAAATGAAATATTTGAAAGGATAATTAGTGATACTTATGAGATTCCTTTTTATTTCTGAGATAAGCAAGGATATTAGTGTGAAAGTTTTCTACATTATGACACAACTTGCTATTTCTGGTGGGAATGTCCTTATTTTGTAGAGGAATTTGGGAATTCTTGAATCACTGTATTCTATTAGGCTCCAAAGCATCATTCTGTAGGGATAAAGTCTTTCTTTGTGTATGAAAACCAGTATTTTGTTTAGAAATGCTATTTTTAGGAATGAAATGCTTTATTTTTGAAAGAAAATGAAATTTTTGCAAGGATAATTAGTGATACTTCAGTGATAACTTTTTATTTCTGGTATGCGTAGTGATATTCGTGTGAAAATTTTTAATGTTTTGACAGAAATTGATATTTCGGGTGGAACTGTCCTTATTTTGTAGAGTAAAACTGGTGTTCTGGAAACAATGTGTCATATTATGCTCCTAAGTATCATTTAGTAGAGAGAATATCTTCTTTTGGGAATTAAAAACCATATGTTGTTTAGAACATACTATACTCAGGAATGAAAAGCATTTTCTTAGGTAAGAAAAATGTATTTTTGCCAGAATACGGAGTGATACTTAAGAGAGAACTTCTTCTTTCTGGAAGAAGTGGTGATATTCATGTGTAAATGGTAAAAATTTTAACAGAAACTGTCATTTTGGGTGGAAATGTCCATCATTTGTAGAGGAAAACGGGTATTCTGGTAGAAATGCATCCTATAATGCTACAGTGCATCATTTTCTAGAGAAAATATCTTCTTTTGGTTATGAAAACAGGTATTAGGTTTAGAAAATGCTATTTTTAGTGAAGAAAATTCATATTTTCAAAAGAAACTCAAATATTCGCCAGGATAAATGGTGATGCTTTAGAGAGAACTTATTATTTCTGGTCTATGTAGTGAAAGTCGTGTGTAAATTTCAAAAATTAGAACAGAAATTGATCTTTAGGGGGAAAGTGTCCTTATTTGAAAGAGGAATTCCGGTATTCTGTAAACAATGTATCATATTATGCTGCAAATATTCATTTTTTAGAGGAACTGTCTTCTTTTGAGGATGAAACCCAGTATTTTGGGGAGAAAATGATATTTTTAGGGCTGGAAAGCATTGTATTTGTTAAGAAAAATGTATTTTTGCAAGGATAAGAAGTGATACTCAAGAATGTACCTTTTTTTTTTTTTCTGGGATAAGTACTGCTATTAATGTCAAAGTTCTCTAAATCTTGACAGAAATTGATATTTTGGGTGGAAATGTCCTTATTTTGTAGAGGAATACAGGAATTCATGAAACACTGTATTCTATTATGCTCCAAAGGAGCATTCTGTAGAGATAATGTCTACCTTTGGGGATGAAAACCAGTATTTTGTTTAGAAAATGCTATTTTTAGGAATGAAAAGCATTAGTTTGGTAAGAAAATGAAATATTTGAAAGGATAATTAGTGATACTTATGAGATTCCTTTTTATTTCTGAGATAAGCAAGGATATTAGTGTGAAAGTTTTCTACATTATGACACAACTTGATATTTCTGGTGGGAATGTCCTTATTTTGTAGAGGAATTTGGGAATTCTTGAATCACTGTATTCTATTAGGCTCCAAAGCATCATTCTGTAGGGATAAAGTCTTTCTTTGTGTATGAAAACCAGTATTTTGTTTAGAAATGCTATTTTTAGGAATGAAATGCTTTATTTTTGAAAGAAAATGAAATTTTTGCAAGGATAATTAGTGATACTTCAGTGATAACTTTTTATTTCTGGTATGTGTAGTGATATTCGTGTGAAAATTTTTAATGTTTTGACAGAAATTGATATTTCGGGTGGAACTGTCCTTATTTTGTAGAGTAAAACTGGTGTTCTGGAAACAATGTGTCATATTATGCTCCTAAGTATCATTTAGTAGAGAGAATATCTTCTTTTGGGAATTAAAAACCATATGTTGTTTAGAACATACTATACTCAGGAATGAAAAGCATTTTCTTAGGTAAGAAAAATGTATTTTTGCCAGAATACGGAGTGATACTTAAGAGAGAACTTCTTCTTTCTGGAAGAAGTGGTGATATTCATGTGTAAATGGTAAAAATTTTAACAGAAACTGTCAATTTGGGTGGAAATGTCCATAATTTGTAGAGGAAAACGGGTATTCTGGTAGAAATGCATCCTATAATGCTACAGTGCATCATTTTCTAGAGAAAATATCTTCTTTTGGTTATGAAAACAGGTATTAGGTTTAGAAAATGCTATTTTTAGTGAAGAAAATCCATATTTTCAAAAGAAACTCAAATATTTGCCAGGATAAATGGTGATGCTTTAGAGAGAACTTATTATTTCTGGTCTATGTAGTGAAAGTCGTGTGTAAATTTCAAAAATTAGAACAGAAATTGATCTTTAGGGGGAAAGTGTCCTTATTTGAAAGAGGAGTTCCGGTATTCTGTAAACAATGTATCATATTATGCTGCAAATATTCATTTTTTAGAGGAACTGTCTTCTTTTGAGGATGAAACCCAGTATTTTGGGGAGAAAATGATATTTTTAGGGCTGAAAAGCATTGTATTTGTTAAGAAAAATGTATTTTTGCAAGGATAAGAAGTGATACTCAAGAATGTACCTTTTTTTTTTTTTTTTCTGGGATAAGTACTGCTATTAATGTCAAAGTTCTCTAAATCTTGACAGAAATTGATATTTTGGGTGGAAATGTCCTTATTTTGTAGAGGAATACAGGAATTCATGAAACACTGTATTCTATTATGCTCCAAAGGAGCATTCTGTAGAGATAATGTCTACCTTTGGGGATGAAAACCAGTATTTTGTTTAGAAAATGCTATTTTTAGGAATGAAAAGCATTAGTTTGGTAAGAAAATGAAATATTTGAAAGGATAATTAGTGATACTTATGAGATTCCTTTTTATTTCTGAGATAAGCAAGGATATTAGTGTGAAAGTTTTCTACATTATGACACAACTTGCTACTTCTGGTGGGAATGTCCTTATTTTGTAGAGGAATTTGGGAATTCTTGAATCACTGTATTCTATTAGGCTCCAAAGCATCATTCTGTAGGGATAAAGTCTTTCTTTGTGTATGAAAACCAGTATTTTGTTTAGAAATGCTATTTTTAGGAATGAAATGCTTTATTTTTGAAAGAAAATGAAATTTTTGCAAGGATAATTAGTGATACTTCAGTGATAACTTTTTATTTCTGGTATGTGTAGTGATATTCGTGTGAAAATTTTTAATGTTTTGACAGAAATTGATATTTCGGGTGGAACTGTCCTTATTTTGTAGAGTACAACTGGTGTTCTGGAAACAATGTGTCATATTATGCTCCTAAGTATCATTTAGTAGAGAGAATATCTTTTGGGAATTAAAAACCATATGTTGTTTAGAACATACTATACTCAGGAATGAAAAGCATTTTCTTAGGTAAGAAAAATGTATTTTTGCCAGAATACGGAGTGATACTTAAGAGAGAACTTCTTCTTTCTGGAAGAAGTGGTGATATTCATGTGTAAATGGTAAAAATTTTAACAGAAACGGTCATTTTGGGTGGAAATGTCCATCATTTGTAGAGGAAAACGGGTATTCTGGTAGAAATGCATCCTATAATGCTACAGTGCATCATTTTCTAGAGAAAATATCTTCTTTTGGTTATGAAAACAGGTATTAGGTTTAGAAAATGCTATTTTTAGTGAAGAAAATTCATATTTTCAAAAGAAACTCAAATATTCGCCAGGATAAATGGTGATGCTTTAGAGAGAACTTATTATTTCTGGTCTATGTAGTGAAAGTCGTGTGTAAATTTCAAAAATTAGAACAGAAATTGATCTTTAGGGGGAAAGTGTCCTTATTTGAAAGAGGAATTCCGGTATTCTGTAAACAATGTATCATATTATGCTGCAAATATTCATTTTTTAGAGGAACTGTCTTCTTTTGAGGATGAAACCCAGTATTTTGGGGAGAAAATGATATTTTTAGGGCTGGAAAGCATTGTATTTGTTAAGAAAAATGTATTTTTGCAAGGATAAGAAGTGATACTCAAGAATGTACCTTTTTTTTTTTTTCTGGGATAAGTACTGCTATTAATGTCAAAGTTCTCTAAATCTTGACAGAAATTGATATTTTGGGTGGAAATGTCCTTATTTTGTAGAGGAATACAGGAATTCATGAAACACTGTATTCTATTATGCTCCAAAGGAGCATTCTGTAGAGATAATGTCTACCTTTGGGGATGAAAACCAGTATTTTGTTTAGAAAATGCTATTTTTAGGAATGAAAAGCATTAGTTTGGTAAGAAAATGAAATATTTGAAAGGATAATTAGTGATACTTATGAGATTCCTTTTTATTTCTGAGATAAGCAAGGATATTAGTGTGAAAGTTTTCTACATTATGACACAACTTGCTATTTCTGGTGGGAATGTCCTTATTTTGTAGAGGAATTTGGGAATTCTTGAATCACTGTATTCTATTAGGCTCCAAAGCATCATTCTGTAGGGATAAAGTCTTTCTTTGTGTATGAAAACCAGTATTTTGTTTAGAAATGCTATTTTTAGGAATGAAATGCTTTATTTTTGAAAGAAAATGAAATTTTTGCAAGGATAATTAGTGATACTTCAGTGATAACTTTTTATTTCTGGTATGTGTAGTGATATTCGTGTGAAAATTTTTAATGTTTTGACAGAAATTGATATTTCGGGTGGAACTGTCCTTATTTTGTAGAGTAAAACTGGTGTTCTGGAAACAATGTGTCATATTATGCTCCTAAGTATCATTTAGTAGAGAGAATATCTTCTTTTGGGAATTAAAAACCATATGTTGTTTAGAACATACTATACTCAGGAATGAAAAGCATTTTCTTAGGTAAGAAAAATGTATTTTTGCCAGAATACGGAGTGATACTTAAGAGAGAACTTCTTCTTTCTGGAAGAAGTGGTGATATTCATGTGTAAATGGTAAAAATTTTAACAGAAACTGTCATTTTGGGTGGAAATGTCCATAATTTGTAGAGGAAAACGGGTATTCTGGTAGAAATGCATCCTATAATGCTACAGTGCATCATTTTCTAGAGAAAATATCTTCTTTTGGTTATGAAAACAGGTATTAGGTTTAGAAAATGCTATTTTTAGTGAAGAAAATTCATATTTTCAAAAGAAACTCAAATATTCGCCAGGATAAATGGTGATGCTTTAGAGAGAACTTATTATTTCTGGTCTATGTAGTGAAAGTCGTGTGTAAATTTCAAAAATTAGAACAGAAATTGATCTTTAGGGGGAAAGTGTCCTTATTTGAAAGAGGAATTCCGGTATTCTGTAAACAATGTATCATATTATGCTGCAAATATTCATTTTTTAGAGGAACTGTCTTCTTTTGAGGATGAAACCCAGTATTTTGGGGAGAAAATGATATTTTTAGGGCTGGAAAGCATTGTATTTGTTAAGAAAAATGTATTTTTGCAAGGATAAGAAGTGATACTCAAGAATGTACCTTTTTTTTTTTTTTTCTGGGATAAGTACTGCTATTAATGTCAAAGTTCTCTAAATCTTGACAGAAATTGATATTTTGGGTGGAAATGTCCTTATTTTGTAGAGGAATACAGGAATTCATGAAACACTGTATTCTATTATGCTCCAAAGGAGCATTCTGTAGAGATAATGTCTACCTTTGGGGATGAAAACCAGTATTTTGTTTAGAAAATGCTATTTTTAGGAATGAAAAGCATTAGTTTGGTAAGAAAATGAAATATTTGAAAGGATAATTAGTGATACTTATGAGATTCCTTTTTATTTCTGAGATAAGCAAGGATATTAGTGTGAAAGTTTTCTACATTATGACACAACTTGCTATTTCTGGTGGGAATGTCCTTATTTTGTAGAGGAATTTGGGAATTCTTGAATCACTGTATTCTATTAGGCTCCAAAGCATCATTCTGTAGGGATAAAGTCTTTCTTTGTGTATGAAAACCAGTATTTTGTTTAGAAATGCTATTTTTAGGAATGAAATGCTTTATTTTTGAAAGAAAATGAAATTTTTGCAAGGATAATTAGTGATACTTCAGTGATAACTTTTTATTTCTGGTATGTGTAGTGATATTCGTGTGAAAATTTTTAATGTTTTGACAGAAATTGATATTTCGGGTGGAACTGTCCTTATTTTGTAGAGTAAAACTGGTGTTCTGGAAACAATGTGTCATATTATGCTCCTAAGTATCATTTAGTAGAGAGAATATCTTCTTTTGGGAATTAAAAACCATATGTTGTTTAGAACATACTATTCTTAGGAATGAAAAGCATTTTCTTAGGTAAGAAAAATGTATTTTTGCCAGAATACGGAGTGATACTTAAGAGAGAACTTCTTCTTTCTGGAAGAAGTGGTGATATTCATGTGTAAATGGTAAAAATTTTAACAGAAACTGTCATTTTGGGTAGAAATGTCCATCATTTGTAGAGGAAAACGGGTATTCTGGTAGAAATGCATCCTATAATGCTACAGTGCATCATTTTCTAGAGAAAATATCTTCTTTTGGTTATGAAAACAGGTATTAGGTTTAGAAAATGCTATTTTTAGTGAAGAAAATTCATATTTTCAAAAGAAACTCAAATATTTGCCAGGATAAATGGTGATGCTTTAGAGAGAACTTATTATTTCTGGTCTATGTAGTGAAAGTTGTGTGTAAATTTCAAAAATTAGAACAGAAATTGATCTTTAGGGGGGAAGTGTCCTTATTTGAAAGAGGAATTCCGGTATTCTGTAAACAATGTATCATATTATGCTGCAAATATTCATTTTTTAGAGGAACTGTCTTCTTTTGAGGATGAAACCCAGTATTTTGGGGAGAAAATGATATTTTTAGGGCTGAAAAGCATTATATTTGTTAAGAAAAATGTATTTTTGCAAGGATAAGAAGTGATACTCAAGAATGTAACCTTTTTTTTTTTCTGGGATAAGTACTGCTATTAATGTCAAAGTTCTCTAAATCTTGACAGAAATTGATATTTTGGGTGGAAATGTCCTTATTTTGTAGAGGAATACAGGAATTCATGAAACACTGTATTCTATTATGCTCCAAAGGAACATTCTGTAGAGATAATGTCTACCTTTGGGGATGAAAACCAGTATTTTGTTTAGAAAATGCTATTTTTAGGAATGAAAAGCATTAGTTTGGTAAGAAAATGAAATATTTGAAAGGATAATTAGTGATACTTATGAGATTCCTTTTTATTTCTGGGATAAGCAAGGATATTAGTGTGAAAGTTTTCTACATTATGACACAACTTGCTACTTCTGGTGGGAATGTCCTTATTTTGTAGAGGAATTTGGGAATTCTTGAATCACTGTATTCTATTAGGCTCCAAAGCATCATTCTGTAGGGATAAAGTCTTTCTTTGTGTATGAAAACCAGTATTTTGTTTAGAAATGCTATTTTTAGGAATGAAATGCTTTATTTTTGAAAGAAAATGAAATTTTTGCAAGGATAATTAGTGATACTTCAGTGATAACTTTTTATTTCTGGTATGCGTAGTGATATTCGTGTGAAAATTTTTAATGTTTTGACAGAAATTGATATTTCGGGTGGAACTGTCCTTATTTTGTAGAGTAAAACTGGTGTTCTGGAAACAATGTGTCATATTATGCTCCTAAGTATCATTTAGTAGAGAGAATATCTTCTTTTGGGAATTAAAAACCATATGTTGTTTAGAACATACTATACTCAGGAATGAAAAGCATTTTCTTAGGTAAGAAAAATGTATTTTTGCCAGAATACGGAGTGATACTTAAGAGAGAACTTCTTCTTTCTGGAAGAAGTGGTGATATTCATGTGTAAATGGTAAAAATTTTAACAGAAACTGTCATTTTGGGTGGAAATGTCCATAATTTGTAGAGGAAAACGGGTATTCTGGTAGAAATGCATCCTATAATGCTACAGTGCATCATTTTCTAGAGAAAATATCTTCTTTTGGTTATGAAAACAGGTATTAGGTTTAGAAAATGCTATTTTTAGTGAAGAAAATTCATATTTTCAAAAGAAACTCAAATATTCGCCAGGATAAATGGTGATGCTTTAGAGAGAACTTATTATTTCTGGTCTATGTAGTGAAAGTCGTGTGTAAATTTCAAAAATTAGAACAGAAATTGATCTTTAGGGGGAAAGTGTCCTTATTTGAAAGAGGAATTCCGGTATTCTGTAAACAATGTATCATATTATGCTGCAAATATTCATTTTTTAGAGGAACTGTCTTCTTTTGAGGATGAAACCCAGTATTTTGGGGAGAAAATGATATTTTTAGGGCTGGAAAGCATTGTATTTGTTAAGAAAAATGTATTTTTGCAAGGATAAGAAGTGATACTCAAGAATGTACCTTTTTTTTTTTTTCTGGGATAAGTACTGCTATTAATGTCAAAGTTCTCTAAATCTTGACAGAAATTGATATTTTGGGTGGAAATGTCCTTATTTTGTAGAGGAATACAGGAATTCATGAAACACTGTATTCTATTATGCTCCAAAGGAGCATTCTGTAGAGATAATGTCTACCTTTGGGGATGAAAACCAGTATTTTGTTTAGAAAATGCTATTTTTAGGAATGAAAAGCATTAGTTTGGTAAGAAAATGAAATATTTGAAAGGATAATTAGTGATACTTATGAGATTCCTTTTTATTTCTGAGATAAGCAAGGATATTAGTGTGAAAGTTTTCTACATTATGACACAACTTGCTATTTCTGGTGGGAATGTCCTTATTTTGTAGAGGAATTTGGGAATTCTTGAATCACTGTATTCTATTAGGCTCCAAAGCATCATTCTGTAGGGATAAAGTCTTCCTTTGTGTATGAAAACCAGTATTTTGTTTAGAAATGCTATTTTTAGGAATGAAATGCTTTATTTTTGAAAGAAAATGAAATTTTTGCAAGGATAATTAGTGATACTTCAGTGATAACTTTTTATTTCTGGTATGTGTAGTGATATTCGTGTGAAAATTTTTAATGTTTTGACAGAAATTGATATTTCGGGTGGAACTGTCCTTATTTTGTAGAGTAAAACTGGTGTTCTGGAAACAATGTGTCATATTATGCTCCTAAGTATCATTTAGTAGAGAGAATATCTTCTTTTGGGAATTAAAAACCATATGTTGTTTAGAACATACTATACTCAGGAATGAAAAGCATTTTCTTAGGTAAGAAAAATGTATTTTTGCCAGAATACGGAGTGATACTTAAGAGAGAACTTCTTCTTTCTGGAAGAAGTGGTGATATTCATGTGTAAATGGTAAAAATTTTAACAGAAACTGTCATTTTGGGTGGAAATGTCCATAATTTGTAGAGGAAAACGGGTATTCTGGTAGAAATGCATCCTATAATGCTACAGTGCATCATTTTCTAGAGAAAATATCTTCTTTTGGTTATGAAAACAGGTATTAGGTTTAGAAAATGCTATTTTTAGTGAAGAAAATTCATATTTTCAAAAGAAACTCAAATATTCGCCAGGATAAATGGTGATGCTTTAGAGAGAACTTATTATTTCTGGTCTATGTAGTGAAAGTCGTGTGTAAATTTCAAAAATTAGAACAGAAATTGATCTTTAGGGGGAAAGTGTCCTTATTTGAAAGAGGAATTCCGGTATTCTGTAAACAATGTATCATATTATGCTGCAAATATTCATTTTTTAGAGGAACTGTCTTCTTTTGAGGATGAAACCCAGTATTTTGGGGAGAAAATGATATTTTTAGGGCTGGAAAGCATTGTATTTGTTAAGAAAAATGTATTTTTGCAAGGATAAGAAGTGATACTCAAGAATGTACCTTTTTTTTTTTTTTTCTGGGATAAGTACTGCTATTAATGTCAAAGTTCTCTAAATCTTGACAGAAATTGATATTTTGGGTGGAAATGTCCTTATTTTGTAGAGGAATACAGGAATTCATGAAACACTGTATTCTATTATGCTCCAAAGGAGCATTCTGTAGAGATAATGTCTACCTTTGGGGATGAAAACCAGTATTATGTTTAGAAAATGCTATTTTTAGGAATGAAAAGCATTAGTTTGGTAAGAAAATGAAATATTTGAAAGGATAATTAGTGATACTTATGAGATTCCTTTTTATTTCTGAGATAAGCAAGGATATTAGTGTGAAAGTTTTCTACATTATGACACAACTTGCTATTTCTGGTGGGAATGTCCTTATTTTGTAGAGGAATTTGGGAATTCTTGAATCACTGTATTCTATTAGGCTCCAAAGCATCATTCTGTAGGGATAAAGTCTTTCTTTGTGTATGAAAACCAGTATTTTGTTTAGAAATGCTATTTTTAGGAATGAAATGCTTTATTTTTGAAAGAAAATGAAATTTTTGCAAGGATAATTAGTGATACTTCAGTGATAACTTTTTATTTCTGGTATGTGTAGTGATATTCGTGTGAAAATTTTTAATGTTTTGACAGAAATTGATATTTCGGGTGGAACTGTCCTTATTTTGTAGAGTAAAACTGGTGTTCTGGAAACAATGTGTCATATTATGCTCCTAAGTATCATTTAGTAGAGAGAATATCTTCTTTTGGGAATTAAAAACCATATGTTGTTTAGAACATACTATTCTTAGGAATGAAAAGCATTTTCTTAGGTAAGAAAAATGTATTTTTGCCAGAATACGGAGTGATACTTAAGAGAGAACTTCTTCTTTCTGGAAGAAGTGGTGATATTCATGTGTAAATGGTAAAAATTTTAACAGAAACTGTCATTTTGGGTAGAAATGTCCATCATTTGTAGAGGAAAACGGGTATTCTGGTAGAAATGCATCCTATAATGCTACAGTGCATCATTTTCTAGAGAAAATATCTTCTTTTGGTTATGAAAACAGGTATTAGGTTTAGAAAATGCTATTTTTAGTGAAGAAAATTCATATTTTCAAAAGAAACTCAAATATTTGCCAGGATAAATGGTGATGCTTTAGAGAGAACTTATTATTTCTGGTCTATGTAGTGAAAGTTGTGTGTAAATTTCAAAAATTAGAACAGAAATTGATCTTTAGGGGGGAAGTGTCCTTATTTGAAAGAGGAATTCCGGTATTCTGTAAACAATGTATCATATTATGCTGCAAATATTCATTTTTTAGAGGAACTGTCTTCTTTTGAGGATGAAACCCAGTATTTTGGGGAGAAAATGATATTTTTAGGGCTGAAAAGCATTATATTTGTTAAGAAAAATGTATTTTTGCAAGGATAAGAAGTGATACTCAAGAATGTAACCTTTTTTTTTTCTGGGATAAGTACTGCTATTAATGTCAAAGTTCTCTAAATCTTGACAGAAATTGATATTTTGGGTGGAAATGTCCTTATTTTGTAGAGGAATACAGGAATTCATGAAACACTGTATTCTATTATGCTCCAAAGGAGCATTCTGTAGAGATAATGTCTACCTTTGGGGATGAAAACCAGTATTATGTTTAGAAAATGCTATTTTTAGGAATGAAAAGCATTAGTTTGGTAAGAAAATGAAATATTTGAAAGGATAATTAGTGATACTTATGAGATTCCTTTTTATTTCTGAGATAAGCAAGGATATTAGTGTGAAAGTTTTCTACATTATGACACAACTTGCTATTTCTGGTGGGAATGTCCTTATTTTGTAGAGGAATTTGGGAATTCTTGAATCACTGTATTCTATTAGGCTCCAAAGCATCATTCTGTAGGGATAAAGTCTTTCTTTGTGTATGAAAACCAGTATTTTGTTTAGAAATGCTATTTTTAGGAATGAAATGCTTTATTTTTGAAAGAAAATGAAATTTTTGCAAGGATAATTAGTGATACTTCAGTGATAACTTTTTATTTCTGGTATGTGTAGTGATATTCGTGTGAAAATTTTTAATGTTTTGACAGAAATTGATATTTCGGGTGGAACTGTCCTTATTTTGTAGAGTAAAACTGGTGTTCTGGAAACAATGTGTCATATTATGCTCCTAAGTATCATTTAGTAGAGAGAATATCTTCTTTTGGGAATTAAAAACCATATGTTGTTTAGAACATACTATTCTTAGGAATGAAAAGCATTTTCTTAGGTAAGAAAAATGTATTTTTGCCAGAATACGGAGTGATACTTAAGAGAGAACTTCTTCTTTCTGGAAGAAGTGGTGATATTCATGTGTAAATGGTAAAAATTTTAACAGAAACTGTCATTTTGGGTAGAAATGTCCATCATTTGTAGAGGAAAACGGGTATTCTGGTAGAAATGCATCCTATAATGCTACAGTGCATCATTTTCTAGAGAAAATATCTTCTTTTGGTTATGAAAACAGGTATTAGGTTTAGAAAATGCTATTTTTAGTGAAGAAAATTCATATTTTCAAAAGAAACTCAAATATTTGCCAGGATAAATGGTGATGCTTTAGAGAGAACTTATTATTTCTGGTCTATGTAGTGAAAGTTGAGTGTAAATTTCAAAAATTAGAACAGAAATTGATCTTTAGGGGGGAAGTGTCCTTATTTGAAAGAGGAATTCCGGTATTCTGTAAACAATGTATCATATTATGCTGCAAATATTCATTTTTTAGAGGAACTGTCTTCTTTTGAGGATGAAACCCAGTATTTTGGGGAGAAAATGATATTTTTAGGGCTGAAAAGCATTATATTTGTTAAGAAAAATGTATTTTTGCAAGGATAAGAAGTGATACTCAAGAATGTAACCTTTTTTTTTTCTGGGATAAGTACTGCTATTAATGTCAAAGTTCTCTAAATCTTGACAGAAATTGATATTTTGGGTGGAAATGTCCTTATTTTGTAGAGGAATACAGGAATTCATGAAACACTGTATTCTATTATGCTCCAAAGGAACATTCTGTAGAGATAATGTCTACCTTTGGGGATGAAAACCAGTATTTTGTTTAGAAAATGCTATTTTTAGGAATGAAAAGCATTAGTTTGGTAAGAAAATGAAATATTTGAAAGGATAATTAGTGATACTTATGAGATTCCTTTTTATTTCTGGGATAAGCAAGGATATTAGTGTGAAAGTTTTCTACATTATGACACAACTTGCTACTTCTGGTGGGAATGTCCTTATTTTGTAGAGGAATTTGGGAATTCTTGAATCACTGTATTCTATTAGGCTCCAAAGCATCATTCTGTAGGGATAAAGTCTTTCTTTGTGTATGAAAACCAGTATTTTTTTTAGAAATGCTATTTTTAGGAATGAAATGCTTTATTTTTGAAAGAAAATGAAATTTTTGCAAGGATAATTAGTGATACTTCAGTGATAACTTTTTATTTCTGGTATGTGTAGTGATATTCGTGTGAAGATTTTTAATGTTTTGACAGAAATTGATATTTCGGGTGGAACTGTCCTTATTTTGTAGAGTACAACTGGTGTTCTGGAAACAATGTGTCATATTATGCTCCTAAGTATCATTTAGTAGAGAGAATATCTTCTTTTGGGAATTAAAAACCATATGTTGTTTAGAACATACTATACTCAGGAATGAAAAGCATTTTCTTAGGTAAGAAAAATGTATTTTTGCCAGAATACGGAGTGATACTTAAGAGAGAACTTCTTCTTTCTGGAAGAAGTGGTGATATTCATGTGTAAATGGTAAAAATTTTAACAGAAACTGTCATTTTGGGTAGAAATGTCCATAATTTGTAGAGGAAAACGGGTATTCTGGTAGAAATGCATCCTATAATGCTACAGTGCATCATTTTCTAGAGAAAATATCTTCTTTTGGTTATGAAAACAGGTATTAGGTTTAGAAAATGCTATTTTTAGTGAAGAAAATTCATATTTTCAAAAGAAACTCAAATATTTGCCAGGATAAATGGTGATGCTTTAGAGAGAACTTATTATTTCTGGTCTATGTAGTGAAAGTTGTGTGTAAATTTCAAAAATTAGAACAGAAATTGATCTTTAGGGGGGAAGTGTCCTTATTTGAAAGAGGAATTCCGGTATTCTGTAAACAATGTATCATATTATGCTGCAAATATTCATTTTTTAGAGGAACTGTCTTCTTTTGAGGATGAAACCCAGTATTTTGGGGAGAAAATGATATTTTTAGGGCTGAAAAGCATTATATTTGTTAAGAAAAATGTATTTTTGCAAGGATAAGAAGTGATACTCAAGAATGTAACCTTTTTTTTTTCTGGGATAAGTACTGCTATTAATGTCAAAGTTCTCTAAATCTTGACAGAAATTGATATTTTGGGTGGAAATGTCCTTATTTTGTAGAGGAATACAGGAATTCATGAAACACTGTATTCTATTATGCTCCAAAGGAACATTCTGTAGAGATAATGTCTACCTTTGGGGATGAAAACCAGTATTTTGTTTAGAAAATGCTATTTTTAGGAATGAAAAGCATTAGTTTGGTAAGAAAATGAAATATTTGAAAGGATAATTAGTGATACTTATGAGATTCCTTTTTATTTCTGGGATAAGCAAGGATATTAGTGTGAAAGTTTTCTACATTATGACACAACTTGCTACTTCTGGTGGGAATGTCCTTATTTTGTAGAGGAATTTGGGAATTCTTGAATCACTGTATTCTATTAGGCTCCAAAGCATCATTCTGTAGGGATAAAGTCTTTCTTTGTGTATGAAAACCAGTATTTTGTTTAGAAATGCTATTTTTAGGAATGAAATGCTTTATTTTTGAAAGAAAATGAAATTTTTGCAAGGATAATTAGTGATACTTCAGTGATAACTTTTTATTTCTGGTATGTGTAGTGATATTCGTGTGAAAATTTTTAATGTTTTGACAGAAATTGATATTTCGGGTGGAACTGTCCTTATTTTGTAGAGTAAAACTGGTGTTCTGGAAACAATGTGTCATATTATGCTCCTAAGTATCATTTAGTAGAGAGAATATCTTCTTTTGGGAATTAAAAACCATATGTTGTTTAGAACATACTATACTCAGGAATGAAAAGCATTTTCTTAGGTAAGAAAAATGTATTTTTGCCAGAATACGGAGTGATACTTAAGAGAGAACTTCTTCTTTCTGGAAGAAGTGGTGATATTCATGTGTAAATGGTAAAAATTTTAACAGAAACTGTCATTTTGGGTAGAAATGTCCATCATTTGTAGAGGAAAACGGGTATTCTGGTAGAAATGCATCCTATAATGCTACAGTGCATCATTTTCTAGAGAAAATATCTTCTTTTGGTTATGAAAACAGGTATTAGGTTTAGAAAATGCTATTTTTAGTGAAGAAAATTCATATTTTCAAAAGAAACTCAAATATTTGCCAGGATAAATGGTGATGCTTTAGAGAGAACTTATTATTTCTGGTCTATGTAGTGAAAGTTGTGTGTAAATTTCAAAAATTAGAACAGAAATTGATCTTTAGGGGGGAAGTGTCCTTATTTGAAAGAGGAATTCCGGTATTCTGTAAACAATGTATCATATTATGCTGCAAATATTCATTTTTTAGAGGAACTGTCTTCTTTTGAGGATGAAACCCAGTATTTTGGGGAGAAAATGATATTTTTAGGGCTGAAAAGCATTATATTTGTTAAGAAAAATGTATTTTTGCAAGGATAAGAAGTGATACTCAAGAATGTAACCTTTTTTTTTTCTGGGATAAGTACTGCTATTAATGTCAAAGTTCTCTAAATCTTGACAGAAATTGATATTTTGGGTGGAAATGTCCTTATTTTGTAGAGGAATACAGGAATTCATGAAACACTGTATTCTATTATGCTCCAAAGGAACATTCTGTAGAGATAATGTCTACCTTTGGGGATGAAAACCAGTATTTTGTTTAGAAAATGCTATTTTTAGGAATGAAAAGCATTAGTTTGGTAAGAAAATGAAATATTTGAAAGGATAATTAGTGATACTTATGAGATTCCTTTTTATTTCTGGGATAAGCAAGGATATTAGTGTGAAAGTTTTCTACATTATGACACAACTTGCTACTTCTGGTGGGAATGTCCTTATTTTGTAGAGGAATTTGGGAATTCTTGAATCACTGTATTCTATTAGGCTCCAAAGCATCATTCTGTAGGGATAAAGTCTTTCTTTGTGTATGAAAACCAGTATTTTGTTTAGAAATGCTATTTTTAGGAATGAAATGCTTTATTTTTGAAAGAAAATGAAATTTTTGCAAGGATAATTAGTGATACTTCAGTGATAACTTTTTATTTCTGGTATGTGTAGTGATATTCGTGTGAAAATTTTTAATGTTTTGACAGAAATTGATATTTCGGGTGGAACTGTCCTTATTTTGTAGAGTAAAACTGGTGTTCTGGAAACAATGTGTCATATTATGCTCCTAAGTATCATTTAGTAGAGAGAATATCTTCTTTTGGGAATTAAAAACCATATGTTGTTTAGAACATACTATACTCAGGAATGAAAAGCATTTTCTTAGGTAAGAAAAATGTATTTTTGCCAGAATACGGAGTGATACTTAAGAGAGAACTTCTTCTTTCTGGAAGAAGTGGTGATATTCATGTGTAAATGGTAAAAATTTTAACAGAAACTGTCAATTTGGGTGGAAATGTCCATAATTTGTAGAGGAAAACGGGTATTCTGGTAGAAATGCATCCTATAATGCTACAGTGCATCATTTTCTAGAGAAAATATCTTCTTTTGGTTATGAAAACAGGTATTAGGTTTAGAAAATGCTATTTTTAGTGAAGAAAATTCATATTTTCAAAAGAAACACAAATATTTGCCAGGATAAATGGTGATGCTTTAGAGAGAACTTATTATTTCTGGTCTATGTAGTGAAAGTCGTGTGTAAATTTCAAAAATTAGAACAGAAATTGATCTTTGGGGGGAAGTGTCCTTATTTGAAAGAGGAATTCCGGTATTCTGTAAACAATGTATCATATTATGCTGCAAATATTCATTTTTTAGAGGAACTGTCTTCTTTTGAGGATGAAACCCAGTATTTTGGGGAGAAAATGATATTTTTAGGGCTGAAAAGCATTGTATTTGTTAAGAAAAATGTACTTTTTGCAAGGATAAGAAGTGATACTGAAGAATGTACCCCTTTTTTTTTTTCTGGGATAAGTACTGCTATTAATGTCAAAGTTCTCTAAATCTTGACAGAAATTGATATTTTGGGTGGAAATGTCCTTATTTTGTAGAGGAATACAGGAAATCATGAAACGCTGTATTCTATTATGCTCCAAAGGAAAATTCTGTAGAGATAATGTCTACATTTGGGGATGAAAACCAGTATTTTGTTTAGAAAATGCTATTTTTAGGAATGAAAAGCATTAGTTTGGTAAGAAAATGAAATATTTGAAAGGATAATTAGTGATACTTATGAGATTCCTTTTTATTTCTGGGATAAGCAAGGATATTAGTGTGAAAGTTTTCTACATTATGACACAACTTGCTATTTCTGGTGGGAATGTCCTTATTTTGTAGAGGAATTTGGGAATTCTTGAATCACTGTATTCTATTAGGCTCCAAAGCATCATTCTGTAGGGATAAAGTCTTTCTTTGTGTATGAAAACCAGTATTTTGTTTAGAAATGCTATTTTTAGGAATGAAATGCTTTATTTTTGAAAGAAAATGAAATTTTTGCAAGGATAATTAGTGATACTTCAGTGATAACTTTTTATTTCTGGTATGTGTAGTGATATTCGTGTGAAAATTTTTAATGTTTTGACAGAAATTGATATTTCGGGTGGAACTGTCCTTATTTTGTAGAGTACAACTGGTGTTCTGGAAACAATGTGTCATATTATGCTCCTAAGTATCATTTAGTAGAGAGAATATCTTCTTTTGGGAATTAAAAACCATATGTTGTTTAGAACATACTATTCTTAGGAATGAAAGATGAAGATGATCAGGGGGCTGGAGCACCTCCCCTATGAGGACAGGCTGAGGGAGTTGGGTTTGTTCAGCCTGGAGAAGAGAAGGTTGCGGGGTGACCTCATTGCAGCCTTTCAGTACCTGAAGGGAACTTACTCCCAGGAGGGGAGTAAACTCTTCGAAAGGGCTGATAAAAGCAGGACTAGGGGAAATGGTTTTAAGTTGAGGGAGGGAAGATTTAGGTTGGATGTTAGGGGAAAGTTCTTTACTAGAAGGGTGGTTAGGTCCTGGAACAGGCTGCCCAGTGAGGTTGTGGATGCCCCGTCCTTGGAGGTGTTCAAGACCATATTGGACATGGTCCTGGGCAACCTGATCTAGTAAATGTGTATGTTTGGTGGCCCTGCTTGGCAGGGGGGTTGGAACTACATGATCCTTGAGGTCCCTTCCAACCGGGGTAATTCTGTGATTCTGTGATTCTGTGATTCTGTAATGAAAAGCATTTTCTTAGGTAAGAAAAATGTATTTTTGCCAGAATACGGAGTGATACTTAAGGGAGAACTTCTTCTTTCTGGAAGAAGTGGTGATATTCATGTGTAAATGGTAAAAATTTTAACAGAAACTGTCATTTAGGGTGGAAATGTCCATCATTTGTAGAGGAAAACGGGTATTCTGGTAGAAATGCATCCTATAATGCTACAGTGCATCATTTTCTAGAGAAAATATCTTCTTTTGGTTATGAAAACAGGTATTAGGTTTAGAAAATGCTATTTTTAGTGAAGAAAATTCATATTTTCAAAAGAAACTCAAATATTCGCCAGGATAAATGGTGATGCTTTAGAGAGAACTTATTATTTCTGGTCTATGTAGTGAAAGTCGTGTGTAAATTTCAAAAATTAGAACAGAAATTGATCTTTAGGGGGGAAGTGTCCTTATTTGAAAGAGGAATTCCGGTATTCTGTAAACAATGTATCATATTATGCTGCAAATATTCATTTTTTAGAGGAACTGTCTTCTTTTGAGGATGAAACCCAGTATTATGGGGAGAAAATGATATTTTTAGGGCTGAAAAGCATTGTATTTGTTAAGAAAAATGTATTTTTGCAAGGATAATTAGTGATACTCAAGAATGTACCTTTTTTTTTTTCTGGGATAAGTACTGCTATTAATGTCAAAGTTCTCTAAATCTTGACAGAAATTGATATTTTGGGTGGAAATGTCCTTATTTTGTAGAGGAATACAGGAATTCATGAAACGCTGTATTCTATTATGCTCCAAAGGAAAATTCTGTAGAGATAATGTCTACCTTTGGGGATGAAAACCAATATTTTGTTTAGAAATGCTATTTTTAGGAATGAAATGCTTTATTTTTGAAAGAAAATGAAATTTTTGCAAGGATAATTAGTGATACTTCAGTGATAACTTTTTATTTCTGGTATGTGTAGTGATATTCGTGTGAAAATTTTTAATGTTTTGACAGAAATTGATATTTCGGGTGGAACTGTCCTTATTTTGTAGAGTAAAACTGGTGTTCTGGAAACAATGTGTCATATTATGCTCCTAAGTATCATTTAGTAGAGAGAATATCTTCTTTTGGGAATTAAAAACCATATGTTGTTTATGAAAAGCATTTTCTTAGGTAAGAAAAATGTATTTTTGCCAGAATACGGAGTGATACTTAAGAGAGAACTTCTTATTTCTGGAAGAAGTGGTGATATTCATGTGTAAATGGTAAAAATTTTAACAGAAACTGTCATTTTGGGTGGAAATGTCCATAATTTGTAGAGGAAAACGGGTATTCTGGTAGAAATGCATCCTATAATGCTACAGTGCATCATTTTCTAGAGAAAATATCTTCTTTTGGTTATGAAAACAGGTATTAGGTTTAGAAAATGCTATTTTTAGTGAAGAAAATTCATATTTTCAAAAGAAACTCAAATATTCGCCAGGATAAATGGTGATGCTTTAGAGAGAACTTATTATTTCTGGTCTATGTAGTGAAAGTCGTGTGTAAATTTCAAAAATTAGAACAGAAATTGATCTTTAGGGGGAAAGTGTCCTTATTTGAAAGAGGAATTCCGGTATTCTGTAAACAATGTATCATATTATGCTGCAAATATTCATTTTTTAGAGGAACTGTCTTCTTTTGAGGATGAAACCCAGTATTATGGGGAGAAAATGATATTTTTAGGGCTGAAAAGCATTGTATTAGTTAAGAAAAATGTATTTTTGCAAGGATAAGAAGTGATACTCAAGAATGTACCCCTTTTTTTTTTCTGGGATAAGTACTGCTATTAATGTCAAAGTTCTCTAAATCTTGACAGAAATTGATATTTTGGGTGGAAATGTCCTTATTTTGTAGAGGAATACAGGAATTCATGAAACACTGTATTCTATTATGCTCCAAAGGAAAATTCTGTAGAGATAATGTCTACATTTGGGGATGAAAACCAGTATTTTGTTTAGAAAATGCTATTTTTAGGAATGAAAAGCATTAGTTTGGTAAGAAAATGAAATATTTGAAAGGATAATTAGTGATATTTATGAGATTCCTTTTTATTTCTGGGATAAGCAAGGATATTAGTGTGAAAGTTTTCTACATTATGACACAACTTGATATTTCTGGTGGGAATGTCCTTATTTTGTAGAGGAATTTAGGAATTCATGAAACGCTGTATTCTATTATGCTCCAAAGGAAAATTCTGTAGAGATAATGTCTACCTTTGGGGATGAAAACCAATATTTTGTTTAGAAATGCTATTTTTAGGAATGAAATGCTTTATTTTTGAAAGAAAATGAAATTTTTGCAAGGATAATTAGTGATACTTCAGTGATAACTTTTTATTTCTGGTATGTGTAGTGATATTCGTGTGAAAATTTTTAATGTTTTGACAGAAATTGATATTTCGGGTGGAACTGTCCTTATTTTGTAGAGTACAACTGGTGTTCTGGAAACAATGTGTCATATTATGCTCCTAAGTATCATTTAGTAGAGAGAATATCTTCTTTTGGGAATTAAAAACCATATGTTGTTTAGAACATACTATTCTTAGGAATGAAAGATGAAGATGATCAGGGGGCTGGAGCACCTCCCCTATGAGGACAGGCTGAGGGAGTTGGGTTTGTTCAGCCTGGAGAAGAGAAGGTTGCGGGGTGACCTCATTGCAGCCTTTCAGTACCTGAAGGGAACTTACTCCCAGGAGGGGAGTAAACTCTTCGAAAGGGCTGATAAAAGCAGGACTAGGGGAAATGGTTTTAAGTTGAGGGAGGGAAGATTTAGGTTGGATGTTAGGGGAAAGTTCTTTACTAGAAGGGTGGTTAGGTCCTGGAACAGGCTGCCCAGTGAGGTTGTGGATGCCCCGTCCTTGGAGGTGTTCAAGACCATATTGGACAGGGTCCTGGGCAACCTGATCTAGTAAATGTGTATGTTTGGTGGCCCTGCTTGGCAGGGGGGTTGGAACTACATGATCCTTGAGGTCCCTTCCAACCGGGGTAATTCTGTGATTCTGTGATTCTGTGATTCTGTAATGAAAAGCATTTTCTTAGGTAAGAAAAATGTATTTTTGCCAGAATACGGAGTGATACTTAAGGGAGAACTTCTTCTTTCTGGAAGAAGTGGTGATATTCATGTGTAAATGGTAAAAATTTTAACAGAAACTGTCATTTAGGGTGGAAATGTCCATCATTTGTAGAGGAAAACGGGTATTCTGGTAGAAATGCATCCTATAATGCTACAGTGCATCATTTTCTAGAGAAAATATCTTCTTTTGGTTATGAAAACAGGTATTAGGTTTAGAAAATGCTATTTTTAGTGAAGAAAATTCATATTTTCAAAAGAAACTCAAATATTTGCCAGGATAAATGGTGATGCTTTAGAGAGAACTTATTATTTCTGGTCTATGTAGTGAAAGTCGTGTGTAAATTTCAAAAATTAGAACAGAAATTGATCTTTAGGGGGGAAGTGTCCTTATTTGAAAGAGGAATTCCGGTATTCTGTAAACAATGTATCATATTATGCTGCAAATATTCATTTTTTAGAGGAACTGTCTTCTTTTGAGGATGAAACCCAGTATTATGGGGAGAAAATGATATTTTTAGGGCTGAAAAGCATTGTATTTGTTAAGAAAAATGTATTTTTGCAAGGATAATTAGTGATACTCAAGAATGTACCTTTTTTTTTTTCTGGGATAAGTACTGCTATTAATGTCAAAGTTCTCTAAATCTTGACAGAAATTGATATTTTGGGTGGAAATGTCCTTATTTTGTAGAGGAATACAGGAATTCATGAAACGCTGTATTCTATTATGCTCCAAAGGAAAATTCTGTAGAGATAATGTCTACCTTTGGGGATGAAAACCAATATTTTGTTTAGAAATGCTATTTTTAGGAATGAAATGCTTTATTTTTGAAAGAAAATGAAATTTTTGCAAGGATAATTAGTGATACTTCAGTGATAACTTTTTATTTCTGGTATGTGTAGTGATATTCGTGTGAAAATTTTTAATGTTTTGACAGAAATTGATATTTCGGGTGGAACTGTCCTTATTTTGTAGAGTAAAACTGGTGTTCTGGAAACAATGTGTCATATTATGCTCCTAAGTATCATTTAGTAGAGAGAATATCTTCTTTTGGGAATTAAAAACCATATGTTGTTTATGAAAAGCATTTTCTTAGGTAAGAAAAATGTATTTTTGCCAGAATACGGAGTGATACTTAAGAGAGAACTTCTTATTTCTGGAAGAAGTGGTGATATTCATGTGTAAATGGTAAAAATTTTAACAGAAACTGTCATTTTGGGTGGAAATGTCCATAATTTGTAGAGGAAAACGGGTATTCTGGTAGAAATGCATCCTATAATGCTACAGTGCATCATTTTCTAGAGAAAATATCTTCTTTTGGTTATGAAAACAGGTATTAGGTTTAGAAAATGCTATTTTTAGTGAAGAAAATTCATATTTTCAAAAGAAACACAAATATTTGCCAGGATAAATGGTGATGCTTTAGAGAGAACTTATTATTTCTGGTCTATGTAGTGAAAGTCGTGTGTAAATTTCAAAAATTAGAACAGAAATTGATCTTTAGGGGGAAAGTGTCCTTATTTGAAAGAGGAATTCCGGTATTCTGTAAACAATGTATCATATTATGCTGCAAATATTCATTTTTTAGAGGAACTGTCTTCTTTTGAGGATGAAACCCAGTATTATGGGGAGAAAATGATATTTTTAGGGCTGAAAAGCATTGTATTAGTTAAGAAAAATGTATTTTTGCAAGGATAAGAAGTGATACTCAAGAATGTACCCCTTTTTTTTTTCTGGGATAAGTACTGCTATTAATGTCAAAGTTCTCTAAATCTTGACAGAAATTGATATTTTGGGTGGAAATGTCCTTATTTTGTAGAGGAATACAGGAATTCATGAAACACTGTATTCTATTATGCTCCAAAGGAAAATTCTGTAGAGATAATGTCTACATTTGGGGATGAAAACCAGTATTTTGTTTAGAAAATGCTATTTTTAGGAATGAAAAGCATTAGTTTGGTAAGAAAATGAAATATTTGAAAGGATAATTAGTGATACTTATGAGATTCCTTTTTATTTCTGGGATAAGCAAGGATATTAGTGTGAAAGTTTTCTACATTATGACACAACTTGATATTTCTGGTGGGAATGTCCTTATTTTGTAGAGGAATTTAGGAATTCATGAAACGCTGTATTCTATTATGCTCCAAAGGAAAATTCTGTAGAGATAATGTCTACCTTTGGGGATGAAAACCAATATTTTGTTTAGAAATGCTATTTTTAGGAATGAAATGCTTTATTTTTGAAAGAAAATGAAATTTTTGCAAGGATAATTAGTGATACTTCAGTGATAACTTTTTATTTCTGGTATGTGTAGTGATATTCGTGTGAAAATTTTTAATGTTTTGACAGAAATTGATATTTCGGGTGGAACTGTCCTTATTTTGTAGAGTAAAACTGGTGTTCTGGAAACAATGTGTCATATTATGCTCCTAAGTATCATTTAGTAGAGAGAATATCTTCTTTTGGGAATTAAAAACCATATGTTGTTTAGAACATACTATTCTTAGGAATGAAAGATGAAGATGATCAGGGGGCTGGAGCACCTCCCCTATGAGGACAGGCTGAGGGAGTTGGGTTTGTTCAGCCTGGAGAAGAGAAGGTTGCGGGGTGACCTCATTGCAGCCTTTCAGTACCTGAAGGGAACTTACTCCCAGGAGGGGAGTAAACTCTTCGAAAGGGCTGATAAAAGCAGGACTAGGGGAAATGGTTTTAAGTTGAGGGAGGGAAGATTTAGGTTGGATGTTAGGGGAAAGTTCTTTACTAGAAGGGTGGTTAGGTCCTGGAACAGGCTGCCCAGTGAGGTTGTGGATGCCCCGTCCTTGGAGGTGTTCAAGACCATATTGGACAGGGTCCTGGGCAACCTGATCTAGTAAATGTGTATGTTTGGTGGCCCTGCTTGGCAGGGGGGTTGGAACTACATGATCCTTGAGGTCCCTTCCAACCGGGGTAATTCTGTGATTCTGTGATTCTGTGATTCTGTAATGAAAAGCATTTTCTTAGGTAAGAAAAATGTATTTTTGCCAGAATACGGAGTGATACTTAAGGGAGAACTTCTTCTTTCTGGAAGAAGTGGTGATATTCATGTGTAAATGGTAAAAATTTTAACAGAAACTGTCATTTAGGGTGGAAATGTCCATCATTTGTAGAGGAAAACGGGTATTCTGGTAGAAATGCATCCTATAATGCTACAGTGCATCATTTTCTAGAGAAAATATCTTCTTTTGGTTATGAAAACAGGTATTAGGTTTAGAAAATGCTATTTTTAGTGAAGAAAATTCATATTTTCAAAAGAAACTCAAATATTTGCCAGGATAAATGGTGATGCTTTAGAGAGAACTTATTATTTCTGGTCTATGTAGTGAAAGTCGTGTGTAAATTTCAAAAATTAGAACAGAAATTGATCTTTAGGGGGGAAGTGTCCTTATTTGAAAGAGGAATTCCGGTATTCTGTAAACAATGTATCATATTATGCTGCAAATATTCATTTTTTAGAGGAACTGTCTTCTTTTGAGGATGAAACCCAGTATTATGGGGAGAAAATGATATTTTTAGGGCTGAAAAGCATTGTATTTGTTAAGAAAAATGTATTTTTGCAAGGATAAGAAGTGATACTCAAGAATGTACCTTTTTTTTTTTCTGGGATAAGTACTGCTATTAATGTCAAAGTTCTCTAAATCTTGACAGAAATTGATATTTTGGGTGGAAATGTCCTTATTTTGTAGAGGAATACAGGAATTCATGAAACGCTGTATTCTATTATGCTCCAAAGGAAAATTCTGTAGAGATAATGTCTACCTTTGGGGATGAAAACCAATATTTTGTTTAGAAATGCTATTTTTAGGAATGAAATGCTTTATTTTTGAAAGAAAATGAAATTTTTGCAAGGATAATTAGTGATACTTCAGTGATAACTTTTTATTTCTGGTATGTGTAGTGATATTCGTGTGAAAATTTTTAATGTTTTGACAGAAATTGATATTTCGGGTGGAACTGTCCTTATTTTGTAGAGTAAAACTGGTGTTCTGGAAACAATGTGTCATATTATGCTCCTAAGTATCATTTAGTAGAGAGAATATCTTCTTTTGGGAATTAAAAACCATATGTTGTTTATGAAAAGCATTTTCTTAGGTAAGAAAAATGTATTTTTGCCAGAATACGGAGTGATACTTAAGGGAGAACTTCTTCTTTCTGGAAGAAGTGGTGATATTCATGTGTAAATGGTAAAAATTTTAACAGAAACTGTCATTTAGGGTGGAAATGTCCATCATTTGTAGAGGAAAACGGGTATTCTGGTAGAAATGCATCCTATAATGCTACAGTGCATCATTTTCTAGAGAAAATATCTTCTTTTGGTTATGAAAACAGGTATTAGGTTTAGAAAATGCTATTTTTAGTGAAGAAAATTCATATTTTCAAAAGAAACTCAAATATTTGCCAGGATAAATGGTGATGCTTTAGAGAGAACTTATTATTTCTGGTCTATGTAGTGAAAGTCGTGTGTAAATTTCAAAAATTAGAACAGAAATTGATCTTTAGGGGGGAAGTGTCCTTATTTGAAAGAGGAATTCCGGTATTCTGTAAACAATGTATCATATTATGCTGCAAATATTCATTTTTTAGAGGAACTGTCTTCTTTTGAGGATGAAACCCAGTATTATGGGGAGAAAATGATATTTTTAGGGCTGAAAAGCATTGTATTTGTTAAGAAAAATGTATTTTTGCAAGGATAAGAAGTGATACTCAAGAATGTACCTTTTTTTTTTTCTGGGATAAGTACTGCTATTAATGTCAAAGTTCTCTAAATCTTGACAGAAATTGATATTTTGGGTGGAAATGTCCTTATTTTGTAGAGGAATACAGGAATTCATGAAACGCTGTATTCTATTATGCTCCAAAGGAAAATTCTGTAGAGATAATGTCTACCTTTGGGGATGAAAACCAATATTTTGTTTAGAAATGCTATTTTTAGGAATGAAATGCTTTATTTTTGAAAGAAAATGAAATTTTTGCAAGGATAATTAGTGATACTTCAGTGATAACTTTTTATTTCTGGTATGTGTAGTGATATTCGTGTGAAAATTTTTAATGTTTTGACAGAAATTGATATTTCGGGTGGAACTGTCCTTATTTTGTAGAGTAAAACTGGTGTTCTGGAAACAATGTGTCATATTATGCTCCTAAGTATCATTTAGTAGAGAGAATATCTTCTTTTGGGAATTAAAAACCATATGTTGTTTATGAAAAGCATTTTCTTAGGTAAGAAAAATGTATTTTTGCCAGAATACGGAGTGATACTTAAGAGAGAACTTCTTATTTCTGGAAGAAGTGGTGATATTCATGTGTAAATGGTAAAAATTTTAACAGAAACTGTCATTTTGGGTGGAAATGTCCATAATTTGTAGAGGAAAACGGGTATTCTGGTAGAAATGCATCCTATAATGCTACAGTGCATCATTTTCTAGAGAAAATATCTTCTTTTGGTTATGAAAACAGGTATTAGGTTTAGAAAATGCTATTTTTAGTGAAGAAAATTCATATTTTCAAAAGAAACACAAATATTTGCCAGGATAAATGGTGATGCTTTAGAGAGAACTTATTATTTCTGGTCTATGTAGTGAAAGTCGTGTGTAAATTTCAAAAATTAGAACAGAAATTGATCTTTAGGGGGAAAGTGTCCTTATTTGAAAGAGGAATTCCGGTATTCTGTAAACAATGTATCATATTATGCTGCAAATATTCATTTTTTAGAGGAACTGTCTTCTTTTGAGGATGAAACCCAGTATTATGGGGAGAAAATGATATTTTTAGGGCTGAAAAGCATTGTATTTGTTAAGAAAAATGTATTTTTGCAAGGATAAGAAGTGATACTCAAGAATGTACCTTTTTTTTTTTCTGGGATAAGTACTGCTATTAATGTCAAAGTTCTCTAAATCTTGACAGAAATTGATATTTTGGGTGGAAATGTCCTTATTTTGTAGAGGAATACAGGAATTCATGAAACGCTGTATTCTATTATGCTCCAAAGGAAAATTCTGTAGAGATAATGTCTACCTTTGGGGATGAAAACCAATATTTTGTTTAGAAATGCTATTTTTAGGAATGAAATGCTTTATTTTTGAAAGAAAATGAAATTTTTGCAAGGATAATTAGTGATACTTCAGTGATAACTTTTTATTTCTGGTATGTGTAGTGATATTCGTGTGAAAATTTTTAATGTTTTGACAGAAATTGATATTTCGGGTGGAACTGTCCTTATTTTGTAGAGTAAAACTGGTGTTCTGGAAACAATGTGTCATATTATGCTCCTAAGTATCATTTAGTAGAGAGAATATCTTCTTTTGGGAATTAAAAACCATATGTTGTTTATGAAAAGCATTTTCTTAGGTAAGAAAAATGTATTTTTGCCAGAATACGGAGTGATACTTAAGAGAGAACTTCTTATTTCTGGAAGAAGTGGTGATATTCATGTGTAAATGGTAAAAATTTTAACAGAAACTGTCATTTTGGGTGGAAATGTCCATAATTTGTAGAGGAAAACGGGTATTCTGGTAGAAATGCATCCTATAATGCTACAGTGCATCATTTTCTAGAGAAAATATCTTCTTTTGGTTATGAAAACAGGTATTAGGTTTAGAAAATGCTATTTTTAGTGAAGAAAATTCATATTTTCAAAAGAAACACAAATATTTGCCAGGATAAATGGTGATGCTTTAGAGAGAACTTATTATTTCTGGTCTATGTAGTGAAAGTCGTGTGTAAATTTCAAAAATTAGAACAGAAATTGATCTTTAGGGGGAAAGTGTCCTTATTTGAAAGAGGAATTCCGGTATTCTGTAAACAATGTATCATATTATGCTGCAAATATTCATTTTTTAGAGGAACTGTCTTCTTTTGAGGATGAAACCCAGTATTATGGGGAGAAAATGATATTTTTAGGGCTGAAAAGCATTGTATTTGTTAAGAAAAATGTATTTTTGCAAGGATAAGAAGTGATACTCAAGAATGTACCTTTTTTTTTTTTTCTGGGATAAGTACTGCTATTAATGTCAAAGTTCTCTAAATCTTGACAGAAATTGATATTTTGGGTGGAAATGTCCTTATTTTGTAGAGGAATACAGGAATTCATGAAACACTGTATTCTATTATGCTCCAAAGGAAAATTCTGTAGAGATAATGTCTACATTTGGGGATGAAAACCAGTATTTTGTTTAGAAAATGCTATTTTTAGGAATGAAAAGCATTAGTTTGGTAAGAAAATGAAATATTTGAAAGGATAATTAGTGATACTTATGAGATTCCTTTTTATTTCTGGGATAAGCAAGGATATTAGTGTGAAAGTTTTCTACATTATGACACAACTTGATATTTCTGGTGGGAATGTCCTTATTTTGTAGAGGAATTTAGGAATTCATGAAACGCTGTATTCTATTATGCTCCAAAGGAAAATTCTGTAGAGATAATGTCTACCTTTGGGGATGAAAACCAATATTTTGTTTAGAAATGCTATTTTTAGGAATGAAATGCTTTATTTTTGAAAGAAAATGAAATTTTTGCAAGGATAATTAGTGATACTTCAGTGATAACTTTTTATTTCTGGTATGTGTAGTGATATTCGTGTGAAAATTTTTAATGTTTTGACAGAAATTGATATTTCGGGTGGAACTGTCCTTATTTTGTAGAGTAAAACTGGTGTTCTGGAAACAATGTGTCATATTATGCTCCTAAGTATCATTTAGTAGAGAGAATATCTTCTTTTGGGAATTAAAAACCATATGTTGTTTAGAACATACTATTCTTAGGAATGAAAGATGAAGATGATCAGGGGGCTGGAGCACCTCCCCTATGAGGACAGGCTGAGGGAGTTGGGTTTGTTCAGCCTGGAGAAGAGAAGGTTGCGGGGTGACCTCATTGCAGCCTTTCAGTACCTGAAGGGAACTTACTCCCAGGAGGGGAGTAAACTCTTCGAAAGGGCTGATAAAAGCAGGACTAGGGGAAATGGTTTTAAGTTGAGGGAGGGAAGATTTAGGTTGGATGTTAGGGGAAAGTTCTTTACTAGAAGGGTGGTTAGGTCCTGGAACAGGCTGCCCAGTGAGGTTGTGGATGCCCCGTCCTTGGAGGTGTTCAAGACCATATTGGACAGGGTCCTGGGCAACCTGATCTAGTAAATGTGTATGTTTGGTGGCCCTGCTTGGCAGGGGGGTTGGAACTACATGATCCTTGAGGTCCCTTCCAACCGGGGTAATTCTGTGATTCTGTGATTCTGTGATTCTGTAATGAAAAGCATTTTCTTAGGTAAGAAAAATGTATTTTTGCCAGAATACGGAGTGATACTTAAGGGAGAACTTCTTCTTTCTGGAAGAAGTGGTGATATTCATGTGTAAATGGTAAAAATTTTAACAGAAACTGTCATTTAGGGTGGAAATGTCCATCATTTGTAGAGGAAAACGGGTATTCTGGTAGAAATGCATCCTATAATGCTACAGTGCATCATTTTCTAGAGAAAATATCTTCTTTTGGTTATGAAAACAGGTATTAGGTTTAGAAAATGCTATTTTTAGTGAAGAAAATTCATATTTTCAAAAGAAACTCAAATATTTGCCAGGATAAATGGTGATGCTTTAGAGAGAACTTATTATTTCTGGTCTATGTAGTGAAAGTCGTGTGTAAATTTCAAAAATTAGAACAGAAATTGATCTTTAGGGGGGAAGTGTCCTTATTTGAAAGAGGAATTCCGGTATTCTGTAAACAATGTATCATATTATGCTGCAAATATTCATTTTTTAGAGGAACTGTCTTCTTTTGAGGATGAAACCCAGTATTATGGGGAGAAAATGATATTTTTAGGGCTGAAAAGCATTGTATTTGTTAAGAAAAATGTATTTTTGCAAGGATAAGAAGTGATACTCAAGAATGTACCTTTTTTTTTTTCTGGGATAAGTACTGCTATTAATGTCAAAGTTCTCTAAATCTTGACAGAAATTGATATTTTGGGTGGAAATGTCCTTATTTTGTAGAGGAATACAGGAATTCATGAAACGCTGTATTCTATTATGCTCCAAAGGAAAATTCTGTAGAGATAATGTCTACCTTTGGGGATGAAAACCAATATTTTGTTTAGAAATGCTATTTTTAGGAATGAAATGCTTTATTTTTGAAAGAAAATGAAATTTTTGCAAGGATAATTAGTGATACTTCAGTGATAACTTTTTATTTCTGGTATGTGTAGTGATATTCGTGTGAAAATTTTTAATGTTTTGACAGAAATTGATATTTCGGGTGGAACTGTCCTTATTTTGTAGAGTAAAACTGGTGTTCTGGAAACAATGTGTCATATTATGCTCCTAAGTATCATTTAGTAGAGAGAATATCTTCTTTTGGGAATTAAAAACCATATGTTGTTTATGAAAAGCATTTTCTTAGGTAAGAAAAATGTATTTTTGCCAGAATACGGAGTGATACTTAAGAGAGAACTTCTTATTTCTGGAAGAAGTGGTGATATTCATGTGTAAATGGTAAAAATTTTAACAGAAACTGTCATTTTGGGTGGAAATGTCCATAATTTGTAGAGGAAAACGGGTATTCTGGTAGAAATGCATCCTATAATGCTACAGTGCATCATTTTCTAGAGAAAATATCTTCTTTTGGTTATGAAAACAGGTATTAGGTTTAGAAAATGCTATTTTTAGTGAAGAAAATTCATATTTTCAAAAGAAACACAAATATTTGCCAGGATAAATGGTGATGCTTTAGAGAGAACTTATTATTTCTGGTCTATGTAGTGAAAGTCGTGTGTAAATTTCAAAAATTAGAACAGAAATTGATCTTTAGGGGGAAAGTGTCCTTATTTGAAAGAGGAATTCCGGTATTCTGTAAACAATGTATCATATTATGCTGCAAATATTCATTTTTTAGAGGAACTGTCTTCTTTTGAGGATGAAACCCAGTATTATGGGGAGAAAATGATATTTTTAGGGCTGAAAAGCATTGTATTAGTTAAGAAAAATGTATTTTTGCAAGGATAAGAAGTGATACTCAAGAATGTACCCCTTTTTTTTTTCTGGGATAAGTACTGCTATTAATGTCAAAGTTCTCTAAATCTTGACAGAAATTGATATTTTGGGTGGAAATGTCCTTATTTTGTAGAGGAATACAGGAATTCATGAAACACTGTATTCTATTATGCTCCAAAGGAAAATTCTGTAGAGATAATGTCTACATTTGGGGATGAAAACCAGTATTTTGTTTAGAAAATGCTATTTTTAGGAATGAAAAGCATTAGTTTGGTAAGAAAATGAAATATTTGAAAGGATAATTAGTGATACTTATGAGATTCCTTTTTATTTCTGGGATAAGCAAGGATATTAGTGTGAAAGTTTTCTACATTATGACACAACTTGATATTTCTGGTGGGAATGTCCTTATTTTGTAGAGGAATTTAGGAATTCATGAAACGCTGTATTCTATTATGCTCCAAAGGAAAATTCTGTAGAGATAATGTCTACCTTTGGGGATGAAAACCAATATTTTGTTTAGAAATGCTATTTTTAGGAATGAAATGCTTTATTTTTGAAAGAAAATGAAATTTTTGCAAGGATAATTAGTGATACTTCAGTGATAACTTTTTATTTCTGGTATGTGTAGTGATATTCGTGTGAAAATTTTTAATGTTTTGACAGAAATTGATATTTCGGGTGGAACTGTCCTTATTTTGTAGAGTAAAACTGGTGTTCTGGAAACAATGTGTCATATTATGCTCCTAAGTATCATTTAGTAGAGAGAATATCTTCTTTTGGGAATTAAAAACCATATGTTGTTTAGAACATACTATTCTTAGGAATGAAAGATGAAGATGATCAGGGGGCTGGAGCACCTCCCCTATGAGGACAGGCTGAGGGAGTTGGGTTTGTTCAGCCTGGAGAAGAGAAGGTTGCGGGGTGACCTCATTGCAGCCTTTCAGTACCTGAAGGGAACTTACTCCCAGGAGGGGAGTAAACTCTTCGAAAGGGCTGATAAAAGCAGGACTAGGGGAAATGGTTTTAAGTTGAGGGAGGGAAGATTTAGGTTGGATGTTAGGGGGAAGTTCTTTACTAGAAGGGTGGTTAGGTCCTGGAACAGGCTGCCCAGTGAGGTTGTGGATGCCCCGTCCTTGGAGGTGTTCAAGACCATATTGGACAGGGTCCTGGGCAACCTGATCTAGTAAATGTGTATGTTTGGTGGCCCTGCTTGGCAGGGGGGTTGGAACTACATGATCCTTGAGGTCCCTTCCAACCGGGGTAATTCTGTGATTCTGTGATTCTGTGATTCTGTAATGAAAAGCATTTTCTTAGGTAAGAAAAATGTATTTTTGCCAGAATACGGAGTGATACTTAAGGGAGAACTTCTTCTTTCTGGAAGAAGTGGTGATATTCATGTGTAAATGGTAAAAATTTTAACAGAAACTGTCATTTAGGGTGGAAATGTCCATCATTTGTAGAGGAAAACGGGTATTCTGGTAGAAATGCATCCTATAATGCTACAGTGCATCATTTTCTAGAGAAAATATCTTCTTTTGGTTATGAAAACAGGTATTAGGTTTAGAAAATGCTATTTTTAGTGAAGAAAATTCATATTTTCAAAAGAAACTCAAATATTTGCCAGGATAAATGGTGATGCTTTAGAGAGAACTTATTATTTCTGGTCTATGTAGTGAAAGTCGTGTGTAAATTTCAAAAATTAGAACAGAAATTGATCTTTAGGGGGGAAGTGTCCTTATTTGAAAGAGGAATTCCGGTATTCTGTAAACAATGTATCATATTATGCTGCAAATATTCATTTTTTAGAGGAACTGTCTTCTTTTGAGGATGAAACCCAGTATTATGGGGAGAAAATGATATTTTTAGGGCTGAAAAGCATTGTATTTGTTAAGAAAAATGTATTTTTGCAAGGATAAGAAGTGATACTCAAGAATGTACCTTTTTTTTTTTTCTGGGATAAGTACTGCTATTAATGTCAAAGTTCTCTAAATCTTGACAGAAATTGATATTTTGGGTGGAAATGTCCTTATTTTGTAGAGGAATACAAGAATTCATGAAACGCTGTATTCTATTATGCTCCAAAGGAAAATTCTGTAGAGATAATGTCTACATTTGGGGATGAAAACCAGTATTTTGTTTAGAAAATGCTATTTTTAGGAATGAAAAGCATTAGTTTGGTAAGAAAATGAAATATTTGAAAGGATAATTAGTGATACTTATGAGATTCCTTTTTATTTCTGGGATAAGCAAGGATATTAGTGTGAAAGTTTTCTACATTATGACACAACTTGATATTTCTGGTGGGAATGTCCTTATTTTGTAGAGGAATTTAGGAATTCATGAAACGCTGTATTCTATTATGCTCCAAAGGAAAATTCTGTAGAGATAATGTCTACCTTTGGGGATGAAAACCAATATTTTGTTTAGAAATGCTATTTTTAGGAATGAAATGCTTTATTTTTGAAAGAAAATGAAATTTTTGCAAGGATAATTAGTGATACTTCAGTGATAACTTTTTATTTCTGGTATGTGCAGTGATATTCGTGTGAAAATTTTTAATGTTTTGACAGAAATTGATATTTCGGGTGGAACTGTCCTTATTTTGTAGAGTAAAACTGGTGTTCTGGAAACAATGTGTCATATTATGCTCCTAAGTATCATTTAGTAGAGAGAATATCTTCTTTTGGGAATTAAAAACCATATGTTGTTTATGAAAAGCATTTTCTTAGGTAAGAAAAATGTATTTTTGCCAGAATACGGAGTGATACTTAAGAGAGAACTTCTTATTTCTGGAAGAAGTGGTGATATTCATGTGTAAATGGTAAAAATTTTAACAGAAACTGTCATTTTGGGTGGAAATGTCCATAATTTGTAGAGGAAAACGGGTATTCTGGTAGAAATGCATCCTATAATGCTACAGTGCATCATTTTCTAGAGAAAATATCTTCTTTTGGTTATGAAAACAGGTATTAGGTTTAGAAAATGCTATTTTTAGTGAAGAAAATTCATATTTTCAAAAGAAACACAAATATTTGCCAGGATAAATGGTGATGCTTTAGAGAGAACTTATTATTTCTGGTCTATGTAGTGAAAGTCGTGTGTAAATTTCAAAAATTAGAACAGAAATTGATCTTTAGGGGGAAAGTGTCCTTATTTGAAAGAGGAATTCCGGTATTCTGTAAACAATGTATCATATTATGCTGCAAATATTCATTTTTTAGAGGAACTGTCTTCTTTTGAGGATGAAACCCAGTATTATGGGGAGAAAATGATATTTTTAGGGCTGAAAAGCATTGTATTAGTTAAGAAAAATGTATTTTTGCAAGGATAAGAAGTGATACTCAAGAATGTACCCCTTTTTTTTTTCTGGGATAAGTACTGCTATTAATGTCAAAGTTCTCTAAATCTTGACAGAAATTGATATTTTGGGTGGAAATGTCCTTATTTTGTAGAGGAATACAGGAATTCATGAAACACTGTATTCTATTATGCTCCAAAGGAAAATTCTGTAGAGATAATGTCTACATTTGGGGATGAAAACCAGTATTTTGTTTAGAAAATGCTATTTTTAGGAATGAAAAGCATTAGTTTGGTAAGAAAATGAAATATTTGAAAGGATAATTAGTGATACTTATGAGATTCCTTTTTATTTCTGGGATAAGCAAGGATATTAGTGTGAAAGTTTTCTACATTATGACACAACTTGATATTTCTGGTGGGAATGTCCTTATTTTGTAGAGGAATTTAGGAATTCATGAAACGCTGTATTCTATTATGCTCCAAAGGAAAATTCTGTAGAGATAATGTCTACCTTTGGGGATGAAAACCAATATTTTGTTTAGAAATGCTATTTTTAGGAATGAAATGCTTTATTTTTGAAAGAAAATGAAATTTTTGCAAGGATAATTAGTGATACTTCAGTGATAACTTTTTATTTCTGGTATGTGTAGTGATATTCGTGTGAAAATTTTTAATGTTTTGACAGAAATTGATATTTCGGGTGGAACTGTCCTTATTTTGTAGAGTAAAACTGGTGTTCTGGAAACAATGTGTCATATTATGCTCCTAAGTATCATTTAGTAGAGAGAATATCTTCTTTTGGGAATTAAAAACCATATGTTGTTTAGAACATACTATTCTTAGGAATGAAAGATGAAGATGATCAGGGGGCTGGAGCACCTCCCCTATGAGGACAGGCTGAGGGAGTTGGGTTTGTTCAGCCTGGAGAAGAGAAGGTTGCGGGGTGACCTCATTGCAGCCTTTCAGTACCTGAAGGGAACTTACTCCCAGGAGGGGAGTAAACTCTTCGAAAGGGCTGATAAAAGCAGGACTAGGGGAAATGGTTTTAAGTTGAGGGAGGGAAGATTTAGGTTGGATGTTAGGGGAAAGTTCTTTACTAGAAGGGTGGTTAGGTCCTGGAACAGGCTGCCCAGTGAGGTTGTGGATGCCCCGTCCTTGGAGGTGTTCAAGACCATATTGGACAGGGTCCTGGGCAACCTGATCTAGTAAATGTGTATGTTTGGTGGCCCTGCTTGGCAGGGGGGTTGGAACTACATGATCCTTGAGGTCCCTTCCAACCGGGGTAATTCTGTGATTCTGTGATTCTGTGATTCTGTAATGAAAAGCATTTTCTTAGGTAAGAAAAATGTATTTTTGCCAGAATACGGAGTGATACTTAAGGGAGAACTTCTTCTTTCTGGAAGAAGTGGTGATATTCATGTGTAAATGGTAAAAATTTTAACAGAAACTGTCATTTAGGGTGGAAATGTCCATCATTTGTAGAGGAAAACGGGTATTCTGGTAGAAATGCATCCTATAATGCTACAGTGCATCATTTTCTAGAGAAAATATCTTCTTTTGGTTATGAAAACAGGTATTAGGTTTAGAAAATGCTATTTTTAGTGAAGAAAATTCATATTTTCAAAAGAAACTCAAATATTTGCCAGGATAAATGGTGATGCTTTAGAGAGAACTTATTATTTCTGGTCTATGTAGTGAAAGTCGTGTGTAAATTTCAAAAATTAGAACAGAAATTGATCTTTAGGGGGGAAGTGTCCTTATTTGAAAGAGGAATTCCGGTATTCTGTAAACAATGTATCATATTATGCTGCAAATATTCATTTTTTAGAGGAACTGTCTTCTTTTGAGGATGAAACCCAGTATTATGGGGAGAAAATGATATTTTTAGGGCTGAAAAGCATTGTATTTGTTAAGAAAAATGTATTTTTGCAAGGATAAGAAGTGATACTCAAGAATGTACCTTTTTTTTTTTCTGGGATAAGTACTGCTATTAATGTCAAAGTTCTCTAAATCTTGACAGAAATTGATATTTTGGGTGGAAATGTCCTTATTTTGTAGAGGAATACAGGAATTCATGAAACGCTGTATTCTATTATGCTCCAAAGGAAAATTCTGTAGAGATAATGTCTACCTTTGGGGATGAAAACCAATATTTTGTTTAGAAATGCTATTTTTAGGAATGAAATGCTTTATTTTTGAAAGAAAATGAAATTTTTGCAAGGATAATTAGTGATACTTCAGTGATAACTTTTTATTTCTGGTATGTGTAGTGATATTCGTGTGAAAATTTTTAATGTTTTGACAGAAATTGATATTTCGGGTGGAACTGTCCTTATTTTGTAGAGTAAAACTGGTGTTCTGGAAACAATGTGTCATATTATGCTCCTAAGTATCATTTAGTAGAGAGAATATCTTCTTTTGGGAATTAAAAACCATATGTTGTTTATGAAAAGCATTTTCTTAGGTAAGAAAAATGTATTTTTGCCAGAATACGGAGTGATACTTAAGAGAGAACTTCTTATTTCTGGAAGAAGTGGTGATATTCATGTGTAAATGGTAAAAATTTTAACAGAAACTGTCATTTTGGGTGGAAATGTCCATAATTTGTAGAGGAAAACGGGTATTCTGGTAGAAATGCATCCTATAATGCTACAGTGCATCATTTTCTAGAGAAAATATCTTCTTTTGGTTATGAAAACAGGTATTAGGTTTAGAAAATGCTATTTTTAGTGAAGAAAATTCATATTTTCAAAAGAAACACAAATATTTGCCAGGATAAATGGTGATGCTTTAGAGAGAACTTATTATTTCTGGTCTATGTAGTGAAAGTCGTGTGTAAATTTCAAAAATTAGAACAGAAATTGATCTTTAGGGGGAAAGTGTCCTTATTTGAAAGAGGAATTCCGGTATTCTGTAAACAATGTATCATATTATGCTGCAAATATTCATTTTTTAGAGGAACTGTCTTCTTTTGAGGATGAAACCCAGTATTATGGGGAGAAAATGATATTTTTAGGGCTGAAAAGCATTGTATTAGTTAAGAAAAATGTATTTTTGCAAGGATAAGAAGTGATACTCAAGAATGTACCCCTTTTTTTTTTCTGGGATAAGTACTGCTATTAATGTCAAAGTTCTCTAAATCTTGACAGAAATTGATATTTTGGGTGGAAATGTCCTTATTTTGTAGAGGAATACAGGAATTCATGAAACACTGTATTCTATTATGCTCCAAAGGAAAATTCTGTAGAGATAATGTCTACATTTGGGGATGAAAACCAGTATTTTGTTTAGAAAATGCTATTTTTAGGAATGAAAAGCATTAGTTTGGTAAGAAAATGAAATATTTGAAAGGATAATTAGTGATACTTATGAGATTCCTTTTTATTTCTGGGATAAGCAAGGATATTAGTGTGAAAGTTTTCTACATTATGACACAACTTGATATTTCTGGTGGGAATGTCCTTATTTTGTAGAGGAATTTAGGAATTCATGAAACGCTGTATTCTATTATGCTCCAAAGGAAAATTCTGTAGAGATAATGTCTACCTTTGGGGATGAAAACCAATATTTTGTTTAGAAATGCTATTTTTAGGAATGAAATGCTTTATTTTTGAAAGAAAATGAAATTTTTGCAAGGATAATTAGTGATACTTCAGTGATAACTTTTTATTTCTGGTATGTGTAGTGATATTCGTGTGAAAATTTTTAATGTTTTGACAGAAATTGATATTTCGGGTGGAACTGTCCTTATTTTGTAGAGTAAAACTGGTGTTCTGGAAACAATGTGTCATATTATGCTCCTAAGTATCATTTAGTAGAGAGAATATCTTCTTTTGGGAATTAAAAACCATATGTTGTTTAGAACATACTATTCTTAGGAATGAAAGATGAAGATGATCAGGGGGCTGGAGCACCTCCCCTATGAGGACAGGCTGAGGGAGTTGGGTTTGTTCAGCCTGGAGAAGAGAAGGTTGCGGGGTGACCTCATTGCAGCCTTTCAGTACCTGAAGGGAACTTACTCCCAGGAGGGGAGTAAACTCTTCGAAAGGGCTGATAAAAGCAGGACTAGGGGAAATGGTTTTAAGTTGAGGGAGGGAAGATTTAGGTTGGATGTTAGGGGGAAGTTCTTTACTAGAAGGGTGGTTAGGTCCTGGAACAGGCTGCCCAGTGAGGTTGTGGATGCCCCGTCCTTGGAGGTGTTCAAGACCATATTGGACAGGGTCCTGGGCAACCTGATCTAGTAAATGTGTATGTTTGGTGGCCCTGCTTGGCAGGGGGGTTGGAACTACATGATCCTTGAGGTCCCTTCCAACCGGGGTAATTCTGTGATTCTGTGATTCTGTGATTCTGTAATGAAAAGCATTTTCTTAGGTAAGAAAAATGTATTTTTGCCAGAATACGGAGTGATACTTAAGGGAGAACTTCTTCTTTCTGGAAGAAGTGGTGATATTCATGTGTAAATGGTAAAAATTTTAACAGAAACTGTCATTTAGGGTGGAAATGTCCATCATTTGTAGAGGAAAACGGGTATTCTGGTAGAAATGCATCCTATAATGCTACAGTGCATCATTTTCTAGAGAAAATATCTTCTTTTGGTTATGAAAACAGGTATTAGGTTTAGAAAATGCTATTTTTAGTGAAGAAAATTCATATTTTCAAAAGAAACTCAAATATTTGCCAGGATAAATGGTGATGCTTTAGAGAGAACTTATTATTTCTGGTCTATGTAGTGAAAGTCGTGTGTAAATTTCAAAAATTAGAACAGAAATTGATCTTTAGGGGGGAAGTGTCCTTATTTGAAAGAGGAATTCCGGTATTCTGTAAACAATGTATCATATTATGCTGCAAATATTCATTTTTTAGAGGAACTGTCTTCTTTTGAGGATGAAACCCAGTATTATGGGGAGAAAATGATATTTTTAGGGCTGAAAAGCATTGTATTTGTTAAGAAAAATGTATTTTTGCAAGGATAAGAAGTGATACTCAAGAATGTACCTTTTTTTTTTTTCTGGGATAAGTACTGCTATTAATGTCAAAGTTCTCTAAATCTTGACAGAAATTGATATTTTGGGTGGAAATGTCCTTATTTTGTAGAGGAATACAAGAATTCATGAAACGCTGTATTCTATTATGCTCCAAAGGAAAATTCTGTAGAGATAATGTCTACATTTGGGGATGAAAACCAGTATTTTGTTTAGAAAATGCTATTTTTAGGAATGAAAAGCATTAGTTTGGTAAGAAAATGAAATATTTGAAAGGATAATTAGTGATACTTATGAGATTCCTTTTTATTTCTGGGATAAGCAAGGATATTAGTGTGAAAGTTTTCTACATTATGACACAACTTGATATTTCTGGTGGGAATGTCCTTATTTTGTAGAGGAATTTAGGAATTCATGAAACGCTGTATTCTATTATGCTCCAAAGGAAAATTCTGTAGAGATAATGTCTACCTTTGGGGATGAAAACCAATATTTTGTTTAGAAATGCTATTTTTAGGAATGAAATGCTTTATTTTTGAAAGAAAATGAAATTTTTGCAAGGATAATTAGTGATACTTCAGTGATAACTTTTTATTTCTGGTATGTGCAGTGATATTCGTGTGAAAATTTTTAATGTTTTGACAGAAATTGATATTTCGGGTGGAACTGTCCTTATTTTGTAGAGTAAAACTGGTGTTCTGGAAACAATGTGTCATATTATGCTCCTAAGTATCATTTAGTAGAGAGAATATCTTCTTTTGGGAATTAAAAACCATATGTTGTTTATGAAAAGCATTTTCTTAGGTAAGAAAAATGTATTTTTGCCAGAATACGGAGTGATACTTAAGAGAGAACTTCTTATTTCTGGAAGAAGTGGTGATATTCATGTGTAAATGGTAAAAATTTTAACAGAAACTGTCATTTTGGGTGGAAATGTCCATAATTTGTAGAGGAAAACGGGTATTCTGGTAGAAATGCATCCTATAATGCTACAGTGCATCATTTTCTAGAGAAAATATCTTCTTTTGGTTATGAAAACAGGTATTAGGTTTAGAAAATGCTATTTTTAGTGAAGAAAATTCATATTTTCAAAAGAAACACAAATATTTGCCAGGATAAATGGTGATGCTTTAGAGAGAACTTATTATTTCTGGTCTATGTAGTGAAAGTCGTGTGTAAATTTCAAAAATTAGAACAGAAATTGATCTTTAGGGGGAAAGTGTCCTTATTTGAAAGAGGAATTCCGGTATTCTGTAAACAATGTATCATATTATGCTGCAAATATTCATTTTTTAGAGGAACTGTCTTCTTTTGAGGATGAAACCCAGTATTATGGGGAGAAAATGATATTTTTAGGGCTGAAAAGCATTGTATTAGTTAAGAAAAATGTATTTTTGCAAGGATAAGAAGTGATACTCAAGAATGTACCCCTTTTTTTTTTCTGGGATAAGTACTGCTATTAATGTCAAAGTTCTCTAAATCTTGACAGAAATTGATATTTTGGGTGGAAATGTCCTTATTTTGTAGAGGAATACAGGAATTCATGAAACACTGTATTCTATTATGCTCCAAAGGAAAATTCTGTAGAGATAATGTCTACATTTGGGGATGAAAACCAGTATTTTGTTTAGAAAATGCTATTTTTAGGAATGAAAAGCATTAGTTTGGTAAGAAAATGAAATATTTGAAAGGATAATTAGTGATACTTATGAGATTCCTTTTTATTTCTGGGATAAGCAAGGATATTAGTGTGAAAGTTTTCTACATTATGACACAACTTGATATTTCTGGTGGGAATGTCCTTATTTTGTAGAGGAATTTAGGAATTCATGAAACGCTGTATTCTATTATGCTCCAAAGGAAAATTCTGTAGAGATAATGTCTACCTTTGGGGATGAAAACCAATATTTTGTTTAGAAATGCTATTTTTAGGAATGAAATGCTTTATTTTTGAAAGAAAATGAAATTTTTGCAAGGATAATTAGTGATACTTCAGTGATAACTTTTTATTTCTGGTATGTGTAGTGATATTCGTGTGAAAATTTTTAATGTTTTGACAGAAATTGATATTTCGGGTGGAACTGTCCTTATTTTGTAGAGTAAAACTGGTGTTCTGGAAACAATGTGTCATATTATGCTCCTAAGTATCATTTAGTAGAGAGAATATCTTCTTTTGGGAATTAAAAACCATATGTTGTTTAGAACATACTATTCTTAGGAATGAAAGATGAAGATGATCAGGGGGCTGGAGCACCTCCCCTATGAGGACAGGCTGAGGGAGTTGGGTTTGTTCAGCCTGGAGAAGAGAAGGTTGCGGGGTGACCTCATTGCAGCCTTTCAGTACCTGAAGGGAACTTACTCCCAGGAGGGGAGTAAACTCTTCGAAAGGGCTGATAAAAGCAGGACTAGGGGAAATGGTTTTAAGTTGAGGGAGGGAAGATTTAGGTTGGATGTTAGGGGAAAGTTCTTTACTAGAAGGGTGGTTAGGTCCTGGAACAGGCTGCCCAGTGAGGTTGTGGATGCCCCGTCCTTGGAGGTGTTCAAGACCATATTGGACAGGGTCCTGGGCAACCTGATCTAGTAAATGTGTATGTTTGGTGGCCCTGCTTGGCAGGGGGGTTGGAACTACATGATCCTTGAGGTCCCTTCCAACCGGGGTAATTCTGTGATTCTGTGATTCTGTAATGAAAAGCATTTTCTTAGGTAAGAAAAATGTATTTTTGCCAGAATACGGAGTGATACTTAAGGGAGAACTTCTTCTTTCTGGAAGAAGTGGTGATATTCATGTGTAAATGGTAAAAATTTTAACAGAAACTGTCATTTAGGGTGGAAATGTCCATCATTTGTAGAGGAAAACGGGTATTCTGGTAGAAATGCATCCTATAATGCTACAGTGCATCATTTTCTAGAGAAAATATCTTCTTTTGGTTATGAAAACAGGTATTAGGTTTAGAAAATGCTATTTTTAGTGAAGAAAATTCATATTTTCAAAAGAAACTCAAATATTTGCCAGGATAAATGGTGATGCTTTAGAGAGAACTTATTATTTCTGGTCTATGTAGTGAAAGTCGTGTGTAAATTTCAAAAATTAGAACAGAAATTGATCTTTAGGGGGGAAGTGTCCTTATTTGAAAGAGGAATTCCGGTATTCTGTAAACAATGTATCATATTATGCTGCAAATATTCATTTTTTAGAGGAACTGTCTTCTTTTGAGGATGAAACCCAGTATTTTGGGGAGAAAATGATATTTTTAGGGCTGAAAAGCATTGTATTTGTTAAGAAAAATGTATTTTTGCAAGGATAAGAAGTAATACTCAAGAATGTACCTTTTTTTTTTTTCTGGGATAAGTACTGCTATTAATGTCAAAGTTCTCTAAATCTTGACAGAAATTGATATTTTGGGTGGAAATGTCCTTATTTTGTAGAGGAATACAGGAATTCATGAAACGCTGTATTCTATTAGGCTCCAAAGGAAAATTCTGTAGGGATAAAGTCTTTCTTTGTGTATGAAAACCAGTATTTTGTTTAGAAATGCTATTTTTAGGAATGAAATGCTTTATTTTTGAAAGAAAATGAAATTTTTGCAAGGATAATTAGTGATACTTCAGTGATAACTTTTTATTTCTGGTATGTGTAGTGATATTCGTGTGAAAATTTTTAATGTTTTGACAGAAATTGATATTTCGGGTGGAACTGTCCTTATTTTGTAGAGTAAAACTGGTGTTCTGGAAACAATGTGTCATATTATGCTCCTAAGTATCATTTAGTAGAGAGAATATCTTCTTTTGGGAATTAAAAACCATATGTTGTTTATGAAAAGCATTTTCTTAGGTAAGAAAAATGTATTTTTGCCAGAATACGGAGTGATACTTAAGAGAGAACTTCTTATTTCTGGAAGAAGTGGTGATATTCATGTGTAAATGGTAAAAATTTTAACAGAAACTGTCATTTTGGGTGGAAATGTCCATAATTTGTAGAGGAAAACGGGTATTCTGGTAGAAATGCATCCTATAATGCTACAGTGCATCATTTTCTAGAGAAAATATCTTCTTTTGGTTATGAAAACAGGTATTAGGTTTAGAAAATGCTATTTTTAGTGAAGAAAATTCATATTTTCAAAAGAAACTCAAATATTCGCCAGGATAAATGGTGATGCTTTAGAGAGAACTTATTATTTCTGGTCTATGTAGTGAAAGTCGTGTGTAAATTTCAAAAATTAGAACAGAAATTGATCTTTAGGGGGGAAGTGTCCTTATTTGAAAGAGGAATTCCAGTATTCTGTAAACAATGTATCATATTATGCTGCAAATATTCATTTTTTAGAGGAACTGTCTTCTTTTGAGGATGAAACCCAGTATTTTGGGGAGAAAATGATATTTTTAGGGCTGAAAAGCATTGTATTTGTTAAGAAAAATGTATTTTTGCAAGGATAAGAAGTGATACTCAAGTATGTACCCCCTTTTTTTTTTTCTGGGATAAGTACTGCTATTAATGTCAAAGTTCTCTAAATCTTGACAGAAATTGATATTTTGGGTGGAAATGTCCTTATTTTGTAGAGGAATACAGGAATTCATGAAACACTGTATTCTATTATGCTCCAAAGGAAAATTCTGTAGAGATAATGTCTACCTTTGGGGATGAAAACCAATATTTTGTTTAGAAATGCTATTTTTAGGAATGAAATGCTTTATTTTTGAAAGAAAATGAAATTTTTGCAAGGATAATTAGTGATACTTCAGTGATAACTTTTTATTTCTGGTATGTGTAGTGATATTCGTGTGAAAATTTTTAATGTTTTGACAGAAATTGATATTTCGGGTGGAACTGTCCTTATTTTGTAGAGTAAAACTGGTGTTCTGGAAACAATGTGTCATATTATGCTCCTAAGTATCATTTAGTAGAGAGAATATCTTCTTTTGGGAATTAAAAACCATATGTTGTTTATGAAAAGCATTTTCTTAGGTAAGAAAAATGTATTTTTGCCAGAATACGGAGTGATACTTAAGAGAGAACTTCTTATTTCTGGAAGAAGTGGTGATATTCATGTGTAAATGGTAAAAATTTTAACAGAAACTGTCATTTTGGGTGGAAATGTCCATAATTTGTAGAGGAAAACGGGTATTCTGGTAGAAATGCATCCTATAATGCTACAGTGCATCATTTTCTAGAGAAAATATCTTCTTTTGGTTATGAAAACAGGTATTAGGTTTAGAAAATGCTATTTTTAGTGAAGAAAATTCATATTTTCAAAAGAAACACAAATATTTGCCAGGATAAATGGTGATGCTTTAGAGAGAACTTATTATTTCTGGTCTATGTAGTGAAAGTCGTGTGTAAATTTCAAAAATTAGAACAGAAATTGATCTTTAGGGGGAAAGTGTCCTTATTTGAAAGAGGAATTCCGGTATTCTGTAAACAATGTATCATATTATGCTGCAAATATTCATTTTTTAGAGGAACTGTCTTCTTTTGAGGATGAAACCCAGTATTATGGGGAGAAAATGATATTTTTAGGGCTGAAAAGCATTGTATTAGTTAAGAAAAATGTATTTTTGCAAGGATAAGAAGTGATACTCAAGAATGTACCCCTTTTTTTTTTCTGGGATAAGTACTGCTATTAATGTCAAAGTTCTCTAAATCTTGACAGAAATTGATATTTTGGGTGGAAATGTCCTTATTTTGTAGAGGAATACAGGAATTCATGAAACACTGTATTCTATTATGCTCCAAAGGAAAATTCTGTAGAGATAATGTCTACATTTGGGGATGAAAACCAGTATTTTGTTTAGAAAATGCTATTTTTAGGAATGAAAAGCATTAGTTTGGTAAGAAAATGAAATATTTGAAAGGATAATTAGTGATACTTATGAGATTCCTTTTTATTTCTGGGATAAGCAAGGATATTAGTGTGAAAGTTTTCTACATTATGACACAACTTGATATTTCTGGTGGGAATGTCCTTATTTTGTAGAGGAATTTAGGAATTCATGAAACGCTGTATTCTATTATGCTCCAAAGGAAAATTCTGTAGAGATAATGTCTACCTTTGGGGATGAAAACCAATATTTTGTTTAGAAATGCTATTTTTAGGAATGAAATGCTTTATTTTTGAAAGAAAATGAAATTTTTGCAAGGATAATTAGTGATACTTCAGTGATAACTTTTTATTTCTGGTATGTGTAGTGATATTCGTGTGAAAATTTTTAATGTTTTGACAGAAATTGATATTTCGGGTGGAACTGTCCTTATTTTGTAGAGTAAAACTGGTGTTCTGGAAACAATGTGTCATATTATGCTCCTAAGTATCATTTAGTAGAGAGAATATCTTCTTTTGGGAATTAAAAACCATATGTTGTTTAGAACATACTATTCTTAGGAATGAAAGATGAAGATGATCAGGGGGCTGGAGCACCTCCCCTATGAGGACAGGCTGAGGGAGTTGGGTTTGTTCAGCCTGGAGAAGAGAAGGTTGCGGGGTGACCTCATTGCAGCCTTTCAGTACCTGAAGGGAACTTACTCCCAGGAGGGGAGTAAACTCTTCGAAAGGGCTGATAAAAGCAGGACTAGGGGAAATGGTTTTAAGTTGAGGGAGGGAAGATTTAGGTTGGATGTTAGGGGGAAGTTCTTTACTAGAAGGGTGGTTAGGTCCTGGAACAGGCTGCCCAGTGAGGTTGTGGATGCCCCGTCCTTGGAGGTGTTCAAGACCATATTGGACAGGGTCCTGGGCAACCTGATCTAGTAAATGTGTATGTTTGGTGGCCCTGCTTGGCAGGGGGGTTGGAACTACATGATCCTTGAGGTCCCTTCCAACCGGGGTAATTCTGTGATTCTGTGATTCTGTAATGAAAAGCATTTTCTTAGGTAAGAAAAATGTATTTTTGCCAGAATACGGAGTGATACTTAAGTGAGAACTTCTTCTTTCTGGAAGAAGTGGTGATATTCATGTGTAAATGGTAAAAATTTTAACAGAAACTGTCATTTAGGGTGGAAATGTCCATCATTTGTAGAGGAAAACGGGTATTCTGGTAGAAATGCATCCTATAATGCTACAGTGCATCATTTTCTAGAGAAAATATCTTCTTTTGGTTATGAAAACAGGTATTAGGTTTAGAAAATGCTATTTTTAGTGAAGAAAATTCATATTTTCAAAAGAAACTCAAATATTTGCCAGGATAAATGGTGATGCTTTAGAGAGAACTTATTATTTCTGGTCTATGTAGTGAAAGTCGTGTGTAAATTTCAAAAATTAGAACAGAAATTGATCTTTAGGGGGGAAGTGTCCTTATTTGAAAGAGGAATTCCGGTATTCTGTAAACAATGTATCATATTATGCTGCAAATATTCATTTTTTAGAGGAACTGTCTTCTTTTGAGGATGAAACCCAGTATTTTGGGGAGAAAATGATATTTTTAGGGCTGAAAAGCATTGTATTTGTTAAGAAAAATGTATTTTTGCAAGGATAAGAAGTAATACTCAAGAATGTACCTTTTTTTTTTTTTTTTTCTGGGATAAGTACTGCTATTAATGTCAAAGTTCTCTAAATCTTGACAGAAATTGATATTTTGGGTGGAAATGTCCTTATTTTGTAGAGGAATACAGGAATTCATGAAACGCTGTATTCTATTAGGCTCCAAAGGAAAATTCTGTAGGGATAAAGTCTTTCTTTGTGTATGAAAACCAGTATTTTGTTTAGAAATGCTATTTTTAGGAATGAAATGCTTTATTTTTGAAAGAAAATGAAATTTTTGCAAGGATAATTAGTGATACTTCAGTGATAACTTTTTATTTCTGGTATGTGTAGTGATATTCGTGTGAAAATTTTTAATGTTTTGACAGAAATTGATATTTCGGGTGGAACTGTCCTTATTTTGTAGAGTAAAACTGGTGTTCTGGAAACAATGTGTCATATTATGCTCCTAAGTATCATTTAGTAGAGAGAATATCTTCTTTTGGGAATTAAAAACCATATGTTGTTTATGAAAAGCATTTTCTTAGGTAAGAAAAATGTATTTTTGCCAGAATACGGAGTGATACTTAAGAGAGAACTTCTTATTTCTGGAAGAAGTGGTGATATTCATGTGTAAATGGTAAAAATTTTAACAGAAACTGTCATTTTGGGTGGAAATGTCCATAATTTGTAGAGGAAAACGGGTATTCTGGTAGAAATGCATCCTATAATGCTACAGTGCATCATTTTCTAGAGAAAATATCTTCTTTTGGTTATGAAAACAGGTATTAGGTTTAGAAAATGCTATTTTTAGTGAAGAAAATTCATATTTTCAAAAGAAACTCAAATATTCGCCAGGATAAATGGTGATGCTTTAGAGAGAACTTATTATTTCTGGTCTATGTAGTGAAAGTCGTGTGTAAATTTCAAAAATTAGAACAGAAATTGATCTTTAGGGGGGAAGTGTCCTTATTTGAAAGAGGAATTCCAGTATTCTGTAAACAATGTATCATATTATGCTGCAAATATTCATTTTTTAGAGGAACTGTCTTCTTTTGAGGATGAAACCCAGTATTTTGGGGAGAAAATGATATTTTTAGGGCTGAAAAGCATTGTATTTGTTAAGAAAAATGTATTTTTGCAAGGATAAGAAGTGATACTCAAGTATGTACCCCCTTTTTTTTTTTCTGGGATAAGTACTGCTATTAATGTCAAAGTTCTCTAAATCTTGACAGAAATTGATATTTTGGGTGGAAATGTCCTTATTTTGTAGAGGAATACAGGAATTCATGAAACACTGTATTCTATTATGCTCCAAAGGAAAATTCTGTAGAGATAATGTCTACCTTTGGGGATGAAAACCAATATTTTGTTTAGAAATGCTATTTTTAGGAATGAAATGCTTTATTTTTGAAAGAAAATGAAATTTTTGCAAGGATAATTAGTGATACTTCAGTGATAACTTTTTATTTCTGGTATGTGTAGTGATATTCGTGTGAAAATTTTTAATGTTTTGACAGAAATTGATATTTCGGGTGGAACTGTCCTTATTTTGTAGAGTAAAACTGGTGTTCTGGAAACAATGTGTCATATTATGCTCCTAAGTATCATTTAGTAGAGAGAATATCTTCTTTTGGGAATTAAAAACCATATGTTGTTTATGAAAAGCATTTTCTTAGGTAAGAAAAATGTATTTTTGCCAGAATACGGAGTGATACTTAAGAGAGAACTTCTTATTTCTGGAAGAAGTGGTGATATTCATGTGTAAATGGTAAAAATTTTAACAGAAACTGTCATTTTGGGTGGAAATGTCCATAATTTGTAGAGGAAAACGGGTATTCTGGTAGAAATGCATCCTATAATGCTACAGTGCATCATTTTCTAGAGAAAATATCTTCTTTTGGTTATGAAAACAGGTATTAGGTTTAGAAAATGCTATTTTTAGTGAAGAAAATTCATATTTTCAAAAGAAACACAAATATTTGCCAGGATAAATGGTGATGCTTTAGAGAGAACTTATTATTTCTGGTCTATGTAGTGAAAGTCGTGTGTAAATTTCAAAAATTAGAACAGAAATTGATCTTTAGGGGGAAAGTGTCCTTATTTGAAAGAGGAATTCCGGTATTCTGTAAACAATGTATCATATTATGCTGCAAATATTCATTTTTTAGAGGAACTGTCTTCTTTTGAGGATGAAACCCAGTATTATGGGGAGAAAATGATATTTTTAGGGCTGAAAAGCATTGTATTAGTTAAGAAAAATGTATTTTTGCAAGGATAAGAAGTGATACTCAAGAATGTACCCCTTTTTTTTTTCTGGGATAAGTACTGCTATTAATGTCAAAGTTCTCTAAATCTTGACAGAAATTGATATTTTGGGTGGAAATGTCCTTATTTTGTAGAGGAATACAGGAATTCATGAAACACTGTATTCTATTATGCTCCAAAGGAAAATTCTGTAGAGATAATGTCTACATTTGGGGATGAAAACCAGTATTTTGTTTAGAAAATGCTATTTTTAGGAATGAAAAGCATTAGTTTGGTAAGAAAATGAAATATTTGAAAGGATAATTAGTGATACTTATGAGATTCCTTTTTATTTCTGGGATAAGCAAGGATATTAGTGTGAAAGTTTTCTACATTATGACACAACTTGATATTTCTGGTGGGAATGTCCTTATTTTGTAGAGGAATTTAGGAATTCATGAAACGCTGTATTCTATTATGCTCCAAAGGAAAATTCTGTAGAGATAATGTCTACCTTTGGGGATGAAAACCAATATTTTGTTTAGAAATGCTATTTTTAGGAATGAAATGCTTTATTTTTGAAAGAAAATGAAATTTTTGCAAGGATAATTAGTGATACTTCAGTGATAACTTTTTATTTCTGGTATGTGTAGTGATATTCGTGTGAAAATTTTTAATGTTTTGACAGAAATTGATATTTCGGGTGGAACTGTCCTTATTTTGTAGAGTAAAACTGGTGTTCTGGAAACAATGTGTCATATTATGCTCCTAAGTATCATTTAGTAGAGAGAATATCTTCTTTTGGGAATTAAAAACCATATGTTGTTTATGAAAAGCATTTTCTTAGGTAAGAAAAATGTATTTTTGCCAGAATACGGAGTGATACTTAAGAGAGAACTTCTTATTTCTGGAAGAAGTGGTGATATTCATGTGTAAATGGTAAAAATTTTAACAGAAACTGTCATTTTGGGTGGAAATGTCCATAATTTGTAGAGGAAAACGGGTATTCTGGTAGAAATGCATCCTATAATGCTACAGTGCATCATTTTCTAGAGAAAATATCTTCTTTTGGTTATGAAAACAGGTATTAGGTTTAGAAAATGCTATTTTTAGTGAAGAAAATTCATATTTTCAAAAGAAACACAAATATTTGCCAGGATAAATGGTGATGCTTTAGAGAGAACTTATTATTTCTGGTCTATGTAGTGAAAGTCGTGTGTAAATTTCAAAAATTAGAACAGAAATTGATCTTTAGGGGGAAAGTGTCCTTATTTGAAAGAGGAATTCCGGTATTCTGTAAACAATGTATCATATTATGCTGCAAATATTCATTTTTTAGAGGAACTGTCTTCTTTTGAGGATGAAACCCAGTATTATGGGGAGAAAATGATATTTTTAGGGCTGAAAAGCATTGTATTAGTTAAGAAAAATGTATTTTTGCAAGGATAAGAAGTGATACTCAAGAATGTACCCCTTTTTTTTTTCTGGGATAAGTACTGCTATTAATGTCAAAGTTCTCTAAATCTTGACAGAAATTGATATTTTGGGTGGAAATGTCCTTATTTTGTAGAGGAATACAGGAATTCATGAAACACTGTATTCTATTATGCTCCAAAGGAAAATTCTGTAGAGATAATGTCTACATTTGGGGATGAAAACCAGTATTTTGTTTAGAAAATGCTATTTTTAGGAATGAAAAGCATTAGTTTGGTAAGAAAATGAAATATTTGAAAGGATAATTAGTGATACTTATGAGATTCCTTTTTATTTCTGGGATAAGCAAGGATATTAGTGTGAAAGTTTTCTACATTATGACACAACTTGATATTTCTGGTGGGAATGTCCTTATTTTGTAGAGGAATTTAGGAATTCATGAAACGCTGTATTCTATTATGCTCCAAAGGAAAATTCTGTAGAGATAATGTCTACCTTTGGGGATGAAAACCAATATTTTGTTTAGAAATGCTATTTTTAGGAATGAAATGCTTTATTTTTGAAAGAAAATGAAATTTTTGCAAGGATAATTAGTGATACTTCAGTGATAACTTTTTATTTCTGGTATGTGTAGTGATATTCGTGTGAAAATTTTTAATGTTTTGACAGAAATTGATATTTCGGGTGGAACTGTCCTTATTTTGTAGAGTAAAACTGGTGTTCTGGAAACAATGTGTCATATTATGCTCCTAAGTATCATTTAGTAGAGAGAATATCTTCTTTTGGGAATTAAAAACCATATGTTGTTTAGAACATACTATTCTTAGGAATGAAAGATGAAGATGATCAGGGGGCTGGAGCACCTCCCCTATGAGGACAGGCTGAGGGAGTTGGGTTTGTTCAGCCTGGAGAAGAGAAGGTTGCGGGGTGACCTCATTGCAGCCTTTCAGTACCTGAAGGGAACTTACTCCCAGGAGGGGAGTAAACTCTTCGAAAGGGCTGATAAAAGCAGGACTAGGGGAAATGGTTTTAAGTTGAGGGAGGGAAGATTTAGGTTGGATGTTAGGGGGAAGTTCTTTACTAGAAGGGTGGTTAGGTCCTGGAACAGGCTGCCCAGTGAGGTTGTGGATGCCCCGTCCTTGGAGGTGTTCAAGACCATATTGGACAGGGTCCTGGGCAACCTGATCTAGTAAATGTGTATGTTTGGTGGCCCTGCTTGGCAGGGGGGTTGGAACTACATGATCCTTGAGGTCCCTTCCAACCGGGGTAATTCTGTGATTCTGTGATTCTGTGATTCTGTAATGAAAAGCATTTTCTTAGGTAAGAAAAATGTATTTTTGCCAGAATACGGAGTGATACTTAAGGGAGAACTTCTTCTTTCTGGAAGAAGTGGTGATATTCATGTGTAAATGGTAAAAATTTTAACAGAAACTGTCATTTAGGGTGGAAATGTCCATCATTTGTAGAGGAAAACGGGTATTCTGGTAGAAATGCATCCTATAATGCTACAGTGCATCATTTTCTAGAGAAAATATCTTCTTTTGGTTATGAAAACAGGTATTAGGTTTAGAAAATGCTATTTTTAGTGAAGAAAATTCATATTTTCAAAAGAAACTCAAATATTTGCCAGGATAAATGGTGATGCTTTAGAGAGAACTTATTATTTCTGGTCTATGTAGTGAAAGTCGTGTGTAAATTTCAAAAATTAGAACAGAAATTGATCTTTAGGGGGGAAGTGTCCTTATTTGAAAGAGGAATTCCGGTATTCTGTAAACAATGTATCATATTATGCTGCAAATATTCATTTTTTAGAGGAACTGTCTTCTTTTGAGGATGAAACCCAGTATTATGGGGAGAAAATGATATTTTTAGGGCTGAAAAGCATTGTATTTGTTAAGAAAAATGTATTTTTGCAAGGATAAGAAGTGATACTCAAGAATGTACCTTTTTTTTTTTTCTGGGATAAGTACTGCTATTAATGTCAAAGTTCTCTAAATCTTGACAGAAATTGATATTTTGGGTGGAAATGTCCTTATTTTGTAGAGGAATACAAGAATTCATGAAACGCTGTATTCTATTATGCTCCAAAGGAAAATTCTGTAGAGATAATGTCTACATTTGGGGATGAAAACCAGTATTTTGTTTAGAAAATGCTATTTTTAGGAATGAAAAGCATTAGTTTGGTAAGAAAATGAAATATTTGAAAGGATAATTAGTGATACTTATGAGATTCCTTTTTATTTCTGGGATAAGCAAGGATATTAGTGTGAAAGTTTTCTACATTATGACACAACTTGATATTTCTGGTGGGAATGTCCTTATTTTGTAGAGGAATTTAGGAATTCATGAAACGCTGTATTCTATTATGCTCCAAAGGAAAATTCTGTAGAGATAATGTCTACCTTTGGGGATGAAAACCAATATTTTGTTTAGAAATGCTATTTTTAGGAATGAAATGCTTTATTTTTGAAAGAAAATGAAATTTTTGCAAGGATAATTAGTGATACTTCAGTGATAACTTTTTATTTCTGGTATGTGCAGTGATATTCGTGTGAAAATTTTTAATGTTTTGACAGAAATTGATATTTCGGGTGGAACTGTCCTTATTTTGTAGAGTAAAACTGGTGTTCTGGAAACAATGTGTCATATTATGCTCCTAAGTATCATTTAGTAGAGAGAATATCTTCTTTTGGGAATTAAAAACCATATGTTGTTTATGAAAAGCATTTTCTTAGGTAAGAAAAATGTATTTTTGCCAGAATACGGAGTGATACTTAAGAGAGAACTTCTTCTTTCTGGAAGAAGTGGTGATATTCATGTGTAAATGGTAAAAATTTTAACAGAAACTGTCATTTTGGGTGGAAATGTCCATCATTTGTAGAGGAAAACGGGTATTCTGGTAGAAATGCATCCTATAATGCTACAGTGCATCATTTTCTAGAGAAAATATCTTCTTTTGGTTATGAAAACAGGTATTAGGTTTAGAAAATGCTATTTTTAGTGAAGAAAATTCATATTTTCAAAAGAAACACAAATATTTGCCAGGATAAATGGTGATGCTTTAGAGAGAACTTATTATTTCTGGTCTATGTAGTGAAAGTCGTGTGTAAATTTCAAAAATTAGAACAGAAATTGATCTTTAGGGGGAAAGTGTCCTTATTTGAAAGAGGAATTCCGGTATTCTGTAAACAATGTATCATATTATGCTGCAAATATTCATTTTTTAGAGGAACTGTCTTCTTTTGAGGATGAAACCCAGTATTATGGGGAGAAAATGATATTTTTAGGGCTGAAAAGCATTGTATTAGTTAAGAAAAATGTATTTTTGCAAGGATAAGAAGTGATACTCAAGAATGTACCCCTTTTTTTTTTCTGGGATAAGTACTGCTATTAATGTCAAAGTTCTCTAAATCTTGACAGAAATTGATATTTTGGGTGGAAATGTCCTTATTTTGTAGAGGAATACAGGAATTCATGAAACACTGTATTCTATTATGCTCCAAAGGAAAATTCTGTAGAGATAATGTCTACATTTGGGGATGAAAACCAGTATTTTGTTTAGAAAATGCTATTTTTAGGAATGAAAAGCATTAGTTTGGTAAGAAAATGAAATATTTGAAAGGATAATTAGTGATACTTATGAGATTCCTTTTTATTTCTGGGATAAGCAAGGATATTAGTGTGAAAGTTTTCTACATTATGACACAACTTGATATTTCTGGTGGGAATGTCCTTATTTTGTAGAGGAATTTAGGAATTCATGAAACGCTGTATTCTATTATGCTCCAAAGGAAAATTCTGTAGAGATAATGTCTACCTTTGGGGATGAAAACCAATATTTTGTTTAGAAATGCTATTTTTAGGAATGAAATGCTTTATTTTTGAAAGAAAATGAAATTTTTGCAAGGATAATTAGTGATACTTCAGTGATAACTTTTTATTTCTGGTATGTGCAGTGATATTCGTGTGAAAATTTTTAATGTTTTGACAGAAATTGATATTTCGGGTGGAACTGTCCTTATTTTGTAGAGTAAAACTGGTGTTCTGGAAACAATGTGTCATATTATGCTCCTAAGTATCATTTAGTAGAGAGAATATCTTCTTTTGGGAATTAAAAACCATATGTTGTTTATGAAAAGCATTTTCTTAGGTAAGAAAAATGTATTTTTGCCAGAATACGGAGTGATACTTAAGAGAGAACTTCTTATTTCTGGAAGAAGTGGTGATATTCATGTGTAAATGGTAAAAATTTTAACAGAAACTGTCATTTTGGGTGGAAATGTCCATAATTTGTAGAGGAAAACGGGTATTCTGGTAGAAATGCATCCTATAATGCTACAGTGCATCATTTTCTAGAGAAAATATCTTCTTTTGGTTATGAAAACAGGTATTAGGTTTAGAAAATGCTATTTTTAGTGAAGAAAATTCATATTTTCAAAAGAAACACAAATATTTGCCAGGATAAATGGTGATGCTTTAGAGAGAACTTATTATTTCTGGTCTATGTAGTGAAAGTCGTGTGTAAATTTCAAAAATTAGAACAGAAATTGATCTTTAGGGGGAAAGTGTCCTTATTTGAAAGAGGAATTCCGGTATTCTGTAAACAATGTATCATATTATGCTGCAAATATTCATTTTTTAGAGGAACTGTCTTCTTTTGAGGATGAAACCCAGTATTATGGGGAGAAAATGATATTTTTAGGGCTGAAAAGCATTGTATTAGTTAAGAAAAATGTATTTTTGCAAGGATAAGAAGTGATACTCAAGAATGTACCCCTTTTTTTTTTCTGGGATAAGTACTGCTATTAATGTCAAAGTTCTCTAAATCTTGACAGAAATTGATATTTTGGGTGGAAATGTCCTTATTTTGTAGAGGAATACAGGAATTCATGAAACACTGTATTCTATTATGCTCCAAAGGAAAATTCTGTAGAGATAATGTCTACATTTGGGGATGAAAACCAGTATTTTGTTTAGAAAATGCTATTTTTAGGAATGAAAAGCATTAGTTTGGTAAGAAAATGAAATATTTGAAAGGATAATTAGTGATACTTATGAGATTCCTTTTTATTTCTGGGATAAGCAAGGATATTAGTGTGAAAGTTTTCTACATTATGACACAACTTGATATTTCTGGTGGGAATGTCCTTATTTTGTAGAGGAATTTAGGAATTCATGAAACGCTGTATTCTATTATGCTCCAAAGGAAAATTCTGTAGAGATAATGTCTACCTTTGGGGATGAAAACCAATATTTTGTTTAGAAATGCTATTTTTAGGAATGAAATGCTTTATTTTTGAAAGAAAATGAAATTTTTGCAAGGATAATTAGTGATACTTCAGTGATAACTTTTTATTTCTGGTATGTGTAGTGATATTCGTGTGAAAATTTTTAATGTTTTGACAGAAATTGATATTTCGGGTGGAACTGTCCTTATTTTGTAGAGTAAAACTGGTGTTCTGGAAACAATGTGTCATATTATGCTCCTAAGTATCATTTAGTAGAGAGAATATCTTCTTTTGGGAATTAAAAACCATATGTTGTTTAGAACATACTATTCTTAGGAATGAAAGATGAAGATGATCAGGGGGCTGGAGCACCTCCCCTATGAGGACAGGCTGAGGGAGTTGGGTTTGTTCAGCCTGGAGAAGAGAAGGTTGCGGGGTGACCTCATTGCAGCCTTTCAGTACCTGAAGGGAACTTACTCCCAGGAGGGGAGTAAACTCTTCGAAAGGGCTGATAAAAGCAGGACTAGGGGAAATGGTTTTAAGTTGAGGGAGGGAAGATTTAGGTTGGATGTTAGGGGGAAGTTCTTTACTAGAAGGGTGGTTAGGTCCTGGAACAGGCTGCCCAGTGAGGTTGTGGATGCCCCGTCCTTGGAGGTGTTCAAGACCATATTGGACAGGGTCCTGGGCAACCTGATCTAGTAAATGTGTATGTTTGGTGGCCCTGCTTGGCAGGGGGGTTGGAACTACATGATCCTTGAGGTCCCTTCCAACCGGGGTAATTCTGTGATTCTGTGATTCTGTAATGAAAAGCATTTTCTTAGGTAAGAAAAATGTATTTTTGCCAGAATACGGAGTGATACTTAAGTGAGAACTTCTTCTTTCTGGAAGAAGTGGTGATATTCATGTGTAAATGGTAAAAATTTTAACAGAAACTGTCATTTAGGGTGGAAATGTCCATCATTTGTAGAGGAAAACGGGTATTCTGGTAGAAATGCATCCTATAATGCTACAGTGCATCATTTTCTAGAGAAAATATCTTCTTTTGGTTATGAAAACAGGTATTAGGTTTAGAAAATGCTATTTTTAGTGAAGAAAATTCATATTTTCAAAAGAAACTCAAATATTTGCCAGGATAAATGGTGATGCTTTAGAGAGAACTTATTATTTCTGGTCTATGTAGTGAAAGTCGTGTGTAAATTTCAAAAATTAGAACAGAAATTGATCTTTAGGGGGGAAGTGTCCTTATTTGAAAGAGGAATTCCGGTATTCTGTAAACAATGTATCATATTATGCTGCAAATATTCATTTTTTAGAGGAACTGTCTTCTTTTGAGGATGAAACCCAGTATTTTGGGGAGAAAATGATATTTTTAGGGCTGAAAAGCATTGTATTTGTTAAGAAAAATGTATTTTTGCAAGGATAAGAAGTAATACTCAAGAATGTACCTTTTTTTTTTTTTTTTTCTGGGATAAGTACTGCTATTAATGTCAAAGTTCTCTAAATCTTGACAGAAATTGATATTTTGGGTGGAAATGTCCTTATTTTGTAGAGGAATACAGGAATTCATGAAACGCTGTATTCTATTAGGCTCCAAAGGAAAATTCTGTAGGGATAAAGTCTTTCTTTGTGTATGAAAACCAGTATTTTGTTTAGAAATGCTATTTTTAGGAATGAAATGCTTTATTTTTGAAAGAAAATGAAATTTTTGCAAGGATAATTAGTGATACTTCAGTGATAACTTTTTATTTCTGGTATGTGTAGTGATATTCGTGTGAAAATTTTTAATGTTTTGACAGAAATTGATATTTCGGGTGGAACTGTCCTTATTTTGTAGAGTAAAACTGGTGTTCTGGAAACAATGTGTCATATTATGCTCCTAAGTATCATTTAGTAGAGAGAATATCTTCTTTTGGGAATTAAAAACCATATGTTGTTTATGAAAAGCATTTTCTTAGGTAAGAAAAATGTATTTTTGCCAGAATACGGAGTGATACTTAAGAGAGAACTTCTTATTTCTGGAAGAAGTGGTGATATTCATGTGTAAATGGTAAAAATTTTAACAGAAACTGTCATTTTGGGTGGAAATGTCCATAATTTGTAGAGGAAAACGGGTATTCTGGTAGAAATGCATCCTATAATGCTACAGTGCATCATTTTCTAGAGAAAATATCTTCTTTTGGTTATGAAAACAGGTATTAGGTTTAGAAAATGCTATTTTTAGTGAAGAAAATTCATATTTTCAAAAGAAACTCAAATATTCGCCAGGATAAATGGTGATGCTTTAGAGAGAACTTATTATTTCTGGTCTATGTAGTGAAAGTCGTGTGTAAATTTCAAAAATTAGAACAGAAATTGATCTTTAGGGGGGAAGTGTCCTTATTTGAAAGAGGAATTCCAGTATTCTGTAAACAATGTATCATATTATGCTGCAAATATTCATTTTTTAGAGGAACTGTCTTCTTTTGAGGATGAAACCCAGTATTTTGGGGAGAAAATGATATTTTTAGGGCTGAAAAGCATTGTATTTGTTAAGAAAAATGTATTTTTGCAAGGATAAGAAGTGATACTCAAGTATGTACCCCCTTTTTTTTTTTCTGGGATAAGTACTGCTATTAATGTCAAAGTTCTCTAAATCTTGACAGAAATTGATATTTTGGGTGGAAATGTCCTTATTTTGTAGAGGAATACAGGAATTCATGAAACACTGTATTCTATTATGCTCCAAAGGAAAATTCTGTAGAGATAATGTCTACCTTTGGGGATGAAAACCAATATTTTGTTTAGAAATGCTATTTTTAGGAATGAAATGCTTTATTTTTGAAAGAAAATGAAATTTTTGCAAGGATAATTAGTGATACTTCAGTGATAACTTTTTATTTCTGGTATGTGTAGTGATATTCGTGTGAAAATTTTTAATGTTTTGACAGAAATTGATATTTCGGGTGGAACTGTCCTTATTTTGTAGAGTAAAACTGGTGTTCTGGAAACAATGTGTCATATTATGCTCCTAAGTATCATTTAGTAGAGAGAATATCTTCTTTTGGGAATTAAAAACCATATGTTGTTTATGAAAAGCATTTTCTTAGGTAAGAAAAATGTATTTTTGCCAGAATACGGAGTGATACTTAAGAGAGAACTTCTTATTTCTGGAAGAAGTGGTGATATTCATGTGTAAATGGTAAAAATTTTAACAGAAACTGTCATTTTGGGTGGAAATGTCCATAATTTGTAGAGGAAAACGGGTATTCTGGTAGAAATGCATCCTATAATGCTACAGTGCATCATTTTCTAGAGAAAATATCTTCTTTTGGTTATGAAAACAGGTATTAGGTTTAGAAAATGCTATTTTTAGTGAAGAAAATTCATATTTTCAAAAGAAACACAAATATTTGCCAGGATAAATGGTGATGCTTTAGAGAGAACTTATTATTTCTGGTCTATGTAGTGAAAGTCGTGTGTAAATTTCAAAAATTAGAACAGAAATTGATCTTTAGGGGGAAAGTGTCCTTATTTGAAAGAGGAATTCCGGTATTCTGTAAACAATGTATCATATTATGCTGCAAATATTCATTTTTTAGAGGAACTGTCTTCTTTTGAGGATGAAACCCAGTATTATGGGGAGAAAATGATATTTTTAGGGCTGAAAAGCATTGTATTAGTTAAGAAAAATGTATTTTTGCAAGGATAAGAAGTGATACTCAAGAATGTACCCCTTTTTTTTTTCTGGGATAAGTACTGCTATTAATGTCAAAGTTCTCTAAATCTTGACAGAAATTGATATTTTGGGTGGAAATGTCCTTATTTTGTAGAGGAATACAGGAATTCATGAAACACTGTATTCTATTATGCTCCAAAGGAAAATTCTGTAGAGATAATGTCTACATTTGGGGATGAAAACCAGTATTTTGTTTAGAAAATGCTATTTTTAGGAATGAAAAGCATTAGTTTGGTAAGAAAATGAAATATTTGAAAGGATAATTAGTGATACTTATGAGATTCCTTTTTATTTCTGGGATAAGCAAGGATATTAGTGTGAAAGTTTTCTACATTATGACACAACTTGATATTTCTGGTGGGAATGTCCTTATTTTGTAGAGGAATTTAGGAATTCATGAAACGCTGTATTCTATTATGCTCCAAAGGAAAATTCTGTAGAGATAATGTCTACCTTTGGGGATGAAAACCAATATTTTGTTTAGAAATGCTATTTTTAGGAATGAAATGCTTTATTTTTGAAAGAAAATGAAATTTTTGCAAGGATAATTAGTGATACTTCAGTGATAACTTTTTATTTCTGGTATGTGTAGTGATATTCGTGTGAAAATTTTTAATGTTTTGACAGAAATTGATATTTCGGGTGGAACTGTCCTTATTTTGTAGAGTAAAACTGGTGTTCTGGAAACAATGTGTCATATTATGCTCCTAAGTATCATTTAGTAGAGAGAATATCTTCTTTTGGGAATTAAAAACCATATGTTGTTTATGAAAAGCATTTTCTTAGGTAAGAAAAATGTATTTTTGCCAGAATACGGAGTGATACTTAAGAGAGAACTTCTTATTTCTGGAAGAAGTGGTGATATTCATGTGTAAATGGTAAAAATTTTAACAGAAACTGTCATTTTGGGTGGAAATGTCCATAATTTGTAGAGGAAAACGGGTATTCTGGTAGAAATGCATCCTATAATGCTACAGTGCATCATTTTCTAGAGAAAATATCTTCTTTTGGTTATGAAAACAGGTATTAGGTTTAGAAAATGCTATTTTTAGTGAAGAAAATTCATATTTTCAAAAGAAACACAAATATTTGCCAGGATAAATGGTGATGCTTTAGAGAGAACTTATTATTTCTGGTCTATGTAGTGAAAGTCGTGTGTAAATTTCAAAAATTAGAACAGAAATTGATCTTTAGGGGGAAAGTGTCCTTATTTGAAAGAGGAATTCCGGTATTCTGTAAACAATGTATCATATTATGCTGCAAATATTCATTTTTTAGAGGAACTGTCTTCTTTTGAGGATGAAACCCAGTATTATGGGGAGAAAATGATATTTTTAGGGCTGAAAAGCATTGTATTAGTTAAGAAAAATGTATTTTTGCAAGGATAAGAAGTGATACTCAAGAATGTACCCCTTTTTTTTTCTGGGATAAGTACTGCTATTAATGTCAAAGTTCTCTAAATCTTGACAGAAATTGATATTTTGGGTGGAAATGTCCTTATTTTGTAGAGGAATACAGGAATTCATGAAACACTGTATTCTATTATGCTCCAAAGGAAAATTCTGTAGAGATAATGTCTACATTTGGGGATGAAAACCAGTATTTTGTTTAGAAAATGCTATTTTTAGGAATGAAAAGCATTAGTTTGGTAAGAAAATGAAATATTTGAAAGGATAATTAGTGATACTTATGAGATTCCTTTTTATTTCTGGGATAAGCAAGGATATTAGTGTGAAAGTTTTCTACATTATGACACAACTTGATATTTCTGGTGGGAATGTCCTTATTTTGTAGAGGAATTTAGGAATTCATGAAACGCTGTATTCTATTATGCTCCAAAGGAAAATTCTGTAGAGATAATGTCTACCTTTGGGGATGAAAACCAATATTTTGTTTAGAAATGCTATTTTTAGGAATGAAATGCTTTATTTTTGAAAGAAAATGAAATTTTTGCAAGGATAATTAGTGATACTTCAGTGATAACTTTTTATTTCTGGTATGTGTAGTGATATTCGTGTGAAAATTTTTAATGTTTTGACAGAAATTGATATTTCGGGTGGAACTGTCCTTATTTTGTAGAGTAAAACTGGTGTTCTGGAAACAATGTGTCATATTATGCTCCTAAGTATCATTTAGTAGAGAGAATATCTTCTTTTGGGAATTAAAAACCATATGTTGTTTATGAAAAGCATTTTCTTAGGTAAGAAAAATGTATTTTTGCCAGAATACGGAGTGATACTTAAGAGAGAACTTCTTATTTCTGGAAGAAGTGGTGATATTCATGTGTAAATGGTAAAAATTTTAACAGAAACTGTCATTTTGGGTGGAAATGTCCATAATTTGTAGAGGAAAACGGGTATTCTGGTAGAAATGCATCCTATAATGCTACAGTGCATCATTTTCTAGAGAAAATATCTTCTTTTGGTTATGAAAACAGGTATTAGGTTTAGAAAATGCTATTTTTAGTGAAGAAAATTCATATTTTCAAAAGAAACACAAATATTTGCCAGGATAAATGGTGATGCTTTAGAGAGAACTTATTATTTCTGGTCTATGTAGTGAAAGTCGTGTGTAAATTTCAAAAATTAGAACAGAAATTGATCTTTAGGGGGAAAGTGTCCTTATTTGAAAGAGGAATTCCGGTATTCTGTAAACAATGTATCATATTATGCTGCAAATATTCATTTTTTAGAGGAACTGTCTTCTTTTGAGGATGAAACCCAGTATTATGGGGAGAAAATGATATTTTTAGGGCTGAAAAGCATTGTATTAGTTAAGAAAAATGTATTTTTGCAAGGATAAGAAGTGATACTCAAGAATGTACCCCTTTTTTTTTTCTGGGATAAGTACTGCTATTAATGTCAAAGTTCTCTAAATCTTGACAGAAATTGATATTTTGGGTGGAAATGTCCTTATTTTGTAGAGGAATACAGGAATTCATGAAACACTGTATTCTATTATGCTCCAAAGGAAAATTCTGTAGAGATAATGTCTACATTTGGGGATGAAAACCAGTATTTTGTTTAGAAAATGCTATTTTTAGGAATGAAAAGCATTAGTTTGGTAAGAAAATGAAATATTTGAAAGGATAATTAGTGATACTTATGAGATTCCTTTTTATTTCTGGGATAAGCAAGGATATTAGTGTGAAAGTTTTCTACATTATGACACAACTTGATATTTCTGGTGGGAATGTCCTTATTTTGTAGAGGAATTTAGGAATTCATGAAACGCTGTATTCTATTATGCTCCAAAGGAAAATTCTGTAGAGATAATGTCTACCTTTGGGGATGAAAACCAATATTTTGTTTAGAAATGCTATTTTTAGGAATGAAATGCTTTATTTTTGAAAGAAAATGAAATTTTTGCAAGGATAATTAGTGATACTTCAGTGATAACTTTTTATTTCTGGTATGTGTAGTGATATTCGTGTGAAAATTTTTAATGTTTTGACAGAAATTGATATTTCGGGTGGAACTGTCCTTATTTTGTAGAGTAAAACTGGTGTTCTGGAAACAATGTGTCATATTATGCTCCTAAGTATCATTTAGTAGAGAGAATATCTTCTTTTGGGAATTAAAAACCATATGTTGTTTAGAACATACTATTCTTAGGAATGAAAGATGAAGATGATCAGGGGGCTGGAGCACCTCCCCTATGAGGACAGGCTGAGGGAGTTGGGTTTGTTCAGCCTGGAGAAGAGAAGGTTGCGGGGTGACCTCATTGCAGCCTTTCAGTACCTGAAGGGAACTTACTCCCAGGAGGGGAGTAAACTCTTCGAAAGGGCTGATAAAAGCAGGACTAGGGGAAATGGTTTTAAGTTGAGGGAGGGAAGATTTAGGTTGGATGTTAGGGGGAAGTTCTTTACTAGAAGGGTGGTTAGGTCCTGGAACAGGCTGCCCAGTGAGGTTGTGGATGCCCCGTCCTTGGAGGTGTTCAAGACCATATTGGACAGGGTCCTGGGCAACCTGATCTAGTAAATGTGTATGTTTGGTGGCCCTGCTTGGCAGGGGGGTTGGAACTACATGATCCTTGAGGTCCCTTCCAACCGGGGTAATTCTGTGATTCTGTGATTCTGTGATTCTGTAATGAAAAGCATTTTCTTAGGTAAGAAAAATGTATTTTTGCCAGAATACGGAGTGATACTTAAGGGAGAACTTCTTCTTTCTGGAAGAAGTGGTGATATTCATGTGTAAATGGTAAAAATTTTAACAGAAACTGTCATTTAGGGTGGAAATGTCCATCATTTGTAGAGGAAAACGGGTATTCTGGTAGAAATGCATCCTATAATGCTACAGTGCATCATTTTCTAGAGAAAATATCTTCTTTTGGTTATGAAAACAGGTATTAGGTTTAGAAAATGCTATTTTTAGTGAAGAAAATTCATATTTTCAAAAGAAACTCAAATATTTGCCAGGATAAATGGTGATGCTTTAGAGAGAACTTATTATTTCTGGTCTATGTAGTGAAAGTCGTGTGTAAATTTCAAAAATTAGAACAGAAATTGATCTTTAGGGGGGAAGTGTCCTTATTTGAAAGAGGAATTCCGGTATTCTGTAAACAATGTATCATATTATGCTGCAAATATTCATTTTTTAGAGGAACTGTCTTCTTTTGAGGATGAAACCCAGTATTATGGGGAGAAAATGATATTTTTAGGGCTGAAAAGCATTGTATTTGTTAAGAAAAATGTATTTTTGCAAGGATAAGAAGTGATACTCAAGAATGTACCCCTTTTTTTTTTCTGGGATAAGTACTGCTATTAATGTCAAAGTTCTCTAAATCTTGACAGAAATTGATATTTTGGGTGGAAATGTCCTTATTTTGTAGAGGAATACAAGAATTCATGAAACGCTGTATTCTATTATGCTCCAAAGGAAAATTCTGTAGAGATAATGTCTACATTTGGGGATGAAAACCAGTATTTTGTTTAGAAAATGCTATTTTTAGGAATGAAAAGCATTAGTTTGGTAAGAAAATGAAATATTTGAAAGGATAATTAGTGATACTTATGAGATTCCTTTTTATTTCTGGGATAAGCAAGGATATTAGTGTGAAAGTTTTCTACATTATGACACAACTTGATATTTCTGGTGGGAATGTCCTTATTTTGTAGAGGAATTTAGGAATTCATGAAACGCTGTATTCTATTATGCTCCAAAGGAAAATTCTGTAGAGATAATGTCTACCTTTGGGGATGAAAACCAATATTTTGTTTAGAAATGCTATTTTTAGGAATGAAATGCTTTATTTTTGAAAGAAAATGAAATTTTTGCAAGGATAATTAGTGATACTTCAGTGATAACTTTTTATTTCTGGTATGTGCAGTGATATTCGTGTGAAAATTTTTAATGTTTTGACAGAAATTGATATTTCGGGTGGAACTGTCCTTATTTTGTAGAGTAAAACTGGTGTTCTGGAAACAATGTGTCATATTATGCTCCTAAGTATCATTTAGTAGAGAGAATATCTTCTTTTGGGAATTAAAAACCATATGTTGTTTATGAAAAGCATTTTCTTAGGTAAGAAAAATGTATTTTTGCCAGAATACGGAGTGATACTTAAGAGAGAACTTCTTATTTCTGGAAGAAGTGGTGATATTCATGTGTAAATGGTAAAAATTTTAACAGAAACTGTCATTTTGGGTGGAAATGTCCATAATTTGTAGAGGAAAACGGGTATTCTGGTAGAAATGCATCCTATAATGCTACAGTGCATCATTTTCTAGAGAAAATATCTTCTTTTGGTTATGAAAACAGGTATTAGGTTTAGAAAATGCTATTTTTAGTGAAGAAAATTCATATTTTCAAAAGAAACACAAATATTTGCCAGGATAAATGGTGATGCTTTAGAGAGAACTTATTATTTCTGGTCTATGTAGTGAAAGTCGTGTGTAAATTTCAAAAATTAGAACAGAAATTGATCTTTAGGGGGAAAGTGTCCTTATTTGAAAGAGGAATTCCGGTATTCTGTAAACAATGTATCATATTATGCTGCAAATATTCATTTTTTAGAGGAACTGTCTTCTTTTGAGGATGAAACCCAGTATTATGGGGAGAAAATGATATTTTTAGGGCTGAAAAGCATTGTATTAGTTAAGAAAAATGTATTTTTGCAAGGATAAGAAGTGATACTCAAGAATGTACCCCTTTTTTTTTTCTGGGATAAGTACTGCTATTAATGTCAAAGTTCTCTAAATCTTGACAGAAATTGATATTTTGGGTGGAAATGTCCTTATTTTGTAGAGGAATACAGGAATTCATGAAACACTGTATTCTATTATGCTCCAAAGGAAAATTCTGTAGAGATAATGTCTACATTTGGGGATGAAAACCAGTATTTTGTTTAGAAAATGCTATTTTTAGGAATGAAAAGCATTAGTTTGGTAAGAAAATGAAATATTTGAAAGGATAATTAGTGATACTTATGAGATTCCTTTTTATTTCTGGGATAAGCAAGGATATTAGTGTGAAAGTTTTCTACATTATGACACAACTTGATATTTCTGGTGGGAATGTCCTTATTTTGTAGAGGAATTTAGGAATTCATGAAACGCTGTATTCTATTATGCTCCAAAGGAAAATTCTGTAGAGATAATGTCTACCTTTGGGGATGAAAACCAATATTTTGTTTAGAAATGCTATTTTTAGGAATGAAATGCTTTATTTTTGAAAGAAAATGAAATTTTTGCAAGGATAATTAGTGATACTTCAGTGATAACTTTTTATTTCTGGTATGTGTAGTGATATTCGTGTGAAAATTTTTAATGTTTTGACAGAAATTGATATTTCGGGTGGAACTGTCCTTATTTTGTAGAGTAAAACTGGTGTTCTGGAAACAATGTGTCATATTATGCTCCTAAGTATCATTTAGTAGAGAGAATATCTTCTTTTGGGAATTAAAAACCATATGTTGTTTAGAACATACTATTCTTAGGAATGAAAGATGAAGATGATCAGGGGGCTGGAGCACCTCCCCTATGAGGACAGGCTGAGGGAGTTGGGTTTGTTCAGCCTGGAGAAGAGAAGGTTGCGGGGTGACCTCATTGCAGCCTTTCAGTACCTGAAGGGAACTTACTCCCAGGAGGGGAGTAAACTCTTCGAAAGGGCTGATAAAAGCAGGACTAGGGGAAATGGTTTTAAGTTGAGGGAGGGAAGATTTAGGTTGGATGTTAGGGGGAAGTTCTTTACTAGAAGGGTGGTTAGGTCCTGGAACAGGCTGCCCAGTGAGGTTGTGGATGCCCCGTCCTTGGAGGTGTTCAAGACCATATTGGACAGGGTCCTGGGCAACCTGATCTAGTAAATGTGTATGTTTGGTGGCCCTGCTTGGCAGGGGGGTTGGAACTACATGATCCTTGAGGTCCCTTCCAACCGGGGTAATTCTGTGATTCTGTGATTCTGTGATTCTGTAATGAAAAGCATTTTCTTAGGTAAGAAAAATGTATTTTTGCCAGAATACGGAGTGATACTTAAGGGAGAACTTCTTCTTTCTGGAAGAAGTGGTGATATTCATGTGTAAATGGTAAAAATTTTAACAGAAACTGTCATTTAGGGTGGAAATGTCCATCATTTGTAGAGGAAAACGGGTATTCTGGTAGAAATGCATCCTATAATGCTACAGTGCATCATTTTCTAGAGAAAATATCTTCTTTTGGTTATGAAAACAGGTATTAGGTTTAGAAAATGCTATTTTTAGTGAAGAAAATTCATATTTTCAAAAGAAACTCAAATATTTGCCAGGATAAATGGTGATGCTTTAGAGAGAACTTATTATTTCTGGTCTATGTAGTGAAAGTCGTGTGTAAATTTCAAAAATTAGAACAGAAATTGATCTTTAGGGGGGAAGTGTCCTTATTTGAAAGAGGAATTCCGGTATTCTGTAAACAATGTATCATATTATGCTGCAAATATTCATTTTTTAGAGGAACTGTCTTCTTTTGAGGATGAAACCCAGTATTATGGGGAGAAAATGATATTTTTAGGGCTGAAAAGCATTGTATTTGTTAAGAAAAATGTATTTTTGCAAGGATAAGAAGTGATACTCAAGAATGTACCTTTTTTTTTTTTCTGGGATAAGTACTGCTATTAATGTCAAAGTTCTCTAAATCTTGACAGAAATTGATATTTTGGGTGGAAATGTCCTTATTTTGTAGAGGAATACAAGAATTCATGAAACGCTGTATTCTATTATGCTCCAAAGGAAAATTCTGTAGAGATAATGTCTACATTTGGGGATGAAAACCAGTATTTTGTTTAGAAAATGCTATTTTTAGGAATGAAAAGCATTAGTTTGGTAAGAAAATGAAATATTTGAAAGGATAATTAGTGATACTTATGAGATTCCTTTTTATTTCTGGGATAAGCAAGGATATTAGTGTGAAAGTTTTCTACATTATGACACAACTTGATATTTCTGGTGGGAATGTCCTTATTTTGTAGAGGAATTTAGGAATTCATGAAACGCTGTATTCTATTATGCTCCAAAGGAAAATTCTGTAGAGATAATGTCTACCTTTGGGGATGAAAACCAATATTTTGTTTAGAAATGCTATTTTTAGGAATGAAATGCTTTATTTTTGAAAGAAAATGAAATTTTTGCAAGGATAATTAGTGATACTTCAGTGATAACTTTTTATTTCTGGTATGTGCAGTGATATTCGTGTGAAAATTTTTAATGTTTTGACAGAAATTGATATTTCGGGTGGAACTGTCCTTATTTTGTAGAGTAAAACTGGTGTTCTGGAAACAATGTGTCATATTATGCTCCTAAGTATCATTTAGTAGAGAGAATATCTTCTTTTGGGAATTAAAAACCATATGTTGTTTATGAAAAGCATTTTCTTAGGTAAGAAAAATGTATTTTTGCCAGAATACGGAGTGATACTTAAGAGAGAACTTCTTATTTCTGGAAGAAGTGGTGATATTCATGTGTAAATGGTAAAAATTTTAACAGAAACTGTCATTTTGGGTGGAAATGTCCATAATTTGTAGAGGAAAACGGGTATTCTGGTAGAAATGCATCCTATAATGCTACAGTGCATCATTTTCTAGAGAAAATATCTTCTTTTGGTTATGAAAACAGGTATTAGGTTTAGAAAATGCTATTTTTAGTGAAGAAAATTCATATTTTCAAAAGAAACACAAATATTTGCCAGGATAAATGGTGATGCTTTAGAGAGAACTTATTATTTCTGGTCTATGTAGTGAAAGTCGTGTGTAAATTTCAAAAATTAGAACAGAAATTGATCTTTAGGGGGAAAGTGTCCTTATTTGAAAGAGGAATTCCGGTATTCTGTAAACAATGTATCATATTATGCTGCAAATATTCATTTTTTAGAGGAACTGTCTTCTTTTGAGGATGAAACCCAGTATTATGGGGAGAAAATGATATTTTTAGGGCTGAAAAGCATTGTATTAGTTAAGAAAAATGTATTTTTGCAAGGATAAGAAGTGATACTCAAGAATGTACCCCTTTTTTTTTTCTGGGATAAGTACTGCTATTAATGTCAAAGTTCTCTAAATCTTGACAGAAATTGATATTTTGGGTGGAAATGTCCTTATTTTGTAGAGGAATACAGGAATTCATGAAACACTGTATTCTATTATGCTCCAAAGGAAAATTCTGTAGAGATAATGTCTACATTTGGGGATGAAAACCAGTATTTTGTTTAGAAAATGCTATTTTTAGGAATGAAAAGCATTAGTTTGGTAAGAAAATGAAATATTTGAAAGGATAATTAGTGATACTTATGAGATTCCTTTTTATTTCTGGGATAAGCAAGGATATTAGTGTGAAAGTTTTCTACATTATGACACAACTTGATATTTCTGGTGGGAATGTCCTTATTTTGTAGAGGAATTTAGGAATTCATGAAACGCTGTATTCTATTATGCTCCAAAGGAAAATTCTGTAGAGATAATGTCTACCTTTGGGGATGAAAACCAATATTTTGTTTAGAAATGCTATTTTTAGGAATGAAAAGCATTAGTTTGGTAAGAAAATGAAATATTTGAAAGAATAATTAGTGATACTTATGAGATTCCTTTTTATTTCTGGGATAAGCAAGGATATTAGTGTGAAAGTTTTCTACATTATGACACAACTTGATATTTCTGGTGGGAATGTCCTTATTTTGTAGAGGAATTTGGGAATTCTTGAATCACTGTATTCTATTAGTGTTAGGGTTAGGGTTAGGGTTAAGGTTAGGGTTAGGGTTAGGGTTAGGGTTAGGGTTAGGGTTAGGGTTAGGGTTAGGGTTAGGGTTAGGGTTAGGGTTAGGGTTTAGGGTTTAGGGTTTAGGGTTAGGGTTAGGGTTAGGGTTAGGGTTAGGGTTAGGGTTAGGGTTAGGGTTAGGGTTAGGGTTAGGGTTAGGGTTAGGGTTAGGGTTAGGGTTAGGGTTAGGGTTAGGGTTAGGGTTAGGGTTAGGGTTAGGGTTAGGGTTAGGGTTAGGGTTAGGGTTAGGGTTAGGGTTAGGGTTAGGGTTAGGGTTAGGGTTAGGGTTAGGGTTAGGGTTAGGGTTAGGGTTAGGGTTAGGGTTAGGGTTAGGGTTAGGGTTAGGGTTAGGCTTAGGGTTAGGGTTAGGGTTAGGTTAGGGTTAGGGTTAGGGTTAGGGTTAGGGTTAGGGTTAGGGTTAGGGTTAGGGTTAGGGTTAGGGTTAGGGTTAGGGTTAGGGTTAGGGTTAGGGTTAGGGTTAGGGTTAGGGTTAGGGTTAGGGTTAGGGTTAGGGTTAGGGTTAGGGTTAGGGTTAGGGTTAGGGTTAGGGTTAGGGTTAGGGTTAGGGTTAGGGTTAGGGTTAGGGTTAGGGTTAGGGTTAGGGTTAGGGTTAGGGTTAGGGTTAGGGTTAGGGTTAGGGTTAGGGTTAGGGTTAGGGTTAGGGTTAGGGTTAGGGTTAGGGTTAGGGTTAGGGTTAGGGTTAGGGTTAGGGTTAGGGTTAGGGTTAGGGTTAGGGTTAGGGTTAGGGTTAGGGTTAGGGTTAGGGTTAGGGTTAGGGTTAGGGTTAGGGTTAGGGTTAGGGTTAGGGGTTAGGGTTAGGGTTAGGGTTAGGGTTAGGGTTAGGGTTAGGGTTAGGGTTAGGGTTAGGGTTAGGGTTAGGGTTAGGGTTAGGGTTAGGGTTAGGGTTAGGGTTAGGGTTAGGGTTAGGGTTAGGGTTAGGGTTAGGGTTAGGGTTAGGGTTAGGGTTAGGGTTAGGGTTAGGGTTAGGGTTAGGGTTAGGGTTAGGGTTAGGGTTAGGGTTAGGGTTAGGGTTAGGGTTAGGGTTAGGGTTAGGGTTAGGGTTAGGGTTAGGGTTAGGGTTAGGGTTAGGGTTAGGGTTAGGGTTAGGGTTAGGGTTAGGGTTAGGGTTAGGGTTAGGGTTAGGGTTAGGGTTAGGGTTAGGGTTAGGGTTAGGGTTAGGGTTAGGGTTAGGGTTAGGGTTAGGGTTAGGGTTAGGGTTAGGGTTAGGGTTAGGGTTAGGGTTAGGGTTAGGGTTAGGGTTAGGGTTAGGGTTAGGGTTAGGGTTAGGGTTAGGGTTAGGGTTAGGGTTAGGGTTAGGGTTAGGGTTAGGGTTAGGGTTAGGGTTAGGGTTAGGGTTAGGGTTAGGGTTAGGGTTAGGGTTAGGGTTAGGGTTAGGGTTAGGGTTAGGGTTAGGGTTAGGGTTAGGGTTAGGGTTAGGGTTAGGGTTAGGGTTAGGGTTAGGGTTAGGGTTAGGGTTAGGGTTAGGGTTAGGGTTAGGGTTAGGGTTAGGGTTAGGGTTAGGGTTAGGGTTAGGGTTAGGGTTAGGGTTAGGGTTAGGGTTAGGGTTAGGGTTAGGGTTAGGGTTAGGGTTAGGGTTAGGGTTAGGGTTAGGGTTAGGGTTAGGGTTAGGGTTAGGGTTAGGGTTAGGGTTAGGGTTAGGGTTAGGGTTAGGGTTAGGGTTAGGGTTAGGGTTAGGGTTAGGGTTAGGGTTAGGGTTAGGGTTAGGGTTAGGGTTAGGGTTAGGGTTAGGGTTAGGGTTAGGGTTAGGGTTAGGGTTAGGGTTAGGGTTAGGGTTAGGGTTAGGGTTAGGGTTAGGGTTAGGGTTAGGGTTAGGGTAGGGTTAGGGTTAGGGTTAGGGTTAGGGTTAGGGTTAGGGTTAGGGTTAGGGTTAGGGTTAGGGTTAGGGTTAGGGTTAGGGTTAGGGTTAGGGTTAGGGTTAGGGTTAGGGTTAGGGTTAGGGTTAGGGTTAGGGTTAGGGTTAGGGTTAGGGTTAGGGTTAGGGTTAGGGTTAGGGTTAGGGTTAGGGTTAGGGTTAGGGTTAGGGTTAGGGTTAGGGTTAGGGTTAGGGTTAGGGTTAGGGTTAGGGTTAGGGTTAGGGTTAGGGTTAGGGTTAGGGTTAGGGTTAGGGTTAGGTTAGGGTTAGGGTTAGGGTTAGGGTTAGGGTTAGGGTTAGGGTTAGGGTTAGGGTTAGGGTTAGGGTTAGGGTTAGGGTTAGGGTTAGGGTTAGGGTTAGGGTTAGGGTTAGGGTTAGGGTTAGGGTTAGGGTTAGGGTTAGGGTTAGGGTTAGGGTTAGGGTTAGGGTTAGGGTTAGGGTTAGGGTTAGGGTTAGGGTTAGGGTTAGGGTTAGGGTTAGGGTTAGGGTTAGGGTTAGGGTTAGGGTTAGGGTTAGGGTTAGGGTTAGGGTTAGGGTTAGGGTTAGGGTTAGGGTTAGGGTTAGGGTTAGGGTTAGGGTTAGGGTTAGGGTTAGGGTTAGGGTTAGGGTTAGGGTTAGGGTTAGGGTTAGGGTTAGGGTTAGGGTTAGGGTTAGGGTTAGGGTTAGGGTTAGGGTTAGGGTTAGGTTAGGGTTAGGGTTAGGGTTAGGGTTAGGGTTAGGGTAGGGTAGGGTTAGGGTTAGGGTTAGGTTAGGGTTAGGGTTAGGGTTAGGGTTAGGGTTAGGGTTAGGGTTAGGGTTAGGGTAGGGTTAGGGTTAGGGTTAGGGTTAGGGTTAGGGTTAGGGTTAGGGTTAGGGTTAGGGTTAGGGTTAGGGTTAGGGTTAGGGTTAGGGTTAGGGTTAGGGTTAGGGTTAGGGTTAGGGTTAGGGTTAGGGTTAGGGTTAGGGTTAGGGTTAGGGTTAGGGTTAGGGTTAGGGTTAGGGTAGGGTTAGGGTTAGGGTTAGGGTTAGGGTTAGGGTTAGGGTTAGGGTTAGGGTTAGGGTTAGGGTTAGGGTTAGGGTTAGGGTTAGGGTTAGGGTTAGGGTTAGGGTTAGGGGTTAGGGTTAGGGTTAGGGTTAGGTTAGGGTTAGGGTTAGGGTAGGGTTAGGGTTAGGGTTAGGGTTAGGGTTAGGGTTAGGGTTAGGGTTAGGGTTAGGGTTAGGGTTAGGGTTAGGGTTAGGGTTAGGGTTAGGGTTAGGGTTAGGGTTAGGGTTAGGGTTAGGGTTAGGGTTAGGGTTAGGGTTAGGGTTAGGGTTAGGGTTAGGTTAGGGTTAGGGTTAGGGTTAGGGTTAGGGTTAGGGTTAGGTTAGGGTTAGGGTTAGGGTTAGGGTTAGGGTTAGGGTTAGGGTTAGGGTTAGGGTTAGGGTTAGGGTTAGGGT